>NW_023416306.1:156026797-158426797 GCF_014176215.1 Rousettus aegyptiacus
TATTCCCATTCCCATTCCCTAACTGCTGAAAAAGGAAACCAGCCATTTGCTAACTTCTGAGTATCATCTTCTCACCAATCAGCAATGATTTCTCTTTTAAAAAGTGCTTTTCTCATCATTTTTCGCTTAGATTTTATTATTAGTTCTGGCTCCTTAGAGAAATAGGACTTCCATAAGGTTTCTGTGGGATAGGTTAAAAAAAAAAATCTAGTCTGTGTCCCTCATCTGGGATGCCTCATTCTCTACCCCCTGTTCATCAGAGAATGAGACCATTTTCTGCGAGACAAGCCTTAACTAAAATAGATGATGCTAAATGATTTTGCAGTGAGACTAGATCAAGAGTGGCATGTAGGTGGTGTTACTCAGAGGATTTGTGAAAGGCCCTTGGTTCTACAGTGGTGAACAATTCAGCACTGCATTTCTACAGACATCTGCATCCTGGAGATCTTCAGTCGTGATTTTGCTTCTTAACTCCAGTCACAGGTGTCATTACCTGGGAAATTCAACTAGAGAGTGTTGAATAAGTTTTCTGTATTTAGATCTAACAGTGATAATCTAAACAGATTATTAAAGGGAATCAAAGGGATTTTTTTTGTGTGTGTGATTAGTATTTACTGCTTGAACGATAAAAGAAGGAATCATTCATCTACTACATTCATCCAGTATGTAACTAATTGCAGGTTATACTTCTAGCTACTGAAAAGAAAAAGGGCAATGCAGGACCATTAATGGCTTTGAGTTTTGTTGTTCTTGCTGTTGCTTTAAGTTCCTACCAGTTCCATTTTAAATTCTAACTTAAAAAAATTTTTTCTCCTTATCTGGACCATCCTTGATTTATAGGGAAGAATTTTTGCAATCATTGTTTTACTGATGCTTTTACACTGGCTTTGTGCTTGAATCTGCCAGAGAAGTCTTTTCTAGACTAGATCTTCCTGCTTTGAAACTTAACCATTTGTATGTTTCGACTTTAAACTTGGATCTGCTTCTTGCATCACTTATCAGCCCAGTTTTATGCTTAGGCTACAGATTAGATCTGCTCTTCCCCTCTATTCACCTATGTTTCCAGCTGAGTTTAAACATCACTTTCCTTCTCTTGAGATGAATTGAGCTTTTGGCTTAACTAAAGATAAACTCCACTTTTGTAATAAAATTTTTTCCAGAAGCTCACTGAGATTTCTCTATTTATTTCTTGAAAATAAATATTGAATAATACTCCTTTCCCTGATATTTTAATGAAATGCTGGTGAATCTATTTTTCTACATTTAGAGTAAGAATATTGGGGTTAGAGGTATCAAATGTAACCAAGAAATGGGTCATGAATGGTTTCCGTTATTTTTTTCCCCCACATTTTTTGGTCATAGACCAATGCAATGCATCTCAAAGGTTTAAAGTCAAATGGACAGTTAAATATTTTTGTTTTAATATGGCCATAATGGCCATTTCCACAAACCAGAAGAGCTAAAGTTCCTACCGGATATCAGCAGCATTTAAAACACTGGACTGAGGCAAAGCTTGTTTTGCATCTCAGTGGCTAATATGGCACTAATGTAGCAGTGTCCTAAACTGACTGTGTTTGTGTTAGTATTGCTTCCTTTCATCTTGTCCCCAATCATAAAAATTAAGTGTGTACAAAAATTGCCTAAAGAACAGATGCCACCTATAGAAGATGTTTTAAGAGTTTGTATTTGTAACAGTTCTGCTTCCATAGCCAATATTTTCCACATCTTTTCTTTGCTTTCTTCTTTTTTATTGAAACATTTGCATGTAGAATAAAGAGGATAAAAACATTAGAAAAAAAACAAAGACAGATTTGTTTCTTCTGAGAACATCTGTTCTTGTTTTAAAGTACTCACATGATGTGGTCCATTTTCTCCCAATGCTCACGCGATTTGCTCTTGTAAAAGCTATCGTTATATTAATCTTAGATCTGAATTTAACGGATGGTCCTATCTAGTGAGTCGAGATGTACATGCTATAATGTATAATTGTAATGTATACATTTTACATTATAATATAAATGTTTTAGATAATATTAGAGACAGGCACACTCACAAAGAGAGGCTAAGATTGGTGTATTATTGAATTATTTTTTCCCTAAGATTTATTGATATGATGGCACCATTACCCAATTTGGGAGATATTTGATCCACTCAAAGGTTTCTTCACTGAATTCCAAAAAAAAAAAAAAAAAAAAAAAAAAAAAAAGGAAAAGAAAAGAAGCCTTTCCCCTTTGAATATATATGTTTTTTAGAATTAAATCGTCCCAGACTTCAACTGCTATTACAACTTTCATAACCAGCATTTAATAGGAACACTAATTACTCAAAATTAAAGGGTAGAACTTAAAATTACCTAGTTTGAAAGATCTCTACCCAAGTATACTTCTTATTTTCTTCCTTAAACAGTGTATAATACCTTCAGTCTTGGGAATAGAAGAGAAAGGAGAGTGGCTAGTAAAAGCTACATAATAAAGCTTTCAAAGTCACTTACATAAATATATATTGACTTTATTCGGTCATATCCAAAGAAATAAAGCCCTATGTAGACCTCAGTTATTCAATAAGTACTCATTAACACATGTACTATGTACCTGGCTCTGTGTTCTTTTATGTTGGAGCTAAGTGTGTGATCTTTTGAAGTATTTCAGATGCATAATATCCATAGGGGTTTATTGCTCCATTAAGATTTCCTTTTTTTTTTTTTTTGGTTTATTTTCCGAGATAAGGGTTTCCCTATATTGATTGATTAATCAACAAAATTTAAGAGGCATCTTTCTTCATGGGCTCAGCTGTCCATGTAAGAGTACAAATTTGGCCTAAGTTATCTCATTCTATGCAGTCTTCTTTGTCTTTTAAAATTACGTCTCAGTTCATCGCTGATGAAACATGGCGTTCCTTCCCCCATCACTAGCCAAACTGTTTTAATGTCTCAGTGTCTATCTTGCCATCTTTTGCTCCTAACTACTATAATTTCTTATTGCACCCAATTCACCCTTGGGTGCATTTGAACATCATCTCAAGCATCTTGAGCTTGAATCTTTTGAGACAACTTGGTTTATTCCTTTATATGATGACATGTTCTACTGAATATTCTTTTGACATGAACAGATGTAGTGTTGGAATTTTACATTATTTCAGTTTTTAGGTCTTTGGATCTTTTTGGCATATGATGAACAATGAGATAATTCAGGGGCCCTCACATTCCCTTCAGGAGCATTATTTGTAATGGTATTATTATTGCTGTGATGATTACTATCATGATTTATATGGCCACTGATATGGCCATGGGTTAATGGAAATGTCAAGTTAAGAGCGTTCATTACAGAGCTCTTTTCTCATCCAATGGGTGGATACTCTCCAAAAGCCAGACTGGTGCATTATGCCTAAATGACCACATGTTTTTTAAAAATGTATGGTGAATTTCCTGTATCTTCAAGAAATTCATCTGAAATCTCAGACTTTGGGAAACAAAATGGCAGCTGATAACTGTTTTCTGTAAATGTTCCCTTACTGCCACTGGCATTTAAAGCCTGTGTCTATAGATGAAAGAGGGCACTTATTTCTTTCATTACTTTGTCATTGTTATGTTTGAATTGAAACTTTTGCACTTGGAAACTCTTATAGAGTGTCCTGTTGGATCAGTGAAACCGGATGGGCTTGGGGGAGGGACATGATTCCTTAAATGCTGCTAGGTCACGTGCACCAGTGTGGCTTTAATGACTGATGCCATGAGCACTGCTTTTTAGAATGATTCTAACTTTGGCACTTACCACCGCCCTTAGGCAAAGGACCTGAGACCCTGTATGCGGGGCAGAAGCTCAACGACAATGAATGGCACACCGTTCGGGTGGTGCGGAGAGGAAAAAGCCTTAAATTAACTGTGGACGATGATGTGGCTGAGGGTGAGTAAAGCTAAAGTGCAGTTTGTCTCTCTTTGCTCTCACGGTCCTCTTGGTCATTCAGTGAGCAAAGCGTTTTTTTCAGAACCTTTTAATTTGCTTAACAGACGTTATATGTCATGTTCTCTGTCGACAAGCTCAGGTAAGGCTAAGGAGATCTTCCTCTTTATTTTCAAAATCCCTGTTCATTGATGTGTATTATAGAACTGACCTGCGACTGTAATTATATATCGATGGGTCTCCTTAGGCATAAAGTGTGTGTCTGGAGAACAGATATAGGGCTCTATAGACCCTTCTATTATTCAGTTATTAAAAAATCACATATCAGTCACCCTAAGTATGAGTTTCTTCCTTCAATGAATAAGCTACTCTTTAGAAGAGGAAGATATATAATAGGCAATAGGTAAAATAATAGGTAACAATAAGTACCTTGACCAATGCGTGGTTCTTAGAAGGTGCTGAATAATTACTCATTTATTCAGTCATTATTAATTGAGTACCTACAGTGTACCAAACACTGCTTTAGAAGACACCAAGAATATGGTGGTCGACAAATAGGCAAGTCCTTGGCCTGGTGGAATTTACATTCTAGGAGGACAACGGATACATGAATGAATCCGTACATAGGTGAGGAACATTCAGAGTCTCACACAAGCACCATGTATTTCTTGAGAGCCTGTTATATGTCAGCAGTGTGCTGGGGATTGTGGAAAATAAAAAGAAAGCACAAGAAATTACCCTTTTTCGCAAACAGTTAACCAATCTAGTAGATTAGATAGGGCTTGGGGATTTGAAAATAAGACAAAGAATATATAATGAGATTCTAATTTGGGTGGGTAAGATTATAATTATCAGTCAGAACAGAAAATTATCAGTTGGGGCTGAAGAAAGCAGGAGTGATTTATGAAGGTAGATCTTAAGGTGGAAATTGATTAATGAGGTCTGTGGTGGAACGGAGAGGGCACCTTCGAGTGCATTTCACGTGCCGCCTCCTGGACGTCCACACTCTCTAGTATCCCACGGCAGTGCACATCTGTTAACCTAGAATTCTCGTCCACGTGGGAAATGAAAACTTGGGGCAGCATGGAGCATTACACGGAACAGCGTTGGATTCAGGAGACCTGGACTCTGGTGTTAATTCTCTGTAGGATATTGGGAAAGTCACCATTTCTGGGCTTTGTCAAAGAAGTAAGTGGCCTAAGCCACCACTGCAGTGTCTTCTGTGAATAAGACAGTCAGGCTTGAGCCAGGAGCCTTGGGATTTAAGACAGTCATTGTCACTAAAATGCTTTATGCCTTTGGGATATATTACTAAACTTCTTTTCCCTTATTTTTAAACTTGAAATTCTGTTATTGCTAAGGCCATTTTCAGCATCAAAGTTCTGCAGTATTGGCCCTATAATTTAATTTTATATTCAGGAGCCTGAGCTTTTTTACATCTGGAATCAGGAATTGTAGTGAACCATGTATGTATGCGTGCAGGTAGGGAGGGTGTGTGTGTGTGTGTTTGTGTGTACGTAGAGAGAGAGTCTATGCATAGAGGAAGAGCATGAGGCATGTATCTAGTGCCCAGTAGACAGTAGAGACTATGTTAGCTGTCTTACGCACATCAGCCCCTTCAGTCTCCATTGCACGGTTAGTGTTCTTATTGTCATTTTATATAAGGGGAACATGAAACTTAGAGGGAGCAATGTAATTAAGCTCCAAATTCATATCTATGTGATTTCACCAAATGACGCTGCTTGCTGGACTTCCTAATTCATCATAAGAAAGTTATCTTACAATGTAAGAAAAAAATATAATGGAATGGACCAGGGTGAGGTGGGGAATACAATTCAGTAGGCAAACTCCACTCTCCTCCTCAAATTAAAACAGGGCCACAACAACTACCCCAAACCTTCAAAATGTGCATAGACCTAATTTAGTAGTAGGAGGTAAGGTTTTTGTTCTACAGGCCTTATGTAATGAATGTAAGCAAAGAGATGCAAAAATAGCTATAAGGTTTAGAATCCACGGCCAACCTGAATTAATCACTTGAGAAACACTCATGAGGTGTTAGTGCAGACAGGAGCCTGCAAAGGCAGCGGTGATGAGTCAAGTCACACATGCCTTTCTAACTCCTGGGTTTTTTGCTCAATAAGCCGAAGTGATGCTATGCACAGCATGTTTTGAATAGCTGCCACTAGATGGCGACCTCTCCCCAGTCTCTTCCAATAGTGATTCCCTTTTATTTCCATAGGAAATTACATGCCCCCAAAGCTGTAGTCATTAAGAACTGCAAAACTGAGGGTATTGTAATGTGCTTTGCCCATCGGTCATTTTTTTTTTTACAGAAATTTTAGAATAAAGGTAATTATAAAGTGTGTTTTCTCTTACCACTAATAATTTAGAAGCAGGACTAAACCATGGTATGCCCCAAATCATCCAGTAATTTAATATTTGAAATTAATGAAGCTCTTTTATTTTCTTCCTTACCCCCTACTTTGCTGCTGATGGAAAAAAGCAGCCATAAGGATAAAGAAATTTGAGAGAAGAAAAGAGCTATTTTGCTTATGAGCTACAACCTTGGATTGCTTTTACAGTGATAAGGGGTTTGGGAATTTTAATTTTAGCTCACAGAAGTCATAAAATCAGGCAATGAAACTAAAATACCACTCAGTCCTCACGTTATTAAGTAGTGTCTTATTGGCTTATTTAGTAATCCCTTTCATGCTGTTTAAGGTCCCCCAGGGTGTCGAATTTTCAGCTGGTTTGTAGAAATGATGCAAAGAATAAGTGAGACTCATAAGAAATCAAGAGCAAGGAAATAAATATTCCTCAGCCCAGTGGTTTTTATTTATTATAATACAATGCGTTCCTGGAAATGTATTACGTTCAGTCGACACTTAATAAGGATCGATCGATCGATTGATTGAGCTGGATTTCTATTGTCAATAGTAAATGGTGAGACTACTTCCCTTGGGTTACGCTCCTCAGAATTGGGGCCTAACGCTGCCTGAGCCACCCACTCCACTAGGAACTTCTTGCTGGTACAAAGAGTCACCCTCTTGGGTCCACTCTGGTCCACGTCAACGCTTCCCTCCCACCAGCACCCCACATTGCACGTACAGTACCAAGATGTAAAAGGTCATTTTCCAAAGTCTTCCCTGGAAAACTTGTTCCTCATGTTAAAAATATGATGAGCTAGATGTGGGAAATGTTAGGTTAAACTAAATGAAGAGGATTGCTTTATTGTAAGACTTATTAGGAGGCTTTAATATGCTAATACAGATTGCTAATCATCAATAATTAAGTATGCAGTGTTTGCCAGATTTCGTTGACTCCAAAAGTATTTTTAAACTGAAGCATTTTACAGCATATACTTTTGAAAAATGTTGATATTATGGAAAAAGGATGTGGGAGGAGTGGAGCTGGAAGATTGTGGATAAAATTTGCATCCTTTTCTGAGACGGTATAAGCCTTCCTTTCTTAACTTCTCTTCTCCTATCTGGTAACCATGGGAGGTCAAATTGCCTCCTCTAAGCCTTCCCATTATTTCTTTGCTAAGCTCTTGGTATTGGCCAGGAACCTCATTAAAGAAATGACAATGATCTGAATTCTGAATCCAAAGCAAATGTCTCAAATACAGCCTCCTTCTCAGGTGTCAGGGATGCTTGCTGTGCTCAGGACCCCCTGCTAAACCCAATGGAAGAGGGGAGAGGTGGCCCTTACTTAAAAAGAGCTTATATTTTCATAAAAGAAAGAAAACAATAAGCGAAATAACTAGAAAATGATTAACATATTTCAGAGAAAAGAAAAAAAATAAATGCTGCAAATTAGTAATAGCTAATAGTTTGAGCACCAGGAACTGTCCTAAGTGCTCTCTATGTATTGATATATTTAATCCTGATAACTTCATATCTTTTTCACAGATGGGAAATTGAGGCACAGAAAAGTTAAGTAACCCACCAGACAGTCCAGCTTCAGACCTACATGCTCATCCCCTCTGTGCTAATGTCTCACATGAAGTTATAGCTTGAACTGGGCCAAAGTTTTGCCTAGTTTTATGTTCCCAACAGACTTCATCCCTGAGGGCTGGTCTGTAAACTGTTCTTTGTTAGTAAGATGTGGAAGTGAATGTGTAAATAGGACCTAAGGCAACATAACTGTCCTGGTGAAGGTGCTGGATGTGTTACCCATGGATTAGATGGGATGACATTATGACACTTGACTACAGGGAAGAAGTGTGAATTCATTACAGCAGCTTCTGCATGGACATTTCACCCGTAAATTCTACCTGCAGCTTTTCTTGGTCAGTAGTGCAAGGAATCAGTCAAGCCTTTTTCCCAAGGAGTATAGCTTAGACAGTTTAGTGTACATATTAAGATATGAGCTTTGGAATTAAACACACCTGGATTCAATTTTGGGGTCTACTATTTACCACCAGTATGAACTTTGATCGAATTTCTTGACTTCTCTAAGCTGAATACCCTCACCTCTAAAGCTAGATAATGATACCTTTCTACAGTTTTGTTGTGATAATGACATTTGATTGCTGTTGCGAAGTGCCTAGCACAATGCCGGGTATATAGGGAGTATTCAGTAGTAATTTTTCCTTGTTATCGTTCTCTTGAGTTACTCTTCATTTCTTCGAAATTTGAAAGCAGCAGCTGTGAAGTGTGCGTATATTCTACCCTTAATGGAAAGGAATTTTAGTCTATAGACTGCATTCAGAGGAGATAAGTGAAAAATTCCCTGTTATTAATACTGATAAGGTGATATGCAGATTCAAAAAAATTTGCTTAGTTCGGTACCTGTTTCAAACTCTAAGCAATTTCTTAAGTGCTTTCTCTTGGTAAAGCAGCATACTTTTTGGAGACCTCTGTCCACAGCAAAGTGAGTTCCTTTATCACATAATGAAGCCAATTCCTTTTCTAATTTGGCCCCACATCACCTTCTCCCAGCTCCTCACCAGTTTCTTATCTGAGTCATCCTCCACCCTCAATCAGTCTGTGTCCCTGGGCTAAGCATTCAAATTCCATTGTTAGTTTCCCTTCTATCACTTATCCAAGACCTTCTTCAGTCTCTCTTCTATCTCAATCTGACATGATTTTCGTGTAATTTTTACATGATTTTCTTGCTTTATGAAATTCATTTTCTAGTGAGCAGAATTTCCTAAACCCTCAATTCTAGAGGTCACTGCATTCATAATTTCTCCAAAAGATCCCAGTTGGCTTAAAAATTATTCCTTTTGGAACTCCCGTCTTCACCAGTGATCACCCCATTTCTACTTCTTAGTTACCATTGCTGTTTTGTTTGTTTGTTCTTTTAGAATATAAAAATTAGCGTGACTACCAGCATCATCATAGTTCAGTTCTTGTGTCCCCAGTGAGATTGGCTATGTTTTTTCCCTCCCTGTTCATGCAGCCCCCAGCCTAAACAGCTACAGCCAAATTGACATTAGGTATTCTTTTCAGTCACTTCATTGTTTTAGAGCATTGAATTTAGGTTATGCTACTTTGCATTCTCATGACCAGCCCAATTTTTAATGCTAGTAATTTTATCCAGTAATTCTTTTTCCTAGTTATTCAATTGTTAGCAGATTTATGTTGCATTTTGACTTTTATTCTATTACAATTTTATATTTAGATTAGCCAACATCAGTATTTTATTTTTGCTTATGTGAAGAGAATGATTTGTAACTAGTTGTCAAACACCACATAGAAACTTACAAAATACAAATCTGATCTTTGTGCTGATGAATGTTTGAATTAGATCTGAGAATGCTCCTCAAGAGATGAAATTAATATTGAGGATATGATCTCCTTCAGTATCCCAGGTATTGAAATTTAAGGGACCCAAGAAAATATAACCCCCTCTTCTTGCCAGTTGAGTTCTGTGCCAAGAGAGGAAAAAAACACAGGTAGAAACCAAATATCATTTTTAATAATTTTTTTTAACACTGATGGTGAAAAAAAATGTGGCTTTTATCTACCTACTGAACTTCAGAATTAGACGGAATTGCTTCTCAAACACTAATTCAGGACTGGGGCAGGCAGCCATCACTGAAGCAAGGCTCGCCTCTCAAACACTCATGCTGTGGATGAGTGGCATATTGTTTCTTGAAAGCAACCCTGTTCCCCTAAAGAGAAATGGGAGGTGCCAAGGGATGAGCTATGCACATATTGTTTCTCTTTGAAGATTATCCTTAATCTTTCAGATTATGTCACTTCTTTTCCTCTGGAAAGTTGTACAAGATGGGGGTAAAGAGATATTGGGGTTATCTTGCTGGTGGAGCTTCTTCAGCGTGGAAGATGGTAAGAGGAGAGGGCAGGAACAGTAAATTCCTCTTTCCTTCTCTTTAGTGCTGGGGCGTTAGGATAGGATTTATTAAATTTTAATATGATTCATCTATATAAATGTTGAGGGAGCCACCTTCTGCACCATGCTCATGTTTTCCTGGACTTTGTTATTGAAAATTCCAGTCTCTATGTATTTATTTCAATCCTTCCTCCTGACCCCTATTTCAGTCACTCACCATGTCTAGTATTTTGGGTAATGAAAGGTCTAATAGTTTATTGCTCTCAGCTGGAGATCTTTCAGGTGCACAAGTCAGAAGCTCAACTCAAAGGTATTAAGCAATTTAAAAGTCCAGAGTGGATTGGCTGGATCCAGATCTTCAAAAGACTTCATCCTAAAGAGAATGTCTCTCTGTTTCCTGGTTGTCGTCTGGGTCCCAGTCTCCTCAGGCGGACCAGCCCCCTCTGGTTATCGCATGGCCTCCAGCATTCCAGGCCTTCGAATTACTCCTTCAGCAAGCCTCGTTTGTACCCCACGCCCCTTTCATACGTGTTCTAGCAAAAGCCTTGGATCTGAATTATTACTGGACCAGCTTGGGCTGTCACTAATGCAAGTGGTTCTTGGAGTGTTTTCTAGATAACCACACAGGCATCAACTCAGAACTTGTTTGAAATGCAGATTCTCAGATCCACCCCATACTTTTGAATCATAAACTCAGAGGGTGGGGTTTAACAGGCCCTCCAAGTGATTCAGATGCATACTAAAGTTTGAAGACTTGCTTCTCGGTCCTCAGATCATACTCTGGCTGGGGGATAAAATGTTGACTGGTCCAGCCTTAGTAGTTTGATTACCTCAGGAGCTATGATGGGGTCAGCGCCATCCAGCTCAGATGGTTTAGATGTGAAGTTGGGAGAGTTGCTTTGCAAAGGAAATGCAGGTGTTACCAGAAAAAGCAGAAGTTGCTGGGAAGATAAAATTAACAGATGTTCTACAGTAGAAACTTTTCCAAACTATAGTCACTCACCACTTGACAGGTAGGTTTACGTTCTAAAGATGCGTCCGTAGTCTCGTCCTCGTGCGAGCATCATGGAACGTACGCAAACCTAGATGGTCTAGCCTACTACACAGTGTGGCTGTATGGTGTAGCCTATTGCTCCTAGGCTATAAGCCTGTAAGCATATTACTGTACAAAACAACATGAGATGAAATCAAACACAAGACAAAATGGTGGAATTAAGAGACATGGTGACCATAAGATGTATGAAGCTGCTGCTGGCTGTTTGACAGCAAACTTTTATAAGTAGAAAGGGTACACTCTGAAATAATGATAAAAGTAAACTAAATACATAAAGCAGGGACAGTCATTCATTGTCTTTATTAAGTATTATGTACTGTGCATAATCGTATGTGCTGTACTTTTATATGACTGGTGGCTCAGTAGGTTTATTTACACCAGCATCACCACAAACGTGACTAATGTATTACACTATGATGCTGCTACAGCTCCTAGGCAATACGAACTTTCAGCTCTATTATAACCTCATGGGACCATCTTTGTATATGTGGCCCATTGTCGACCAAAAAGTCGTTACATGGTGCGTAACTGTACCAGGTACTGAATTATGAAGTAGTGAGTTATTCCACCAAGAAGTATTTGGAAGTGAATACCCAAGGCTTATTTATTGTGTCTTGACAAGGGTTAGAACAAAAAAAGACTTTTCTTCTTATGGAATTTCTAAGTACTAAATTGTTTTCTTGAAGGAGAAAACCAGTGATTTTCTCTTTGAATTTGAGTTACCCAGGATCTCATATTTTCCCTTATATGCTGAGGCGTTCTGAACAGCTGCACAAGAGCGTGGGATGCAGGGCATGTACCTTGGACTGGGCCAGTAATCCGCTCCCCCACAAGGCCAAGTCAACCACATACTGTATCAAGGATTTTGTTTTCTGGACTTGGCTAAAGGAAATTGAGTATTTTGTATGGATAAAAATTAGACATAAAAGATACAGTAAGGATGCTGTGACGAAACATGATAACTTCTCCTGTTCATCTCTCATTTTCATTTTCACAGGTACGATGGTGGGAGACCACACCCGCTTGGAATTCCACAATATTGAAACCGGTATCATGACCGAGAAACGTTACATCTCTGTTGTCCCCTCCAGTTTCATCGGCCACTTGCAGAGCCTCATGTTTAATGGCCTGCTCTATATCGACTTGTGCAAAAATGGCGACATTGATTACTGTGAACTAAAGGCTCGTTTTGGACTGAGGAACATCATCGCCGACCCTGTTACCTTCAAGACCAAGAGCAGCTACCTGAGCCTGGCTACCCTCCAGGCCTACACCTCCATGCACCTCTTCTTCCAGTTCAAGACCACCTCAGCTGATGGCTTCATTCTCTTCAATAGTGGCGATGGCAATGACTTTATTGCCGTGGAGCTAGTCAAGGGGTAAGTGGAAGGGATCGTGTGGTTTACACTAGATAGCTTAGCTCAAGCCTTATGTAAAATAAAATATGGACATGACAAGTATCAGTTCTACTCCTCACCCTTTATTTCTGATACATGCTCTCATTCTCGTTGATTAAAAATGTATCTGTGTAATGATTAGGGCTGGAATGGAGAGAAATTTATAAATTTATTTAAAAGTCTTCCACTAACACTACTATCAGGCTTTTTACTATAAATGTAGTCCTTTAACTCTATGGGGAAAAAAAACTTATGTGTACATTGAATTTATCTCTGGGGCAATACTATCTGTAAACACATTTATATGAAGAAAGGAAATGAAGATGCAAATTTTAAAAAGCTGTCTTCAAGACATTTTACTACCATGTTTTGGAAAACAGTCAAAACAAAACAAAAGCATAAAGCCAGAACCCTAAAAACAAACCCATGACTGACCGTGAGTTTATATGTCGCCCCCTAATGTTTTGGAGTGTACCATCTGCATTACTCTCAGACTTTTACTAGGAAGTATTAAAGAAGTAGACCCTCTGAGCATGGAATTAACGTGAAGGCTGATAGAATAGGATATGACTCTTGTATCCTACAGCCAGCTTTAATTGTTTCTGTGTGATGGCAGTTTAGCATGGGGGATTCAAAGCCCCCACTGTTAGTTTTACACACATCGCCATGAAACCACTTCAGGGAACCTGTAGTCATTGATCGGTTGTTTTCTCTTACAGGTACATACACTATGTGTTTGACCTTGGAAATGGTCCCAATGTGATCAAAGGAAACAGTGACCGCCCCCTTAATGACAACCAGTGGCACAATGTTGTCATCACCCGGGACAACAGTAACACTCACAGCCTGAAAGTGGACACGAAAGTGGTCACTCAGGTTATCAATGGCGCCAAAAACCTGGATTTGAAAGGTAAACCTTGTAAAAGAACTTTATCCTTCTTCGAACATTTGTTATAATCAAAAGGCTGTTTTCAGAGACAAACTACAGGTTAGGAGTACCGTGCATTTTTAATGCATCATGCATGTCTTATTTTAACAACGTTGAGTATACCATAATGTAATTTATTCAATTTTTACTTAGACCACTCCTCAAGGAATGGGTCATCCTCTCAGGGACTGAATGATAGGGTAATAAATGTCAAAATGATTAGGGGCCCTAATACAGAAGAGGGAAAATAGGTTTTGGAATCTCAGCTGAATCGTTTACTGTCTCAGTGACTTTGGTGAAATTTCTTAGCCTGGTTCAGCTTCTGTATATGTTTTTGCAATATCAGGAAAGCAACTGCTACTACCTTTATGGATTGTTAGGAAGTTTGATGGAATAATATCTGTAAAACCCTCAGCATATTATTGGTAACAAGCACATAAAAACAATAAATGGTTGCTTTGTTGAAAATGATGTCAATCCTTATTATAAAGTGGTAACAGTACCTACCTGCTACCACTTTATAATATGAGGATTAAAATGTGTGAGATGTGAGATGACTTTTATAAAATGAATGATACATAAGAAATGTTAGTTTCTTCTTTATAAAGTGTAGAAATTCTGGTAATTATTTCTTTTATACTGTTTTTCCCCCCAGAGCTCTATTACCATTATTCAATAAACGGCCTAAGGTGTGTTGGCTTTAGTTGACATGGTGTCCTTTCCTTTCCTTTCCTCATTCACTTTTACTGGCTTCTTTCCTTTTCAGGTGACCTCTACATGGCAGGCCTGGCCCAAGGCATGTACAGCAACCTCCCAAAGCTTGTGGCCTCCCGGGATGGCTTTCAGGGCTGTCTGGCATCAGTGGACTTGAATGGACGGCTGCCTGACCTCATCAACGATGCTCTCCATCGGAGTGGACAGATCGAGCGTGGCTGTGAAGGTACAACCTTTTTTCTTGTTAAGCTACAGCCTCGTTGCAAGCCCCGAGCCTCTTTGCTGCCTCTGCCGGTGCCTCCTTCCTTGGTTTACCAGTTCTCTCTCATTCCCATTTGTCATCCGACGTCGCATCATCGTCAGTGTCCTTCTGTCACTGCTGAGTATGTTAAGACATGTGCCACAGGCTCCAGGAATGTGTGTTGGCAGATGTCTTCCCAGGATCACGTCCTTGCTGATTGAGGACCGTTCCTGGCGTTGACATCAGGCTCCTCCTGAATTGTACCTTTGCTTCTAGCATGGCTAAAAGGGCATCAGGAACTTTTATTTATATTTTAACACATGAGGAGGTATAAAACAGAGAATTTTATATGGCTGTCACCATAAATAAAAATGTTTCTTCTATTGCTAAAAGTAACCACATTATTTAACGTAAACCCAACAGGAGATAGGAAAATGATGTCAGAATGCCACGATGAGGGAAGGGAACTAACCTTTATTGAGTACTTACTAGATGTCAGGCTTTGTTAGGCAGAGCCTTAGTGTGGTATGGTGGAACAGCATGGGCTAGGAACATAAAAAGACCTAGATTTGGGCCCAGGTAGTAGTTCTCGCTGGCTGTGTGACATTTGGCAAGTTATATAACCTCTCTGGTCTAAACTCTCCTAGCTTGTAAAATGTATATTACCTTGGAAGGTAACATTCATAAATCAGAGATGTACATAAAAAGTCTGGTGGATATATAGTAAGTACTCAGTAAATGGTAAGATGATAAATATTGCAAATATTATTTCATGTGAGACATCTAATAACATTGCATGCTCACCAGTGCAGCACAACAAACCATGCTCAGCCTGTTCCTGTAGATGATCCACCGTCTATTGAGATATTAACTTAATTTTACAGGTCTTCACTCTTGAGTCCCACAGTTCTTTACTATGTGTAAAAATCATTTAGTTTTAACCAGCAGAGGGCAGCAGTGAGCATTTTCCGCCTTTGCGAGAGGCTTTGGGTAGGCTGGAAAGATGACTCAACCTAAATTGAAAGGCAAAGAGGATGTCTGACCTGTCACCAAGATCTCTGTGTTCTTTTGTCTGGTTGAGCCTCATGGTCCTTTGTGCAATATATTGTTTCCTTGTATCCCTCATTAATTTACTACATCAAACCTGTTCATTCATCTCCTGTGTTCAACTTCATTTATTGCTCTGTTCTTAACGAGCTTTCATCCGGATTGGCTTGCCACCTTAAAGTACATTTTTATAAAAGCTTCCCATCAGCTTCCCAGGCTGATTTGTCATATGGAAGTTGTTTCTCTTTGCCTAAGAGCCAGTTTCCCATGTGGCATTAGGAATAATATGTATCGTTCCTATAACCCACTCCAGTTTTCCTTAATCCAGGAATATTTCTTAAATTCTATGGGCCAAATATAGTGTGTGTATATGAGAGGCAGAAGGTTGGGAATCGCCAAGCACTTAAAGTAACCACTTTGCTTTCTTTCCCTGGAAATGCATAGTTTTATTCAACTCAAGAATTTTTTTGCCTTACTGACCTTTTGTTAGCTCTCTCAGATGTTAAAAGGTAATCCTGAGATTGATGCAACATTTGGGAATTAAATTGGGTACCTGAGGTTAGATCGTGGAATGACAGTAATTCCAATTATACTAAAAAATTAATCACATCAAATGTAATCATAATATAAAAGCACAGATTAAAAAGCATAAGGCATTCTTTAAATGTTAAATATTTTTATCATGCCACTAGTTCTTCAGATTTAAAAGTTAACAGGAATTATCCGTTTAACTCTATAGCAGTGTGCCTGATAGAAATATAATGAGCCACATTTGTAATTTGAAATTTTCTTGTAGCTACATTTTAAAAGAGAGCAATAAATAAATTAATTAAAAAAATAAAAGAGAGCAACACATAAAATTAACTTGTTTTACATTTTATTTAAATTAACTCAATATATCCAAAATATTATCATTTCAGCATGTAATCAATATAAAATTAAGATGTTTTACTTTTTTTCATACTAAGCCTTCAAAATCAAGTATGTCTTTTATATTTATAGGACACTTCAGTTCAGACCATGTCTCTTAAAAGTGCCCGGTTGTCACATGTTTCTATGGGCACTATATTGGAAGAATAGTTTTATAGAATATAAAACTCAGAGTGTAAGGACATAATGCCATAGTGTTCAATACAAAGGAAGTCTAAATTAGCTTTTATAAAAGTGGGTTAAAATATATAGTATAGAGCGGGGAATGGACCCCAGTTAAGAAAGCTTCAAGAGAAGCAATAAGAGCATCAATGAAAGGAAATTATCCATCAGGTTGGAGGAAATGTTCCTGTCCCTCCCTATAGCTAGCTCTACGTTCGCTTCTGTGTGACTCATCACATGCATTATGGTCAGTTTCGACCTTCACTGAGTATGGGTGATTGTTCCAAGCTGAATACTGTGCCTTGATGGCTCTACATCTGAATCTATGGCAAATCCCATGGGCCTAATAACACTGCACTCTATTGCCATGGAGATAATTGTGATGGTTCCCCATGGAGCATTATGACTGCCCCACTGGGTGGGATGAAGCGGAAGATGAGTGCTGAGGGAAGAAGGCCCTTGTTTATTGTACACAGATGACTTGGATAATTAGCCTAAGTGGCCAGAAAAAAATGGCCAAAAAGTGGGTTAAGGCATAAATTGCCATCATTGGAAATTTGCACCATTGTGGATAAGCCCTTCTGAGAGATCCCAGGAGCTCTTTAGGATGCCAGGGAAAGGAATCAAGGGCACAGAACCTGAGAGGCACTGCAAAAAAGCGTCATTCTCATTCCGAATCTCTTTATAGGTTGAGTATGAGACCCTTAAGCAGGCCTCTGAGTGTTAGGCAGTATGCGGATCATAGGAAATATGCCATTTCTTGATATATGACTTATGTGTATAGAATAGGAAACAGGTAGGGGATGAGGAGTCATTACTAAGAACTAAGACCTGAATCTCTTCAAGATGGTAAATGTGCTTTGTTCTCACATGTGTGGGGTCCACAGACCGGGAGATAGCATATGTTCTCGTCAGAGTCATTGGTAATGACATTTCAAGATCTTAGTTAGTAAATGTATTATTTTCCCTATAATATCTAACCCCAAAGAGTTCAAAATTATTTTTTAAACACATTAATCCACTCCTCATTGGCTCTCAGTTGTTATAGGAAGAAAAAAACATCTTGAACTAGGTTTTAATTTTATGTCTCTAATATATGCAGAATATATCATTTAGATTACACGCAACATCTGGACAACACTTAGCCAACATATTACCATGACTTGCAATCTCTCAATTTGGGGTAGAAATTTTATAATGTCTGATTCAATACTTAGGATTCTATAATGTCTGATTCAATACTCGGCTGGTAAATAGCTCTTTCTATCTGGAGGCCAGCTTTGCTATCGAGACCAAGGCATGTATCGGCTAGAAATGCAATTCCAAAATCGCAGATGGTAAACTTCTGAGAGAAACACATGTGCTTCATTTCGAGACTGGCACAAATAAATAAAAAAGATGTCAGTTTGGTGTCTTTTTGACCACAGCCATTTGGATGTGGCTGTATTTTATAAATTAAACAAATGGATCTCTTTTGTGGTATCAAACCACGCTGATACAAATGCCCGTTTTTAGTGCTACATTCCTTGGCAACATTTTCAGGAGGTTACAAGGACTGCTCCCAAGTGACTCTTCCATGCTTATCTCTTCCATGTTCAGAATTATTTCTATGGGCTCCATTGGGTTGTGCACATGTGTCTTTTAGTCTGGCCACACATTACCCTTATTTCTTAATGTTTATCCTGACCAATGGAAAATTATTTTTCTGGACCATGTGCCTGGGGGTTGGCTGCGTGGATGTGGGAAGGCTCTTGTTACCACTGCTTGTGCTTTGTCAAGTCCAGTGTTTCCCTGCTCCTGCTCTGCTGTCGTGGCTCCGACAAGGCCTGCTCCACCCCAGTCTGTGCATCCCTCGTCTGTGCTGTCTCTGGAGAACCTGTAGCATCTCAATTGTCTGTCTGAGTGATGCTGGTTATGCCGACTGTACCTTCATTTCTGTAATGTTACCCTGGTTTACTCTACCTCTCACTAACCTCTGGTTATTGTTTTCACCTTTTCTGTTCTTTTGCTAACAAAGTTGCGTTGACCAAAGCTGACCTGCAAGGTAGAGAAGGTTCTTGTTCCCATTATCACTTTGGACTGAAAGATGCCCTGTGTAATCCTTGGTATCTTTTCTTTAGAGGTCTTCAAGCTGTCACACTTCTTGGACAGCAGCAGTTGTGGGAGGGGGCTGAACTCTGTGTTCTTCAGAAACAGTGGCAGAAAACCCAGATCAATGCATGAAGAATAACGAAGGCGAGACCTCTCAGGGATGAGAACATGATTCTGTTTTAGGGGACCAAAGAGGTTTGACAGCCTCCTGTATTGTGACTACCCACAAAAACATTAACCCACTTCTGGAAATGGTTAACGCCTCTTCAAATAGTTGCCATGGAGGAGTTGGCTCTTTTTAATTTATTCACTATAGATAGAAGGCAGCACTTATAAAATGAAAAAGGAAGAAAGGCCACTAGAGTTCTCAATTTATTATTTTCTAATCAGGGAGGTCATTTCTCAGAGCAGGAATTTTGAGTGCTTGGGCTTTATGTAGGAGAATGCCATTTTCTCTTAACTCATTTTAAAGAAATATTTTTAGGCATTTGGGAGATATTAATATCATTAAAATGTTCCAGGGATTTATATTTCCTGTTGGGGATTTCGGTTGAGTAATTTCCTGTTTTGCAATCTAAAGAAAAACGTACTCTTGGGAAAGAAAAAGATCTGTCAGTGTTATCCTGAATACTCTTTAAAATGCCTTTATGTTAGATCTCGGTGCATATCTTCTGCAGAAACTGTTTCTTATACCATTCAGAGAGACGCTTTTCAAAGTCAGTAATGGTCCACTGGTCCTGTTGTGTCAGGCTACCCTCAGAATAGCAGCTCAGGAAAAGGCATTTTAGGTATCTTTTGGCTGAGAGTTAAGCAGGAGATTGAGCCTCAGGAGGTCTCTGCAGAGTTTGCAATCAGCCTAAGTTGTTAGAGGTGGTTAAGACAAAGGTAGCTTTAAAAAAATTACTTTTAACCTGAGAGATCACTTATTTGCTATAACTTGTATATCATGCAGGTAGCCAGTATAAGGGTCTGTCACTTTGTTGGATAGCAACTAATAAGGCCTTTCTCTAGCCATTTTGTAACTGTTTTTTTTCCTCCATCTCCTTTTAGAAGATTTACATATATCCAAATACATAATAAAACTAATGAAAAGAACATGCATCGGATTAGTATTTTGAAGTCCAAAGTAGCTATAGAATAGCTTTCATTTTTAAAGTGTGCATGGCCCTTTCAGTAATACTGAGGGTGTTGATTTTTAGACATTCCGTTCAATTGTGAAAATAGGTCTTCTACATGTCACCTGTAAACAGAGAGGCGAGAGATTGGGGCAGGAGTCAATCTACACTTGGAGATGATTAACAAATTTATTAGAGAAAACTGGACAACTGAATCTCTGTGTAAACATTGCCATTCTTCATGGTAAGAATCCCCAGGACCTAGCACAGGGACTCTTAAAGATGATCTTTAAGTTACCATTCAAAGGAAAAATGCCTATAGAAGTCATAAACAGAAGTAGTTGATTTCTACACCTATTGTAAATTGTTGATCAAAGTACAGATACAGATTTGGGGCCTAATAGTTTGAGTTATCTTTACTTTCCTATTTTAGAAGCAATCTAGTCATCAGAATGGCTTTTGTGTTATTACTTCATTGACCCACACTCTCTTCCAGTCTTAGAATGACTGGATAGTCTCTTTGTGGCAGGAGCTGTTATTCTTTGTAATTATTTTGGGTCATCTCACTCTCCATATTATGGTGTAAGAACTTTTGGTTTTTACTTTTTATTTTTCCGACGTTGGAGTATGGGCCGTTTACTCATGCTGGCTTCTTCAGCTGCAACCTGTGGGCACAGATAGCACTAATTACCATTAAGTGTGAAGGGAAGTATAAACATGTGACAAAGAAATGAGACAATTGGAAATGCAAAGGCGGATCCTATTCAGAGGAAAATAGAACACTGGGGTCTAGGAAGTGGCATAATGAGTCTGGACAATCAGCAGCTTGCTTCCTCTTATCATTGTGTTGATGGCATAGTGTGTTTTTTTTTTTTTTAATTTTATTACTTTATTTAACTTCTCCAGTGATTGTGTTGTTCAATTTAACAGGAGTTCAGCTACTCCCATGTATTAGGTACTAATGTTACAGATGAGATACAATCTCTGACTTCATCTAAATCAGTATGACATCAGCCAGTAATTGCAATGCAGCGTGCAAATGGCTCTGCTGGCATGGACGTGGAGGATGCTGTGTGAGCTGCTGGGGACCCTGCTGGACTGCGGGTGGTGATGGTGGTCCCAGTGGGTACCCAGGGGACATTTCCTCAGGCAGAGTTTGAGCTGAGTCTGAAGGGCAACATATTTTAGGTGGACGAGAGGTAGAACCACATTCAAGAATTTGACCAGTTTGGGCTCCTACGAGAACCTCAATTTGGCTAAAATAAGGTGCACGTAGAAATGCGATGGAAGATGAAACTGGAGTGGCAGGATGGAAACAGGTGATTGCAGACGTTTTATGAAAGCAGTTGGACTTTACCCCGAAGGTGCTGTAAGGAGGACAGAGTCTTGGGTCAGACTTTCCTTTTATGAAGATCACGCTGACAGCGGGGTGGAGAATGCATGAAAAGGACAGGAACAGGAAGCAGAGCGTAGGAGAGAAGTAACACATTTTAAGACAGAGGAAAGAGGCACGAACCCGAGGCCTGCTCCTTTAGCTGGCTAAGAAGGTAAACAGGTTTCCCTCCCAGAAGAAACCTCTGAGGAGTGAGAGCGAAAATGAGCTTTTTCTCCTGTTTGTTTTTTCCCCATCCCCACAGTGTTATTCTTTTTCTTAGCAGAGACGTTTACACATTAGGGCAAATGATTTCAAGAAAGAACTTCACTGATCAGGTCAGATTTTGCATCCCTTCAGGCTAGGAGAGGGAGTAGGAGCTTCATGGAGGCACTTGAGCAAGTGTCACATTGCAGAGAGGAGCAGCCCCTTGAATCTCAGGATCCCTTGAATGAATGACAATATCTGTGTACCCTTCAGAAGTAATTTTCTAATTCCTTTATATTTTCAAGAGGAGTATTCCTGGAGAGGAAAAGATACCCCCAAGTCCAGTCCATATGAGAAAGGAGCTATACAAGTATACAATAAATAAGGTTTGACCTATTGGGAGCGAGGCAGATGAGTCATAAACTATGAGGAAAAAAAAAAAAAAAAGAAAAACTCTTTATTGGATTAGGTCATTAATCAGAATATCCTCTCCACACTTTCCATTATAATTTCCCTTAGCAAGTTTTATTTCTGGAGTTGAATGGCTTCTTTTCTAGAAATGTGTGTTGTCCTCTGCCCAGATGGTGCACAGAGATTGATTAGATCTGGTTCCCGCTGCTGCATATCTTGAGTAAGTCAATAAATGAATTGGGTTTGGAAGCCTCGAAAACCTAAAGATTCTTTCAAGCCATTTTAGATAAGAGTTGATATCAGCCAAATGTGTCTAGTAGGTAAAGGGGATTTTAACTCTCCAGCTTTCTTTACTGTGAGGAATATAGTTCCCCACTTCATTTTCTCCAAAACTAAGGGCGGAATCACAATCTCCATTGTATTTTATGTGGTAAAATGTAGCATTTGACCTAATAGAAATCAGTTCCTCAAAAATGGTTTGCACTATGGCAATAAGAGAAACAGGAATTAAACAGAATTCCCACAGTGGTTCCTGCCTATTGTCCCAACATTATATAACTGGTTTCTTACAGAGGACTTACAGTTTCTTACAGTTATGACTTATGGGTCTTATTTCTGGACTACTGACTGACTACACACCCAACTGAAATGAGTAGAGAGAACTTGATTTTCCTTCCCAACAGAATTGATAATGCCCTTTATTGAAGGTTTACTTAGTGCAGGCACATGCCACAGACTTGGCACATTGTATGTCCTTTATGGCCTCGTTTGGTAGATATTATCACTAGTTTACTCATGGATGACATTGTAGGCACTGAACATGTTATCTCATTTAATCCTCACAGTACATGAGGTAGTAACAGTTTCTATAATCTCCATTATATAGGTGAGGAAACGGGTTCAGAGAGTTTAGGTAGCTAGCCCAAGTGGCTAGTAAGCGATAAAGCTGGATTTTAAAGCCTGGGACCTTTTCCCTGTTGTGCTATATGGTGTGAGCCTGGATCTGCCTATTTCCAAAGCAGAAACAGTATATAGATGAACAAAGAGTATCGAGAGTGCCCTCCAACCTGACTTCATGGTAGATGGTTTCCATATCAATACTATTTCACTAAGTTCGACCTGATATTTACACAATTTTATTAAAGCAAAATATTTTAAATTACCTGTCTTTTGTTGAGCCAGGCTTTTGAACCCCTTTTCTTTCTCTCTCTCTTAAAAGTACCCTCCACTACCCCAACAGGTTGCTACATCAGTGCCAAGAAAAGAAGGAAACACAAAAAATGAGGCTTCAGTTTACATTTTCTGAAGCAGTATTGATTTTAAGGGCCTGTTCATGATTTTAAAAAGAAGGAATGATCTAATCATTTGACCTGTGACTCAGGCACCTTCTGAAAATAGGGCAGATTGAACGAGACAGCTTCATGATGCCAGCCATTCTCTCAGCTATACAAATACCCCATTGGGCAGACACTGATTCCTATCTCTCCATTGTTGTAGAAGTATCATGTGGGTAAATCTCTTCGCTCACAAAGTCTAATTATGCTTTGCAGTTTATTGGTCATCAAGGGCAGTGCTGGCACCAGCAGAGGAATTTTCAGAAATTTTGAAAGATGGTTGGCATCGTCTAACATGTATTAGTTTGAATTTAACTATGGTAGGAGTATTTTACTCCATGGAAATCAAGTTACAGAAATGTTACAGATTAGGTACCCCCCCCCCCATCTCTCCCTGGAGTTCTGGTTGTTAAATGTTTCCTGGCACAGGACCAATCAGAGGCCATTGGAGATAAAATCCTCATGAGGGCATCTTGGTTTCCCCCGGGTTCCATGCTTATCTTGACTTGTTTTATACCTAATGCGTGATGAGAGGGCTGAAGTGATTGAGGAGAATAGGGATGTTATTGAAACTGCCTCACATGTTAGATTTTATGGTCAGTCTTTTTCACTCATCATCCTAACCAGGTGACTTTTCTGACCTCTCACTTGAAGAGGGAAAACCTTAAGCAACCCAGCATGCCTGATAAGAGCTTTCGATGCTTTTCTGAGCGTTAGCAAGACGTAGATCCTTGCCTCCAGGACAGAGAAGTAAGATCTTGAGAACGCAGCTACTCTTAGGTCTTTCTGCCAGTGAAATTTTATAATATTTAGGACCCCACTCTCTGGTTTTGCTTAATCTTCTTTAAAATGAGAACTAGAGCATTTAATTCTCAGTTGGCTTTGTCTTTATGGAGAAAGACACTTTGACACGTTTAAATGTCATCGCTTTCTTATTTTAAAATTAAACAGACGTGAATTGGACTTTTGCCAATTAAAAAGGATGTATCTTGTGTTGTCTGTAAATTACTCTCTTCAGAAAAGCCAAGAGGCCCCAACACTATAAATGTGGAAATACTTCTGACAGCCACAGAGGTAGCTTTGCTAATGGGACCAAGATGTATGTGTAGCTGAGTATGTAGCCTATTCCTGATGTCTATTCCTAGGCTTTTCCTAATGAATGCCCTCTGTGAAGCTCGACACTTTAATTCTCAAATTTTAGCATTGAAGACTTTAAATTGCTCAGGAAGCTGATAAGGGTCTCTCTCTCTCTCTCTCTCTCTCTCTCTCTCTCTCTCTCTCTCACACACACACACACACACACCAAATACATACATCTATATTTGTTCATCTTTCATTGACTATTCTTTCTTTTTCTTCCTTCCCATCCAAGTACTGCTCTCTCATTCTCAAGTACAGCCCCACCTGGTGCTTACAACTGGGCTACCAGCCTTGGGCCTTTAGTATAAATGGACATTGGGAATCAGAAGAGATGTATCATTTCCAGGGGTCTCCACTAACCAAATCCACCTCCCCAAAGGAGCTTTATGCATTTATCAGGAGTAGACCTTCAAGTAGAAAGATACTCTGTAAACTTCTGATTTTCTAGACCATGAAGAGGAGTTGACTGAATCAGTTTGCATGTATTGGAAAGGTGGATTTTAGCAGTAACAAGCATGAAATGACTGTCTGAGACAGTTCTTAGACACACACAAAAAAATCCCACAGTCAAGCAGAATGATGGGACATTTGTGACAGCCATCAGAATTATCATCTAAAAAAAAAAGAAGAAGAAGAAGAAAAAAGTCCCAATATGATGCTTTCCAATGAACTAAAAACAGAACTGGGTGTTAGAAACTGAAGCACTAACATCATTGACAACTTATTTTGTCTTTTCATGCATACTTCTGTTGCCTTGTCAGTTTCCCTACTATACAAAGAAAAGTCACCATTTTTTTTTTCTCAAAAGGATATAGATTGATCACATATCAAAGTAAAAGTGATGTATGCTATCCCTATATAGAGATTTGCTAGAGGCTTGGTGCAGTTTTAAAATATTAATAATGATAATAATAATAAAACTTGTCGTATTTGTAATCCCAAAAGTTTGTTACCTAAGAACGTCTAAAATTTTAAGTTGATTTGGAAGAATGTTTTAGATAAAATTATTATTCTTATGTCCTGAGAAATGTCTTATGTTTATAAACATAGGCATACAGATTTTTGTTCATATAATTGGACAAAACTACATCTTTCTGTTTATTTTAGTTATATTTTAAATTGAAATGGCATTTGAAAAGTTTTTCTTTTTTTTAAAAAAAACACCATCTTACATTCAAATGTCATCTTTCTTTAGCTGTAGGTTAGAAATACTCAATTTAAATTGCTCTTGTTTACCAGTGTCAAAACACACACACGCACGCACACGCACACGCACATGCATGCACACGCACACCCTGGCTTGCCCACATCTATAGAGTTTAAGTGGATCAGCCCTGGAGTTAGCAAGCTTGAGTTTGAAACTTCACTCTGCTACTTGCCTATAGGAACTTGCAAATAATCATCTAACTTTTCTGTAACTCAATTTACTTTTCTGAAATCCTTGCCTTTTGACTTGATCAACAGTCAAAAAATTATTTTAATTATTTTGTATTTCATTGGAAAATTATTTTTTTCTGATTCTTTAATAATATTAATTATAGTTGCTTAATCATGTGTTTATGAAGATAAATTAAATTAATATCTGAAATAAACAGTACAATGTCTGGCACATAAGTGCTATATAAGTGCCTTGTTTTGTTATGGTTGTGTTCTCTTATTTGTACAAGATTATCTTGTATCAACAAATGTGCAGTTAGAATGAAAGTTTCTTTCAGGGCATTTTTTTTTTCTTTAATTTCTCTCTTTTTTGAGACACTGTTGTCTTTGAAAAATAGATACATTGACATAAAATAGTCTGTTTAGGAAGGGATGTACTCAGATAGTTTGAAGTAAGAGTAGGAATTTACATTATCATCTTGAAAGTGGTTTAGAGCTTAGCCCAATCTCTTTCATTCAGCACAGTTGTTACATACTGTCTGTCGGCATTGGGGACACAAGAGTCCTTGTCTCAGCATCTGCTGAGGTCGTATGAGTTTAGTAGTTAAAACAGGGGAGGAAATGTGGTCAATTAAATTACCTGCCCCTCTCCCCTCAAAAAGAAAGGCTTTGTTCTACATAGATAATTGTTTACATGAGCTGATACTGGTAAATTCTATGGGTAACTTGTTAGGAAAATCATTGGCTTTAAGTCACAAAATGACTATTTTTTTTTTATTCTTTCGTTCTTTTGTATTCAATGATATTTTCTGAGACCTTTATACCAAATAGGTCATCATAAATTAGAGACATAAAGGTGAGCAAAACAGACAAAACTCCTGCTCTCAAAGGGCTTATATTCCAGCAGGATGAAACAGACAATAAAGAATTTAATAAATAACTTATAGGTCATGTAATTGTGAGTTAACAGGGAGACATGGCAAAGAGTAGATAAAATGCTGATGAGACTTCCTTAAATAGGATAGTGTGAAGAAAGCTCATTTTGAGCTGACACTTAATAAGAATAAACCAGTTATTTGAAACTATTCAGGAAGGATGTTTCAGAAAGAGGGTCAAGCAAGAAGAACCGACCTTGAAGGTGCGGATGGGCTTGAAGTGAGAGGGCAGAAGTCCTGCAGTGGGAGCAGAGCTCAGAACCACCCGTGGACCAGTCACAGCTGATCCCGAGCCCTACCCCCAGTCCATAAGTCTGTAGTTCTTGAAAGCGCCCAGGTGATGCAGGTCCTGCTGATTTGGGCTCCACACTGCTGTGTTAGGAATTCAAAGGAGGAAAGGATGGCTGAGTAGATGGGGGTGAGTAGAGTAGATGGGGGAATGAGAAGGCAATGCCTGTTCCCCTGGTCTTCACTGAAACCATTTTTGTTTAGATGGTTACAATGCAGTCAGCGTTCGGGGTTTACCTGATTCTGCATGGCACTCTCCTCTTAATGCATGCAAAACAAATTCTGTGGAATTGGGGAATAACCTACAATTCTCTCTATGTATGATTCCTGACCAGCCTTTGACAAAGGGCACAGACATTCTCCCACACTCGGGTTTTGGAAGTATGAGACAGAGGCAAGTTAGGCAGCTGCAATCCAATCAGCTCAACAATTACTGAAACACTTTCTCTGCATCTGGTAGGCACAGTGCGCTTAGTGCAACAAGGACACAAGCAAATCATATTACATGATTTCTAACAGCAAGCAGCATTCAATCTTTTGGGGATAAATAGCAAAAAAAAAAAAAAACCCACAAGAAAAACAAAACAAAAAAACCCCATGAAATGTGAAATAGAGAGTTATATAAGCAGAGGACACAGCAATGTGTAATAAAGTGTTAAATTGAATATTATATACAAAAGTTAATGATGCAGATAATAAGTGCAGTGACCACTAAGAAGGGGGAGAATTGTTTGACATTATTGGGGAATGTTTCATACGGAGGACGCATTTGAGTTGGTCCTTAGAAAATGGATAAAATTTGGCCATTCAGAGGGGAGGGAGAAGGTATGGAAAGGCCTCTGTCTTCAGATTCAATCAACACACAAAGAATTATTGTGTTTCCCAGAGTTTTTGCTGTTTTGCTGCCTTTCAAGGGAAAGCCTTCCATGTGTTTCTGATTCTAAGTTCAATTGAATTATTAGCCCATTGTCTGGTGAGAGCTGTTTGGTGAGGGAGCCCCATGGACTTCTCAGAAGCTTTTATCCTTTGAAAGAATCTGTTCTGATTTGCCATTGTTAATGAAACTTGTATTACACAATGCTCAAATTTAAGACCTACTGAGAACGTGGCCGTGCACCTCCTTTCATCTCCGCATGGGGGAACCGCATGACATGTAGGGGCAGCAGAAACCCAGCAGCAGCGCTGCTGTCCCAGCCTTAGAAATTGTCTTGAATTTTCTTACATCATAGCCTAATAGCTTTGTACTAGGAGTGATGAACTGTACTGCTTTCACCCTTCATGAGTGAATACAAAATGTCTTGCCACCCAGAAGATGAATCCTTCATAGTCACGCATTTCTTTTGAGCATGTATCCTTAAGTCTCTGCATACTTACCTTTCAAGACCCTTGCCTGTGTCAGGCTTCCTTTGGAATTTGTGAAATGTACACTTATTCAGTGGTTGTATTTTAACTCTCAAGATTGTTTGTTTGTTTTGTTTTGTTTTTGCATCAGATCCTGACTGATACGTTTGATGGGTCAAAGGACTCACCTCCTTCACTGAGGCTTTCTGGGAAATTCATGGAGTTATCCTAAATGTTAAAATATTTTCTGTTAGCTCCGATAATTCCAAAGGTGTAGGTTCATCATTAATCCCAAAGTTAAGGCAGAAGATAAAAGTGAAAAAATGAGAATGGTTAAAGAGAGGCCCCGGCTGACCTCAAAAGAGAGAGCAGAGATTTCCAAACTCTTTCACTTTGTTCATTCATATCCACAAAAAAATTTGACAATGCCCCCCAAATAAGTATATTTATTTATATATCACATACATGTGCCATTATAGTTAAGTTACTTGCATATAAAAGACACACAAAAATAGAAATCAAAAGTAATGAAATTTAAAAGAAGAATAAAACTTCTAAGATCGTCTTTCGATACTTCACATAAATCTCTTTTGCTTCCTCTGGTGTGTGCATGCTCTGAGTGCCCCTGTGTAAACCAAAGCAACGGCATGGTGCAGGGCACGGGTTCTCAAACGCGAGCCTGCATCACGACATTCTGGAAGCTTGTGAAAACTCAGATTCTGCCTGCCCCCACCGATGCCTCTAATTCAGTAGATCTGGGATGGGGCTCAAGAATTTGCATTTCTAACCACTTCCCAGATGATGCTGGCCTGAGGACTATACTTTGAGAACCACTGATGTGGTTAAAAGCTTGGGTTCCAAAGTTAGTCTGCTGAAGTTGGAGATCAGGATTCTTTAATTACCCAATGTATGACCTTGGGTAAATTATTTTACCTCTCTGAGCTCAGTTTTCATCTGTGAAATGGTAGTCAAAAGGACTTACCTCTTAGAGTCACTGGAGAGGTTAAAGAGATAACACAAAGTGCTTAGCACCCAGTGCTTTTAACCTACAAATCACCGGTACATGGCGGCTGCCACCTCCCCCGCCTCATCATTATTATCAAGCATCTTTTTAATGTAATAAGGTAGACTTTAGGGAATGTTGTGCCTTAATTCATAAGACTCATAGGAATGTGTTTTTCTGCTTTAGCATTACATATTTAGAAAGACCATGCTACAGAGTCTGCCTAAAAGAGAACAGTGTGTTCAGCCCTCTCCCTTCTGTGTGTTACTGTTGACAGTTTGTGGCTAAGTGTGTATTTCTGTCGTCTTTTGTATATACTGAATTCTTGTTGCATGATACAGAGTTGACATTTTTGGTGGTGTGTCTTTGAATGTTTTGGGGCATGAGAATAGTAAAGTCAAGTGATTGCTTTGAATTTGATGAATTTTTAACACGTCTCTCTCTACTTTTTCTTCTCTTCCCCTCTTCTTACGCATTGCTAGGACCAAGTACCACTTGCCAGGAAGATTCATGTGCCAACCAGGGGGTCTGCATGCAGCAGTGGGAAGGATTCACCTGCGACTGTTCCATGACCTCATATTCTGGAAACCAGTGCAATGATCGTAAGTACAACCTTTTCATATTTATATTTTTTTCAAAGAGCTTAGAGGTTTGGAGAAACATTAAGGGATATTATGTAAAAGGATGGCTCTTCTGAAAGATTCATGAGCAATTTTCTCCTCCAGAAACTTGGAAAACAAGGGACTAGTACTCTTATGCAAAAATCAGAGATATTTCTTGCTCAGCCATGTTAGACGTTTTCTCATTTGCTTATTCTCAGTGTTTTTTCTTTATATTAGATTACCCGTGATTGAAAAACAAAACAATTCAGGCATTATTTTTGTTCCAAGGAGTTCAGGTTTTAATTAATTTAATCATCTAGATAACAATTTTGAGACTCCCATTTACATTGCTTAGAATTTAGAGGATATTTAAGAATGTAGCTATTTTCTCAAAAATTCTGAATTTAGAGAACTTTTTAGATCTTTCAAATGATGAAGATATTCAGAGCTCATTACGTTTTCCGATTAGAAATGTTTAAAGCATTCTCAAGGGTCTTTCAAATGTAAGACAGATTTCCTCTGGCTAAATTTATTGATACATATTTGGTATATATGATTGCATATGTGTATATATGTGTATATATATAGTTATTCTGTTTCTTTTGTGAGTATGTGTATATGTATATATCTGTGTATTTGGTTCTTATTGGAAAAGAGCCGTTTGTTGTCTTTGTCCACTAGTGACGCTTCAGGCACACAGCCGATTTAGTTCTAGAAGACTGATTTCATGATGGTGATATTAGCACTGATGGTTGACATACTTTAATTCTGTGGAAATCTATAACCTGTTTCTCCACTTCTTTCTTATGTTATTTTCCTAATGTGGACACTTTTAAAGGTGAACAAACACTTGAAATTTATGAATACTTACTGCAAAGAGATTTGTTTAAAAGCCCTGACTTTGTGGTCCTGCCGATCATTTGACTTTCTAAATGCAGCCTTTATTGTAGGATTTTGTTTTACAATCTGAACTCAGTTGGTCTCTTGGTTTCCTAAACAAGATGCATGATGTTTTCTGAGCAAACAGTACAGCCATGTTGTAGTTTTCCTTTGTGGGAGCAGGTTCCAATTACAATGCTATGTCTATTATGTGTGTTTGGTTTTCCTCGATTTCTTATTGCTCAACTTTTTCATGTGTGTAGTTGTCTCTTGTTCTGTTTTTCATTTTTCTCATAGCTTTTTGTTTTCATGTGGTCTGTCATTAAGATACACCAAGGAGAAACAGGTGAGGAATCTGTCAATGTAGAGAGAAAATCCTTTAATACTCATTGATCTAAATGTAAGCATATCCCTCTATATCTATAACACAAATGACACACTCTGTGCAGAAGATTTTGGCGTCACAGTGCTCTTTCCAAGTATTTGGCATTTTTGAAAGGCCTGTTTCAGTATTTATGATTTTGAAATACCCTTCCTCTCTGGGACAGGCAGTTATGGACTCACCCAGAGTAGCTTAGGAATTACGCTGTATGGTCTTTCTTTTCCCTTTAATTCGTCTACATAGGATTCCATAGAAAGGCTTCCCCTTCCCCCTAAATGGTGGCATAACGCTTTTCTATCCTCACAAGTTTATTCCATATAACACATACACACCACTTCCAGTAGAAAATGGACTGCACACAGAACAGACAGAAGGTAAGTTACTCTAACAGCGGTGAATGTGCGCAGTCTTCAGAAGGTATGTATGTATTTTTCTCTTATTGAAAAGTTTTTTTCTGCCACCCAGGCAAGGCAGTGTTTTCTGTTAAATATCAACCAGTATTCTTTCCAGCTTTCTATGATTGTTTCTGATTTTCTCAAGAGCAAATTGTGTCTCAGTCCAGAGTGAGGACTATCATGTTATCCGACTTGAACAATTTGTTGATATATAATGAAGCGAACGAGGATTGGGAAAGGTCAGCTTTCTTTTGCGGCAATAGCTTCTTAGCGTTTCAGACATCCTTCAAAATGTTTCTGAGATACCCCGGCTTAGGATAATATATTTTGGATTTTATTCTGTAAATAATGCAGTTGAATTTTTGATTGTAGAAGACCTCTGAGTCCAAATCTCTAAAGGAATCTGCTTGTCTGGTCCCCTCTTGGAGAATGGACCAGGGCTTCTGTATTTGGATGACTGTATGGAAATGGGAGCAAGTGCATTTTAATTGTAGAGTGTGAAGAATATATAGAATTCAGATATACAGGATAATAAGGTATAACTTTTGAAATATATATATACACATATATGTATGTATATATATACATATGTATATGTATGTATGTATGTATATATATATATATATATATATATATATATATATATTGCTTAAAACAGTAAGCATTTACTGTTGCTCATGAAGCTATGGGTAAACTTTTAATGCAACCCAACTAAATATATCAAAATGATGGGGTAATTGTTATAATGGATGTCTCTTTATCTAATAATGATCGACATTTAAAGTATGTGGGGAACATCTCTTTTGGAACTAGCATCAGAGTCGGTTCTTTCTATGTAGAAAATCTGCCTTACTGCTTTACAACATAGATCATTATAGTCTCTGTCAACCTTGACCCTTAGAGTTGTAATTTGCTACTTCATCTTTCAAACATCTTTAAAACGAAGTTACCTATCTGATATTTTGTGTGGCTCCTATGTTAGCAACGTCTGGGTAGCTTAGCTTGCATGAGGAGGTGAGCGTTGACCCTCAGTGTCACCAGCAGAATTGAACAAAGCTCATGTTTATCATTGACAAAAGCGGTGGGGGAAAATGCAAAGAAACAATAAAGGGTAACATAAGTGAATGGAAGAAGAAGAAGGATGCGGGAGAGGAACATAGAGAAGAGCCGGGTTTGAGTCTACTATGAAAGAGCACAGAGGCCATTAACAATTGCTTTGGTAACAATGCATGCCATGGGAGGCCTGCCTTTTACCTAAATAACAGAAATAGGGCATGACATTTTAAGTGGAGTGACATCAAGGAAATCTGGCCTTTACCCAATTCTTGAGGTAATACATTCTGTAGAATGTTGTATATATCTAAAATAAATTCCTTAAAATATTTGCATAAAATCACATGAATTGGTTAGAAATTCAATCTAATGGCTAAAGACATTTTTTGGAGGCACAGGGGAAAGGTTTGAATCTCTCATTTTATATGAACTGTTTCAAAGGGCAGCAGATTGATCCTCAATTATTGGAAATGAAAACATCTCAATTTATTATTACACACCCAAGAATAGAAAATTGTTCAATAGGGAGATGGCTAGGCTATGAAATTTTCCAAAATAAAGTTCTTTGTTCATCATGTGTAGGAAAGCTAATTACTTCTGAGGATAACTTGCAAGTTTCTAAAGAAATGTTTGCATTTTAGTCCCTTCTTCTTTTTTTCTAGCATATATTGCCTTTGTTTTGCTCTTGCCTGTTTGCCAAATTTAGCATTCATTTGACAATTTTGAGTTGCTGTCACATTGATGTGACTTCCATGAGTAGAATTTACATTTAAGAACTATATCTCATTTAGTATGAGTAGACCAAGCCAGAATGGTTTCAACTGTATTTATCATTCTTTGTGAAAGTATGGTGGGTTGATGGAGGCAGTGGGGAAAATTCCAGGTTCATTCTTAGGAAGATAGCTGCAAAGCTGATACAGTGGTTGTGAAGGTGACATGTATCTCTGTGATTGATTACCTTATGTAATAGTGATTCCCTTGTGTTGGCTAGAAACAAAACTATTCTGATTGGAAACTAAAGTATAATTGATTTATTAATTGTCTTAGTTTCATGACATGACTTTTTACCATTTTTTTTTTTTTATGGTAAAATCGTGGAGAGCTTCCTCTAGCTGACTTGTAGGGCTGTTTACAGTGGACAAAGTTATCCCAGAAACAATTTTGAGTTCATATAGGATCCAGCAAGATCTATGGAAGGATGCACACATAACATTCTTAAAAGAAAACCTTTATTGTAGAAAATTCAAAACAGGGGCTGACTTCTCAGAGGGTGAATACTACCTGAATGCCAACTTAATGACACAATACTGGGGTTACATTTTAAGAACATTGGTGGAAACTTATAAGGTTTCTCATGGGATATTCTTTTTGTATATTGGGTTCTTATTAGCATTTTAAATAAGGACTGAGATCAGGGTAGTTTCTATATTCTGTAGCCATTATACCGTCAGGTAGAATCCATAGTCCTTTTCCCATACTGTGTGGCAGTGCCACCCCGATCGGCAGACTATTGTTGAGTTCCTCTCTTGACTTCATGACACAGCAAGATGTTGCACAAAGTCCAGCTCACTCGTGTGTCCTCACACGAATTCACAAAAGTTGTCATTTGGGGGGATTTTTTGAAAACAGCTGTTGGAAACACTTTATATGTGTCTTTACCACCATGGTTCCCTTTTAGCATGTTCATGACAACTGTTTTGAGTTGCATATAATTTTTGGATTTTGTTATCGCTTCTGTGCCCTGGAGAAGCAAATGTGGAACACTTTTTATGTGACATATGAGTCCTTAACACATAGCTCATTCCTGGATTTAGAAATTGGGTGTTTATAATGGTTTTGTGGGGTGAATAAAAGAGAATAAGTATGGGTCCTCAGCCCACCCTCAGCAGTCAGCTAACTGTGCTGTGTTGCTAGTCATCTATTGTGGGCTGCTTGTTGGAGAAATTGCTGGGTTCACACTGGCATGTGGTAATAGATGTTCTTTGCTTGCAACAAATCAATAGCGGGTAGCTGTGGATCGTGCAGACAGTGGAGTGTGAAGCACCTTTTCAGATAGTTTTCTGCTGGAGTGACTGTTAAACTGCACTGCTGGCTATTGATTGGCCTTTTGCTTTTGATTTATTGTGCGGGTTTATTTTTTTAATGTTGGTTGGTATATTGATTAAATCTGTTAAAAACACATTTCCTGTTCAGGCTTCAGAAAAGATAGGCAATATATGCATTACTTAGTGTACAAACAAGGGGGCAGACATGTATGCGTGTGCTCATTCTGTCTCTTGGGTTTGAATAGGCCCACGTATTATTTTATGGACTATAATTTTATTTGTGTAGCAGTAATTTCTAAAGATATCAGACTATAGTATGTCCATATTTTTAGTTATGTGTTTATTTCCTCCCTCTGTTTTTCTGACAAATAGGCCATATTTGAGAAGTTCACTATTAAGACAGTTGTTTGCCACTTTGAGCATACTTTGTCATTTATCCATTCATTCATTCACCGGACATTTCTTATTTGAAGATATGATCATGAATAAGATACAGCCCTGTTCTTGAAGACACTACAGTCTAATGGGGAAGACGCATATGAAAGTGCTTCAGTAGAAATATGAGCAGTACCTAGTGAGGAGTCAAAGTGGAATGACGTCACTGTCTCCGGGACTGAGACACATCAAAAAGAGCTTTTGCTATTAGGAAACTTTTCACTAACAAATGAGTCTTGAAAAATTTGTAAGTACTTCCTCAACAAATATGATACAAAAGAAGGTTGGAAAGGAAAGGCAGCATTCCAGTGAGCAGACAGGTAAATAACAATGACACCTAACGTGCTGACTCGTTCCTTCCAGTCTTTATTCTAAGCGTTCATATGATTCAAAATACACTCTAAATTTTATGCTGCGCTTTATTTTGTTTAACATCGTATGATATACATTTTTTTCAAAGGGAAAAAAAAATGATCAGATTTCCTAATCTCATTTGGTAGAATGTACATTCTACTAAAAAATCCCCCACGTTGAATCTATTGCCGAGTCCTGAATGTGGGCCTAATAGGGTCCGAATCTTGATTTTTCATTGAACCACTGGTGGACATTTATCTTGGAAATTTATTTGTAATGATCCAAATTTTTAAAAGATTGATTTGTAATGTATATAAGTCATTAAGTTGTAGAAGATAGCATAGTCATTAAGTGGCTTTGGAATCAAATTGCTTTCAGCGCCAATCCTAAGTCTAACACTGAGAAACGGAAGTAGCCGTTTAGTCTTTTGAATCTTTGGCATAGCAGAAGGAGTGTGCTAGGTAAATAGGAGAACTGATCATTTATATGATAACTAATGATGTTATGACACTTACCAAGTCCTTATTGTATTGCTGACACTCTACTAGGATTTTTATGAAGATATTATCCCTTTAATCATCCCAAAGTCCCTTAAGAAATATTATACTACTAATCTCATTTTAACAGTGGGGAAACTGAGGTCACATAGTAAGGAAGAAGCTGAAGACTTGAACCCAGGTCTTTCTGATATGAAAGCTCACATTCTTATTAGATTAGCTACTACTTACATTATTAGAAATAATAACAGTTTAACATCTGCATTAAATACTAGACTGGAGTGCTTAAAATTCCAGGCAGTCAAGTCTTCACAGACAACCAAATTACTTAAGAATATAAGGTGGGAAAAAGGAAGCTCGGTGTTCTTTTATTATATTCTAGAATTATGGATACTTTAGATGTTTTTGTCTTAATACTCAGATGAGGCCATTTAATTAGAATGTATTTAGTTAGAATTAGAAGAAGAATACCAACCCCCAATATCTTCAGAAATTGCAAATACTTATATTTTCATTCTTTATCGACCTATGTTATCTGATTTCCATTTTCAGCTTTATTGCAATTCCAGTTCACACCATAAAGCATACTGGATGAGACAATGGATGTGAAGTAGATGGCCCGCATTGAAATCTTGACTCTGTTATTTCATAGCTACGTTATCTTGGACAAATTAGTTAATTCTTCTGTATCTCTAAAATGTGGATATTTATAAGCCCCAATTTCATAAGAATGGTATAAATTGAGAACATCATTGTGAAGTTTAGGACGTGGCACATAATAGCCCCTACAGAACTATTGGCTGCTCTTCAATATAATTTTCAAAAAGTTAAAAACATGAGTCATATACAAATATAATTTCTATAAAGTTAACAACACAACTCTCATGTAAATATAGAATGAATATGTCCCAAATTTATTTAACTCCTAAACGAGGGAAACATGGTGCTAAAATTTAAGCAGGATATTTATAGTCATTTAAAGGAATGTTAAAATACAAATTCTGATTTAACATAAAACTGGTGAACATCTCACAGGGCAAAAGGCCTTTAAGGGTTGGCGGTGTTTTTACCGTTGCTCTACTGAACAAAAATCTACGGGTTAGTGAGTCATTGCACAGTCTTAACCCCGAATTAATAGTAGATATCAATGGCAAACACAGTTACATTTCCCATAGAATTAAATATTTCTTGGGTGGGCATGTAAAGCAATATTCCTGTGTGACATTGAAAGGACATGTGGCTCTCTCCTAGTCCCTTGCTAAGTTTTGGATAATTTTCATTTGAAATTGATCTATTCAATTTCAAATCTATTTTTACCTTGAACATCTCTCTCATACACAATTACCTTTTTTTTTTTAATCACTTAACTGTGTACCAATCACTGAGCTGAATTCATTATGTCATTTTGTCATGTAGCGGTCCCTAATCCATTTAGCACCGGGGACCGGTGCTCCTGTGAGACTCTAAATCCTGATGATGATGGAGCTGAGATGGTGATGCTCGCGGTGGGGAGCAGCTGCAAATACAGATGAAGTTTCTCTGGCTCACCTCCTACTGTGTGGCCCAGTTCCTAAGAGGCCATGGACCGGTATAGTCAGCAGCCCTGGGGTCGGGACCCCTGATTTAAAGAATCCTAGAAAGTAGAAACTGTTATGATCCCAGTTTTACAGGTGAGAGAACTGAGACATGGTGACATCAAGTGGTTTGTTCAATCTAATAAAACTATTAGGTTGGGGCTAAAGATTCAGAGTTATGTTTGTCTGACCAAAAAGCCCGGGCTCTTGACTACCAATGTCTTAATGCCTCAAGGAAAGCTTCTTAATAAAAACTCATCCTAACACTTAGGGATTTCAATTCTCATTAACCACAAGCTTTACAACTTTTATTGCATCAATTATACTGTAATTTCTAGTGTCTACATTCTTACTGGAGGGAGACATAATTTTCACTTTTTACTTCGTTCGTTTTAAGTAAGGGCATCATTAGGACTAGTCTGCCTGGGTAACCAGAGCAGACGTTTCATCAGACAAATGCCACTTTGCAAGTTTGTTAGGCCAAGGAAGCAGGGGTAGTCCAGAGGAGTCAGTGAGGCTGGGAGGAGTAGCCTGGATGCAGAGGACAAGACAGATACAAAAGAATTATTCACTAGCAGGCAATACCAAAGGTAATACCTGAAGTTATTTCATTGCATCTTTTTTTTTTTTTTCCATTTTTTTCTGTGTTCACAGATATTCAGTGTAGCTGAAAGGAGGTCAGGGGATGGCGATTCAACCCAGAATCTTCTCACAGCCAGGATAAAGGTGCTGGTACTCTTGAGAGCAGTTTACAGATGCATTTTAGCTTGTTGCTTACGGGAGTCACTCTTGCTTATATATGCCCCTGAGTGCAAGAAGGACAATTTTGTACCCCAAAACTGCTCTGCTACTGATAATAACACACATGCAATAGCAAACGTTTCAGCAAGAGCCTGGTCTGCTTGTAGCTTTTGTTTTGCACAACCCTCCATGAAAATGAACTGGGACTCACAGGTCAAATGTTAGCTTCTGCAAATTCCGGTTGACACTTGGACCTGTGGTTCAAGGAGAAATAGTCTCCACAATTCAGGGACCTGTAGCATGCCAGGGATGATTGAGTTGTTGGAATCTGTGGCTTCACTAATTTTATTTCAGCTATCTTCAGCATGCTGTATTTGCAGGCCATTTTTATTGCTTATGTTTAATTATAGCCCATTTATTTCTGGTGTGCTTGGCTAGTTACTTATTGATGGTGATGGCAGTAATCCACTGAGAGCCTATTGGTTTGCAGAAGATAATTTTATATTACCTTGTTAGTCACATACAGGTACAATTTTAATGTATTTTTCAATATAGATTTGTAATTTCCTACATTTATTTTCCTCTACATTTATTTGCATTTACATGCAAGGCACAAAAGATGTACATGACTTTATCTTCCCTTGTGAAATAGAGCTAATAAATATAATTTAGTTTCCTTTCCTTGTTTTTCTCCTAAACTTTTTTTTTTTGAGGGGGGCAGTAGGCATTAATACCCCAGTTAAGGTAAAGGACATCTCTATCTTCTTGAGTTCCCTTCTCCTCCTTCAGTCTGTCCTCACTGCTTGATTTTGTATCAACATACAAGGGTTTTGTCTGTTCTTGAATATATATATATATATATATATATATATATATATATATATACACACACACACACACACACACACACACACACACACACACACATACACACACACACACACACACACACATATAAATAAATGGGATTGTACAGTCTGTGATCTTCCGTTTCTGTTTTCTCTAGCTCCGAGGAATGTTTTTGAGATGCATCCATGCCACTGTGCATTCTAGCTGCCTTACTCTCCTGAATCTCAGCTCCGTCTCCTCATCTGAAGGAGTGCCCCTGGGGCCTCCCTTCCTGCTCTTCAGGACAGAAATCTCTCCCAAGTCAATACACTGGAGTGATGTTAGGATTCACCTTGTTTTTTTTTTTCTTTTTTTCTTTTTTTTCTTCTTCTAGGAATCACTACCCTTCCTTGCCTGATGTCCAGTGTCTTGCAAGCTGTTGCTTCACATTCATCATCCTTTTCTTGGTTGTCTCAGGTCAATTGTAGACCCAATCTCTTATTTCTTTACCTAGTTTACAAGTGGCCATCAGCCCATTTCTTTTTACCTGTTTTCATCTTTACACCTTGAGGTTGGGAGAGGGGGTGGGGGCGATGACAATATGACACATCATAAGCCATAACCTCGTAGGGCTGATTTGAATCTTTACATCAGTCCCAGAACAGCCTTGGCAGTATAGAATATTCTGGGACCTGTTTCTTTGTGCGGAGAAATGGTGGGAGAGGACCCTTCAACTCCAGCTATAGGCCTTCTGCAGTCAAAGAGGCTGCACAAGCTAGTTAAATGCTTGCAAACGTGCTTCCATCAAGTGTTTCTTCCTCTGAGTTTCTTTCCTGAGGTCTGCATTGCTTTTTCTCCCTGATCTCTCTGATAACACTTAATTAAGCTCAGTGGGTGTGGGGATTGATTTGGCTCTTGCAGCTAGCCGTTCTTATTTTCTTTACCTAAAATTATTGTTTGTTTTCTCACCTACCTTTGTCCTGTGGATCTTTGCCACCTGATTCATGTCTCTCTGTCAAATTAAATTAAGAAGTGTTTTCAAACAAAAATTTGGAGACTTCAGGAAAGTGGAGGTCTTTCTCTGCCAGGGAGTGTTTTGGTCCTTGACTGCCCTTATTTTGATCTTCAGACTCTGATGTGTGCTTATTATTTTGATGCATGTCTACAAAAAAATGAGGGGACCATGCATTGTTGATGCTTTTACTTTTAACAGCCTTTTTTTTTTTTAATGATTACTCTCATTGTTCAAAATCTGGAAAATGCATAAAGCCCAAAGCAGGAGGAAAAAAAACATGTGTAATCTTACCAATTATTTATATGACCTTGTTTCCGAATATGCATGGTGTCAAGCATATAATAGATGTTCAAAATATATTTGTTAGATGAATGACTGAACCTTGCATATTTTCAAAGTCTGAGTTGTGCAAAGATTCTAGTATTCTTTTCATGAAAAAAATAGCATTTCTACCAGGACTAGGTGTTTTCCTGCCAGAAAGAATGCTTTCGGCATCTAGGAATTATAATGAGCATCCCAATCTACAATTTTCTTCTTCAGATGAAAATGGAAATGTCAAGATGTTTTTGTTTCTTTTCTTTCTTGCCCTTATCCCTTCTCACAGAAAGCCTTGCAGTTTCTGAGCAGTTGTACATAGATGCATCTACACACAAAATGGTTTGTAGTAGATTGTAGTTGGAGAGAAAAAGTCCCTATAATGTATATGAGGAAAGAGCCTCTTGGGTCCTAGTTTTTTTCTGTGGCAGCCACTATCAAACGGATGTTGTGGTTTGTCTCACATGATGAAATTTCTGTTAATGCTCTAGTCCTCTAGAGATCTAGTGAGACAGTGGGACTCTTCTGCTTTTAACGTCATTCATTCATTTCTGCTGTGTATTAGGCTGACCAAAACTAATACCGTATGATTGAAGAACTTAGATGTACCATATAGTGAAGAATGTAAAATGCAAAGGCTTCTTGATTTCTGTACGCTCCGGGTTGCAGAAGTTTGATATCTCTGCAGGAGAATTCTGCCAAACCCAGTAAACTCTTTGCAACTACTCTCGGCAGCGTGATAGAAATAGCTACTGACTCTGGGCATCATTTCCTAGTAAATTCACTGGATCCTTTTTGTAATCGTCCTTCAACTGAATCTCAATTTTACCCAGGTATCCTTACATGGACAAAACTAAGTAAATGTTTATATAGATAAGCATATGTGCATAGGTACATACAATAAATAAATAACAATTTCTTTTACGATTTTTCCTAATAGTTTTGAAATATTTTTTTTCCCCCAAATGCCTTTGTTTCTGTGTCTTGCAGAGTCGTGTGTGAACTTTTGATTGCGTCTCAGTCAGCTGGCAAGTTACGTGTCTCTGTAATTGCAAAGGCAATGTGTCTGCCTGGGCCACAGATCCAGGTATCTGTCGGCCTTTAAGGATATTTGGCAGAAAGCCCCTATAGCTCATCTGAATACTCAATATTCGGTGTATAATTTTATGTCTGAAAAAGGATTTAGGCAGGGGAATGCCATCTGAGATTTATTTATCTTTACGAATAATCCGTCTTTCTCCTTTCCCTACCTAAAATTCCCATATGGCTCCCTTGTGCTGGCATTCAAGTGTATCATCTTGTTAAAGCCACATCAGTGCCCTGGCAGCTGGGGGCCTTTGGACAAGGGCCCGCAGTCCAAACACATATCATCACACATGTCTGTTGTCCCTGACTCATAAAAAATTCTGAGAACAGAGCAAATGGAAAAGAATGTAAAAATCAAGTGAGTTTAGCCAAACAAACCCTCAGTGTTGGTAGAGGCTGTCTTCCAGTCTCCACAGCACGCCACGTGTATTTCCAGCATCGAACTTGTTTAATTTGCATTTGGATTAATTTAGCATATTTTCCTATTATACAAAGTTTAATGAACAATAAACACAGCTATAACCAGATCTCACAGCTATTTCCCAGTGTGGGGTAACATTTTGCATTTAGTTATATTTGGTTTCCTAGGTAATATTTGATTGTGGCTATATTTCCTAAAGCTGCATATCTTGTCACAGGGGATGTTTTGGTGGCAGAATCTTCAGACATAGAGCAAGGCAGGAAAGAGTGTCACATTGAAACTACTGATGCCATGTTGGTGAAAACCAACTGGGCAATATTGGATGTGTTAAAAAAAAAAATTCTCCCTTCTGCCTCCCTTGGCTTTGAGCTCCCTATTTTTGACCTCTGTGATTTTATTTCTGAAATCTGTCCTATGTACTAGTTCTGGATTAATCTTCCCAGAATACTTTTTATGTCTTACGGCCCCTCTGCTCATGAACTTTCAGCAGCCCCTCCCTTGGCATAGTCCAAACCATATTCTTGATTTTTAAGGTCCTCAGCACTCTGCTTTTTAAATCTGTCTCGTGAACCGCATTTCCTTTCATAGTCACAGATTACTCTGTCCTCTAATAAGACTAATGTTCTTATTGTCACTAGCATGTTCTGTCTCATTATGCCTTCGTGCCCATGCTGCTCTGGTTTCTGCCTCCTGAATAGCTTCCTTCCGCTTGACCTGGCTCTTCAGATCCTATGCAGTCTTCAGGGTCCAGCCCAAGTCTCTCCTATACCCTTGAGTTTTCTCTGCCCTCTTTAGTGCACATTGATCTCTCTCCAAAATCTCCTTGTATTTATATTCAGAACCGAGAGAAAGCATGGTCCAGCATCTAAAGGGGGTTTTTATGGACGCGAGAGTAAAAGGTGGGTTCAAATCCTCCTGGCTCCTTTCCTTCCTAACTAATGGCCTAAAGCAATTAGTTCAACGAAACCTCACAACATGTACCTTGCAGAAGCCCCAGTTTTGTTAACAGAAATCAGAAATAACAGATATAAAGCAGAATATTGGACTCAGGAAAGAGGTTTTTTTAAGGTTCCAGGTGGCAGCTTAAGTTAAAAATGTAAACCTTCTGTTAAGGAAAAATGTCACCAATAAATAAAATGAGTAGAATTTTGAGTAAATTGATTACCACTTTTGGTGTGTATCTACCCTGTTTCCTAGAGACCCAGTTGACCTGTGTTGTGGACCATAGCTTCCTCTGGAGTAGATGTTAACTGTGCGTTGGGAGGATGTGGGTGGTAGAGTTGCAGGGATCGATTATTCAAACAGCACTAATGTTCTGTATATTCTAATTTTAAATGTAAACATATTCCCGATTATGGGTCTATATAATTCAACCAAAAACCTGCATAGGTTTCAGAGAAACTACTACCTTTCCTGTGAATACCTGATTTTAAAGGCAGTACTTGCACAGGCTCCCAAGAGCACACTGAGACATTCTGGTAACTTCAGCATCTGTTGTCCTGTTTTTGGTTCTTCCCTGGAATAGAGAAGAAAGAGTCACTGGCCAGTAAATCATTGATTCTTGTCATTGAGGGAACAAAACTGCAACTTGGTAGCTTCTGTTATTACCAGAGATTTCAAAACATAACTTCTTAGATAGCAACTCATTTGTAAATCATTCATTTACAGTAGTAAAATATAACCTAATTTAGCTTCCACAAAGAACTATTTACAATAGATGATTTTACAGGCACGTCTCCTCGGTAAACGCTTCAAAACTCTTTGAGTCTGGGGCTCTATCTAAGGCCAGGCCAGGCCAGGCCAAGTTTGACACTGATATGTACTTTAACTCTGAACATGAGGCTAAGTAGTGAAGACCCATGACCAACCTCTTATTCCCTATTCCTTCTTGATAGCACAAAATCGAGAACTATGGAGTTGCGGGTTTATTATTTGAGTAGCCTAATGTGCTAATTATTGCCTGCAGTGGGAAGATGGCTGCATATTGATCTCCAGTGGAGTGGAACTGAATGAGAAGCCTTGTCCCTGTGACATTATTACATACCTGTCACCAGGAGGTCTCTGTAATGGGCTCAGCTGCTGACCACTAGGGCATTATACTAAAATCTTAATCATGGTGATTTTGATAATCAGTTCCAAGGAGCACAATGCTCTTATCTCTTTGGAACCTATGAAGCTGACAGTATTTGAGGAAAACAAATGTGATGAGTGTGACTGCTTAATGTGTCGGAGGGGGATTGGTAGAGATAGAATCCAAAAGAGAAACCTCAGCCATCTTAAGAACCAGTGCTTCTAAGAATAATTATAAAGATTTATACTTCTAGGCTCTTTCTGTTCCTAAGAACAAGGGTTGGACTATTTAGATGATGGAAATTTAAATTTATTTTAAAGTGCGCTCACATAGGAATGATTTTTCTTTTTATATGCAGTTTATTAATTAAAGGCAAGTGTGATTTATCTAGATTTGAGCCTTTGTATAGTAGAAATATGCTTATACAGTGTTTATTTCTGATGACAAATATTTGATGCCAAGTAAATAGCAGACCACATATGATTAAGTAATTGCCATCACATGGGCGTACCGTTGTTTCACATGCGTTTCCCTAATGTGAAAAAATTCCCTTATAGCTTCAGCATCTATGCCTCACCAGAACTCTGGATTTAGTTTCCTGATAAAACATCTCTTGCAGTTCCCTTCAGTGAAGGATAATTTTTTCCTAATTTTTTTATTCCTGGACTCAGAGGGCAGCTCACAGTCATCATTCCATGGTATCTCTCTTCTTTTAAGGTCTACGTGTCTTTTATACTCTCCCCCATCCTCCTCCTCAGCATCTGCTGACCTTCGGGATGCAAAGACCATTCTGAACTCGAGTTCCTCACTGATAGTCTTTGTCTCACTCCGTCCTTTGCATTATCTTTGGTGACTTCAATTTTCATGTTATGGTTTTTCTAATAACCTGACTTTCTCAAAATTCTGGTTATCTATTTCACAAAGAGAATTTCCTTTGCTGTTAACTGCTTCCTAAGTTTTTGCCTCTCTCCTACCTTATACCTCCTGACTCTACTCCTGCTCTCCATGGTCTCAAAGGTTCACTTGTCTCCATGCCTTCTCTGGAGTTCCTAGTCAGTGGCGGGGACATTTCCACTGATACTCTGCGGCCCTTGCCTCATGATCTGGCCACCAACTACCCAGATTCTGAGCAGGTTTCTCTCCTGGGTTTCTCAGCTGTTGCCTATGGCCAAGGAAATTCACGTATTAGCAGTTGGTTCTACTGCAGATCCATATCCTCTCTCTTACCTTAGCAATGCCCTCAGTGCATTTCTTATTGTGACCATCTAGGCTTTAGTCCTGAATTCCGACTGTTTTCTCTCCTATTCAATGATATCCTGTTCTTTTATATGCTAGTTAACATTCGCCCAGTAGGAGGCAGCTAATGTAAGCCTTTCTTCCTGAATTTTGTGTTTATGTTTAAACACCTCAAATCTCTATAGCTTGGCAAATAAGAGTTTCCAGAAATTTTCTCCAAACATAAGTTTCCATTTCTGGTCTTGTAAGACTCACCTTCATAAACTTGATCACCAGTGGGAAAATTCTCTTCTTTAATTAAATGGTCCCTAAACGTTCCTCTTTTTTGTCCTACTCTCCTTACCTGGTTTATCCATATATGTTCAGTGGGCGTTGTACTGAGTATTTGTATAGAATTCACATGTTTACACACCATGCTTACCTATGTATGGTTTTTTTCAAAATTTGGATCAGAACTATGTGATTATTTTTTTCTTATACATTGCTTAACATAGTACCAGCTATAGAAATAGAGTGGTTTCCCCGCTCTTTCTCCTTTCAGTAAATCTCTCTCCATGACAGTGCCTATTGCACAAGTATTCATAAGTTATTCTGGCTCACTATTCACTGTGAAGTCTGTGGAGTGGGTATAATGCTGTATTTAGCTTTATACTCCTGATATTTTATGTAGAACCCAACAGATTATAGATGATCAATCAAATTTTGATGAACACATAAAACATTAGGTACTCATTAAGGGTAATGATGATAACTAAAAGCTTACTTTGGGAGTATTTTGTGTAGATTAAATTACTATCATGGGCTGTACAAGGTACAACACCATTACTTTATTATACAGAATTCATCTTTTCATTTATAAGTAAATACCTTAAATATCTCTCATTTTACATATAAAAAATAAGTCTCAAAAGGAAGTATTGACTTTTCAAGTTTGCACAGCTATTGAGTAGCATGGTGTAAGAATCAGGAGTCCTGACTACTGGTTCACTAGCCAATGATCCTAAGCCAATGTTTTGTACAATACCATGTCCACTAGTTCCCATTCTCCTTTACACATAGTGACTGAGACTGAAGTAAAGGGCCAGGGAGTAGTGGGCATAGTTAATAGGTTTCCAGTGGTGTACAGAAGAGGCACGTTGGAGGAAATCTGTATGGACGTGGAAAGGCAAGTACATGGCCCTCCTATAAAACTTACTGTGTTGTATCCCGAAGAGATAAAACAACTTACTATGTGTGCTAAGTTACTTGTAAGGAAATGATTTTGTTGTCACGGATGACTTCACATTTAAATATGAAGTCTATTTTTTTTTTTGAAATTTCACTGGAACTAAGCCCATTTCAAGGTAGTCTACATAGCTAGAGTATCTCCATTTACTTTTTTTACAGGGTTCAATGTATTCATTTCTCTTTCATTAGAGTCTACGCTGGATTCTGCTTAGGTGCAGTGTTACCTGGAAAGAACAAAGTGAGCAAGGGCAGGGCGTCAGCAAAGTCAGGGATCATTTGGAGAACAGGTTTAATTGAAGGACGGGGAGGGCGAAGGATGATGAGGAGTGACCTAAGGGAGGTCCTGGTCATCAGGGTCTGCAGGCAGGAGGATGATGAGGAGTGACCTAAGGGAGGTCCTGGTCATCAGGGTCTGCAGGAAAAAGATCAATGGAAGTTTTCAAGTTAAGTATGTGATATATATGCCTTGAAGGTATTTATTTATAAATGAAAACTGTCTATAAATTATGCACAAAATAATAATAATATTTTATAGAGTAACGGATTCTGCCTTGTACAACCCATGGTAGCTAGGTCTTAGAAGAGCCTCCTGACAGAGTGTGAGGGGTGAGTTGAAAGGAGACAGCAAGCTCCGTGAAAGGAGACATCAAAAAAACAAAAAAAAAAAAACAAAAACAACCCCCAAAAAACAAAAACAAAAAGAAAGAAAGAAAAAAGATCAAGAAAGCAGACACCACATCCATTTGTTTGTCACTGAATAACCAGACCCTTCTACAGTGTCTGATACACAGTGGAGATTTGATGCATATTTTTTAGAAGAATGAATGAAAGCAAGAAAGCCATTCTTAGGAAGCATTTGTAATAGTAAGGGGAAATGGTAAAAAACAAAAACAAACGAACAAAAACCATTAACTAGACTGTTGCCTGTGAGAATTTTAGGGCTAGTCCCAACTTGACTATAAACTGCATGGAGGCAGATAAAATCAATTATAACATTCAAAGAACTGGTAAAGTGACAAACACTTAAGAAATCTCCCTTCGTAATTTTATAAGCTTTGATTATTATTCCTTTTAGCCTTAACTTTGTTTTTGGGTTTTACAATTATAGATTTTTTTAAAGCTAAAAACAATTCACTTCTTATATTAAAATCTTTTTCTTACTCAAACAGTACATAATATTTTAGATATACCATTGTTTAAAGGGTTTATTGCATGATTGCCAATGGAATGGCCTGTTAATGACCTCTGATTAAATTATACTTTTAATATTTTTGGTTGTGTATGGCTAGGAACAAGTTCATTCCAAGTTCATTGTTTTCCCTGATGTGGGTGAAATTGCGGTCAGCTATGTTCTGCTGCTGCCCCCAGGCTCCAGGCTTCTAGTTGATAGAACTACCAAGGGTTCCCTCATTCTTCCTCTCTCAGAATCCTCCCCAATCTCCCTACTGCTAAGCTGAAACACTTGAAGCATTCAGAACTCTTATTTCCTGCCTCAGTTTGAAATGTGTGCAATTTCTCCTTTATGAAAAGGACAGATTCTGAATATTTACAGTGTGTAGATAACCTCCCCTTCAACAGAAGAATCTTTTGATAGAGTTAAAAAAAATACAGAATTATGATAAAAAAAGTTCATGTAGCAAAGACATGAGGAGCATCAAATATTTTAGGTTTTATTTATTTATTTATTGCACAATTTGGCATTAGCATTATCAAGGCATCTGTAATGCATATAGATGTGCTTTATTCTCACAGTTTTGTTTAGGTCATGCACATTATAAAATGGAGCTCCATTTCTTCACTACATAGTCACTTCCTGTATTGCTTTCAGTTAAATGTCTTTTCTGTCAACTGTTAATAATATTGAGACTCTTCAAAGTGTGATGTTGGGTAAAATTCAGCCATGTTCCATGCATAGAATTACCTCTCAAAGAGAAATTTGGGGATTTTTTAAAAAGGACAACAAAAAACAAAGCAAATGTGTTGGCGATCGGATTAAATGGCAGAAACTGATAAATCATGGGCACATGCTACCCCTGAGAAGATGGGTGCAAGGTCAGCTATTATTTGCCTTTGTCTTAATCCTATGATTTTCTGGTTCCTTGGCTTAGAAAGTTTAGGCTCTATCTAGTTGCTAAAGCAGGGCAACCCAAGGTTACTCGGATTCTCTTTGATTGTATTTTATTATTTGGGAAATAAACCCTACCACTGTTCTGTAAATTATTTAGATAGCCACAAAAGAAAGAGTCATTCAATATTTGGGAGGCTCACGATAGACATGGTTTCTCTTTGAGAAATTAGAGAATTATTTCGAAGACTCAACACTGTTAAACCTTGTCACCTAAAACCCATTTTTGAAGAAAAGGCAACAGAAGAGCCTTTAAAAAAAAAAAAAGCCCAACTTAATTTTAAAATTATGAAAAAATTTAGGCACATGGAAAATACAGGAAATATTCAGCACCCTGTACCCACCATCCTTGTTAACAAGTGTTAGCTTTTTGCTACAATTTCTGGACTGTCATTTTTCATTTTTTAAAGACTTTATGTTTTCATTAATGATTGAACACATGCAAATAATATTTATATGTTAATGTGTGTAAAATATAAAAATAACAAAAAAGGACTCATGTTTCTGTAACCAACTTAAGAATTATATGTTCCTTTTCTTAAAAAAAAATAATTTCTAATTACTGTGGGCTTACCACTTCAAGCCTCCCTGCCTTCACCAATGATGTAGAAAGGGAAACGCCTAGGGTTTACATTCTGATGATTGTATTGAATCTGCTTTTTTCCATATTGCTCTTCAAATTAGGGGGTATGAGTAGTGATGTTTGCTGGAAAGAGATTAGAGAACCTAACCATTGCTTTCCTATTCTGTTTAGATCTTCCGTGTTCCCTAATTTTTCATCCGGGTTATTCCAGGAAAAGCACATCTTTAAATACATATTAAACATAAATGCTTTAAGGATTTATCGAGTATTACACTCTTCATAAGACCCAGGGAAAAACCATTAATATCTAGAAAGGCATTCTTCTTAGTAATACTGGTTTTGAGAATCACATGGATAGAGAAATAGGTTCCAGAAAAGAGAAATGGGAATCTCATATGTAAATCTAGATTGAAAATACAGCCAAAGGAATATTGAAAAGCAGGAGATTCTCCTTCTTGGTTGTCTTTACTGAAAGTCCAGGGACAAAGCCGAATCGTTTACCACTGGTGCCAGTGGTTCAGAGTTAACATGATGCTAAACCCCAGGGGACTCCTTACTCTATGCACGATTAAATCCAGTTGTCAGGTTTGGACAGGAGAGAGCCCTTTTTTTCCTCAAGAAGCCTATAGGGAGGTCCTTTGTGGGGGAGGTTACTTATTTTCCAGAACACAGAGCAAGGATCATCCATCATGATCAAATGGGAGTATTTCATATCATCCATCTCCAGTTAGGATAGCAGTAAAAATTCTATTTTTCTTTTCTTTTTCTTTCTTTCTTTTTTTTTTTTTCACTGCTGTGGTCAAGAATCATCTTATAAATAGGGGGGCGGGGGCAGAAAGAGTAGTCGAAGGTTATTAGAAACAAACAAACAAACAAAAACAAAACACAGAAAGAGAGAGAGGGAGATTTTTCTGTTTCTGTTTCTTTTTCTGCTCCATGAATAATTTCTGCAGACAGGTGACCAGTTCAGCCATCTGTCTCTTTGTTATAAATGTCTGTGATGAGTTTACTCTCTTCTACCTTGAACTTATAGGAAGGCTTCTTTTGCAAGAGAATGATGTAAGCCAGCAAATAACATGAGACTGTAAGATGTTCCTGTGTTGTCACCTTTTCTTTTGCAGGTAATGAAAAATGACTCTTACTTTCATCAACTGAAATATGCAGATTTCTTAAGGTCACTGATGCATATATATCATTGGAAAAAAAATACAACTATTCTCAGTATTGGACAGTTTGAAAAACAAAAAGTAGTTCTTCAAAATTTATATTAGCTCCTTCTATAATTCATTTAACTAGATCTATTTAAATGTTTCTTTTTTGTCCTTTGTTGTAGTAGATATCTTCATTGGTACCGGGTAGTATCTATATTGAATCAGGGAAACAAATTTGGGAAGCACATCGGCTATGATTTGGGCATGGTGACTTGGGAATACTCTTGTCCTCTTTTTCATCTCAGTTCAGAGGTGAATTTTGTGCCATAAAACCAATCAAACACCCACCCAACCACCAAACCGAACATGCGACCAACTACTGCTTGGATCGCATCTCCACATCACAGATTCTGTCCTTGCAGGAGTTTATCCAGCACCCATAGGAGTATAACTCATCCCTAGATTGATAACAAAATTGTTGGTTGAAATATAGTAGGTGACTAAGGAATTTACATAGTCTGAAAAGGGAAAATATATTGACTTTAGTGAAATTCTATTTCATGTATTTTGTTTCTATCTTTGAAACAATTAGGTAGAAATTAGAATAAGTTAATAAATAGAATAATAGAACTTAAAAAATATTCGTGGAATGTTTTCTAATTTTAGATATAATGCCGAGTTATTTATATTCCCTTGCTTGATTTTTATAACAGTCTTTCAAGTAAATATTATCATTATCCCAGCAAGTAGATATTATTATTACTACTCCCATTTGTAACAGTGAAGGAAAGTGAAACAAGAGTTCAGATATCTGGCTTACAAGCCACAGAACTAGGAAGTAGGTAGCTGGGGTTCAAGTCCAGCCTTGTCTGTTAGGAGCTCACGTTCTTAAAGTTCATGCCATGTCGTTTTTCCATATGCTGTGGCACAAAATAGAATCGTGACCTTACCACCTTCCCAGGGAGGGATCAGACAAAGTCCAGAGAAGGTATGGATGGCCAGGAACTCTGGTCGTGGTGATGCCGCTTGCTATTAGAGGATACTTGGCAAACAGCATCACACACAGATGGTGTGCAGCCCACACATCTCTATTTACGTAAGGCCCCGAGTGTTTGTGTTAACAGGTTTGGGAGATAATAAAAGAAGTTGTTGTTTGTTCTATCTTTTTAAGTCTGCAATTAATTTTTAGCATAAATTTAAAAGGAGAATTTGTAAATTCACTAGACACTGAGAGACTGGTGATCCAAGAAAACATTTGTCTGTTGGGTTTAAAAGGAGAATCTGTGCAAATGCAGTTGTTTTCCATTTTTTTCCACTAGGTGGTGCTTTGGTCTCGTTGGTCAAATTTAAAGAGTGCCCCCCTCCCTCCCCTTAAGCTGTCGGTCCAGGAAAAAGCCCAACTCAAGGCTGATTAAGAGGACTGTGGCTGTTTGATTTGTTCACTTTGGGTCTTCTCCATCATTATCACTATTTTTTACCAAGATAATTAAACTCATTTGAAAAATTTAGACACTTATTTTTCAATCTTTTTTGCAATAAATTATACTCACTTATTTTGGAAAAGAACATCAGTAGTTGGAACTAGCTCAGTTATCTCATTGGCATATTATCTCAACAGGCTACACTTGTAATGAATCTTTCCTCCTACAAAGTGGAGGAAGTCATGATAAGTGCCTGAAACTGTTCAGTTGTGTTGGTTTTGGGGTGTCCACTTGTAAAGCACACTGGCTATGGGACATAGACACAGCCCAATGTGTGATTTTTTTTTCTTTAAATTTTAATGTTAGTGGAAACAAAAGTGGAGGGAACAATAATTTAAACAAGTTGACATCAAAGAAAGCTGGAGAAAATACATAGCACTATTACAAATTCAGTAAAACTAATTAATTATTATGCTTATATATACCAAATTCACTAATGCTCATTAACATGCAAGGACTTTATTTGTTGACTTGTTGACCAATGAAACATTCCTGCCATCAAGGAGTAATTTTCTGAGACTAAAATATAAGATAATAGCAGATGATACAGACAGAAAATTTTCACAAGTAGCTTGGCTACGAGATAGTATTTATCTGTTTACTTCCAAATATCTGCTACGTACCAAACAAGGTGGTAGACACTGAGGATATGAAATATATACTCATCCCTAAAGGAGCCTGGAGTCTAGTGAGAAAGCTATAGAGATGGCTGAAAGATAGTGTGTTCAGCGACTGGTGGTGCCAATCACAGGTTACCAGTAGAAAGTCAGGTGGCCTGGAAGAACACTGAATGGGCATGCAGTTAAGAAGTTGGGTCTGGAAGGAGGACTATACTGGCAAGAGAAGAAAGGGAGAGGTAGACAGAGGGAGCAGAATTTTAAAAAAGCTTGAGATTCTTGATGAGTGTGGGGAATTACAAGAGTTTGGTAGCCTGGAGCATAATGTTTGTTGGGAGAGTAGGCAGAGTCAGGATTAGGGAGACTTTGAATACAGAGTGTGAGCTGTTTTTCTAAAAGCTATAGGCGACCCTTTGAAGATTATGTGCTTTCCACATAACCCTGTAAGAAAGGTAGGCCATTCTCCCTTATTTTGCAGAAAGCACAGAGAATCCCAGAGAGCAGGTGAGTCGCCTCAGGTGACCTCCCAGATTCAGAGTCTATGCAAACTGAACGTCTATCATGGATTCCTCTCATGGGAATTTTAGATCTTGACTCTTCATTATGAGTTTCCCAAGCTACTGAAAGAATTGGTTATGCAGGAACAGATGAGCTCCTTAGCTTAATTATTTAAAGATTGTTTGCTGTTTTCAACATTTTATTTTTCTTAAACCGTAGACAGAGAGGCCTTGGAAGAGTTTTGCTTCAATTATACTCATTTAAACTTTGGTAAGCATATTTCCTTCAGAATTTTCAAGCAGAAATTTATAGTGATGTTTTTGATAGTAATTCTGAGTCCTTCTTTCTCTACCGGTCTTGCTGTATTTGAAGGTGGTAGGGTAACATGTATGGGCGGGGTGGGGCATGTTGTGGTAAAGATTTAGTTCAGGGTCTTTTCAGCTTTAAAGTGTTATTTTAAAGGTGGTCAAAAAAATGTCTTTATTGTGTGAATATGATAGTGGCTTACCCAAAGCGCCTTGAATCATAACCATCATGAATTTATTCTGTTCTTGGCATATTCTCTGGTTTTCTTTGCTTTGTTGGAATGGTAGAATTTAAAGCAGACAAATTTTTGCCTGATTCTATGTGTACCAAAGCTACTTATACAATGTTGGTATTCAGTACCCACTAAAACAAAAACAAAATCCCAGTAACAGCTCACTTCACTTTCTGTGGGTAGGCAAAGCTCTCTAAGGAGAGATTATTAACTTCTTTCAAAGAAGCTTTTGTTCTCGAAATGCTGAATACATTTCTCGCCACTTTAGATTTTGCCGACCACCTTGTTGACTGTGAAATGCTAAGTCAGGGTCTTCATTAAACTGTTTCTGCTTTCCCCTTAATAATTTCATAGTTACAGAATTTATCTACTTTTCCAAGTAGGTAAATGATAGTCTATCAGTAACCACCTTACATGACTTATATATTTTTAAAGTGAATGTTCATTTTAACACATTCATTCATTCACAAATATTATTTTTACTGCTATAGAAAGCAAAATATAAGATTTTTTTTTTTTTTTTTTTTTAATGAAAGTGTAGAGGCCAGTGAGATTTTGGAGACAGAAAGCCACCCACACTAGAGAGGCCAGAAATCCTGAGGTTGGAGAGAATTTGCATCCCACCCAGAGAACCCATAAGGAAATGGCTCTTGCTATAGGACTTCATTTACTGGTGCCGGATTACTGTGCATAAATGTGCCCCTGCAGCTGGCATCACACGGCAAAGTTACACGCCTTTGGATAAAGGATACCCTCAAGTGGGTCCCCTCCCTAGTGGCTGGGTCTGGTCTAAAAGGGCAGTCTTTTTTTGACTGCCAGTGATTTTCCAAAGCAAATGTCTTTCTCTTCTGTGCCTCATCCATGCCCCCTTGTGCCCTTTTGCTCTTTCTGGAAACAAAAGCCTGACTAATGCAGCAGCCATAAGCCAAGGGAGCTTGGTCTGAAGTGGCAGTGGCTGAATACAAGCAGCTTTGTGCCAAAGCGAGGAAATCTGCGCATCATTACACACCCAGGACCTCTGAATCCCGCATTGGTTCACACCTATATTACACTGGGTCATCTTTATCTTTACTTCTGACTCATCACTGTTTAGGTTTTGGTTTAAAGATCCCGTCTGCCTAAAATCTGCCTTTGGTCTCAGGCCCTTTCTGCAGTGAAGCATAATCTCCAGGTTCGAAAATCTTGTGCAAGGGAAATAGTTTTAGATTTGGGGAATGTCTTATAATAGATGGTGAGTTAGGGTGCCTGCAATTTTAAAATATATTCAACAAATATTTTTGGCCACCTACTTTACAGCAAGAGTATGCTAGAGAGAGGGCCAGTGCAGTGAAAATGCTAGACAAGGGCTGAAATCAGGTGCATAATCTTATCTCACTCCCCAGATTGTAATTTCAAGGATTATGTATCTTTTCCAATAACTTAACATCTAACTTATTTGCTTTTAGTGGTAAAGACATAACAGATACATAAACATATAGCATTGAATGAATATAGTGATAAATGTTATGGAGACAAATAAAGCAAAGTAAGGAGAGAATGAACAGGGGAAAGATAATGTGGTTGAGGAAGACTTCTGTGATGGAAGAATGTCTGAGTAGAAATTGCATCAAGTGAGGGAGAACATGGGCCTGTGCTCTGTAGGAAGCAGTGATGGATATAAGGAAGGTCAGAAAGGTATAGACCTAACGCATCCCAGCGACACAGAACAACAGAGTAGAGTTTCACCAAGAAAGACATAATCCTCAGTGGGAAATTCTTGGCGTCAGAATCTTGTCTTCCTGAGAGGTCTAGAAAGATCACTGCCGAAATGCGTCCTTGGTCTGACAAGTCGGAGAGCACTGTGGCAAGAGAGCGAGAGCAATGCCGGCGGCGTGCTGAGAGTGGATGGGACGTCCTGAGGTGAAGTAATGAGGGAAGACGAAACCGGGCAGCAGCCAGAGGGCGAGATCGCTCAAGGAAAGATGGTAGTTTAATCTGAAAGATTCGGTTATGACTCTAAGTAGAGGGAAAAGAGAGAACTGAAAATTTAGGAGAGAGGCGATGACTGATAGAGCATGGTCTTGGAGGAAGCTGGAGCTGAAGAAAAGACGATGTGGTCAGAGGAGCAGTGCCACATGCAGAGCAGAGGCAAAGCCTGGATATGATGAAGGCTAGAGATGACTTCAAGTTTCTTAATGAAATGTATTGAGGGTGCCAGGTGGTGAGTTTGAGAAGAGGGGTGAAGAGTTGGGATAGGTAAGTGGGAGAGGAAACCCATCATGGAACATTTAAAAACAAAGTTTGTCGTTGATCTGGAGTGAAATAAGCCATTTAATTTCTTTAGTACCCAAGGGCATCACCATAGAAACAACCTCTAACCACATTCTCTGGGTTTTCTGCATAAACACACCAATGAAACAAATTCTCTTTAAAAAAATACATTCTACAGACACATACACACATACACCTCTCTTCATCCTTGTTAGTTCATAACCAATTGAACATATGGTGAATATTCTTTAAAATCCAATTTTGGAGTCTTAGAATTTTTTTTTTTTTAAATACTGAGTTTATGATTTAGGTATGTGATCTTTACATCGTGCTATTTAATAGTGTGAATTTTAGATTCAGGTCATATCACAGTGGAGCTTAATTGTAGTCACAGAACGTGGTTGGTAACTTTTGTAGACATATGATCGCTGTGACCAGGGACTGAACTGGACACTTGATATATGTATCAGCCCTTTTAAAATTCTTAACAACCACACTGTAAGCTCAGGGATATTAAGGAATTTGGTCAGCTTGTTAAGGGGCATTTTTAGGTTGCAAATGCAGGTCTTTCTGATCCAAACCACTGTCATGTCACCTAGTTACGGCCAAAGATTGAAGAATAGTCTTTAGTTTTGATACTGAAGATGCTCTTCAGCTCATGCTGGCTTGAATTTCCTGTGCAGTGGAGGGAGAGTAGAAAGTGCATTTTAATAAGCTCCAATTAAATTAATTTCATTTTACTTCTTTTGATGTATGGTCTCTTCAAAATATCCAATTCTACTGATGTTTATTGAGTGCCTCTATTCACTTGGAAAGTACCAGGCACTTCAGGGGATCTATGGATGAGAGTGATTCAGTCCATGCTTCAAGAGCTTACAATCTAGTGGAGAGGACAGGAGTGTGCAATTTGCTTTAATACTAGATTGAATGCGATAAGTACCATCAGAGGTGGCACAAACAATAGGTTCTTAATTCAGAAATGCAAGGTTATGTGAATAATTAGAAAATTGGCCCAGTAGTGCCTAAACACTGGAAGTGTTGCACAATAAAACTCTCTGAAAGAGTATTTTAAAAACGATTGTCCGTTTGTTTGAATCTGGGCCACGGAATAGTGGAGAATGTACATACGGTGATGCTGTCATCTGCCAGGCTGTGAAGGTGGGTAACGTCAGGGGTAGGGGATTTAAGACTCTGGGGCAAGGTGGCAAGGTCGCAACAATCCCAGTGGTGGCGTATGGCTTGGTCCTGTTCTTGGTTTTTTAATGTATTTTGTCAGTGAACAACTGTTCATGATATTGAACTGCGGCTGTGCAAAGATATATATTATGTGAAATTCAGTTTTTATTTTTTCTTTTAGGGTAAATTCTGAATGTGAGGAAGCTGAGCTACAGAAATAACTGTGAACCCAGAGTAGGTCAAATCCTGCATATTCTGAGTAAACAATCTTTTAATATATTTTGTTAGTAGTTGAAAGTAGTGCACTAGAAACTGCCATTCAATTCCTTTTCAGGCTTACTGCAAGGTTTTGGAAGAAAGAAATCAAAGCTCAAGAACATGAATTAGTACAATGCACCATGTACAAATAGGAATTTAATACCCGCTTTCTGATTCTTCACTTATTGGTCATTTATATGTGTTAGGTACTGTCATAGTCACTTCTGAAACAAACAGCTGAAATAAACCTCGCTTCTGTCTTCTGAGAATTTCTATCTAGACAGAGAGTTTGGGTGAGTGGTCCCTCAGTAGGTCATTAGTACGATATCCACCGCCATATTGTAGGGAACGCGCATCTCACTGCTGGAGTCATTATTCCATAACTTCCCTAGCACTCCGTACTATCACTGCGTGGGTGTTTGTCTCCATATTTTTCTGAACGATTTGTTTGCCACACTCCCCTGCTGCAGTCAGTCATTGCCCCCCTGATGGATTGGCTCAAGCTGCATTTGGTGTTGCTTGGATGAGGTGATGGATGTTCCTCTCTCCTCTCCGGCTGTTTGGAGCCAGAATACAGAAGTGCTGGTTAAAAGGTGATTAATCTTCCCTAATGGTACTGTGTACTGAAAACAGGATTTTGGCCACCATGTCTTCATTAGCCTTGATCAGAGTCCACATTACCTCAGATTAGGTAATCGGTGATTTGTTATAAAGCAGAGGGTAGAGGCCTTTTGAGCAAGCGTCAACTGCCTGAAGTCTATTCGGAAAGGAAAAATTATGGCGTCCCAGTTGCCAAGAATCCATAGGGAAATAATTAAAGCTGGAGTGTGGTCCCAGGCACCTCTCCGGCCGAGCACTCCAGTTGATGGAGAGCAACAGCCAGCGGCAACAGTCGGGGTGGACACTCAGCGACAGACCTGACCCTTCTTTGCTTCCCTGTGTGATACTATCTGACTCCAGGGACTGAAACCATTTGGGGAATGTCCTTTTCTAAAAGCGGAGGACAGAGTCTTAGTACCTCAGGGAGTTAGGTATATTTCTTTAAAGAGGAGTTCAGACCTTACTCTGTGCCCAGGATACGGGGAAGATGGACGTGAGCGCAGCAGAGCATGTGAAGCTCTCATTGAGTGGGGGAGACAGATAATAAACATATACCATATAATGAAAAATAAGCATTTCGAAGCATTTTGTTTACTCAGAATATGCAGGATTTGACCTACTCTGGGTGGATTGAGTTAGGAGAGAGAAAACGGGTCAAGTGGTGGTCAGGGAAGATGTTTCTGGGAAGAGACATTAGAGTAGGGAATAGGTAAAGTGAGGGATGCCCGGGGTTGTGGGATGAGCCTTCCAAGGCAGAGAGGATGACCAGTGCACAGTTCATCCTTCAGGTCGTCTACGTTTATTTTATTTTGTTTTGTTAACTTTATTTTTAGCACCTATCATTCAATATATGATTCAATGTATACAAGTAATGTTAAATGAGCCAAAATAGTTAAATCCCTAGCACATTATTGATGTGTGAAAAAATGTGAGCTTCTTCCTCTCCATTTGCAGCTCAAGAAGGTAACTCAAGATGCATTTCTGTTCACGGAGGATTGCTACCATTTACTGCCTAACACCACCTCCTGTAACTTTTTATTTTTCTTTAAAAATTTTGATGTCGTGACAGTGCAAACGGCATTCATTTTATTGCTCAACTTCACGTGGGCACATACATAGTTAATTTTTAAAAAGCATTTATACAGATATTATTGACAAAGCTCATGTAACAACTGGAGTAACAAAAAAAAGTGAACAATGGGGTCATATTGACTTGTTATCAAATACATGGCCTTATGGCCATGTGGCCTTGAGTAAGTTCCTTATTTTTCTAAGACGGATTTCCTCATCTAAACAGTTGAGTTGATAATGCTTGCCTCTTTGAGTTATTGTGATGAATAAAAGTGGTAAAACCCACAGCCTACTATATGGCACATAGAAGGTACTCAGTAAATGTCCATCCCTTTTCTATCTTCCTATCTGAGGCCCCGGTAGGTATAGATAAAAATTCAAAATATTAAAAAATCAAGAACTGAGTCAAGGAAGGTAATATTTCCTACCAGCTAGTTCCTATAAACTCTTTCAGTAGGGGAAAGTATTTCCCCAGTAGCAGAACTATAAAAGTGTTTGAGATTTATTTATCTTATAATTAAGAGGGGAGAGGAAATCTTCTCTGACAGTAAAGGTGTTGACCCGTGGATACTGAGGTATGTGAAAATAACTCACATCTCAGGTGTTTAACGAAGATCAATAACAATTTGTGGGCCCATCAGCCATATAGTTCCGTCACCTCAAATCACACACAGGAACCCTGCTTCGGAAAAGTGACACTTGGTGGGAGGAAATGGCAGAGCGATAATCAATTAGCAAGATTTGCAAAAGAGGCCCATGTGCAAGAATCATGTGTGATCCCAGGAGAAAAAAAGTATAGGTATAGATATATATATTGCAGAGCACATTCTTAACCCATCTGCCTCCCACTCTCCACAAAAGCTGAATAAAATTATCCATGTACTTAATTGAAGTTCTTTAAAAAACTTTATGGTATAGCAACCTGTATGTGTATATTTTTTAACTAAAAACTTTGCATGCATCCACCTCTCTCTTTCTCTCTTTCTCTCTCTCTCTTCCCCCCTCCTTCCCTCCTTCCTTCCCTCCCTCCCTTGAATGTCTCGAATGTCTTGAAAAGCCATAGAATTTTCTTTGTCAGTTGATAAAAGAAAAAGCGAAACTCTGCCAGATGTTGGGAGGAATAGTAACCAAGTGATTCAATAAGCACTCTCCTATGGGGACATGGACTCTCTCGGTCAATGTCACATAATGAAATAGTCTCAGATTCATCCAGCAGTGAGTTATTCCATCTGGTTGTGGCAATTAGGAGCTGAAGATGACGGGAAGTTAAATGACTATCTCTATGTAACAAAGCGAAACAGAAAAGGGAACAGCTGGGGGACTGGATGGCTTGGGGATGCAGAATTGGTTTTAGAATAAAGACTCTGTTACCTCCAGTTGCTGGTTATAATGCCAGTACAGGTTAATATGAATTGAAGGTTGCTGCTGTGTGATAGCCATTAGCTGTCACTTGCCTGAAATATAACCATGGCCTATATAATACATTGTGCATCTAGGTTTCTAGAACATAATGTCCTTTTTAGTGAAGGTTCAAGCCACCAGATTAATTGTGTAGCCAAGGGGTCAGGCACGAGAGTCACAGGGTCATAGAACTTTAGCTCTGGAAAGGATGTTGCTGTCATGTCCAGTCCGTGAACTCCCTGAAGTCGTTTGTGTCATTTCTTTGCACATGCTTTGTTCTAAGGAAAAGAATGCATAGCTTCTGTCAAATCCCAAGGAAGGCGTGGGTCCACCATCCCTCCTCCATTCTCCCTCCACATGTTAAGAATGTGATTTGGACTTTGTCTTTGGAGCTGGACGGACTCGAAAGTAAGTTTTTGTCTTACCACCTACTCTTTGCTACCTAGGGGAAGTCACTTAACTCTATAAGACTTATTTTTCTAATTTATACAACAAGGATGCTAATATCTGTCTCATAGAATTTTTATGAAGAAAATTTGAGATGACATATGTAAAATATTTACTATAACATATTGTATCCAATAAATGTTAGTAATAGTAACATTAATAGTTATTAATTATTATTAATGAAAATACTGAGCCCCAGGAATGTTGAGATATACCCAAGATTAGAAACAGGACCAGAATCCTGTATCTAATTGTCTGGTTTGGCCATTGGAAAACACGATGATTATTCTCTCCTTTGTTCTTCCCTTCATGTTTTGGCAAGGCTAGGCAGGTAACATAAGGTGCTGAAATCAAATGGTTAGTTCTACCATTGCAGGGCCAAATCATCTAATTCTTCTTTTTGGAGCTCCCCCCCCAACCCCCCCGCCTCACTATTGTTTAAACATCTTATCTAAACCAGAGTCTGCAAAGAGAAATCACAAAGAGCAAGGCAAGGAGGTCACACTTCCATTTTGTGGCATCCTCCACCCACCTTGCCCAGGAGCAAACTGCGAGGAGCAAGGTTGGAAGTCTGAGTCCTCATTAGTGAGCGAGGGGAGGTCTTTGTGAGAAGCAGCTCCGTTGGGCAGAGAGAGTGGGTCTAACAAAAGGGATGACAGATTAGGAACTGTCTGGTGGCTAATGTGCTGTTTACTGCAGTATAAATGACTGGTGTTTGGGAAATGACAGATGAGAGAGAGTACAAGTACAGACTTAAATGATTTCCAGGTTTCTCTAGTGGAGGAGAGTCACGGTTGGCTGAGAAGTTGACTAGCGGGGGGAGTCATTGGTGGGACTTCCAAGGGAATGAGAAGTACACGGGGAAGACTTTTCAATTAGATCCATTGATCAGAAGCTGGCAGAGCTTTTGTGTCATATATGGAAGGTCCTGTGAAGGGGTCCAGTTCTCTTGCTCTTTTCTCACTGCCACATCCACTCCAGTGGAACTCTGGTTCCAGGCTAAGTATAGCTATCTCCCAAGAGAGAAAACATGGGAGCAGGCTCAGCCAACCTGGAGATCCCTAGGAGGAGATGACATAGGAAAAAAGAATAATAAATGTGTCAGAAAGAAAGCAAGAAAGCAAAAAAAGCAGGGATGTAAGAAAGTGGAAGAAAAGAAGGGAGGAAAGAAGGGATAGAGGGATAGAGGGAGAGAGGGAGGGGAAGGAGGAGAGAGGAAGGGATGGAGTAGAGAATCTAGAATGTCAATTATTCTCCATCTTACATATTTCAATTGAGCGAATTTGTGATAGTCTGACTTGTCCTAGGGGACCATAAGAAGCATCCAACTAATTTGTAGCTATTGTAACTATCTAGCATCCATTCACTTAGTTTCAACAATAATAATGATTATGATAATATAAGGCAGGCTGTCAGACTTAATGTTAGCAGAAACACCACCATTGTAACTTGTATTTGCCTTCTGCTTTGTGAGAGGTTCCATGTTCTTACATTCATTTTTTTTCCCCAACAAGTATGAATAAATATCTATTTTGTGCCATTTCTTAGTGAACAGACAAAAACAGATGAATTAGAACAAACAATGTATATGATACATCAGAAAATAAAAAGAAATGACAGATGATGTGACGGTACTTAAATTGGTAAACAGGGACAGAGAGCAGTAGGATGTGGGAATTACATCTGCTGTTCTAAACCAGGCGTTTAGGCAGGCTTCTCTGAGGAGGTGACTATTGCGCAGAGTCTAAGTAAAAGGGATGATCAACCTTTGTAGATATCTGGGGAGGAGCATTCCAGCTGAAGGGAACAGCAAGTGCAAAGGCCCTGAAGTGAGAGAAATGTGTAAGAGGGATGTCGAGGATGTGTCTGGACAGAAGAAAGCAGATGAGAAGATAGGAAAGGAGGATAGGAAGGTGGATGGTTGTCAGGCAACGTAGGACATTTTAGGACAGTAAGTTAGTAGACTGTTTCCAAAACGGCAGTAAAATAATGTGATATTTGTTTTAAAATATGGCTCTGGCTGCTGTGTGGAAAATAAAGGTGGGAATCATAGGCAAAGTAAGGAAACCTATCGGTATCTTGTCTAAATCAACAGATTCTAAAATACTAAAAGTATGATTGCTTTCAAGTGGTCGTGTCTTTTTATTTTTTAACCCTTGAGAAAGGAACCTTAAACAATCAGAAGGGCTAGGGACAGCTGTTCTAGTTTGGCCCTCGCCATCGCTGAGTGACAAAAGGAGATCCACATGGGGATAGTATGTGAACAAAACAGCTCAGCTGATTAATGGTGGCAGGACCCAGGTCTCTGAACAGGCCGCCTCAGCTCCCTCACCCCAAAGGCAGGAGACTGGAAAAGATGATTTATGGCACTTGGACATGCAAATTCCTGATTCTATTTCAGAGATGACAAATTCCAGTTTACCGATAGATGGAAAGGATTTTCTCCTTGTGAGAAGGGGCCGCAGAGCCAGGTCTTTCAGCAGCCACGCTGGTGACATTTTGCACTGGATAATTCCTTTTTCGGGGTGGTGTGTGTATGTGTGTGGGGAGAACTGTCATACATTGTAGGATATTTAGCTGCATCCCTGTCCTCTACCCAGTAGATTATTGTAGTACACCCCCCCCCCCGATGTACATATACCAGTTATCACAATAAAAAATTTCTCAAGACATTGCCAAATGTCTCCTGGAGAGGCGCAAAGTCATCCCCAGTGGAGAATCACTGCTTTAGGACAGACTGCTGCCATTTAGCCCATTGACTTAGAGTCTTAAGGAAAGATCTTGAACACTCTGCCACCAGGTGTCCTGGTGACCTAAGAGCAATGCTTGAGCACCTGCTCACAGACCTTTCCTACCCACCTGTAAGGGCGAGGTCTTTACCTACGGTCTCTCCTCAGAAACCTATAGATTTCACAGTTCAGTCCTTCTCTTTGTAAGTATCTTTGCATTTTTTCACTTTTAAAAGACACTGACTGATTTTTAATACTTGAAACTGTTCAGGTACATGGTTTTTTGTCTTTTTCTGTTTACCTCTGTTAATTCTTTTAACTTTCCATTATAGAGTTTCTGTTTTTATTTTCATTTTTATTGCTTTTTGTGTCTTTCTGTGTGTCTTTTTGGTCCCTTTTTGGTCTGGAGCCTTTCTCTGCTCGTATCTACATCTGTCTCTCTGCCTAGATCTCTCTTTCATTTCACTGTTTAGTCTTTTGAAGTTTATCTCCCCAGTCACTCTTGTATTTTTTTTGACTGTGTTTTTGGGTCCTTCCTTGAAATTTTTTTGTGTGTGGCAGCTTGTTTTTTACTCTGTGTCTCTCTGTTTATATCTCTCCAGCTATTTTTCATGACCCCTCCCACTTTGAGAGAATGTTGGTTTGTTTACATGATATTTCTATTTATGATTGTCTTTTTCTCCATTTATTGACCTCTCTTCTCATTTCTGCCTTTGTTTTGGAAATGACCTATCTGTACGAAGTTCCATCAGGATCTCATTCTCTGGTCATGCAATAGAAATCTTTTATTCTGTCGAATGGTGAACCTAAGGGGAGGACAAGGAATAGACTTTTCAGTTAGCCAATCAGAGGCAATTCTTTATTTTATTTTATAAAATTGCATTTATAAAATATACACTTTAATATTGAACCTAGAAAATCTTTAATCTTTCATAAAATTGGTATTATAAAAATCTGTTTTAATGATTCTATATTGTAAGCAATTATCTTAGAAAACGAGCAGTTAATTCATTCTTGAAAGTAACTCCCTTTCTAAAGCTAGGTGAAATACAATCAATGATTTGTAGAGAAAGATAAAATATTTTAGGCGAAGTTCGGAAATTAGAAAGTTGAAGAATAAGATTTGGCTGCTTGCAAAGTACCTACTTTTCCCCCTTTATTCCTGTAGGACGCTTAATCCAAGAATGAGGGCCTATGAGGTTCACAAGGACAGTGAAAAACCATTCGATCTTCTCATTTTTGTAAGACAATGAGAATTGTAATAAACTTGCAAAACAGATTGGAATCCATCTGGTGTAGCCAAACTAATCCTCCTTTAATGATTGTTTATACTTTGTATCCAGAATCAAAACCAGTATCAAGAGTTAATCAATTAAAATGTATAATCCTTGTAGTTCACCAAAACAAAAGGAAATTGTAAACTTAGTGAAAATAATTTTATAGTGTAAGCATGTTAAAAACATGCATCTTAATGGAACCATATGTAAATTAATCAAGTTATATTGCTAGTATTTATTATTGTTGTTGTTTGTTTAATTGTGGTATAAGAAAAAGTAATGGCTGCTTAGACTGCAGGGTGTATAAAGAAAGTTTTTAAGGTTTTTGAAACAAAAACAAAAGGTTCCTGAGAAAACCAGGTTGGAAATTTGAATTTAATAGGGAAAATAAGTTAACTAAACAAAGGAAGAAAATGTTTCTCATTTTTCTAGTTTAGGTTAAACGTCTTTAGAATCATGTCTGAACCTGATTAACCTTAATATTACAATTATCCATCATTAAAAATTTAATTCTAGCCAATTGGTATTTGGAGGATATTTGATATTTTAGATGGGAGATTTGTTTTCTCTGAAAAATCACAAATAGATCAAAGATCTTGAAGCTTCCTAAAATTTCTAGTAATTAAGTTGAATTTAATCCAGTTCAATCAACTTCTTGCCTCAAGCAGTTATTGATGTGTTTAGGGTCATGGTTACTGTGCTAGGGTTTGGGAGGAGGATATTACTAGGACAAGATCTCCATTCTTCCGAGATTTCAGATAATTGTTATCAAATATCATTGCTTTGACATAAAGTGTTTCTACGCTAACCCGAAGTAACCCAAAGTAGAAAAAAAAAAGTGTGTGAATATATATAATATGAAACTGTGCTCTAACCCAAGGATGCCTTAGAGAGGAACGTGACATCTGCCAGTCTTGTTCTATTAATTTCATTTGATATTTCTTAAATCTGCCCTTTTGGTAGGACCGAGCAACGTCGTGGTTGGTTTCCAGGCCTTCACTCTTCCTCCATTTAAGTGCATTCTCCACACTGCAGCCAACTCTTTCTGATATTTAGTGAGCTTTAGCAAAACTGTATGGGTTATAACTAGTCAATGGCTCTTTGTTCCTTTCAGGATGAAATCCATGCTCTCATTCATGACATTTAAGATTTTTCCCCGCCACTTGTTATGTATCTCAAGAGGCAGTATGGTCTACAGTATTAGAAAATCAAGCCCCAGACCTTGGGTTCAAATCTTAGCCTCCCTTTTTATCTATTCTTGTGCCTCTGACAAATTACGTTACTCTTGTGGCTCAGTTACTTCATCTGTGAATTGGGGATCATAATGTCATCTACTTCATAGGGTTGCTGTTAATAAAAGCCAGTTAGTGCCAGTCAGGCATTTTGTAGAGAAATAGTAACCTTCAATAAATGTTAACTAGTATTATCATTACCTCCTCTATCGACTCATTCCCTCACACTGCCCTTCTCTCCACTGAATTACTTTGAGTTCCCGGAACCTCTGCATACTGTTCCCTTCATCCACGTCACTCGGCTAAGTCCAGCTTCACCTTCAGGTCTCAGACTTTTAACTGCAGAGAATTGTTTTTACCACTTTCCTGCACTGCAGGTTGTGCGCCCATCTCATGAGCTGAATTAACCACTACCACAACATTTTGTGCCTGTTATTTTAATTGTTTAATTCTCTGTTTTTCTTCCCACAACACATATACTTTGAGTGCAGAAACTCTGCTTTGTTGTCTTGGCAGCTCTAGCCCCTGGCACAGTGCCTGGTTCATAGATGTGCCCTGCTGTTGAATGACCAAACCTAGAGTGAGAATCCTCTAAAAGGAGTAAAGTAGGTTATCTTACCAAATGTCTGAGTGCTAAAGACGTGTGTTCAAGAACAGGTAGGTTTCTCCATGGAACGCTGATAGCCTCTAAATGTTCACAGGTGCATCTTGAATGATGAGTACATGGTCAAGAAAGAGAAAGATTTAAGGATTCACGTCTCCTGAAGAGTTGCACTTTTGATTAGCATAGCTCTGACTGCAGTGAAGAAGCATGTACAAACCAGAGTTTCTCAAATAGTTCAGATTATAGAACCCACCTTTATTAATATATCAGGAAACCCAAGTATAGTGCCCTAAGCAACGGTTTGGGATATGCAAGTCAGAACTAATAAAAGCTGCTGCTACCAAGACTTTTCTTTTTTCGTCTTGGTCCCAGGACTGTTTTAGGTGGTTGTGAGAGACCCAGTGAGGATTTCAGCCTGGGGTAGAGGCCAATTTCAGCTGGAACCTTGAATAAGCAATATCTATAACAAGTTGAAGTCATTCAGAGATATAGAATTGCATTAGCTATTATAACCTGGCTTGTATAAATATTTCTACTTCTTCCTTCAAGAGTATTCTCTGAGCAGAGCAGATGAGGCATAGTGGCTTTAAAAATGCGGGACTCAGAATTTCTGTGGGTTTATGGACGTTGTGAGTTTTTAGGATTTCTCATCACCTGCATCAAAATCACCTGGGTCACTAATTAAAAATACCAATTCCTGGGGCCTCAACTTGTACGTAATGAATCAGACAGCCTTGTGAGTCAGAGACCAGGAACCTACATTTGTACCAAGGTCCACTGTGATTCTCATGCTCCCTCATGTTTAAAAACTATGGTTCTGGTCAACCTTGAGTAGAGGCCACTTTGAAAATGGAAATTTAATAGGTCCGTGGTTTACAAAATCATTTCTGTTAAGTCATAAACCATCACATGTGGAATTATCATTATCATTAGTGTCATTTAAAAAATATGTTTAAAATATGCATGTTAGAAATTATAAGGACTTAGATGTTTTGTTTTATGAGAATAAAAGTTGTTGGGTGAGTCACTTAACACTGAGCCTCATCATACCATCTATGAAATAGAAATGGTGCCTTCTGACCTTACACTGCATCTGGGGTTGAGAGAATCAAATAGGAAGGAGAGAAAAGTAAGTATGAGATATGAAGTGCTATGACAAATGAGATACTATGATGCCTATGTGCAAATCTGGTGAAATGGTAGCCTGGTTAGATGTCATAATATTTTCCTAAGTAACCTAGTTTGGTTTATTATTCTGTAGGGTTTGGGAGTACATTTTGATAACTGAAATTTTAGAACTAACAGTAATTCCAGGTTTATTAAAAATTGAACATGATTATGAGAAGGGAAACCTCTGGGATTGTACAGAATAGGATTTTTATAAAGCATTTACTTTGAATCTAACAATAGTTAAGCATTAGGAATCATTCATTATTCTAAACTCTTCGAAGTGATTCCATGTTATAAGCAAATGCTATGGAAAATGAATAGGAAATTCATTTATGAAATTAACCCTTTTTCTGATGCCATGAGAATAAGATCTTTAATCATGTCATGCCTAAGAATTCCACCTCAGATTTTCATGGCATGTTAAAATAAATGGGGAAAATCTACAAACCCATCATCAACTTTAACTTTAGCTATCTTATACTTTTAAGCAAAAGTTCCCTTTTCTCTTATAAATGTAAGCAAATTTTAAATGGAAGCAAATTTGTTAAGTTCACTCTATTGAAGGTACATTGAAAAAGGTCAGCAGATAATAAATTTGACAGGAAGTAGGTAAAGTCAAAGTTTTATTCATGGACAGTGGTTAAGAATGAAGATATTGAGATAAATTATTTTAAGTGAGAACTATCCTTTTAATAGGTTTCACTCTCCAGCCTTGTCTCATTTTTCATTTTCATGAGGATTTTAATGTATTCTTTTTATTATATAAAACATGCCATATTTGGCCTTTTCATGAAAATGGATCTGATATTCTCCTTTGACAGCCATTCATATGAAAGGAACAGGTCCTATTTCTATCCATCGCCTACATGTACATATTCATAGAAATCATAGATTTTTTAGAAGATATACTTTAGGCTTATAGAACATCGTAATCCCAGAAATTCAAAGCACTTTGGTCAATAACTATATAATATTTCCTTTCTCTCTTTACTCAGCACTGCTAACTGCTTTAGGACAAGTAAGATAAACATAGTTATATAATTATCAAATTTGGAATATTCAACAAGATACTTCTCCCTCCTCCAACTTCGTATAACAAAATTCCAAAGCACTAAATGGTCTTCTTTGTTTAAAGTATCGCCATGGCTTATTGATTGATTGATTTAAATTTAATATGATTTTGTTCTGATGTCTTTTCTGAAAAGAAGTAAAAATAATTCCTAACAGTCAAATGAGGATACGCCAGATACTTCACAATAGTGACTGGTATGCATGTGAACGGGGAGGGGGCATGATAAGGGGTCCTCTCCATTTATCCCTAGTTCTGTGACCTTGATAAATGCAATGACAGAATCAAAACAACAAAGATGGAAAAGTCAGAGAGTTGAACAGAAACTGGGACTTAAACTACTTTGTCATTACTTTGTTGTAGTTTTTTTTTTTTATATAAATTGGCAGCAGATTGTGGTTTATGATAATGACAATCCCAAAGGGACTTGGTTTTCTTGGTGACATTGAAGTAAATTGCACTCCTCAAGATGTATACTAAGCAGGATAGATAATGAGATGTATGGAGAAGGCACGATTGTAGTTTTATGGTATTGTCGACTATCAAAATGAGAGGAAGGAAAGAGGCGACCAGGTGGAGCTACTTGGGTTAAGTTTAATAAACATTATAAGTGACAAAATTTCTTTTAAGTGTTAAAAATAAATAATGGTATATCAAACAATTGCTGGCCTCTACAGTATTTCAGTTCCTTTTCCTAACTTTTAGTTAACTTTGATTCATTCTAAATTCCTAACTTCTTGGTAGGTGAGGTCACATTTGTTGATGTTTACTTGGGTTATTAATAACATTTTTATAGATGACGAAAGATGAAGGAAGTACTATAGCTTCCTTATCCAGAAACAGACATAGCTCTTACGTAAAATCCTGTTTCTAGCAGATTCCACAAGACATTGAGAAGTTCCACCTAAGGAGTAAGAACCTTTTGAGCTTGACAGATTTTCTATTCTGAATGCTTTGCTTTTAATCAAAACTGATAAAACACGTGTGTGTGTGTGTGTATGTGTATATGTGTGCATACATGCACACATGGCTGAAGGCTGTCATATCTACATGGCCTAATTCCATTATTTTTAATGCACTTAAGTTGTCTATTCCCCTAGGTTTTGTAGGAAAATCTTTGTTATTGTGGTATATGATAGCCATATATTACCTGAGTACCACTCCTACCTTCTTAATTTGAGCTCACTCACACCATTTAGAAGGCATAATAAAATGAATGATTTCTGGTCATTTTAGAATCAAGGTGAAGCAAAGATGAGGGTTATTCAATTAAAATATTTTAATTCTAATGGGAAAATAGGTTAGTGACCTCTGTTAGAGAATAAAGTGTCCTGACTTTCCCCTTCCTCCCTTCTCTTCTGAGTGCCCCCACCTCTCTCTCGTGCCACAAAGGAGGAGATTCACTCCTAAAAGAGTGTGTCATTTTAAGTTGACTTTCTCAGAGCTGAGCTAAGAGCCATTACCAAGGCCAGTGGGCGTAAATTCAGTCCGCCTGACGGGAGATGAAGGGCTGTGGGATTTATGACTTATTTGAGTTCTCATACATCACCCTCGGTGTCGCTCGCTTATGATGGCCCTGCCAAAAGATAAAGAAGTGTAGGACGCTTGGTACGGGCCATGGTGACAGGCCAGGGACAAATGTCTCTGTTGGGTAAATTGATTTGAATGGCTCTAGTGAAATATCAGGTTAGGCTGAAAATATGATTGGGTTTAATGATCCTGCTGACTTTATAGAATGTTGGGATTCCAAATTCTGGGCAGGTTAATTAAGGGACCCTATGAAGGGGGTGTGTATGGATATTTGTAAATTTGTGTAATTATTAATGTCAGTAAATACCACCATGTGGAAATCCAGACCTGTTCTTCTATATAAGACGTTGAATCTCCATTGAATACAAGAAACATTACTTGCAATTTATAGAGTATTTATCAGGGAAAAAAACTGTTGAGAATATTATTTCTTTCTCCATGCCCCAGAAGCAACAGAGACCAAAGGCATAAAAATATTTAATCAAAAGACAGAGAACAGACAAACAGTTTATTCTCTGATGGTTCAATTTAGTAGACTTAAACTTAATAACATAGTGGAGAGAGGATTTTTTTCCTTTGTGTGAAAGTGGAGTTGTGTTAGGCCACTAAATCAAAGATTAAATAAATGGATTAGCTTTTCAATTAAGAAGAAAAATATTGTTACCTTATTTTTTGAGTGTTGGTTTTCAGTTAAAAATGATAGATTTAGATTCTCTTTGTAGGACCAAAATGTCTAGCGGGCTTCTGCTTTTTCATTTAAAGTTGCCTCTAAATTTCTGTCTTGACATCTAACAGTATTTCTTTACTGTTCTTATCTCCAAGTAATTATTATTGACTGTTTATAGTTTTATTATATTTTCAGGCATGAATGACTGGTTTCATCTTCCACAAGCGTTATAAAATCCCAGTTATTTCTTGCACTTTGCACTTTCTTTGAAGCAAGGAGCCCTACCTACGTGAAAGTGAACTACGAGAAGAGGCTTCGCTGATGCTCGCTGGTCAACAGAGACATAGGCCAGCAGCATCCCTGACTCCTGGGGCTTCTGTTCCCTGGTTCTTTCTTGATCTTTGGACAAATTCTCCATCTTTATTTGGCAGAAATTGTTATTTCTTCATTTGAGTGTATGGCCGAGAGCCCTTGAGTACCATCTGTAATGGGTGTGCGGAGGATGATAAACTGGGCTTAGAGGAGAATGAAAACTATTGTCAAATATGTTCTACTTTTAGAACTCAAAAAGAGTCAGCATTTGAGAGTGTCGTGCTCATTTATCAATGTAGCATAGAGTGACAGTGCCCAAACCCACTCTCCATTCTCAGGAGAGGTTCCAGCGTAACTGCAAACCTTGAAACCATCTCCGTGAAACATAGCAGTACCTCTGTCACAGAGCTGACCCTTAGGTGGAACGTGCCTCGTGTCCTCCTGCCTTTCCCTCAGCTCCACCTGACTGCGAGTGACATACCTTCTGAGAGAAATCCATTTGCTCATGTCTAATTTTTGGTAACACCCCTTTATCTATGTTAAGGAACCCAGGGATGTTTTATGGGCCTCATGGCCCCATGGGTTTCTAGCTCAGGACTAGCACCACAGAGTTTCTGTTCAATATTTTTATTGATTCTTTCTCTGTCTCTGGTTTTTCTGTGTCTGGGGATATTAAGAATCAGAGAGACAGAGAAATATGTTCAAGATCACACAGTTTATAAGAGACAAGGCAGTTTTTGGACCCAGTTGTGCCTGATTCCAAAACACATATTCCGTACCACACCATTTTCCCCATTGCTACGTTACTACATTACTGTGTATAGGAGATAAACATTTTCTGTCCTGTCTCCCTCCCCACGCTCAGGTCTTGGCATTCTCCCGCTTGGTTCTGCAGTCACTCTCACCTCCTTCACCAATCCAGGCTCACCTGGGCCTCTGGCTGTAATGCCTTTTCTATGGTCTATTCTTTGTCTTTTCATTTTCCTTCTTCAGGCCTCAGATCATATACCACTCCCTAGAAGTGTCCTATTAATCTTGAGTGTCCTTCCCCACTTTCCCTCTGTCTCATTACCCTGATGATTTTCTTCACAGCAATGATCACATTCTACCCATTAGTGTCCTCATATAGTAGATCCAACAACTTTTATATTCATCCAATAACCTGGTTGAATAAATGTTTCCGGAGAGACAGAAATATAAACAAAAAATTCTAATGCTAGGAAATGTTTGTTAAATATTCTAACAAAGATTTGAGCAAAATGCTGTTGTTACACAGATAAAGACAGGTGAACAAAGATAAATGAACACTAGGAGAATGTTAGAATGTTCCAGAAGGAGGGCATACATGAACTAGGTCTGGTGGATGGGTAGGATTTCAACATGCAAAGATAGCAGGAGAAGCGTTCCTGGAAGACAGAACAAAATGAACAAGCACACGAAAGTAGAAATAAGTAGGGTAGATGTTTATGTAACAGTAAGACCTGAGTTCAAATCTTGACATTTCCTCCTAATAGCTATTGACTTTAGACCATGGGTTTAACAAACATTTTTGAGAGCCTTCTAAATTCCAGCACATTACTATCAACTTTTTCCCTCTGAATCTTAGTTTCCTTAGTTGTTAAATGAGGGTAATAATCCATGACTCACAGAGTTTTTTTTTTTTTTTTTTTTATGAAATAATGTATGTCAAAGAACCTGGTTTTTAGCAGGTACTTTGATCCATGGAGATCGTGACTGAGTTTAGGTGACTTGCTAAATTCGAGAAAGGGTTATTTAAAGTCAAGGAACAGATGCATTACAATGCCATAATTAGAATGGATAATCACATTTGAAGAAAAGAGACTACTCTATGAGTAAATGTAATTTATTCATAGAGTGCTGGACCTAGGGTTAGAGAAGATAAGTTCTAGTCTCAGTATCACTTAGGGTTCTGGGGGACTAGAAAATTATTCAATCCATCAATGTCTCAGTATCCTTGCCTTTAAAATTATTCTTATTATAAAAATACCTGAGTGTGAATTTAAGCTCTTTTTGAGGGTTCCAATAAGGAAAGTTAAGATTGCTTCTCTCCAGAACATTAAGCTTATGCAGAAAGGTGCCAGATAAAGTATAATAATGAAAGTAATGTGAAAAGAGGAGCAGCCCCTTAATCACTTCCACAATAAAATGGTGCTACCGCAAGTCATAATTTTAATAAAAAGATTTATATAAATTAAATAACGATTCTGGGCTTAGCTGGATCTCCTGATATTCTAAAGTTTGTCATAGAGAATTGTGGTGTCACTTAGCAAGTTCATACTTAAAGAGAAGAATGGGAAGGGAGGGAGGTTAGAATAGCAGCAACTAGGAAAATGTTAAAGATAGCCTGGAAGAGAAGACTAAAAGGAAAGGGAGAATCAGGAGGAAAACAAAGTGGGGAAACAGATCAGTGGAGCAAGAGAAGCCAAAGGGGAGAGAGAATCCTTGCAAAAGGGAAGAGAGCCTACACATTTATCTAACAAAACAGTCCGTTCCTCTTCACACCGTGGCTGCTGCCTCTTTGGAAGGGAAGTTGTGTTGGCGGCCTGCTCATCTTCTTTACATTCAGTCAATTCCTTGATGATTGTGCCAAGGGAGCCCTACCATTTTCTGTAAAAACACCTGCGAAAAATTGTAAGGCTTGGCTGATTGATGGCTCCTTTTCCGTTCAGTAGGAATTGAAGTAAGCGAACTTGAACAGGATCTGGAGGTTGTCTAGCAAGAGGAAAAAACAGTGAAATTCCAGAGTTTTATCCCACCCACAGTAACACTTACTGGATGAATATTTAACACCTGGATTTCCCATCATCCCCACTTTAAACTTGAGACAACTGAGGCTAAGACTAGCGAAGAAATTTACCCAGGTTTAAATGGCTCATGAGGGATAGAACCAAATTTGAATTTCATTCTGACTCTAAAGCTCATATTCTATTTTCTAATAAAAATTTTTCTCTTAAGAAAAATTAGTACATATACATAATAGGATAGGATTCTGTCTTATTAAGGACTAATTTTGAAATTTAAGATTTTCTTTGGAGAAAGTATCCGTTTATTTCTCTTCTTAATGTTCGTTTGAATATAAGAACAGGAAAGATATAGCAAGTGTGCTTTTGTGCTGGGAATATCTAAAATTGTTTACTTTAACAATAAACTTCTGCCATCTGGTTATTGCACGTTCTCCTAAATTGGTATGGGTTTTCCTGCTGTCTTGGAAAGGGAGCAACTAGTACAGAGGAAAGTGTTCAAAATGCAGCAAAGGGATCTTTTTTTTGGGGGGGGGGGTAAGATTTTTCTTAATTATCACTGCGGTAAAATGTCTGGCCAAAGTCAGAAACCTTTTATTTCTCCTCAGTGAGCAGCCTGAAAAGCTTTAGAATGTATGCCACAAACAAGTGCCATTTCATTTTTTTTTTTTTATCTCTTAAAGACAATCAAGAATTTATTTTTTAGAATAACCCTGTGTGAAATCAAGCAGCCAGACAATGAAATAGAAATTAGAGAAAATGGAATGATGGGAATTATCCTAAAAATATTAAATTCTGTAAAAATGTAAAAAATCCTGCCAAATGAATTGGTTAATGAGGAGCTATAATTTATTGCCCTCGGGGTCACCTTTTTCTGGCATCTTTATGGTTCTTCAGTTTCCTCTTTCAAAACCACTTACCTATAATCCTTGACAAATATCCATTTTGGAACCTGGGAGTGGCCAATAGCTTTGAGAGCAAAGCAAGACTGTGGCCAGGAAGTTGGGAAAGGTATGAGTTAATATAGATTAGGACCAAGGATCTTAGGTAGGTGACTGTTTGCTTGAGTAAAGCCAGTTTGTGCTATGACCCTCCATTCTATTAGGCCTGGCATGACAGGGATTTCTTCTTTAAAAAAAATAACTGAAGGATTTTAAAGCATATACTCACCCAGTTTTCCTGAAACCTATATATCCAAAGACTACTAGGTCATAGAGGTATGGCAGTAGACTTGGTGAAGTCCGTTTGGCTCCTAGCGACTTGGAACCTGTTGTCTGGGATAACCCCTGGTGTGCTGGTCCTGGGCAGGCCGATGTGGGTGGCCGCCATCCCAACAGGGCAGCCGTGCTCATCGCGGTTCTTTAGGAATGTGTACTGGCTGCCTCACTTGCCAGATTCCAGTTCTGTAAAGTGTCGCCAGAAAGATCTTTGTCTCTGATAGCGTGACAGTGTGTGGTTAAGAGACACTTGTTTTCAGAATTTTAAAGCTATCAGGCAAAGGCTCTTTTCTGAATATAGCATAGCTATAGGACTTCTTGACCTCCACACTCATGACATTTTGGACTGGATAGTTCTTTGTTGTGGGGCCGTCTTTTGCATTGCAGGATACTTTACAGCATCTCTGAACTCTACCCATTAGATGCTGTAGCACCTCCTTCAGCTTGACAATGAAAGGTGCCTCTAGACACTATCATGTGTCCCCCAGGGGGCAAAATCACCACTGGCTGAAAACCACTACCTTAGATTTTAGACCCCTGGGAATAAGACCACGGATTTCTTTTCTTTTTTTTCTCCTAATTATGCTCAGTAAGGAGAGACCTTCATTTGAGATAGACTTTCAACAGAAATCTTTGATTCTTTTTGAGAAAACACACTGCATTTTAACCTTTTAGTGGCCGATTGTCCCCAAATGTAAAATAGGAAGTTGATGGAGGCAGTAGTTATATGCAGTTATTTTTGAGCCAGAGTTCCTTGAATTTGAGTTAAGGATTTGCTACCAAGTATCTATGTGACCTTGGTCAAGTGACTTTGCAGTCCCAAGTCTCTTTTTCTTTTTTCTTTTTTTCTCTCTCTCTATTTTATTTTGGTGACACATCCTTGGTTGACCTAAGAGATTGCAAGAACCTTGCCAGCTTACACTCTCTTATTTTTTTTTATTTTTTACACCTACAACACCTGGTTCTCCTAGGTTTTCTCCCATCCAAGTACTAACCAGGCCCAACACTGCTTAGCTTCCAAGATCAGATGGGATTGGGCTTGTTCCGGGAAGCATGGCCATAGACAAAGTCTCCTTTTCTTTATCTGTGAGATAAAGGGAATGGCAATTGTACCTTTGTCATCCTGTTATAGTGATGATTAAATGAGATAAAATGGTGAAAGCATGTAGCACAATGCCTGATACATGTCGAGTGTTTAAGAAACGTTTGCTGTAGTTATTAATATGGCTGACAATATTTTTAAAAAATTATTAGGCTTGTTATTAAACCAATGTCTATTTAGCAACTGTTTTTCATATTTTTTTTAAATCTCAGGAAATAGACTCACAAGTGTATGTACATACACACAGTCTGCCTAGCTCTTGGTTCTACATAATATCTTTGGACAAAGCCAGGACATTCTGATTCATCCCTCTACTTTTTCCGCTTCTTGCTCTCACTATACCCAGCTTTTTCCTCCTATTTTTTCCTTCTGGAGCCACCATCAGACAAAGTTCAGATCATTCCCTTGATTTGCAACCTGTGCACGAATGAGAAAACTCCTACAGTGGCTTTTGATTTTATGCTTCATCGCTTAGGTCTCCTCATAAACACCATAGCATCTTAGAAAAGAAACCAAAAAACAAAAATGACTTTCTTTTGGCCAGAACTTTATCAAACCCATATCTGCAATGGCACCGCAAAGTAGCAAATGAGAAAATCCAGGTTTTTTTTTTTTTTTTTTTTTTTTTTTTTTTTGACTGCAGAAGCCAAGTGACCTTGAGGGAGCACTGGCTGCACGTTCTCTTTTCATGGCATTGCCCGCATGCCTTCTCCTCCTCCTCCTCCTGCTCCCCATTCAGCAACTCAACAACAGGCAATCACTCTGCCCTCCCACTCCAGATTTATGGCCAAGAACAGGCCATAAACAGAGAAGGCCAGTCCTAATCCCAGGCGCTGCACCTTCCTGTGTGCCGGAAGTCCGACAGCTTGATGGGACCGTAAAAAATAAGCCTGCATTCCCACTCGCCCCATGAATCATGCCCTATGAAAATGACTGCTGAGGCATGCTGCAGTGACTGCAGGTGACTCAGAGCCCGAGGCAGGGTTTCCTCTCACCCACCAGAGCAAAGGATCCTGGTGGATGTTATCACCGTCGTGTGGCCTGACAATCCAAAGTGGTCACATAACTAAGAACACCTCGGAAGACCTTGCCAGCTCACAGATTCATAGGGAACAGGCTTTTTCAGTGATCCACATGTCATGATGGAGGCCACTGCAGCTTGCCAATGCTCTGAGAATTACAAAGGTACCACCTGAAATGACACATTTGGGGAATAAGAACACACCTTTCACAGATGCCATCTTCCACCTCTAGTGGCCTCTTGGTGTGTATGTCATTGGCTAGTGCTTCTCAAACATGATAGTGCGTGGGAAACAACAGGGTGACCTTGTTCAATTTTTGATTCAGTTGGTCTGGGCGGGCCCCAAGAATCTGCATTTTTTACAAACCCCCAGGCAGGTGATTCTGATGCTGCTCGTCTTTCAACCACGTTTGAGTAGTGAGATCCCAGGGTGTTTAAATGGTTTCTTTCCTTCCTCCTTTCTTTCCTCACCTCAAAATTGTTTCTTTTGGAGTGGCCCTTGCCAGCTTTTGCAGGAAACAGTAGTCATCTCCTCAGTTGGTTTTGGGCAAAATGAACTTCCTCTATGTCCATGAAATATAAGAAACCTGGAGAACTAGAGACATATGGTTATTATTGAGTTTAGTCTCCTTCTCCTGATAAGATTTTTTAGAAAATATTTTTTCGACAAATGGCCTTCCGTATTTTTCTCAGATCACTACTAAGTTGAAGGGTCTCAACCCAGCTTTGCAGAGAACAGATGGCTCTTTTGTCATTTAGCTCCGAGTGCCGCGGAAGGCCTGTGGTGTATCGAAATCTGCCTCCGCCCATTGATCTAACTTTTGGCAACAGAGCAACAGAAAACCTGTAGATCACCTTTCTGCATTTCTGGAGGCTTTCCTATCCTTTCTACATCTGATAGTAGTAGCTGTCATCTATGTTGTTTGTTCAAGTTACACATTTTGGGCTATGTGGTCCCAGTGAAAGGGCAGTGAGTGGAAGAAGAGGCAGGAAGGGCCTAACCATCTGTACATGTGCACGAGGTTTGGAAGGGTGATTTTCTTATATGAGTAATGCCTGTAAGCGGATATCAGTGAAGAGTACATATGCTTGTGGCTTAAGGATTTGACCCTGAGATGTGTCCCGAGTCAGGAAATTGTCCCTTGATTTGTTCACCTAAATGAAATGTGCTATAGCCCTAACTCAGCTTTAGTTGCTCTATCAGATTCCTCCCAATGTGCTTCTTCTGATGATGTGTGATGTAAATCAATGGGAACACGATGTCTTACAGTGAAATAAGCATAGGGTTTGGATCAGGCAACCTGGGCTCAACTCTCAGAGCCTGGCTCTCGCTACCTAACTCTCTGAGCTTACATTTCCTCCTCTGTAAAAACCTGATGCTATGACTTAAGAGGGTAATTTTGAACATTACATGAGCTGAAGTAGAAAGCCCTAGCATGATATCTGACACAATAGGCTTTCAGTAAACTTGAATTCCATTCTCCCTTGAAGCAGGTTGCTTATATTAAATTTGACAGAATTAAGCAATTGCGGCTTAATGCTGTGAGCTCTGGAGTGAGCCTGTCTGGGTTTGAACCCTAGCTCAGCTACTTCCTTACTGTGTGATTGACCATCGATAATTTTACTTTAATCTATCTAGGCTTCGGTTTTGAAAATTAAATGAGTTACTACATGTAAAACACTCAGAAGAGCCTCTGACACATAACCGTTTCTAATTTTATGATACGGAATTTTCGTCATCTAAAGAGTAGCGAACAGAAATAAGCAACCATATTCCCTTGGCCCCCCTCACAACAAACAATTGCCATTACTACCGCCTATCTTTAGTTTTGATATAATAGCTAAGACGTTATTCTCCTAGACAACTTTGAAGTAGTTCATACCTGGCAAAAGTTAAAACTTTTGAGTTATAGCATTGACAAAAAGTAATTTGGGATGGATCACAAACCTAAATGCAATAGCTGAAATTATAAAGCTTCCAGAGGAAAATATGGGGAAATATCTTGGTGCTTTTGAGGTGCAGTGATTTCTTGGAGAGAATATAAAAGCACTAAGCATAAGAATAAAAGGAAATATTATCAGTAGATTGGATTTGATCAAAATTAAAATTTTCTGTTCTTCAAAAGAGTCTTAGGAAAATTAAAATGTAACCCACAGTCTGAGGAAAATATATTTTTAAGATATATGTCTAAAAAGAACCTGTATTCCAAATTTGTAAAGATCTCCTACAAATCAATAATAAAAAGGCTCTCAGTGAAAAAATGGGCAAAAGAATTGAAAAACTACTTCATATAAGAAGATGTGCAAATGTCAAGTAGGCCTGTGAAAAGATGCTTCACATCTTTAGTCATCAGGGGACTATATATGAAAATCACGATGAGATAACATTTTATACTCCTGAAAATGGTTAAAATTAAAAAGACTGACAACATACAGTGTTAGTGAGCATTGAAACTGCTGGAATTCTCATCTATTGTAGGTGGAGTATAGAATGGGACAGCCAGATTGGAAAATTGGTAATTTCTGATACAGTTAAACATAGATTTAAAATAAGGCTCAACAGTTAATTTTTAGGTATTTATCCAAGAAAAATGAAGACACATATCCACAAAAATACTTATGTAAAAACACTCATAGTAGCTTTATAATAGCTCCAAACTAGAAATAGGACATATGCCCAACAATAAGAGAGTGAGTAAACAAAGTATGGTATATCCATGTGATGGATAACTACTGATAAAAAGTTAACTATGGATAAATAAACATCTCAAAAGCAGTATATTATGTGGGAGAAAAAAGATTACATATTATGTAAGTCCATTTACATAAAGTTCAAGAACAGGTAAAACTAATCTATATTATAAATCAGAACATTGATTATCTATGAGGGGTGGGTATTAATAAGAAGTGTCATGAGAGAACTTTCTGGGATGGTAAAAATATTCTATATCCTGATGGTAGTTTTTATTTCATGGATATACTGCTTTGTTGAAACTCATCCAAGAGTATACTCATGTTTTACTCTATATAATTGTGCCACAATGTACATTATATATGTGTGTATATGTATATATGTATGTGTGTATATATCTATTTATATATAGATATGGATATTTGAATTATTCTTCATTCTAGGAGAGCCTCTCTGAGCCTTGATTATTTGTTATACTCTCTTCCTACATCAGAATTACTTCTCGGCTGCTGACCATCATCCAGAAAACAGAGAAATATGAATTACCATAACAGTAAAGGAAAGCGCCTCAATTAATTATGTGAATCTCTGTAAAGGTTGTACCTTAGCCTCTGGATAAATTATTCCATTGTGAAGCCTCTCCAGGGAGAATCTCTTACAACTGCCCTTTATTTCTGGCCTTCTGTACTTCGGCTTTCCTGTCTTGTCCTGGGTTATCTCCTGTAGAATAGAATTGATGGTCTTTTCCACTTGAGTTCGACTCTTCATTCAGGTTTTTCCAAGCACTTTAGGAACTGTAATTCATTAGCATCATCATAAATGGTAATGTTCTGTGAAAAAGAGAGGTGAAGGCACCAATTAAAATACTCTTGTAGTCACACATCAAATCAATGTCAGTCCAAACAGTAGAACCAAAAATTCATACATTTCCATTCCTCTGCTGGATTGATAGCAGCACAATGGCTGAAACAAAGACAAAACCCCAGTCTACACTTACAGAATGTGCCATACTGCACTTGGCACGTGGATCTGCTAAGAGCAGTGACAAGGAAAGAGAAGAAATGGATCTGGACTAGAGAAGGTTCCAGTAAGCAATATATACCACTTGTCTTGAAATAGCCATAAAGACATCTAAAAAATAATATCATGCATCCAGTCACAGAATTACAGGTCTGAATTGCAGCATAATCATTTTATTGTTGACTTAAAACCCAAATCATTGAAGCCGCATATCCAAGGTCACATAGCTGTTCTCTCCCAGATCTGATGATGGCCGGCTATTGCCTGAGCCATAGCCACTGAAGTCTTTATGGGTTCCAGATCACATAAGAGATTTCCTTCTTCCTTGGATTCTGCAACTTTTTACATAACAGAAGCATTTAAATACATTGTTTTATTTGGGCGTGGAATATTAAATAATCTAAAAATTCTCACACCACAAGGAGTCTAATAACAACTGACAGTTGTAGAATAAGCACTCTATGTATGCCTAGTACTCTTGAATGTTTTACATGTATTTATTTAAATCTCAATATCCTACTGTGATACTGCACTATTAGGAATACTGTTATCTTTCCCATTTTACACTTGTGGAAGCTGAAGCATGGGGGCGGGGGTTAAAAACTTGCCCCAAATCTTGAAGTTTGCAAGCGATAGAGCCAGAATGGAAAGCAGAATGTTGATTCTAGCAGCCACACTGCTCTGACCTGCTTCCTCTGTAGGATAGGAGGTAGAGATTTGTTTCCTCTGGAAAAAGAACTGAAATCTCAATGAAGCAAACCTAAGAGTGTCTAATGAATGTATATAATAACAGTTGATATTAAATGGGCAATTGTCACTGTGCAAAATGGTTTATTTCATTTGAGTTTTCACAACTCAGTGAGAAAATGTATTATCTTTATTACATATGAAGAAATGGTGGTGTGCAATGTTGAAGGGACATGTTCATGGCCACATGGTAGGGAAAAATGTGACCATGGATAGCCTGGCTTCAGGGTTGCATCCCCTGCCCCCTGGAGGATTGCAGGAATGTTGGAACAAAATGGCATTTATTTAGTCCTGCTTTAATTGATGAAATACTAAACAGAGTCTGCACTAAATAAAATTTCATCAGAGAAACATTTATGCTTGGCTGTTCCTGAGCTGGAAAGTCTGATTTGATATAGATTGCTTTCATTTTATAGAGCTGGCATCAAACCTGTTTTTGAAAGAAGTGGCTTTTCTCCAAGGTCTCCCTGATCAGTGTGACCTGACACATTTCTTGGTTTCAACTACTAATTTTCAAGGAAGAGCAAGGTTGGGAGGGATGGTAGTATCCTCACATCCCAGGTTGACACCTGGGCAGGTGTCAACATTTGGAGAAGGGGAGGGAGAGGGAATGCTTATTTCTAAAAGAAAGCAGACCTGGAGGATTGATTTTGAACTTGACCTAGGACTTGCCTGTCTTCTACTAGGATGGAAAAGTTTATGACAGACAAGCAAAGTCATCATTCATGTTGGTATTTTGTGATTGGACTACAAAAAAATTTCTATTTCAAAAATTGTTTTGGTTTTAATTTGTGGTTAGCCATAATTTATGAGTTAATTTTTAATAGTTTATAAGAGAGTGTGGGAATTTTGTTTTTGAGGAATACTTTTTTAAGTTTGACAAAAATTGGTTTAAACAGAGATATGAGTAGCTGCCATTTACCTATCCCTGGTGTGGAGACGTTGAAAATAAGTCCTAGTGGTGGCATTTTAAAGAACTTGGATTCTTCTCATCCAACGTGAATTCTGTTCATTTGTTGGAACTTTAAAACCATGGAATGTGTTTCTGTGGAATCCAGGCCCTTGGTAGGGAGAGGAAATGATTTCTAGGATAAAACTAAGATAAGCCTAGGCAATGAAACCTGTCATTCTTATTGTTACAGAGAACTAAGGCTGGCTTTTTCAAGGTACCAGCTTGCAGAAGACCTGAGGTTTGTAAATTCTCATTTACAAACTCTATATTCTGTCGAACTTACCCTGGACTGAGTTTTTGATTGTGAAGAGAAGGGGGCTTCATTCTACACAAGACTATGCCCTGATGGACTGAGACAGAAAAGTTGGCCTGACCCTCTGTGTCCCCAGTGTTAAAGATGAGCTGTTCTGCCTTGTAGGGAGCATTCTCACTGCTGGGTGGCACAGGACTTTCCTAACTTTAAGATGCAAAAACAACTCTTCTCCCAAGTCTTGTCTCATGGACTATCATCTTGTGAATAATTATCCCAAGTAAGGCTACTTTTGCAATCAAGATGGAAAAATTCATTAGACAAGATGGGATCCTTGCCTGCCCATTAGAGATCAGAGGCTGCTGGTGCACAGCCCACACCTGCAGTGTTTTCTGGACTTCCTTCTTTACATTGGCTCCCACACCTTTATGTCTTTTCTTGAGTGTGTATGAATGTGGTTACCTAACAAGGCTGCATGGAAGCAGTCTGCCTTTAGTGAGAAAAAGTGTGGAAGCTGTAATGAATATTACTCTTTCAGAAAATGCTAGAATTCTGTTTCTTTCATGCTTCACTCATCAACTATTTAATTAAATTTATCCACTCATTCAGAACTAGTCATGTCATGTGCCTGTTCCTGTGCTGGCACTAAAGATCTATGGATGAAGTTGACAAAGAAGGATGCTACTCTCATGCAGATTACATCTAGTTATGAATGTGAAATTGAAGCAACTAAACTCACTGAGAGTAAGAGCTCACATCTACCCAGCACTAATACATTCCCGCTGCAGTTTTAAAGCTTTACGTATGTTGACTTGTTAAACTCTTTAAACAAGCCTATAAGGCATATGCTACTTTGATCTACTTTTGCAGATCAGGAGACCGAGGAACAGGGGTTTTAGGTAACTAGATCTAGGTTGCAATCACACAGGTAGGTAGGGACAGAGCTCAGATTTGAACCTGGGATGTCTGGCTTCAGAGCCCATGATTTTAGCCATGATGCCATAATACATTGAATACTGGGGATTATCTACTTTATATTGGATGATCAGGAAGTGACTCTCAAAAGACAGGCCATTAGAGCTGAAACCTGAAAGATGAGAAAGAGTATTGCAGGTGAAGTGAGTGTGTGTATGTGTGTATAGTTTTGTGTGTGTGTATTGTGTGTGTTGTACGTGTGTTGAGTGTGTGTAGTGTGTATATTGTGTGTGCATGTTATGTGCATTTTGTGACGCATGTGTGTTGTGTGTATGTTGTATGTATGTATTTTGTTCATGGTAGAGCAGGGGCCTAATGGTGTCCCTAGCAGAGGAGGCAGAACGCCTGATGGTCCTAGGGAAAAGGAGTGGAGTGAAAGTGAGGAGAGCGAGGCAGAGGCTTGGACCATTCACACAACGGAAAGGCCAGTGGGCTGAAAGCTTATGGTAGAAGTGAAAAGAAATGTGGGGCTGGGATATTATCCAGGCAGGAGCAAAACTACATGGTGTTATATGCCAGCTTTGGAATATAAAGTCATTGTAAGATTTTAATCAAAAGAAATTACCCAATTCAGTGGAGATTTTAAAAATATCATTTGCTGTCAGGGCACAAGAGATGGTGGCTGTTGTCACTGTCTAGGTAAGAGGTGAAGGAGGCATCCTCTCGGATGACAGGTGGGCTCTGTGTGGTATGAGGGTCATCTCCCACTTCACGGCACATCCAGCTTCCATTCCCTACTCAAAAAGAGGATTTTTGAATGAAGCAAAAACTTTTCACAGAGCTTTGCTCCGCTGGAGATTAACCCTTTGTGTAAGGAGTCCTACTCCAGCAGGCTTCCTGGTCAGAACATGCCCCTGGACACGCTGAGAATCAGGGCCCTGACTGAGGAAACCCCAATAGGATGGACAAACTAAGGATTCTGTGTGTGTAACATGGGAAATTTACTCTGACCGCTTGGAAGCAGAGCCAATGGTACTCACACACTTTCGGGCACGCTGTGGGTTTGTTTGTTTGTTTGTTTGTTTTTAAATAGCTAATATCTCTAATTGCCTTATCCATAGATAGCTGACAGCAATAATTTGGGCTGATGCAAAAACAATAATGATAATCCCTTTATGAAGGTGTCTCCTATCTGCTGAAGGCTATTGAAATAGAAGGCGATGTGGTCTTTGCTGGGAATGTAAACAGGTGTTTTGTGATTACCTTTTGTGAGCTGCAGGATTCAGTTGAAGTGGATGTTGTATGCAAATGCAGCAGAGGCTTGTGAGCTGCAGGTGTCTCAGATAATCATCCCCAAATGCACTATGTTGCATTAGTATATGGGATTCCACTTCCCTCTGCCCACCACTGTGACTTCTCTGGACCCTTTCTCTTTCTATTACTTCATGACGTGTAGAGACAGCTTAGGCATTAGCTGTCCCTGTGATTCCATTCCACCAAAACAGGACTTTATGATCCTTTCATCTTCTCTCATATTCATAAGAAGACTACTTTTTATCAGATTCTAAGACAGGCGGATCATGGTAATGCTGTATACTTTATTACAATAATAGATGCTATTCATTGAGCACCTACTGTTTGCCAGGATTGGGCTAGTTGCTGTATACACCATCTTATTTAGTCTTAGAGCATCTTTAAAGAAAGGTACTATTATTCCTCCTGCACAAGTGAAGAAATTGAAGCTAAAACACTCTGTGATTGTAGCAAATGATGTAATCGCTTCATTGTGCCCTGCAGAAGTCTAACTACATAGAAGGAATTGTGTTAAAGTTTGAATACAGGCATGCCTCGGAGACATTGTAGGTTTGGTTTCAGAATAGCTCAGTAAAGTGAGTATCACAGTAAAGTGAGTCTTGATCTTTTTTGCTGGTGGGGTCTTGCCTCTAATATGTAAAAAAACAAACATCTGTGAAGGGTAAGCGAAGCAGTTTGAAATGAGGTATGCCTATAACATGTTTTAAGAGAAACACTGGCAAATGAAAGGAAAACATACACGATCATTTAATTAAATCTGTATACATTTCTCACATGCAATATGACAGGCCTGAAAAATTGCACAGCTTTTTGGGAGAGATAGAGCGGTATATATGTATTAATATTCTTACCTCGATAGGGGGAAAAATGGATGCTGTGGGAATACTTCACACCTAACCCAGGAAATGATGACCGAATCCTGAACAAATAAATTTAAGTAGGGAAACATAGTCTGGCAATGAGTACATTCTAGGCTAAGTGAACATGTATAAGAACTCAGACAAATTTAGGGGCTTGCAGACCGTTTAGGGTGACTGAACGCATGCACAGGTTAGGGAATACTAAGACACGGTATTAGAGAGGTGAGCAGGAAGAGAATCATGAAGGGCCTTGTAATGTTAGGAGTCCGTACCTTATCTTAAGGGCACTAGAGATGTGAAGCATTTAAAGCAGAAATATAGTATGATTTTATTTGACTTCAGTGGCATGTAAGTGTGGATTCAGGAGGAGAAGCTGGGAGGTTTTTCTGTAGTGATCCAGGTGAGACATGCTGGTGGTCTCAACCTAACGTCATCACAGTGGGAATAGAAGAACATAGATACGAAAGCTTTTAATCAGACAGATACCTGTAAACAAGGATCCATAGTGGTATCTAACAGTTTAAAACATATTTGGAAGACTGTGGAAGAGGGAGATGGTTTATTCTGTGTATTTACAGAGGGCATAGTAAAGAATGATGGGAGAAAGTCACTGGGAGGTATATTTTAACTTTAGGACAATAGCATGGCCCCAAAATTGAAAGCCTGAGTTTACCGTTAATTATTGAATGTGTCTAAGTATTTTATTTTAATTCAAGGCATATTTTTAAATGTTTAGTATGTACTAGGCACTGAACTCACACTTAAGGGGAATGAGATTCTGAAGATAATTAACAGCTAATTAAAATCAGTGAAATACATATCTTCCATATGAACAAAGATCTGTTGGAATTAATTCTACCTAGGGCTGTGGAGAGTTATTAATTGAGTCGGTGGAAACTAGCTGAGAAGTTGGTTAAAGGGAAAATTTGTATGGTCTATGGAGGACAGCTACATCAAGTTGCTCAGGGAACACTTGGAAAACATGACTCTAGTGCTCAGAAAATAGTCAGGGCTGGAGAAATATATTGGGGAGTTTTCAGTATAAGCTGGGATCATCAAAGCATGAGTACAGAAGATAAGCAGGTAACAAATAAGTGAAGTGGACAAGGCATAAGACAATGATAAATAGTGAGGACTGTGAAAATTGGAAAGCAAATGACTTTCGCAAAAGGCGTGGCTGCTGCTGAGCTCTAATAAATTGTCACCTTGTAGGGATGTTAGCCCTGTATTGTCAGATCTCCACACTTCCTAAATGAAAACAAACACATGAATATTTAGGTGATGTTTTCAGTATTTTTTTTTCCCCCTCAGTGTAAGTTTGATGTAATCATGGCCTAAGGACTGTCCAGTTACCTTGTATGTTATAAGTGCTGAAGCTATGAAATGAAATTTCCCCAAGTGAGTAGAGCACTGGTCTATAATGCACTGATGATTCTTCTCAAGTGGGAAATCAAATCTTGTTTGATATGCAACCTTTTCCTTTTTTACATCTGAGAATGCCATAGTGATATCTGAGATCATGCAGTACGTTATCAAGCAAAATACAAAAGACAAAAAGATAAAAGCATGATGGAAAATCTAGAATCCTATTAAGATCTGGGTGTTTACAAAGAGTAATCGAGTGCATAAGATGATAACTATGGGTGTGTTTTCAGACATCAGAAAACATTTCTTTTTAGTTATAGTGTTTATTTTATAATTAATGAGGATTTGTAAATCCCCTTACAAATGTTCCTCTTTATATGCTAGCATTCAAAATGGTACAGCTAACAAATGGTTTCACCATCCTTGTAGAGAACAGGGTCGAAAGATAGCATCCTGTGTAGCTTTAGGGGTGAGTGAGGAAGGTGACTGGTGACTGGAAATGGTAGGCTTGAGAATTAGCCAGGGGTAGTATTACCAAATCCAAGAGGGAGAGAGCTCCAAGAAGAGAGATGAAGTTTGGGATATTAAGCAACTGAAAATTGGTGAGACATAGGGTTTAAAAAGTAGAGTCTTCTGATGACCTCAGGGAAGGATCTCTAAGGAGAAGAGTTGAAAAGATGCCAGGTTGCTGTGCCCTGGGCATTGAACGGGAAGTCAATGGATGGAGTGACTGCAGACTGCTCTCGGTAAATTGGACAGTAAAAGGAAGGAGAGGCAGTCATGTCCTAAGGATGCGGCAAGGTTAAAGAAAGATTGTACTATTTTTTTTTTTCTAATGGAGTAGAATTGATGTTGAAACGAGGAGAGCTATTGATAATTGATGAAGCAAGGTATAGAATGAGGCATAAAATGGAGAGATCAGAGTTAGAATAATTGAGAATTTTCTTCCTTTGAGACAAGTAAAAGTATGAATCTCTGAAGGTAAGCAGAGAGGAAAATTGAGTTATACCTGATGACTACAGGTTTTCTCTGAAGAGGAGATGAAGGGAGGGGTTAGTAGAGAGGCGTGGGCTAGAAAAAAAATGGAAATAAGTTTGGAACAGCTGCTCTAGAGAATTTAATAGGGGCGAATAAAAGGATTGTTGAGGTTCAAACTGAGGTTGGAAACCATTAAGTAGTAATGATCACAGCTGTGAGCATTTCTTTAGCAGTATCAGGGAGCCCAGACACAGGAAGGCGAGAGAAGAGGGCCTGGGTTGCTCGAGCACTGGAAAATGACCAGCCAGATTCAGCAGAAGGTCAAGGGAAGAAGTTAAGCGACAGATAAATGGGCAGGTTTATAAATGGAACACAGGCCTGGGAGAGAAGTCAAAGGATTTAAGAGAGAACTGATTTGCTGAGAGAAAAGGAAGAGCCCGCAGGATAACTATTTTCCTTGGATGTTAGAATAAGAGATTCTTGCACTAGGTGTAACTTTGATCCAAGTGACCTCCGAGGTTCCTTCTTATTCCAAGATTCTTTCATTCTAGAAACCACAGCCTGTTATTGTGTTATTGTCATAATTGTCAAGGTATGTTAAAAAAAAAAAAAAAGCCCTGTATACACCAAAGTGTCTCTCTCAGGGCTGGTCTCAAGGAAAATTATATAGATAATATTTCTCATTTGTACTGCTCACCTCCATTTGCAGTATCATCTTCCATTCCTTTGTCTTATTCCAAGTGGACCAAACCAATGAGGATGTTGCTCTGTGATGGGTAGCCTGTCTTTGGTCCTTATTCAACTCAAAACCTCTCAGTAGATACGTGTCCTGCTTCTATGCAGGCCCAGATAAGGTCTCTGGTTATTAATTTCTATTCCATTGCAGCCACAAGGAGTTTCACTTTCAAGTCAGCTTTGTTGGCCTTTTTGACTCAAGCCACAAGACAACAATTCTTTTATTACTGTCAGTTCTTATAATTTCTACCAGATAGTAGGTAATGTGAGGAGGCGGGGCAAAAAGAATGAGAGCAATTAACTTAGTGTGCTTGAGATAAACAGGAAGAGATTCGATGCCAGGTGCTTCGCTATTTTGAATCCCATCTCTTGAGTCAGACAGCACTATTGTGTACTTCCCAATTTCTGTACTAGTACCAGTAAACCTACTTCACTTGCCTCTGGCCTTGGCTTGTAGATTTTGGGAAACGCAGAAGTTAAACATGGGTTATTTCTTCAGTGAACCAACAGATTTCTCCTTGGGGACTTGCTCCTTTGCTGCTGAGACAGCTAAATGCATAAGCAAGAAATTTGAAATATGCCCCAGACTCTGTGGGATCAGGGATTTTGAATCCTTGCCAGGGCTTAAGTGCCTCTTGGTGTACTTCTCAGGTAGATCAAAGTCCCACACAAAGTTCTGCTGGAGGAGAGGGTCTTCAGTGAATCTCGAGTGAAAACAAAATAGCCTTGAAATGAGAACAAGAGACTCAACAGCAGATACTGCCCGTAGGAACTTTGATTTCATTGCATTTAAGCTTCTTTCTCTAATGGACCATTTATACATGAACACTTCTTTAGGATAAGTGCTGTGTCTTGTATATCTGCATCTCCAGCTTCTAACAGTCCTTGCCCCATGGTACATGCTCATTAAATGTATGTGGAAATTAGCCACATGTCAGGATGACAATATTTCATCCCCATCTCAATTTCAATGGGTGATGAATGGTAAAATGACTTTTCTTACTTCACACAAATGGTCACAATTTCAGGTTATGTACATCATCAAGTACTGAGGAAATCTATCCCAAATGGAGCCCAGGGAATGTAATGGAACAAATTTGGTGTCAGGAATTGGAAAAACCCATTTTTGAATTCCAGCTCCACAGCATGTTAATTTTGCGAGGGTAAGTTGCTTAAAACTCTGTACCTCAGTTTCATGTAATACTGACATTGTGAGATCAATCTCTCTCTCCTCTCTCTCTCTCTCTAGCTCTCTCTCTCTCTCTCTTTTTCTCTTTCTCTCAGGTTAGTGATAGGGTGGAATTTCCTCTTTATTTTTCTCCCTGACCTCCACATCTCTGTAAATATGTTGTGTAATAGCTACTGTTTCTATGTGGGTAGAGACTGCAGCTGTCCCCTTACTGAAGATAAAGTTAGTGCTCACTGCATCAATAATTACGTGAGATACTGTCTGAGATGCTCTGGCCTTGTTAGTCCTTGTACCAGTGTCACCGTAGGTTCATGATAATTCACGATGGATGACCAGACATTACTCAGTGGCTTACACATAGAGTTGACTCTTCTTTCAGAAACCAGAAAATTGCACATGATCTGCAACCCTAAGGAACTCTTTATTTATTTATTTATTTATTTATTTATTTATTTATTTATTTATTTATTTATTTTTATTCCTTCCTTCCTTCATTCATTCAATAAGAATTTATTAAATGTCTTCTATATGCTAAGCACTGGGGACATGGTGGTGTGTAAAAAGAGACGTTGTTTTTGTTCCTGTGGGACGTATATTCTAGAGGAAGAGACACACATTAATCAAATACTCTCACAAACAAAAGTACATTTGCAGCAGTGATGAGTGACACAAAGCCATGAAACTTGGCACAGCTCCATTCAGAAATTTGACAGAAATGGGAAGGTTAAGAAGAGCTTGTCTGAGGAAGTGCTCAGAGTTCTGATGGACGTAGAGTTAACTAGGAAAAGGAAGAAAGGGCCTCTCACAGTAGTGAGCAGAGAGCACAAAGCACGTGTGGTGGGGAGGGAACTCGATGAGGGTTTGAGGTGAACGAAGCCAGTGTGGCTGGAGCCAGTGGGCAAGGCTCAAGATAAGCCTTGCAAGTGGGACGTGCTCAGGAGTTTGGTTTTCATTCAAGCTGCGGTGTAAAGCTGCGCGATGATGTCTGAAGAACGATCCGGCATTGTAGAAGCTGGCCCAGCCTGCTTTCTTGAAGATAGCCAACCCCCATGACGAGATCTGTGTCAACAATGACCCCTGTCTTTCTTTGCTAACAAAACTGGGTTATATATGAGTAGTCAGTGTCCTTGTCCCAACTCACCCTGTCACCTCAAGAGAAGAATGAGCGGTGCCCCTCCCCATCCCAGCCCAGCCCCCATGTCCACGTACCGGTACTGTGTGCCTGGTGCCGGAGTGGGCAGAAAGAGTAATGGCCGTTGTTTCAGTTTACCTGAGCTAATCTATCACACCTCACCCAGAGACCCCAGCTCCACGCACTGAGCATTCTCTGTCCTGAGGTGAAACACAAAAGCAAATAAATAAGTAGGGAGCTGTTTGGAAACCTCTTTGTCACTACTGAAGCATGCTCATTTATTTAGCAAAACGTCCGTAATTTTTAAATTGCTCGACTTAGCTGCTGGCTATTGGGTATCTTCAAGGGGTCCCTTCAAGAGCAGTGCTTCCCCATTACCTGCAAAAAAACAAGGCAGGCTTTTGATGGCTGGAATTAATTACATGCAAAGATTTTTATTGCTTGGAGCAGCAAGCAGCTGGTTCCTGCAGGGGCCAGGCTGAAACCTGCCAGTCCCCCTTCTGTGCTTGTCCCTCCCTCCACACCTACACCCTTTCTTTCTTTCATTATGCTCAATGGGTTCGATTCAGTGAGGGAAATTGTAATTAAAACATTTACAAAGCCCCAGTTTTCTCGGTGACTGCCCTTAACACTGTGAACGTTCACAGTTCACTCTTTTTCCAAATACAACAAAATGGCAACGTTTCCAGGAATTTCTTACTGACTTGGGCCCCCCAGAATGGTATTAATACATTTGAAAACAACTCCACAATGAGTTATAAGACCAGGGGCAAAAAAGACTGGAGGAAGTTTGCTATTCAGGGGTTGGGCAGAAATTGCAGTAATGACTAACTTTTTTTCAGGGCACGACAGGCTTCTCTGGTAGCCTTGCAGATCAGTTGATGTGGTTTATAGTTTTTCTATCTTCCTTCCTTTCCTGTTAATTATTCATCCCTCTGGTACCAAGAGAGGGGTCTTGTTTTCCTTTTAGGTGTAATTAGAGTAATCAAAGGGTTTGTAATACTGTCGTGTTTTATTTCTCTGTCTCTATTGTTTCTTTCTTTCTTTCTTTTTTTTTTCTGTGCAAGAGAAAAATATAAAACACAAAACATAAACCCTGAGTCTCTGGGTTTTGTGAATTCTTGCAGGGAAAATTGGTTTTACCATAACAGCAATTGGCAGCAGTAATTCGGAGGTGAACAACCTGAAATTACTCCCTTAAAGGCAGTAATTTGTATAGTACGTATTTTAAGAAAGGGGTGGGGGGAAGACTAGGTGATCATTTAGGTGAATTTTAGCAGAGTTTATCTTTATAGTTCGTGATAAATGAGGAAGCAAACTGTTGGTGTATTCAACTAAGGACGTACATTTGCATTTGGCTTTGTTCCTATTGAATAGATTCTAGTTTGAATGACAAATTAAACTCCTAGCTTCCAAACAGTGAATTCTTTTGTTGAGGATTTACACTTTCTAGAAAGGAAAGGTGCCCAGATGCAGTTCTCCTTTGAAGGTAAGGAGGTTAGGCAAACAATAAATTGACAATTATTCTACCTTTTATATTAACAAAACCTTCTTCTTGCAGTTCAGAACCCCATAGGAAATATTGTTTGAGAGATATTTTGCCACATCATCACAGGCATTTCCATGGTGACAGAGTGATGTGTCACAAACAAGTTCATGCCATGTCTGAATACAAGCTGATGGGAAGAGGAAAAATCAAAAACAAGGCACTGTTTTTGGGTTTCACAACGTATTTATATTTGTTCCAGATAGAGGGACTCCTAAAATCTTACAATTACAGAGTCAAATAAAACAGTTTAAAATCTTGGAAAAGTAGGTCTTTTTTTTATATATTGACTTAAAAAATGAGGACACGAATCTAGAGATAGGATAGCCAATTTTTTCTTCATTTAAGCCCACTCCTCAAAATGTGTATGTTTCTAGTATTTATGTTGGCCAATATACATGCATCCTTGTTTTTCTGTATCCACATAGTTGTAAAAACCTATGTGTGCGAAGACTTCTGCTTTGCTCTGGAAGCATCCTTATCGTTCCTGTGAAACCAAAACAAAAGAAAACGAATTCCTAATGATTAAAAAAAGGCAAACTGCTTGTGTTTATATAAGCTTATGAGACCTCTTAAGCTGCTTAATTTCTCATGATCCTCGGTGGTTTTCACCTGAGAGAGAATTGCAGGGTCAAACATGGAGACGGTGGCACAGCCATGAGTTGGACCCAGGTCTATTCTTTTCCAGTGATGGCTTCATCCTCAGCAGCACCACACTGCCCGTGGTGAAGTAAAAGTCTTAGTGAAAACCAAGTTGAAGAGGGCTCAAAAAATTTTTTCAATTTAAGATACGGAAATTCTGGGAAGTAGGTTTCATTTATCTTTCCAGGAAGAGTCCCAAGGGAATCCTCACAAAGGGGGCCAGTGGGGACACAAGGACAATGGAGTCTTCAGCTGATCAAGTCCCTAAAGTTCTTTTTTGGTTTCCAGCTGGCTCTTGATGTTGAAGGATAAACCAAAGCATATTAAAAATTTTAAGAGTTTCTTTGAGCAAAAATTGATTTGAATCAGGTTACATGAAATCTAGCACGTAGAAGAGTTCTCCAAGGTGCTGTGCAAAATGAAAGTCATAGGCAGAAGGGAGTTAAACTAGGGAAAAGCAGGCTGGTTACTCTTGTTTAATGGGTTGCAGGGGCCTGTCAGCGGACTAACTAGTACTGGTCAGGCGATTACTGATTAACTGGCTTAAGATTTCATTGCTGCGAAAGATCAAACTGTAATTAAGTCTTGGTTTGGTGACATGGGGCTTAGCATAAGTGACTCCTTTTGGGGTTTATTGTCTTCGTTTTTAACACTAAATGTCTTTTCTTCTTCTAGCTTCAGGGAGTGGACTTATTACACTACTTTTTTCTTTTTTAAAAAATTTAAAAAGTTCACAAAAATATAAACCAGACAATAGTTTTTATATACATTCTCATTAGCATCAACCATTATCAATTTGTCATCTCTTTTTTAGTCTTTTATAAATTATAAAAATGACATATGGTTATATTATTCTTCTCTAAAAAATACGAAGTTAAAATCCCTTTATGCTCCTAAAGCCCCAAGGAAATCACTATTTTGAGTGTGGTGTGTATAGTAGAGTTTTAGAGAGAAACAACAAATGGAAGATACATCTTTATATATCTATATCTGCGAATTTATTATAAGAAATTGGTTCACATGATTATGGAGGTTGAAAAGTCCCAAGGTCTGCACTGTGAAGGCCTGAGAGCCAAGAGAGCTGATGGTGAAAATGCCTGTCTGGGTCTGAAAGCAGAAGGAGACCAATGTCCCGGCTGAAGATCATTAAGCGGAGACAGCACATTCACATTCTTTCTCGCTCAGGCCCTCAATTGATTGGATGCGGCCCACCCTCACTGGGGAGGGCAATCTGCTTTACTCAGTCAATCAACTCATATGTTAATCTCATGCAGAAACACTCTCAAAGACACAATCAGAATAATGTTTAACCAAGGGTCTGGCTACCCCTATCCCAGTCAAGTTGACACATAAAATTAACTATCACAGTGTAGATACTTGTAATTTGTAAAATACATGTTTACATGCATGTATATATCTAAAAAAACTTTAACATGTGATTTATAGTTTATTCAATTGCTTACACGGCACAATACTGTTTGCACTGTTCCACGTCTCATCTCTTTCTTTCCACATTGTGTTTTTGTTGCCTTACATCCCTGATAGACTGAGTCATCTTCAGAGGGGCTGCATTTGATCTGGATCCTGAAAGATGAATGAGACTGTGTCAGATCAAGAAGGGAAAGGGACAGGCAGAGCGATAGTATATGCATTGACACAGAGTCTCATAAGGACGTGGACAGACTGTGAAACATTGAAATTGCTGGAATTCAGGAGGGGAATTGGTGAGAATTGTCTTATACAGAAGATTGAGTAAATCCAGATATGGAGGCCATGTAGCCTAGGCCAGAGACTGTGAATTTTTACTAAAAGCCACGGGGTATGATAAATGAAGATGAAGTGTATTAGTCTGTGAACACTGTTATGACAAAGTAGCTCAAACTAGGTGGCTTAAACAAAAGAAATTTGTTGTTCTGGAGACTAGAAGTCAGAGATTTAAGTATTATCATTGGTTTCCTCTAAGGATTGTGAAGAAGAATCTGGTCCATGCTCTCTCCTCTTCTGGTGGCTCCCTTATAATTTTTGCCATTCTTTCGTCTGTGGACACATCACTGACGTCTGCCTCGATGTTTGTATGGTGTTCTCCCTTGTGTCACTCTAACTCCAAATAAGGTCATATTCTGAGATATGGGACTTAGGTCTTCAACATATAAACTTTGGGGGGGATACAATTCAAACCATAACATGAAGTGACACAAATATACCTTGAAGGCGATAATTCTAGCTCTTGTTTAAAGTAAAGAGAAATGATGATGAGAGCGAACGTGAGGCTGTGAATATACTGAGGGATTGGAAGCCACTTGAATATGATCCAAACTACCTGGAAACCCTTATCCTCTCTACATAGTATTTCATTTTCCCTTGAAGATCCCAAAGGAGAACAGAGACTTGAAAAAATATTTGTGGATTCCCAGAAGTATGAGAGTTTATCTCTTATCTGTCCAGAGTTCTTTTGTTTTACTCTCAGAGTAGGTTTCTCCTTGTGTAAGGTATACTTACCTTAGAATGTAAATTTCATTTAATTATACAGGAAATGATTTTACCATAAAGTGAAAAACACACACACACACACACACACACACACACACACACACTTTACCTGTAAACCTGTTGGATAAAAAAAGATTTATAATTTCCATAATTACTTAGGTAAATATCTTCCTGGAAAAAAATGGAGAGGAAAGGACTGAGACCCTCTATGTTGATCACATTGGACTGTGATCACATGCTGAGTCAAAGGCAGCATTGATTTCCAAGTTGCCTGCTTAATTCTCTAGACCATGCCTGCTACCTTAAATTTATGTCTTAATAACATGTACATATGCAGCTTAGCTGTTATAGGATGGTAGGAAGCATAAATTTGATTTTTCTTGACTTCTGCACATTTAAAGTCTCTGCTCATTCGTTGAATTAACATAGTATTTTAACATTTAACTTCCTGGGGGTATCAGATGTTTTATTTTGTGTATTTCTTTTATTTCTGTTCTAGTTATTGGGTCATTTAAAATGAAACTCTAAAAAGAGGAAAGAATGGCACAACCCAAAAATACGTAGTTTAATGATGTTCAGAATATATATACACAGTGAATGTAAGTCCAAACAAACATATTGCCATGAGGAATCATTCGAGATTTCCTATTTTCATCTGGATTCTCAGTTATGTTGTTCAGTTTGGTCAGAGGTTTAAGGCAATGGGCAGGGCATGGGAGAAGACAGAGAAGGAACAGCCTTATGGAGTATAGCTTCTCAAAGCCTTTGAATTGATTGGTTAATGTGTTAATAATACCAGGAGGAGAGTTACCGTGTTGTATCCCAGGGACTCTAACATGACATAATTTTATGTGATATAGTTTTTGGTGATAAAGGGAGGGTCAATAGAAACACACACTAAATTTCCCTTCAGGGCACAGAGCTCCTTTTGCTAGGACTGTTGCCTAAAAAATGAGTGTGAAAACAATGAGAAGAAATTACATCAAGAAAACAGTAGAGGAAAATGTAGGGCAAAGGTCAAAAACCCATGAGCAGTTTGAAACCTGACCAACTTGTTTGCATCACTGACTTTATTATTTTATCTTCCTCTCTCTTTGCCCCTCTCTCTATCCTTTCCCTTTGCCCAAATCAGTTTAGCACTATGATTTCAATACTAAGCCCACACCCAGTTGTGTTGAAGATAGTCATTAATTAATTCAATAACTGTTTTAGGAGCTGTACAAAATGGACAAAATTGCATATTTTTTGTGGAATTTTCTTTCTGGGTGGAGACCGGGAGTGGCTAACAAACTAAATAAGTAAATTATATAATTTATTAGATGGTGCTAAGTTCTGCAAAGAGAAACACGGCAGTAAAAGGGATAGGGATTTGGAAGATTGAAATTTTATGAAGGATAGTCAGAGGAGATGCTGCTTTTCTGATGAGTTATAAAGCTGTGGCCTGGTAACTTTTTAGGTGTTTATTCTGTGGCTATTAACTTCCAGGAACTTTCTCTGAAAGTGACATTCGGGTTCTAATATCTGGGCAAAGATTATTTAATTGTGATGTGTTATGATCATTTAGAAAAGTTTTATTGTAATGTACAACTAGGAGGGCAGCCTGAAGAATGTGGTAGATTTATAGATAGCAGTCGTATGATTTAAGGTGATGATCCCAGGACATGTATCCTCAGGACTTCTTCTAGACCTGTGTTTACAATTGTTAAACTGTGCGTTTTCTTCCATCTCTTTTCCTTTGCTCTAGACTTAGTGTTTTGTATGTGTTAGATTTCATTCATTTGGCAAACCACTGTCACAACAAATTAGGGAGAATGAGATGAGCCTATAACTGGTCATTGTATTGTGCATAAATTGCCTGTTTGCTCTAGGTAACATGAAACATCTAATAATTTGATAATTGATTGTCAGTTTCCATAAGGCCCTTGACAGTAAAACATGTGATCATATTCTGAAACATTGATTGTATGACTGTACGGTAAAAGGAAGGGGTGGTGTTTCTCACCAAAAGGTGAGAGAGAGTGACAAGGAAATGGAAAACGTATAGGCATTCTCAGCAATGTGTCATCAAGTCACCATTCTCACTGCAGATAGTGTCAGCTGCATGTGTGAAAAGAAACAGATCATGGCTTTATGATATTTGAGAGCCTTGAGTAATTAAAGATCCTCCAGTTTCTTTTGGAAAATATTCAGCAATACTCCAGCTAGTCAGTGCTTATTTCCACATTTCTCTCCACTTGTGTGTTTGTGGGGTTTTTTGTTTTTGTTTTGTTTTTGTTTTTGTTTTTTGGGTTTTTTTTTTTTGCCTTTTTAGAGACATTTGCATGTAATTAAGATAGCTTGACTTTTAAAATTTGCCTTTTCTTTTTGCTATATTATTCCACACCTGAATACTCATTCTCTCCCCTACCTGTTTTTTTTTTGTTTTTTTTGTTTTTTTTGTCTTCCTGTATTCTGATGGGGAGATAAGTCAACCAAACCTCAATTGAAAATAAAACAAAACCAGCATTACATAAATCTTCCTAACAAGAACGACTATTATAGTTATTACTATAAATATGTTTACCGTGGAAAAATTTAGGACCAGTCCTAGAAAAAATAAATCACAGTTACTTCCAAAGGTTTGTTTTCAGCATCCTCTTGAAGGTGTGCAGACATGTTGGGGAATCTCTGGGACAGAGTGGAAGCATAGAGGGTGGGACTCATTTTAATATATAGCAGCAGCGTATAAGGGCTGTGCACAAGCACTCCCCTTGCCTTGAATCATCAGTTTCAAATTATTTCTAATATATTCTAAGCTGCTTTATTAGCTCTAGGGCTTCTTTTTTTACTTTTTTGAAGGACTTGAGAATCTTTGGAAAGTGGACTCCTTGAAAATCCTATTAAATATCTCTCAGTAGTTTCTGGTGGCTTCTCAGATATCTTATTAAATACTGACTTTCAACACTGCTCTAATTTAACACTGGTTCAATTCAGTGGAAAAAATACATTTTTAGAAACCACAAAGAAATAAAAGGTGTTTTTTATTCATGTATCTTTGTTAGCATTTGCTCTAAAACATTGAATTAGCAATGTAAACAACTTTGGATATATGTATAAATGGATGGATGGATGGATGGATGGATAGGTTTATGAATGGATAGATAAGTAGGTAGATAATAAAGTAACTACCTTGTGATTTCAATCTTGACAGGGCCCTTGATTATCATTTTAACTGGTGTATGGGAGATGGCTTAGTGTCGTTCTGATTTTGTTTTTTGACAACTGCTTAGACTCAATGCAAGAAAGTAGGAAAAGGTATTTCTCTAGTGGTAATGAATATCTGTGAAGCTGGCAAACATTCATAATATAGCTGCCAATATATACTCTTTGAGACAGTCTGTATAGATGGCCAGTCCCAAAGAGTCAAGTGAGGAAGGACCTAAGCAGTTCAAGTTTGCACTCTTGTTAAGGTGGCTTCAGTGGTGTCTTGATCATCACCAAGACTTTCCAGATCGTTGCTGACTACAGATACTGTTTGTTGTTCTTTTAAATCATTGGGTAGGTCACAAACCTCTGAGCCTCCATTAGAAATTGAGTGGTTAGGGCTGGAATAAAAAAGTAATACTATAACACAGTATAATGGAAAGAGTATAGTTGTTTTGGTTTGGAAATACAGAAATAAATTCTAGCACAAAATCACTTTTAACCTTGAATGTGTCACCCTGTCTGACCTAGTTGATAATCAGGCTTATTTCATAGGGCAGTTGTGAGAATCTAGTGAGATAATGCATGAGCAAATGCAGAGTGACTCCGAAGGATATAAAATACTTAACATTGTTGTTGCTGTATTGAAGAGTTCATTCTGGTGATACTGTTGAAGGACAGTGTCACTAAAATGATGAATTTTTGTACTTGGTACCCCCATCTTCCCTCCCCTTCTCTGTTTTTCCAGTGCCATATATGGTGACACCCCACTATGAGCCTCTATATTGTTATCTGGCTGGGAGTCATGCTATCTACAATCAACAGATTTCCTCTCCCCTTTTCCCCTCTCTAGAGGTGCTGTAGACTATAGAAACAACTTCAGAGACCCAAAGTATTAATTCTACAGGTAGATTTCAGAATACAAAGTTAATATTGACATGCCTTTAACAGTTTTCCACCGGAACCCATTCCAGGTGTATGTCTTAGTGACAGATTGGCATTTATTCTTACAGACGTTGCATCAGACTAGGTAAGAAAATTGCAGATTAAATTAACATTGTCCTCTTGCCAGGTGCAAATTAAATTGATGCCGAAATGGGAGTCCTAGTTAGTCTGTGTGGTGGAAGTTACCAGAACCAATCTTTGGTGGCTTAGATTCTTAAAGAAATTGAAAAACTCTTTGCAATACAGATGGCCTTAACCGAAACCTTTTCTTCTTAGTTCTTTGCCTTTAAAACTATTACCAACCTTTCTTTTTAAGCTAAGCCAAAGATATATTGAAAGGCTCTATTTCCTTTTTATTCTTTTCTATCTTCACAATTGCTGTTAACACTCATTCACTCCCTTGGTCCAATCAGATACCAGTCTTTTGTAAAGTAGCATAGAAAAGTTTTAAAAGAACATTTTCTCAAGCCAGACTGCCCGTGTTCAAATTCCAGCCCTGCCACTTACTTTTTTGTGACCTTGACCTTTCTGTGCCTCAGTGCCCACTTCATAGGAGGGTTTTTAGGAGGATTAAATCAGTCAATCCTTGCAAAGGCCTTAGAAAAGTACCTGACATGAAGTATGCACTATGTAAATTTTTGTCGTATAAAATAAGGCTTAGTGGATTACCTGCATTGCTCACATTATCTAGCACATTACCTTATACTCCAGTGGGTATGAGATAAGGACTTGATGACTACATAAATCAATAAATGAGAGTGAGACGGAGGGCACATAGATTCATTTCAATTTTCTGCTAAATAGCTATGCAATATTGCAAATTCAATTTCAACTTCCTTGGAGCTGTCTTCTCATCTGTAAAATGGAAATAATATTTATTTGACATATTTCAAAGGGTGATTATAATTATCCAAGTGATAATGTTCCTTCATGGATTTTAATATATACATACCAAGTGTTAAACCATTTTTATTTATCTAATTAATAAATCACTTTCAGGGGGAAATATACTGAGTTAAATAGTTAAGGTTTGATAGACTTACCTGGTCCAGAGGTTTGCAGTCATTATGAGTTCCAAGACCTGGAAACTGGCAGCCAGTATCAATTCTTGGGAATATAAAAAATTGTTTCAAGGCCCCCCATCTCAGTCAAGAAGGAGGCTACTTATTTGCCTATCTGGCCCACTTGGCTACATTTGGCTACCTCTTGTTATGAAAGGGAACGTAAGCAAAACTTGGGAGATTTTATATCTGTCTTTATTACCTTCCTCCACGCTGTTAGGCTGGGTTCCAAGGACAGTGGTTTGGAGCTGTTTGTTTTTATGCTGATGGATGTTGCAGTTTGTAATTCGTGGACCGAAGCAGGCCTTCTCTTCCATCACTGCTGGCATATCTTGTTGCGTTTATGAGTCTGACAGGCAGACATATCTGAGGTATATCTCTTATGCTGATCTGTGAGGGAGATAAGCCCCTTGTTTTGCTTGATTGGAAACAAAATAAACAGGTGGCAGAAAATCCTGCATCGATTTCTACTTGGGCTGAAACAGCCAGGATAAGATCGGGTCTTCCTTGAGCACAATCTAGCCTCTGCCATTTGATCATTTTACTTGTTTTCAGAACCATTGAAGGGAGTGGCACATTTCTTCCTGCTTCAACAAACCTATTTTTATTTTCTGATTTCACAAGCTGCTGCCAACTATTTTGTGATGGGTTTTGTGATAGAGGAAATTGAAACTCAAATAGTGTCAGAGCTTAAACTCTCTTACTTAATTTGCTGTGTAATCTTTACACATTTTATTTTTTTACCCTTTGATTTAGGTTCCTCACCTATAAAGTACATCCATTTTAGTTGACCACCAGACTTGTACGGAATAAAATTATTTTCTTGTTGAAGAGAAACTATGTAAATCTGAACACGAGCTGGAGGATGGGGGTTGAGGAACTCCAAAGCAGTCTAACCCTGTCTGGAGCTTATGTTTTGATGCACACATTATTATTGCATTTTTAAAATTGTTTTGTGTATTTAAAATCATGGTTTAAATGTCATTATTTCCCAATGAGACCATAAACTTCTTGAGGGAAGTAGGCCATTGATAATGAGTAAATAATAGTTAGAAAGATATTAAATAAATGCTTCTTACCAATCTGCTGGTTCAGAAGAATTTGGGCTGGATTCCTTCTTTCTCACTTAAAATTTTGACTTTGCTGACTCCATACTCCCTTGTCGATTATTAATTGGTTCCAATGGTACATGTTTCAGATCTTTAATTAAGTCCTCTTATCTGTCTAACTCTTCCAAAACACTTAAAAATTTTTTTCTTCCTGCAATGCTCAAACGTAAGTTGATGCCAAGTGAATGTTGTTTGATTACATCCCATCCAGATTTATTGGAAAGAGGACTTAGGGCAGTAGCATTTATTTCAGGTGTTTTTTTCTTGCTTCTCAGCCTTTTGGCTAAGATCAAATGTTATTTCAGGTAGTTTTACAAAGAGCCATTCTTGGGCCTCAGTGTGTTTGGCAGAGGGGCAGGCAGGAGAGGAAAATGAGGCAGATATCATTCCTCAGCATTAATTAATTTATGATGGATTAGAAAAATGGCAGATCAAACGCCACTGGCCCTTTGCCAAGGTGAACCATAGTAGCATTAACTAAGACATGATCAATTTGTAAGACTTGGTCTGCAGGACCCTCTTACCTATGTTCGTGCACTAACCAAGCACCTCCTGCAGCTTTGTGGTGAGAGCCACCCTCACAGGTTAGGTAGAACTTTTTATGGGAAGAAGGGCAGCTCCTGGAAGGGTGACGTGCTGGCAGTCATGCGATTACCTAATCTATCACTTGACTCTTGATTCTCTGCTCTTGCTTCTTCCTCCTTCCTGGGGTTGTGTTTTTAGATCATAGTGACTAAGAAGGAGGAAGTGATGTTGTACTTGTTATTTACTACTGTCCAACAAATGACTCTGAAACTTAGCACCTTCAAACAAAGAGTGTGCATTATTTCACAGCTTCCATGGGTCAGGAATCCAGGTGTACAGCTGGGTGCCTCTGGCTCAGGGTCCCTCACAAGGCTGCATCAAGGTGACAGTCATCTAAAGGCTCACCTGGGAGGGACCTACTTTCAAACTCATTCCTATGACTATTGACAGGCCTTAGGTCCTTGCAGACTGTTGGCCAGAGACATGGGCTGCTCTTACAGGATAACTTAAAACACAGTAGCTGTCTTTCCTCAGAATAAAGGGGTATATGTGGAGGGGTATAAGGAGGGGTATAAGGAGAGAGAGAACACCCACAATAGAAGCCATTGTCTTTTTCAGTCTGATCTCGAGTTGACATTTCATCACTCCTGCTGTGTTCTATCCATGCTTTAGAAGTGAGTCAGTAGGTGCAGTGCACATTGAAGCAGGAGATGACATAAGAGCATGCACACCAGGAGGCAGGGATCATTGGGAGCCATCTTACAGACTGCCTTCTGCATGAATCAGGCGTTAGGATACATACGTTGCCGGGTTTGCTGTAGTGGACTATATGAAGTACTATCACAGTGCCTGCCACATAGTAGAGGGGCATTGTATGCTGTTTCCCATCACCCACAGAATATTGTCTGGTGCATGGCGGGCACTCAAGTACCTACATGCCTATGAAATTCTGTCTTAATTTAACAAGAGTCTCTCTATTACAGAGATTAATGTCTGATGTTATCCATTCTAGACAATTTATTTTCTTTTTTCATTTTCTAGTTACCATCAAGGGAATGGATTTAAATCTGAAATTAATCATTTAAAAATAAAGAATAGCCGAAACTGATCTAGAGTGACCTTGCTTGAATTACATTTTTAACCATAATTATGTGTTCCTTCTTTACTGGAGGGATGCCTTTGCCAGTCTTCCACAGCAGGCACTAAGAATTAAATTCCCTTATTACCTAGAAAGCATTCTCTCTGCTAATCTGGACTACCCTGGAAGTGCAGTACATAGAAGGCAAAGCACTGGCTACCTGTAATCTTAACCTCATAGCCTGAGGCACTGAGTAGACAGCCATGCTGTGCCCTTTGTGAACCTGGCAAACAGTGTTTTTTGACAATGTGTTCTGAATTCTTCTGTAGTTGAATCCTTGATCTCCCTTACAGAATATAAGAAATGATCACCCTTGTCAATCCCATTGTCAAAGATATTTCTTAAGTTTCTGCTTACCATATTGGTGAGTACAAAAAGTATGCCATGTTTCACATGGTTCCTGACCTTTTGAGTGATTGTAAAGAGAAATTACAATGATTGAGGTGGAAAATTGAAAATTAAACTATATCTGAACTGAAATGTCCCGTAGACCTAGACCTATCAGCTGTAATACAGATCGACCCTTATAAATGGTGAGATGGTGCGAGACAAATTACATATAACTACTATGTAGACAGGGCATAAAATCTGACAATAGTATGGTGAAATCTGTGATAAAATGCTATACTGAATGATAGAGTTCTGCATAACTTACATTATAGTCAGGCAAAGGGATGAAAACTTCTATCAGGGATTATGTAGCCCATTGATCAAGGATATCTAGGTAGGGTTTATTTGAATTGTTTTATAGACAAGGATGCTAACCTGAGGGAGATATCTAGAAATGTATGTAGACATATAAATATTACAATTTAAAGTTTTTAGATAATGAAACTGATTTTTATATTGGTTGAAGTGACAAGAAAATGAATTTAAAAGATTTTTCCCTTCTGATGCGCTTTGTTCAACATGATGTAAGAAGCCCCAGATGTCCGTTGCTGCTGTTAGAATCTGAGGATCTCAGGGTTGAATCAAACTTTAGAGGTCTTGGAGTTCATTCAGCCATGAAGGTCTTTTTGTTAACCTATGACCACTTAAGCTGCTTTAGTGGCCAGAGTAGCTTCCAAGGGAGAATAAAGCACAAGTGTACTAACCAATGGGAGGTTAGACTTTTGGCAGCTGATCCATGGTGTGAATACCATGTTTTTCACTGCCTCACAGGTAATGAGTGGCAGAGGCCCATTTCCACTATAAATATTGCCTACTGACATTATATCACAAAAATCGATCCAAGCTTGCTCTATGTACCTTCCAGAACCCCAATGCAAAATGATGCCTAAGCCATTTTATTTTAATAGGTTCATGCATGAGAAGACTAAGTTAGATGAAGCTTGTTTCAATATACATTTTCTAAACTAGTAGGAGAGCAAGAGGTGCTAAAATAAGGTACTGTTTAATTCATCGTATATATTAACAACTTGGCTCTGATTGTTAATGTTTGTTCCTGCTGTGCAATATATAGTTTTGTCAGATTAAAAACCCCCTTGGATATAATTTTATTTATGCCTACACATATATGTCTAAGAGATAAATGGCCATTTCTGGGAATACTTATAAGTAAAGAATCTGAGTTGTTTTTATACCACTACTAGGAGTTAAGCAAATAACACATTCTTCTTGGACCTCACTTCCAGGACCTATATAAGCAGGAGGTTACACCGGATAATTTATAAGCCCCCTTCCAGTTCTAACATCCTGTTAGTCCATGGTTCTTGTGTAGGGCTACTGGGAGATGATGAAAGAGAGGACCTAACTTCTTTTCTGTCACCAATCTCTATGATTCATGGCATTATGTGTTTATCCTTGAGTCAGCCCTGCTTCTTTTAACAACAAGAAGTCAGTTAGTATTCCTCTGCTTCTTATGGGGTCCACTGTGCTACTGAAGATCAGTTCTCTTCCCAGCATTCCTCTGACTCCTGGCAGTTTTACTCAGTGCCATCATCTTTTCCTTATGCAGGCTGCCTTCAGCTGTAGTAAGATTCTTTAGCTGAATTACCAGGCAAATGGTACCAATGCAACATTAGCCAATGAGGAGGTATAATACAATTTTGGGATCTGGGGAAACAAATCAATGAATTTATGAAATCACAGACTGATTAGAAACTCATTTCATAGTAGAATGTGTACCTCTAAAACTATTCTTTTATTCATTGCAAAATAATGCCTGGAAAAAAAATATAAATATGTGAATGAAATAATGGTTCCTCTGTGAAGAAAAGGATACTTATATAAACAGAATATATTCTTCAGTGTTATAAATCATTACATTAAAACTAAAACTTGAATCAGTCTTAAATGAGATAAAAAGGTAGTATAGATAACTTAAACTTTCAAATATGTGTTTTTAAGGTCCATTATAGCTATTTGTTTTAATATTCTTTACCCTAAATTTTGCCTAGAGATATTCTAAAAAGAACAGTAGATGGATATAAGCGTTTCTGACTCTTTACTCTGCAGAACAAGTGCCAATAGGTAGGTGAAGGGATCGAAAGGTATGCATAAGAAAAAAAAAATCAGACTGGATCAATTGAGAGTCGTTAGTGTATATGAAGATCACTATGCCACGCAATCTGATGAAACCACCTGAAGAAAAAGTGGAACATTTTCCTAATCAGTCTCACATGGGACTTCCCGGGATTGATAGCTGGGAGAATCTGAAAGTAATGGGGGATTGTGGTTTTCTTTGTCAAGAAATCTGAAACTGGCCACTTTAAAGCCTCTGGGTTTTACTGAGGTTAATTAAACCCTTAAATGTCCTTGACTCACTCACCTTAGAAGCAGAGTCAGTCCTGCTCTTTGCCTAAGGATAAACACAAGGAAAAAGCAGATATATAAAGGATTTGAAAGGTGGCTTTATGAAATGCAAGAGATGGAGATAAACTATTTTGTTTGAACTACAGTTACCAAGTGGAATACATTGTTTTAAGAAAGGTGGTTTGGCAGGTGTATACTTATCTTCGAACTCATCAAGTGGTATACATTAATTATGTGCAGTTTTTTTGTGTATCAAAAAAAAAAAAAAGATGGAGCCTCTTTGAGGAGTTTTAATTTGGGAGAGATACCCCAAATAACAGCAGTTTGCACAGTGAGGCTCAAGTCAAACCAGTTCGGATCAATGGCTAAAGGAAACCTGTTTCTATCCACATTCTAGTAGTTTCGGATTCTCACACCACAGCTTTGCCCCAGAGCACATATGCGGGGGACGGGGGTAGACAAATTCCCCTATCTCATCTCTTTTCCCAGCTCTCATTCTTTCTGGACCCCCAGATATTTTCCATGGCTACTTTCTCCTTAGTCTTCTTGCCTTTCAGATACATTACCAGCTTCCTCTGCTTTCTTACATTATATATTGGTGATTTACTCAAGTGCCATATTTAACCAGAGCTTTACAAATGAAGAGAGGAAAGCCTATGACAATTTTTGGATTTCAGACTCCCAAAACAGAATCTTGCCAAATACTTGTCCTGTTCATACTCTACTACTTTTCATAGCCTTTGTCTTACCTCTCCTCCAGTAATTCCCCCCAAACTATAGCTGGAGCTTTCTAATTAGTTAAGATCTAGTGACCAAGACACAATTGATTGTCTTTGGCCAAAAGAAGATACTCATCCTGTAATCTGGTGGTTTATCTTCTATCCTTTGCCCAACAATTTTTGTTTGTTTTAAACTTGTGCTTCTCTTATTCATCTTCTAGGGATGATTTAACCATTCTTTCAGCATTTCATGAGTATAAGACTAGTACCGTGCTAAGGCCTGTGCATCTTTTATCTCGTTAACCCTTCAGAGCAATCAGTGAAGTTGGTTCCGTCATCACTCCCATTTTGTAGATGGTAAAACTGAGGTGAGGCTCAGAGGGCCCATGGTTACTAACTATAAGTGTATAGATTAAGATCAAATCTGCTGACTTGTGATCCTGAATGGTTAATGTTTAACATACTTCCCTATTCAATGCCAGGCATTATGCTAGTTAATGAGACCAGAGAAATATAAGATGTGATCTATCCAACCTCTCTACCTAATGAAGGAGGCAGATATACAAAACATAAATTGCTACATGGCATAAAATAGGTATGGCAACATTCTGTGGCTGAAAAAATAAAGAAGATATGCATTTTTCTCACTGCAAACTGAGGATGTCCTAAAATAGTCTGGGATGCCATAAAAGCAGGCTTTTCATGGTTACTGTCAGGCATCATAGTTGGTCCCCATGAATTGTTGATATGGATACTGTAAAGATAGGAAAATAGTTTAAAAAACAGGAGAACAAAATGGTCTTTAATTTCCGCTGATGGATTAAAACAATTCCCTGGATATGGACTTAATGCTTAAGAGGGAAAATATAAATAATTTAATATATATGCACATAGACATAAATGCATATAGACATAAATATATCTGTATGTGCATATAAAACATACATAAATAATTACATATTTGGCTATGTATACATATAGATACACACATCTATCTGTGTATGTGTGAGTATACACATATAATATACACACGTACCACACACATTTTAAGAAGGTGTCTTCTGCTAGCTTTTTAAGATTCATTAAAATTTAAGTGCTTAATTGATTAGACTGAGCATCCCCCAAATCTTTCATATATACCTTATCATGTATAAGTAATATACTGTGTGGGGCATTGACTTTATTCTAACTTAGAAAAAGACATAAAATAGTTACAATAATCAGAGTCATGGTGAAGGCATCGTGAAAATTAGAACCAGATGAGTGTTACAGGTAGATTAGCTCTAGTCTGAGTCTTTACTTCTACACATAAGAAACTAAAGCCAAGAGAAGTTCAATGGTTTGAGAAAAGAATAATGGGTGGAACCATATTTAGAATTCAGAACCTCTGTCTTCCAAATGAGTCTTTTTTTCTACCTCACCATCCCTTTTATTTACATCAGGAATAAATACTAGAAATCTGTCTAATGCAGACTGTTGGGGAGAAGTCCAAGCTGAACAAATATAACATGTAGGCAATAAAAAACTTAAAGGAAATTCATACTTGCTTTTGGCAAATTTATCTAGTTATTCAAATTCAACTACAAAAATAATTTCCAAATTTTACAGAAGGGCAAAATAAAGGTTAGATACACCTAAGCATAGATTCTGTTGCATAGTCCCAGAGAAATGAGTTTTTATTTTGGAGGTACCAAGAATTCTTCTACTTCTCTGTTTCCATTTGCATTCATAACATAGGAGGGCAGGAAGACGTTGATGGGACATTTTTTTCCCCTGCGTTTTTCTTTTTTAAATGGATGGTGGCATGTTTCACAGCAGCATCTCCAGACAAAAGATGACAAATTTCCATTTATTTTACATGAGTGGTACTGTGTGAGATGTTGTACTAAGTTTAAGCTTGGTGCTCCTGAGGCACAGAAGTTTTATTCCTACAGCAAGGTGGAACGCCCATAAAAATAACAGTTCCATTGCCAGTCACTCTGTCAGGAGTATTGGCAGACTGAAGAAGACTTATCTGATTTCACTAAAGCTATTAGTCTGAAACTCTGATCTGTAAATCTGGATGGGAACCACAGGAGGGGGAACGATGCCTGCCAGAAGCAATAGCTTTTGTACATTCTCAAAAACAAAGGTCATGTGAAAACATTGGATTGAAAATAGAGCTCTAGAAATGAAGCAAAAGGTGAAGGGAATTTTTATTGACATCTTGCAATCTTTCAGGCATTCTGCTAGACTATATACATTATGTACTTGAAACAGTAAATTGGCTTTATCTTTTTCACCCTTTTTCCATCAACTGGAGTGTGTGTGTGTGTGTGTGTGTGTGTGTGTACAATGTAAAAAACTTTTGTTGTTATTGTTGTTTTTTTCATATGTAAAAATAGAATAATATGACATCTGCTATTAAGGGATTTTTTTTGAGATGCCAGTAAATATTTTGTGACTGAAAAATTTCTAGAAATGTGAAGGCAAGGATAAGTAAAAGTATAGGAAAGTATAACAAAAATCATTAGGGGTTTTATACAAAATAGTTTTCTTTTTTTTTAATTTCCTTAGAATGGGGATTTATAACTATCAGAGCTAAGTTTTATTCGATGTGAAAGTATAGTGACTCTTCAAGGCTAGCATGGGAGAGTTTGGGGGAATGATGGAGACATTCTTTATTCTGATTGTTGTGGTGGTTGCCCAAACTGGTACATGTGTAAAATCCATAGAACTGTAAACAAAAGAAAAAACTCTCAATTTTACTGTATGATAATTTTAAAAATGAAGTTTAATACATTCTAGTAAAAAGTTGTCAAATATAAACCAAATATATATTGGCAGATGTCTAACAAAAATGATGTTTTTTTAATATTCTTAATTGACTATTAAAGCCTAATTAAAAAAGAAAAACAATATATGTTTCTCACACAAGATAAAATTGCCAACTTTACATCTATTTCTTAATATTTTTCCCCTCGCAATTATAATAACCCATGATTATTTCATGGCCTACGTCTCTATGCTATTTGGAAAATCAGAGAAAAAGAAGACCTTTAAGGATTCAGGAAAATAGTTAAATGTCCCTATTACGCCTTCCAGCAGGTCAAATGTGGTGACTTTGGTTGGTTCTTATCCTTGTCTTTGTCCAATTCGACAGTCATTAATTCTCCTATTGATTTTTTTAAAACAAAGGTCAAGCACATGTTCATAGGTGACACCAATTGCTTTAGAGGGTTTGTCCTTTCCTCTTACTGTTCTGATTTAAACCCCTTGTGGCATCTTCTACTGCATGGATAGTGATAGATGGGGTTAAGAGTGACACAGAAATGAACTCAGAAGTAAGTTTATAGCACTGCCGGGGACCATCTGTTAATGTAAATGTTTAAGGCAAAATGCATTAAAGCTTAAGAGCTGACCAGACATTTTATTTGCATCCTGCCTTCGGGATTATGCTTGGGTTCCTGTCTGGTTTTACCCTTTTATCTATTGCTATTCATTTGCAGGGATGGAATCCTAAACACATTTAAATTGTATTTGTTGAAATCTGGATTAAACAATAAAAATTAGGAGTTATGTTGGTCTTCGTTGGGAGTTTCGAAGTGTTGAAATTAAACACATTTATATGGCTGCTTAGCATTTATGATTGCCTACTTAAGTTAAGTGGTTGTTTTAATGAAATCTATTGTCTTCGGTATTGAAATATTAAGTACGTATTTTAGGTCTATCAGTGTCAATCAAGATAAAAATAACTTGTAAATTAACTGGTATAAAAATCACTATTAAAACTGTTTGAATTATATTGTGATTTTTTGATGATCTTGTAATGAAAGAGAGATGTTTTAGTGTACTGATTTTCTTTTTAACCCTTTAAAGAATATTATTGGAGGAGAAATTCAAGTAATTTATATTTACTGTTCGTAGGAAAATGGTCTTCTTCAAAAGGGCAAATAAAATTCAGCTACTAGGCGTAAATGAAAAATATTAATTTTCAGCTTCTATTAATGTAATAGCTCAGGATTATAGTATAGGTTTTATGTACTATAGCAGTTGTACCTAAGTGCAAGAAAGTACAGAAAAAGAGAGAATACTGAGGAGAATTAGAGGGAGAAAAAAGGTGAGGGAGAGGGAGAAAAAGAATCTGAATAAAAGATTAGTTAAATAAATGAGTAAGACCTTTTTTGGATAGGATTCATATTGAAGTTTTCTTTTCCAGAAGCCTCTCAGTATGGTGAGTTAAAAATTATTAGAAATTTTAAATGGTTTCCCTCCGGGTGGATAAAACTACCTGTTCAGCTGTAATGAATCTGAATGATCTTACCTTCTCAAGCTTGTCCTTTGAGATCAGCAAAAAAAGTCCCATTTTCTCATCTCTCGTTTGAGCTGGGGTTGATTGATACATAATTAAGATCGCTAAGGAACAGTAAGTGGTAAGAGCTTCAAAATCTAAATTCTTCCACGATGATTCTCCCCACCTCCTTTTTTTATGAAGAACTTTCTAGTGGTTTTCACACTGTAAATGCTTGGTATTGGGGGAAGGGCATTTCTCTTACAATGATAGGAGACAGGATATGGGGTATGCAGAATTTTGAGCTGCAAGGAAAAGATCCAGAGAGAATCCAAATGAATTACAACCTCTTAGACAGGTCACTTAGCCTGTCTCTTTTATTACATGGAATAGGAAACTGAGCACTCCTGAGGTGACATGATTTTCTCAAGGTTATGCATCTGGTCAAAGGTAGAGGCAGGAAGGAAACCCAAGTCTTTCTGTCCCCAGTCCTTTGTCCTCTCCACTAAGCCATCAGTCTCTCTGTAATTTGCAATCTTACATTTTCTTTGTAATTGCTTGAGAAGTGGGCTTTAACCTTTCCTCTGTCTATGCTTGGAACTATTTGTGTAGGAAAGTTAAAAAGTAGCACAGAGTAACATCCCCCTTGAATTATTTCTCCCATTTTAAATAGAGGATGCCTGCTGCAGAGGTGTAAGTTTGCATGGGAAACATGGACCACTTGGGACTTGATCTGATGGACATTGCAGAGTCATCACACATTCTTGAGTTTTAACATCAGCAGTTAATGAAAGGTGTACAAAAGGAAGGCTTTTCCTACACTTTCAAGGATCTGTAATTTACATTCGCTACTTTTAAAATTTGTTTTTCTAATAAAATTTAGTTAAATTTTAACTGTAGTATGAAAAATATTTAAATGAGATAGGACTCATGTATAAAAAGTCTAATACTATATCTGAAACTCTACAAAATGTTAGGAGTTCTCCATGGAGAGAAGTAGGTCTTAAGTGAGCCACAGGCCAAGGCCTGCCTTGTAGTTCTGCGAATGCAGAAAGCCTTGTAAAAATTTGAGTGGAAATTGAGAAAATAAATAGATCTTAATTATATAAATTGGTTATAAGAGTTCAGATGAGGAGGAGTTCACATGCTATCTCTAAAAAAATTAATATCATATAGGGGGATGGACATGTTTTATAACAAGAACTGGGCAACTATCATGTCTGTATTAAAGCACTGTGGGAACACAGAACCAATTGTGCCAGCTACAGGTAGGGAAGGCTTCACAGTGGTGTTGACATTTAAGTAGAGTCTTGAAGAATGCAAGTTCTTGGTAAAGAATAGGGAGAAGAGCATTCTGGGTGGAAGAGTTAAGTGGAAGACATATAGCTAGCTCCACATGTTGTCAAGGAGGCCTAACCCAATACAGTCATTTAACCCAACCGAACAGATCTCGTATCTTTACCACATTTTTTTAAAGAAGCATGTGTATAACTCTTCGAAAAAGAAATATCAGGCACCCATTGCCAGCTTAACTAGAAATCTCTTCTTTTTGAAAACTTTCCTCAAAGAGTCTTCTGAAAAGGAGATAAGAGGATGCTTTCGGTGGCACTTGGGAAGAACGTGAGGTGCTAAGCTGCCCCTGTGTTTCAGAAATAACAACTAATCATTCTCTGGTTAAAGCAACACTAGTATTCAAGTGAGTTGGAGCAATTTCAGAATAGTTGGCAATTGCCCAAGGCTAACTTGAAATGAGATGGTGAATTTCCTCAGGAACAAAGCAAAGTTCCTTTGTTACACAGAAGGAAATGGCTACTGAGAGGAGAGGAGAGGGGACAGATCCTTACAAACCTCTATCAAAGTCTGTTGCAATATTTTAGATAAATCACTTTAAATATCTGAACTTTGAAGCATGTCGGTTTCCACTTAATAAGAAAAATCGCTTGAGGCGCTCTCATTCCGCTCACCACCTTACCCTTCTCCCTGAAGCTCAACATGAGTTAAGGAGCACTGAAAGCCCAGGTGAAATGTGAACCCTTCACTACCTCCTGGTAAAGGTGGTGGCTGACGCTCTGCCTCAGCCTCCCCAGTGGAGCAATGTCATTTCGAATTCAGTCAAGATGAAGCAAACAGAGGTTTGAACAATTGTAAGATCCTTGCTCTTTCATGAACTTTTAATATATTCATATGTATAATATATTCTTGAATATTTTATTATACTACAAATAGTGATACCCTTTGAAGAGGTTAAATTTCTTGGATTTCCCCTATGACTTGGGCTTAAGTCAAGAGGTCTGTTGATAGTTCTTCAGATGTAGTTCCTATGGAAGGGAATAGTGAAGTTAAAACATACTCCACGTTTAAAGGGAAAATGGATAAGCTAGTCATTTAAATAAAAGCAGATTTTTTTTTGTACTTTATTGGCTTTCATATTCCTTGATCTCTCTTTGTCATATCAGCTCTTTTTTAATATGTCATTCTGAAAATGTGCCTTCTCAGTAAAGGCGGGATATTTAGAAATAAGGCAGCTTGAACCACAGTGCAGCTATTTAATTTAAGAGAGATCACTTTTAATTGCTGTAATTATTAGTTGTTCCAGATGTGTCAACTATTTCAGTGAAATTTAGGAAGTAAGGTCATTGGCACAACTGATGTGGTCATCTCTTTTTATTGATGACCATATGATGGTGACCGAAAAACAAAACAAAACGAAAAACATATTTTCATGATTTGAGTATCAGGATCAGTAATTTTTGAGGATGTAGTGTTGTGGCAAGGAGGGGCAGAGGAATTCAGCTGCCTTTTAGAATCTTCCTTATTTTTTTCTTGTTTTGCCTTGAGCATATACCAATAGAAGCTTATGGAGCAGCTGCTAGCTGCAGAGCTGTGTGTGGAGGTCCCAACAAGTTAGGCACCCCTGACCACTAGATATTAATAAACTTATGGGAGAAATATCATCTGAGTACCCCAAAATACATTAAAAAGTTAAATACGAAATGTGTAAAAAAAAAAAAAAAAAAAAAAAAAAAACTACTTTTAGTCTCCAAGAATGTTAGTTGTCAGTAAATGAAGACGTTCCCTTGGTGAGAAGGTATTTGCTTTGAGTTCCATGAATGGGAAGAAATCAAATAATCAGACAGGAGAAATAAAAACCCCATAGCTGAGAACAGCATCATTAGCAAAAACATGTCAGCAGGATCCCTGTAGATAAGGAATTGTATTTCTCTTTCTTATTTGACAATTATTTCATAAGTGAATAAAAAAGGCAAAAGATAGGCATGAGGGCTTGCCTTTTGCTTTCTACCACTTGTTTTTTTTTTAAGAAACACTGAACTCACACCTATGAATATTTTGACGAGCTTAGAACCCTTTAAAAAATAACTCTTGTGCATGGCAAGAAACAGATTTGTTTCTTTTTTTCCCATGGAGATGACGACTGCAGAACTTTTCATTCACACCCTCAAACTCGTGCAGAGATCAGCCAGGATCCTCTTCTGCACATTTCAACACCATTCAGGGCGCTGGGAGGGAACACAGAAGACTCCCTGGAGGGCTCTCTTAACCTCACCGCACTTCTTGGCCTGTTTCAAGAACACTTATTTGACCTGAATTAAGGTGGTGACTTTTCATCTCTCAGTTTGAGGCACAAATCAAGTGGGATTTTGCATTATCTTTGCGCTTTTGAAATAATCACAAAAATCATATCCAATTACTTCTTTGAGCCAAGCTTCTGAACTAACACATGTTAGATTGCTCTAATGTTGAAGTCACCTTCCTTTTGATATCTCAAAGAGTATCTAGCCATGCTATCAATTTTATGGAGGACTGAGTACTCTATATCTTTAGAAACACTTTATTTTTTTAAATAGCAAGAAGTTTTGGCTAAGGGCTTAAGTCTCTCCTGGTCCTAGATTGGATAGAATAATACTCATCACCTTGAGCAGAAAAGATTTTAGACTTCTAATGGCTTCCCAGGTAATGTAGTATAGAGATTATCAAGGTCTCTGAATATGCATCTCTGGATGTGTGGAACCAAATGAAGGTGTCCAGACATTTGGAGATTCTCACCCACCCCTTTAGAGAAGAAGATAGTTTTGGCTGGCATGTGCAGCAGCTCTTATTTGGACATGACCCTTTTCCCCGTGGAATTGTTTACTTTCAATTACTCTCAGATTCTGGGTTTTGTTTTTGTCATCTCTGTCATCTTTCTCCTTTGCTTTCACTCCCCTTCATTGACCTATCCAGTTACCAGAGCATCATGCATCTTTTTTCATTTTACCCTACATGCCTTTCCCAATTGTTCCATTTTCCTGCCAGCTTCTGGTATTGCCATGGTCTCATAACTGGGACTCCTCCAACCCCAGGATCTTTACGTCTTGTTGTCTCCTCTTGTCATTCCAGCCACTATTCAAAAGTCGTCTTTCCCAACTTTCCACCAGTTGTCAAAAGAGTGAAATCCACACTTTTTGGGAAGTAGGCTATCCACCACACTGCATAACACATGGTAGGGATTCACAGAATATGCAGGTTACGGAATTAAACCCTGTCCAGCACTATTCAGGCATACTCGGTATTAGATGTAAACAAAGCCTTTTTTTTTTTTTTTTTTTAAGGAATTGACTGATTATTTGCTAGTATTCAAAGTCTGGAATTTGTAGCAGGGACATAAAGCCCAAGATTTAAAGATAAGGGACCTGGAAGAAAAAACAAATCCAAGAGCACACAGCCATGTTGCCAAAAACAACATGGTATCCACAAGGAGTCCCTGGATTACTAAAGTTTGTCCCCAGCTTCCTTTTTAGTAGGAAACGGTACCGTCTCAGCCTCCCATCTCGGTAAAGAAAGCCGGAAATAGGCAGAATAAAGCAAGCATTCTGCGTCCTGTACCCATGACAAAATTCTGCCTGGATTGGTGTGATTTCTGTGTTTAGGTGTGCTACATGGAATAAAAGCACCTCGCTTATTGCCTGGTACATAGTTAGCTGTTATATGAAAAATTCTGACCACAGAAAAAGCTGAAGAAAGCTAAGTGCACATTACATAAGGTCTTGGATGTCAGGATAAGACATTTGCCTTAATAGATAGTAAGAAGCTTCATCTGTATTCCTTTACATACCATATCTTTTTCACTTGTTTGTAGAAAGCAAGAAGTATCAAGAATAGTAGCGTTTTATAACAGAAATATAAGTTGCATCTGGCTCACATTCAGCCTCTGAATCCTCAGGAGTTTTTCACGCCCTCTCCCCGCGCCTGCTTTCCAGCTGATTTGACAGAAGGACAGAAGGATTAAGAAATCAAGTAGCTTATCTGAGAGGTTCCCCACAGGGCACTTTGTCCCAGGTGTTCCTGCTTGTAGCTTATATAATCAGGAGTGTTCTGCGTGCTGACGGTATTACTATAAAGATGATTGTTTGAGTCAGTGGGTGATGGTGTCAAAGCAATTATAGCCAGGTGATGTGTGATCCTAAAGACCTAGTTAGTGCCCCAGGAGACCCCGAGACAGGGCTTCTGCCCATACCTTTGCAATCGCACATTCTGAAGTGAGGTGGCACCGCTTACCAAACAGGAACAAATGTGAATCATTAAAGGGGGACAGTCTGTTCCCTTAGTGCTTTGGGGGGAAAAAACCACTCCAAGTTAATCTTTTCTAATGTGTCCCTTTTGTTATGTTTATATTTTTGCTGAGTTTCTTTGTTCACTTAAAAGGAAACTAAAACAGAACTGTGAGAATTGAGCATGGTTACCTCTGATAATCAAAAAGAAAACAAAAACAAGACAAGATTTAAATTTTTTTGAAGGAAATGGAAAGGACAATAAATTAACTTTTTCTTATTAATTTTTTTCTACTTTAAGATTACTTATAATAGATAATTCTATATCAAACTTGAGATTAAAATTGTGAATGGTTAGTGGCTTATGTCCCAATTGTGGCCACCAATCCTACTGTGGGGGGGGGGCATCCATGTCACACTGGATCTCATTTGAATATTAGGATAAAGACTATCCCTATGGAGAGATTAGAGACCTTATTTTATTTTCTCTTCCTCGCTTTTCTTTTTTAATTAAGCGATTCAAGGGTGCAATTGAAAAATGTTTCAAAATATACTGCTGTGATGATTATTTAGTTTTCATAAATGGGGTCATACAATAACTATATGTTCCGAACCTCTCTCCCTTTCAGTATGTATAGAAATATGTAGGTTCGTTTACATTCAAAGCGAAATACAATTGGAAATTTTGCTGGAGCAGCATCCTGAATATGTGCGTTCAGGTTGGAGTTTCCAAGAAGCGACTGGAAATTAGCCATTTGAGCCACAGCATGATGGCTTGGTTCTGTGCTTAAATGGGCCCCAGGAAGGAGTGAGTACAGCAAACTCCCACCATGCTCTGTTTTTCTTAAAGAACTTGCATAGGGACAGGCCACTGGGGTTTTTTTCTTTCCAGTTTTAAAGGATACATTCCTTCTCCACCACAAAGGCCCTGTTCAACTGGATTCCTGCCTTGCTCTCATCTGAGGTGTCTAACTCTGCTTGTGCCCGGCTTTGCAGGGCCTGGGGCGGGAGTTTGGGGGTGTTGAAGATTATGTAGTATACAGAGAACTAGAGTGTGTCATCTAGATTCACTCACTAACACATTTGTACCATATGGCAGACACCGAGCCTAGAGTTAGAGACAGAAACATGAGCAAATGTTGTCCATTCATTGCCAACAGGCGTTACAGATCAGTGAGAGACACAGACAAAGAAACAGGCCGTTATAAAAAAAAAATGAGTCTTACGTTGACCAGCGTAGTACATAAGCTTCTAGGCAAACTTTGAGGGCATGAGGAGAAGCTTCTAGGACAAGACATCTAATCTAAGCACTGACGGGTGATTAGAACGTAGCTGGGTGAATAGAGGTGTGGAGAAAAAGAGTTTGGGGGATATAGGAGGCCACATGTCAAAGGTTCAAGAATGCTTATTGGAAATTGATGTCGTGGGGCAAGTTATACCTAAGACAGGTAAGCACAGCAGATCTCTTTAGCCTTAAAGCAGGGGTCCCCAACCCCCGGATCATGAACTGGTACCTGTCAGTGGCTTCTTATGAACCAGGCTGCACAGCAGGAGTGGGCAGACAAGTGAGGGAAACTTCATCTGTATTTGCAGCCACTCCCCAGCACTAACATCACCGCCTCCGCTCCACCTCAGATCATCAGGCATTAGATTCTCATAGGAGCACCAGTCCTTGGTGCCAAAAAGGTTGGGGACCTCTGCCTTAAAGGCTTCCTAAGGAGTTGGACTTTATTCTGAGAGTCATGAGGAACAATTCAGGAATTTTAAGAGGCATAGGGGTCTGATTAATAAGGTTTTATAAGGTGGAGAACAGATGGAGAGGGGTAGAGAGACCATTAGGATGCTACTGCAGATGCTGGGGTAAGAGATTATGGTGGTTTAGACTAGGGAAGTGGCTGTGGGGCTGGAAAAACATACAGTGTTTGAGCAGGCATTTCTTGCATCCTGTGAGCAAGTCTGTGCAATTGCAAAAGCACCGGCTGAGTTGGGCAACTTTGAGAAACTGCATCAGTTTCACAGGCGAAGCAGTTAACTCTGACATTGCAAAGCTGAATGCGTGTGGTGCAGAGGTTAGATAAATGTTTGTCTCTGGGGGTATATATACCGTTGCATTTTTTATTTTGTTTTGTTTTCAAGAGATAATTGCACCCGAGGCTGGAGCTTGCTCATCCTATCTTTTGGACTCAGAGTACAGTGTCTGGTCTATTTTCTACATGACTGGGCTTTACTTCAGAACTGACGAGTCATATATCATTCTGATTGATTTTTTTCCTTTTCTCGTTTTCCCCCCCCTCTCAATAAAGTGGGAGGGGTGAAATAGAGATTGTGATGAGACAACATCACGATAACACAACCCAAATTTACAATTATCAGGAGCTCCCGAGCCTAGTCTCTGTTGTCCTCTTCTTTTGTTAGTGGGGACTGAGAGAGATGTAGAGTTGAATGAGTTCACACAGCGGGTAAGTGGCAGGGAAAATAGGTAAGCAGTCCAGGCTTGGAGCGTTCTGATGGCTGCCGGAGGGGAACGGGAAGAAGGGGGTGTAGCAGAGAGATGAGATGACGGGATGACCAACCAGTGTACTGAGCATCACGGTCCAGCTAAGCCTTTGATCGTCTGCCAAAGCTTTCATTGCTCCTGAATTCTTGGATTAGCTTTGAGCTGTGTCTTCCATTTTTGTTTCCTTTCTTCTTAGTGTCTGTCACTCCAAAGGCAAAGACTCCACTGTGTAAGCATCCATTTTTAGTAAACAGGAAAATGCAGAATGAAGGGGCTTGTTTGCATATGTGCCCATTAGAAAAATCCTCTGTAAGCCTAGGCAGGTTTCGTAAAATGGATGGGATTGTACCATAATTAATACAGCTCTGACTTTGGCCGATTCTCTGATACAGTTCTAAGCAATTAGGATCTTTGAACAAAAAATTCTTCCCGTATACATAATGTGTGTTCACCCTGGAAGGAACATGTGCCTAGCACACCTTGCTGACTTCCCTCTGGCGGATCGCACATGAGGGGAAAAGCACTGGGTTAGAGGTAAAAGTGATAAGAGAGGATTACAAACACAAAGGTAGTTAAACTTTACAAAAAAATTCTGATCTATACATTTTGGCTTCAAAAAGATGGTGATGGTGTGTGTGTGTGTGTCTGAGTATGTGTGCGAAATGGGGGAAAATACCGATGCATCAAAGTGGACAGGTCATTTTGTGGAATGTAATACTCAGAGATTATGAGAGGTAATAATTTCTGGCTGCCGTGCTTTATGCTAATGTAGCCGTCCTCTGTTGTATGCTTCTGCTGAGACAGCCACTTTATTCCTGCTTAATTTTCCCTCTGATGGTGGTGGTGGAGGCCTGGGTATCTACGGTCAGCTTTTACCAATTTAACTGGCTGCCACCACAGGCCATTATAAATTATTATTCTTATTTAGCACTTGAATCTACAATTTATTTCTTCCTTTCATGTTCTGTGAAATATAGTTATAGACTTAGGTCTAAGTTAGCTATGCTTCTTTGTTCTTATAAATCCAAATATATCATTAGAAATAAGCTAAACTTTTTTGAATGCTAAACATTTGTAATCTCTAAGACAGACTGGTAAGTTATCAAGGAGCTATATTCATTCATTCATGCATGTGTGCATTTATGCTTTTATTCGTCCATGCGTGCACTAGATTAGATATTTACTGAACACTCACTTTACACTGGGCAAAGTTTTAGGAATAGAAGATAAAACAATGAATGATACATATTGGGGGAGAGGTATTACCTAGAATGTCTAGAAAAAACTAGTCAGATTTGAGGAAACATACTTTCTTCATACTGATAAATCTCAATATAGTTTTTCTCCTCAATTATCCATAGAGCTTCATGGCAAAATCTTGCCTTCCCACCCCCCCCCTTCATGATTTTTTAGTCTGCCTTCTGGATTTCATGAAATAGTTTTTGCCTTTAGCGGGGTGGTATTTTAGTACTTTCTTTCTAATGTCTTAGAAAAAAAAAATCTATTTCTTACCTATAGTTGTTTTGGAATGTAGTAAATCATTGGAAATCTATATATGTATGAAAATTTTTACTGTAAAAATTCATATGCACCTGGATAAACAAAGGGTACTTCCTTTTCTGGATTCTAGATTATAGACATTTTTCAGAATTTCTTACAAACTCTTCTAGTTGCACTATTCCCAGTTGGTTAATTGGCTTTCTATTTCTGTGTTTCTTTCTTAAGAGTCTCTCTCTCTCTCTCTCTCTCTCTCTCTCTCTCCTGGAAGAAAGAGCAATTATAAGTTACTAGCATACAGCGGGTGATTATTCTTGTATCCTCTTGTGTCCCACCATTAATAATGGAGTAACTATAGATACTTAACTTCTCTGAGCCATGCTTCTTTACCTGTAGAATTGTGCAATATTTCCTGTGAATAATGAGATACTGTGTGTGTGTGGGGGGTATAGTAGCACCATATTGTTCATCTTGCCCATGTTGGTTCTTACCAGTCTTTTCTATGAATCAAGGCCTGCATCCCTTTTACCTGTTCCTGACTCCTGATGCTTCCATTGCTGCTGCCCACCTGCTCCCCCTCCAGTAGATCCTGACGCTTCTTTCCTGCTTGTCTATTACTCAGTATTTGGTTTTTCATACCTGGCATGTCTAAGTCATCACCAGGTAAGTCTTTATCTCTCATGTTGATCCTGTTTTGCCACAGACAAATCCAATTTTGATAGTAAGTCAGTGTACTTCTGGAAAATTTAGCTTTTGAGATAATTTTGATAGATAATGATGAGTAAAACAGCCTTTTGGCAGCCTTTAAAGTTCAGGCAAGGTGGTTTGCTGGTCAAAACGACCTTTTCTACTTTTTGCCGTAGTTCCTGGAATATCTTCCACATAGACTCATTCTTTGGCTCTTTAAGTTTCTTGCTATCTAGACTTTTCAACTAACCCTCAAATCCTCCAGGTTAGCATTTGAAATCATACTCAGTTGGCACCTGAGATGGGCTAAGCTAAGGTCAAGGTCTTGCATAAATGGAGCATAGCCTAAGGTTGGGTAGCAGAGGAAACAGGAAGAGAGAAAGCATCAGACACAATTCTATTCACTCATCGCAGTTCTGCCATGGGCTAGCCTCATAACCCTATGAGTTTTCCTAATGCCAATTATCTAAAAAAGCCTGGCTCTGTGTACCTCAGTAAGAGGAAGAGTCATAGTCATTTTCTGCCTGCTTCCCAAGGGTGAGGATGCCAACTGAGAGACTTGGTGACATCTTAAAGCAACATCAGGTGAAAATTAGGGAATGAATTTACTTGGAGCTTTAGGAAAGGAGTTCTGACTTTGTAGACTGGATTAAAGAGTCCAAAAGGAAGAGGGCAAAACATCACTTCAATTGAATAATTTGTGGCTGAACTGTGTGAACTTGTGGCTGTGGTATATTTATTCTTCCTCTTATTTTCCACATTGCATACAGTGGATGCGCTGGGAAGATAGAACTCCCTTATCAATTATTTCAGTATATTCTTTATCACTTTAGAAGAGGAAGCTTGTGTGTATTTTTTATGTAAATGTAATATCTCCCTGCTCCTCAATGCAACATGAACCATGATGCTGATCCATGGGATTCTCAGTTGGTGCAACATGTCAGAAATGCTGCACAAAATCCCGATAGTTGGCTGCAAAGTCTGCCCTGAAGATCAAAAAAAGGAGGCACATACACATCCTTAACAAGTGCTCAGCAGGTCTTTTGGGTTATATTACTCTCCTACAGCTGCCTCTCAGAAAAGGATTCCTCTACAAAGTACTTGGTAATGCCTCATACCTTTGGAGAACTCTTCTGGGCCTCTGTGTCAACTCACATTGCAGAGCCAACTGGAGTAATGAGCTCTCTGCAAAGTCACCTGGGAAGAGGACAGCCCATAGTGCTCACTTTATCTGGGATTTAAAATGCTTTGTTCTTGTTGAATTAAAGTATCCCAGCCATCCCGCCCTGGATGCATCCTGTCTTAGCTGATCTCATGGTTACAATACAAGAACAATCTCAGTTGAGCCGATTTTTTAATGAAAACATAATCCCCTATTTTAAACTTTTACCCTAACCCCCTAAAAAGTATATGTGTTCTTGCATATGATGTTAAAAACTGTTTATTTGCAGTTCCTTTTTGTTTGCAGCCTCATTGCATTTTTTTTTCTCTAATCCGTAGATATATGCTTCATCTCTTGGAAATAAAGCAAGGTTTTTTGTTTGCGTGTTTGTTTTTCCTAGTCGGGCGGTATCTTAGGGAAGTTGCTCGTGGCATTATCCTGGCTCTGGGTGTGCTGCCTGCCTTTTCATACATTCTCACCCCACCACACTTTTCTTGTAATGTTGCTGAGTCTGGCTAATTTAGATCCTTTCTCTAAGTTGCTTTCATTTCACTAAAGTTGAGAAAGTCTGATACTGTGCTCACAGAGCTGTTGAGTTTAAGAGCTCAGAGAAATGCTCCCCACTGAGATTTCTGGATGCCACAGTGGTGTCTGGAATAGGAAGCACATCAAAGTGCTTTTGGCAGCAAGTAGATGAGATTCCTGGCCACTCGTAAGATAACTTTTACAGCTCCAAATATCTTCACGATTCAATATTCAAAGAGTAGAAGGTAAAACATGTGTCTTACTTTTTATAAAGGAGAAAAACTTTTCCCACAAGCCTCCCAGCTACTCCTCAACCCCAAGTGGAGTTCCTCTTATATCTCATTAGTCAGACTGGGCATCTGGTCACCCTAAATCAATCACCAGAAAAGGAGAATGAGATTTCCACAGTTAGTGTAGCCCAGTCATGATCCATCTTTTGGGGCAGAGGCCATCTTCCTTACAGTATTACCTAATTCCTGAGTAAAATCTAAATTTAGTTAATAGGTAGAGAAAAACAGATATGGGGTTGGCAATCACAAAGAACATTTGCTACAGGAAAAATCATGAGTGGGTTTCTAGGTCCCTTGCCTATCATTTGCATATGTCTAAACAAAGTTTTCTATTTAGTCTGAGATATTTTCAAGTAACTATGTAGTTTCTTTGTTAGATCCTGTCCTGGACCTCAGTTCTCTCACTAAACTCAAAGAGAAAGGCATCAGAGAATGTAGGGAGTCATGGAGAAAAAAATGTAGGCAGAGGGTTGTCCAGAAAGAGCATCTTAATTCGGGTGACCATGTAACTTATAATTTAAATCAGGACACTTTTGAGAGTCTAAGGAGAGGATAGGAAAAATTCTGCCATGTCAATAGATGTAAATCATCGCAGGCAAGCCCAAATGTATGGTAAAATCAGGTTTATGTGATAGTCTATTTTGAAAATATTATGGAGAAGCTAATTTTTAAAAAGTTTTCTTAGATAAAGAGAATGCAAGATTTATTTAAAATAATGGGAAATTCCAAATTTATATGAAAACATTTTTACATTTGATTTTGTTTAAAATCCAAGTGTTATAAGACTTGGGAAAGTATGTCTATTTAAAAGGTACAGTGACTTTTTTTTTTTTACCCTCGCAGATCTTGTAAAACTTCTAGGATGAATTTGGGGAAAAATAGCGTATGTAATCAAAATATTGCATTTTTTTTTTTTTTGCTGGGAAACTATAAATATTTATCTTTTTTTCATCTCATGTTCATGCCAAGTCTTTCTCTGATTTCTTCTAACCTGCCAAGGCTTAACTATCAGTGATATTTTTATACTAAGGAGCTTTTTGGTCATTGGTGCTGATGGAAGCCTGAGAAAGAGCTTTTTGTGATGGAATAGTCAAAATAGAGGAAAAATAATCTACAGAGAAAATGTTTTCAAGCATGGGTGAAACATGTGAGAGGTTATGCCCTCAAAGAGAACATTCCAGGGTAAGCTCTTTCTCATGCGTAGTTAAATTTTGCCTTTTGCTTCTGTGTTCACGGAATGTTTTGTCAGTCACAATAAAGGAGAGCCTTTTCATTGACACAAACCACTGAATCTGTTTTAGTGAATGTGCTATGGTCCGTATGTATCTGAAAGAATAGGAAACACAAGTTGAAATTTAAGCACACTCGCATGTAGTATATGTATATTCAAAATTGAACATTGATGAGACAGGAACAAGAATTATTTTGAAAGCCCCAAATCATCTCTCCCTTCCATTCAATTTCTGCTATATACTAGTATAAATTTTTTATGAATAGTAAAGAGATTTGTATTTCCCTACGTTTTTAATCTTTAGTTTCTCCTTCAGGCTACTTAAAAACAGGATTCAATTTCTTGCTTTTCCTTATCGGTCAAGTGTGCCCTTTATTTAATGATTTAAGAATTGAAATTGATACTAAGACTTCTGGTCTATATATTTAGATTTTGGATCTTAGAAATGAGTAATTACTAAAAATCAACATTCTATCAAGAATGTAGCAGAAACCTCATATTTCTGAGTAAACCTCTATTGCCTTGTACGTAAAGGGGCTATTTCTTGGTCTGCTAATCTATGGGTTACATTCAGTCTAGGTTACCAGAAAGAATAGGTAGATGGTAAACAAGGCATGAAGCACTCTGTCATAGAACTCAGCAACCCAAAATGGGGACAAGAAACCCATCACTTTTGGGTATATTCAAAGGTCACTTTGTTAAATCATGTCATCTTCCCAGTATCTGGATTCATTACCTACAGGCTGCCTGTTACTCTCAGGGTCCTTTCTGTTTGGTCCAAAACCGAAGAGAAATAATTGGCTCTGGTGGTTTCATGTGAATGTTGAAATAGCAGCACTACTGCTCAAATATCCCCAGCAGCTCATAATTAATTATCTCCCTGATTTTCACATTTTTCCTAAGGGACAGGTAAGAAAGTGGGTACAGAGAAAACTTAATTCTCAGGTAGAAAATAGCAGATCCAACTCTCTTAAAACCTGTATGCTGGAAGAAATGGTTGTTTCCTCTACCTTCCTCTTGACATACAGCCAACAGCCCAGCCAGTAGCTGTCTAACCATGTCAAGGAGGGATTCAGGGCTGGTGCTTTCAGTGACCTCACTCCTTCTAGTGAGTGTCACACTATGGTACTTGTAGAATGAGTCTGAAGTTTAGCCTCACCATTTACATGTAAGAATCACTACTTCTTTTATCTCTGCAATCCAACTTTGTATCACCCTGGAGTTTCCTAACTTCTGGAATGGCGAGAAATTCAAAATTGGCTTTTCTTATAATGGGGTCATACCTGATTCTCTAGCTCGTGATGAAAGAAAAGCTTGAGGAAGAGAATAGTTCTTAGTTGGTGGTAGAGTCATGTTTATTGTTGTTCTTTTGACCCCAGGTGCTTTCGGCTGTGACCTCTGTCTTAAGTACTATTGTTCTGGTTTGGTTGGTGATGTGTGGTCAGCAGTGCTCTCAATGACCCCCAGCTGGCCTGCAGTAAACATCTCTTCTGTCCTGCATGCTGCATGGAAACAGAGCACCAGTCTCTGCCACCTCGATACCCATCGTGGTTGAATTGAGTCCCTCGAAAAGATGTGCCGAAGTCTCAACCACTGACACCTGAGAATGTGACCTTATTTAGAAATAGGGTTTTTGTATATGTGATGCAGATGTAAGTTAATATGGGCTCATATTGGAATAGGGTGGGTCCCTAATGTAATATGGCTGGCGTCCTTATAAGGAGAGGAAAAGAGACAAAAACACAGAAACAGACACACACAAAGATAAAGAGTGCCATAAGACACAGCTCACACAGAAAAAACACAGTGTGACAACTGAGGCAGAGATTGCAGTGCTGCACATACAAGCAAAGGAACACCAAAGATTTTTGACCACACCAAGAACTAGGAGAGAGCTTTGGGATTTTGCCCTAGAGCTTTCTGAGAGAACATGACGTGCTGATGCTTTGATTTTGAAATTCTGGTCTCTAGAACTGTCACAAAATAAACTTCAGTTGTTCTAAGGCACCCAGTGTGTCATGGCAACCTTAGGGAAAGAATACATTCCACCTTACGTTTCCTACCCCGTTACCTTTCCTCTGTCTCTCCCTCACTGAGCGTAATCCCTCTCTACTGAGCATTTGGGAACTCAATGTCGGCCGCTCTTCGTGGGGTTAGAGAGGATAAAGAAAAAGCTAGCACAATTTAGCCTTTTTCTTGAAATTTTACCCTATTTCAGGAGGCAACTTTGGTGGGAAAAAATAGAAGCAGCAAGAGGGTATTAACAGTCCCCAGGGTCAAACCACCTGACTCTGCTCACTCTGGCACGTGTTTCACATAGAGTATATCTTACAATCTAGACTCATCAGTTGTTTTTGGCAAATGTTTACTGAGTTCCTCCCATGTGCAAGGCAGGAAAGATGGTCCTAGTCTTAAGTGAGCCACCAATCCAGAGGAAAATAAAGAGTTACAGAGATGTATTTATAAAGTGTTTTGGGGACTCAGAAAAGGTGTAAGTAATTTTCGTAAGGAATGAATGGTGGTCATAAAAGTTTACTTAAAAGACATTTGTGAGCTGCATCTTCAAGGATGAGTAGGGTTTTGCCAGGAAGATTAGGAATAGATACTCTAAGACATGGAAATATGAAAAATTACATGGGAAGTTTGAAAAAGAAGGAATTAATTTGCACGACTAGATTATAGTGTAGGTGGTAAGAATAGTGGCAGATGAGGAAAAGGTCGATTAAGGCCAGATTGTAAAAACTTAGGAGTTGCTTACTATGGGCCAAGTCTTAACACTAGTTGTTTTTAATACATTATCTCATCAAATCTGAGAGGTAACTACCTGCATTACATAGTAGATGAACCTGAAAATTAACAGATACAGGTAACTTGTCCATCAAATTCAGATGTTAGATGGTAGAGACCATAGTTCAAGCCAAACCTAAATCTTAAGGCCTTGATCTTTCCACCACACTGTACTGCAGAGAGAAATGGGGAATGCATAGGGACTCTTGAGAAAAAGAATGGTGGTGGCATAGTCTGGGTGGAGGATGCCTCGGACATCCAGAGGCTGGATGCAGTATGGCTATGGCAATACAAGAAGGAGCTGCTGTGAGACTAAAAAGAGGAATCCTAGTGGAAAGAACGGAACTTATTTGCTCAAGTTTGATGATCAGTTTATGAAAAAAATAAAAACAAAAACAAAAACAAAAACTATTAATTTTAAGGGTCCTGGTTTGCTTCATGTTTTTTGAAGATGGTGCTATTTCCCGTGGTGACTTAGGGAGAGGAACATGTATTCTGTGAAAAACAGTGATGAGTTTATTTGTTGCTGCTTTGTGTTTTAAGTGCCTGGTGGAAGATGTCCAGTAGATAATCATAAAATTTGGTTGGGATTTCAGGAGGGAAGTCAGGGCTAGAGAACTATTTTTGATTGATCAACATGGTAGTTTAGCTGGAGTGACCTTCCTTGAAACATAAATCTCATTTCTATCATTAACTTCAACAATTACATGGAACTCTTAGGAAAAAAAAAAGACCTACTTCAACCAAGATCTGCCTCTGCCTACGTCTCTAGCCTCATCCTGAGGTTCATTCTTCTTCAGACTCGGACTCTATATTTTTCAGTTATCAGAGATATATGTGAGGCTCCTTTCCAACTCAGGTACCTCAGCTCAGAATGCACCCCGCAACATACATACATGTCTGTACACAAATACATGCACATACCAGTACACATATACAAATATGTGCACATGCATGCACACTGTCATTGTACACATGCACACACATGAGTATACAAACATGCACTTTGATTCATGCCTATACACTATGAACACACATAGTTGGCCCCTGCACGTGTGTGCACAAATGTGTACATACACACACACTTGCATACCTTTCACCTACTCGAGTCTAGCTTATTTCACAAGTGCTCAGCTGACACATCTTTTTATAAGGCAAGTCTTCCACGACCTCACAGTAGGACAGGTTTCATTTTCTTTTATGCCATAGCACTTATTGTGTTGTGTTGAGCAACTGGTGCTCTAATGTTTTTTTTCCCTGTTAGAATGGAAGTTCCACGTCAGCAGAAGTTTTCTACACATTTGTCTAGCCTCGATGCACACTGCACACTACCTGGCATAAGCGGGCAATATAACTTATAGACTGTGGGTGTACGTGGATGGATGGACGGATGAGGCTATGCGCGTAGATGACATGTACTGAGTGACCATGGAGGGGAAGAGTAGGCAGGACTTAGGATTATCCTCCATACTCCATAATGAACTACCAACCCACGTACTCTCTTCTCTGATAAAGATTCCTGTTTTGGTAAACCTCGAAGTCTATTCTTTCAAACTTCTTGACCTCTAAGAAAAAGCAATTTTCCATTTATGCCCTAGGTTACGTTGTATGGAAAATACAAGAGGAAAACTAGGGCTTTTCTATTAGTTTCTGAACTATCTCATTAGTTGCCATCAGTGTTGGAGTAATCGACTTCTCATTAAAACTTCTCATTAGATGGTTATTTTTCCCTTTTACCTTCTGGCATGGAATTCAGAACATTTAACTTATCATCACTTTCCTATTTATCGCTTAAAGAAAATTCACCTTTCCCCTAATTATCACATTCTGATTTTTCAGGGGTTTATAAAATTTTTAATCTTATGATAGGATTTTATTTTTTATTTTTTGATAAGCCTTTAGCAATTGATCCATCTAGCATTTCAAAGTGTGTTTTAGTGATACAAGGTATCCTTTCTTTAAGATTTTATTTTGCCAACACTCATTCATTGCATGGTATGAAGACAACATGCACTGAGTGGCTATGGAGGGGAAGAGTAGGCAGGACTCAGCAGTTTTCATGGTATTTCATGGCTAGGGCCAGTTGCGCATTTGATCAGAATACACTGAGACCAAAAGAGCAGTTTAATTCATTCTTAAGTAATGTGTTTTTGCCTGTGAACATTTCAGGCAACCTGAGTTATCAGGTATGTATTTTTAATTATAAATAAAACTGGATGAGAAAAGTGACTTGATCATGGCACATGTATGCCACCACCATGAAACATAATCCAATTTGATTGGTAGCATCACTTTCATTTATGAATAACATTTTAAATCTTATGCACAAGTATTACCTATACAAATTACCTCCAGCTGAAGAAAGAGCTTGCTTAGTCACAGTTGGGTTGTCTACCTTTTCATAAAAAAAATATCTTGTAGAAAGCTTCTAAACAAGAGAATAGGATGTTTCAGATGTAGGGGTGTGTGTGTGTGTGTGATTTTACTTGTAATATCTGTGTTAAAGAGCACTAAAACAATATGAATCACTGACATTAGAGTGTGCATCTGTTCATACAATAGAAAAGTCTTGCAATATGCATTAATACATTTCTTTTGTTGGTGTTTTAGAGTGATCATTCATTCCATTCTCCTGGCCCTTCCAAATTCCATACATTAATAAAGTTGCTTCAGAATGGTCTTCTTTAGTTTCCATCTTCTTTCCCAAGAACTTCCTCATGCCTCCCCAAATCTCAAATTCATACCCAGTCTCAAGCACAACTGGACACCTTCCTTCTCTCAGTACAAGAAAGAGAAGATTGCTAAAGAGCTAAAACTACTTAAAAACTTAACAGAAAAGCCTGCGTCAGAGAACCATTGGAGAAATATAAGTTTCTAATTATAACTGGCACCAGAGAAAATACTAAAGCCAGAGGCAGGTCCACAGTGGGGAAAATAATGGATTTAAAAGAAATCATTTCCTCCTTATGATAATATTATCTTCATTTCTTTAATCTAGTTTTTTTCTTCTTCCTCCTCCTCTTCTATTATTATTGATGTTGTTGTTGTTATTTTCTTTCTTGCCTTTTCTCTTTCTAGCCTACTTGATTTTAAGCCCCCTGGAAGACAAGTGTTGCTTCTGTCTTTAACACCACTATATACCCAATAATTAGCACATAGCAGATTCTAAGTAACTATTTGGAGACAGACTGTTCTTTCTATAGTTTTTCTTTTTTTTTTTTTTTAGATTAGCATTTCTCCCCATTTTCTGACCTCCAACCTTCTTTCTTCCTCACCAATATGTCACCATAGACGTTCTTTTCCTGTGACGTCGAGGTCAGTAAATTTCAGGTCTGTCACCCCTAAATGGGCACCAGAGGATGATGGCCCTGGATAATGGTAGGAAGTCAGATGAGGGGAGACAAATACGTTGGAAACGTATCTTAAGAGTTGGAACCTATTTGGGGAGTGTACATAAGAAAAAATAAAACACTCAAAAATATGAGCAAAAAGGGAAAAATTAAAACTAATTTTAGAAAGTAATGCATTTTCATTCGCTCTTGCCACATGATCACTTTATCTTCCATGCCTCTGAACACATTCTCTAATTACAACAAAGAAACTTTAAAATATCTAATACCTTTGTAAAATTGCCATTAAATTTTGGAATACCATGTGAAACTTACCATAATTGAGAATATATAATAATTTACTATAAAGAGCGTTCTTTTATTAAGGATAATCGAAAGGCTTATGAAATTCACCAGATAGAATATCTCTATGCACAATAAGCAGGAGATTCAAGAGAAAGTATATAGGAATGAGCTCTTATCAGTGAATACAATTAGTTAATATAGTGTATTTTTATATCTGTTCCCAAATCAAAATGGATCTTGAAGTCTAAGTTTTTATTTTCTAAAACATGATTTAAAAAAAGTATAGACTATTGGTAGATAGGGAGAGATAGAAATATATAGTTTAGACAGATAGAAAAAGCAACATATACATAGATATTGTTTCCTTTATGCAGGTATAGAAAGTAAAATAAAAGTATACTGACTAATGAATCAGTATTCTGTGACTAATTCTGTTACTAATAGCTTATATTATTCTGCTGATTTGAGCTAACAAGTCTCTTCAACTCAAGGACTGGAAAAATTATTTAATACAATTTTATTATTTTACTGACGAGGCCACTAAGGGCCTCAGTGAGCAGAGAATGCAGTACACCCACTGTGTGAAGGTGATTCCCAATGCAATGAGTCAAGAGAGGGAATTTATTTATCTTTTCAACTCATCTTTTTTTTTTTCTATTTTCCAGCAGCTTATTGAGGACCTTATTTTAGGACAGGCAGTGTGCTAGTCATTGAGGATAGAGACAAATGGCCAACCTGTTCCCTGACATCAAGGATATTAAATTCTGTTGATAGAGTCTTGCAATATATACATACATGGATATGCAAATAAAATAATGATGGACTGTCACCAGCCCTACATTGAAATTAACGGGGTGATGTGATAGATGATAATTGGCTTTGAGGAAGAATATATAGTGTGTTTCTCTCTGAGAATACTGAATTGGATACATGCAGGCTGAGAAGCAGCCAGCCATGTTCTGAGTATATGGCCTTTGAGGAGGATTAGTGCTCCATGAAGAGTAAGGGTTCAGTGGTTAGAATAGAGAGAGCAAGAAGGGTAGAAAGAAAATCAGTAAGGATGCTGGCCAAACTCTGCAGAGCATTGAAGGCCGTGGTATGCCATTAAGATGTAATTTCTAAAAGTAATAGAAAACATTGGTGGTTTTACTTGAGAGAATGACTTACTGATTTAGATTTTGAAAGGATACTCTAGCTGCTTTATGGAAAATGGATTGCAGGAGACGGGGACAGATAGGAAGGGAGAAAATTCCTTAGGAGGCTTTAAATAAGGAGAATGGAGAAGAGTAGATGTGCTGGAAGTATACTTTTAGGGTAGAGTTAACAAAATGTGCTGATAATTCATGGATAGGGAGCTAGGGGTAGGAGTAATGGAAAGGGAGACACTGAGAATGTCTCCTCGTTTTGACTTGCAAGGCTGAGTGGACGGTGGCAGTGTTTACTGAGATGGAGAAGACTGGGGTAGGAATAGAAATGTGTTTTATTAGCCTAGAATTTATATTCGATTTGACTTGGATTCTCTAATACAAATCAAAAAAAAAAAAAAAAAAGATTACGTCTCACCTGGAGCTAAAATATAGTTTATTTCAGTCAGGACAAATCTGAATGTGCCAGAGAAAATCATGAAATATGAATGATATCTTCTCCTTGTATCACAAACAAAACAGTAATTTTCATAGTGGTTGAAGGTCATCTTGGGAACTATGTGAGGTGGTAGGATTTGTATATATGGAAATGACAGCGGATATGTGTCACTGTATTGCAAACATGTGTGTGTGTGCGTGCGTGCGTGTGTGTGGCAATGTTTAGAAGGACAGGATGTCCATATGAGCTTATAAAAGTGGATGCCCTTGGATTGGGTGGCAGTTTAAGATAGCCCTATATTTCAAGATTGATCTTTATAAAACCTGAATTATTTTTTTTTTCTAAACCATTTTCAAGAAGAGTATTTTATGTGAATACTCATGGAATAACAGACCAGTTCTCTTTTGCCTAGAATGAAAATCGCCTGTTATACATTCATCATCAGTAAATATTTTGGAAACTTCAAGAATACATTCATCCATATTGGCCTCAGACTTTACTGTCTGACAGATATAGTAAAGCACTCACCAGAAACCATATATTAGCCAGATATGTAAGACATCAAACTGAAAGGTTACATAACAGCTATGAAGGGCATAGTTGCTCTCACAGTTCTAAACGTTAAGGAGGTCTGTTTGAAACTTGAAATAAAAACTAATATATAGCAATCTTAAACTGTCCATATCCATGATGATCACACTGCAATATAACAAATGCTTCTGAATGGCACCGAAAGCGATACATTTTTTCCCTAAAATGAATCAGTTCTCTGTTTCTAGCTTAATATAACACCATAATGTACATATACTCCAAAACACTTCAGGGGAGGGGTACCTTTTATTTTCTCCTTTGGAGATGGAGAGGTAATTTGTGGTGTAGAATAGAGAGAAGAGAAATGGGAAAATTATATTATCTACCCTGCTGTGAGAGAACTGGGAGAAAACTTGAAGAGAACCAATGTGGAGACATCATTATTGGGCTAAATTAAAACTCTAAATCTCTAACTTTTTGAGATTGGCGCTTTGAAGCATCCTTATTTCCCTTGTAATCACTCTCAAAAATAACCTACTTGCTAGGGTGGATGACATGATCATTTTTCTTTAGGTAGAATGTACTATTTCAATGTCCAAAGACATTTTTTTTTTTACGTGATATTCAGTGAGTATCATATTAATTAAATTGACTTGCAGTCTCTTCCTGGTGTTTATTAACAAGACTATGGCATGGTTGGTGGCTTCATCTGAGCCTCACCCAGTGTCTTTTAAACTAGTTCGGGGTTGCCTCACCCACCGATACTTTTAAACTGATTTGGGGTTGCCATGAAGTTTGTAGCTTTAAAAAATTAGCCTACCACTTTATCCAGAAATGAGGATTCATCTCACAATAGCTTGATAATTGTATCTCTTACTAATGTATTTCTTTCTTAATATTTGTTCTATAAGCAAAGGTTTGGGAGTAATTTTCTTCAAAAGTCTGGGGAAATAAAAGAAATGTCTTCAGCAGAAGCAGGAAGGTTAAGAAACTTGGCAAAGAATAAGCCAGGGTCAGATTATAGGCAGAGCTTCCCTTTTAATGCCATGCATGAAAGAAATGGCCAGTTAAATAGATCGTCCCCCAGCTTGTGGGAATTTTGCAACACCTTGCTCTAAGATCTCACTGGCTTTGGAGTCCTGCCTAGATTTGTTAAAAATTTTTTTCTCTGTCAGTTGTTCTCTCTCTTTCACACACTACGTATTTTTTGGATGGCCATTTTAGTAACTGTACTCAATGTTTTTTTGTGTGTTTTTTAAAACCATCTAGCCTCATTTTCCTGTATGTAGGGCTTTAAGGAGATTATTAAATGGGTTTGCAAGTACCATCCAGTTATGCTGGAGTGAATTTAACCTTGAGAATAGCATTGGCTCACATTCCCAGTGCCTACAAAAAAAGCATGCGAGACCAAATCTCTATGAGTCTGTAGTTTTCTATAAAAAAAATAAGATATGAAAGGCTTTTGAAAATCAGGCAGCATGGCTAATAAGATGTATGAAATAAAAATTCCTACCTTTCTTTTATTTGGCATTATGTTTGTAGGTAAAGTCAAAGGATATTGTACTTATAGTAGACAATTACATGTATATGGTTCCATTATTCTAATTTACCCAGTTTTGTTGCAATTGGAAAAATTTTGGAAAAGTAGCAATAACTAATATCCAAACAGCTATTTTCGGGACACAAACACAGAAAAGAAAGATAGCTTGAAAGTTTTAAGAGGGTTAAAAGAAGGCAAATACAAAACTGTGAAGAGAACACGTTGGGGGCAACTCACGTGAACTAATGGTGGGGGCTGACTTTCAACCAGGATTGTCCTCTGTGCCCTTTAGACCCACCCTTGTGCAATGTAAAATGATATTCAGTAATAATGCTGCCTTCAAAATGAACTGAGCTGTCTTCTATCAGCTAGAATGTAAGTTCCATGAGGGTGCTAATGTCATTTTTACCTTCTTTATTCACTAATTTGAACCAAGTGCTTAGAATGGTGCATAGTGTGTATTAGGAACTTAGTACTTATTTGCTAACAGGAAGAATGCATTGGGTACTTGTTTGGATGACAAGTAGTATGATAGTAGTTTGGTTAACCGCATTGTATTAAGGTCAACTTCCTGGTTTCGATCTTTGCCCTTTGGTTATGTAAGATGTTAACATAAGGGGAAGATGAGTGAAGGGTATCTGGGACTTCTACTATATTTACAATTCTCTGTTAATTGGGAGTTATCTCAAAAAAAAAAAGTTGATGTAGGAGATTGAGAATGGAAGAGGAAGAAAGAAAAAAGAATATGAAGGCTAAGAACCCTCAATTCTGGAGGAGTACAAAAAGACAAGTATGAGTTAAAGGGGCAGGAATTAAGTGATATGAGTACAAGCAATTTGAAGGACTAAATAGACTTTGGCTGCTAACTGTTCCTGGAACCATAAGGAAATCTCAAATATTTTCCACCAGGAGATATCATCAGTTCTTACCTTTCACCTGTGCTGCTTTTCCCAACAGCTCACAGCCCTGAATCCTAAGTCCACCCTCCCTTTGTAGCATTGTATTAACAAGTATTCAGATACTAGAATTTAACTGTAATTTCTTGTGTAATCACAGGCTCAAAAGAACACTAGAAAAAAAAGGAGAGCTTTGGAAAGGAAAAATGGGCAGCCATTAGTATTATTTTGTGAAGGGAACAAATTTAACAGGTTAATCTGTCCTCAGTGTTCTCAACAATTTGTTCCCCATAATGGAGAAAGGAGGACTAATTTGTGCATGCCTAAGTTATCTATCTAAAACTTTCAAAGCCAGAAATCAAAAGAAGTTATAGTTCATTTTAAGCAATATCCACAAAACCTAATATAGTCTACTTCTGAGTAATCATTTAATTATGGTATTCTATCATTTTATTTTTAAAAAATACGCTGAGTACATACAAATGACTAAAATATCAACAGATTCTTTCTTCCTACGCATAACCATTAATCTTAAATGTTCCAAGAGAAGATGTTTAAAAAGTAACTCTTTGCAGCACTAGTACTTCTTCCTGTAGCTGCAGGCCCCTTTTCTTCCCAATCCCCTACTTTCTTCCTTTTATTTTCTCTTGTCACCTTGTGGTTATGGGTAATCCAGCACGTAGGAGTGGATTGGTAGGGGAAGGCATGAAGGATGCATTTTGCATTCACTTGTATATCAGCCTCGAAGCCAGGCTGGCAGCAATATTGTGGACAATGGATCTTTCAAACAAATCGACTGTTGTCTGTTCCTTCCTTCTGTAATTTTTGGCAGAGCTCTCTGTTACGTGTTTGGATTCTTGAAACTTTGAATGAATAAACTAGGACATGGTATTAATGTAAAGAACTGGCATCTTTGTTGACTTGTTCAACAGACTATGTGTATAGAAAAGCAAAATAAGCACTTTCAGAAGTGTTGTACACACATGTCTCGGTTTGGAGAGTTTAAACAATGTAGAATGCAATGCCCTGGAGAAAGCAAGGCTCATCTTTGGACTCTATAAAGTTTAGTTTCTGAATAAATATATTCTATTGGCCATAAATGAATAATATGTGAGCAGTTGCATGTAAGATGCACATCTCTTAGCCTTTGGATCAAATATAGAACAAAATACATAGTGATACTGTTAAAGGTAAATTTCTTGGGCTGAAATGTTATGAGATTTATGGTTAAACTAGGTGAGCCTCTCTTTGTAGTAGGATGGCAGTAATTCAAAATATTAGGCAAAATTAGAGTTTAGATGCAAATTGCACACCTGCAGAGACTAGGCATTATAACATAAAATTCACATAGTACAACCCAGTGATAAAATGAGTTGTTCTCAGTAGACCAGGGTTTCTCAGCCTCAGCATGGTTGACATTTCATGTCAAATAATTTATTGCTAGAGGCTCTTCTGTGCATTATAGGATGTTTAGCAGCATCCTTGACCTGTACCCACACGATGCCAAGTGGCACCCCCCTCCACTTGTGAAATAAAAACATGTTGTCAGATGTCTCTTGCTAGGGGCAGGGGAGTTGCCAAAAATCATATTTGAGAATGATTACAACAGGCCAAGGCATGGCCCATATTGACCACGAGGAAGTTGTATATTCTTACAAAATGATTTCCTATTTGTACCAAAACTATAAGCAGTATGCCAGAACAGTCTACCTAGAGGCCTCATTGTGCAGTGGACTTTGAAAGTCTCAGCCATGTGAGCAAGAGTGAGTAGACAGAGTGGCCGGTTGCCCAACTTGACTGACCGCCTTCCTCCATCAATTAACCTCTCTAGCCTTAGTAGCTTCGATCTCTAACCCTTCATTGACTTTTTTTCCCCTGACCATGGAATGAATTGTCTCCTTTATCCCAGAGCAAAATCAAAATGTCTCTTGACAATGCAAAGGTTTAAAATTACTGTATTTTCTCTCTTCACGTCATGACTAATTTCTTAGAAAAATAGTCTTCAATGCCTGCCTCTACCTCCTCACTGCCCACTTTCTGGAACACATCCCACAATTCGCTTTTTTTTCTGTATCACTACTAAAAGTGGTCCCCCAAATGCTACAATTCAATATTCAAATGAGCACATTAACTGAACTTTTCCTAAGTTCATCTTTTTTGACTTTCATGCAACTTTTGGTTGTCTCGATCACTGGTTCTTAAACTTTATCATGTCTCAGACATTTTTTCTTTTGTTTTTGTGTGTGTTTAATTATTTTTTAAATTTACATACAGCAAAATTTACTCTTGCTGGTACACAGTTCTATGAGTTTTGACAAAGGCACAGTCATGTAACCACCATTTCAATCAAGATATGAACCACCACTCCCTCCCCAGTTCCATCATGCTGCCCCTTTGTCGTCAGACCCGCCTCCCACCCTCAGCCCTGGCAACTATCGATCTGCTCTTCATCCCTATGCATCTGTCTTTTCCTGAATGTCGTGTAAATGCAATTTGAATCTGGCACCTTTCATTAACATAATGCATTTGGGATTTATCCACGTTTGTGTATCGGTAGTTCATTTCTTTAAAAAACAAAAACAAAACAAAACAAGAAAAAAACACCTGCAGCACCTGGTATTCCTAGGTGTTCTCCCTTCTAAGTAGTAGCCAGGCCTGACCCTGCTTAGCTTCCGAGATCAGACGGGATCAGGCACATTCAGAGGGGCATGGCTGCAGACCTAATTCATTCCTTTTTAATGCTGTCAGTCTTCCACTGTGTGGATGTACCAAAGGTACATCTGGCATTTACTCTTGGCATTTAAATCTGTCATTACTCTTGAATCCCAGCCTAGATTTCCAACTGCTTATGAACATCGTCTGGGTAAGCCACATGCATCTTAAGCTTAATTTACTCAAACTAAACCTAATCTCATAGTAAGAGACTTTCATATTTCCACTGGTGGTAATCACCATTTGACAGTTCACTAGGGGGAAAACATTTAGCATCATCTTTTTCTAATCCTTCTCCCTTCCCTTTATAACCAACCAAGTGTACATTATTGGTGTGTCTTTGCCCCTTTAGACATTCATAACTTCTACAAGTGCTAAAAGAGTATTCTTTTAGAAGGGAAGTATAAAATCAGTTGTATGCTTCAGAAATATCACTCTGGCAGCAATGTAAGAAATTCACAGATATTCAGGAAAATCAAAGGAGACACTCACCATCCCATTTGAGATTAGCTATCATTTTGATTTTCCAGGAGAAAATATGTTTCATTATTCCCAGGAAAAGCAAGTTATCTACCTCTCTAGAACTTAGTCCAGTATTGCTTGGAAAAAAGTACTATTCTGGTGTGTTATGCTTCAGACAAATAAATCATCTGAGAATTATATATTCTCACAAACTTAATGTTTGCTTTATAGGAAGCCACCATATATTTTATTCCATGATAGAATGTCATATATATTTTTCCTGTTACTAGTACTAATAGTATCAATAATAATAGCCATCAATTTTTGAGCACTTTCTAAGGACTAGACCAAGTATTTTGCATATATATATATACATACACACACACACACATACACACATACATACATACATACATACATACATACATATAAATATATATAAAGAGTGAGATTGATAATAGATATAAGTATAGAGATATATAGACATAGTAAGCCCATAGGGGTATAATCTGTTATTGTTCTATTATGCATCTATGTAAACTAAAGGTTAAAGAGGATAACAAATACACTAAAGGTCACCTAGATCATAACTGGTAGAATTGGGATTTGAAGATAGGCTGTCCAAAAGCCAAAGTGATGCGTCTCCAAAAGCACAAAATTTAGTTGCTGTGAGGATGTGGTTCTTGGAACCTGGTCTCCATGAATAACCAGCCCCATCCTCCACAGAATCTGAGACCTGGGTGGAGAAGGAAAAGCCATCCAATTCAACTTTGTGCCTCCAGAGGCTGGTGGGGGTAGTTCTCCATTAGTGAGAGAAGCTGTGCAGCTGGCTAATGGAAGGGGACACAGAGAAGAGCTTTTCTTTGTGAGAGTTCATTACAGAGACATCTGTCGACTTCTAACTTTCTGCTGTATACCCTTTTTCTTTCATAGCTTTCATTTCTAGGCTGTAATGGGTGCAAAATTACTGCAGCATTTTTTCCTGCTAGGCTGACCCCGTTATACACACCACACTCATAAAGCTCTGGCTCAGTTTCTGTTCACATGTTCAAGTGTCCTGTGAGGTGGGGAGGTGCAAGGCTTGGCCACAGTTGCAGGGGGACTGCTTCATTTTGAAAACAAGGATCTCATTTTTTCTTATCGCTGAGTAATAGTCCATTGTATATGTGTACCACATCTTCTTTATCCAGTCATCTATCAGTATTATTGAATTACACACTTGAAACCTATATAATTTTATTAGCCAATGTCATTTTAATAAACAAACAAACAAGGAAACCTTTCTCCTGGACGTTATTTTGATCACTGATGCTGATGGAGTAGTGCCTACTATGTCCCCCTTAATGGTGTATAAGGAGTCTTTAAATGAATTGTCAGGTCAAGTGCCAGGAAATCATCATTTCACAGGCAATAGTTAGAGAATTTGGGGGAGACTTTATTTTCATTTCAACATCCATTTGTCTTCATAATATTTTGCAAAGACACAGCAAAAGATATACCAGAATGGGTATTCAATGGTTACTAGTGATAATCCTTTTTGGAGAACATGAACAAATTGGTTTTGGTAATAATCTGCACACTTTTATCTACTGGAAGATGCTGATATTTTTACAGTCAAAAAATTGTGTGTTTACTCTTTTCTAGGTACCTTTCTAAGCACTAGAGATATATTAGGGAACAAGACAAACATGGTTTCTATCCTGGAGTTTGCATTCTAGTAATATTTGTCAGAAAGTAGCCACATGTGTTTCTAAGCTCACCCTTTCTCATGTACGTATATAGTGTGTATTATGTATATACATATTCATATATATTATATCATTTATAGGTTTCTCACATATTCTCTACTTTAGCCTATATCTCTCACCATAATTTCACACATTTCAATAAACATTTACATATATATTTATATACATAATATTTACATATTATATACATATATATTTATGTATATAAATATATATGTAAATGTTTACATATATGTGTATACACACATATAATATATGTGTATATTTTAGATATGTATATATAATATATATGTAATATAAAATATATATGTAATATATACATATATATATGTATTATAGTCTTCACGGGGAGAAGGACTTGATGGAAATAAGGTACTAACTACAGAAGGTACAGAGCATCTTTTCTTTTAATATAATTGCAAAAATAGGAGTGACATTGGTCATCAGAACATATTTACATTTTACTACCAAGCTAGTAAAAAGGACCGTGGGTCATTGGCATGTTCTGGGTCCTAGAAGCTGCAAACAAAATGATCATTTAGCTGTCCCTAAGGAATTTTTTTACATTCCCTGAACTCATGGACTTTCTTTTTGATATGTGTCTCTCAAAACTATGTGTAGCACTAAATTCTGAGCTACTATTTGCAAAGCTACACAGACATAATGTTAGAGGTAGCAGATGGGTGGGGGAAAGGCTAGTGGGGAGAAAAGCGTGTTTCAGGTCTTGGGCAGCATTTGTCAGAAGCCAGCTATTAACCTGTCAGCATCGGACAGATTGAAAGAGACACTTCTTAAGGTGAGCCCTCTAAGAAAAGGAAAATAAGAAAAAGTCATTGTTGGGTTGACAGGGAAATGATCCCGCCAGGGTCTAGGCTTTGCCTGGAGAGGAAATGTTCCCAACACCTGGGTGTGTTCTTAGAAGACGAGAGTTTATGTGGTGAGGTGTCGATGTGGAGGTAGTGATAAACAGTGAATAAAGGAAACTCTCTTTTTAGGTTTTCTTGACCAAAGAAGCAAAACCATTTTAAAGATGGAGGGCACACATTTTAGTGAAATAAGGAGGGGCTGACTAGTGCTGAGACCAAGGTATGTCTACAGTGAAATGGTGACCCCCCATCTCAGTGGGGAGCACAAATTGTCTCCAGACATAGGTAGGAAAAAATATAAATAAGGACTTTTATTAACAAAACCATGCCCTTATTTCTGAACTTGGTGTCATTATTTTTCTTTCTTTCTTTCTTTTTTTTTTTTAGAGAACACCAGTTGGTTTTTATTTTGCTCACTTAAGTTTTAGCATAAAACTGAGTTCATCAGATATTTCTTGCTTTCCATTTTTTGGGGACACAGTAGGCCTGCACTTCCTGAAACTTCCTATTTTAACAGCACCATGTGATCATTTCAGGCCAATGAGCTGTGAAGGGAGGTGACATGTGTTTCTTCCAGGTCAAGCATTTAAATGTTGATATGAGATCCTCTAAAGCTTTTCTGTCTCCTTCTCCAATGCTACCAGCCATCTTCAGATAGTGACCATTCCATTAGCCTGGTCCTTGGATGAGGATCAAGGCAACACACAGCAAAGCCTCCAGTACACTCACAGCAGATAAAAACAGATCTTTATTATTTTAAGCGGTCAAGATTTTTGGCTTGTCACAGTAGCATAACCTGGCCTGTTATAATGGACATATTTTTTTAGACGTAAGTGTAAGGCATTTTATATTTCAAGGGATTCTATCTTTCTTAATGAACAGAGGCAAAGAATTTGTATAATGTTATGAACCTCTTCTCACAATCCAGGTTACCACTGCACTGTGGGGTTTTCCTTAAGGACGTTTTGTTTATGCTAGTCGTGGAAGACTTAAAGCCACCTTAAGATTGTAATGCTAATAGGGATATGACAAAATCGCTTTACTGTATTAGTAGATATCTTAGTATTCTAGGGACTTTTATGCAGAGAGAGAGAACCAATCACTACTGTCTATACTTTGTTTAAATGCTTTATTTGTTTAAATCATATCTCTAAAAAGCCAAACTTTAAAAACTAAATTTTTCTTTATGAGATAATTAATTCCTCTTAAAGTTTTAAGCTTTAGTTCCATATTTTGTATGGCTGATTTTTTTTTAGAACATGTTAAATACTTTAAAATATATATGTTTGCACTTAACTGTCTACTCTTAAACTAAAATCTATAGTAAATCATGAGTTTTATTCATTTTATCATTATTCCTGTACCCGTTTTTATATTTTCTAGGATTATATATCAATGCCTGGCTGATATATTAAATATAGTTGCTTCTCAAGGTGAATCACATCTGAGCTGCTGGTCAGCAAGCTGAGGTTATATTTTTTAATCATTAAATTAATGTTTAAGGACATACTGCCTTCACAAAAGTCCGATTTTTTTTTTTTTTTTTTTTGCAAATTGCTGTCTCTCTCCAAAGATATTTTTAAAAGTTACACTTGGCAACATTATATAAACCATGTTCATTATTAGATATTGTTCTTTATTTAGCATTATTAAAAACATATATTCTTATAAACAACTTATTAAAAGTTGAGAACCATCTGGCAGTTTCACCTCCCCACCTCCCCAGAGATGAGGGTGAATCCAAGTAATTATTTCTCCTTAGCTTGTTAGATTAATGTGTCATTTGAGATTGCACTGGCGAGTCCTTTTCTACAAGGTTATTAGGTGTAAAGCCCAGAGCTGGCTAACCTTATCTGCTCTTAGTAAGCATCTTCCTTCTTTTTTCTTTTTATCAAGACTGTTTGATGTATTTTTTTTTTTTTACTTTTATTCACAATTCTCAACTTACCCAATAGTAACACGGCCACACAAATACTTTATAAACAGGCATCTAAGTAAAAACTAAAACAAAATGTATGTGCACATATATTTTAGTTCTCCCCTACTTATTGAAATCGATAACAATTAAATATACTTTATTATGTTCATACTTCTTTTATATTACAACTGGAATATATGGGAATATAATTTATATTAACTTTTTTTAACTCTGAACTTTCATACACCTAGTGTGTTTTAATCAACAATAAAAATATTAAGCAATTTTTTCATCAATCTTATTGAGTGTTCAGATTATCCTGAGCTGGCCAGTAGGATCACCTCTGTCCTTTCAGCATTTTCTTTGATATTTTTGGGCTCCTACTTGTGTCCTGGTAACAACAGACATCTTAGACCCATGGAGATTATTTCCCGCCCTAAGACATAAAATTAACAGAACTACAGAGAATGTTGCACACATGAGTGTTGATTGTACGTGCAAATGTCCCTTGTTCTTGACACTTTAAGTAATAACAAATCTGAAAAGTATATTTATTTTATGGTCACATATTGACACTAATTTTTTCCTACTATAAGGGAATAGCTTTAGGTAATTTTTCTTCAACTTGTTGATTTCCACTTATGATTTTCATTCAAATGATCAGTACACTATAAATATCAAGGGATGTTTATGACAGGGTCAGATGGGAAAATCAGAGTGTAGATAATAAGCAGGTAAAGTACGAGGTGATGCTCACTAAGTGTGTGTGTGTCACTGAAGAAAAGCCTGAAAGGATCTACTCTAAGATTGATTTATCCTCCTCACTTGGCTTTTTAATAACTCTAGTTATTGTTCAACAAACATGCTGGATCTTGTATATAAAACATGTTCATAAAATCTCAAAAACTGCTTATTTTTTATAACCAGGTGATATTTTGCATTTGTGTCCATAGTTTCCCTTTAGAATGAGGAGGATTCTAGGTAATCTTATTGTATTATATTTCTACTTCATTGCATTGCTCTCTGGAGGGAAAATTAACAAGAAAAGACTTGTCACTTGAGTTCTATTCATGACCTCTCTACTGGGAGCATTATAAGTGGAATGCAGCAAAGAGGAGAACAATTCCAGGAGAATATGGGCTCATAGATCTTTCAGAACAATGTTGGAAGAAAAGCTTTTCTCATGATTGCTATAGCAAATGATGCTTTGAACTGCTTTACAGTTATCTTCATAGGAGCATTGGGTCCAGATGTGAAGAACAGAATTATATTCCAAGTGACTTTTCAAGATAACTGAGTCTGCCTCCAGGCCTCCTACAGCCATGTAGATATGTGTGTCATGAAATCAGGGTATCACGAAGCCACTGATATGACATTAGAAAGCAACATACCTTTTTGCGGCTAAAAAGGATAGAGTTGTGAGTGCTTACGTATTAATAGGAGTCATATTTGAATTTTGTGAAGAGCTTTCTAGCTGCATACAGACCTTGAGACCTCTCTAGAGTGGTGCCAGCCTCAACATTTCGGTTGGCTCTTTCTTCTATAACTCCATCTATATCTGACTTAAATCTCACTTTTAGCATTTTCATTTTTTGTTTCTTTGTTGACCAATTCTCTGTTTTGATTATCTAGTTTTATAAGATGTCACATGAATGTATTACTGGGAGACAGAGGCAACACCCTACATGTTTTGCTGTCTGTGCTTGAATTGAATAACAGATGCTTAGAGAACAGTCACTGACAGACTTCGAAAGAACTGATGTGACCAGCCCTGGATCATGACATGCATCTGTAATTTATGTAGTGATTGTGGAGAGAAGAACTGGCAGCGAATTTTACATTCATGCAAAGTGTGCTGACTGTATACTGTATGTAGTAACTGAACTTTAACCCTGTTGTTAGGGGACTGGAGTTATTAACTAAATCATGGTAACTGAAATTCATATATGTCTTATTTTTCACTTCAGAGCTTCAGCACGTCATGCCACAAGCTTAATACCTTATAATGCATTGATTAGTGTGTTGCAAGACAAGTATTACTCAATTTTATCTTTGTTGACCAGTTTATTCCTCCATGGCTTGTAGTCCTGCAGTACATTCTGTGTTCTGGTAAGAATTTTTGACCCATAATGGCTGGAAAATACGTGCAGGTGGTCATGCACAGGAGCAAAAAGAAATTTTCACTATGGTTGTTAACATGAAGGTTTTCCAGAGACATGGGGCGCTGGCAGGGGAAACAGAATGAGTAGCAGACAGGGATTGACGGGAGGTCGCTGACATTCTGAGTGGTACCCGTACACATCACTGCAGCCAGAGGGAAACTTGGCTGAAGGAAACTGGCCAGAGGCATGTTCTGACTTTGGATGATGTGGAGAGAATGGCAGCACCATTAAGGATGCACAAGCACTGGGAGATTTCCTTTCCATGGGAACTATGCTATAATAGTCTCATTTAATTCAGTTAGCATTCCCATTTCCAGATACTAAATGGGATATTTAGTAAAGAATTGAGAATAGCTTTTTGAAGAGAAGTTTAATAGTCTTTGGAAATTTAATAAAAATAGATATCTTTGTTGAGATAGTTAGACCCAGTATTAGTATAAGATGTACAGTGGAAACAGTCTTTTACTTTATATATGTAATAGTTAGGTTTAATTCACAACACTGCCAATTATTAGCCGTGTTTGATCATTCACTGATTCATTTATTTATTCTCTTACAGTCAGTATTTACCAAGTGCCTATTAGGTGCCTGACGCTACACCAGACTTTCTGCAATCAGGGTCAATCATTTCACTTCTTTAAGTTCTTCACCTGTGAGATTCTAAGTCTTCTGGAATCGGTTTGAAAGGGAGTTTTATAAATCGAAAACTTTATTTATTTTTTTTTCCTATTTTTGTTTGAAAGCCAGGAGTTCTATAACATAATTTCACAAAAGTAATAGAAATATAATTTTCAGTGCTAAAGTTCACAGCTGAAGAAAAAGTACAGCAGTTTTCAATTTACCTTTAGCTTTTGCCATCACCCCACCCAACACATGAACAATGAGTACAGTAATTTACCTTTATTTAGGGTGCCAATTAGAGGGTAGGTTCCTTAGGGAAAGTCTTCCGGTCTACTCCTCTCCCTTCAGACAGGATTATAACTAAATGATTTTGTGCAGCTTCATGTGTGTGTATGACTAGGAAAGAAGCGTCCACATCTTTGCCCCATCATTCATCTCAGTGTTTACTGTTAAGACAAGTTTTCCAATTTTCCATTGTTTCCCCTAAATTGAATCTTCCATGTGGAGTTTGGAGCTGGCCTGTCTGCTAGAAAATAGCTGTATAATAAAACAACCATATGATAGCAGCCATATAATAAGTCACCCAGTTATTCATTCCTACCCTCAACAATAGGACCTAAAATGCATCAGTACGTGTGGGTTTCAATTAAATTCAGAGGACAGTTATTGATTGACTACTGCATGCAAGCTACTAGGTTGAGGCTACTGAGATGGATAGGAAACCATCCCCTCTCAAGGAATTTTTAGTCTAGAGAGAGACATACATATAAGTATACCATTGAAAATGTTTGGTGTAATTTCTAATAGAATGTCCTTGGGGCTGTTTAAGTGGACAGGAAGATTTAGTTCTATCTCCAAGGATGGGGTATAAGTCAGGGAAGGTGTTTCAGTGGTGATTACGCTTAAAGTGGATGTAAAAAGAATAAATTAGTAAAACAGGCAGATGAGCAAAGCTGTAGATAAAGGTGCCTTCCAGCCAGCAATTTTTTTGTTGTTTCTTTGAAAGATTTGTTTTTTCTCATCATTAACATTCTCCGCTTATTTCTCTTTGGGTTTTCAACTATCTCTATATTATGTCTTAAGGTTCTAATCACTGTAATGGGATGGCTTTATATCCCCCCACCCCACCCCCATGTCACACCACTGTCTGAACAATACGTCTTGACTCTTGAAAATGTTAGCATCTGGCTCCAATCAAACGTCCTGCTTACAGGTCTGATGTAGGTCTGGGGGCTTTTCCATGTTATTTGAAACTAGTATTGATTGCTTCAGCTCCGAACACAATGCCCAAAGTTTCATGCTGGTTGCTTTTGGTGAGGAACAAAAAGTAAAACCGAGCTAAATGAAATGAAGAGGTAAATGTAGAATCAAAAAAGCCAGGTGTCTTGAGTGCCTTGCTATCATTAAATCAAGAAGCTGGTAAGGTCAGTGAGGGAGGTGAGGGAGGATGAGCCTGCTAGGAGACAATATGTTGCCCTGCATGAGAGCAAGTTGTGGTGCTTAGTATAAATCACATCATTTGCTTATAGTCTTTATTATTTATCTTTAATCTCTGGCAGATGGGAACTGGCTGGGAGCATGCAAGGGTACAGAACACTCCTGTGTGTGCTTGCTTGCCAAAGAGATCTACTAGGTGAATTAACCTCTACCCTCCTAGTGTAATCAGCAGGGTACCATTTAGAGTAGCCGTATAGTTTATCTCCAGAGCAAGACACCTTGGAGGGTGAAAGAGGACACTGTAAATAACCATGGCTGTATAATAGGAACAGAGAAGGACATCCCCAGGCGAACAGGGACCCTAGGGGATATATGATCATTTCACCATTTGTTCTGTCTGAAGGGAAATTTCCAAGGAGAAATAGAAATAATACACAGAGCGTGACTCTGGCAATAGGCTATGACTCTAGGGAATTAGTCACTATATCAGTACCTAAATTTATAAGTTTGGGAAAACTTTAAATTTGAGCAGTGATTCCCTAAAATGTTTGTTGAGAAACATAAGATGACTGTCCTTTTCATACACAGTATACTTCTATGGGAATATCAGAATTATATGCAGTTACTAGAAAGCCAGCTGTAATGACCTTCCAGAAAACATTGCAATTCAGGCTAAAAGACACAGGTACAACGACAACTTTAAATTTTATTATTCAGTACTTAAAAAATTATTTAAGTACTCAAACTATTACAAATAAAGCCTACTTGGCACACTCTTTCTAGATCTTCATCTGGCTGCCCCTTTTCATCTTGTAGATCTCAACTCAACGTACCCTTCTTGGTCACCGTAGCTAAAGTGACTCACTGATTGCTGTCATACTCTATCACATTGTCCTTATGTCATTTTCTTAGCCCTTAGTAGTGTGTAAAATTGTCCCATTTATTTACCAAGGAATTAATTGTATACTTTCCCCACTAGGTTGTAAGACTATTGAGGAGAGTCAGTCCACCTGTCTTGTTTCATAGTATGTCTCCAGTAATTAGAAACTTGTAAGAATTTAGTCTATAATAAATATTAGCTTATTGGCTACACCAACAGAAAATACATCATTTTTTGGGGGGAGGGCTTTATTAACTATATATTGCAGCAGACATTCTCTCCTTTTCACAATTTTTGTGAGGAGATGTGTGCCTTTTTAGCAGCTCCGTTCCTGTCCCCACCCATGCACCTAGATTGATGCCGTGAAAGCTCGAAGAGCCCTTGAATATGAATGGACTCAACAACATCTTGTGATAAGGTTTTCATCAGCATCCCTTCTACTGTGCTCAGCCTTTACTCTTGGCCTTCTCCTGAATTAACCTCAGCCTAGTAGCAGGCCATGCTGATGTCAATCTACTGGCCACATGAGTAAGTATTTTTTTTTCCATTTTCTCTTCTCATGCTCACCTTTTTCATCTCTTGCTGATGATGGTTAAGTACAAAGACAGCACCACTACGCACTGCGTGAATTATACTTGTCATTCAGAATCGCGCTTATTGCCAAATGAATGAGTTCACATGCTTGTGCGACAGCTTTCTTTAAAACACTTTTTTGCATTTTTGTTTCCATTATTAACAAATCTCTCGATCTCTGCTTTCAATTATCTTATCCACTGCTGTTGCACTGCTTGGACGTCATAGCATTCAAAATGTTCATTAAAGCACCTAAAAAAATAACGCGCAGCCTATACCTGTGCCGTCCAACTTCGGTGCCGCAGCCACATGCCACATATGGCCATTGAGCACTGGAAATGTGGTCGTTGTGACTGAGGAACTGAATTTTTAATTTAATTCAGTTTAACTTTAACTAAATTAACTTTAAAAATTGGTGTTTAATTTACATTCCCTCTGGGAGCGTGTGAAGATTCCTTTTTCCCCATAACCTCTCGAACACTGTTATTTTATGTCTTGTTGGTGATGATAGCCATTCTAATAGGTGTGAGGTGGTATCTCATTTTGATTTTGATTTGTATTTTCCTGATAGCTAGTGAGCTATTTTCATATGTCTGATGGTGGTATGTCTTCTTGGAAGAAGTGTGTTCCTCTGCCTATTTTTTAGTTAGGTTGATTTTTTGTTATTGTTGTATGAGTTCTTTATATATTTTGGATATTAGCCCCTTATCAGAGGGCAAAAGGAATCTTGGAGAGATAGAAAAGAGTAAAGGGAGTCAAATATATGGTGACAGAATGTTTGATCTAGGATGGTGAACATGAAACGCAGTATACAGATAATGCATTGTAGAACTGCACACTTGAAACCTATATAATTTTATTAACCAATGTTATCCCAGTAAATTTAATTTTTAAAATCAATGTTAAGTTCAGTCATTAGAAAAAAAATAAGCTAAATGCATTGACTAACTTGGATATTTGAATACTTTTTCAATTGTAAATCTTATGAAAGTTTTATGAAGATTACTATTTCTAATAAAAAATGTGTGTTTGAACTGAGATGTGCTGCAAATATAAAATACACACCACATTTTGAAGACTTAATATGGAAAATAGACTGTAAACTATCTCGTTAATGATTTTAAATTATGATTACATTTTGAAATGGTGATATTTTACATGTATTGGGTTTGGGAAAATACATTATAAAATTAATTTTTTATTCCTTTTTATTTTTTTAATGTGGCTACTAGAAAATTTAAAATTTATTTGCTTTGCATTATATTCCCATTAGACAGCACTGACCCAGACTGTGGGTTGGCTTAGAGCAGATAATATAAATTGGCATCAGTTTTGTTTGATCTCAATCACGTTACTAATAATAAAAACAAACAAAACAAGAAATCATCAGAGAGAGAAAGACAAATAAATGCCATATGATTTCACTTATATGTGAAATCTAAAAAAAAATAAATGAATAAACAAAACAGACAACAAATGGATGTTTGCCAGATGGGAAATGGTTTAGCGGTCTGGGTGAAAAGGTGAAGGGATTAATAAATACAAATTACCAGTTATAAAATCCATCATGGGGATGTAAAATACAGCATAGGGAACATAGTCAATAATATTGTAATAAGTATGTACGGTGTCAGGTGCATACTAGACTTAAAGTGATCCCTTTGTAAGGTATATAAATGTCTAATCACTGTGGTATACACCTGAAATTAACATAATATTGTATGTCAACTGTAATTGGGAAATAAATTAATTTCTTAAAAAAAGAAAGAAATCATTAGTTGTTAATGGTCACAGTTTGGGTTCCCTAGGGGCAGACTCTGAGGTGCAGTTTAGTCTGTCAGTGGTTTTTAGGAGATCTCCAGCTCGCTTAGGACCTGTGAAAGAGGGGAAGGAAGTAGAATTATGCAGAAGGAGAAGTTAAGCTTTGATGCAGCTCCAAAGATAGCCTCATCCACCTCCACAAGGAGCTCTGCAGTTGGGCGAGGTGGTTCACTGTAGCTGAGGCCAACCTTGAGGGGTTAGTTGACAGCTGACAGTTGATTGTAGGCAGCACTCCCAGCAACTTGGGCAACAAGTCAGGGACATTTGGGCAGCACATTACAGTGTCCACTGTAATACATTTTTCATTAACATTTTTAAATAAAAATACTTGATTATTATCATTTTATTTTGTTTCGTGTTTGATAAGATGTGTTGGCTAGCATCAGTTCATAGCTGAAGCTAAGTCAATTTTCTTAGGCTATGGTATGAATTGTGTGTTTATCACTGATCTCTTTCCCACTCGACTCATCTCTGGCTTAGCTTGTTTTATTACTTGCCTGGCCCCTCTAGACGTTTGTGTTGGTTTATAAGTCCAGACCAGACTGATTTGAGCTCAACCATTACTGGGGACCACATTTAATGCCTTTTGTTGGTGGTAGAAAACATTGGTCACACTCTTGTGTTTGTCTAATTCTTATTACTACTTGTTAATTATCTCCTATAATGTGTGTGTGTGTATGCACACATATGTGTACATATATGTATATTTATATAATCTTAAAGCCTTGTTCAAAGATTGGTTTATATTAGAAGCTTAACAAATACATTATTTACTGAAGGAATAAATATGCGTGACAACCAATAATGTCCTTATCCTATTCTACATTTACATCTTCAGTGAATGCTTATGTACCATCATATCCATGACATTTTCCCCTCACCTTTCAGCAGTAAAGAAACTAAAAATGGAAGTATCCATTAACTGTCTGTTGGAAGTTAGAGTATAAAACTCAAAGTTGCGTATCATGTTAAAAAAAGATTTAATGAATTGAGTGTAAGTGTCACTGTAGTTGATTTGAAAGAGAATATCTGATGAAATGGTGTGGCACCTACTGTCAGCAATCAGAAAAGGTCAACTATGTAGTTGTTGTAGAGAAAAAATATGAAAAAAGTCAAAAAAATTAAGATTTTTTTTTCCCTATAGCCTTTCCGCCTGTTTGCCTAGTTCTTTATACTGCTGTATAATTTTATGGGATATGATTCTCAATTAGGAAACTTTAAAAAGGACAAAAAATGGGAAGAGACTATCTTCTAAATATATCTTTAGTTCTTCAGGCAGCAATTTAATTTCAGTTAAAAGAAAGAACAAAGGCTTGCCAGTGTTTGGGAATGAGGCTAGCTGGGTACTTCAGTGGGGCTCTTTTTAGAAATGGACCATCAGGGCACTTGCAGTGTTACGTAATGCTGTCCTGCTCTTCCCCACAGAGAAACCGCAGCTGCTTTGAGGCTTTACAGAAGCAGCAGTGACTTGAATTCTGTGTTGCTTGTGTCCAGAAAAGTCCAGGCACCTATCAGTTTTTTCCCCGTTTAAAAATAATCCATTTGAAGGAAATGTAAAAGAATGATCTCCATTTTAGAGACAGTTAAACTGAGTTTCAGTGAGGTTTGTTGTCTTGGATCAAGATATCCACTAGCATTAATGAGAACAAAATCTTGCTTTCTTTCTCTTCTAAACCCATTCTCTATTCTAGCTTCTCTTAGGCTGTCAATATATCAAATATTTTGTGTATATATGAGAAATTTGAAATTTTATTCATTTCACTAGCATTTATTGAATTCCTGCCTTGTACTGCTGACCAAGGTCAGAAATGGTTTAAAAATGTTTCCTTCAGAATGCCTACTGGATATTTTTGCCACACAGACTAAAATCCTACTGATAACTTTCATTCCATCTTGCATATGTGTAAGCAGTTGAGACACTATAGAAAGGAATGTGGGAGGCACATGATATGGAATAAAATGTGTCTTGGGGAAAATATTTTACCCCTAAGAGAGTTTAGGACAAATTATTATCCAAAGATTTATATTTTTTTGCATGTAACACAATGTATATGTAGCCCTGTGGGAACATACAGAACCTGGGAGAAAGAGAGCTGACTCTCAGTCTCAATTCCGATGCTTTCTTACTTGGCAAAGTCAAAAAACCTCTCCTTCCATCCCCTCCCCTCCTCGTGATAAGGATAATAATTACTTGGATAAATCCTATTGACCTGCCCCAGGGAGATTTGGAAAATAAAGTCATAAGTATTAAGGCAGTCTAAATGAAAGTGTTATGATTATCCCTGTCCTCTAGGGGCTTGCTAAAACAATTTCCTAAGGTAACTTTCAGGCTGACTTTGATATAATTGTCCAAGTCTCTAAAATGTGGGAATAACGTACAGGACCAAGAAGGGTTTTTTTTTAATGACACTCTACAGTCTTCCACCCTTCTCCTGTCAAAAAGAGCTTTTTTAATATTAGAAGATAATCGGTGACTCTGATCTGAATGACTAAGCCAAATAAGTTGTTAAATTCAGGAAGCAAAGATCTAAATTAACATTAGCTATTGTTTACAGAGATACTTCAATTGTACAAGTACCCTACACAGGTTATTTCATTTAATTCTTATGAGGTAGGTATTCTATGGACGAGGAAACAGAGTTTGGAGAACTCAGGTCAATTTCCCAAGATCACACAGCTCATTATCCACTAAGCCTTGATATAGAACCAGAGCTATATTCAAAATTAGAGCTATTTCCGCTCTGCTATACTATCCTGTCTCCTTGTAACTATCTAGCACCACTCCTTCCCCCTACCTCTTTGCTCTCTCCGTCATGTAGTATTTGATTATCTTTGCCTTTCTTTTCCTCCAAGGATACATTCACCAATTCCTGTCTAGATTTAAATTTATAGACACAAAATGGGATAAAAGTCTTTGTTTCCAAGCCAGTGGGCTGGGTTTCCAGAGGCATAAATTCTAGGAATTAGTAATATCCCATATAAAATCACTGAAGGATGGTATCTGTGGTTATTTCATTGGCCTCTATGATACTCTCTAAAGGTGTAATTTATTCCACAGTCTCTGGATACATGTGTTTATGCTCTGGGGAACAGGTTACACTTACCTTTCCTAGAAAACTTCAACCAAACAGGACTAGGATGTAGATCAAGTTCTGTCAGCCCACACCTAAAATGTCCTCTACAGACATGTTGCTACTAAGCTAGAAATCATCTGCTGTATTTCCTGTTTTCTCTTTAATGACCAACTCTATAAGCACTCAAAATGAATAAGGGATAGGGTTTGTTCTTCTCCCAGATTCCTCAGCTTTCCATGGTAATTTGCAAGTCAGAAGGGGAAACCCATTAGAAGCTGACTAGATTAAAAGATAATAGGATTTGGAGAACAGGACTCAGAGAATCAAGAGTAAATTCTGTAGGTTCACAATTATGTTTGCTAAGTCCAGGTTTGCTCCTTTCCTGATGGGGCCAAGGCACATGCAGCCTCATGGAGCGCCTGGTAAGGGCTGATGAAAGCAGAAAATAAACTCCATAAATATAAACTTTAGAGTAAATAGTATGTTCCCCAGGGACTGCCAGCATTTAACTTAGCAAGGTTAGAAAAGGGATTCCCCTCCACCCCTAGCTTTATTGAAGTATAATTGACAAATAAAATTATAAGATATTAAAGTGTACAATATAATGTTATGATAAAGGAATTCCTTAAGATATAAAGGCAAAAATGAATGGTATTAAATACAAAACAATTAAAATAGCTACAGCGTCCTGCTTTCCAAGCTTGGTCACTAATACAGTTGTGAAATGCTAGGAATTGGGATGTGGAAAAGACTTCAGAGATCACCCAGATCCTCCAAGGGCCATGCGAGAATCCTGGCACTGGGAAACTGTGGCACAGCCCTGTTCTCACTGTGACTCCTTCATCTCCTTTACCCTGCAAGGCTATTTGAGAATCATGGAATCCCAGAAGTGGGTGGAAAATATTCCCCCAACCAAGTAAGAAATACGTCTCTTTTGTTCTCTGTGTCTTGGATTCTGTATGCTGCCTGGTCGGGGAGGAAGGGCTAACCCTGAAGTTCTCAGGCATTTGCTACTGTCTCAGTAGGTAGATCTTCAATTAGGTCCCAGCTTCTCGCCATCTGTTATTTCTGGAGTATTTTGGCCTTCATCTGGAGGAAGGTGACAGGAAAGCATTCTGTTCCTGCAGAAAATGTGCTTGTCATCGCAGTGTACTGTTGAAACAGCTACTGCCTACATTGCTCTGCCTCTTGAAAGCTAGCATTTTGGTGTGAATCAATTATGAAAAGTGATGCACACCACCCCTACACACACACGCGCGCGTGCACACGCACATACACGCGCTCCACCTGAAAACCTGAGACATGACACAATTGTCTAGAATTGAGAACACTCATACAGAACATTTCAAATAATATTAAAATTCAGCCTCTTGGGAACAGTGAGTAACAACAGAAATTTAGAGTTTTATAAACTAGTTCTAATAAAATAATTCTGATAAATTATTCTGATAAAAAATCATTCTAGTAAAATAATTTTTATGGTATTTTATAACATTACATTAATGATTTCATATCTGTTGTCTCCTATTGTTCTACAAAGACCTTATAAGATATTTACTAACTACCCATTTCTTAGACAAGTAAAGTCAGATCCAGGAGTTTTACCCAGGGTATCATAGCCAAAGAAATGGCAGACCTAGTAAATTCACATTTTAAATTATATTTTTTCTCTTTCTTTTCCTATTTTGAGAAATATTCTTTCTTCTGATACTAAGGTATAAGACAGGCAAGGAAGATCTAGAGCTCTTCAAAAGATCAGATCAAAAAGACCATGAAAATTTCTCCCTTAGAGGTTTACTTCGGCGGGTTGTTGTCATTGGAGAAAGTCCGTCTACCTCCATGGCATGTCCTGTGCCTGAGAATGTCTCCTAGAACAATCTGTAGAGAGTGGTAAGGTAGCATTTCTCAGAAGCAAAATGCTTTGCTAAGCAGAGCCTGTGAAAAATCTAGAAAACATTAACAAATGATTCTTTTAATAAAATTCTTTTAAATAGAAAATATTCTCTGAATAAAACATGGGAATAGGAATAAAGCTTGGACATTGTTTTCTAAGTATCATCATTCCTACATTGCAGAAGCTACTAGAGTCATTGAAAATAAGATTTTGTGAAATTGAGTGATTTTTGAAAAATTGAGAATGGCAGAAATGTAACACTTTGTAGGCTAAATCATAAGGTCATTGTCTAATTGGGATTGATAGGAACAAGACCCAATCAAAGTTGTAAATTATCGGAGTTTTGGACATAAAGAAAATGACTGCATAGCTTGTTAAAATCACTAGGGAACCCGAAGAGGCAAGAGGTAATGACTGACACTAGAACTTGTCCAAAACATTAGAAATAGTTTCAAATACGTGAACATGGTCTGAAAAATGAAGCAAAATTGATATTCCAAAAGAGCAACCCAAGCTCTCAAAACACTGCCTATGTCTTTCTTTTGAAAAATAACATACAAAAGTTGTCGAGGTAAGCCAAGCTATTGAGATGCCCCCAAAGCAGATGAAATCAGACAAAGCTATTGAGTGAATTTCCATGGGAAAGAACAGGGAGTTGTGAGGGATGACTTAATGGAAGGAAAATCTGTAAGTAAAGCACCTTTCTTCTCAAAGTTTTTTCTAGCCCTACAATTTCAGAACTCCTTCTCCCTTTTAGGGACAATGGTCTTTCCAATGCCGCCTGAAATGTGCCTTTGAGTAAGTAATGACAGAATTAAAATGAGAACATTAAAGCATTTTAAGATAATTGTCCAACAGACTTTGCTTATGGATCTGGTTTGAGTGGTGGATGTGTGACCGCTGATCTCCATGCATGGGGTCATCTAATGATGTTCAAAAATAAAAGACAGTCTCATTTGGCCTTTTTAGGAAAACTGTCTTGTCAAAGAACACTTTAGTGGTTACTTTGGTCAGAGTGTAAGGGTTCAGAATGAGTCACTCCAAGATGAGCCTCTGGTATGTGGATTACTTTGAGCTAAAAGCAACGGAGACTCTGAGAGAGTAAGAGTAACTTACCCCTGACCCCATCTTAACATGCTAGATAAATTTGAATTAGCTCCCTTGCCCATAGTTAGAGATTGTCGGAGATAACTTTTTTTGACCTATCTATATGACAGGACAAAGTACTAATAACTGAACACATGCTATCCTAACAATGACCTTCTGAAGCCCCAAGGTGCCTTATCTCTTCCCTGGCTCGGAACGCCATATATACTTCATTTTCCTTTTCTGTCTTGAACCTCTCAAGTATGAGGGGTCTCTGATGCCTCATGTATGTGGGATTTGGTGCACACAAAATTAAATTTGATTTTCTCTTGTCAGTCTCTCTCATGTCGATTTAATTATCCAACCAGCGCCACCCTCCCCCAAACAAACAAAAACAAAAACAAAACAAAACAGAGGAAGGATGGGAAGATTTTTTCCTTTTCCCACACAAGTCAACAAAGGCCTGTGTATCCAGGCCTATCTATTTGTGTGTATTCTATCATTTGAGGACATTTGTGTATTTTGTTATAAGAAAAGGCAGAGTCCTGATAAAGAATATCATCCATATTCCAGATACGGATTTTATAGATTTCACTGAAATTTAAATTTATTCTCATGTCATGTCAGATATCAAAAACTAATAATAATAAGGTTACGGTGTTATGCCTCTTTTATAACTTTACAAATATTAAATGAATATCTAGAAAATCCCTGGTTTGCTTCCAAGGGATCATTTAAACCCCTCGTTAACTTAAACATCTTTCTGCCTATTTCAGTATATAGCAAATTTCACATTATTTTTTAAAGTTCTTAACTGATGATTAAATTTTCAAGAATTTCCAGTAAAAGATGTCAAATGTCCAGAGATCTTTTAATAAAATCTGATCAGCCTTCAAAATCAAAATGAAAAAATCAATAGTACCATGATTTGAAGTCATAGTCTGAATTTAAGTGCACCTTTAAAATTAAATATTGTCAGAATTGCCCACTCAGAGGCTTTCTTGGAAATGTGCCTTATGCAAACACCATATTTATATGTATAGGCCATGGAAACACAGGAAATGATGTGAAGAAAAAAACTTTCATTCATATTTGGAGGCTATATTTCTTGTTGTCTTAAAAAGAAACAGTAAAATAGTTTGTCATTCAAACCACATTCATTTGTTCCATTATCTATTAGTTTCTATCTCTTCACACTACTTGGATTGGAGACAGGGGAAACAGGCCATGAAAATATCATGGGAAAATAATTGTTGTGCAGTCTCCAGCTAACAGAGTTGAGAAATTAATGAGAGATTCCTGGATTGGACATATATATGTTTCTTTTGTGAACTGTGAAAGCTTAATTCAGCTCATTCAAGTTTTAATACACTGTCCTTACTTAACGTATGTTTAAGAGACACATATATGGGGTTTGAGAGATTTGGCCCTTTCCTTGTCTTTTTTTTTTTTTTTCCCCTTTTTTTAGTGCCTACAGCACCTGCTCTTTCTAGGCGGTCTCCCATCCAAATACTAACCAGGTCCGATCCTGCTTAGCTTCCGAGGTCAGACGGGATTGGTCTTGTTCAGGGTGGCGTGGCATGGCTGTAGACTCTCCTTGCCTTTTGTTAGTAAGTAGACATGTATGTTGTTGGCCTCCATATCCAGCATGAATGTCTTCTAATGAGATGAAGAAAACTGTAGCCACTAGAAACGTTCTTGATTATGGGTCACAATCGTTAACTCCTGAGGATAAGTAGATAATAATTCTCTTAATACTCTTAAAGTGTATAGCTGAAACTTACTGGATTTCACTAACCAATGTAACCATAAAAATAAAACAATTAGTTAATTACAAAATAATAATTCTCTTAAGCCATAAGGATGCCATGTTGCAACTATTATCATCATGTCTGTATGTGTGTGTGTTTCTGTGTGTATGTATGAAGTTAAATGATCTTTAGTACTGGTTTGTTGTCAAAAAAGCAATGAGAGCACAAGTCACTAAATAAAGAAAACTGTCACACGAGAAGGAACCATGTCTAAAGAAGATGTACAGGAATACAAAGAACGTTGATAGTTGATTCTTTCTCTCCTTTAACTCTATCTTGGACAGTTAGTTTTTAGTAAATAAAACCAAGTTGTTATTATTACCATTTTTTAGAGAGCCTTAACTTGTCCTCATTGTTTAGCATTTCAGCAGGTGTGTTCTTATATGTCCTGAATGAAAACGTGAATCCACAGATACATAAACACAAACACACACAAAAATTTATATATTTTATATAATATGTGTTTGCATATATATTTATGCACATAGTTACTATAAACACATTATGCTAAGAGAAACATTGAATGGTAGAAGAAAATTAGCAAATTCTGTAAGAAGTAGCAAACTTACTTTTTGCACAATGCAACAGACATATTTTTCAACTTTATTGATGTATTCCATATAGGACCATTTTTCCTCAGTATGGTGGGCTGAATGATAAGTGACATGGCTCAAAGCTCATCCCGGTGGTGGAATCCTCAACCACTGGGGTACCCAAGAAGAGTCAAGCTTTCTGTATTAATTTGGAAGTAAATTATACCTACTTTTCCCAAGAGCCTTTTTTTTTTTTCATCTTTCTCTTCTGTCAACTTACTGTTGCCTACCTTTCTCAGTGTCACTAATAAATGAGATTGTTTAGGGAATGCACTTAAGACGGTGTCTGGCTCCTTGTGAACACTCAATAAATGTAAGTTACTATACTTATTACACTTTGATCCTTTCCACATCCCCTTGATGTTTTTAGGACAAATAATTTAATCTCCTCTTTATTAAAAGAAAACTAAGACTAATGGAGGTTAGGAGGTTTACCTGACTTGTCTTAGGTCTCAGAATTAGTGAATAGCGTTAGAGTTACCTGAACTAAGAACTACAGTCTTTTAGGTCAGTGCTTGTCCTGTCATACTAAAATTTTAAAATAGCGAGTTTTCTTTCCAAAATACTCCTAAAAAAATAAAGAAGATGCCAGTTCTCTCTCATATCTTTTTTCTTATTTTAAACGCATACCTATCTTAAAGGCCATATATTTATTTAATAATTTTAAATGCATTTTACCTGAAATAATAACCAAAGTGTACTTTTAAATAACCTATGTTGGTGGCCTCACACTGTTGTTAATATTAAATATATTTCATTAAGTGCAATTTTATGAAAGTTTCATAAACAAATCAATTGCCCTTGGCTTAATTTTAAGCCAACATCAACATCCATTGAGAATATTAGCAATTAAAATATCCATAACACCATGTAACAAAACACATATAAAGTACTATATGAACATATATCAAGAAGTGAAGAAATTCTCCATGGGAGTTCAGGGAATGTCCCCTGAAAGGGGTGCCATTTGATTTAGGTATTATATGATGGATGGGCATTTGTCCTGTGGAGAAGTGTAGACAGAAGGGGTCAGTAGGATGGCATGACCCTTTTTTGAATGAATGAGAGTGCCATTTGAGCAAAGGTATTAAGGAACATGAAACGAAGTATGAAACCACTGGGTTGGTGTCCAAAATTATTTTTATCCAGCTGTGAAATGCTTTGTGTGCTAGGTTAAGGAATTCGAAGATGATTTGGTAGCATCTGAGCTGCAGTAGTTGTTTTTAGGAAGAACCATGCCATGACCAGATTTGTGATTCTTAGAAAGATAACACTGTTAGCACTGTTGATGGGAGAGTTGAGATAGAGTCAAACTATAGCACAGTTTCAGGAAAGAAATGATGAAGAATGAGACAAGGAAGTGGCCATGGAGGTGAAGAAGAGGGAACAAATGTCAGAAAATTGTGAATATACTCAACAGTGTTTACCCCTGATGAAATATACAGAATAAATGAAATGGAAGAGACAGATAAGTGGCTTAGGTGGATGAATAGCTGTAGCAATAAGTAAGATAGAGAAATGTATTAGGCTCCTTTTATTCAATAAAGAATGGTTTCATTATAAGAATCCCATGTATTCACTTGCCATCTTTGTTACAGTAATACATCTTGTATTTTCATGTAAAGTAGTTACAATGGTCCTTTACACTGTATTTTAGTAATTTCTTTATCTTACTAGATTGTAAGATCCTTGAGGGTCAAGTCTATGTCATTCCTCTTTTAAACGCCTAGCGTATTTGGTTTCCTTACAAAAAGGAGAACACATATTTGATAAATTGGATTGCATTTAAACACATTTGTGGCAATAGGAAAAATGCTTAGAGGATTTTCTTGTTTCTGTTTCAATTCTTTGGTTTATCTCAGCTCTTTTCATTTTTGGCTCCTATGAGCTTTTTCCAGTGCTGCAAACACTTCTAGTTGACAAGAAAGAGAAAGTGAGTGAGTGAATGAAAAGGAGGAGGGGACATTGCGGCATCTAGATTGAACTCGGCAGGTTTTCTTCTCATAATTTTCACCTTTGATGGAGAACTGTCCCAGATTTCATCCACCGGGCTAAGGTTTTGACATGGTACATTCTTAAATCAAGCTTGAAGGGAAATTGATTGAAAAGAAAACACCATTATGGGAAAACAATTTATTCTCTTCCCCTTGACAGAAGGTAGACTTTTGTCTATATTGTAGAATAAATATTAGCTGGCTGATTGCTTTAAGATCTAGAAGCCTGGAAGAGTCATGATTGGCTTCACTCACATTTTACAGGGAGATTTCTTCAATTTTAGAGACATTTGATACAAAGTTTTTATTACTTTTCATAGTAGTATTTTTTCTTCCTATGTGATTATTTGTATTAAGTAGATATAGATGTAAGAAAGCTCATGCAGATATTTCAGTAGGCAGTCATGTGTCTCTATTAAAATATATATTTCTCCAGCAGAATGTGCAGTTATTTTTCATTTTTCTACTAATCCCTTAACTATCAAAGTTGTTTGGTGTTTTCTGTGTTGAAAGAAATAAATTCATAAAGGTGAAGGCACAAATGGCTACCTGATACTCTAGTAGCAGACAACATTTCCTCATCATTTTGAAGGAGCCCCCAAGATGCCTCCTTTGTGAGAAACTCATCCTTTGAGTCGACAAAAGTTGGCTTCACTTTTGGGCATGCCCTTTCCAATCCCAAACAAGACCCCATCACCCCTGTTGTGTGATGCCTGGCCTAACCCACACATCTGTCAGGTCTTGCTCAAGGTTTGTAGTACAGCTTGACACTTTAATGGGAGGTGGGTTTCTACCTAGCAATGAAGTCAGACATGTGACTCCTTAGAGTGGAGTGATTTAGTGGCAAATGTACTTCCTTAAATTAGGCACTTCTAGAGTGTCTCCCCAAGTCACCTTAGAAGTTTTGGAAGTCTTATCAAAAATAGAATGTCTGCCAATATATTCTCTATCTCTCATGCCACTCTGAATCATCACCCTTGCCATCCAGGCAGCACTTGCTCTACAAGATGACTTCTGATGTGAAGAAGGTATTTGTTTGAGTACTGGCCAGTAAAGATACTGTTAAGGTACAAAACAAGTAATTCTTTCTGAAATGGTCTTCTTTTGAGCTAGTCTTGGAAGCATAGTATTTTTTTGACCCCTTCAGTTCTAATGACTTCACTTTTCTCCTGAGCCAGGAATATGGTATCTCCATGCTTGTTTTCTTCTTCTCTCTCTCTTTCTCTCCATTCTTCTTCCTTCCTTCTTTCCTTACTTCCTTTTTCCCTCCCTCTTTTCTTCCCTCCCTCCTTCTTCTTGCCCTCTTCTCTCTCGCATGTGCCTGCCCGCCCTCCCTCTCTTTCCCTCTCTCTCTCTCTCTTCTTCTTCTTCTTCTTCTTCATCTTTTCTTTTGAAAATCCTATCAAGAGTTAATGGACTTATGATCCAAAAATTAGGTTATTAGAAATTTTTGTCATATAGCCAGAAGAATTGATGTTTGACTTCTCCTTGGCTTGAGTCAATCCTGTATCCTTTTTAGGTAAATGAATTAAGTCTCATGCAATTTCCTGTGTGGGAGACTCTTTAGATGAATCATTTAAGTTGAAAGCTCTGTCTGCTCATCAGGAGGCACGATTTTAGAGTTCTCCTGAGTATTTTGTGCACACTTAGTATAGTCATTGAGATACATTGGGCAACCATGTACCTTAATCTATATGAAGTCTTGATTCACATCTAGTTATTTGGGTAAAGGGTATAACTGCAGTTTTGTATCTTCCATATTCTTGCAAAATTTCCCTTGGGCCATTTAAAAACAACCTCTCTTTGTTCCTCTTTGTCTTGAAACTTTTTATTGGAAGACCTCAGGCCTTACTTCAGCATCAGAGACCAAAATTCATATCCTACTTAGTTCTATAATCCCTAGTTCATTGTTGATACTCAGAATCCATGAAATAGTAACAGTGCTGTTTTGTACCCCCAATGTGACAGAATGTTATGAATGCTGTGTTTCCCACACAGTCCTGTGAAGTTTTTAATGGGCCATTTTAGGGCCTACGGGGACACATTTACATGCTGAATTGTTTTTATAACCAGATTCTAGAAAAAGCCACACAGATCTTCCTCAAGGAAAATCTAGTATCTTTACCGTTGCAATTGTTCTATGGTATTTGTTAGATCTGCTCAGGATTCTCTTCTCTTATAAAGGGCAACTCATGGTTAATTCCTCAGTGTTCCCTGCGATAGGAAGAAATTAGAAAAAAAAAAACTTTTTTGTATTAGATGGAATCACCTATGTATTTGCATATTTGTTGTGTTGTAATTAAGCATTAATGAGTGTCATTCTGTTTTGCAGTCCTCAACTTTCTCTTGAAATCATGTGGAAGGATGGCAAGGGGCAGCCAGCTAAGATTTGTTTGTACTTTCATGATGCTAGTTATCTCAATAAACTAGTGAGGGCTTTCCCGAATGTTACAGAGAAGGACATTGAGGCACAGAGTAGTTAACTGATGCGTGTTTACATAACTAATACATGTTAATGGCACAATTTCAGTTTAGCACTTCATGACTCTCAAACCTATTTCCTTTCCACAGCAGCAGTAACTAATGGGTTCTTCTTGCGGGTACACATCTCACCTTTCTAGGATGCTTTAAACTTTTTAAAAGATTTACATTACCTGTTCAGATCTGAGCAACAACTCTTTGTGATACATTCTCATTTTACAGAGTTCTTTTGGATTGAAGAACATTAGGAATTTATCAGGTCATTTCTGGGAATGATTGATTTCGTGTGTGTGTGTGTGTGTGTGTGTGTGTGTGTGTGTGAGAATTCAATCAAATATTCAATTTCTAGTATACATCTGACATTAAACTAGGTGTTATCTTTAATATGTTTCTAACATTAAACTTTGTATGTAGTATGTGTCAGCCACTTACTAAATACAAAGTATCAACTACATTTAACATTTATCAAGTTTTTATTGTGGTAATTATTTCACATGCATCATTTTATGTTATCCTCATAGCCTTGTAAGGGCAGTAATGACTATCCCACTTTGGGCTGATGAAGAAACTGGGACTCAGAGAAATCAAGTAACTTATTTATCATCTCACAGTTAATAAGTGGTAGATTCAAGATTTGAACCCAGGCAATTGGACTCCAGAGCCTGCTCTTAACCACTACAGAAATTACAAAATTATAAAGCATGGCCCTGCCTTGTGGCACTAGAATCTAGGTGGCCGCACAATATCACAAAAGGAAAGATTGACATGGTTCTTGAAGAATGATCTTGATTTGGATGCCTGTAGGGGAGAATGAGAGGGACAATAACATGATAAATCCAGAAACATGGGGATACTGTGGGCATCTAGTTTTATTATAGTTTCTTTCTATGTAGAGTTATGATATCTGATACAATAACATGAGAAGGAAAAGACTTCACTCCTGGAGTGTGCAGTTGGCAGTGGACTTTGGGGCAAATGCCAACCACGGGGTGTGGAAGACTTTGGATGGCAGGCCTTGAAGAACCTGCAAACACTGAGGAGGCAGCTGGATAAACTGAGGCTGCAGTCTAATCCTAGAAAGAAAGAGTAATTCAGAACAGTAAAGTTGGGGCCATCTCCTTGGGCAAAGCCTCAGGAAAGAAAGGCCTGTCTAAACCCAGGAAACCCAGCTGGACACCAGGAAAGGAAGCAGAAGAACATTTCCAGAGGAAGGAAGAGAGGCACCCCCAGCCCTTCGGAGCTCTGGGGGAGGTTTCCTGCCAACACAGCTAACTGATCACTGGTATAAGTTGAATATTAGTGAGCACCAGCAACTGCCAAGACTGAGGGGAGCAGAGACAGCTGAGCAATTAACCTTTGGTGATGGGTGTGAAACTCTAATTAAGAGCAGAGTCTCTTCCATTATGTGGGAGGGAGAACTGCAGGAAAATGTATGAAGGAGACGAGGGAGCAAAAGCTAGGAAAGGACCAGCGTGTTAGCAAGAGAGATTTAAAATATGTCCAAATGGGTGTAAGAGGGTGGGAGCAGTGAACAGGAGTGCTGACTAGTTTCTCTGTTTGATAATCACAGTTTCTTCTCCCTTCTTTGTCATCCTGCACTGACTGTTTGGCTCAGAAGCCAGGAGCTCCAAGAGGATCAGAAGTTAGATGTTTATGCTTCTCTCCATTGTAATTTTCTTCCTGTTTGCTGAGTATTGTTGGTAATTTCTATGTAAATTTGCTCAAAGTAGCAATTTAGCAGCTTTTCTGTTGACAAATGAGGAACATCTTAATAGTTAAGTGACTGCATTCCATCACTTGCAAGAGGTTCGGAAGGGGTGTCACGAAGATTATAGAGACTGGCACTGGGAAGTGGGAGATCTTGGGACAGCCTCCTTTCCAATGTCCTGTTTAATTTTGCCCAATTTTAGACAGGAGAAAATAAGCTCCTATACCTTATGAACCTGGTTTCTTGCGAAGACTTGTTGTTCTGAATCTTCCCTCTTTTAGCACTTGCTTAATGAATGTCTTGCAAATGAGACCCCTCCAAGGTTGCACAGAGTGTTCAGAAGCAGAGGCATGTGATTGGTTTTTGTCAGATTTTCTTCATTGTCTCTTTAGCAGTGTCATCTTTCAGCATGTGACCAGGGATGGGCTCAGGGAGGAAGGTACCTTTGCTATCCAGATGTCACCCTTGCTTTATGTACTGTGAGAATTGAAGTCCTTTTGAGTTCATGTCAATTATTTCTCAGAGAGACAGATGCCTGTGCAGTTTCCTCCCCTGCCTAGATCCTTCCTACAGCTGCTGTGTTGAAAACAGGAAAGGTAGGGAGATGGGAAGGTCATTTTTAAGAAACAAACAAGCAAACTTTAAAATTCATGGACCTTCCACTTTCTCATCTCCAGAAGAGACATTGTCCCACATCCATTCATGTCAGAACAATATGTATATAGCACTGATGGATTTTGGTCACTGTTCTAAATGCTGGGCGGTGAAAAAATTAAAGGGCATCATGTGTTAGAGAATGACCTGATGGGAAGAGGATGTACAGAAAATACAGACGACTTGGTCCTGAAAGCCAACACTGCGGACATGATAGTTACGCAGAGATCTGAATGGTGAAGGAGCCAGCCATTCAAAGATTTGGGGAAGGGTGTTCCTGGCAGAAAGGATTACAAGAGCACAGGCTCTGAGGTAGGAAAGACATTATTAGCTTGTTGATGAATCAGGTCCAGAGCCAGACTACTCTTTGCACTCCCAGATTTCATCACATTGGGAATTTTGCATTTCTTGCTCTGCAGGCTCTCATTGGCCTGTTAGGCCACGTTGGGAAATGCAGACCAACTTGCTCATAGTGGTTCTTAGCTCCTTCTCTGCTGTCGCCCTTTCTGCAGACTCCTACAGGGCATGGCTTGCCTTTACCGCCTTTTTTTTGTGAGGCACACCCAACCTGCAAATTCAAGACAGAATTATTTCTCTTGCTTTTCTTGGATCCTAGATAAATTAGGGCCTGTCTAGGTCCAAGTCTGTCCTTAGATTCAGATTAAAACAAGTTTTCTTACAATTAGGTAGGCAGCGACTCAGTAGACACCCTTTGACCCTCTCCATACAGAACATCAGGACTGACTGACTAATTTCTTACCATCTTTCACCCTTTCTTCTCTCCACAAGTCTTCTTTTTTAAAAATATGTTCTCTGTGCAGATCTTTTCTTGTTCTCCTTTGTCTAAACCCAAAATTCCTTTCTTTATTTCTGCCTCTTAAATCCACCCTATCCATTTGGGAAGTGTAGAAGTTACTACCTTAAAAGTAAAACACAAGAATCCTAAAATTATTTTTCCCCCCACCATATGCTCAATATTTTCTCCACCCTTCCTACATTAGCAGATGTGAACTTCACATGCATATTTTATGATAATATACCTCAAGTGTTGTACAAATGTTTCTGTAAATTTCACTTTATGGGATTCTCATAAAAATTTAGGGAGGTCAGCAGCACAACAGTTGGCTGCAGGAAACTTTATAAGGGGACAAGGTGAGGCTCAGAGAGGTTAGGGTACTTCCAAAGTCCCAAAGCTCAAGTCCAGGGTACACCGACTTATAGTCAGGTATCCCCATTCCATGCCTGCTTGTTGGTGTCAACATCCTCATCTCGGACACCCCTCCCCCAATTTTTTTTTTGTCAGAGCGCCATGGCTAACAGAAAGGGGGGAAAAAGAGGTCTGAGAAAACATCAGTTTTCTTAGGATCCTGATTTATTTGGGGGAACAGAATGGATTGGGACATAGGTCATCATTTGTTTCTGGAATTCTCCTTCCAGAAGCAATCAGTTGTCCTAAAATGATGCATCACTTTTTCCTTTTTTTTTTTTTTAAGCAAAATTGTTCTTACACAAGACACAGACAAGCAAGCGTAGCATGGACCATCTTAAATCTTGCCCTTGCTCTGTGGTTGAAATGACAGTGGCATTATAACCATGGGTCCTGGTGTGTTCATGAAGACTCAGATGAAAACTTCTTAATTTTCTTCCTGGGCCCCATTGCCCAGTAATGGAGATCAGTTCTCATACTAATCAAGGTCAGGTACAATTTCTGAAATGGAATGGAGAATGAAAGTTTTGTATTTTCTACTCTGGTACTTGCCAATAGCTTTCTCCACCCCACCCCTCTTCCCCCGCCACCTCTGTCATCAGTGTAAAAGTGTGGTATGCCTGGGAGGGTTGCAGGCAGAGAAGGTTGGCTGATACACTCCACACTTCTCTTAAGCCTTTTTCTAACTGGATGAGTGAGAGTGAGAAAAGATGTGACTATCGCCCCCAACTAATTCCTGGATGTATTGCCAAACAGAGTGACATGCACAGAAAGAGGCAAGAGCTCCTTGCATTATAACCCACGCCCCCACTTTACACTTTCATCTTTAGTCTAATTCTCCACTGTCCATGAGATGTTGCCATCTGAATTGGCTACCGAAGAGATGGCAGCCACTGTCCCCGCTCCCAAAGGAGATCCAAAGCATGAGCAAAAAATAAAGATTGCTATTTCTCTGCAGATACCATTAACCCAATTAGAGGGAAAAAAAATTAAAGGAAATTACAGCCTCATTAAATTCAAGCATGATAAACTTCGATAAGGCAAATGAATTACTTACACAATTTGAAACTTTACTCAAAAATCAAATTAATTTAAGTCAAGGTGGAAGCCACGTGGTGGCCACTGCACAAGCCAGTAAATCAGCAAGACTCCAAGATTTCAGTGGAGCAGCAGCAGAGTGATGTGTGATACTTCGTATAAATACAAAATACAATGGAACTAGTTTTGAAGGGTTGCCTATCTCCACGAAAAGAGAAGATAGTCTTATGAAAGCCCTTGGGTTGAAAAATAGAATTAATCATCTGAAAGAATTTTAAGTCTCTAATATTAATTAACAGAGGATGTACTTATTACAATATTTTATGAAATAGCAGTCAACTGGACTCCGATTGATTGATGTCAATATTTGATTTATCTTTAGTCGAAGATGTCAGACTAGTCTACAGCCATCCTACCCTGAATGTGCCGATCTCGTCTAAAGATGTCAGACTATTAAGCCCATTTCACTCTATGAGTGATACCAGTTTGTGTCTGGTGTTTAAGGTAAATCTCCAGGTTAGAATCTGTAAAATCTCAAGCCTCTTAAAAACTCTCGGATTCCTACTATATACCTACTTAAGCCCATGCCCTGCCACTCTCCACAATTTCTGGTAAGGAACATTATTGGGGGCAAGTGCCAAAACAGAGTTGAATCTACAGCTTTACTTCCGTGATCCATACAGGCCTTGGACTTGGTGCTGTTCTGGAGGCCAGGTGCCTCCAGATCTAAGGACCTAAGACACAGAAAGGCAGCCTCACCAATGGCCAGCTCAAATTAGAAGCTCAAAAAGGCAGGGCCTCCCGGAAGCAAAGCTATGAAATGTGGAGATCCCACCTATAGTATTTGTGAAGTCCTCAGCGTAGATCCAGCCACCACCACCTTGTCAGCAGCATCTTGGGTGCTGAGAAAGCAGACCCAGATTGCACAGACTCAGCCTGAGTCCTTCCACTGTGTTATCGATGAATTTATACCACATTGCTTTTCTAATTTGCACATTTGGAAGCCAACATACTTTATTTTTAGAAATACTGCTTTATGTATTATACTATAAAAGTAACATGTTCTCATATTTTAAAAACTAGGAAATAAAGGAAAATATTTTAAAAAGTAATAATTTCCAGCCTCCCAAAATGACTCTGCTAATAATTAGGCATATCTCATCCCATTTCTTCCCCTCCCCCCAGCCACTTTTATTCTTTCCATATTTTGTATTTGTATCTATTTTCAACTATGAGCCACTTGCTATTTTGAAGAGATTTTCCACAGACAGTTTTTTCTTCTTTCCTTCTTTCATTCAGCAATCATTTGCTTTGCTAGGCATTGGGAGGACAGATACAGAATGTGTTTGAACTTCATTTGTAGTCGACTATCCAGAGACCAGTAATAACTATCTTGGATCTCATTATCTCATTATTCACAGTATTGAAATCTCTTCTCTGAACCTCATGCTCTTCATCTGATAACCATTTGGAAACAATGAGCTTCATCAAAGTGTGTTTGTTTTGAATCATCTTGGCCCCCCCCCCATCTGCCATACACACTTAAACATAGATGCACATACAACTTTACATGTATGTGGGGAAAAGACAATCGTGGAAAGTTTCACAGAAAAAGTAGTGTCAATGTCATATGTGTGCAGAGGTGGAAGGCCCTGAAATGACACCTGTGGGCTTACATTTTACTCTTGACCACTCCTAGGTAATCTTCCATTGCCTTGTGTCACAGAAGACCTGAAAATCTAGGGTTCACAAAGCAGATTGAGGAAGCCAACTGATTCCCACTGTGATATGAAATCCTTTATGATTTGGGAAGGCTTGGATGGGAAGTGGAGAATGAGTTCCTTTTGCACTTTTTTGATTTGCCGGAAAAAAAATGTGTCTTCATATAAACCGATTATCTCCCTGACATGTGACCTAACAACCACCTTGTCACACTCTAACCTCAATGTATTTACCTATTTAAATAAGCTATTTAAACACAACCATTTCAATAACATTTCTCCATCTTCTTAAAGTGATTTCTGAAATACAAGCTTGATTTTCTTCATATATATATATATATATATATATATATATATATATATATATAAAGGAATTTGATCACTTTGGAAATATGATCATATAAGCATCTAAAGAGGCTACTTGCAAGCAGAATGCTTAAAAGATGATGATGATGATGATGATGATGATGATGATGAATGATGATAGAGAGAGAGAGACAGACAGACAGGCAGTCAGGCAGGCAGACAGAATGAGAATAGTTACAGGTGGCAGAACAGACAATTCTTAACCTTGCATTTGTTCCATCCATTTTGTGTGCAGGTTCAATAATATGCCAATGAGATCTCTGTCTTGGAAACTTTTAAATGAAGTACCTCAATCACTTTTACTGAAATGTTATTGTGAGGAAACTCTAAACCCCGGCTAACACACTGTTTCTTTGGATGTGAGAGTATCTCAGAGGAGCATGCAGCTGAAGGCCTCTAACGTTTTTCCTTAGTAGACTTCTTCACTTGTCTTTTTTAAGGAAATCATAATAAAGTATTCATTGGTAATTTATCAAAGACTTGCTGCACCCCTCCTCTATTCCTCCCCTCCCCCCCAAAAAAGAAAGAAAATGGATCTTTTAGTTTATATTGTATTCGAAATGCAGAAACCCGTGCCTGGTGGAAGTCCTGAAGAAAAGAAGATGCAACACCAAAATTCCAAAATTGCTGTGGAAAAAAAAAAAATCCACCTTTGGAAGGGATAGTAGCCTCATAGATGAAGTCTCAATGACAGCACTTGCATTGTCTGAAGCTCTCCAAATGGGACTGGCCAGGCAGGTGACCACTCTGTGAAGAGCAGCAGGCTCACCAGTGATCTGTAAAGTCTCCCATTTGACAATTCTAGGACTTAATACTCTCCTATGCCTCTTGTCTCACTTGATCATTTATGTGCCTATAAACCTAGGTGGTTTAGAGACAGTTGTGCATTTGTGCCCTGCACAACTCAGTTCACTTAATTTGGAATGTGAATGGGTCATCTAGTGGTATGCCAGGCACATCCTGCAGAATCATACCTGTTAGCCTTTTTGTCAATGCCCAACTAGAATATAAATATTTAGAAGGCAGAGACTATGGAATAGAACGAGTTTCAATCAATAGTCCATTGAATTGACAGAGTCAGGAGACTAGCCTCAACACCAGTGACTACCAGAAAGAGTGAATTGGTTTCCCTAGAGTGAAATTTGCACCCCAAACAGGAACTGTTCGGCAACATGTTTTTTTAAAGATTTGAAATTATGCGATGTTTTCCAGTGGGTCATGCGCTCTCAAGTTCGCCTCAGGTCCTATCACTCTGTTTTATTATGGCAAGCTTATTCATACATTTATGATACCTGCCAGACCTCTGGGTATTTTGATATGTGGCCTGGCCTTCCTGGACCTCATTTAACCTCTCTAGACTGCAGTTTTCTCATCTGTAAAATTGCCATCATACCCGCCTTGCCTACATCATGAGACCTTCTGATAATCCAAAGAAATATTGTGCCAAAAACACTATAAAGATTACAAATTGCAGCATGAATAGACTATATTATCATCAAATTAATTGACTATATTATGATTATTATTTTTATGGTATTTAAATGTGATCAAACTGAACTTAGTATATACAGTTAAACTTCTTGACTTTCATCATATAAAACTGAATTTTCATCCTTTGACCAGTGGGCAGACCCGCCTAAAACCTTCAGAATCTTAAATTTCTGAACACATTTTCATTCTTTCTTTATATTCCCCTGTGGATTTCTTGTGAGCATGCAGAGATTGAGAGGCCACTGCACAGGTTACCTTTCATTCAAGAGGTTGTGTCATCCTTTTCATTGTCAAGTTCTGGACTATTTTCTCCTCATCACAAAAAATTGGTGTCGTATAGAGCATCCCTTCTTCACTCTTGACCCTTGCTTCCTCTATGGCAAGTATCTGCCTAAAACTGGAGAATAGAAATCTGAAAATATGTGTTTTAGAATGGAAGGACCCATCACAAAGCACTTCCAAACCTTAAAATATATTTAGCTTGTGATTATTGTCAATCTCTTTATTTGGTAGAATATTAAGCTAAGTGATAGAAAATACAGAGACTATTTAAAAACCTGTGAAATTGACATGATGTGAGTGCTCAAAGATGAGCCATGAAAAATGGTCATGCTGCATTTTCTATCCCTGTGTTATTTGAATACAATCTTCATCATTTCTGTCATATCCACTTATCACCTGTGCTATTGTTTATCTAATAGTATTCTTTCAGTTGGCTTCTTTTACTTAAAAATACATTTATTCTAAAAGCAAAATATATAACTCAAAAGGTAAATTGAATGTCAGTGTTGTTTCTCATAAATAAGAGGTAATGAAACAATAAGAAAAAGTACATATCAGCTATATATTATAGCATGCTAAAAGTCAAGGCCTGCCCTCTCCTTATTAAAAAAAAAAAAGAAAGAAAGAAAGAAAAAGGGAATTGCAAAGTCTTAAACAGCTCTTAAAGAACTATAAGCACCAATTTTCTGAATGAGGAAATGGGGATCAAAAGAACACCTAATCATTTCACATATGTGTAACTGGGTATGATTTAGTATTTTCTTCACTATGATTTTAAATTATTTAACATATCAAGCATAGTCATTACAAATATTGGGGGGGGGGTAGTCATCTATTCTAATGGAATGTGGAGATTTTATCTTATCTATGGATATTTCCAATAATGTGAATTAAATTGCTGTGAAGTTATATTTTTGACTTTTTATTAAAAAAATCTTCTTTGATTCATTTCTTCATTAACCAAGTTAGGGACTTTATTTCTTTAAGCCAAAGTCTTTACTATAAATAAAAAAAACAACCACCACAAGAAACTACTGAATGATTATTTATTCAGATACCAGTGGAATTGATTTCCATTGGATATTCTAATTTAGTCCTCACAACAGCTATATAAAGTCAATGTTATTAAAGTACCCATTTTACAGATGTGGAAAATAAGGCTTACCAAGGATTGGTTAGTTTGCCATGATCACACAGCTAGTAAATCAGACAATGTGATTCTGGAGTCTTCAATCTTAACCCTTCCTAAACTCATTTTTCTGCTTAAAAAAAAAAAAAGTACTACTAAATATGGTAAGAGGTCATATTTCATTGTTTTTTTTAAAATTAAGAATGACATTCTGAAGTTAACATACCATGGAAAGATCAAATTTTATAATTTGAATTTAGGTTCAGAAAACAAGTGAAGATACAACAACAACAAAAATCTTTTACTCGCCATTCTGTTTTTTTTTTTTTTTTTCAAATTAATGTTCAGTCTTCCTCCTCCCTTCCTCACCCTGTTCCTCCCTCCACTTTTTCCTTTTCCCCACTAGTGTATTGCCATGCTTACATTCCTTAACATGATGCTATTTTATTAATGAGACTGAAGACAAATTTGAGAGTAAGCTTCTGAAGGAATCTATAGAGCTCGGGAAAAGTAAAATCTGTCTACAGAACCCAGGTGAAGAAGAATGTTTAAACTTGGTGAAAATGACTCCCACTAGCATTTCACTCCATGCCCTTTACCATTATTTCATTCCCACTTCCTTCATGTCAGGGTTTCTCAGCCTCAGTACTGTTGACATCATGGGCCAGATAATATTTCATTGTAAATGGTTGTCTTGTGCATTGTAGAATGTATAGCAGCATTCCTGGGCTTTTCTCACTAGATACCAGTAGCATTCCCCCCAGTTATGACAATCAAAATATTATCAGATTTCACAAAACTATTCCTGGTTAAGAATCATGGCTAAGGGTTACCTAAGTTCATGGTACCTTTCTCCTTATTTTGCTGTTAATCGTTATCTGCTATTGTTGGCAGTGTTGTTACTGTTATTGCTTTTGCCTTTAGTAAAAGTTCTTTCTTTTCTCAGAGAGAAGACATAGAATTTTAGGTCTTTGTAAAATCTCTCTTGATTTTCAAAGTATAGTAGTGAGATAGAAAATGATGGTATCATTATTATATACATCTAAGCGTTTTCACTTTGACCTCAGCACTGAATCTAAATTTCTATCAGATTGTCTTCTCAAAGAAGGATATTTTCTGAAGTGCTGATCAAGCATAATGACTTCCATAAGTGGGTGGGAGCCTTTCCAGGCTGAGCTGGCCTGGGGTCACTGTTGAAACCAGAAACTAAATGAACAGCACTGGTGGGATCGCTTTTTGGCTAATCTGAGCTTTACAGAATTCCAGGAGCTTTTTTTCACCATCATAATCTGGTTTTGCACCTCACTTTTGTGTTCATGCAGTTAAAGAAAGCAGTGAATCCTCATTGTGACATGTCACGTAGTGATATGAGCCAGAAGGTATCATACTCAGAAATTCCCCACGCATGTTGTAATAGTTGCCTTAGCAATAGTTAGAGAAACAGTCCTAAAAACTTTTGGATTGCCCCAAAGATAAATGCCATCATTTGATGGATAAGTGACTCAAAGTTTACATCAACTATATCATTTTGAATTCTTACCTGTTAGACTGGTAAAAGAACTTGGAGTACTTTGTTGGAGAAAATGATGGAGAAGAAAGAAGTAAAAATATAAAGGAGGGCTTATAACAAATGTTTTAATGAGAAATATTTTAGTCTTGAGAAAGATTTTGTAAGAGAAAGGTGTTTGTGATAGAACCACTTCTCACCTATTACCACTTGGAAATTGCCTTTTTGCATAATATTTCCTGAAAGACGTTGCTACGATGATGCTAAGACGAGAAGGGGGTTGCAATTGAGTAAAGATCCACTCTTGGAAGCAGGTCCTGTTTTGTAAGTCATGCTTTTGGTTACATTGAAAAGATAATTTTTGCCTGCGTGTCCATCATGTCTTCCTATTTTCAGCTCCTTACTTCACTCTTACATGCCTGGTTAGTTTTTTATTCCCCTCTTTTATGCCTGTATCCTACCCCCTAGATTTACCCTCTCTAAAAATATTTCTTTCTACTTCCACACAATCAAAACCAATGTCCAATGCAAGTCATGAAGGAAAGGCTCTGATAAGGTACCCTGTACCTTTTTAAAGCATAGAAGTTATTAATTGATACTTTGATACATTTGCTTTAAGGTACTATATCTGCATATTTAATAGAGATATTAATGAACTGGTTAATGTGGGATAAATTTAGGATAGAAATCCTTTTGAGAACCTTACAGATACCTATTCTTATGGTGAATGAAGCTGATTCAACCCAAAGAAATATTCATTGGAACACATAGTTTAATGTTATTATTATTAAAATTTACTTGTTTAACCTACCTACTTCATAAGCACCTTTTCTTTACTCCATCACTTATTTCTATATCTTATGTTTTATCATCCATCAGTGCTCAGCTTTGAGGACTGTAGCATAATTTAATAGTTATAACCATCTACATATATGTCCTATGCTATGTTTTAAAATTTACAGTGGCAGTTGAGGACCCATGTTGATTGCAGTGAGGAATCATCCATAGGTAATTTTAAGTGAGTTGGAGAATTCAAAGCTGCAGATAATTTTAAATGTCATCTACTGGGGCTTCAAAGTAAAATCCCTTAAAAAGAGGTGGATTATAGGATATAATGCTACCAGGAATCAAAAGCATTAGCAATTCAGACCTCTTTAGATCCTTTTGAGATTCAGTGGAGTGAAATGACTTGGAGGAAATTCCCACAGCTGGTTAAAACAAGTTGAGGCAACCTTTCTTGGGTTCTAGCATTACCCAAAGCGCCTCCTCTTTGACCCCCCCCCCCAGGCTTTGACCTCTGCTGCAATACTACTCTTTTTGAGGATGCTTATGAAATGGCCTCATTTCAAACAACAAAAGATATAAGTTGAGGCTGCAGTTTTTAAATCCAGAACTTTGAAATTAACAACTAAGAAAAAAATAAAAACTCCACACCAATTTTTAATCAAAATTTAGCCTGTGAGTGTAATTTTTAGTGCCATAATGATTTTAGCCCTTTCTCTGACCTGGATCTCCCCCTCACTAGCTTTTTAAATGAGTCCATTCTATATAGTGCCTAGCATAATTCTGCACATTTTGTTGCTTTTTTTCTCTGCATCTTCACACATGGTTTCTTATTGTGCTTACAAGGCACATTGAACTACACACATTTTCTCACTCTAAAATCTGTCACCTTAAAAGCAAAGCAAAATCCTTCCCTCCTTTGCTGAATGGATGGCTGTTCTTTGCACATATTCATGTTGAGTAGGTGCTGTATAACATCACTTGTTCTTTTTTTAATGTGACTCATGACAAAATTACCCAAACTTTCAGTAATCTCAAGGAAAAAAAAAAGCACTTGCCATCTGCAATTTACTGCTTTTAACCTGAAAAATAGGATCTAAAATGATACTCAGATTCTTAAGAGGCTTCACGTGTTATAGCAGAAGTTGACAGATGGCCCAGGGTGGTAGGCTGGTACAATGCAAGAAGGGAGGGCAGGGCTAAGTAGACAGTGATGTGGAAGAGCTTGGGAAAGGTCATGACCATTCTTTAACCAGAAATAATTATTTCTTATATTTTCCAAATAGCTAACTTATGGATGTATGCAGCAACACATTGCAGTAGGTCTACAGGGAAGGAACCTGTAAAGAATCATACAGGGGAGCCTCTCTTCATTGTTTTGGTAAGGGGGCTATCCTGTCATTTAATTTTAAGCCATACAACTTGGAATGCTTATCCAGTGTAAGATCCTTGTTTCTCTTCTTGACATAATGCATGTACTTTGATTTCTATAGCTAGAAATTAACTTTTCTCTTTCAAATAATTTGCATTAAGTATGGAGAAAAAAGCACTAGGTGGAACATTTCTCAAAACTTTGTTTTCCTTGGGACATATTCCTGTTCACATATTCCTGTCATGTGACATGTAACATGATAGGTTTTCAGGAAATATTTATAAAAATTGATACAGGGAAAAGAATATGTGTGTGTGTGTGTGTGTGTGTGTGCCCTTTTTAATTCTAGACTCTAGAAACTTCTGAATTCTACAATTTCAGAGACTTTGCCCTGTCAACTTTATGCTGAAGGTAAGAGACATTTGACATCTGACTGCTTCCATTAGAATTTTCCAACATAGATCACTAGGTAGAAATATTCTGACGGGCATATTTTTGACACATAGTGATTATTTGAATTGATTTTTAACAGATGCAGTTGGATGTGTGGTAAAGTATGTGTTTTGAAACATCCTTTAAATTACAAGGATATGGACGACACCATTCACTCACTGCTGAAAACCTCTCAGTTGCACAAAGACAAGGATTTGCTTTGTTCCAGGATGCACTCCATGTGTAATTTAAAATGGCAGCGCTAAACCTCAGATCTGTAGACTCCCTTTGCGTTGAGAACCAGGAGCTGTCCTTGGTTCTGAATGGTTAATCTTTAGTGAGAATGGACACAGGATGCCAAGCAAAATGACTGGACTACCTTGACCTACACCGACTTTAGTAATTAAGGCATCTGGAATAATGGGATCTCATAGAATTTAGCAAAATAAGCCCAACGAAATCTCAACTGCAGCTTCAGCTATAAAATTAGAGCTGTGTGGTTTATCCCAAGGCAGTAACTTTCGAAGAGGGTTTTGAATTGGTCTTCCTAACTGCCGTTACACAACCTGAGGCAATGAGTTTGCCTGTTTTATAAGGCAAGCAGGATTAGGCCTGACAAAGCCAAGTGCCATGGTGCTGAAGCTGTGACTCGCTTCTTTTCCTCTTTTCTCCCCTTCTGTTCCCTCCTCACTTCACCTTGCCACGTTTCCCTTCTCTTTTCCTCTCCTATCGCCTCCCCTTCTTTACTCCCTCCCCTCTATCCTTCCATCCTTTCTCCTTTTCTTCCTTTTTTTTCTCGTTCTTTCTATTTCCCTACTCTTCCCTCTCTGTCTCTCTGAATGGACTCTAAATCAACATTCAAATATGGCAATTCAGGGATGTGGGTCTTTATGGGTTTCACCTTTCCAAGAGCATGTTGGACAGAGATCCTAATCAGTAGTGAAACGTATAGATACTTTGGTACTATTTGCAAGAATGAACTTATCAGGACTTTGAGGGACTCCCAGTTGAGCAGTTACAGTCTACCTCCATAGAGGCTTGATGGGCTTTCAGCTACCTCTTTGACTGTTATCCTCCCTCCTTCCTCACTGTTTCCTTGCTCCATGAAGCAGGTGCTGAGCTCCTCTTCAAGTGTAGATGAATAGAGATTTCCAGGGAACCTTTTAGGAGCATAAGGAAGATGAGTTATTTTATGAGAAAGGAAAGGCTGCTGTCTTTTGGTGTTGTCGATTCCTTACCTTTTACAAGAGGCAGGAACCAGAGTTAATGGGAACCACAGTGTAATGAAGTCTCTGGCCACAGTGTCTTCTGTCCCAAGAGAAAAGCAAATAGTTACTACCTTCCTGATCTGGCACCGGTATACTAAATGCAATGATAACCTGCCATGTCTGAATTCCTTCTTGCCCTTGGTACACTCAGTTCACCACCATTTTAAATGATCTCTGTCTCATTCCCCCTTTTAATTTAATTGAGTAAGCAGAAGTCCCCTAGTATGAGCTATGTAAATATTGTAACTGAATTACTGCCTGTTTACTTAACTCATTACAGAAAACCATGATAAGCTTTTTAATTACAAAATTAGCTCTGCCAAATCAATTTCTTTTATTTAATGAACTGAAAAAATGGCACAATGAGGATAAATCATTCCCCTTTCTCATCTTTTTAAAAGAGTATTCTTTGCCTAAAAATGATTGTTGTAATAAAAAATAATAATAGCAACAAAGACACAATAGCAGTACTCTTATCCTTGTCTAGTCCTGTGTGACTCCTTTAAATTGTTGAGCCATACTGGACCCAATCAGCCAGCACTAAAAATATATTCTTCTTGAACCTACACATTGTTCTCAGCCTTGTTCTGAACAACCCACCCTGACCTGTCTAGCATTTTTACCTACCAGTTTATTTCTCATTTTCCTGGTGACTAAGTTTTTTTGTATAATGCCTCACATCTCTCTTTAGATCTGTCACTTGTCACTTCTTTTTTTTTATGATACAGCTCTCAACAGTAATTTATACGTCTGCTCTTGCTACACACAGTCTTCGGTCGGTTAATAAAGATATACATTTTGATGATGCAAGACTAAGCTCAAGGATGCTATACATAGCCTGTAGCCAACAAGCTGAGATTTTCATGGACTTTCAAATAGGACTTGGACAAATACTAACAATAAAAATAAGTGATATCTGTGGTTATATATCTCTATACTTCTTGGTTTCCTCCATTTTCACTATAAAGATAAATATTTAATCAGTTTGGTTTATATATCTAGTTAAATCATTTTACTTTTACTTTAATGACTTTGGGAAAAGTTATAGTATATAGTCACTTGTGGAATAATCATAATTTTTCATGAAGGAACTTCTGGGATATTTTATCAAAATGTTTCTGAAATGCTGCACCCATGGTTAAATCTAGAAAGGAATATTTAGGGAGAAGAGGCTATCCCTTATAGGAGAAAGAATACCTAAGTTGGAGATTTTTTAAATTCTCTTTTATGCATGCCTATTTTCTACATATGACATTATTTATACTATTATCTTATTAAATGTATCAGAATCTCAAGCTAAAGAAAATTAATGAGTCATTGCTCAAAAAAAAAAATGAATAGTCATCATGGGTTCTCTAAGACTTTTGCAACATTTGACCAACATTGTCCTTACTTAAATTTTTATTGTTTCTTTCCCTGGAGAAGGTCAGATACCAATGAAAACAGACTTAAAATAATTTCGCCTGTGGCTAAAAAACGAAGAGAAAAAAATGGAAAACTCTGTGTTATTTATGTTGTAGTACATAATTTGGGAGCTTTAAGTCCAGGAGATCAGTTTTCCCCATTGTATTAAAACAAAATTCTCTTTAATGTGCTTACAAACACATTGTATCAATTACATACAATCTTTATTTGAACATTCCTCGTTTTGGCCAGATTCTTAATGGTTGAGTTGAAAATGGCTATTGTGTAGTGAGAAGTGGTTTATGAAGAAAAACGTATTGCATGAGATCCCTTCATTAGAAACTCAGCATGTGTTTGCCCAGACCTCTTCAGATGACCATTGACTGTTGGCTCTTGGTACTGTCTGAACTGGTATGATAATTAATTTAGAAGTTTGCTGTTTTTCCCTGGGATACTTTAGGGAAGTGTAAGACAATTACATTTGTAGGGGAATGAGAAGGATTCTTTGATCTATTTTGGATCTAAAGATGTCATAACTGTGAATCACAAAGTTGTGACACGATGCACTCACCTCTAAAAATTGTCTTCATCGAGTTACAGTTGCATTTTGTCTCAAAGAAAGATTTCATTCTCATGTACTTTTGTATGTTCTCATTAAAGCAAGAATCCTCAACTTCCTTGTCAAGTTTCTGTGAATTTATACACACACACAGACACAGACACACACACATACACACACACACACACACACACACACACACACACACTACAAAAAAAAATTCATTTTCAACCTTTTGGGCCTGCTTTGCAAATAGCTTCATGTTATCATTCAGAGCCCTGCCTGAGAAATTTCTCTTGAGAAGGGATCACTGCTTTTGACAGCTGACTTTTCCCAGTACCATCAGTAGACTGCACACAGCTGATGTGTATGCATGTGTAGGAAAGGGGTCTCCATTCCCTGGAACCAAAATGTCAGGTTTCATATTGTCTGAGATCAGCATCTCTTCCAAACCAACCATATACCACTTTCTCTCTGAATCACCTTCCCTGCTGGCCATCACTGGTTATATAAGCCTGTGTCTTCTATTATCCTGACTGCTGATCCGTGCCTGATGGCTATGCCAGGTCTCACAACGCCACAAGCTTTTGATTTCTGCACTCTAAGCTGCTTAATAAGACAATTAAAAATGATTTACAAATGGCCGTCTCAATGCAACTGGGGATCAGGGAGAAAATGTTCTACGTGCTCCAGTATTAAAAATGCATGCCCTTCTACAGTTTCTTTTTGCAGCTGTCTTTAATCCAATACTGATTTTCTTCATTTTTTTTTTATCGAATTTTACAATAGTTCCTTCTAAATCAGGTATATCTGGAAATAATTCAGGGGATGCATTACTGATACTGGGTTCCGAAAGCTTCTTCCTTGTAGTGAGGAGGAAAAAAAAGGCTGCTTAGAACTCTGAAGCAGTTAAGAGGCAGTACAAATAGCTTTTATCTAGCTGGCTCATTCTCAGTTTGAGGGTCAAACCTAATTTAATCACTGACACATCCATCCTGATCCATTTCCTTTTTTCCTCTTCACTCTTATTGTTGCATTGATGAAAATGGGAAAATTTCTAAAAGATTATATTGTGAGTCACACAAAATTTCATCTATAGAAAATAGAAATTTATCAGAATTAATGACATTGGTATTTTGAATATGATAACTGAGAAATTAAGGTAGAAATTAATCTCATTTCATCTTGTATATGTTGAAAATGCATTTTTTTTTAAGTCCAGAGAAGTGAAAATTGATATTGACCCAAATATTAAGAAGATTCTCTATTTTTAATGCTGAGGCCCAAGGATTAATAAGATTGGCATTGACTGGATTATAATAACTTTTCTTAGAAAGGGCGTGTGGAATAGATTTTTAAAAGAACAATTTTTGAAGCCAGATACCTCTGTATTTCGTTCTTGCCTCTGTTAATTAGTAAAGTTCAAGACCTTGAGCAAGATTCTGCACCATCTGAGCTTCCGTTTTCTCAGCTAATAGAATGAATATACAAGTCCTGAAGGCTCAGCTTTGTTATGAAGATGGTGTAAGGTGATGTATGTAAAGTGCCTGGTACACGGTAGGTGCTCAGAAAATGTTAACTTCCTTCAGTCCTCTCACTCAATTCCGGAGCATGGATGAAGTGTTTATTACTGTTTAAGGCAGTAGTTCTTATAACCTTGTGTATACTGTAAGATGCTAAGCAATTTGATGATGAAATTACTGTTTCAGCACTACATAATAAATTTTATGATATCCTTTGGGTAGTGTAATGTACATATGACATATTTTTGAATTGTACACTTGAAACTAATAAATTTAATAAAATAAGAAAAGAGAGTAAAAAATATATTATTTTTTAGAAAGAAAAAAAAAGAAAATCCCACCTACGAGTATCAATAGCCAAGTCTTGTGCTATTTTTATTTTTTAAATTTTGTTTGTTTGATTATTTAGGTTCCACATATAAGTGAGATCATATGGTATTTGTCTTCTTCTGTTTGACTTACTTCACTCAGCATAATGCCTTCCAGGAGTCTTGTGCTATTTTTAAATGATGTGAATGGCACAATGATGGTGGCCATATGATATACTTCGGGTGCCTTTTTTAATTTTCATAGAACTTCCCATAATATCCTGCTCATTGAACCAGCACCAAAATAAAACCAATAAACATGTCACTGGAAACCGGGGACTACTGACCAGCTTACACAGTGGGGGAGGTTCCTTTTCTGATTGTCAGTCCCTGAGATAAGGGGTAAGGAGAAGATAAGTGTGATATCCTTCAGAACTGTCCTTGCACTATCTCTTTTTCTCCTTCCCTGACCCTGTAAGATTCCTGTTCATCTTAAGGAGCCTCCTTAATTTAACTGATTATAACAGATGACCAGCCTTGACCTTCAGGCAGTGTTCAAAGCCCAGCATGCAGGAAGGCACATCCTCAGCAAATATTTCTGATTAGAACAGCCCCTCTGACCTTCTCTGCTCTCTCGATTCCTTGTTATTTGTTATTTTTGCCATATGTTTTATAACTAATCTTTGTTCTCTTATATGTCAAGTAGTTGATTACCATTCAAGCATTCAGCCAGCATCATCTGTAGAAATATCAGGTATTCTCTGTGCTTTCTCTTTTCTATCTAGACTAGCCTTAAATCCACCTTTCCTCTTTGCCTTCAGGTGTGCTCATCTCTTTCAGAGAAAAGGATGGTGAGATGAGCCCATGATTTGGCAATTTGAGATGAAACAGAGCAAGGACAATAGAGGCCAAAGTGTTCAGTGCTTTTAAGCTAACACTTGTGAGTCACCCTTCTTATCTCACCACATTTTTGGGCCTTACCCAGTCCTCTGCGTGCCACACCCATACACTGAGTCACTCTGCATTAGCTGCCACTTTGGGGAGAAGAGAAAATCTATTGCAAGAGGTAGTACAGAATCGAGATAGCACATTCTTCTGGTGCTACTGCATCTCTTTCAACCAAAAGATAACAAATATTTTCTTCGAGTCTTAAAATGGTTTTCTTGTGATCTGTTTCACCCAGCCAAACTATTGCATAAACATATTTACCTTGAAGTTAATCACTAGAGGAAGATAGTCGACGTCTATATATCAGATCTCAGTGGATAAAATGGATAGGAGAAAAGAGAGATTTCTTACTACATACTAAACTTAATAATTTAAGATCTTCTATGACAAGTATCTAAGACTCTGCTTATATATTTTAATAACATGTTGAATTTAGAATAAATTTATAATGGCATTCAATATTTAAAGTGTTCATGTTTTTCTATCATGATAAATCTAAGTTCCTCTTCCTAATATCCTTAATAATGCTGTCTCACTCTACAACCTAATGTTATTTTCCATTTCTCCATTCACTCCACCCAGGACTGTGTGCTAGAATATTATAGAAGAAAGCTATAAACTCTAAACTTAAGGACCTTAAAAGAGGAAGAAATTATATACCCAAAGTTAATGAGTGTTACAGGAAGGTGAGTGAAAGCACAATTGATAGGGTAAAGGGTAGAAATACAATCAGAAGCGCATCACAGATAAAGTACTTGGAATTACTGGGTGATTGTTAGTTTATCTTGACTGAATTTCTATGCTAGGAGGTAAAAAAAAAAAAAATTGACAAAAAGCACCTACATCCAAGTATTGGTTTTTCTAAATAAGCCAGAATTGGTAGTGAAGCCTTTGTTGGACTTTTATGTGTATCTTAAATGTTGTTGTTGTTGCTATTATTATTATTATTATTATTATTATTATTATTATTATTATTTATAGAAGAAATGGAAGTTAGCTATAGAAGACGTTCAGGAAATCTGATCTCTCTTAGTCCATTTTTTGCTTATATTAACTCTAACTGTGCTGCATTTTAACCTAAAATGAAGTAGTGCCTCTCTCACTGGAAAAGTGGCCTCTCTCTTGATTCAACTTGGTTGAAATAGGAAATTGTGTGGTTTTTGTTTTTCTCCAGAATTACTGCAGAGGCTTTGTTTTACATCATTTTGTACGTTGTTTCTCTTCCCGTATTCTAATTACTGTCATGCTCATTTTCTGACCTCTTATTCAGGACTCCTAGTCACTTAGTCTTACCCTAGGCCCTTTGAAATTCATCTTCTATAGTATGGAAATCTCCTACATTCTTTTTCATGTTATATCCATCTTAACTGAAATTGGCTGCTGCTTTTGGTCTTACTTCCCTTGAAATTACTTCCCTTGAAACCTTTGCTTCTAATGAAGCCACAGGGGCTCTGTGTTGGTAAGGTAGTGATCACCAAGCAACATTTCCCTCACTGTCTTTTGTGTTCTCTGGTTAATCTACATAAAAGTCTCTCTTTCACAGTGGCATAAGGGCTCCTTGACTTTGGACATTCCATCCTTGGCAAAAAAGGAAAATTATTAAAAATAGTTTTTTAAGGCTTCGTACCATTGATAGTTCCATGGAAGCTTCCAGTCCCAGAAGGAAACCTAAAGTTCAAGTAATGAAACAAATAGGAAAGACATACCAGTGAGAGGTTACCAAAGCATTCCAAAATAAAGTAATCGCAGGCCTATCAACCTGAGTTTGAGAATCAAGAATACACCCTTCTTTGGTTAGAATTGGTGTAACAACTAATAGAGATATACTTGACTCTAGCCAGGGTAGGCATAAGCTGGCACATCACCTCTAGAATGCAAGACTGCAAGTTCCCTAAGAAAAATAGTCTTCCTCACCTAGCATAGCACTTTATACACTACACACTTAATAAACACATTTTGGTTACACTGGGTTAAATTAAATTTACTTCAAGCTTAATGTTAATCTTTCAGTCAACACATTTATTCAATGTCTATTATGGGAAAGTTATTAGGCTAAGACTAACAGGGATACCAAGGAAGCATAAGACCTTATTCTACATTCTAAGAGTCTGCAGTCTAGCTGGGGAGAAAAAAACACTCAGTTAAAAGTTGTCAGTGCTAACTTAGACAAATTATTTAACATTTCTAGGAAGTGGGGTTTTTAATATGTAACATCAGGTATTGTAGTTGGTCTTCCAGTTTCCTTATAATTCTAGAGCTTCAAGTACAATAGCCATTCATTCCTGCATATTTATGTTGAATGGGTACTGTCCATAATAGATGCTGTGGGTATGCAGAAAAGAAACAGATATGTAGACACTGAGGTAGACAGGTGTTCATGGAGTCGTTGGAATTTGAGATGAGTCATAAAGGATGGAGTTAGGTAGAAAATCATTCTCCATCACTGAATAGCATGGGAAAAGCTACAGAGAGAATATACTATCTGTCCTTTTATTTTTTATGGGGAAAGGTTCAGCAAAAAGTGCATCTAGAATTACCCAGCCTTTTCCCCACTCTAGATTTTCCCTATCCTTCTACATTTGTTTCTACATTTTCAGAATCTAGCTGTTTTAGTCATGCCAAGTATCTTAAAAGAACCTGTGTTCAATGTGATACAATCCCCATAGGAGTTTGAGGAACTCAGAATATCAAGAGAAGATTAAACTTTCTTGATGCCTGAACAAATCCAGCCTCTTGAGTTTGGGGTACTAATCGGTGGTTCCTTGGATCACTTGTCATATCTCAAAGGACTGCCACATCTCAAAATAATGATTTTTCAAAGGAAGGATTATTTCTCCTTTAAAGTATGTTTCTGAGGAGGAGGGAAGTACAAATAACCTTTTCAGGAGAAGTTTAAACACATTGACTCCTCACATAGGGCCCAATTAGTAAGAAAAAAATCTACTCTACAAGGTTCCATTCTGCCCTTGAAAATTAAACTTCAAAAACATGCAGTCACTTTCCTCAGGCACAGAAACAGGATCTGTGTTTTAAATCTGACCTTAATTAAACCTTTACACAAGCTCTTTGTATTACTATCCACTGAAGAAAGGGTGGGCTGTGGGACGAATGTGACGTATTTTTGCTCTTTTTTCTTCCTTGAGAGTGGTGTTCCCAAAATTCTCTCACTTCCTTTTGGAACAGAGGGAATTGGATTTTCAAGTAAAGACGCAGGAAGTTACCAGAGCAGTACTTGTATAAAATAGTTGAAATGAGTGCCCTAAAATCATTCTCATTTCTTCCTTACCTCTCATTGGAGTCTCATTACATTTTCTTGTACTTGACAAAACCAAAGTCTTTGAAGGATATGGTCCACACATGGGCAGCAATCACTCCTGTATTTATTTTGGTACCATGAATATGGGGAGGGAGGGAGTTCCAAATGATAATTCATCTTACATTAAATGTAGACAGTACTTTTAAATGCATGCCTGCTCAGAAGAGTGGGTGTGGTGTTCATGTATGTGCAGACATGTCAGATCATTTTGCTCTTCTACCTCATATTTTTGGCTGTTGTTGAAAATGTATGGGAAAAAAAAATTATAGCCGAAAGAGAGAGCCCTGCGTCTGAATTTTATGTGCCTGTTTTTCAAAGGAGGGAGTTTTTGGTCTTTTTTTTTTTTTTTTTTTTTTTGCCCCTTTGGAAAAATAATCCCCATTAGGGTAAAATTCAGTGGATTTTTGCTATGTGTAACTGGAATTTTCAGGAATAAAAAGAAAGTAAGTATAATATCTCAGTACACCTAAAACCAGGAAGAAATGTTTAACTTTATCTTGTAACAGTCCCAAAAATAAAAGGACACATTCTAGATGTGATGTAGTGAGCATAAAAAAAACCTTTTTTATCGATGAGAGCATATTTTAAAATATCTTTATAACTTTTGGACTAATTATTTTAATACTTCTACATAGGAAGCAAATAATAAATGAAGAAATATTTGGAGAAAATTGCCACTGAGAACCAATAACTTGCCAGGAAAATGGGAACAACTCTGGAGCCAGGCAGCCCTGAGTTTGAGTCCTGGCTGTGATACTCACCTGGACTCTAACTTTGAGCTTCAGTTGCCTTTATCTGTAGAATGGAGAGAAAAACAGTAGCCCTCAAAGCATCAATAAAAAGAGATAAATTTATCTTTGTCCCTTCATATTTGATCTGATCAGTTGTTCATTTTCCCATCTTATTGCATTTATTTTTAACAATGTTGAGTATTTCCAAAAAAAAAAAAAAGAGAAAGAGCAGAAGGAAGGAAGGAAGGAAGGAAGGAAGGAAGGAAGGAAGGAAGGAAGGAAGGAAGGAAGGAAGGAAGGAAGGAAAGAAAATGAAAGGTATTCATTGTCCTTGTTGGGACAACTATATATAGGTATTTCACAATAGATAACAAAATTCTAAAATACTCAGGGATATATTTAATAAGGTGTAAGAACACACACACACACACACACACACACACACACACACACACACACACACTGACCAAATGAAAGATAGACTATGTATGGCCTTGGGTGCAATGATTTAATACCAAAATGATGCCCCACTGTGATTCCAAGTAAAATTTGCTGCTGGTGACTTTTTAAAAAATGGCCCAAAGAGATTTTAAAGCTTATATGAAAGGATGAATGTGTAAGAATAGCCAAAAGAAATATAAGAAATAAAATTTCAAAGGATTATTAGTTTATAATTTCAATAAAACCATTGTAATAAAGAAAAATCTAAATCTGGCATAGAAATGGGCACATAGATTAAGGAAGAAAGCAGTAGTAGTCCAGAAATATTCCCAACATACATGCAGATTTAATTGCTTACAAGGTTGTTATCATAATTTAGTGGAGATACAGAAAACATTTATTTGATAATTGGAAGAATGACAACCCACTGACTATGTAGAAGAAAATAGCGTTGATTAGCTATCTCCCTTCATAAAAAAAATAAATTCCAAAGACTTAAAGACGTAAAGGTAAAAAAAAAATTAAAGTACCAAAAATATTGGAAGAAAATGTGGACTACACATAACCTAGTGACTGGATGAATCATTTGTAACCAAAACCAGAATCTTAGAAGCTATAATATGAAAAGGAGATAGTCAACATATAATTTTCGAATAAATATTTTCAGTATGTAAATGACATAGTATTAGGGAAAAGTTGTAATGAGATACACCCATTAGGATTGTAAGCAGTTGTAACCCAGAACCCAAATATATTGTCCAACCAAATATAACGTCCACTTATATTTCTTTCACTATAAATGGGGCTATCTCAGCTAAAAGGGAGACTGGTTAATGCAGTTTGTTTCATTGTTTTTGATTCAATAATCTGGCATATTTCCAGCCTTAACATTAGAGTTCTTTTATAGGGAGAAGGGCAATATTAATTTTGCATAAGTGGCTAGCAATGCCTCCTACAAACAAATGAAGATAGATTATACATAGAATTTTTGCAAATTGATAACTAAAAACAAACTAATGGGAGGATGGGTGATGAATATGAATAAACAATTCACAGAAGAAAACACTCTAATGTCCTTTAAACTTATAAAAATACACATGATCTCCTTAGTGATTAAAGAATTGTAAATTTAAGTAACAAGGAGATATCACTTTATAGTCATTCAATTGATGCAAGTTTAAATGTGTGCTAACTCCTGCTGTTTGAGATGTAGAAAAATTTGAATTGTTGTGGTATTTTGTTTTAAAGAAAGGTCAATTTTTGCATGGCAATTTCTATTGAAATTAAAGTACCTTTGACTTGGAATCTTAATTATGATAATCTATCTCATAGTATATATGCATAAGGATTTTATTGCAACATTTTTATAGTGGTTAAAAAAAAAAAAGAGGAAATGTTAAGTATATGCCCATAAATAGGGAAATGGAATTTTTGAGTAAATTGTAATAAATTCTTCACAGTGACTATTATATAGTCATTTAAGACAAATGAACTTGATCTGTCTTGATCTAAAGCACATGACTTATAAGGTTTTTACAATGTGTTGTTGAGTGAGGAAACAAGATAATAATAGAGAAAGATGAGCATGATAGGAGTTGTTAATTTGGGTCGCCGAGAGCTGGAGAGAGAAAGGAAAGCAGGAAATGGGGAATAAGGGGAAAAGAAATCAAATTTTAGATAGTGCTCGGATATAATAACTTACAGTTCAGCTTTAAAAAAAAAAAAAAAAAAAGTCTTGATAAGGAAGAGAAATCACAGCCTGAACTGGGTTTCAACAAGGCCAGTATAGTATATAGAACAGAAGACCAAGAATTCAGTTGGATCTGTACTTGATTAGATCTTATCACCAACTCTTTTAAGAGAATTTATAAACTTGTAAAGAATCCACTGTACATGCTTTATATTCTGTTGACTATAAATATAAGTAGTAAGTTCTATAGAGTCCTTTATAATGTTAATAAAATATATTGTTTTTAAATTTTATTTTTAAGCAAGTGGTGAATTTGTGCACTTTCTCACTTTTTTAAGAAAGCAAATTCTGTCTCCAACAGAGGAACACCGAGAAGACTACATGTAGTGCATCACTCTGATGCATGACTTGCATACTTGAAAAGTGTAGGCTACTTCAGAGTGAGAAAGAGTCAGCACTACTTATAATAGAGTCCCAGAATTTTCTCAGCCATTTGATTCCCAAGCCCAGAGTTTTGGCTTCTGGGCTGTGTTGCTGGCAGTGAGGAGGTGGGATGGCATGTTGTTTAAATCACAGCACTTCTCTGTTTCCTGGCTAAGTTACAAAACAATGCTGTAAGTCGTGAAACTAAATGTCATCAGCACACATTTGTGGCATGCACAGAGCATGCACAACGCTCTAGCGGCGCTCTATGCAAGCATATGATTGCATTTAAATGAGGTGGTGTTGCTGTCTTTAAGAAACTTATCAACTAAAGGAAAGACAAAAACAAAAATAAACAAGTGGCAAGCACCCAGTGGACTTTCAATGAAGACAGTTAAATTATCTAATTCTGAGTTTAGCCTGGGGCTTTGCACATTCTAAGTACTCAGTAATATCAGTTGAATGAATGAATGAATGAATGAACAACTGAATGATATTATCAGGAACTGGACTGTTACAGCAGTTCTTAACTGGTAATTTGTCTTTCTGCCTCACTCCACTAGGATCTGTCTTCCACCCAGCTGGATGCAAATCTGATATTATGACCTCTTTAATTTTTTTCCCATAGTTTCCAATTAACTTTAGGAATCAGAAAGAGGCACTGAATTTGAATCTGAAAGTGTGCTTTCCTGAGCTTGCATGATGTTTTATTGAATTAGAATACCTTTAAGTGAGGCACACACTCTCGTTTTCCCAGGGGAAACTTCTAGCCCCTGGAGTTAAATTGGCAATCCCTTAGTTATATGCTAAAATACAGACTCCTCAGCGTGATGTACCAAGTTCTTTCCATTTCATCTCTTGCTTCTTATTTCAGTCTTGAGTACCATCATTCTGCCAGCTACAACCAGCACTCCAGCCATGCTGGGTTATTTGCTGTTTCCTGAATATGCTGTGTTCCTTTAGTCCTCTAAAACCTTGTTCCTGTTACTTCTTGTAACTGAATTGCTTATTCTTCCTCATTTACCTAGTGAACTCCTTCCTGTCCTTTCCTGTCCTTTCGCATTAAATTAAAATGCCACTCCCTTCATAATGCCTTTTTAAAACATACCTAGAAAAGGCTAATTATTTGCCTTTTCATTATTTTATCTACTTGTCAATTGTAGTTCTGTTCATATTGATTTAATAATGGCTACTTATCTGACTCTTCACCCTTGAAAAGTGTGCTGTTCTCTCTTAGTACCTCTTTAGCCTATTATGGACTTGATTACAGGATCCCTATAATGGTTTTTGTTGAGTAACTAATGGATGTGTTGTTGGGTAGGTAGATACATGGATGAACTGTTTGATATATGAACGAATGGATCTTTAAATGAAATAGGGAATATTATAGACCTGGAAAAAAAGAAAATTGCTGTTGAAAATGAAATAGTCCTAGAGAAAAATGTTTTTCATTAAGAATTTTGTAGGATAAGATAAAGGTGAAGATGACTTACCTGTTTATCTTTGGGACTTATGAGTTAAAATTTGTAAAAGGGATGGATATTTTGGACAGAAAGTGCTACATAACTGCTGAGCACTTATTTACTTCCCTCTAAAATAGTCCCTTTCTTTGGCATGTTTAAAACCTGAAGTCTGGTTGGCATTATAAATATGCATGAGCTGTTGGGGGAAGAGAGCATAAAGTGTGAATCACACTTCAAACAGACCCACCAGCTCACTCCTGACTTCAAGTTTTTTCAAAAGTGTGAAACGAAAATGGTTTTAAAATTAGAAAATGTGCCAGCAGAACTTTTATCAGCCCTCAGAGAAAATAAATAATCTCTTTAAATGTGGGGAATGCTGGGGATATTTATTTAGTTAGTTTCACAGTTAAGATGCTTTGATAAGTTTTTGTGTCGTGAAATGCACAGATTAATTTTAATGAATTTTGGGGGAAAATACTTTCTAAAACAGTCTGAGTGCCCAATGCTACAATCTAAGGTTTCCGAGTGATATTTAAACCTAAACTATGATCAAATTGTTTCACTGGGTAAAAGAAACTCTTACAGGTGTTTTTTCCTTCTGATACATTTACATTTGAACGATGATCTTGTAGCATTTGAGGAGTGGGTGAATTCTGGGGAGAGACACTTGGATCTTATATTGCTAAATTGTAACAACAAAAAATGAGAGAAAAATAGCATAGTTAGCTGTTTACTTTCAAATTTGTGGTAAATGGGCCCTTTATCATTGTTATTCTTGACTTCTTAATCATATCAGCTTTGAATTGTATGTGAACATAAAGGAAGATCATAATAAAAGATATAAGAAAGGATGACAATTTGGGATCTCTTTATTTATTTGTTTGTTTATTTATTTTAATCACTATCAGTTTAAAGAATAGCCCATCATTTCCAGAAACTGTGTAACACCAACAAAAAATGTCCATTTGGTTGTGCTCTGTAGTGTAGACTGTGTCATGCAAGGCGAGAGGAGCACTGTATTAAAGTGACCCTGAAACTTTGGTACTTCAGCATCAGTTGATGAGCTTGATACAACCTAGATTGCTGGGCCCCATTCCCACATTTTTCAGTAGGTCTGGGAGACTCCAGGAGAATTTGTTTCTTACAAGTTCCTAGGTAAAATTGATGCTGCTGGCCTAGGGCCCACACTTTGAGAAATGCTTCTGTTATAATACTCAGATAAGATGAAAGACAAAAATCTGCTTAGAGCTAATAATATTAATGTGCTACCACAATTACAGCCTATACTTACGCACATTCTACATGTAGTAGAGAGAGAGAGAGAGAGAGAGAGAGAGAGAGAGAGAGAGAGAGAGAGAGAGATTACCAAGTGTAGTCACAAATGAAGAGTTTCTATGTCAGCAGACATTCCAAAACAGAATAGGAGTCTAATATGGAAAACAAAGCAAACAGCTATCAGAATGAAGGAGAATAAGATAGTGACTAAAAAAATTATAGTCATAAAGTCCCAAACTATAAAAAAAAGAGTATAAACTTGGTTTAAAACTAATAAATAGGTCAATGGAAAATTGGGTCAATCCAAATTCTACTTCGATCTTTTGACTTTTAGCTCGCATTTCCTTTTCCCAATCCAATATCTTTTTAAAAAATCTTATTTTATTTTCCCCTGATTTCTTCTTAAATACTTAAAATCAGGACTTGATGGCTCCTACCTTCTTTTTCTTTATTCTTAATAATTTTCTGAATGAAGTCAGGTGATTTCTCTTTCCCACTCTGAGGTTTTGTTTTCCTGGATCATGTAGAGGGTAGAATAGGTATAGGCTCTCTTCTTAAAGAACTTACTGTGAAGTGAAGACTTATATTTTACAAAGGGCCCCCAGAAAATGTACATTTACATCACTGGGGGTAGACACAGGGCTGGGATATCTTATGTGAAAAGCATCTCAATCATGGATTCTCAAGTATAGCTTTTAGTAAGAGTAACATCACTTGGAGTTAGATAATAGTTCCCTCTTCAAGAAATATGGAGACATTATGTGGTTGGTTTGATTCAAAAGAGAAGATCCTTTTACTGAGATTTTGAAGTTTTACTGTCGCCCCTATTCATAATCATGGTCTTCCTAATAATTACGACTTTGATGACATAATTGATGTGGTGGCTTTTTGTTGTTGTTTCTGTTTATTTGTTGTTAGTTATTGAGTACCTAAAACATGCGAAGACAAAAATATACTAAGTGCCAGGGCAAAGTTTAGAATAAAATGGACATTGTCCCTACTTCCACAGAACCTACATTCTAATAAGCTTCAGGCACATTAGTTAAGTAATTATACAACAAATTATATAAGTTCAATTATGATGAGGAAAAATAGTAGATTTTATAAGAAAACCTTCTAAAATTTGCTATAAAATTCTTTAGTATTATTAAATAATTTACTCATTATTGAAATCTAGTATCATTGATTATATCAGCTGTTAAATGGGCAGTAACTTTGAAAAACATATTCACCACAAAGAGAAGCATAAAGAAAAATCTGAGAAAAACAAAGACAAATATTGCAATGTAATCAGACTAGATCTTAAAAAGTCTACATTGGAATTCTGTCATGTACTAGGTTTGTTAAGTACATATTTCTAAGATAAGATGATTATTTGCTCTGAACACACTTTTTTTTTCATATCCTTAATTTAAATCCTTTTGGATTTTATTAAATTTTAAAATCTATATATTTGATTCATTTAGGCTTAAATAATTGAAATTTTTAGCAAAAACTCATTAATATGCTTAAAACAGTAGCTCGTAGTGCAGTTGTACCCATGTGTTATGGCAAGATTTGTACTAGAATTTCTCAGTTCCACACAATTGTATCTTTCTTTGTTCTATCCTTGTCTTAATTCGTATATACTTCAGTGGCTCTTCATATCATGTATGGACATACTCTCCAGTATGTCTCCATTCAAATATGAGGTAGTTGAAAAGAAGACCCAAACCTTATGTGAACCCTGTCACAAGTAAAATGTCACACATTTCATAGATGCTTGGTAAACATGTGCAATGGGGAATCTTGATTATATCATCTTTAAGCAATATATGTTCATTTAAATTAGTAAGTCTGACATCTGGAAAGATAAAACTTCTCAAAATTCCATCAGAGTTCTCAGTTGGACCAGTTATAGTCTATAACCAGCTCTGGCAAATGTTTCCTTTTTTGTTCTATGCTCACAAAATGACTAAGGCTCTCACCACCAAGGCTCAACACACTTCCCATAATGTCATACTGTTTATTAACTTATTTTCCTTTTTTCTATCTGGCAGGCCCTCTCCATTCAAACTCATGAAAGATGGAGAGATGCCAGCTTAAAATGTCTAACCTCCCTCAAAGTTGACTTCTATGGTTTAGCCTGGTACATCTGTCTGTGAATAAACCTGGAACCTTTGGATAGTTTTGAAACCATTACCACTCAGTGGGTCTTAGATGATAGTAACCAAGAAGAGCGAGGCTTTGGGAGGAGAGGATCTCTTCATAAGTTCAAAATGATAACAAAGCAACCAGAATAACAGGGGTGGTGAGAGGTGTGGGCTTCTGTTTGCCAGGAGCTTTGAAAATCTACATGTTACACAGAAGACCTCTTTGTTTCAAGATCCAGATCCTCAAAGACAGGCAGAGTCCTTAATTAAGTTTCAAAGAATTGATTAGTAGAGCTGCTGCAATACAAGCTCATTGATGAAATCATTTTGGCAGGCTGGATGATATAATTAGCCCAAACAAGATGTGAACTCTAGTGTTTTGGGATACTGTCCAACAATATTTCATTTTGTAATAAAAAAGAGACAGAAGGCAAGGAAACAGCAAGAGATGATGCTTGTGTCTGTTTTAAAGAAAAGATACGAGGAAGAATATTCCAAGATAACATTTGCCAGATATGGATGGTTGGATCAGGTTTCCGTTATTCTTCTCAGAGTAGCATTTAGGAAACTTGTATCACCTCTACCTTTATACAGTTTAACACTATATTAATACTGTGTTTATTGGAAGCACAAGTATTCCTCAAATCAATGCATTCACAAATTCCAGGCCCATCATAGACATTCATTTAAGAAACGTTATCTCACCCATGCTAACTTGAGTTCTCTGGAGAACAATAAAGGAGAAGATCTGAATAATGAAGAACCCAAGTGTCACTAATGGCCAGAGCCAGAAGTAAAGGATGTAAGAATGAGTGACTGAGGGTAACTGTCAAGGAAAAATATCATCCTTGGGACTTCACCATTAATACTATAACAGAGTCGTTTATTATTATTATTATTATTATTATTATTATTATTATTAATGTTTGTTCTCTCAGAACAAGGCTCCACTGACAATCCATATGGAAATTCTCCCCAGTTTTTTCCTAGTCATATTGTTTTTATTTGTGTACAAAAAGATGATATGGATAGTTAAAGATGCTGAACAAATATTTTGGCTTACCTCTGCATATGCTCAAGTTCTTGTGGTATTTCTATCAGGTTAGTGGTACTATATTTTTATCAACAAGCTTGTCATCTCAGGATGTTTTAGAACCATAGCTCACACAGTTGACTTGTTTATAGTTTTGTTATCTTAAGAGGTGATTAAATTATTATTTGTGCCTTTTAAGCATCATTTTCATCATGGTTCTGGGAGGCTCATTTCTCAAGTGGAAATGTTAATATCTAGGAAATTTTCTGTGGGCTGGCTAACTTATAATGAAGGAAAGACACCCCACACTCACTAGGTATCTTCTACCAACTTCTTCATGTGAAATCTTCCAGACTTGGAGGTTCATAAGAATTTAGAAATTATTAATCCTATTGCTTTTAATAAAGACTGTACTAAGAGGTCTATGTGGCAAAACATCTTTATTTTAAAAGATTCATGAAAATACAATTATGTAAGCTTTTCTTCCTTTATTAGCAATTTTATTCTTGAGATTTTTCCTATAGTTATTTTTTTTAAAAATTCTAGTCCCATTTTATATATGGAGATATTATTTCTTCTTTTTGGCACTCTGTTTCCTAGGTGAAAAAAACACTTTTTATTTTCTCTCAAAATTTTACAGAATAGTTTCTTGTACTTCTCTGAAATAACCTCAAGTTTTGTACCTGTATGCTAGTTTGAGATGACCTGAGGCAGACAGCATTGGCCAGAATCTGCTCCCACCATTTACTCTCTGACTAACCTTGAGAAGTTATTTAATCCCTTGGTGCCTCTGTAAAGTGGGATGGTCATAGTACATATCTGATAGAATTTATGGGAGTATAAAATGTGCTGACACATGCAAAGTATTTAGGATAACATTTTGCTAGCATATATTAAGCACTCAGTAAATGTTAGCTATTCTGTTTTATTCCTTCCATTTCAGTGATTTAACACGAAATTGATAGACTTGCCAGTAAACAGTTCTACCAGGATGTCAAAGGTGCTACCTGAAAAAAAGTGTTTCTTAAATACATTTGGTAAACATTGGATGGTATATGATTTTTAAACTCTGCTTTACTATGGGACTTCTCAGACCTTCAATATATAAAAATGTATTGTTCACATATGCATTATAGCTAATATGACATGTTTCCCCATATTTTTTTATCAGGGCAGTTTTCTTTTTCATGAACTGCCTACTAACATCTCCAGTAAATCCAGTTTGGAAAGTAATGGTCCAGTCATGATAGGGCATGTTTCTGAAGACTGCAAAGTTGTTTGCAAGATCTTTTCATGCTTTTTACAGTTATTTATTGAAATTGTACAAATGGCAGAGAACAGGAAAGGGAGTCAACTCTCTGAAACTTGTCTTCTCTTTGAATAAAACCTCAACTTTAGTTAATGGTGAGTAGCGAAAGCTCTCACTTTGGTAGTTGTGTTTTGTGATGGGAGCATATCAGATTTCTCTATAATACTCCCCAAGAAGGGAAGGGTCACTCAAACTTACTACAGTTCCTAGCCATTGCTGTTGGCTTTGCAGATCCTTTCCATGTGACTCTCTAGGGAACCCACAATGTGGATTTTTTTTTTTTTATTGAACTGGCAAAAAATATAGATCAAACGTTTAAATCCATTAACAGGAAGTTAAATCAGGAACAGCACTGATGTAGAAGCATTAATTCAGGGCAAGTGCAAAATGCATTGCCACATCGATTCTGACATTTTTCTCTATTCCTAATAGCTTTGAGCCTTTGATCTATATGTTTTACAAACCTCAATGAAGAGAAGTAAACATCTGGACAGATTTCCTCCTACTGAGTTTCCTTCTCAGCATTTTTCTGCTTTGGTAGTGAACTAAAGCTGTGAACTTCATTCACCTGGCAACATTCTAAAATTGGATATGCTGGCCAGAGCACCCAAGTGTGGTGCTTATGGTTTTCAAGCATGATAATAATTTTTTTGGAACAATTCCAAAACAGTGTACCATAAACAAAGTTGGAGCATCTCTTTAAAACAGGTAGGAATTTTTTCAGAACCATTTAGCAGTTTTCATAGATGAAAGGACATTATGTTATTATGTTTATTATTGTTAAGAGGTGACATTTAATCACATTTATTTCTGCACTTATCTAAGTGGTTCAAATTCATCATCTCATTTAATCCTTACAATATACCTCTGAGGTAGAAACTATTAATATCTCAAATATACAGAGAGGCATATGGAACTCAAACAAATTAAATGACCCTTTACCTTAGGTTCTGAGTAAAGACCATATTGCCCCCTGGAATAATTCAATGCTCACAATGAAGATTTGCCCCATCAACAGGTAATGCAACTTTTGGGGTCTAATCATTCTAAAGTATGTGTAGGCATGGGGAAAGATAGCATATGTTGTTCTCCAGGATCATACTAGGTTTTTGTAGGTGACATATTATTTCAAAAAGATCCTTCTGAGATTTTCAACAATGAACCAATCCTGGATGGTACTAAAGATCATCTGAGCTGGTGTTGGTTCTTAAAGTGTGTGTTTCTTGAAGGCATGGACCACACTCTCTGCGCACACCATTCCCCACATCTCTTAGCTTGGTGCTTTCATAAAACAGGAATTCTGGAAGTGTTTGTCGAGTATATGGAAGAGTATCCAATTCTGTAATTCAGCAGACTGTATCTGGGTGAAACATTGGTAGGTTTTGTTTGCCTTTGGTGGGCTTTGGTTTTTACCATAAGAAGTCAGCTAGAGTTTCTTTCTTTTCTATAGAGGTAATTAATTATATGTGTCTCCCTTGCTCCTTTTTTCAACTTTGCAAAGAAAATACCACTAACATGCTTTGAGTCACTATTAAGAGACATGGCAATAAGTGAAAATGTAGCATGAATTTATTAAATCTAATCCATGTAATAATGGATTTAGAATGAATCTTTATTGTAAAATTGATGGTAATGTCTGTGGTGGTAGTGGTAGTGACCTCTTTCTAAACATTGTGACCTAGTGTTAAGAAATATTTACAAGTCCCCCCAAAATTATTTGTCTAAAGTAGAAATATGCAAAAGAAGATAAGGTTTCCTGAAGCAAATTGTATTTCTGCTAGCCCCTTTGCCTCCGCAACATATGATTCTGTTCCTTAGACTACACAAATGTAAATCTCTAGCAGATGTGTTTTGGAGGAATAGACCTTACAGGAACATTTTCTTTTCATAGGATACTATAGACATACGGGCTCACAATAAAAGACAATTTTTCTCCAAAGCGAAGCCGTTAAGGCATTTAAGTCCAATAACTTCAAGCTCTCTGGGGGTAAGTGGCAGGAGGCACTAGCCACCCTTAAATCCACCAGAGTTTTTATTAGCTACAGTTGGTCATTATATTCCAACTGCCTTTGGTAATTATTTAGGCTTTTTTCCTCTGGTCCTTGTTGAAGAGTCATGTGATTATTCTCAGCTGACATGGTGAAAGGAGGGATGGGATTGGGAGAAAGGAAGAAATAAAGTAGGAAGGGACAAAGCAGGAGTCCTAGGAACTTTAAAGATGAATTTCCAAGGTCAAGTTCAAGTCATCTAGAATAGAGTATGGCTTTTGCTTTTGTAGCAGACTTTCTGAAACTCTGAGTTTCTTCCTAGAAGGATATATGCAATGTAGGCCTGTGAATATAACTTTGTTAAGTGACACAGAACAGTGAAAACCATAAGTCAATTTATGGTGAGAGCAATCCCACATTATTTCATGCATAAAAAAAGAGTCATACCACTATATCCATATACAACCTATTTCACAGTAACAATAAAAACATATTTATCGATTCATCAAAAGGGTGACAGGTTTGTTGTGTCTATCCAAATGTATTATACTGTGAGTTTTCTCTTCCTTGAGAAAGATTTCCCTGAAGACAATATTTATAACAGGGACAGAAATTTACATTATACTTAGGTGAATGTTCTGACTAGGAAGCACATTGCATTTTAGAGTCGGACTATATTGGACATTCCTTGAAAAATCCTCTAAAGGGAAATAATGTTTCGTCTACTAATTTGCTCAGATTTCTCTATAATTTTTAGTGATGGCTATTGCCAGCGTTCCTTACGGATCAGATACTTCATTCAAATGGAAATAGGAAACCTCTTGTCATGGGGGAATTTCAAATTAAGTTGAAAAGGTCTAAAATACTCACTGAAAATTTTCTGTACAGACAATATCATGCCATTTCTGACAGTCAGTGAAATGTCTTCTTTTCCTCACTTCATTGACATATAGCTTCTCTTCTTTTTTTCCCCTACCTTTTATAAATATGGTCTTCCCAGTGCTCATGGTGCAAAGGAAGTGTTCAATAACTCTTATTGAAAAAAAAATGAATTGAATTCAAGTCTAATTTATACATACTTGAAAAAAAACTATTTTAAAGGCCTTTGGCTTTTAAAAATTAAGCACTGGTCATCCTCTAATGGATACTTGGCTGTTGTTATTTTCCAGGATACAGGATTATTAGGGTCATTTCCAGCATTTGGGATAGCTCCCTGGCCCTGCTGCAACAGTGCATGATCAGGCTCTAAGAACGTTTGACTTCTCTCACTTCTCCAAGGTCATAGATTCGAAGATGTCATAGCCATTTCAGTTCCAATCCAGAGAATCCTTGAAAAAGTAATTTATTCTAGAAGTCCTCTGGAATTCTGAATCTCTAGGTGGATATACGTGGAGGGGAAAAGGGAAACTTGATCTAGTTTATTCAAAACCTCTTTCTTCTCATCTTAACCTTCCACTAGGCCACACAGAAACTATTGAGACTGAGAATATACAGGCATTATAAAAGAACTATGCCATAGCAGAGGTTTTCAAGGTGTTTAGGGTTTGCCCTTATAAAAACTGCACATAGTATCAAGCATGATAACAACAAGAATTCAGCATAGTTCAAACTTGCACACGCATGCTTGCCCCATAAAGCTTTTCATTTCAAGTTATGGTCACTTTGTGCCTTGGGTATAGCAACTAGAAGCCAACAGAGGCCAGCAGAGAGTTACCAGGCAGAAAATAATCTCCCATGGTCTTTGAATGAAAGCCCAAGTGTCAGAATCAGCTGGAATGGAGTTCTAAGGACACTGTTGTACTCATCACATAAGACATACAAACTATGGAGAAGTCATCACTCCAGTATTTCAGAAGTGAATCTTAGAGATCATAGGCTAGACACTAAATCCAAACGTTTTGGAAGCAGGGAAAGCAATCTGAAGTACAAAGGCATAGCCAAAAGCCATGATAACTAAAGACAACTGATATGCCACTTGGTGTGATGGCTGCTCTGAAGGGAGACAGCCTTTTGATGGTGGTTAAAGGTTCCTGAAAGCTCCTACCCAATCTTAAAGGAGCCATAAATCAGTGCGCCTGGGGCTCCCTCCAGGTTCTGTCTTTCTGAATTACCATGTATGCACTTAAATTGGAGTCTTTGTATAATTTGCCCAAATTTTGCATCATCATGACAGAGATGAGCAAGTAAGACCTTTCCATTTAGCAACAATGATAATAGACGCTGTTTATTGAAAACATTCTATTTGCCTGGCATAAGATTTTGAAACCTTGTAGCAATCCACTCTTAGAACAAACCACTGTTGAGCCTACTGAGACTCAAAGAAGTCAAGTGTTCCTTAAAACTATACAGCAGATAATTGATAGAATATGAAGTTGACTGCTAATTTGTCCCAATTTCAGGTGTCTGAACTTTCCACTGTTTTGCAATGCTTCATGTAAATATTCCACTGGCAGTGGGTAAGCCTGTCTTACCACTTAACAGAGAGAAGTCAACTTTAAGAAGGCTCTCACACAGGAGTGCTCAGGCAGCTGTAGAACCAAAGGCAAGCCCAGCAGGATGGTGCCCACACGATCCTGGTCACCTTCCACCTTGCAGATCTAGTTAAGTCTAGTTATGTGGGTACTAGAGTCAGACAGAGCTGGATTGGGATCTTGGTTCTTCTACTTACTAACTATGCAAATTGGCCACATTACTGAGCCTCTCCAGGTTCGTGATTGTTATTTTGTAAAACGTGATAATACAAGGATTGTAATAGTGCCTATTTTAGATACAGTTATCAAGAGTAAAGCACTTAGCTCAGTGCTTGACATGTGTCAGACATTTAGTACTTGGTCACAGTCATCCTCATCATTATTGTCTCACCAACGAATCAGGCAGAAGGTGTTAGCCACATGTAGTCTTGAAGCAGAACGTTTAATGTGGTAAAATGGACCCAGCAGGAAGTTTTCAGGGATGGCTTACGTATCTTTTCTAGTACATATATAATATTTACCAAACCAATGCTATTCAACATCTAATCCAGGATAGGGAAAGGACACTAAAAAATAAACAAGTGACTTCACCTCCTCAGTTCTCTGACTTGCTAGTTGGGTGATCCTGAAGCATCTTTCCAGCTCTGAGAGTCTGTGACTAACATTGGTAAGCGCCTACTATGTGCAGAGCTTGTCTCTGGGAAGAATGGGGTTGACTGAGTCAGAGAAGCAACACGGAAAAAGACCTATCATCCTGCTATAGGATTAGCCAAAATGATAAGCCAGCTCTTTAGCTTTGTCATAGAGGGGCTTTGAAGGGAATAAAAAAAGATATACTTGAAAAGAGTTGAACTTCTGGGAAGAATGGTGGTAATATAAATATGCTGTAGCCTCTAAATAAGAATAGTGATGTTTAAAGGAACGTAAATTAAAGAGAACACTACAGCGAAAAAAGAGATGGATTTCACCCTCTGGATCTGACTTTGGTTTTAAATTGCACAGGCAAGAGAGATTGGTGAGAGATTTATTTCAGCCTTTAGTAGTGTACTAACGGTGTCACAGAACAAGGGATATGGTTAAAAGAGAGAAGGGGAGAAATATGAACAAGCCAGATAGTGTCTTGGAATCTAATTTATTTTAGGTTATTTTGCTATGGCATTAATCTTTGTGTAAATTATAGTTCTAAGTACTCGAAGCTTATGTTATAGTCCGTTTTTAATTTTGCAAATTTTTAGCAATGTCTATGAATTGTCATAAGCTTTGCACATTTTTGAACCACTGAGAAGACCACTCTCAGGAAATTGCGGTTGCAAGTGGCCAGAAGAATTTAGTGGGTGGGGGAAAAAATCTGTCTAAACACTCATTTCAGTCAGTTACGTAGAAACATCTTGAGATTAGTGTAGAAATGATGGATGGGTTAGATACATTGCAGGAGACCCCTGAATGTGCAAGAAGTTTTCCATTTTTTTTTTTTTGGTTGTTGTTGTTTTTGGATGAGACTGTCTTGAATTCCTGCAAAAAATGGAAATGTTGTTTACCCCTGAGTAATGCTACCCCACAGAATGTTGTCTGAAGGTGTCAGTCCTGGGACTGGATTTTTCAGAATTCAGATTTAGTGCCATCCAGATAAGACAATCCTATAAATGTAGTAACAGGAATAATTATTTACAAACTTAAGACTGGAAGTGTTTTAAATTTCTTCAGATGCTTAGACAATGAGACAATTATAGTCTAAAGTGATTAGCACAATTTGAAAACAATGTGTTTATATCAGCAAATTTCCATTGAAGAAACAGGAACTTTTTAGGAGAGGTTTCTAGAATCTTTGGATAACCAGACTTTCTGTTTGGCTCAGACCCTGACATTGCGTTTTCCCAGAATCCTTCTCACCTTGTGCTGTTTCCAGTGACTGCTCAGATCTTTTCAACTTTCTTTGAGTGCAAAAGTATGGAACAATCTTTTCCTTCCCTCTGTTTCTAGAACAAACTAGGAACTTCCTAGCCTTGGGCTAAATCATGAAGCTGACAATTTGTTTTGGGAACTTCGAAGTGAACATATTTGGTGTTTCACTGAGGACTCCCAGGAATGGGATTCTAGCACACTAGAAGGTAGCTGGAGGGCATTTTTATCTGGCTAGTTTGGAGGCCAGCTGATGCTTTGGAAGGAAGTAAGGAAAAGACAAAGATGTCCTTTTTTTCCACAAAAGAAGCCAGGGATTATGGAGTCTCATTCCCAAGAAGGGATAGGTAGTAAGACAGGAGAGGTCTTGGTGGCTCTTTGTGTGTTGGGTGCAATTGCTGTTTTTCATCAGCACAGAAATGAGGCACACAGAATACAATGTGCATAAACCTGGCTTTCGTTTTTAGAGATCGTCTTCCCATAACTTCGGATCTCCTAGATGTGCGGGGCCCACCAGAAAATACAAGTCTTGTGCTCTCTGTGTTTATAGTTTCCAAATTCTCAGAATCTGCCTATCAGACATCTGACATGATTAACTGATTTTTCTAATTTAAGATAGTTATTTTTTACGTAGGCTATAAAATTGCCTTTTTTTTTTTTTTTTTTTTTTTTACCTTTCGGCTCTGTTTTTCACATTCTTGTCAGTGTCAAGACTAGTAATTAATCAAGACTCAGTCATGGATGACCGCTTCTCCCTTCTCTTCTTGTTCTTCCCTTTCCTGTTTGAGTGATGAAGAATGGTGTCTCTCCTCCTGTGTCCCTGGCTCCCTGTCCTCAGAGCACTCAAGCCAGGCCCCATGGCAAGAAGTTCCCACAGAGGGGAAAGCACTGGGAATGACAAATGTGACTCCTAGAGCCGAGGCAGCCAGGGGCGGACTTCCTGATCCTTGTCACTGGCCACCATCAATCTCTCCATGTCAAGAGGCCTTTGGGAAAAACAAAAATAGGAAAGAAGAAGTCCTCATCCCTGTATTGTGCTTTTTACTGTGATCTGGGTTTTAGCACTAAGAAACCTGGGGATGCCTTTGCAGTCATGCTAGAAAGTGACGAGTCTTGAGTCTTCCCCAAGGTTTTGATACCCAGGCATCCTCCCCCCGCCCCCCAATCCACAAGCACACGTGTAGGCATACTCAGACTCTCTGTTTTTGTTTGTTTGTTTTTAAGTATCTTTAGGGAACAAAAACAAACCTCTGTAAAAAATTTTTTTTGACAAATCTTCCTTTCATTGTATTACTGTTTTTTTCCTCCGCACACCATAGGATCCAGTCTATACTTAATTGAGGAGATTAGGGGGAAAACCTACCCATCCATCACAGGGTTGGAAATTCTGCTATTAGAGGTTCATGCCTGTGGATTAAGATATTGCATCTTCAAGAGGCATCATGAATTAGAAGTGATTTTAGGTAGAAAGAGTGACCTAATCAACCATACCCTCCTACAAATTCCTTTAGCAGATCCATTTACCATGGAGATCACTAGTTGACAGCAGGGACCTGAAGGAGTGGGGAATACAAGGGATAACTTGAGGTGGGTTGAAAGAGAAAATAAGTTCTGAGAAAGGAATGCCACAGTGTCACCTAGCAGGATAGGGGAGGGTTGAGGAACAATGAAGTGAAGGAGAGTGTTGGCAGATTCAGGAAGGCTGAATGAAATGAATGTCTTGATGGCCTGGATCATATCTGCCTGTGGTAGGCACAAGAACTCCCATCTTATAGGGAAAAAGAATGTTGATTTCAATACGTGGCATCCCTGCCCCCACCCCCCGCCTGTCTTTTTAGCATGTTTTAGTATATTAGATCTTGTTTTCTTGCTTTAACTGATTTATACAAAAAGAAAATACATATAAGGATAGAGTTATCTTGTAAAATTCAAATTAGGTGAAGAATGTTAATTCAGTTCAGTTAGGTATTTACATAATATGCTATATAACAAACAACCACAAAATATCAGCAGCCTAGGACAATAAGCATTTATTTTTATGGAGCCACGAGCTGGTCGAGGGTCAGCTACTGAAGGCTGGGATTGGCTGAGTGACTGCTAATGTCAGCTGTGCTCACTCATGGGCCTGGGGTTCAAGGTGAGGTTCAGTGATGGAGGCTGTGCTCAGCTGGGGCAGGTCAGCCTACAACACATCCCTGGTCCTCTTCCAGTGCCCAACCAGCTAGCTCAGGCATATTCTTCTCTATATTTGGAGATTAGTTTTTGCTGCTTCCTGGGCCAAATGGCTATATGATAATTCTCATTTTTAGGTTTGCCTCATACCCATTTAAGAGAACAACCAAGTCGACATTTCCAAATTACAAACCCAATTCAAGGAATTTTTTATTCAGAAGATGTGGTCATAGTAGGGAAAGGTAACTGCCTAGGCCTGCTGCAACCATCTGGAGAGAAAAGAATATGGACAAAAGATAATCATGTACCACATGGACAAATAATCATGTACCACAATAGTCAATGACACTGATTATTTGAATTCTTAAATTCATGGCGCGTAGGATAATGAAAGCTTGTTCTCAGTTGTTGCTTACACAGAGCAAGAGTTAGTAAATCAATCAGTTTAGTCATTAGAACCTGATTCTTGATAGGAAGACCTTTGGATCATTTTTCGTAGCTTTTCTTTCTCTTTTTTCTATTTCCTTGCTACATCTGCAATTTCTGTTTTTTCCTCATTTTTTGATTTATTAGAAATCTCAAAGAATGCTTAAACGGACTCATTATATATTTCTTTTGTTGTTACTGGCTCCACAGTCAAAGATCCAAGCCAGGCATCCCACTGGTGGCCTTACAGACTGTAATATTTTTATTATCTGTAGTTCGTTTACCATATTCTCTATAGTCTGTTTCAATCTTTCAAGTTCCTATCCCATTGGTGACCTTAAACATAGTCTTTCAGGTTTCTATCTTTGAGATCATCCAAAATTGGCTTATTAACACATTTTCTCTACTGAACAATACATGGCCTCTTCTCTAATGTGGGTGGCCCCCTCAACTGCTCCCCATTTGTCCATTCTGTTTTGACACCTATTTTTGAAGATTTCCATTGAAAATACCCTCTCACCTCTTTGACCACTGAATCAAAATTCGTCAATTCCTGAAGCCCCCGTCTCCAGTTTAATATTCTCCATGACTCTTTGATGATATAGCATGGACTATTCTATTATACAGCTATCTCTCCCTTCCTTGAATTTCTGTCCTTTCTCTCTTAGCCATTGCCAGTGGTTTACATAATCTCATGTGGCCTTGTACTCTTCTCTCAGTTTCTCTTTTGCATTTCTCTTATATCTCACACTAGATTACTTACTCCTTTAGCAGAGACACCAAATCTTATGCCTCTTTTGTGTTTCCCAATAACCAGAGATAGTGCCAGTCACATAGTAGATGTTTAATAAACACTTGGTATCTGATTTGAGTTCTTCCTAGAATATCAAAGGATGATTATACTGTCAGAGGGCTTCTGTCATCATTCTCTGAATTATCCCAGCTCCTGCTCAACTAGTCATACTCAGTCTTTATCTCTTTTTTTCTAGAGATGATTACTTTCCATTATAGTGTCAATTTCTTGGAGTGTGACACTCTGCCATCCACTTCTCCATGAGTCTGGTAGAAAATGGATGATCCAAATAACTTCTTTTTAATGTGATTTATGTGAAATGGAAGCATTTTCTTTTTCCCCCTTATGTGCTCTTGTTTTGAATTGCAAATATTCACTTTCACATGTATTTAAAAGTTATTTTGACAGTATGTAATGCAGATATAAAACATTCTGAACTTGGCTGTTTTCTCTTGATCAGTTTTTTTTTTAGTAGAAACACTGTAAATACACCAACAAGAGTCAGAACATACAGTATAGTGTACAGCCAAGGACAATCTGTTATGATATGCTGTCTATTGAAGACCTATTTGTTTTTGCCACCTTGAGAAATTCATTTTTAGTATTGGGATTTGATAGATTTAGTGAGATGATATGATTTGCTTCACTAAACAACAGTGCCACATCAGAAGAATATGCATTGCTCTTTACTCAGTGCTAAAGGGGAAAAAATTGTAATGATAGGAAAAGTTAAAGTAGCCAAATAGGCAATATACGTAGAATTAACAGAAGGAAATTCAACCGTGATGCTTTGAAATTGAATAGCAGTAATTCCATTCAAACAGGTCAATTGAATGGGCCAGGAACTTGCTTCATCATAGAACAAATGAAGCGGTTACCTGTTCTACTTAGAAACCTTGAAACTGAGGAATAGTCTCCAGAGAATAACTGATATGAGCTATAATCTTCCCAACTGATTCTCCAAAATGGGGATTGGACTGTGGGAAGGATTACAAGTAATTTCTAAATTGACATACTTAAAGGAAGCAAAACCATGGGGCTTCCTTTTATTTTTGTCTTTCTTCCTTTCTTTCCACTTCTTTCCTCTTCTAACTTTAGATTATCCTTTTCCTTTTACTCCTTCCAATTTTTATATGAGGGATTAAATAGACTGTAGACTAAATGATTGATCAAAACCTACTAGTCTTATAAGAAGGACAAAATTAAATGTTCTGAGCTTTATTCGTGATTATTTTGAGGACACAGAAAAAGAGGCAACACTCAGAATGAAAGCTGACAAATCGATCAAGTCAATATTTATTAACATGTGTTCTCTAAGGGAAGAGATATAAAGATGTGTAAGAGTTCATGCTTTCAGATTGTTTGTAATGAATTGAAAGTCGAAAAAAGATATATATTGAAAAAGATGTGAGAAGAAAGCAGTTGACAGTTAAAGGTAATATGCATTGAGAGAAAATTAACTGTTACAGATAGAAGTGTGGATGAAGAGACAACCACTATTCCAAGGAATGTGAGCCTTGAGCTGAATTTTGGGCAACACTATAAGATTTAAACAAATGATGGCTGATACTGAGTATGAGCAAAGGGTCAGAGGAAGCTCTCGATATAAGTTTGTCTCAAGAGGAAGGATTTTAAATGGTAGATAACTGTGGGAAAGTGACTTGGGGCTTGTGGAAGGCCCTGAATGCCAGGGTAGAGAGTTGGGGTGTTCAGTATGTGCTCGAGAACCACCGATAAAAACCATGGGAAAGAAAGATGTGGGCAATATAATAGAACAGGAAATGAGAGACCTGGTTACTGATTGGGGGTAGGAGAGTAGGGGTAGGTAGATGGCTAGACCAGAGAAGGGTAGAAAGGGATATATTTTGAAGGCTGGCACAAAAAGTGAATGAAGGTATCAATGAATATTATTAAAAAGTTAAGAGAAAGAGGTGGCTTTGTGAAGGTGATAGTTTGAAGTTTTGATGACTATGAAGTAGCCAAGTGAGAATACCCATTAAACAGCAAAGAGTCCTGAACTAGAGTTTGGGATTGAGGATAAAGCTTAAGCTGTAGATTTGTGAGTTAGCCATTCAAAGATGATGCTTGAATTTGTGAAAATGGATTATGTTTTCCACACCGAATGTGTTCAGAAGATTAGGCATATCCATGATGAGTGTATCGTAAGAGAGTAAGGAACCATCAAAGAAAGAAGGGGCAGCTAGAAGAAAGAGCCAGTATATGGAATAGTGAGTATCTCAGAGCCAATGGAGGATCTTGAACCCTAAGACCAGTGGGGTTATCATGACACTAAGAGGGATGAAAATGGGGCCCACCTGGGATGAAGTTATCATTTGTTTATCTTTTGTAGTTATCATTTGTTTATCTGGTAGGATTATATCCTTGGGAAGGAATGGGTTAGCTTTTACTTTTTTTTTTTTCTCCATTAATACAAATAGGAAAACAGGTGGTGAAACAAATTGGAAAACAGTGTACATATAAGTAACACTCCTCGAGAAAGAGATTTCACATGGTCTCTTGGTAACCTATTCTGATACTCAATGGCACTTGTTGTCTGGGAGTTCTTTTTAAAATCATTATCCAAAATCTCCATTTCTCTTATTTAAGATATATATTTTTTTCTGACTTTATCTTCAGGGGACATGAAGGGCATATGGTAACTATCTCTCAAGTAATAATCTTCCTATTTTTTGAAATAGGTATTACACAAGATGTTTTCTCTCTAGCCTATTCTTCAGGCTAAAATAGTAGTAAGTAGTCTATTCTTTCTTCATGAGCATGTCTTCCTAGGACAGTGGCTCAGACTACATTAAATTCAGCTTCCAGGATTAGAAAAAATTTATATTGAAGTCACTGGTTTGTATCAGCAAGCAATATTAGAGTCCTGTTTGCCTATTAGGTAGAAATTCCAGAATGAAATGATGATGATTTCTTTTGGAAACAATACTCTGTGCATCTTTTGTATCCTGAGACCACTTATCAAAACTAATAGGTACATAGTATATATTTTAAAAATAAAACTTGTGGTCAAAAGGGAAGAAATATAGCTTTTATTCCCAATGACGGCCATATATTAACTCATTTCAGGTTTCAATAAAAGCAAGAATCAAAAAATATGTACTAAGATATGAAATCAGGAATACAATTTTTAAAAGGTTGTTAAAAGTCAGTGCTAGTCTGTTGGGCTATTTCTTAGGGATATAACATTTTATCTCTCTTACTATATTAAAAAACACTCAGAGGAATTAAAAGCTCTGAGACTGACTGGTGAAGATTGGCCTTTTAGTGTGTGTTGCCTCTGCCTCCTTTCTAGAATTTATGTCATTGTTTTTCATGGCATTCTTAATAATGATTATTAAGGAATTGTGAGTCTCAGTTCATCAACAGGTATTTGTTTGGGGTCGTGCAAGAGTTTGGCACTGTGTTACAAGGGAAAGTTAAGTAAACACAAAATCACAGACTATTTAAGTTGACAAAACTTCTGATTTATCCCAAAGCAGCAGTTCTCTTCCACCATATCGAGTGAATGTTTACGTAGTAGTGACCTTTCACTTGGCTGTATTTAGCACTTTCTACATTACTACATAATTTAATACTGACAACAACCCATTGAAGTAGATCCTATTATTATTCTCATTTTACAGGTGAGAAAACAGATGAGACTTGCCTAAGATCAAATACCTGGTAAGCGACAGAACTGGGATTTGAATCTGGGATATTTGGCTCCAAATCCAGTGTCCTTAAGCATTGCTGTGAGAGACACCTTCTAGATTCTCCTTGAGAAAGCAGAGAGATGAGGATTGCACTACTCTGTACTAGAAAATTTCTTCTGTAGAAATGAAATCTTCTTTGCCTTATCTCTTCTCTTTGGGCTGAATTTCACTCCCTGGATATGGACTGAATGACCTCTTCTGTAGAGCTGCCTTGGGAGCTGAGGACAGACTTCACATCCCTCCAAAAATCTTTTCAGGATTCATGTCATTCTCTCCTTCAACTGTTACATATGCCAATTGTTTGATTTACTGAGCTTTTAAAACTTGCTTTTTTCCAGAACGGATATTAGATGGTTCACTCAAGTATATACAATGGACGAGTGAGATAACATATCCTTTCAAGTTTTGTGGCATCAGTAGATTTGATAAGCACGCCTTTCGTGTCTGCATTGGAGCCATATACAGATTAGGGCAGTGGAGAGTGTAGACCCCTGCAGGACTGTCCCTGGACACCCCCGTAGGACTTCTCGAACATCCAGCATATCTTTTCATTCTAGTTACAATGTTAATTGTCAACTGTCATGCTCATATCAAGATTTCCTCAGACAACACATTTCTCTAGGATTTAATCATCTACTAACCTTAGAAGACAGCATTGTATAGTGATGTGGAAGTAGATTTTGGATTCAAAAATCTGTCTTAGTTAAAACTTTGCAATATTGGATGATCGATTGACATAACCTCTGAGCTTTTAGTCTCCTTTTCTACCAGGGAAAACAATAGGTATTTTGCCCCTTCTTAAGAATAAGTGTAAGGATTAAATATGATACACAGGTAATATCCTTAGCATATAGTAGTAGATGATCAACTATGATTGCAGGTATGTGTCAAGGTTTTCTGTGGCCAGTGGAGTCTAGTAAACGTTTACTAATTGGCTTTCTGGTGGGAATAAGAAAAGCTCCAATTTGCAGCAGTTGTTGGTTTCTGTGGTGAAAGTAATCACACCAAAGCTGTTTTCAAGCTCCCTCAGGGCATCACTGAGCACAGCATTGGGAAGTGATATGCACAAGCAGATGGCCCTGGGGAGCCAGTGCAAGCCAGTTCCACCATGCCACTGCGTGCCCCATGCTTCACTCCCACTCCCAGGCACAGGTAGGATTTGCAGCATTAATAGGTCAACAAGAACACACACACACTCCCACCCACCCGGACTTTCCACTGTAAGGAATTCCCACAGGTACTGATGTTGCCTAGAAAAGAGGTGATGATTTTAGTTACATTTATATTGGTAAAACTTTTCTTTGCTGGCTCTGGCATGGGGGTCCAGTTATTCTTTCTAAATTTGCTTTTTTTCTTTACCTCCGGCTGTCGCACCCTCTCTACAGCCCTCTTCCAACAAATGCTTTATATGGCAACAGTTACCTAGGAAAGTGAAGGATTTTGTAAGAAATTCCAAGGTTCAGTTAGAAAAATGAACACAAATAGCCCATGTTTTATCGATATGTTGCATTCGGCTAAGAGTTGGGTATAAAAAGAAACATTTGCCTGCCCAAAGAAACCACCTTCAAAGTCTTGGCATAAGAGAAATGAACTCGTTTAGTATTGGCTGTTTATTCTTTTCTTGTGAGGAGAAATGTCTGAATATACTCATTTTCATACTTAAAGTCATCATCAATTACAGAGTTGCAGGCGCATTTCTTACGGGCTGCCTCCAGTGGCTGTCAGTGAAAGCCAAGCAGCTGTTGGGGAGATATTAGAGAAAAGCACCCTGAGTGCTGCCGTCTTGTACCTGTCTCCTGGAACAGGTGGAGATATTTATGCACAGGGAAGGAAATGAAGGGCATACATCCAGGTTCCTTTCTAGCTGTCTCCTTAGAAAGCATTGCTTTTTGGACAGTCCTCAAAGCATGACACAGCTGAGACCTGGTATAGATACACACACAGTGTTGTATTTACTTGCCAGTTGCTTCCTTCTGGCAATCGTTTGGCAGGTGGAATCAGATTCTTCTCTCTGAGCGGCATTACCAGCTGAGATTCCCCTTTGGTTTAGTAAATATTTGGGCAATGTAGATTGTCACCAGTGATTCCTTTTATGCTTCAAAGACTGGAAAACTTTTCTTCTTTGACACTTGACTGTTGATTTAATTATAGCAAGGTGGAAACGAGAAGGAATTAGGACATGTAATTTCCATTAATAGTAACTTTTCCTTAGCCATTTCATCATACTTGAAAATGTAATACCCTGTAGGTTGGGAACATAATTTTACCATGGCTCTACTTTTGGAGTGTTTTATTCAATCCATTTATCAGAGAATTTTTACTTTTCAATGCTTATTAATGTTGATTTTTTTAATGGATACCTTAAAGCTGTCATTTTTGAGCTAAAGAATGTTATAGACATAGTAGGAAAGGTGAAGAGAGATGTAAAAGAGTACATTATAAGTGGAATAAATTAAATGGACTTATTCCTGAATAGTTTGAAAAGTTTGTTAGTCACTCTTGTCACCATAGTTTAGCACAAAGTTAATGAAAATAGGACTGCATAATTTTGATGTGAAACATCAAGCACCTCCTGATTATCATCATCCATCTTTGTCTACTGTCATCCATCACTATTATTATTGTATTTTTATTGCTTTGATTAATCCAGTTCTAATAGAGCATAATGGCATGGAAATTATTTAATTACATTATAAGTGCAAACTTTATCAAGTCAGAAATCATTTAGTCCTATGACAGAAATCCAGAAATACCACCTCCTGGAAGGACTAGCTATATATATCTTTAAAAAGACATTTAATGCAAACATTCAGAGAAATATATAGGTTATGTGACAGCTGAATTTTCTTTTATTTCCTGTTTTAATTTTGTTTCTCTATCAAGGACTCTCAAACTTTAGTGTTCAGAAGGAGCACTTAAGACCTTTGTTAAATATACAAGTTTTGGGACTCTCATAGCGGGTCTCTGGTTGGATTCTTAGAATCCCTATTTATTTTTATAATTATTTTCAACAAGCATCCTGGATGCTGCTGATAGAGATGGGCTGGAAGGGCACATTTTGAGGAACATATCACTCTGACCTCATAAAAGGCATTCATTATTCCACCCATGTTTTTGTTACATTACTATCCAATGCAATGTGACTATCAATAAATAATCATTGCAATTTCTGTTATATAAATCATTATAGTTACATTGGTCCAATTACATTGGTCATTAACCATCAATATTAGCAATAATGAATGATAGCAGATCCAGACATGGCACTTACTCTGCCAGCCACTCTTGTACAGAATTTGCAGGTGTTCATTCTCACTTCCAGGTGGGTTATATCCTATCTCCACGTACGAGATGAGAAGTTTCAGCTGGAGGAGGCTGGTCACTGACTTACAGAGTTTTTAAGAAAGTGGGCTCTGGGAACAGACCATGTGAGTTTCAGATCTGTTCCTGGCACTTACTTAATGGCTCTGTGACAGTGTCCCGGGTCCTTCTCCTCTCCCCGACTGTAAATGACAGCTGTGGAAATGACTAATGCTAACCTCACAGGGTAGTGGTAAGGATCACATGAGGTAAAATATACAAGTGTGTAAAGGTTGGTCTGAAAGTCACCCATGCTCTAGAAATGTTAACTATTATCACCCTCTATAGTGACAACTCTGGCCTCTCCCTCCCTTCTCCATTAAGTCATTGTTATTAACATCCCAATGCTGTTCTCTGGACTGTTAGTACCTTCAGTAGTGGAGAATGTATCATTTTTTATTATTATCATCGGAAACCATTTGTTTTTCAATTAATTTTAATAGGCAAACATATAAATACTAGCCATAATTAATAACTTTATTACCTAAATAGAAAGGCAGAACACAGTGCATGTGACCAGTAAATTAATGTAGAAATCTCAGTGTTCATTATTACTATTAAATTCATTCACTTATTTAGTATAAAATAAAAACAAATGAACAAACACCTTTTTTTCTACCAGATTGAATTATAGGCGTTAGCTATATGTAGCCTTACCCACTTTCAGCAGGACATCTCCCGGAACGCTACCCTTCATGGCTGCTTCCTGGTGCTCCTGCCTCTGAGGCAGCCTCATAAACTCTTTTGAGTTTTGAAGGTCTTTGCAGCTGCCAGTGTCAATGGGACGTCACTTGGCAGTCCCTGTCCTGTGTCCCTTGCTGTCTGTTGGTTGAACTATGGCTATCAGTATTTATTGTGCATTAGCTGCACCTGGGGCTCTTCGATAAGTGCAAATTGCTGAGCACTACATTCAGATTCAGTAGCTCTGGAATAGAGCTCAGGAATCTGAGCCCCTCTCGCCGCCCTCCGCCCCCCAGGTGACCCTGATGTATCCAGTCCACAGACTTCTCTTTGAGAAACTCTTAGATTAGGTAGAGGAAAGCAGAAGTGGACATGAATGAAAATTTGAGACATGACAGGACAAAAGAGACTGAAGTAAGAATAGCAAACATTTCAAAAGAAAATGAGACTGTGTCTCTTGATGATTTCATATTGACAATTGGTGTAAATATAGGGCTTTGCAGCAGGGTTCAGAATAGGGGCAGTGAGGAGGTGGAGTTGCAGCTGGGAACAGTAATGGGAAATCACTCTGTGAACATGTGCCTGAAGTGGAATCACCATACAAGTTCACTCTCTCGACTTCTTTATTTATTTGGCCCACTCTTCCTGCGCCAGCAAGCCATTACAGATCCTGCTTATAATGGACAGGGTCCCAGGGGATTATTATATATGTATAGAGGGAAAGTTTTGCAGGTTGTGCTTAGAAGCCTCTGGGTTCATTGAGATGTTATCTATATATTTTAAAGAAAATGAGCAAAGATGAGGAGAGGGATCTTAAACACCAAGGAAAACAGGGAATTCCTCCCAGGTGATAATTCAATTAAGAATTGTCTCAGTAATTGAGGTAATTGATAATCAAGATTGAGACGCAGATCTAGAGGTTTTTATAGGATATATATTTTAATTTTATTTAACAAACACAAAACATTGTTCTAGGAGCTTTAAAAATATTAACACAGTTAATCTTCTTAGCCACCTTTGAGGTATCTAATAGTGTTCCAGTATTATAGACAAGGAAATCGAGAAGTTCATTAACTTTCCTAAAAGTCATAAGGGGGAGGCAGCAAGGTGATATTTCCATACTGTGGAGGAAACAGATCATTTCTGTAGGAAAGGAGCCTACCTTTCTAAGTCCATCACAAAGCATCTATTTAAAGTCATTAGACTGAATACTCCTGCAAGAATTAGAAATTAGAACCCACAACTTGAACAGAATTTAAACAGTTTTGGCAGCAAAAGTAACTTTTGGGGGTGAGTGTGAGGATAGAGGATGGGAGTTGCTTCCTATGATGATAAATTGGGTGGAATTACCTGGGACAGTTCCTAGGTCTATGGCAATGGGCATATAAGGTGGATTTGAGAATCAGAATTTATCCATTAGACTCTCTGCTGCCAAGGTTAATTTTTTCTAAATCTGGGCCAAGAATATCAATGCCTTAATTATTATTTCTTCTTGACTCAAATTGCTCAATCCAAGATCTCACACTGAGAACATTGAAGTCTTTACCAAAGACTTATTTTAGCCAAGAATATATTTTTTATCTCAATATACCCAAAACATTTTAAAAATCAATTTGTATTCATCTAAATTTTTATTTTCTATGACTGAATAACAATACCGTTCATAATAATTGACATTTAATGAGCCCTTACTCTGTGTGGTCACTGTTTCAAGTGTTTTACCCACATTTCATTATATAAAATAGCATAATTTACTTTGATTAACCCAATTTTACTAAATACTATGGTTATTTTCCAGTTTTTGCTATTATAAACAATATTGCAGCAATCATATCTGTAGCTAAACTATGTAAAATGTTTGTAATTGTATCCTTGGAATAAATTTTCTGAAGTAGAATTGCCCATGTTAAGTAAGAGTGTGCATATTTTTAAGTTCTTAGCACATTTTACCAGATTTCCTGCCAGAAATGTTGCACCCATTTACATTTCCAAACATAGCACAATTTTTATAAAAAAAAATTAAAGGAAATGAATTTCATGTTAACCTTAAGAATCAGTATATCCAATTACTTGTTTCCTCAAAAGAGGGAATCAAAGTTATGTTTCAGTCTATCTATAATACACTGTCATGTGAGTACTAAAGAAACTTCTCCAAAAGTCACAGGGAGTAAAGTGTTGTAAGTTCTCTGAGGCATAAAACTCCTGACTCTCATTCCCTATCATCATTTTGATCATTCAGGTTTCATTTCAAATGTCACATTTGGAGAGAATCTTTTCCTACTATCCTCTCTAAAATAGTTTCCACAACCTACCCATCACTCTATCTCATTACTCTATATTATTTTTTAATAGCATACACCACTATTTGTTTATTTTTTTTGCCTCTCTCCTCATAATATAAGCTTCTAGGAAGAGATCTTTCCTATACTGGTCATTTTATCCCCGGAGCCAAAAATAGTGCTTGAAATATGGAGGACATCCATATATGATGTCTGAGTGAATGAATGCTAGCTGTATTAAATCCCTAAATTCACCATTCATACACAGCTATTAGTCTGCAGTGCAACACTGACCAAATATGCACATGGGGCAAAGTAGCCTCTGTGACCCCAAGATACTCAACCTTGTAGATGAAGATACAGAAGGAAAGACTAATTATTAAAGATTTAGTAGCATCAGCCCTTTGGTTACACTTGTGTTAATTTCCCCCTGTGAGTTGCCATTTAATGGTATTGTGCTGTCACTATAGATGAATTTTGCCATACTTTTCTCTTTGCTTTTTTAAGGGCTGTGCCGTTTGGGTAGCCATCTTAATCAATTTTCTCAATCCTTGTCTTCCATGGAAAAAGCTTTAGCAGAGCCCTTAAAGATTCTAATGTTAACTTCTCTTAAGATTATTTTGTCCGATAATGGGTGTTTTGACAGATACATTTTGAGAGCAGGTATCTTAATGATTTACCTTGCACCTTAACTAGGAGAATAGGCTTGTTTTCCTCCCACAGGCGTGGAGTCGGGGGTTTCCCCCGGTATCTCCAGCACTGACATAGGGACTGTGCATAGGAAGCATCCCAGAAAATGTTTAATAAGTGAACAGGATCTGTCTTACCTCTCAAGAAACTCACCTGGGATATATCAAATGTTCTGGGTAATCCTTTGAGCATTGAGAATCTAGGGAACTAGCTTTCTCATATCTAAGTTGAACTGCTGAATGTGAACAGTAGAAATTGCTTTAATATGGATTTCACTGGCTTGAATCTGTGAGATTTTGTTTGTCTCATGGGGAAGAATACCTGCTTCCATCCCTGATCCCTTAGGAAGCCTAGGTCTATTAAGAGGTCTGTCTCTTAAGAGTTCATGTAGAACTCTTACATGATAATAAATGTTCCTCACTTCTGCATTTTTGCTGTTTACCCAGAAAAGATGACTGGGTCAAAATCACTTCTTGTCATTTCTCAATTTATTTGTTTGGATTACTTGGTTAGCGAGTGTAAGCCAGTCTGATGTTGTAGAAACTCAGTAGTGTGTGTTTGGCGGGATTATGGTGTTTCTTGGTAGGCTTGTAAATCCTAGCAAGCTTGGTGAAACACAGGGCTCCTTAAAGTGTCTTTTCCTCTATTTTGTTTTAAATTTTGTCAGTTGGTTCTCTTTTTGCCTCTTACCCTTTTTCTATACGCCTGTAGTAAAATAAACAGGAAATACGGTCTCTAGTTTCCTTTATAACAAAAACTGTATTTTCATTTCTTTGAATAAGTAAGTTAATTTCCCCCATGTCTAGTGGTAAAGGGTCCATATTTGAGAACTAAACCACCTAGATTTGTGTCTTAGCCCCCACTACTTACTACTGTTGAATTTGGGGAAGCTAGGCTGTGTCTCAGTTTCCTCATCTTTAAAATAGAGCTACTGAGAGTTCCTTCTATATACAGCCATTGTGTGTTAATAGTTAACACATTAAGTTAGCTTAGAAGAATAACTAGTATATCACAAGTTTTCCATGTCAAATTGTTTTTATTGGGAAGGTATATACATACTTACCTATCTGGAATTAAGGAAAAGGATCTACTAACACTCCAACTCCAAAATAATGATAATCGCAGATCCCACTGATGACATGTCCACTCTGTGCAAGGCATAGGACTAAATGTTTTGTCTGCCTTATGTGATTTAAATCTAATAACACATCAAAGCAGGTATTACTATTTATTCCATGGTAGCAATGAGGAAACTGGAAATCTCAAAGATTGAGTACTTTGCCCAAGGTTAAATAGCTCTTAAGTGGTAGAGTTTACATTTAAACTTAGTCCCACCTGATTTTAAAACCTGTCCTCTTAACCATTATGCTGTGTTACACCTATAGTCTTCTTTCTCTGAATCTTAATATTTTTATTAAAGCTAAATTCCAATGGCTATTCCAGAGGAATCCTTTAAAATCCTTGCCTTGGTCACTTTCAAACCCAATCCTGAAAACATAAGAATTTTATAAACCCTATCAATAAAATCCAAAACTAGATAAAGAACTTTCTAAACACCTGCAGCTAAGATGTCTTCCCCTTTTTATTATACTAACAATGTAATTTTGTCTGGTTGTTGCTCAGAGCATTAAGAAATTAAAGCACTTGAGGCTGGATGTGTCAAGAGATGATTTTTGGTTTGTTTTAGTGGCTGTTGTTTCTGAGATTTTTCTTTCTCCTTCATTCTACTTTTTCTGTCTCCAATCTTGGCTTTAAGGAAAACTTCCTGTTCACTTTCAGGAATCTGTGGCAAGGAAAACAAGCACAAGAATTTGCCTGCCACTACTTGGATGTTAATAGTGCATCTCAGCCACCGGGAAAACTGATAGAGCCGCTGTGAACATCGTGTGTTTGGGCTGCAGCTTTGGTTGCCAGAGTGCAATTTTTACCATTGGCATTTCTGCCACCTGCTATGGGTAATAACTGTCTAAAGGACAAATCCCTCTGTCTGTGATTTTTTTTTTCTTCTTCTGGGCTTCATTGGAGAGAGACTGTGAAATGATTTATTTCTCCATACATGAGAAGCTACATGTATTCTCAGGTGCAGAGTTTTGGCCTCTGATACTTTATGTTCTTAGGTTAATCCATTAGCTTGTCTAGGGGGAAAGGGACAGAGAAGATGGATGAAGGTGTTACAAAAACCTAGATGAGAAGGATTTCAAAAAAGCCCAACCACTGCCTCTTCCTCCCCCTTCCCATCTGCTCCTGGGAAGTCCTTTATAGGAAGCTGGGTCTGTTAATAATAGCTAAGCTTTGTTCCTGTTGTTACAAATGAGACCAGTTCTTTCTCACTACATGGGTATAATGGATATGTTACTTGTCTTCTCATATTCTCAAAAGCATGTGCGTGCTTGCACACACACACACACGTACATGATTTTGTGCTCAAGTAAGAGTGGGAAATGCTGAGTGAAACAAAAGTCTTTTTACTGCAGACCTTCTCAATGCCCATATTATGAATCTCTAACAAGGACATATAGTATGCAACCTTTTCCAACCTTATTTGACCTTGGAATACTTTTTAGGAACTGTTTAGGGACTAATGTCCTATTGAACACACTTTGGAGAGTATTGGAGTAGATTATTTTTGTAATTTAGTTTACAAACTTATCCTTTTGCTTGGGTGAATTGGCTTGTTAGTTAAATGAATTTTTTTGTGTACAATTTTTTTCAGGTTGCAAGTGCATTTTTATAGAACTACCAGAAATGGTGGTTCTAAAAAGATTCTACAAAAACTGAATTATCTCAGTGGCTACCCTGCTTTCCTCTCACCCCCTCCATTTTTTCCCTGTTCTTACAAAGCCTTGAGTATACCTAAAAAGAAGAAAGCTAAGTAAGTGGTAGAGGCACATGCCTCTGCAGGTGGATTGGTGTGTTAATTACACAATATTCAAGTAATCCGTGAGTGACCTTTGTTAATTAGATACCATAGGAAGTTGCGTATTTATATATAAAATAAGCATATCCTGGATTTCTCTTTGTGTACATTTTAAGGTGTTTTTTTATGTATATTAAGAATTTTAATTTGTCATGTTACAGAATCAACATAAATTATGGAGTTAAGCATAACAGTAAAAATACGATGGATTTTTTATGTAGCATTCTTAATACAACATATCACAAATTACTTTAAAGAAGAAAAAGCAAAAATAAAGCATTTAAAAAGAGATTCTAACCATGGTAGATGGCACATTTTAGAATCCATGTGACAGAGGTCAAGAGCTTGCCTGACAGGCATCCACACTCCTGTCCTAGCTCATTCCCTCAGTGTGTCAAAATTGATTCTAAGAGAGACTGGCCTTTGTGACTCTCATAATGTAAAGTATGCACACGACCACATAGCGTTTCCATTCTCGGAGAATTATGCTATTTGGCTTTAAGGGATCAATCATGAAGACATGTTTTTATTCCCTTCCAAGTCAATTAATTTCATTAAAACACATGCGGAACTGAAAAAAAAAATTGTTAAACTTGGTATAGTCATAACCACACGTAATCTATGTTGGGCTCAGTTATTATACCCATTTTTTATGAAGCTCTTGGTTACATTAAAAAAAAAAAACTTTCTGATTATGAAAGAAATAAGCCCGGTGCCCTGCTGTGTTCTGAGTGTTGCTCTCTCGTGACACATGTAGAGAGAAGGAGGCTGTGAAGCCAGTTCTGTGGTCACCTGAAAAGGCTTCCTTTGGCACATGAAATAAGGTCGTCCCATTTTCTGGGTGATAAAGAGCTCAGTCTCTGAGGTATAGGCCAGATATGGAGGAAAGTCAAATTGTTTTCCTAGCTATTTTAACGTGGTCTTTGTTTCAGAAAGCAGAATCTGGGGAATATGCTGCAAGTCAAAGCTTACTTGGGTTTTTCCTTAATCTGGATCTGGACCCATCTGAATGTAATTTCCTCCCAGTTCTGGCAATAGGCTAATCAGTCTTTGTTTCTACAGTGTTGGCTGACTGTACTTTTCCTTACTTATCTCTGTCAGTACTTTTATGAGAAGATGAAAGAGGTTTTATCAAAGGGTGATAACATGGCGACAAGCTGCATGTTTTTAATTGGTTTTTATAATTTCTCTTATTTTTCTCTTTTCTGACTTCCATTGACATGCAGTCTTTTGTGTATGTTTTACTTCCTTTTATTTTCTCTCTTCCGCACTTTCTCTAAACACAAGAGGAAGAAGGACAGCAATGGTAAGAGTTCTAGGGATCCACCATAAACTTGGGTTCCAGTAGAATGAGGGAGAGTGGTTATTTTGAACTATGCATGTGGTTTCATTCCTTCCTGAGACTGGTACTAGCAGGGGCTGCTGCGACTGGCACAGGTCCTACTGGTTATTGAACAGAGTGGGCAAAAAGTAGTATCTTACATTAAGATCCTTTTTTCTTTTTTCAAAAGAAGTTCCATTTTGTGATCATTATATCTCTAGCTTTCCTAGAGAAATAGATCTCTATAATGTTGGTGTTTACCCCAGCACTGTTTGAGGGAAAGACTTTGTCATATTGTCATCAGTAGTATTGGAGTGAGGAGATATAGATGTTGTTTAAATGATACAATAAATTCAACACCTCTCAGACATAGAAATAGGAAATGGAATTGTGAAGCCGGAAAACAGAAACAATAGAAAAATGAAACTTAAAGAAATAGAGGTTTTTTTCCTAGTGCTTTTCCTGGTGTGACTCTCCTGTGGTTGTTCTGTTTATCTATTGCTGTGTAAAAAACCCTAAAATCAATGGCTTCCAAGTAACAAGCACTTTATGATGCTGCAGATTCTGTGGGGCAGGAATTTGGGCAGGAATTTGCCTTTCCTTTGCTCCCCGATATCTGGGACGTCAACTGAGAAGACTTAAAGAGCTGGTGGTGACTTGCATGGCTGGACTGGAGTTACCTGGAGCTTCTGTATTCCTCTGTCTAGAGCTAGCCTGGGATGAATGGAAGGCTGAACCGAGCTAGGAATGTCTGCGTGGTTTTTCCATGTAGCATGTGCTTCTCATTCATAGTGTCTGGTTTTCTGAGAGGGAATGTTCCAAGAAACTAGGTGGAAACTGAATTGCCTATTCTGATTTAGCCTCAGAAGCACACAGTGAACTCCTACCACATTTTATTTATTCCTAGTAAGTCACTCAGGAGGGAGAATTAGTTTCTACTGTCCTGATGAGGGAGGGACAAAATCACATTGCAAAAGAGCAAGTTGGATGGAAAATGTTGTTATGACTCTCTTTGAAAACTACAATTCTCCATGGACATTATTTGGTCAGTTTGAAAAAGAGTGAGGCGACTGTATCTTTATGTTTGGTCGAGAAGTGTATCTGGCATTTTATCACACTAATAAAAGTTGGATCACTTTTAAGTGCCCTGTATTTAAAATACTGCCTTTCTTCATCAGAATTGCACTAAGATGTATGGGAACTAATCGATGTGACTTTATTTGTATAGCTCATTTACCAATAACCATTATTTAACACATAGGAAACAAATCATAGAATGTAAAGTAAGAAAGAAATGGGAACGTACAAGCAAGAAGACAAATTAATGAATAATAAAGAAGTGGAGATACTTAAGGCAAGGTACCATACACAAATGAAGTTCTAGTGATTCTCAACCCTTATGTCATAAAAAAAACCATTTACAGAATTAGAAAATCAAAAAAAAAAGAAAAAGCAAAAATCTTTGGTACTTGAACTCTTCAGGAAACACTAATTAGTCTAAGGTGTGAACCAATATCAAAATTTAAAAGCACCTGAGGTGGTTCTAATGTGTAGCCTGTCTTAAGAACCATTGTTGCAAACCATTTGTAAAGTGCATAAATGGGAAAAAAAAAAAACCCAAACTTATTTTTGGTAATGCATATTTGCCTTATTTAACTCTTTTTTTTCTCCTACAGACTATTCCAGAGCAGATATGATTTCATATCTGACAGGTGGACACGTGGACAAAACCTATATGCCAATATCTAAGGAAAAAGCTGAAAAAACTCATTTCCTTGATGTTAGCATTGAACCACTGAAATATCAACCCTGTAGTTGTCCTACTTTTATGTGGGATGATAAATTTCCTTTTTTTTTTAAACCAGATATTAAGATATTCTGTAACTTGCAACCAAAAGCATATAAGTCATTCCTACATATAAGCACATTTTCTTGATTGTCTGGACAGTCTGCTCTACAGATCCGCCAATGAGTCAGACGAGTCTGGGTTTGAATCCTGCCTCTGCTACTGTTAAACATAACAGTGAATAATCTTCAGCAGTCTTTCTTTGTTGCATCTGTTTATAAATCGGAAGAAGGTAAAATACCTGCTTCACGGCATGACTGTAGGAGTTAAACTCATTCATTCTTTCATTCGGCAAACCTTTATTGAGCACACGACTATTACCAGATCGTGTTCTGTGCGCGGAGTATACAGCATTGAGCAAGACAAACATAGTGTGTATTCTCTTGAGGGAGGGAGGCAATCGTATGTTAAAATGAAGAAAAGAATGTCAGTTCCTGATAGAAGCTGGAATAAAATAGAATGGAGCAAAAGAGTATGATTGGGAGACACCTTAGGTTGTGTGAACAGAAAAAAGCTCAAGACTCAAATGATAGAAGGTAGGTCTCCAAGGGCCAGAAAAGCACATCTAAGTCAGAGGAATTGTTAAAGAGCAAATCCTATGGCAAAAATAAGCTTGACTTGTTTGAGAACCAAAAACACACAAAGAGCCTGGGTGGAATCAGCAATAGGCAGAGTGAGGGGAGTAAGACTAGACAGGTAGGCAGGGGCCTGGTTATGTAAGCCAGGGCGAGGAGCGTGGATTCGTTATAAGTCTGGTGGTGCACATTTATAGAATTTTAAGCAAGGGAGTAAATTATCTATTTTTATTCATGCAGAGGCAAGATGGAAATGAAAAACCAGTTAGGAGGCTATTTTAATTGTCCCAGTGAGAAACGATGGTATCTTGTTTTAGGGTGGTGCTGGTAGAATGGGGGAAAAAAGGACATTCAATTTTGCCGTGAACCTAAAACTGCTCTAAAATGGGAACTCTATTTTTAAAAAAATGTACATAAATGTAAGTAAAACACTTAGCTTTTCATTGTGGGCACTCAGTAAATGCTAGCTATTATCCTTGTTATATTGTCATTGGTATTAGTAAAACCTGGAGGCAAGATCTTGTTCTGTCATTATATTGCTTTTGTGGGAAGATTTAATAGGAAAAGCAGAAGGTTTTTTCAAGATTGTATTTATTTTCTTTAAAGGCTTTCCTCTGACATGCTCTGTGATGCTAAGAGGGCCTGCTGAGCTTAAGGTCTCTACAGAGGGAGGCTACTTATTTTAGTAGTGTGGGTCTACTAAGAGTAAATGCAAAAGGTCGAAACTCTTAATGGATGGTTATTTCTATTTCCACATCTGATGGTAGATATTTAGCATCCCAGCATAGTTTTATCATTGAATGGTGTGGTTCTATGAATCACGTTACATTATACACCACCTCAACCCAAATTAGTTTCAGGATTCTATACAGACAGAATTGTTTTCCCATCAAAATAGGGATAAATATGCAAAAGTGGGATACATACTCTCTTTTAGAATGTTAAATCTGAGCTGCCTTTGTTTTAAGACCAGTGGAAATCCTCACTGTTTTGCCTTATCAAGACCCTTGTAAAAAACTGTTTTATTGGTCATATAAGCAAAGGCTAGTTTACAATGGATCTGCATTAAAATGTAGGTTACAGTTCTCAAACTCAGTGTCTTTATTTTTTATTTTCTATTGGAAAACTGCTTGCCACTTCTATTTATTCGTTTCATACATGTAAACTGATATTAAGATATACTTCCCACTTTAAAGGATGCAGACTGCATCAGTGAAATCTTTCTTCCACATCTGGAGGACTTTAAAAAGAGAGGCTTATTAGGTAAATATTATACTATTTTGTTTATATTTTTTTTCCCTTCAGATAGACTTTATTTTTCAAGCAGTTTTAGGTGCACAGCAAATCGAACAGAAAATTCAGAGTTCCCATATACCTCTGTTCTCACTCACATACAGCATCCCCCCGCCCCCAGATCAACATCCCCCACCAGAGTGGTACATTTCCAGTTGGTGAACCTATATTGACACATTATTATCATCCAAGGTCCATGGTTTACATTAGGGTTCAATATTGATCGCGTGCATTCTATGCTTTTTGAGAAATTTGTAATGACATCTATCTACTATTACAGTATCATACAGAGTAGTTTCACTGCTCTTAAAATCCTCTGTGCCCCACCTGTTCAGTCCTCCCGCCTTCCCCTGTCAACCACTGATGTCTCTGTAGTTCGGCTTTTTACAGAATGTCATATAATCAGAATCATACATTATGCAGCCTTTTTAGATTGACTTCTTTCACCTAGTAATATGTATTTTAAGGTTTTTCCATGTCTTTTTGTGATATGATGGCTCATTTCTTTTTAGTGTTGACTAATAATCCATTTTCTGGATGTACCACAGTTTATTTATCCAGTAGCCTATAGAAGAACATCTTCATTGCTTCCAAATTTTGGCAATTATTAATAAGGTCACTATAAACATCTATGTGCAGGTTTTTGTGTGGACATAAGTTCCCAATTCATTTTGGTTAATATCAAGGAATGCAATTGTTGGATTGTACAGTAAGTGTTAGTTTAGTTGTAAAAGAAGCTTGCAAACTGTCTTCCAAAGTGGCTGTTTTATTTTGCATACTCACCTGCAGTGAATGAGAGTTCCTGTGGCTCTGCATGCTCCTCAGCATTTAGCGTTCTGGATTTTGGCCATTCTAATAGATGTATAACGGTATCTCATTGTTGCTTTTATTTCATTTCCCTAATAACATATGATGAGCATCTTTTTATATGCTTATATGCCATCTATAATTTTTTTGGGGGGGAGTAAGATGTCTGCTTGCATTTTTTGTCCATTTTTTCATTGGGTTCTTCATTTCTTACCGTTGAATTTTAAGAGTCCTTTGTATATTTGGGATAATAATCCTGTATCAGATAGGCCTTTTACAAGTATTTTCTCTAGTCTGTGGCTTGTCTTCTCATTCTCATGAAAGTTCCATCATGTTTTTAATTGTAGAATTAGACAAAGGAATGACCAAAGTTTAGTAATCTTCTTTACAGAGCACATTATCTTATATTTTCTGGTTTCATCTGAGATAGAAAACTGATCTGTAACTGTTTCCTTCCTTCATAATAATTTCAGTGAAATAAAATGAAAGGAACTAGGAAGTCTTAGTGAAGTCACCAAAAGTTAGAGCAAGGAGACGTGCATTCCAATTCTCTACCTAGAAAGTAAGGCAGAATCCAAAATGTAAAGAGTTTATTTGAATTATACCTTGAAGCAAGAGTCAGTGTTCATCACTTTGCTGAATCCTTATTATGCTTTTTTTTTCCCTCCACATAAAGGTTTCAGTGGCCTAGGTTAGATTGTTGAAATAAACTGCTGGACATTTCTAAGTTGGAGTAGGTTGAGCTCTTAACCTAACTGGTGTCCTTATAATAAGAGGAGGAGAGACACAGGGACAGACCCATACGCACACAGAATGTCATGTGAAGGTAGACAACCAGGGGATGATGGAGGAAAGCAGAGATTAGAAAGTTGCAGGAGCAGGCTGAGGAGCCCCGAGGATTGCTGGCAGCCACCAGAAGCTGGAAGAGAGTGCATGGCTCTGCTGACATCTTGATTTCAGACTGCTAGCCTCCGGAACTGTGGAAGAATTCATCAATGTTGTGTTAAAACACCTAGTTTGTGGTACTTTGTTACATCAGCCCTAGCAAACTAAAACAGAAGTCAAGGAGACTGCTGAACCCCATTGGCCACCAAGGGACTTCCACAGAGGCCACCAAAGTGGAGTGGCCCTAATTAGATCTTGGAAGCCAGATATGGAGGCCAGATCCAAGAGCCAGGGTGACTAATGAGGAAGAGCCATTAAAAGAGTTCTTGGCAGTCACCTGTTCCAGATGTCAGTGTTTCTGCCAGTTTTTATCTGCTCACTGCCCAAATCACTTTAATGGACTGAGATGGATTGGACAGCTTCTGGTGTGAATAAACACTTAAACACAAAGTCGAGTATAACCTAAAACCTGGGTATCTTGCTTTACATTGAAAAAAAAAAGAATGCAGCTGTCCCTGATCATGTAATGTTCTCTCTTGTTCATAGGTAACCTGATGTACACTTAACGCAACATTATTCCAGCCTTTTCTTACTATTGAGTTTTTTTTTTTTTAATTTAATTCTGAAAGATCAGTATTCCCAGGAATTATCCTGGAAATGGTTTTGTTGTAATTTCCTGTTGCTGCTGTGACAAATCACCACAACATTCATGGCTTAAAACAACACTGAGCTTATATCTTACAGTTCTTCAAATGAGAGGTCCAGTATGGGTTGCACTGGATGAAAGTCAAGGTGTCAACGTGCTGTCTTTCTTTCTGGAGGCCCTAGGGACAAATTTGTTTCCTGCTCACTTGAGTTGCTGACAGGATTCAGTTCCTTACAGTTATAGGACAGAGATCCCTGAGATTTTCTGGCTGTGAACTGAGGGCTATTGCCAGCTTCTGGAGGCTACTACATTCTTTGGCTCTTCAAGGCCCGCCAGAACTAGTCAAGTGCATCTCCCCTGAAGTCTTTCTGGCCTTCTCTGCCTGTCCATTTTTAAAGACTCATATGTTTGATTGAGCCCACCTGATAATCCAGAATGATCTCCCTCTCTTCTGGTCAGCTGACCAACAACCTCACCCTGCTACCTTAATTCCCTTTTGCCATGTAACCTCATGTGTTCACAGGTCTTGGGGCTTAGGATGTGGACATCTTTGGGGTGCCATTATTCTGACTACTACAGGTTATCTGCAGCAAACCAACATGACTTTCTAACAGGACTGAGTAGAAGGAGAAGCTAAACTGTGAGGGGAATACAGAGTTCCATCAAAATATAGCACATGTTAATAATAAGCAAAAAGAGAAAGCCAAGCCACATATGATATGCATAGTATTTTAAAAAGTCTATCCTTTGGACATGGTTCCATAGTGTAACAGTTAGCATGTCTGTTTTACATGCAGAATGTCCTGGGTTCACACCTCAGTGAAGCCACAGTCCATGGTCTGCAGTCATGCTAACCTTCAACAAGCCCGATGTCTGATCTCAGGAGCTAAGCAGGGTCAGGCCTGGTTAATACTTGGATGGGAGACCACCTAGGACTACCAGGTGCTGTAGACATAAATAATAATAATAAATTTTTTTAAAAGCCTATCTTTTTATCAACTTGCTGACTTGAAAATTAAAAACTAAATTTACTTAATGGAAAATATTTGACTATTAAGAACACCAGACATATCTTCAATAGCACTGGTTTCTTATCAGCCAAGAAGATGCTTTCTGGATAGTCAGTCCATGAAGGGAATATGTAGAATTGCTGGTGTGCTGTGTTCAGGGCTCTTTTTTGGCCTTAACTTTAAGCACATTAAGTATAAGTTCCTCTTGTTTCTCTTGTGATTGCCCCTTCAACTTCAATATATTCCAATAAACGGAACCTTATTTTTTTTTAACTTAAAATTTCCTTGCTTAATTTCATCTAGTTGTCATTAGAATGATTTTATCCCATCAATTTGTTATACCATTTATATATCAACTTCTGTCTTTCTGCCCCTTTTATTATTTTTTATTTCATTTATTTATTTTTCTGCCCCCTTTAAATATCCTAAGAGGTATATCATTGGTAAACATCAGCTTTCATTTTGGTCAGCTCTGTTTCATGAATTTACTGCCAAATGTGGACACTTTTAGTTTTCCAATGCAGGTTTTAGGCTCTTCTCATATGCGTATAAAATTAAACAATACAAAAATATATTTAAAAGTTTCTTTGAAGAGAAGTTGTTCATTTGCACAGTCATTATTATTGAACACATGTTATGTGCTAGGCGTTCCAGGCACTGAAAATACACCAGTGATTCAGATGTTCAGTGTTTCCTTTTGGGGGCATTGCCTTAGTACAAACTTGTTTTTATTAAGTCTTCTCTTCCCTTAGTTCCTCCATGGTAACCCTTGTCTACTTAGATTTTTGTCTCCTTATCTTGGCAACTATACATCATTTTTACTTTCCTTATTCAGATTCTGTATCCAGAATCTCATTTGCCCATGGCTCAGGTTTTGAATAGCTCTACTCGGATTAAGAAAATGCCACCAAAGGGCTAATTGTGATAGCTCTGTATGCATTTACTACCTATCAAGGGGTTTAATTTTAACCCAAATGAATGGACTTCCCTTTGGTGGAATTATAGCCATCCTACTCAGGCTGCTAAAGACATATATTTCTTAAGGCCCTTTCCTGATACCCCTTCAATTTCTCCTTTTTAGACCTCTTCACTTAATCTCCCAAGTGGTGAGACCAGCCCTGATCTCAAGTGTGACAGTTAAGCACATGCCAATGACATCTTCCCCCAAAGCAGTAGAAAGGACATTTTTCGAATAATGATTTAAGTAGGTCAAAGCAAACAGGATACTCACATTAAAGGAAGAAGAAACTACATATTTCAGAAAGTCCTATGGATTTAGAAACCTTCGCCTGCCTGACATTCCAGTTTTCAAGTTAATTTACCTGTTAGGTGAGGGTCTCCTCAATGGAACTGATATTGGTGAACTCCCAGAACTTATACAGTTCTCAAGAGATAGTAAACACCTCCCCTGAAGTGTTAACAGCATGGCATATCCCTTTAGTGACCCAGTTGTGTAAGTCTCACTACTAAAGCTTCCTGTACTTGAATTCTTGGTGGTGGCAAAGGGAGGGATAAATACTTGGAAGATTATTTTGGAGTATCAAATAAGTGGCTATTTAAAATAAAAAAAAAATTAAAAATAATAATTTTGAGTTACTTAGTTAAATATAAAAATTTATGTTAAATCTAGATGTGACTAAGCAATAAAATATTTGCTGTTTCAATGCCAGTCAGGTACTTGACTAAGATAAAACTTTAATGCATAACCGCTTCACCAGAAATAACTTTTCACCCTACATCACAGGACACTGAATTATGCTGAAGTCTTAGAAGAGTCAGTTGGTAGGTAAAGAGAATTAAAATAAAGAGACAGCCAACAGAGCTTGAGTTCTTTTTTCATATATATATGAAGAGGGAGAGAGTATATTTCTGCCTTGGGCTCATTAGCAAAACACATTAGCTATAGCTGAATGATTTGCACCTGGTGCCTGCCTGAGGTCTCCAAAGAGATTTACAATTCGGTTTTGAGCCTGGGAACCTTTGAAAGCCCTTTCTATCAAAAATTAGATAGACGTTTGGAAATGTAAATATACCATATTTCTTTTTAGATTACGCATTTGCCGAAGTTCGCCTTTTAATTTGTTTAGAAGCGAGTGGTCCTGCCACTCTTATTACACTCTATGCACATCACTTTGGAGATGAAATTTCCAGATGGAGTTTTAGTGCTGAAATGGAGCAAAGGGATCATCTATTACAATCTCCTTCTTATAGATTAGCAAACCGAGCCCCTGAGAAGTTAAAGAAGTAATTTAAAATCTCAAATATTTAGCAGCCTGGCCAGGACTAAGACCCCCATTAATCTCATTTCCAGCATAGTGTTTATTTTTTCCTTTCCCTTTACTGTTGCTTGAATAAACTCCTTAAATATAGGATATTTCTTCCCTTTCATTAAGAGGTCACCTAAAATAGTACAATCTCTTTTAGGCAAATTTTATAAGATTTCTGTACCCTTAAAATCCACTTAATTAGAGTAAAATTTAATACTTAATTGGCGATGCTTTTCCAGGTTGAAACTTTCATTCTTTTTTGATGCTTATATTAGACATTTTCATTTGTTTGATTTAAAGTGGGGTCAAAGGGGACAAAGGGCCCAGGGAAACTTCAGTGTAAAGTGGCATCCAGCTACAGCCACTTTTATCTAATCAGCACACTCCTTGAGGTCTTTGGTAATTATCAATAAATTGGGCGGTAGATAAATAGCCATGTCATATGAGTGGGCAAGTGCCAAAGGCATTCTAGGGGTGACTCTTTCAGCTTGTAGGTAGGAGGAAGGAGTATAGACAGATCTATCCTGTTTGTCAGGAGCAGAAAGTATGTTGGAGAAAACTAACTTTCAGGAAGGGGATGTGTCAGGAAGATGGATTACCCCAGGAAGTCAGGGCTGCTCTCCCAGTGGGCAGCAGCCCACTTGGATGTAATTTGCCAGCTGTCCGTCTTGTCCTAGTGTGTGTCTCTGTCTTTTCCCTCCTTTGCGCTGCCAGCGACCAGCCTGTGCTCTGTAGATTTAATGCAGTCACAGAGCCTTTAGAATAGTTAAGACCTACGAGGGAGGGGACACTTGTTTGCAGAGAGTGAATATTCAGCATGCACACGCTTCCTATCAGCACTCCCAGAAGCTCTCAGAGAGACAGACCCTGTGGGGAAAACTCTTTAAATGAGCACCTTATTAGAGAATGATCCTGTTAGGTGAATAAAAGGCTGATTACATACCCAGAGTGAGCCGTAATGAGGCTCAGAGTAACTAAATGAAGCAATCTGCTGCACTTTGTATCTGGACTTGAGCCTGAGCATTTCAAACTGGCAACTGGAAAAAAAAAAAAAAAGGCTGTAAGGAAAATCACACAATAGGCTTGAAATATTTTATCCTTTTTTTTTTTTTTTTTTCCAAAAGGGAATTTAGGGCAGATTTCTTGGGTAACAATTTTGAAGAAAGAAGCCTGGTATAAGCAGGAAGCTTGGTGTGGGTGTTGCTACCACATATAACAAAACCATAAACACTTTCCTGTCCTCGTTGGAGGCAGAGTGATCCAATGGACTTTGCTTTTTTATAAAGCCACAATGGTTGTCTGGACAAGGATTCCAGCATGGTATCTCAGCACCATTGGGGAGGAAGTTTGAAGCAATGGTCATTATGTTCCTAAGGGGTGAGACAGAAATAAACCTTCCAACCTGGCAAATTAGCCACAAAAAAACAATGGCAAGAGGTTGAAACCACCAGCGTTGGTTATTGCTATCTGGTCTTGTTTATATTTTCAGTCACCCATGGCAGCAGCTACAGCCCAGAAGCCCATTTCATTGACAGTTCACTGGCCTTGGTGATCTACGAGCGAGGATTTCAATATTGATGAATTATTGTTCTAATTTTTGGAGCAAGCATCTTTGTGATTCTTTCCTCTGCTGCCCACCTTCAGACAAGGTGCTGAAGTTGAGAGAGGATTCTCACCTCTGCACCAGAAGACTGGGTTCTTAAAGGGGACATGACACCTGCTAATAATGTGACCTAGTGTTGAGTATTTCTGAGCCTCGTTTTACCCACCTGCAAAATTGGGAGGAGCAATAGCTATGTTGCCTTTTATTCTTTCCTTTGTACACAAGAGATATTGAGCGTGTTTTATAAACTATCATGAGCTGTTATAGGGAATGTTATGTTTATTCAAGGCATCTGATTTGTGTTTTAAAATTCTTGGCATTATGATTCCTGGCTTGTGATACCTAAGACCTTTTTTACTCCTCAGGCCCACAAGTAGTGTTTGTTTCAAAGCAAGATGTTCAAAAGCAAGACCAAAGAGTTTGGTTCCCTGGATCATGCCACTGAACTCTCTTGACTGTGACTTTGCTTTCCCCATTCTAATTTCACTGGGAAAAGAACTATGTAAGATTTTATCCTGAAACTAAAGAGAGCTCTTTAAAATGACCTTAGGGATACAAATAGATCAATTGCCACTTTTTTCCTTAATACAATTAGTTTCTAAAGTGTAAAAGGCTGAAATAGCACTCGTTTCTCACAGGTTTCTGTCAAAACCAGTGTAGGTGCTTGTTAGTGTCATAATGATGGGTGGCAAAGACACTTAAGTTGATAATTGAGGAAAATCAAATATATCTTCTCTATCCTCCATTTCACCCCCATTTTATCATCTTTGATGTAAAAGTGGGTCCCATTGTTTCAGTAGAATAATATGGTGCTCATCTGTTACCCGGATGGAAGATAGCAACTGTAATTCGTTTCTCTAGGCATGCTTTCCTCAGACTAAGGACTAAAACTACCATACAGCTCAGATCTGAGAGAAGAGTCAGAGGCATTCAGTGATTAAATAGTCAATATGTTCTGACTTTTCTGCTGATTTACCAAAGAGAATAATATCGTCTCAATTTCATCACTTATTAGCAGCAATTTAGCTTGTCTTAAAAGCATGTCTTGATTTGAACAGATAACCCACATTTAAAGCATAAATTAATAGGCTTTTGTTTTATGAAACAAAATGGGACAGCGTCATAGGAGAGGAGAGTTGAGATTCCAGGAACTATAAGAAAAAGAAAAACAACATTTGTCATTTAAAAAAAAATGAATTAGATACTTCTTTATTGGTCTTGGAGAAGAACATAAACACTTAAGGGAGTAATTGGAAATGAAAGGAAAAAAAACATTAAAAGTATTTTATATGCTCTAAGGTGAAAACTGAGGCTCAGAAAGCTTAAGTAATTTGGCTTATGTCACATGGTAGGATAACCTGTTGTTAGAATCTGGAATAGAGACTGTGTTCATCTGACTATAGCTCTGAAGGGTAAATTGGTCAGCTTTTGTGTCCTGAGGAATCTGGAATCGCTACTTTTCTCCACATTTCTCCATCCTCTCTGTCCATCCGCACCTCTTTAATCTGGTCTTTCTTTTCAAAAATACATTAAGAATGTCATTAAGGCACACAATGTTAGATAAATGAGTTGATATCTAGGTATCTGCTATCTTAAAAATTGTTTTTAAAAAGGGACTTCATTCTTAAAAGTTTAAAAATCTTTATCAAATACCTAGTCGCAAATAGATTTTCTTTACCTCTTTGAATGCTGTAGAAAAATTCTTCATATTCCTTGGCTGTTGAACTTCTCAGTATTAACTTGGAGTGCATCTCTTCCTACAATTCCTTTATAGGTTGTTCACTTTCAGAGATGCCTGTTTTCTAGTTGGAAAAATTCTTTAAATCACGGGTACCACATCAGAATTTCTTTCAGTTAGGATGACAGATCCAATAAACTGCATGTGTGTGAAGTACAGATAAAGGTAATCAGATCTCATGCTTCAGGGAATAAACTGATTACCTATGACAGTCAGGAAGGAGTTTTCCCCATTAGCATCCTGCAGATACCCAAGCCAAGAGCTGGATCCCACTAACCTAAGGCTGTCTTACAGAGCTTCATTATGTACAGAGTATGAAATCTGAACCTATGACATAATGTGCTGTGTATAATGGTTGTCACACACGGATACATATTTAATGTGCAGCAAAATAAATACTGTAACAGTTGAGACAGGGTTCTATTTAGATAACTGGGATAGAGATTCATTAAACATAAACTACTTAAAATCTTTCATGTTTCCTCCAGGGATCTCAAAGTACCTTCCCAAAATGAGCTCATTAATCCTCATGAATATTTTGTCACATAAATTCTGTTAAATTTCTCTGAAAAAAACAGGTCAGTCAGTCTGACTAACCAATAAGTCCTTATAGCAGAGCCTAACAATCTTTATTGCCTTGAAATCTCATTAGAGATTTGACTTCTAAGACCATAATTGTAAATGGATTTTATTCTCCTCTCTGACTCACTCACTACATTTATCTTTCCAGCAGACATGTGATGAGTGTCAACAATGTGCAAAGTGCCAGATATGAAATGATAAACAGGGCTCAAGGTAAAGTGGGAGAGAGCTGGAAGGTCTTCTAAATATACTAGCAAGATCCCTCTTCAGCCGCTGTCCTCTTACTGCACAGGTCATCAGATCACCTGGGCTCTTATTATGGAAACCTAGCCTCACTCATGATTTGGTCCTAAGAGGCTATGATAGATTCCACTTAGTCCAGTTGAAATTTGGAGAGTTGGTCATGTTCTACCTCAGAAAACCCTTGCAATAACTTTGGTTCTTTCAAAAACTGGAATGGTCCAGAGATCCCTGTTCTAACATAACTACAGTGTGTGTGTGTGTTCATCAGAAATGCTTTAGAAAAGATGATTAAATTTAAATTTGACAAACTTCTCCACATGAATTCTAAAGACAAGTCTCATGTTGATCCCCCAAAATAATAAGAGAATAACAATTTAAGAGACATTTTCAACTGGATATCCATGTTAAAGTCTTATTTGTTTGGTTTTGTGTTTTTTTCTTAATGCTCTTTTAGATCAAACCATGATAGTATCTAACCTTGTGGCTGTTTGATGCAAAGAAAGTGTCCAAATAATGTTGAGAGAAAAGATTTGTGAAATGGTTAAGCATTTCTTTTGAGCGATGTTGTTTTGGTTACAAATGAGATAGCACTTTCACCTTGGAAGGGAATAGGATTTTCTCAGTTTGGTGCCTAAAAAACATTTGTTATGATAAGAAACAAATACACAAAATCACACTCACTGCGCCCGCGCTGCCTCTTCCTCCCAGAATTGGATACGCTCATAGCAACTGACATTTTGGCAACTTCACTTAAAGAGACATCATTAGATTGCTGTTTCCCAAGCATATGCCCTTAAAAATCAGTCCTCTGGTATGGTCCTTGGGAATAAAGAGCAAGGAAGATATTAAATGATAAATATATATTGGGGAGCTTTTTAGTACTGTTCCCACCCTTACATATTCACAGTGAATATTAGTAAATTAATGGTTCTGTGAAACCTTGTAGTACATGTACCTTTTAAATTTTATGGAACAAAGTATTTTCACATTCATTTGATTATTCACTTGTATATACATTTGTCGATATAATACATATTAATATTTAGCTTCTGAGAATACAAATCGAGAAATACTATGCTAGAAAAATATATTTATATATACATATATAAACTAATATAAAAGAATCTTGCTAATGAATGGTGTGCTTATTTATATTAATAAGTTATTTTAACTATTTGATGCATTAAAAGTCTTTTAAGTGATTTAAAAATTTTTATTATTTTTGAAAACATAATAAATGTTCTGAAAAATTCAGACCATACTAATTCTCACTTCTACCATGTCTCCCATTCTAGCATTTCTTCTGTTCAATATTTGGTTTACAAGAGCTCAATTTATGTTCAGCTTTTCAGGGCATTTCTTATGCAATGTGAAAGATGATAGCATACCTACATTTGTGTAAGAAAAGGGAAAAAAACCTATGTCTGCGTAGCCAATAGAAACTACGTGGCAGTGGAAGATAATAATAAGAGGGAAATAACTGTATAAAAGTGTCAGGAAACTTTTATTTTCCTTTGGCTTGCTGTCAGATTTGGACCAACAACTAACCTCCCTGATTCTTACTGTGTAATTAACATGACTGTTACTTCTTACCACCTGAGAACGAATGATGTGGAGATTAAGCAAAAACAGCATTCTGACATTTGAATAAATCTCTTTTAGTGATTTAAAAGAAGGTACCCTTATTTCTAACCCATTCTTTCATACATGTTCATGATCCCGTTCACTAACCAGTTTTAATCTTATTATGTCATTCTCATACCTGCTGCCTTGTTATCTGTTCACTTATTTTCATTTTGTGTTGTTAGGACATTGTCATTACTATTTGTGTTTCAGTGAAAGCGTCCATTTGGAGAAAAATAATTGTGTGTATGTGGGGGGTGGAGGTGGGACATGGATCAGAAGACAAGTAAAGACACATAGTTGATCTTTAGTCTGAGTTGATTCACTCATGCCTTACTGAAAAATAATCATGAAGCAAAGTGATTAGGTATGGAAATGTAAAACTAATGAATGACTGTGAGTAAAGGTTATAATCACAATCACTAGGTTTCCCTGCTCAGCAAAATACGTTTGACAAGACAAAGAATGACCTAAGACCCTTTGGGGTTTATTCACTCGCTTCTATTCAGAAAATGTCATTCTTCATTCTTTTTTTATTCTGTAGAGAGTTACCATATCTAATTACTATTTGAAAATCCCAAACACCAGCTCTTCTAAAATAATGTTCCCTCTGAAATTTCTAACAGTTTTAGAATTTAGTTATTTAGAAATTTACTGCACATATGGCCCAGCAAGAGAATAATTACACTTTATTGATATCCTCTCACAATGCTATGAGTAAGAGTGGAAGAGAAAATCTGGCCGAAGCTGTGAAAAATGAGATATATTTATAAACCTGAGATGTCGACTTTCCAAATTAGTTTCAAATCCAGATAGCACATACATGCCCTTTTGCATACTTTCACATTCCCACAAACTCCTATAAGAAAGCACTCCATGATTTATTTCTAGGCATTGAATATATAAATATCTATATAGTATACGTGTGTGTGCATGTATATGTATGTACATATGATCCATAATTTGCCAAGTCACTATGATGTTAATTTTTCCTTAATACATGCTCTCAATATTTTAGTCAGGAGAAAAATTTAAAATATATTAAGACTCTCTTCTTATCATCAGCATTTGTGAGAGCATTAAACTGTTAACTAACCATGCCCCTGGGTGAAGAAATTATACTTACTTCTTTCCCTGGAGATTGCTTCTTATTAAAGTGTGTTAGATGTATCTATATATATATATCATAAAATGGCATAAATTGAGACTTCTCCTTCCATATTTATTTCTGATAAAAATATTCACTGCTTGCCAACATGTACATATATTAAAAAATTCACCGCACACTAATTATACTGTGTGGTGTCACAAGGGTGTTGTGATTTTTTTTTTCTTTACTTGTAATGTTTTGTTAAATTTCAGAGGAAGCTTGAAAAATTAATTAAAATGAACTTGTGTCTCAACATTTTATTGCAGTAGTGGAATGCAGAAGAGGGAAAGGAGAATAGCGATGAACCGATTGGATGAGAGGAAGCCATTGGTTTTTACGAAAGGATCAGGGCTTGTCCAGATTCCATTTAGAGTATTATAGAGGTTTAATAACTGCAGTGAGATTACAATTTTCGAATTGATTGTCCAAGATAACAGGGAAGATAACATTAAAAACAAATAGAGAAGTATCTAAATTCAAACCAGCCTGGAAGAATGCAAATGAAGATGACCAAAGGGGAGGGGGAAATCTGAGAAGCAGATATCCCATAGTTGATATGCTTAGGGAAGCATGGTGTATGGATGCTGGGCTGTGTGGTACTTAGTGAGAAGAATGCTGTTGGCTCCTCCCCATCTCTCTTTACTGGACATCAGAAGAGACACTAGGCCTTCATTTATTCCACAGAAAAATCCCTTTCTTTTAAGTACTTTTAGCAAGTATCTGTTGTGGGATACATGTTAAGAAATGGGGGAAGCAAAGAGAGACACTAATCTTTCATACCCTAGAGGAGTTTGGACAAATGCAGTACGAAGGAAAAAGTGTGAAGTTTGACTTAAGGAGAGGAGGGTTTAATACATAGATTATGATCCTTATTATGTCTTTTATGGCTTTGTGGTCTGGTGCAGGTCCCTCCTTCTCTGAGTATCAGTTATCTTTAAAATGAAGATAATGATGATGCCTGTCTCATGGGGACACTGTGATGATTCAATGTGATGGTACATGCCCTCTGAAAATCATCAAGGTACTAAAATGTCCTGGTTTTAATTATGAAGTATTTTAATTAATTCAAGTTTGATAGTAGAGTCAGATTACAGAGAATCAGAGAAATAGATAAGTATGGGAAGAATAATAAATATAGAAAGAACATTATATGTATTATAGACAAGGTCAGATTCATGAGGGTACAACCTCTGCAAGTTGCACAGGGTCCTGCCTGCTCTTAGAAGGTGCCCGTGCTAGCTTAATGGTACACTGTCACTATCTTGAAAGTTTTAATAATTTTTAAACAAAAAGTCTCACATTTTGCATATTTTCAGTTTACAGGGCTTAATGAATTATATAGCCAGTCCAGATTGTAGACATACTGAGTGTATAAATACTTAGATTAGTTACATACCAAATACATTATTCACTAAGTTAGTTACCCATCTGTTCGTTCATACATACATATTGACATATTCTTTCATGCACTATATGAGGCATGCAAGGACTGAAAATTGTATGTGTGGGTCTGTGGCCTAGGAAAGAAGGCAAACCTGAAAAAATTGTTAAATGTAATGGATATCAGTAGTTTAAAGCCTCTTATGTTCAAAGGCCAAGAACTAATACATATATAAATAAATATATTAATATATACAGAGCTGTATAGATATATGTCACTTATATATAAATGAATATATATTTCATATATATGAAATATATAATAGATAATATTAGTAATATGTTTTATTTTCCTCCATACAAAAATATTACAATGTTAGTAATCAGTAGGTGTGGAATGGGGCCAGAAATCTGCATTTTTTAAAAAGTAGCCTGAGGGCTTCTGATACAGGTGATTTTCAGACATGCTTTTTAGACTCCGAGTGAAAGGTTTGCTCATGTTGTGTTTCTAATATTTGCATGTAATTGGGAGACTTAGGTGATAATTTTTCTAGTAGCCCTCAGCCTCAGAGAAAAAAAATATTATAACTAGTACCTTTTTCTCTGTGTTATTTGGCCCCTGTTAAAAATCACTATAAGATATTTGCTTCACCAAGCAATACCCTATATCTAATCCATTCCCTTTGGATGCCAGGCCACCACTAGTGTAAGATTATTCACAAATGCAGTTAACCAAATTAGAGGTACGTACGTGTTGGAGACAGCTTCTGGAAATGTGGCCTATCCCCTACGTATTCTGTATCAGAGGCCTTGAATGAACAGCGAGAACTATAATAGCATATCTATTCAGAATAGTATTCAATGGTCCTTTAGGATTATTTATTCCTACCTACATTACTTGAATTATAAAACTCTTGGATGTTAAGGTAATTCACTGTGCCTATTGGAAATTCTTCTCTCCTCCTCTCCTCCTTTTCCATCCTTCTTTGTATATGTAAAGCCATTCTCAGCATTTCAGAGTTTCTCCTAACTCCATCTGTCCATTTCATTAATAATTATTTATTTAGCACCTATTATATGCACTGTTTAAGACACTATAGTAGATACAAATACACATCAGAATTTATTCAGAAAATATTTGCTGAGGGCCTCTCTGTGCCAGGCTCACTTTCTGGCTCCTGACTCAGGTTTTAGACCCTAGCCTCCAGGAGCTTGCATTTCTAGTACCTACATGTAAACAATTATAATAAAAATTTAAAAGCTAATCAATGTGATATCAGTCAAATGTCATGGAATTTAAGAGGCAAGAAATCTTTAAATCTTAAATAATCAGAGAAGGTTTCTTGGATAGCATTTGATTTAATCTGTCCCTTGGAGGATAAGAAGTATTTATATAGATGAAGACACACAGGAAAGGCATTCCAAGAAATGCAAATGGCATGGGCAACCACACAGGTGAGAAGGTGTGGGGTAAGCACTGGGGATGTGAGGCAGTTAATTCCATTCTAAGTACGCAGCATTTAAAAACCAGTATTAAATAATAGGAATGAGAAGATAGTTTGGGACCTTGAATGTTGGCTCTTAAAGCTGAAACTTTTCTAGAAGGCAATAGGGAGCTATTGGTTATATAGAATGAGATAAAGAAGGAAAAAGTGAAAAGTAGGGAGATTACTTAGATGCTGTTACGAAAATGTAGAGAAGAGGTAACGAAGCCAAAAATGGGTCACTAAGAGTAAGAATTAAGAATGTGATCTCTACATCCTCTTTTCTAATTTGACTTCCATAAAAATAGCATATATATGTAGAATGAAAATCACCTTTATTTTTCTCTATATACAAATTTCTTCTCTTTAGAAAACATCCACCTTCCTCTCTCCATTTATGCTCCAGGTCCCAAAGAAGTTCCTCTCCATGGTACCTTGCAAAATCAGGCTCTCTTGGGAATCCATCACTAGTTTACCCTGAAACACTCTGATATTTGTTTCCTATATCCTCCCTAACAGCCTTCCCCTGTTATTCACATCCCAGGCACCCAGAGGTTGCTGAAGGCTTTTTGAAATCAATATTGTTTTATCTTCTTTAAAATCCATGATCAAGACCACAGGCAGCCTTGACAGTCTCTGGACCCTTGCCGGGAAAAGAATACAGTCAACGCACACCAGTGAGAGATCATGGCCTGTTCCGCTGACAACTTTGTGGCATCTTTGGCTGCCCTTTTTATGTGCTTGTCATTGTGCTTTCCTATATCAATCTCATAAAACATCCTTTTTCCTCATGCTGGACATGTTGATATAATCCTACCACAGATAAAGCACAGAACAATGTAATATGGGCAGGTGATGGAATTATTTGCAATGCACAGAAATCTCTGCTGATGTTTAAGACTGGTGCAATATTAAACACATTACTTTCCCTGACAGGCATTTTCATTACACCCATACTATGCAGGTAGAGACTCTAAAAGTTAAAACTTGTTTTTCCCAACTAGGTCCATGAAATAAAATTTAAAAGGGTGTGTGTGTGTGTGTGTGTGTGTGTGTGTGTCTTTTCCATGTAGTTATTTTTACAAACCTACAGCCACTTATTTAGATCACGTTTGAATTTATTTGGAGAAATTACACAAATCCCAGAGAGCCAATAGCAAAAACAGTTGCCTTTTATTAGACCAATATTCTTATGGTTGATGGTGTCACATGGGCAGATTTGGATGACCATTCTGAGATGGGACAAGGCAAAAAATAACCTAATAAAACTCAAGAAAGACCAACATGGGAAGGGCAATTAGTCCTCCAGAATACATATCATAGTCCTATTAGAAAGAACCACGTGCAAGATTGTAACACCAAAGGCTATAGTAATGAAAACAAGCAATGAGAGCAACAAAAAAATGTAACACTTCTTGAGGATTTCTTATGCTAGAAATTTTCATATGTTTTACATTCACGTTTAAAGTTAAATTCTCATAACAACTCCATGAGGTAGATAATGGATTACCACCTATTTACCAGATGGAAAAAACAAGACTCATTAAAAGTCATATAACTTGTTCAAGGTAGCACTTCCAGTGATTCAAACCAAAGTCTGTCTGACCACAAAGCTTAGGTTTCCAATTTCTCTGAATATGGGGAGGGAAACCCCAGATCCTAGAAAATCAGCTAAAGAAATGCACCAGGACAGTCAACAGGAAAACTGGCTCAATGAGACATGTTTCTGAGCCTAGAAGGGTGGGTGTCTACTGTCTACCTGCTACTGCTGAATGTTCAAGATCTTGAAAATAAAATTGCAACTCCGTGAGGAGTTTTAATTGCTTGCCCTCTGGATTCCATTGGCAGAGTTTGCTTACTCTACCTTGGACCTAAAAGCTGGAGTGAGGGTTGTTACCTCCAGATGAGGAAGAGTTATGATTTTGCTTAAGGTTTCTAATGGAATTTCCTCTTAGTTCCTGTGTTTTTCCTCTCTTGATCTTCTGATGAGGTTGCTATGAGGTGTGAGGCAGGGAATCTGAAGTCAAAGCCTCAGTTTCATCAGACAAATCCAGCAGAGTCCAGCATTGTCCGAGTGTCCTTTACAGCATCTGGAAAGAAGAACTTTCTAAGAAGAACTTGTAGTTCATTCATTCTGTACTTTCTCTAGTGAGACAATAACAGTAGACATTCTTTCTCAATGGATCATGACATCCTTACATCCACCATTGAGAATTACTATTAATGTATAGTAAAGTTTACTATTAAAGTTTTCTCTCCAAAAATTTTATTAAGAGAAAAAAACCCAGAAGAATCTTAATTGACATAAATATGACACAATTAACAATTTATTCAGTTTCCCTTTTAATCTGAAAGTTGAGATATTAGTGTTTTCTGTGTTTCAGATGAGCAAAATGAGACACTATATTTATACATTAATTCAGCATGTATTTTTGACAACCTCCTATATACTCGGTACTACATAGATCAGGAAGATAAATATGGTGAAATACGATATAAAAATTCAGACATTTTACCCTTAAGAATTTCATAATTACTAGAGGAAGCAAACACAATGATACACCCTATGAAATAATTTGTTAAGTATGGAAATAAAGGCATACAAAGGATATTATGAGAGCAGAGCAGGTGAACAATTGGCCCAGCTGTATAAGGGAGGTGGAGAATTCCTGTGGGATGTAACACCTGAGCCGAGTACATAAAAGTAATCTTTTTTTGAAGGTTTACTATGGATTGGACTGAGTGTTTTACAAACTTTACAAATGCTTTACAAACATTATCACATTTGATTTAAGATGTCCTCAAAACACCCCAATGGATGTGTGCTGTTACCACCATTTCATAAATTTCGTAAGTTCAGAACAGATTTGAACCCATAGTCTCTAGCTTTAGAGTTCAGCTCTTAACAAAGATGCCACACTATTATCAACTGTGGCATGTCACCTAGGAACATCACCAAACCAACGTACTTGTTCTTCTTGGACCCATTAATCAGTCTTGCCCTTGGGCAGTGAGCTTTGGTCTAGCTTTTGATGAATTTCCTTTCTGAAACTGGAAGTTAATGGGTAGAAGGTAAACCTGAGGATATCAGCTTTGATATTGGGAGCACAGAACCAAAATCTAGGTATTTGGGTTCCTTTAAGAGTATCTGTCTAGTGTTCCATATTATTCACTGCACACTTCAACATGGCACTGTGTTGTACAGATAACACGTGACCACAGCCTGGTCCCTCTATTCTCTGGCATCTCAGATGGGCCCAGCAGCAAACGCTTTGCCTGCCAATTGGGTGTTTTTCTGAAGACAATCCTTTTCTCTTATATTCTGGAGACAGAAGAAAAAAAAATACATTTTCTCTCATTAACCTGCCAGAGCCTCATGGAAATACTGAGAAGTCAGGTTCAGTCTCATAATGCATAAATGTTATTTATTTCAAATGGTACAAATTTGGCATATCGGGAGGGGGGTGACAAGGTTAGGTAGATTTATTAGCATCCTGTCATGAAATTTCCCATGAGCAGTAGAGGTTTGTCAGAAAATTCAGTGTAATTGATGAGAGCAAGTTGGACTAATTCTTAGCAGATCTGCACTGTCTCTGTTCACACCTTTCCTTTACAGACAACAAAATGTACTGAGCAGAGAGCTCATTAAGAAGACCTTCTTGCAGACACACTCTTTACACCAGGTTTCCTTCTTTTTTCTTTTTTCTTTTTTTCCCCACATAATTATTTCAGTTGCTTGAGAAGATACACACACAGTTTGGAAGCCACTGCGGAATAGGTAATGATTTTTACTCATTTATATGTATCTTTAACTCTCCAAGGGAAAGCTTATACTCCAGGGAATAAGGATTAATGAGAAACTAGTATCTGTTCTGTCTTCACTCTGCTTTTATTAAAGAATTAGGAATTTCAACCATTGGGTCTAAAAGCTATCTGGGCAGAGATGTAATAGTGGCAAGAGGTTATCCTTTCAATTAGGACACTTGGGTCCCACGCTCAAGCCTTCAGTTTGCCAGCTCTTTGGCCCTGGGCCAGTTATTAAACTTGCTGAGCTTCGGTTTCCTTGTTACAAAGGTGAGGTTAATGATACTCACCTCATGGGATTTCTAATAAATATTAAATTAAATGAAAAATGTCACAGTTACTTGACCTGAGCATCATTCAATTTTTACTTTAAGTACCATCTTCCCTGAAAAGCCTTCCCCGATGTGCCCAAGAAGTAACAGCTACTATTTACTGACAAATTATGATGTTGCTACACAGGATGCAACATGCTTTGTATGCTTTGTCACCGAATCCTCAGAATCCAGACATAGAGAGAAAGACAGTGGAAAAGAGAGAGAGAGAGAGAGGAAAGAGGGAGTTAGAAATAGATATTAAGACAGTGGAGAGGAGAAGGAAAAAGAGGAGGGTGAGACAGTGAGAATGAATGAGTTCCTATGTTAGGCTATCCATCCTTTCTAAACTTCATTCAGTTTTCTTATGAGTAAAACAGTAAATAATAAAGCCTACATCTTTAGTCTGTTTTGTTGATGGACGGGATGATTTGTTTTACATGCTTCCCACAGTGCCTGGCACATAACAAACTCTTAATAAATAGAATCTAACATTATTGTTTCTGATGATGTTTTATTTTTGTTACCAGTGTTTCTAACACATGATGTGTTCTAGATTCCATTCTTTGATTTCTCATTGGTCATTTACATTTCTATTTCTTCTGCTAGTCTGTGAGGAAGCTGGAGTCTATGGTTTTTCTTCTCTGGAGAGCATTTATCATACAGAAATGTTCGTAAATTGTTCTTAAAGAAGAAAAAAAAGGAGTGATGGAGAGGAGGAGGGGGGAATATGACAAAGTGCTTGGTAAAGTGTCAGGAGAGGCACAACGTGGTGATCTAGCCTCGGCGACACTGCAGGGGAAGCAGGTCAGCTGATGTTCTAATTGGACTTCTTCATGAAATGGACATTCCTATTGCAAAGTGATAGATTTGCCTCTGGAAGCATTTCACAAAAACCAGGAGGACAAAACAAACAAATATTTGCACATCATAGTGTGTGAATTTTAATATATGTATTTTTTTCTTTTCTTCCTTTCTTTCTATAGGAGGAATTGCTCTGCTAACGGAGACTTTTCACAAAGTGGCATATTCCCATGGCTGACTTAAATAGCCAACATTGCAGAGGAAGTTGGATTACTTCCATTCCTTGTTAGGCTGAAACAGTTTGGCCTAGCCAAGGACGCTTTAGGTCTAGGAAGCTCAGATGTCTAATCCAGCTTGACTGACCTATTTCCAGTTTTAGAATTTTTCACATGGCTTCTCCTCTCATGAATAGAGTAGTTTCAAGGATTGAAATGAAACCCTTAGTGAGAGCGTTTGGTGCAAATGGTGGCAGCATTAAGTCTGTCTGAGGCACTTACACACTCTGTGTCTGGGACACCCCCTCTCCTCGCCAACTAGTCAGACGCAGTGCAGATCTCAATCTTGCTTGGTGGTCCTCGAACATATGAACAGCCTTTCTTGACATGCATTTCTGTCTCTTCTCACATCCTGGCCTTTTTGAAAGGTCAGGGGTTTTGAAAGGGAAAAGAGGTCTCAAAAAGTGAAAGATACAGGTTAACTGTTCCAAAGTTTAGTGACAGCAATTAGTGTGAAGCAGAGCTCGATGGGCCTTTCACATTCATTTTTTTTTTCTGCAACAAGTTGAAAAATAATTTTGAGATATTTAAAAAATGGGATATTTTACATAAATATGAAAATCGTTAGCTACTCTTGGCAAATCAGAAGACATCGCAATATTGGGCCTGCATTCACTTGTGGCAGAAATTTGCCAGAGATGAGTATGGGTTGTTTTAACCTTTCTTTGGATAACTGCAGTCTCTACCATTTCCTATCAGTCTAGCAACACTAAGGCCAGCAGCGAGTTCTAATTACAACTAAATGTAAAAATAATTGAACGCTGGCATTCTTAAATCCCACCTACGTCACAAATTTGCATTACCTGCTTGAACTCTGGCGGTATTTGAATGTACAAGCCATACATGTTACATAATATTATTTCATTTTATCTCTTTTTCTTCCCTTTCACACTTTCCACTTACACCCTTCGCCTTCCACTACCTCGTATCATTACTCCCTATGGGAGATGAATTATCTTCTTATAGCTTATGGGCCAGACGAAGAATTTTGCTTTTAAGTCTTGCAGTCTTATTTTTCATTTCTGGCTTTAAATGTCACTAAATCAGGAAGAGGTTAAGAAAAATTAGTGAAATATCTATCACCATACTAACAGGCAGTAATAGAACAATCTGTTCATGTCCCCACTTCACAAGTCTACTTTCTCAAAACTAATCAAACCCTTCCATCTGCTAAACCTTCACCAGCAGGTCTTTTCTGTAAAGAAAGACCAACGGGGTTCTCCACACATATTCTCTCTGGCAGAAAATTCTCGCCTTATTTTTTTCCATTTTAATCATAAATATTTTTTCCCTTCTAACTTTCCAAGTCTCATTTTAAAATGGAAATAGCCTAAAGCTAGGCAATTGGCCTTATTGTTTTTCATTTTTTTTGGATCCATTCTTCACTTCTTTTCCTATTACGTATGTTGTTTTCCAAAGTTTTGGTTAAATAAACAAGCATCTTTTATATTTTAACTTGAATTTACATAGCTCTTCAGTCTTATGTCCTTAACTCTTGAAAAAACTTGGGAATTTTATTATTATTATTCTACATTACGAAGAGGTATGGCACTCATGTGCATGTGTTTTTATTGGTTTTTATTTTTTTAAAAAACTCTCAGTTCACATTTCACCACTTACCATCCACCCCACTCTCTCCCAGACTGATATTTTTAAATGCTTCTGAAATAGACTAGCCCCAGAGCAAACTTTCTAATGGTCCACATGAGATCAATTTCTGGCCCCCCTTTCAACCCTCCAGATGACTCTTCAGAGAACTCAGTGTGAAATACAAAGGCTTCATCATTCACAAGGCTCATCACGGTCTGTTGTCTCTCTCTTTCCAGCAGCACCTGTTCTACTCCTCCATCCACGTTCCAGCCGTACTGTATAACCTAGCAGGTTTCGAATACCATAATGTGGAGCTGGAACTTTTTGTATGTATGCAATGCATGGCCACTGAAAGATTTTATGCAAAGAAGCTAAATTATGGGATCCATGCATTAGGAAGATTCTCTGGGGGAAACCACGCATCAAGCCCTGTTAGAAAGAAATAATAATAATAGTAATAGATGGCAGCTAAGAAATGCTGTTGAGGAACTGAACAGGTTTCTGGGAATGGGAAGGAGGGACCAGAGATGAATGATACTGTTGAGAAAGACAATTCTGCAATTTAGATAAAAAGAGGGAAGGGAGCCTACCAAGGAATGACTTTAAAGTTTGGGCCTGAGTAAATGGAAAAAAAAAATTGTGATGTCATTAACTAAGGTATGGAACACACAATACGTTTGTGTAAGTTAGGCGTGTGGAAAGTAGTAATGAACATGATGAGTGGTTCATCTGTAGAAAGAGATCTAGCAGGTAGTTATAGTTCTGATTAGTGGGCGATACTAGAGACATAGATCTGAGGTCCTCTACTTAGAAGCAGTGGCTGAATCTATAGATGATTCATATGAGATCATCAAGGGAGAGAATATAGAATAATACCATTAAGGACAGAGTCTTGACTGAGGGGAATACATTTTTAAGTGATAGATGATGTAAAACAAACTAAACTAAATTTTGAGAATGAGAAATTATCATATTCATTGCACTATAACCCCCATTTTTTTTCTACCTGAAACACCCTTATCTAGAACTTATAAGACTGTCTAACTAACCTCTTCTGCCAAAATAAGAACTATTTTCTTTAGTCCACAGTTGTGTGTGCTATTGTATTAATCAAAAGTCATGCTCATTAGAGCAGGTAAATCAGATGCCTCCAACTCCATGTCTTCAAATGAGGTGCATCCAGATGTCAAGGTGATTGGCATGACACTAATACATAATAACCAGATATTTAGTTTATCTTCCAAAATCTTAGTAGAGGACCTTCCTCAAGAGGAAAATTTCTGACTTATCAGGCTTAGAAATGTAATCTGTTTAATTTTTGTTTTTCACCTTATCTATTTCTGTCATTTTACTTTTTAATTACCAGTGATATTTATATAAAAAATCCCCATAGGGCTCCCTCTTTTTATTTTTGTGAGATCTTATGGTTGATGCCCTCTTTCCTCCCATCATCCCAATTAGTTGATCTGCAATAGAATCTCCTTTTAGTCTGTATGATTTCCCTAAAGATTAGTTCAAAGGAGGTTAGATGTTAAGAGAGGGGTAGGTAAATAGAAACAGGATGGAACTATCTCATATTTAGGAGTTGACAGGATTTCAGAGGGAATTAGAAAAGTAAGATAATACAAGAATTACACTGAAAGAAGTGAATGACATCTGTATACCAATGACATACATAACAGAGAAGTAGGGGATGGGAGAGTCATAAGCAAGACTGTGCTACCAGCTCATGGAGCTAGAACACACTTTCCCTCAGTGATTTGAAAAGATGAGCATCTTTGTCACACAGCATTTGGAGAACTTCTTAACTACCATGAAAATGATCCGAATGCACTGCCAGGGTTGCCCAGCCATATTGATTTCCATGGAGCCTGCGGGGGTCAGTCACATAGAGATTCGTGTGAAGACTTGAAGGCCCCTAAGGATCTCAGACCAAAAGCAGAGAAAATCAGGTCCGTAACAGAGACTCGCCACAAAGATACAACCTGACCTATGGACTAGGCTAAGTAATATGACTTGGATGTTGAAGAAAGGAGTTGGTTTCAGGTCAAGTTTAAAGCTGGTTCTAAACATCCTGATATCTTCTTTCTCTGCATTGTCTGTGGGTTTCCAGGAAGAGATTATTTGCAAAGGAAACTTCTGCGTCTCTTAGGGCCTTCCTGTTTTTCTGTGGGAGAAGCTTCTGAAAGTACTGCATTGTAACAAGAGGAAGGTGTTTTACTGCTGGCTACAGAGGAACAAGGACCCCAGGAGGTGGTAGTGTAGATGTGTTTGTCAGCCTCGCAGGGGACATAGTAAAAACTTTGAAGGATACACGTGGTCTCTAGAGCCTGGGGCTAGAAATCTGATAGATGTAAGAAGCTTTTCTCCCACTCAAGAATCTCTGTGGAAAATAATTGGGGAGGGAATCTAGCCTTCGGCAAGGCTAGACTTCTTGCTAATCAAGCAGATGGGTACTCGAAGCATTGGGGCACATAGTAGAGTTCCTATAAGCAGGGCGCATTGCTAACTTAATAGTTTCAGCTCATGGACTTACTCTTATTTGGTCAGTATAGATCATTTTTAAAAAGTTAAAGATTATAACCCAAATGGATCGATTTCTCATTATTTCTATTCCATGTTTTAAATTTTTTTTCTTTTGGCCACCCCTCTTTCTGTGGGTGAAAATGGGGATGGAAGAAGTTCCAAGAGCCATATATGTCTCCCATAACACCCTGGGTACCACCTGAAGACCCTCTTCCAAAAGAGCCCTTGGCCCTTCCCAGAATTGAGATCATGAGAATGGCCCAGGCTGCTATATAAGCAGCAAAAGCACATGATGTGTAGCGATGCCCCCAGAATATTTTGTTAATCTGAGTTGGTTCTAAGGACTGTGTAGCAGAAACTCACTTACAGCAATCTCATCTGTTAAAAGGAGGGAAAAAAGAGCAATTGGTCTCAAGGAATGAGGAAAATCAGCTCATTTGCAAAGACTAGTATTTACTGAGGCTCCTTGCTGACTCTTTAGAGACAACTTTAGACTTTTAAAAGGAATATTTTACCTCTTTACTCTGCTTTGGGTGCTCAAGAAGAAGGAAGGGGAGACATTAAGTGTGTTTCTTTGTTTCATTCATAGGAGGCTTTGATTGCTTATGTTGAAATGGTGCTAAACAGGTGATGAGCACACAGGCAGGCCATGGAGGAAGCCTTACCATTGGATCCAGGACTCCTGTCACCAAGGGAGAGTTCATTATCATGCTCTCCTTTGACCACCGTAGGTAGTAAGTAGAAAGGAAAAGAAGGAACTATGCGAAGAAAAATTACCTTGCGTTATAGGTTTCAGAGTAGAAACCCCAGTGAGGGGTGGGGGAAATGCTAGTACTTCTTTGGAGGCATATTTCTTAGTTTATTGTTTGATTGATCAATGTCTCTTTGATTTTACTTCTCTTTTAGTTTATTCACCTGCTTTTCCTTGGTAGTTTTGCCTCCACTTCCATAGCCCTCCCATCTCGAAGGACAGTGTTAAAGCCTGTCTTATTGAGTTTCTCTTTCATGATAAACTATTAACAGATGCAACTCAGTCATTTCTTCTTTCTGGAAGTTTTCCTGGATTCTCTGGCCATTTTGAAATGGAACTCTTCTTCAGTCCTTCTATACTCATTGCACAAAAATGACCAAAAAGTTACACTATCAAGAGGTGGCCCAGATCATCTGGTTCAACTATCTTTCCTGCCTTTAGAATGCTGGAAAAGAATTTTTGTCAACATTCTGGAAGTACTCTGGACCTTCACAATAAGCCAGATCATCCCAGCACCAGAAATAATACTAGCTAATGGTAGCTAATCTGACCAGATTGCTTACCACACCAGGATTGTGCTGGTTTCTATTAAATGGTAGGACAGGGTACAGATGAAGAGCATGACTTCCAGAGACAGAGACATTGGGTTCAAACCATGCTGTTAAATCCTGTATTACCTTAGCCATGCTACTTAATCTAATTCACAATTTTCCCCTTTATAAAATGAGGTTAATTGTAGCTATTATGAGCTGTCGACAGGGATAAATGAGATAATCTAAGGTAGAGTACTTATCATGATACCTGCCATACAGTAAAAAAAAAAAAAGTTAATTAATATTCTTATTTTTCATTTCTTATCTCCAAATGCTTAAGTGTACTTTCCAGCACCCTGCTTATAAGGCAAAAATTATAGCCTTTGAAATTGGTACACTGGCTGAAGACCAGTGAGGTGACCAACTATGATAATAACCTGGCACATTCTTCTCCAGAAAGTGGGTGTTATAAGTCTCCGCTCAAGAAGTTGATTGGCGATGCTGCCTTTGATGGATGATTTTACCAGATTTCCCCAATTTTGAGCTTTGGAATATATATGCCTACCCATATTAAATGTCCTACTTATTGTGTCTGTCTGTCTCACCTATACCTCTCTCTTTTTCTCTCTCTCCTCCCTTCTTCCTTCCTCTTTTTCACACACACGCACGCGCGCACATACACACACACACACACCTCTCCTAGAATAGTTCAGCTACCTAAAGACATGTTATGAGGAATTACAGAATTTGATTGCATTAATTACTGTGAGCTGTTCCAAGGGAAGGTAAAATTCTCAAACTCTTGGAGTTGTTTTTATTAGCACTATTCCTAATAATAATTACTGTTGTCATTTGTCAACTTCGGGTATCACCACTCTCTGTGATAACACTTATCAAACTGTTAGCAATTACACAGAACTCCCCAATTCTGCCGGCTCTGCTAAATCACCAACACCATTTCCTATAGCAGAGCGCCCCCTAGCACCTCTGCACACCTCTCAGTTTAAGCGGCTGTTTCAAGACCCCATAGAAAGGCTATCAGTGGCAGCTTTCACCATTTAGGGATCCAGGTTTTCCAAGAACTTAAGTGCCCAGCAGTAACCTCCTGATATTTGTTCATTTGACGTTGCAGCAGCTGGAATAAGGAAGGAGAGTGTTTGGACAGCCTAATCTGCTGGAAGCAGAGCAGGTGGCTTTCTCTCTGCTCACAGTGAAATGAAAAAGCCCCTTTAATTTTGTCAAGTCAATTTTCTTAACCTGCTAAAGATTTTCCTTTGGAAAAATTGTAGTAAAGGAGTGGACAGACTTTTAAAGATGCTGTGAGAGAGAGAGAAGGAGAGGGAGAAGGGAGAGGGAGAGGGGGGAGAGGGAGGGAGAGAGGGAAAGAGAGAAAAAGGGAGGGAGAGATGCAGTCGAGGCGGTCTGACTGACTTCTGGTTTATGAAGTTCACTTCTTAGTTTTTCTATGAAATGAAGAGATTTTGGCTGCTGTCTCATTTGTATTTAACTTGGGTAGCCCACCTTGGCATTAGATCAAAGATTTGGGTCCTCCGTTTAAATCTTTGCATGTCTGGGAAGAATGTTGTAGGCTTATGCAGCAGAACATAAAAGTGTATGGCTTAAACCTCTCTCCGAAGGCAAGGAGGGCGAGGAGGAGGTGTGATATATTTTAAAAATAAGACATGCTGCTAAATTCCCTGCCAACCTCCGTTCATGCTGAGTGGAGTTTAAGTAACAAGTATCAGATAGTTCCTCCAGATGTCAGCTATTTAAAGAGGCACATGCTAGAAGTTCTGTGGACAGCAACTGTCTTAATCCCAGGTAATGGTAATGGTAGTGTGGGGTAGTGATTCGTAGTTTTGATGGTGGTGGTGGTGACGGCGCCATGATATTGAAGGTTGATGTCTGCCTCAAAGAAACTTTTATGAACATCAAATGTGTGTTTGTGCATTTGGGAAGTAAGAAAAATTAGACAGGAGATAAATGACTTAATAACTCAAGAAGGCCATTATATGGAACTTATTGCAAGTCACACCTGAATTTTAAATGAAGCAAAAGGAACATTGAGAGCCCTTACCCCCTATAAAATTATCATATTATCCTTGAGTAATTGGCTTATAGGCCAACAAATTGTACAATGAGATGAACGATTCGTCAAATTTAATTTTAAACTTTTGTGTATTGTTTTATCTGAAACAATAGACTGAAACAAAATAAGTTATGACTATTCTCTTTTATAATGTTTCGAATCATAGTGGTTAAGAAATTCTTATAGGAGAAAGTAATAGACCGGTTTAAGACAGTAATGACTGGAATAAAAAGTTATGGTCAGTTTTGCTGCTAGTTTTCAGAATTTGTAGCATTGGTGTCTTAATCTTTATTATAGTGAATGGCCACCCCCACCCTCCTTACCAGCTCATTTGGTGTTTTCTTTTCACATTCATGCTTAAAACTTTTCAAAAGGCCATGAAAATTTTAAAACAATCTGTTCTCCTTCATTTTTAAAATAAATTCAGACTTGATTCCTTTCCTTAATTCAAATCTCAACTCTGTTGCTACTTAATAACTAGAAGAGCTTGAAAAGATGCCATTTTATAATGTCCCTGAGGGTTATTTCTTCAGGTTTTGTGTGGAAATGAAACAAGCTAGCTTTCAGCTCTGGGCTCATTGTTGATGATGGACTTACTTAACTAGTCTTTCCGTTCTGGTTGACACTGGGCTCAGATCATCCTACTGTGTCATGTGAACTGGACACCCAAATAAAAACACTCACCTGAGGAAGGAGACAGGTAGGTTGAGAAAAGAGGGATGATTAAGTGAAGGGTAGCATTTCTAGGAAAGAAGCTTTGTCTTTTTTTCTATAATCCCCTGTCTCTCTTTTTTGAGGAACAGAGAAAAATGGAGGACGTCTTTTGGTTATGTCAAACACAGTGGAATCAGATGTCCTTCAAACAGACTTACTTCGAGAGACACTGTGGTCATGTTTTTTTTAACTTGCTTTTTTATTTTCTGGATTCTTCAGCAGGCATCCCAAGTTGACACATTTGCAGAAAGAGATAAGAGGCAACCAAACAGAGAAAAATCACAACCTGTGTAGTCACTGGGTGGCTACTTGTAAAATGATCCCCGTATCCTATCTTTAGTGAGTCCCTTGGTGGGGCAGGAGAAACTGTGAGCTTTTGTTTATGATGCTAAATAAGGAACACTGTGTGTCAAAAGGAGTGGACTTCCTTATCTGCTGTTTACAGCTATAGGATAGGAGGTGCTGGTTGTATCCACCTTTTTTCCTACTATCTGATTCCCATTGTCATATAGAAAATGTCTGTCTTTCTAATGAAGAACTAGTTCTGCTGTCAGAAACTTCCCCTGTTAACAACTCTTCTTTGCAGGGACTGTCACTGTGCTTCTAGTACCAACAGAGTAACACTTTAGTGTTTTCCCATATGTATTTATACCCAGCTTTTCTTCAACTTGGAATCATAATATTGAATGAAAGCTGAGTCCAAGGTTGATATTCTGGGGTCTTCTGAATAGAGTGCCAAGACATCTCTAATATATTACATGGAGAAGGTTAGAACTTGATAAGAAAGTTCATTTAATTTCTATTCCTTTTCCCCATCATTCTCTTTCCTTGCTATGGTACGGAATGCCATTTACTCAGCTATAGCAGAGGGCAGTTGTTGATGAATTTGAACTATGGAATGACACTGGTTGTGGGTTGCCCTGAAATTTCCTCAAGCCTCACAAATGTATTTTCTGTTTCACACTTTTCTAATATTTGTGATGTGTGTGTGTGTGTGTGTGTGTGTGTGTGTGTGTGTGTGTATATATATATATATATATATATATATATATATATATATATATATATATATACCCTATTACTTTAAAGGGATGCCGGTCATGTTTCTCATAAACAAATATGCATACACTATGTATTTAAAGATGATTCATATCTCTGTACATTCTATTTTATAAGGATCTAGCCAAAATTGAGTAACATTGTAAGAATCATAAATACAAGACAGATAAGTCTTAGGGCTCCAACAGGTAGGAAGGGTGACACGTCTTAATAGAGTAATAAAAATAAAGTAATTAATACAGAAATTAAAGTAGAAAAGAAAACTCTTCTTCATTAAAGGCCCACAGAACTAGGCTAAAACAGAAGACAGAGAGCCTGTGTTGGGGAGAACTTTTGACAAGTCCCTCGCCTCCACCCTCACAGCCACCCACAACATAGGTGTATATTGCCTCTGCATGATTTAGTATCTGTTCCTATTCTGCATTTCTCAGTTTAGGGGGCTGGATTCCTCAGCATCCTTGCCACATTACAAAAATAGAAAGCCAGATATCATAGTCATACCACCACCCCACTTGCCGCCTACAGCCTCACAGGAGAACAGGAAGGCCTCAGTTTTCAAAAGGGTTGTAATCCAAAAGTTACTTGATGAATTCGCAGAGCTCAGGTTATGTTTGCCCAGAGACAGAATGGATTCTATTTCCAGAACTCAAATACCTACTAACCCAGAACATTCCCAGGAACTTAGTCTAGAGTTACTATAGTCAAATATCTGGCCACACAAGAAATGTTTTCTAAAGGGATGTGATTTGGAATCTTAGTTTAGGATGCCACCAACATATTTCTTGCCAGTGCAGATTTTGTAACAAGATCTGGGTCACCCAACCACGCACTTTCTGTCTCTAGCAGTTCCAGTCAGAGTAGTTCTTGTATCTGGGTCATGGTGGGGGTTAAGAGGGGACTCGAAGGCAAGAAAGGGGTTCCAGCCGGAAAAGGTGTGGTGAGGTGCTGGGCTGGATGTTCTGGGTGGAGTGAGGGGGAGAGTGAGATATATTTGAGAGGAATAATAGAAGCAGTGGGTATGAGGAGGTGAAGGAAGAAGGGATACAAATTGAAAGAGTGAGGCTTTCGTGGTTAATAAGGAGGAGAGGCAGAACGAAATTCAATTCAGTTCCACACTCTTTGTTGAGCACCTACCTAATCTTGTACATGCCAGAAAGGTGAGCAAAGGTGAGTGAGATGCAATCTCCACAGTCAGAGCCTTCTGTAAAAAGGAGACCGGAGTATATGCAGATTAGCATTCCTGGAGAGGATCTGTTCAGCCCTGCACTAGAAATTCAGGAAGAGCACAAGAAGGACAGATTTATTCTGACTCAAGGATTAGGAAACATTTCATGGAAGAGGGAGCATTTGGGGTAGGCTTGAGGATTTTAATGGCCTAAGATACGTAAGAGATAGAAGGATAAACACAGTCCAAGACGAGGGTGAGTGAGACCAAATTCCAAAGGTGGGGAGATGCATGGGGAGGTGGCAGAGAAGGAAGACATACTTGCAGGGTAGAGGATTAGATGGATGAGAAGTCATGATTTTATCTTCTAGAATAGATTTTCTTCTTGGCCTCCAAAGACACCCCAGCCTCAAAGGGAAGTAGTATCTGTAATGGGGTCGAAAGAGGTAGGGATGGCAGAGGGTACTGAGGAGAGGGTCTAGGTCTTTGAGAATCTGGCAGGTGGGGTCTAGCAGTCAAGAAGTTTTTTCTACTTCTTGCCTCTTCTCTTGCCCAGATGCCACCCAGCCCATCATGTGACTTTCATAGGCCAACCAGGTGGAAGTAAGAAGAGAAGCATGATTTTGGAGCCCAGATTATGTTTTAGGGTATCCTAAACAGTAGCAGGGAAATGGAGAAGGGAATTTCAGAAGAAATGAGGTCAGTCTGGAATGCTGGTGCACACACTGTGTGAAATTATGAGAGAATGGGTGTGCGTTTCATGAAATAATCATAAACTCTTGTTCTCTCGGGCCCCTCTTGCCCATGGTGTCTTCTAAAAGAACAAATGAAGTGCTCAATTCTCAAATTTCTCCCTATGCAACATAAACCCTTATAGTATAGATGCCGAGGCTGGGGGTGCTCTCTGATCACTGAATTCCGAGACATGGGGAAAAAGGGGGGAAAGACAAAGAAGAATCTTGGGGGAGCAAATGGATGCAGACAGAGGCAGTCATACTGCAAGTGTGGCACACATAAGAGGCCTTTCAAGGCAGAGAACTCCACATTTCATAGACAGCAAATGGCTACTGACACTCACAGAGGCCTAGAGAAAGTGAATGGCTCCTGGGTCAGTATCCGCACAGATAGGTAAAAGTGTGGGAGGGGCACTCAGCCCCCACATCCTCTGTTGGTTTTTGGACCTTGCCTGTATGACTACTTCTGAGATTCCATACGTGAGATCTCTGCAGCTGGATGTTAGGAGATTTACACACTTTTAATGTGTTTGTGTGCGTGTGTGAGTGTGTGTACATGTACTCTCTCTTTTGAATGTTTGACCCCAGTCTTAATAATGAACTATTAGGGGACTGGAATTCCATTCACTTAATGTCTCCTGACCATACACAAGTGGAAGGGCATGAAGACTTTATGTTAAGGTTCATAGCAACTTGGAAGGGATAATGTTGAACCTTAAACAATATTCTTTAATGGAATTCTCTTATTAGCCGTATGTGTAGAGACCTATGTTGTCAGTCATAGAATATCACATCTGTATAACATATTAAATGAATATAAGCATAAGTTAAAAAAATTACCAACCCTATCATCTAAATCAACATGCTAAAATTGGAGTGTTTTCTATACATTGATGTACTTTGGAAGATTGAAAGATATCTCTTTGTGTCCTAGCTGTGTTCAGGTGAAATGCTCAACTCCTCTGAAAGCATGTTTTGGTATCTTTGGAGAGAGGGATGGGGATGGAAGGAGGGAGGAAGGGAGGAACATATTAACAATCAAATTAGGAGGCAGGAAGTCTGGATCTTATTTTTATTAGAGTTTTTTATGCATCTCTGAGTGGTCCATCCTTCTAAGATTCAGCTTCTTTATCTGTGAAATGAGGGATTTGAAGTAATCAGTGGTTCTTCAACATTTGGGGATTGTTAAATTCTTTAAAAATTTAAAGAAATAGTTTTATACCTTCTTTCCAGGAAACACACACACACACACACACACACACACACACACACACACACACACAAATAAGCCTATCAAAATTCAGAATAAAATATACCATTATTAAAAATGGAGACTTATAATTGATAACTAAAATCTATCTGCTGCTGTTCTTATTAAAGGGAATACTTTCACAGAGGTTTATTTAATAGTAAAAGGGAAAAAAACTTTAAAAAATTATGATATAAAAAATAAATTAACTTTGTTTGGAACTGGTCATCAAGAGCCCTGGTCGAGTGTATGTACTAGGGGAGGGAATGAATTAGGAGAGAAGAAATTATAACAACCTATAAATATTTTTAGTTTTTGTTTTCCTTGGGGCCATGCATGTAATCATCCTCCTATGACGTAAGTCAAGCTACCAAAAGTCTCTTCCTGCATCTGGTAGGTGGGGGTGGGGGCAGTTGGGGGTTGTTGCTATTTCTGCTATTACCAATTTTCCTTTAACTGTAGTGGGATAGTGGGGGCTGGAGAGAAAAGGCCAAGAGCTTCTTGTAGTTGTTTAAATTTATTATTGCTCCCCCAGTGCCGCATTTAGTAACCACCATTTGCTGAGTAACTCCCAAAGCAAGCACCATCCTACGCCCACCCCCAAGTCCCCTAGTCCCAGCAGGAGCTAAATAAGAGAGACGGTCAAGGGGACAAGGATTCTGACATTTATTGGATGTCGTTCTTCCCAAAGCTTCACCATGCCTCTATGGCTGTTTAATTTACTAGTAACGAGTCAAGACTGTTCGTTAGTGGTGTTACAGAAACTCCAAGAATATGCAGCACCACCCAATAGCACACCGTCCTCTCATCTTCTCTTTCAATGCACTGACCTTTCTCTGTTCTTCTGAACACCAACAAAGTATACATTTTAGGAAATTGCATCAAGCACGATGACTCCCTCTGTGAAGCTTTGCTCCCACACAGACACACTCCCTTGGATGGAATGGCTCACTCTCTGCCTGAATTGGGCTAAGATATATGTGGCGGGAGATTTCTGCCTCCCCTCCCTCTTCTGCCACCACTCCTGCGAATTCTCTTCTGGATTCCTAGGGAATCCACAGTAAATACCTTGTCGTCTACATTCATTTGCTTGAAATTAACAGGTGGGTGGTTGGCCAAGCCAGGCAGGAAAGAGGTACAGCAGGGGAAATTAATAATGGGTACAGCATGCCAACATGTGTTATTATTCCCGAGCTGTGCAGCTTGTTTGCCTCAGTTTCTATTATAAAAATTTAAATTTAAAAACAAATTGAGAATCTATATGAGCTATGTCTGTGGTTAAGTGAGTTGCCTAATGTCTGGCAATTAATGTTAGAGCCAAGAATTAAAGTCCAGATATTTTTATTTCTAATACAGGATGGCAATACATTTATCAACCACACCATATTAAATCATTGGAAATCATATATAATAGATTTCCTTCTCCATTAGTTTAAAAGTTGGTTTAAAGGGACAAAAATGTGGTCTTTCTTCTGGTATAACTTCAAAAGCCTCTGATTTTCTTTGGCTCCAAGTTTTATATATATGTAATGTATAAATATATATAAAATATTTATATTTTATATATTTGTATATTATATGCATGAGTTTTTTATCTTCTTTCTTTTTTTATAGCTTAAAAGTAAGCTCTGTGCTCATCGTTGTTACTGATGATATTGCTCATATCAAATATCTCTTTTGGAATATTGTTCCCAGGATTTTCACCAAGAGGATCAGAAGTCAGACCCTCTAAATGCATTTTCCTGGCATTAGTTTCCAGATTGAGCAGTACTTTTAAAAATTATAATTGATCCTGGTTTTGGAATAAAGACTGGCACTCTCAGGAAATGAATATCTTCTACATGCAGAAAATAGTAACAAGAATGGTGTAAATGATCTGGGGACTCACCCTGACCTACAAAAGGAAGGGAGCAACTTTGGAGAAAAAAAGAGAGGCTGGCCGTCATTCGATATAGGAACGCAGGCAGTAAACCTCTAATTTTCATATTTCCAAAGGCTAGTAATTTTATGAACAGCCGCAAGTTATCTGAATATGGAATGTGTTGTGGATTATCCACTAACTTAATGTAACCCCAGATTGCCTTTCCCATTTTCAGACAGTGAACACAAACTATCTTAATCTTTAAAGAGTAAATTGCCCAAACACTATGTAATAAATATCAATATCTAATGCACATGCTTTGGACATCATTTAATTCTACTGTTTATAACTGAAAGTTGTTTAAATAGGGATATGTAGATTGTTATCTGGTAGCCCATACTCTGCAACAGTCACTTGTATGTCATTTGTTTTATTTTATTACAGAGCAAGCATGTTGACATGTGTCTTGGGTAACTTGTGATGAACATTGTTATTAAAAAAAAGAGAAGAGAATTAGAAGAATTTGATCATAGGTTTCTTTCTGAAAGTATCACATATAATATTCCACTATATAAAGTGGTAAGTTAGGATAATTTTTTTCTAAGCATACATATGAATTTATATATAGGAGGAAGGAAGCATCTCATTTAATTGAGAAAATAAGAGTTCATTTTTTTTCGTTCACATATATAGTGGAGTTTTTTGGTAATTGATTTAAACTGTTATTACATTGTGGGCAGAAGACGTGGAAGGCAGTTATTGATTCTTCAGTATTTGTTTATGGTCCTAATACATGGCCACTTTTTACATTATGTTTCATATAATTTTAAGGATGGGACTTACTAATCGTTCTACTTAGGGTCTGTCAATTTTCCTTTTTAAACTAATAGCCTTGCTGTTTTTTTCCCAGCTTATCGGTTTTAACAAGGATATAGTTATTTAACAAATAGTTAAGCTCTTGGCATATGCCAGGCATTGTTGTAAGTTCTAGAAAGTCAGCAAACAAAAACACCTACTCCTATGGCACAAACATTTTAGTGGGATTTCTGATCATGGATTTGTCATTTTTCAGTCTATCAATATTAGCTTTTTATATTCTGAGGTTGTTGTTGGATGCATTCAGATTCAGTACTGCTATATTTTGTGGGCAAATTGTTTTTCTCAGGATATAATGTTGTTTTGGTAGTAAAATTCTTTTGCCTGACAATAATATTTCCATATCTGTTTTCTCTCAGTTAACATTTTCCAGTTATATTAGTTAGAATATTGACTTGAGGATATAGCAGTTATGCTTCTCCAGGTCATCCACGCCCCAGGTTGCTTTTCTCCTATTGCTCAGCCACACTTTTTTGGGCCACCAACCAGTTCAGGCTTTTCTGTGTGAGAGAAAGGAAGCTTTTGTATTGTTTAAGCATAATTGTATGGTCCCAGTTAAAAACAGCCAAACAGTATTCAAGTTAATATAGCCAGCAAATATTAACCAACCTCCCCTCCCAAAAAACAAAAACAAAACAAACAAACAAACAAAAAATAAAAACAACAACCCAACAATAGCAGATAAACCAGTGTCCTCATTCACATGGCTAGAGTTGGCTCATCTCTACATCTACGTTCTAGAAAAGGGAAAAAAGATGAAGTAGAAAGCAAGCAGAAAACAAGCATCCTCCTCTTATGGCGTGACTTGGAAGTTACACACTTCACTTGTAAAACAACAGAATAATAAAGGGATTTAGACCACGGATTCAGTAGATAGGTGACTTGGGTTCAAATCCTGCCTCTATGCAAGTACGGGCAAGTCACACTTTGCACTTTCTTTTCCTCAAAATAGAAACAATAATAATACCTCACTTTTAAGCATTAAGAAAATGTTGGTTATTATTCTTGTTTTAAAGCCACCACAAACAAATTGGTATTGGTGGTGGCAATTGTAGTAGTGACAGTATGCTTATTTAGATTAACCCATGTGATGCCAGTTCCTTTCACTCACCAATGCCTCTTGAACACCACTCCTTTTCTCTGGGATCGTTTTTTTATTTTGCAATACTTCCTCCAGTTTTTATGCCAATGATAGTCTATGAGTGGTAAGCCACCTCAGACTTTATCTGAAAATGTCTTAGGTTTGCCTCTATTCTTAAATGATTTGCCTAAGTAAATCTAGACTGATATTTAAAAAAAAAAAAAAAACAGAGCTGTTATGTTTATTGCTTTATGGGCCCTACCTAAAAGTAATTTGTTGATTTTAAGATTTTTCTTTTAGTTTTGGTAAATTTTGGTTTCACTATGATGAACCAAGGTGTGACTATTTGTTTTTCTCGCTTAGGATCCATTAATATAAAAATTCATATTACTTAAATCTGAAAAATTCCCAATCATTATCTTTTTGAATATTGCTTACTCCCACCCGTTTTCTCTGTTCTCTTTTTCTATAATTTCTAATAGTTGTATGCTAGATTTTTCATTTGATGCTTCATGATTTTTTTCTTTTATATTTTCTAAATCTTTTTCTCTCTGTGCTATATTTTAAGAACTTTCCTTAGTTCTGTCTTCCAATTTATTAAATATTTCTTCAGCTACATCTACATAATCTTATCTACCTGTTGACTTTTAAAAAATATTTCATTAACTGTGTTGCATTTCCAAGATTTTAGTTATTTTCTTAAGTCTGCTCATTATAAAACCTTACCTCTGCCCTGTGATTTCTGTAATTTATTGATTTATTCATTTCAACCCTATTTATTTTGGCAATTTCTTTCAGATTGTTCTGTTATCTCACATTCTTGGGTTCCTTATTCTCCCATCAAGTCTGTTAATTGTTTCTCATGGGACGTTATCTTCTTGCTGGATTGTTATTTTTCTTATAATCTTACTTGATATTGCTGTTGCTATAGGAAACATGTGTGCCTTACTCTAGAGTAATGTTCTAGAGGAATAGTCCAGTTTATTCTGACATTGGCAATTCTGTGTGATATTAAACAAGTCATTCTCTGTCTCTGTATCTCAGTTTTCTTAGCACTCTTAGGTATCTTCTGAATACCTAACTCTTATTCTCTCATCAGTAATTCTTGAGGAGGAATGACCTTGTCTTTGTTAGAGAGAGTAGAGCAGTTTTTGTTTTTTGTCTCAGGATTTTCAAGATGCATGTCTTTATTTAAGGGGATTCAGGTTTACTTATGTTTAGTCCATGAAGATTCACTGCTGGTAGATAAAGGACAATAGGGCAAACAAGTCAGCATGTGCTTCTTGTAGCAGTGAGCTCTTCACCAATGGAAATGCCTTCTTAGATCATAAGAACAGTGGCTGTGTAGGCATTGCTAAGGGAAAAAAACTTTGGTATTTAAAATAGAAACATAAAATTGTTAACATATCTAGAGACAACTTGTACTGCATGCGATAATAAAAAATGAAGTTCTAGTACAATACTGGATTTATTTTATAGAATTCTAAGATTTCTAACCTCAGTGTATGAGGTTTTAATAAACAGGATTGTGCTATAAGTTTTACAGCATCCAGGAATTGGGTTTGAGCCTTAAGATGAGGCCAAGAAATCACAGTTAACTAAATACAGAAGTAAAAGATAAAGAAAAATTTAAAAAGAAAATTTAATCACTATCATAAATAAATTTGAAAAAGAATTGAAAGGTTTTATACTCCATCTTCTCACTGCAAGGTAGTAACTTCAGGGTCTCTAAAAACCATCTACTGCTTGAACATTTCCTGTTATGGAAAGCCTATTGACTTCAAAGGAGTCTCTTCCAATTTTGTAATGGTTCTAAATGTTTAAAAATTATTTCTTATAATGAGATTCTTGCATATTTTACAAGTTTTTGATATATATATTTCATCGACTATGTTACATTTCCAAGATTTTAGTTCTTTCTTAAGTCTGCTCATTTCAAACTCTTTTCTCCCCCTCTCTGTAGTTTCTATAATTTATATGTATATCAAATGTTTCACTCACACATACATACACACACAGACAACATTCTCTCCCACAGTAGTAATTAGATGTATCCAATACTATTCCACAAACATCCACTAAATATCTCTTATTGTCTTATTGTCCTGGTACTGTGCTAAGTTTGAAATAGCAAATACTGTGATCTCTATTTTACTGATGAGAAGTCATCAGTTTTCAGAGGCTAAGTAACTTACCCATGGTCTCACAGCTAATAAATATTGGAGAGGGATTTGAATTAAAGCTGTCTGGTCCTAAGGCCAGGCCCTGGTTCCCTTACATGATTCCTTTATAAATCATGTAGGGGACCTAGCTATAAACCCAAATGATAATAACAGAATGTGACAAGAACAACTAATTCTGCCTGTCCAGATTGGAAATGGTTGATTTGGAAGACATAGATATCATCAATGCCAAAATATTGTTATTTTAATGTTGTTTCATCTATTTCAAGAATAACTCATTCCTCCTACTATGAATTAACTTATATTTTTGTACCCCGCTGACCTCACCATCAGTTTTGGAAAGGGTTTAATCCCCAATACTGATGAGAAATGCCCTTATGACCCATCTTGCAAACATTTTTAGATCTAGTTAGATAACATTTTGTACTTTCTGTTTGGGGAAAATTCATCTCATTTCCCTCCAAGATTTCTCTGCTGAATGAATGTAAGGCTCCACAATATTAAGAGGAAAGTGACCAGATGTTTTAGATCTCTGTCCCCTTATCTTAGAAGATGTGCTCTTCATGGAATTGTGAGTGAAATAGATAGTTGAATAAGATGGATGCTTGAACTATGAGGTTCCTAGATTTAAGTTATAGTCTTATTAATTGGATCCAATGGGTATTTTAGTATCTGAAAAGTAATTACATAGAAGAAATTAAACAGGAAAACTCCTAGCAATGACATATTTAATTTTTTAAAATTTATATGATATTTATTTGATGTCTCCGAATATGGCAATCCTGTCATTAGTGACAAAGAATGTTGCTTCCGATATGGGAGTTCTCTCTCTTCTCCTCTGCTCCGCTCTCCTTTACTTCTCCCCTCTCATCTCCTCCTTTTTTTCTGTTTCTTTCCATTTCTCTTCCATTCCTTCCTTTCCCTTCACTTTTGTTGACTTTTCTTATGCCTTGAAACAACCAGTTTTTGAGTTGAAAGAAAAAGTTGACCCCTTTCTGAGATTCTCAGGCCTTAACAATCTAAGTGACAAGTGATAGCTAAGCTCAAAATTTGCCTCCTTTAGGAAGTTGTATGGATGATTCCACCCTGCATTGCTAATCCCTTTACTTTGCATTCCTGTTTCTCTGTCTATTGGTATCATTCAAAGCCAGGTTCATGATAATAGTAAAGCTAAACATTTATGATATTCTTTTGAAATATATCTTTTCATTTAACCAGAAAAGCAATCCTATGAGGTAGAGATTATTTATAATAATACTTTTGAGGAAACAGGCTCAGTAAGTTTAAAGTAACTTGTTCAGGGTCACACAGCCAGGATTTGAACTCTAGTCCTTTGACAGTCAATGCACTTGTCACCTTGTCTATGAATTCCTCCTGATAGTTCTCCTCCTCCTGCAGTACATTAGTTTCAGTCTCTATTTTTTATCATTCATTTATACTTTATTCTAGCGCTTATCACATTGTAATTAGGAAGCTGTATATATGGATGGATTTTATGGTTTGGTTTGGGGTGTGTGTGTGTGTGTGTGAGTGTGAGTGTGTGAGTGTGCGAGTGTGCGTGCGTGCGTGTGTTTCTTGCCAGGCTAAATACATTTTAAGACCTTAAATCTTCTCTTTTTCATCACTGAAACCCCTGGATTTCACCTGGTACCATGCTCACAGTTAGCATACATTTAATGTTCATGAAGTAGATGAATTGATACACCAAATTAATAGTTTCTTTCTATACTGAGTAGAAGCTAGTTCAGTAGAAGCTAGTTACATTCACAATAGCCTAAAAAAATGTTTGATTAAAAAAGAAATACAATGTAAATCCAATGGAAATTATTTAAAAGATTTACAAGGCATTGTAATTCCTGCTTTAGGGGGAAGGCTAAATAATTAGAACCCATTGTTATTTTTGGGGGTGGGAGGAGAAGCAAGAATAGAGAGACAGGAAAGAGAAGTAGCCCATCAAGATCCCAAACTGAGATGGTGAGAGTTTCACCTTATAATGGAAATTGATCGCTTACACAACAAATGCCAGGCTTTGGTAGCCCATATTATCTGCTTCTGAGTCCAAGGTAAGTTTCATTGTTTTGGAGTTGGTTTGAAGGATGTTTGTGGGAAGGATGTGAAGAAGCTGTTCCTCATTCTGCAAAACATGGGCAAAGAATCCAATGAGTCAGGTCACACATGGAGTGACTTTCCGCTCTATGTGTTGGAATTGCAGGGGGAGCTTTCTGCTTACTCACTTCTCTTGAGATTCGTATCTAAGAAAACACTATCTGCAGGGATAACTTTCAAGGAGTCATCTTTCAAGGAGTCACCAAGGAGAAAAAAAAGAATAGTAATAATAATAACAGTGTATGTCACACAGTAAATGACCAATAAATGTGGATAATAATAATACTTATTGATCATTTACTGTGTACCAGGCGCTGTTTACACACATTTTATGTATATTAATGTTCTACCTCCTCACAACAAAACTATTAGATAGTATGATTATTCTCATTCTACAGATGGAGAAGTTGAAATATAACAGGGCTAAGGATCTTGTTAACATTTTCATAACAGCTAACAAGCAAAATCAGAATTTGATCCTAGGCAGTTGAGCACCAGAGCCTCAAATCTAAATCTGTATGCACTCTCAAAGCATCCTCTAAATCTTTGATTTGATAATTATTTTATAAACATACAAGTGATATCATTACTTTTGTTATTGGATAACTATCATTCATTTGGTTTGAGATCTTAAAACTGGATAAAGACTTATAAGATACTGAGATGGGGCATGGAAGGTTTCTTTGCAAATTCCAAATTTCTGATATCCCCATTTCAGCCACAAGGAGGACAAAACAATAACTATGGATGTTCCTAAGAAGTGTAAGTTAAAGAAACCGAAGCAATATATACATTCTCTAAGTTGTAAAATTAAATGAGGATGGCATTGTCTTTCTTTTTTAAAAATCAAATACATGTAGTGCTGCTTAAAAGAATAAAGCTTCTCTTTTATAGCCCCAAATGGAAAATATAATCAAAATCTGCTTTTTGCAGGATGGCTTTCTTAAATAAATGAGCAGAGGGATGAATTATGTGGCTATAAATAAATCTACTGACATATAATAAAGCAAAGTTTGACTGTTTTATGGTGTCACTGGAATGCTCTGATATATTTATAGCCATGTTAACAGTCACCTGTATTTTTTCAGGACTTTTATTTCATTTCACATTATGAGAGTTTAGTTGTTTCTGGGTTTTTTTCTCTCTTCCTTAATTCACCTTTGGAATGTTGCATAGAGAGAAAAAGTAAGGATTTCTATGCTTTGTATTTGGAAAGAGAGGGCACTTAGGGAAGAGCGTAGGGTTCACACAGAAATCAACTGCTCTGGCGATTTCTGTGTCTCTGCAGTCATATTAGATGTGCCTACGACAAACAGCTTGACAGGTGTCTCCTGCTGGCAGTGAAGTGGAAAGTCAGAGTCTATACATGTGCAGAGACAAAATGTATTTTAAGAGACCAACTGGGCACATTAGATTCCTTGCACCTGACACAATTAAGTACTATCATGAGGCTTACTGTAGGAGCCAAAAGATTCCCCAGACTACTTAATGGCTGAAGTACAGACCAAAGCAAGACAAAGAGGGTTAGATCGGTAAGGATTCTCCTAACACTCACCTTGGGACAATCTCATGGAAGGTAGGACAGAGAGAGGAGATTTTAAAAGCAGGGAATCTATAATGCCATATTCTGAAGTCTGAAATAATAGAGAAACCTAGCTACTAGCCAGGCAAATCTAGTTACAGGTGATTTTAAAACCTAGTTTTCATTCAGAAACTTTAGGTTCCAGGGTATGGTTAGGATTTTGTGGGGGTTTTTTCAAATGGAGCTATACATGGTCATTCCTCCAAAATTATTTATACTTTCTAACTTTAAATCTGTGGTGAGCGTGATGTTTCTAAATCTGTTTTTCTTTTCGATCTTGAAAGAACACTCGCATCTTCATCCTGTAGCTGCACACTTCATTCTAAGCCATTCTCACTCTAGGGGTCCACTAGAGAGGACAACTCAGAAGGAAAGAGGGGAGCTTTTGGTGGTAGTGAAGGTGATGACGAACCCTTTAGCCACAATTCTAGCTGCAGGCTGTGTTTAGAAGCTATTGCTGGATCTAAAAATCTAAAATATATTTCATATGGCAGCCTAATATAAACTCTAATGGAACTGAGAAGAATGAGAATTAGAAAATAAATCTAAGTAGGAATGTGTTGACTAGAAGAAGAGACAGCAGGGATAAAAAAATAAAATAAAAGAAATCAACAATGTTAAATTGGAAGACATACATTTTGTCAGGATAAGTGTGGGTTATCTCTTTGTAGTGAAAGAAGAAAAATAAAACAGTCTTGAATTTTTCCTCTGATAAGTCTTTTCAGTATTAAACTGGGTCCCCAAATGGAATCAGCCTTACCAAATTCAGGGCTACTTCTTTTGACATTTTGCAAAAAGTAAATAAATAAATTATAAGTATGACAAGTAAAATGAATAGCTCCAGCTGTGACATACCAGCAGCATTTTCAGATTTTGTACTGCATTAAGGATTTATTTTCACTTTGTTGCCTAGCAGAGAATTAATGAGAAGGTCCATCAAAGCTTCCCATGCTTCCTCGGGACAAAGTCAAGAACAGAGTCTCCAACACTCCGCGCCAATTTAGAAAAGAAGAACATTATGTGGATAGGTGGTCAACTCATCAGCTCCGGGAGTACATGTCTCTGGGGACTCAATGTCACTAAAGCCAGATTAATGCATCTGGGGAACTAATAGTATAAGACTGTGTGAATATGAGATTGGCAATTGATTCATTGTATTCATTTATTCAGCAAATATTTACTGGGCTTTTACTATGTGCTACCAACTTTTCCACACACAAAATATGGAAAGGAACAAAAGAAAGGTTCAGCTTACAGTATTTTAAAGAAGCTAGACTGTGAACAAATGCAGGTAAAATAATTTCTGAAAGTAGAGAGTGCTGTGAAGGAAATAGAACAAGGTAATAGGATAAAGTGCCTTTCAGGAATGTGATGGCTAGCTTCAGATGAAGGACAGGGAGGGTCTCTGAAGAGGTAACATCTGAAATGAACCAATCACATTCAAAATTCTTCAGACAAGAGAGGCCAGCAAGTATAAAAGTTTGGGGTTGGGAAAGAACTTGACACATTCAAAGAGCAGAAAGGGGAGCTGGAAGGTAAAGCGGTCATCTAGTAGAAGGTGGAATTGGAGAATTAGGTATAAGCCAGGTCATCTAAGTCCCCTTAAGGGTATGATGTGGAGTTAGAATAAGTCCAAAATGTATTGGGACTCCATCTGGAGGACTAAAGGAGCAGCAGGATTGAATGGGAATTCTCTACCTTAAAGGAGGATGCTTAGGATAAGGTTGTTTCCCTTGACTTTTCTACTTACAATAACATCAGACCCCCAATATCTACTACTGAACATCTACTTACCCTTCTTGGAGTTTTAGCTTATTTTTCTATTGAACAAAGAGTACTGCCGCTCTTTGTCAGGCACCGCGCCAGATGCTGTGTATATGTTATCTCATTTAAACTCTCAAGAACCTCCTGAGCGGAGGCATTATCCATATTTTACAGAGCAGGAAACTGAGGTTCAAACTGAGTCTCCATAAACCACCCCTCTCACTTCCTGTGGTACGTGTTGCTAGTTTAAGACATTGTGTTTGTGGGACACCACCCAAAAGCATGAAAGATGCTGAATGAGGGCCACTTTCCTCAAAGGCTGTGGATCACCTTGTAATAGTGAGCCAGAGCAGTTGGGATAGCTGTGAACTGCTTACCACAGACAACATGGACCTTTAAAAGAACACTGATTTCAGAACCAGAATACCAAGTCACTGCTATAAATTCTGAAATGGTCTTAATATATGACCTTGAAAACAAATCATCCATAGATTTGGTATTTTTATCTTTTTAAAGACCTATGATGCTGACTTCTTCAGTATCTCTTTGGGGTGTCTCAAGGGAGAATGGGAGCATCTTATTCTCTGTTCTTTATTCTCAGGGGGTTTGAAATTAAATCCTCTTGAGAGCAGGAATATAATAGTTGCTAAAGCTTCTTTTAAGAAAGAAATTATATATACAAACTTAACCAACAAGTGTCACATAGTATATATTATATGATTTATCCAGAAAATATTATTACCTCTGCCTCCCTTCCAAAAAGTATAATGTGCTTTTTTAACCAAGGTGAGTCCAAAGAGGGTAATCAGAACAAAGCTAGCAAGACCCCTGGGTCTAGAAGGGTTGCTTCTTGGGTTTGTGCCTCCAGCTTATCATACGAAGTGGGAGGAAGGGGGGCGGGGTGGGATGGAGGCTGTCTGTCCAGAATGTCACCATTCCCTGACAGAATCCGGGTCAGCTTACTCCTGAAGTCACAGATGGCTGCGACAGGTGCACCAAGCCTCTTTCTGCTACTGCTGCTCTCCCCTGCAGGTTTAGCCTGGCTGTAAAAGCTGAGCCCTCATTGGTGCCCAGCACCCAGAGGCCCAGAGGCTTCACCTACCAGGGGTATCATCTCTGAGGCCAGTCCTGGACAGGCTGTTACTCCTCTTTTGCCAGTAGATGCAGCTCTCACCCCTTCTGAAGTTCTTTTACCAGGACAGTTGGCAAAAGCACTAATTTTTAGGTCCTGAATTCCAAGAGCATCCTGTCCATGGGGGTGGAAGCTCCTTCTTCAAGCTTCTCCAACCACGAAGCTCGTCACCCTCCAAGTGCCCAGGCCACCTCTCTACATTCACTTTTGAGAGCCAAGGCTCAGGTTCCAGCCTTTTGCCTCTGAGCGAGGCCTTTGAGCATCTTCACCCCCAGAGAGGCACAGGCTCCATGGTGCTGACCATGGTGCTGACCGCCTGGCCAGGAGGAGCGTGCGGGTGGCACCACCACGTGCTGCCGCTCCAGCGCTCCTGCTGACTCAAGGGCTTTATTTATATTTCTATTTGAGGCTACTTCAGCTTTAGCTGCTGCCTGCATTTCCCCCCCCCCCCAATTGTAAAAGGTGCCTTAATCGTGCGAGTTTGGCTTAATGTGCCTGGGAGAGAAGGAAAGGGTGAATAAAGGGGGATGAAGGATTTTCTCTGGAAGGTGCCGGTTTTCTATCTTCTGTTTTTTGCATGCTTTCTTTGTCTTCTCTCTATCTATCTCGCTACTCTCTCGATAGCTAATTCTATAGACTATATAAGAGATAAATATGAATATCTCTCTATCTTCTCTCTCTCTCTCTCTCTCTCTCTCTCTCTCTCTCTCTCTCTCTCTCTCCATCGCTGGGAGGGATCTGAGCACGGCGGGGATCGAGGTAGTGGGGCTGTGTGTGTTGGGAGGGAGGCTTGTGCAGGTGTAGACAAGGGAACATGTACTTGAATGGGGAGGGCCGGGATTCCGGTCGCTTGGGCCCCTCCTTCCTCTTGAGCCAGCCAGTCTCTCGGCAGAGCGCTTGGGCTGCACTGATTTGCTCTCAGGAGTGTGCTATTTGCATATGACTTGCCCATTTGTGAATTTGGCTCCCCAACTCTTCGCTTCACTTCACCTGTGCCTCCCAGTTCCCAGCACTTTGCAGGCGCCCGTCCGCCTTTCGGCCACCTCTGCCGCCTGTGGGCACCGCCTCTGGGTCTCTCCCTGCTAGCCCACCCACCTCTCTGCGCCCAGAGCCACGTTGGTTTGGGTGGCTGCTCCGCTCTGGGTACCTCCTCCTCTCTTCTTTCCCTCCGGTCCTCCTTGTTCTCTTCCTCCGGCGGCGGCTGCTGCTGCTGCTGCTGCCGCCGCTGCTGCTGCTGCTGCTTGTGCTTCTCCTGCTGCTGCTACTGCTGCTGCTACAGCTTTTCATCCAGTTGGGAAACCCAGGACGCAGGCAGCTGCTCCCTGGCTCTCTTCCAGAACGTGCGGGTTTAACAGCCTCTGTTCCCTTCCTCCAAGACTCCGGGAACACACGAAGAACTCTCCCACCTGCAACCCCTTTTTCTTGGCAGTTCTGCATTGCATCGCATGGAAGTGGAAAAAGAAAAAAAGATGTTCAAACTGCTTGGATGTTGGGATAAACTAGCCTGAACCTACTTGGGTCTCCTGCTGCCTTCTCTTCCTTCATTTCCACCTTTCCTGTGTGACTTCCCGGAGTGTGCAGTTAAGTCAACAGACCTGAGGTGCCTAGAGATCAGGAGAAAGCCGTGGCGGGCCTCACCTGACATGTGTGGCATTCCGGGGCTCCCTAGGAGGGTTGTTATACCTGGGTAGACTCTGGCATCCTAAATTTAAGCCCCAGGAAAAGGGGGCTTTTGCCTTCTATCTTATTTTTTTTTTTAAGTAGTACTTATTTTGATCTGATTCATCATCTGTCTTGAAAGCTCCTATTCCTTCCCTCTTTCCAAAATTTGGGCAAGTCTTCTCCTGCTATAATGGGTCCCTGGGCATCATGAACTTCATTATTCCTCACTGGCTGGAATTCAAACTGCCCATCTGTACTGGTCCAGTGCGTTGACCATGCACCTGAGAATCCGCGCGAGACGGAGCCCTCCTCGCCGGCCGGCCTGGACGCTTGGGATCTGGTCCCTCTTTTGGGGATGTATCGTCAGCTCTGTGTGGAGTTCCTCTAATGTAGCTTCCTCCTCATCCTCGCCGGGGTCTCACTCTCAGCACGAGCACCATTTCCATGGCAGCAAGCATCACTCAGTGCCTATTTCTATCTATCGCTCCCCTGTTTCCCTGCGAGGAGGGCACGGTGGGTCTCTCTGCTCTTTATCCTTTTAATGGGGCATAGCAATTCCTTAACCCACTCGCCTTTCAGGTAATTTCAAGGGTGGGAAGAGGAAGAATTGAATTTAAAATGATGAAAAGCATCGCATGTGCATGAGCAAAGAAAATGCCCAGTTTCCCCTTAAAGGCTAATGTCATGTTTTCTGCCCCAGCCCCCCTAATGGGTTCTCCTCTCCTTAGCTCCCTGATCCATAGCGGCACCACCACCACATTCTCCTTCGTGCAGCCCCCTGCCCACCCCAGCCCTCCACCATGATGGCAGGCAACTTATCAGATAAATGCCTGGGGCTGTACTTTAAGAATTCATTCATTCACCTTGTTTTCACCCTTCACTCTGATCTTGTTTGTGAGCTAGTCATGGGGAAATAGGAGCCCGCAAGTATCGTTAGGTCTTCAGCCTGAAGTGGTTTGAACTGATGAAAAGTTTCCTGAGTGGCAAAGATCAGGGGGAGGGTAGCTGAGTGTGTTTAAGGAGGCAGAAAACATAATTAATGACAGAGGTCATTATTGTTCACTCAGGCAGTTTAATGTTTGTCTACATGTCTGATAGAAAGAGCAGCTATCATAAAAACTATACAACTAGTATTGCTAACTACCAGAGAGGAAGCAATATATAGATGAGACAAAGTCCACTTAAAACATACAGAAGTGTAAATTATAGTAACTTTGATCCCACCATTTATGGGAACATTATTTTAATTAAAGGCAGCATAGATGAGCACAATATAAGTCTGAAATGTTTTACTCCATACCCTCCTTGCATAGCTCCTGAAGGAAGAGATCTATGGCTTTTAAAAATACATGCAGCTCTGTGCAAGCTGCCTCTAAAAGGGTGATGTCTGCCTCTAAGGTAGGAGCTTGTTGTAGTAAACTGTTCTAAAGAAGGGAGCTTCATTATTTGTTTACTATGCACTGTACTCCAACAGTGAGAAGAGTAGGAATCACAGAGCCCAACTGCAGGAGCAGCCCTCCCGGGAGTGGCACGAGTGAACCACACCAGAAGTCCCCCGCCCTAGCTTGTATTTCAAAGACCTATAACATGCAGATTCCATTCAGAACATCAGTTCTTCCCACTGCGCCCTAGCCGTCCTAGCAGTCCTAGCCATGGGCTTCTGCTCTGTGCTATCTGTAGTGTTAAGTGGAAGCACATTGAGAAAATGCCAGCACGTACTCTGGTTCTCTCTGGCTCTCTCTTTAAATTTCATTTGATGGAGTTGTCAAGCAGCTCTGAACTTGTAAGGTTGATGGTGGTGGTAGTGGGGGGGGGGGGGATGCCGGATCTTGATTTTCTCTGTGATTCCTGCTGAATCTTTCTTTAAAAAGAGGAAGGAAGGGAGGGAGGGAGGGAAGGAGAGAGGGAGGGAGGGAGGGAAGGAAGGAAGGAAGCAAGGAAGGAAGGAAGGAAGGAAGGAAGGAAGGAAGGAAGGAAGGAAGGGAGAGAAAGAAAAGAAAGCAAGAAAAGAAAAGAAAAGAAAGGAAGAAATGAACAAACCTAGAAGAGGAAAGAACCACAAACACCAAAAAAGCAAAAGCAATTTCATTGAAATGAAAACTGTTAGCTCCTAGGGGGAAGAGGGACTGGGAGCGGGGGTTGGGATTATAAAGAGTGGGGAAGAAAAAGAGGAGAGTGGGGGGTGGAGGAAGCCAGACAGACTATTACTAATAGCCATAATTAAACACGGCAACGTTCAGCAATAATTAGCTAAATTTTGCTAATTAGTGTAAATGATCAGCAGGGAGATGAAGATTATGCATTAGTTAGAGGTTATAGGCTGGCGGGTCTGATGTTTTCCATTCAGGATGTAAACAGTTAAAAGCAGCTACTAGTTAAGTGATGGAATTTGCTGAGCAGTACTTCCCAGGGGTCTCCAAATCTGTCAATCTCAATTTCAATCTCTCCCTCTCTCCTCCCTCCCTCTCTTCCTTTCCTTCCTCCCTCCCTCTCTCAAGGACCAGTTTGCTCAGTATTCTCAATCTTTTTCACTGGTTCCCAGTCTCATTTCTCATTAACCTGCATCTGATAAGATTCAGTATGTGATGGAAAAAGAACAAAGCAAGTAGGTGATGAGAGACCCCAGAAGAGGCCCTCAGATTCACCGTAGCTATAGGATGCAGTAAACTCCAGGGTCTGTGTGGCTAAGATAAGAAAACTCATGAATTCAACTCCTTAGTATCCTAAAATCCCATCACATTGATTCGGGGCTTGGAGAGTAAATGCGTCTATATTAAGTAGGCTCCATGCATGTTTAATTAATGCTTTTGAGCTTGAAATCAAAAGACCTAGCAATCAACAAGATGCCCCAACCTTTGACACCAATCTCACTTCCTTTTGAGTCCTGAAAGGACCAGGAGCCCCTCAGCGTGTTGCTAATGTGCCTCTCATTCTTACTTGAAGTACACTTGCTTTCCCCTAGTCTAAGACAAAGGCTTTTGTTTTAAAGCAATTGTTTAAAAAAAAAAAAAAAAAGAAAGAAAAAGAAAAAGAAATCTTTTGAATGGAGGTGGTAGGAGGCATAGCACCATGAGACTAATGGTTGTTACCAATAATTTTCTGCCAACCTTATTCCAGTGTTAAATGCAGCAGTGTATTGTTTGTGAAGAACTAAATGCCCTTCATTCTGGTATAAAAAAACTAGAGGTTTGAGTCCAAGAACTTCCTTTGGATTCAAGAGAGATTTTCATTTGTTTTTTTCTTTCCTTGCTCCCCTTGCCCACTTTTCAAGAAGCCAAAAATCCAAAGAGCTACCTTTCTAATCAGTTACTGCCATCCTTGCTTCCAAACCTGTCTGCCCTGTAGTGAGATACATACTAAGACAGAAGAAACAAATCCTCTAAACAGCTTTTACCCAGACTTCATTCCCACCTTTAGAGAATATGTGTAGATTTGCTTACAGTCTTTATCCTAGAGCAGCCTAGAGAGGGCTGAGCTCCTTTATGAGCTGGGGAGACAAAGCCACACCTGCCTGGGGCACCCAAAATAGTCTCAAGTTAGGATTCAGTCTCTGCAGACAATGAACTCTTCTCTTAAATGTATTCTAGTAAGCTTTTACCCATTGGTCAGTCCCTTCTATGAGGCTCCCCACTTTCTTTCATGTTCTCTTCTATTCAATAGTCATCCAGTCAGCATTTATTGAATATTTACTATGTGCCAGGCTGTGTGCTATTTGCTAAGAATAGAAAACTCAATAAGACATTATGGTGTTCAACTAGGGATAATTTCAGAAGTATATGGATCATCTAAGGGCTTCTATAATTTAAAAAAGTAGTGGGGACAGGGTGGAGATGCATATACCAAACTAAATTAATTAATATACAATATCAATATCCTTCATAAAATGAAGATTTACATTTTTCTGCAGGTATTTTGCATCCTCAACTTTATCACCATATCTAAATATCATACTTATCATAGCTCTGAGGAAGTTTAATTGTATGGGATATATAAATACTAAAACATATTTGTTAGCCTCGGTTTCCTAACAGTGTTTTGGTATGTTTTTTTCCTCTTGCCCACCTTTACGAAGTCCAATGCTTAATATGTATAGTTTAGGAAACAGGTTTCTCTGAGGATCTTAGTTCTAGTATGTGTCTTATATTTTACCTTCCATGAAATAGCAGACCTGACTCTAGGCATGTGGGGGAACTAGTTGAGAACATGGAATTCAACTTTAAAAGGGAACACAGTATAGTATATTTAGGGAAAATCCTCTTGCTCAGAAACCGGTGTGTGTGTGTGTGTGTGTGTGTGTGTGTGTGTGTGTGTGTGTGTGTGTGTGTAGGGGGAGAACATAAGTCTATTTGAATCAACTTAGCAGAAATAGTGGTGATCCCACTTACAGCACATGAGCCAAGAACCCTTCTCATAAGGAATTACGCCACTACTCATTGTCACAGACAACTGCCTCTGAAGTTTTCTAGCCATGGGGCTTGTTTTGCTCTGATCTATTGAGGACTTTCTTCTGCTCAGCCAGCTTCTTTCTAACCACTTTCTCCCTTCCTTCTTGGGGTTTGGTTTTTTGAATAATTTATATCATTGGTTGACAGATAAAATGATAAGATTTATATTTCTTTGGCCTTGGTGGTAAATTAATCAAATTGCATTCTCCTTTTTCCTTTCTTCTAGATGTATTGTTTCTCTTCTCTAAAATTTGCTGACAAGTGGTAGGTCTGGAGATTAACTTGTTCTTTAAAGACCACTACAGGAAGATTTTAATATCCTAGGGTAAATTTCTTCAGGACTTTCAACATGTACCACTGGGTGGGGTGGAGGTGAGGACTGTCATATCATAGGGAGAGGAGACGAGATCATTGGAACAATTTTTTTCAGGAAAAAAAATTCTTCCCCAAACTGACTGATGGATAATTCTATAGTAAGAATTTTATTCCTTTATTGTCTGATTTTGAACCTGGAAGAAGTAATGTATTCCATTTCACGTTTTAGTGGTGAACTTACCAGATCTCAGAAAGTTTACTTCACTGGGACCTTGGATGGTCTGGGAGGGAAGCAACTCTCTGAAGATAAACCTTGAACTTATTCATACTTCACTCCTTGTATTAGTTTATAAGAGCTGCCTTAAAAAATTCACAGGCTGGGTGACTTAAACCACAGAAATTCATTTTCTCACAGCTCTGAAGGCTAGAAGTCCAAGATCCTGGTGTTGGCACATTCAGTTTCTTCTGAGATCTCTCTTTTTAGCTTATAGATCAATCAATAACTTCTCATCGTGTCTTCACATGGTCTTTTCTCTGTATTCATACAACCCTGATTTTTCCTTGTGTGTCTAAATTTCTTCATCTTATAAGGACACCGGTCAAATTGTATTAAGGCTCACTCAAATGTCTCATTTTAACTTAATCACCTCTTTAAAGGCACTATCTCAAAATACAGTTACAATCTGAAATATTGAGGATTAGGGCTTCAACATATAAATTTTGGGGAGACACCATTTAGCCCATAACACTCCTCCTCCCTGTTCCCTCAACTCCAATTCCCGCCCCGGACCCAGTCATTGGGAAAGAAAATGTACTGTTCAGTGAATCTGTTGAACTCACACTGTCACAGTGGAAAAATGAAACCTTCAGTGACAATGGTAGCAATTTACAAAATTGATAAGATGGTACCTCAAGAGGAAACATTCTATTTATAAATATGGAGAAAACAACACCAGTAGGTTTAGTTAAAACTTGTTTGCTTTCCTCTCAGTTTATCTTGTGTGACCGCGTCTACACCTCGATGTGCATGCAGACTAACTCTGTCCGACTGCAGCCAGGGGCTCTGCGGAGACTCCAGTGTCCACACTCTAAGTCTCCCTCTTCTTAGACCTTAGGCCAGCCAGGCCAGACCTTCCTGCCCTTGCGTTGACTTCCTTGATTCTTTTTTGAGCTGCAGTTGCTCACTCTTTTCCTTTCCTGAAACACACACCCCCAACTCCTTTCTCATCTCATCCTCCAGTGAAGAAAAGCAGTTTAAAGAAGTATAAATAACTACATTTTTGGCAACTGAAAAACACATCTTTTCTTTTAAAAAAGGATCAATTTCCTTTATTTTTATGTCGGATTTTTATGTTGTGAAAATTCATTTTAAAAAATAAATATGAAGTGACTTGTGATCTACTTCCTGTCATGGTTGCGAGCCTGGGAGAGATGGTTGGGAAAACTTGCTGTAATTGTGAAGGCTTTGCTCTTACAGATCTTGAGCAAGGTACTTAATTAACTCTTTGGATAAAGGGAATGATTCTTTGTTTGTTTCTGTATTCAGATACTTCTGAAAAACTATTGATTTTGAGAATAGGGGCTAATGAAGACATTCATTATGATAGTGGCGTTCTAATGGGCAGTGTGGCCTTAGGTAAGGGTTAGGGACAATAGATCACAAGATTTAAAGTTGAAGGAAATAAGTCTCAGACTTTTTCAGTCATTTAGGAACTTTGTGAACCAGGATAGGTCACAAGGCTTGACTGAGACTCAGTTTCTTCATCTTTAAACTGCGAATGGCAACAATAACGCTTACTGTACATGTGTCGCAGAATCGTATGGGAAATTGAATCGGTCTTGCGTTGTGCATTGTAAACCACTGTGTACAGGTTAAATATTTTATAAGAAATATTTTAATGATCATGTTATTTTAGTTTCTTGTACTAAATCGAGCTTCAGTATTGAATGTTCGCTGGTTGGTAGTTTGTGGTTAAAGGATATGCATCTCCCTGTTCTCATTTCTCTATCTGTAGCAACACTTTTGCCTCTGCGGGTTTACTTCATTTACTCACTGCTTCTTTAGGGAAATGTAGAAGATGAAAACTTTAACATGTATCTTCTTGTTGATGGCACTAAAAGAAAATAGTGTGCGTGGTCAGCTTTTGCTTTTTGATAACATGTAAAAATGCATGCCGAGAAAATTTTAGCCTAGAATAACAAAAATTATAACCAACCATGTAGAAGCTCGGGGTTCTAGTGAAGTGAAAGGAGGGAGAACTCCAAGAAATATCTTGAGACCATTTTGGAAATTCAGAATTGGATCCCGTTTCTAGTCAACTTGTACAGGATTTAAACATCCCTATGTGATGCTCAGTATCCATTAAAAACTAGAATTTTAAATCTAGTTTGTACTAGGAAAAGACAAGTCTTTTCGGGACTACTATTTTCAGATCTGGAGATGGAGAACTTTTCGTGGCATTTCTGATACTTCTACTTACCAGGACTCAAAAGTTATAGAGGAGACAGGAGTACATTATGAGGCCAGAACCCTTAGTGTTGACTTTTTGGAGCCCAAATGGGGAGGACATTGTTCTGGGTCACAGATTTTACTCCTCGTTTTCTCCCTGACCAAGTCTGTGACTTTGGATATGACATTATGTCTTTTTTAATTGTATTGCTCTTTAAACATATAGATATTATATGGGGTATCTTGATCTTTTAACCCATCTTTTACCTGTGGTTATGTGTGTGGCATGTAAGTGTATATGTGTCTTTTTAATTGTCTTTTTAATTCTCTCCTCATTGCTCTAGTGAGAGGGTTGAGTGAGATGATCTTTCCACGTGGTTGTCAGCAATAGCCTGCCTGATTCTCCCATCTATATGTCCTTAAAGGCACCACTGTGTATCTTAAATCTGTCTGAGTTTCATAGGTCTTCCAGTATTTTATAGGTCTATTTTCTTGAGGATTATAATAACTTATTCTAAAGCCACAAGCCAAGTTTTCTTTTTTCCCCTCCGACAGAAACAGTGTAATATAAAAGTGTGGCACACTGCGATGTTATAAAGGCCACAATCCGACTTCACCGCAGAGTCACACCGAGACAGCGAGAACGCAGCTTCCATTTAAACACACCTGATTAATACTAGAAAGGAGCTCCGGGTTGTGTTTAAATTCTATGCTGTGTTTAGCCATATTGGAGCAGAGGGCAGAATAGCAACTGAATTTATAAAGACCTAGTGGTTTATTTCTACTCACAGTTAGAGTTTTGAGTGACTCGCTTGGATCATAAACCAACATATTATGCACACCTATTGTGCACCAGGCACTTTTCCAGTGCTTTACATGTAGGATTTCATTTAATCCCTACAGTCTTTTGATGTTAATAGAGTTACTACCATTTCATAAATAAAAACAGTGAGATTCAGAGAGTGTAAGTGGCTTGACCAAAGTATTGTGGTGGTTGAGCCAGGATTCAGTCCCAGTTCTGACCACACAGTTCTCATCCTTTCTGCTCTACCACCACTCCATTACTTCAAGAAACTAAGAAAAAACAAACACATCAAGCTCTTTTATCAGTAATAGAGATGACACAGATTAATGAAGCATTCTGATTAATGTGGTTGACACACCTTTCCAAAGTGTCTATGAGAGGGTCCCATTCATAATACTTATCTGAATGTTTGTCAGTCTGCCTGAATCCATTCTGACCCAAGAAAATACTAATGTAAAGGAGCAGATGTATCAGACATTCAAACCTGATACATGTTTTTTGAATGAATGAGGAAATGACTGAGTGACGTGTGCCATGTGATTGATTCTCATTTACTAGGGGAGTAGAGATCGTACTTTATAAAAGAGGCAAAGGATAGGGAATGTCATGTACCCCCAAAAGCACACCAACAGGCTCATAGAACTTCAGAGCTAAAAGAGAACTTAGGGATTATCTGATGGGCAAAGTAAGGATCTGGCCAATAGCATCTAATTGGTGTCAGAATCAGTTGCAGGCTGGTCAAAACAGCTCTAAGTTTATCAACCTTCTTTTATTCTACTGCAGAAAGGCCAACTTCCCACTCCTTCAAAACCCTTTCTTGAATTGCAGCCTCTTCCCTTCTCTTTCTGCAGGTTGATCTTCCCTTAATCAAATTAATTCCCACAGGAATAGATTCTGACAATGTTGGACTTTTCCTGCCTTCTTTAAGATAGAATTTTTCACTTGCATTCTTCTAACAGGTGCCTGACTTTGTGCTGAGATGTAGGTGTTGTTTGTTCATTTGTTTTTTGGTGTTCTGAAGGCTTCCTCTGTATGGGAGACCCCAGTGTGAAAACGTGCTCGGATTCAGGTTCCCATGCAAGAAGACACTGCCTGTCCTGATTAGGTCTCGCCTGGCAGAGGAAAGAAAATGGCCTGCATAGTCACCCATCTCAATCTGCCATCTGAAAACTACAACCGAGTTATTGTTCAAACACATGTCCCTTGCCCCAGTCCCTACCCCTCGCTTATGAGCTTTTGAGTGGCTACGTGAACATAAAACACCTAGAAACCAGCAAACTACATTTTCTAAGATACTATTATCGCCCTCCCTTTTTTTGCTGTTTTGAAATATTCCTGTCACCCTCCCAACATTAAAACATAACCATATAATACTCCTGAGTGACTTTACCCCAAACTATGAATTTCAACTATTTCCAAGGCAGTCTTTCAGAATTTGAATATAATTACACGCTTTGAGTGCAAATTGTGGTTTTTGCTACATAGGAAACTAATGGAAATGATCCACCTGTTCCTGTAGTTTACAGATTATATGTTTCAGAACTGGGGGTATATATTTAGGCTGCTTTTCCATGTGGCATATTAAAATGAAAATGAACTCGGGGTGAGCCACCATGGTTGCTAGGCAGTAGAGTGGGTTGATAGAGCACAGCATTAAACTGAACCAGTGTCAGTGTTTTAATTAACATTTATTTGCTTTGTACCTTTGTCATTTGATGTTGTCATAGAGGGAAGGAGGAGGAGATCGACAGGGTCTAGCTGTCTGCAGGGAATCAAACGAGGAGGAAGAAGTAATCAGCCCAGACACCCAAGTGAAATGAGCACTTTTTAAAATTTGAAATTGTCACACAGAGAACACTTTTTATGAAGAGCACACAAGGCTTATAGCCATGCATAGTTGTGGCTGATGGATTCATGAATGTGGGCTGGGACAGACACTTGGCTTCAGAATAGGTTCGGGGCATTGACTAGCAAAGAACTAGCTTCCCCAGGCTTGCCCTTTATCTCAGAGGCTCTGGGCAAAAGGTCTCCACACTGGTTGAAAATTATAAATGTACTTTCATAGTCATTCCATTTATTTCCTGACCTCAAATCTAAGACTTATGAGCAGATAGTGATAAACAGCAAAAGCTTTGGGGCTTCAGTATAATGATAGCTAATAGATACTGATAGGTAACTCCTGTTGTTTCGAACCCCTGGTTTTCATAAAAGCCCAAAAGCCCTCGTGAAAAACTAGATCACAGATAAAATAAGACCTTCTTGGATTCTTGGGGTCAATTTTAGCAGTATTCTGATTATTTAAAAGTTTGAAAGGATGATTTCAAGATTAAATCTCAGCTGTTGAGAAAATTTGTCCCCCTGAATAATTTTGGTAGAGGGGGAGTCCTGCGGTTTGGATAGTCAAGATTTTATTGTACGTCTTTTTCCTCGAACCAATTATTATGCACCTCTTTCCATGAACCACCATCTCTGCATAATTGCACGGGCATCTTTGAGTATTCATTTGTGTCAATTCAATCTTCTTAGATAAATTAAACCCAAGAAAGGGGACCTCTGTGCTTATATAAGAATGACAATAACATCTTCTTTACTCTTAATAATAATAATAATAATACCACTTTTTATTATTATTATTTCAATGTGCCTAATGCTCTTCTAAAGGCCTTAGTTCATTTAGTTCTCCTATGAGAGATATACAATTGTTTTCCCATTTTACAGATGCCAAGACTGAGGCATGGAATGTGTGAGCCTCTTGCTTAAGGTCATACAGTTAATATATATGGCAGAATCAGGCTAGGTATCTAAGCGATTTGAATCTAGACCCATGCTCTTAAAATTTAAATATTTATGCAGTATTACCTGGGACAGTGGGATAAAATTCTCAAAGCCGTATTCTCAAATGCAATACCTGGTTCTTTTTAGAGAGCCTTTTATGTTCTACCTAGAGTCGAGATTAATTTTGAGGACCATGAACATTTCCTAAACGACAGTATGTACTTAGTTTGTCAGGTACTGAACCATTTAATCTTTATCAGCCATTTTGTAAATAAGGTACTACTATTGTCACACATTTACAGAAAAATAAATTGAGCCTTAGAGAGGTAGGCAATTTACTCAAGTTCTTACACCTACTAAGGAGTTAATTCCTTGAATCTATTAAACTTTTAGGTCGAGTAATCTGTGCAAATGTAAAATCTGTTCCCTGGCTTTGAGAGCAACTGATCAGAACACTTCCCTATCGTCACAATTCCTATTATATTATAGGGAAGTATTTTCTGAAACAGCTTTGGAAACTCGCGTAAGTTCCAGAGTCGGCTGGCAGAGAATATGGTTCCATATTCCAAAACTCCAAGAGCGAAGGAGCCGTCAGTGACTCTCTCGCCTCGTTTTTGATTCATTGTAAGAAACTCATTTGTCAGGAAATTTAGCTTCCAACAGTTACTGTAGGCTTTCTCATCAAATTATAATTTTAGGAAAACCAATTCTCTTAACTGAAAAATGAGAGAGTTGTAATTAATGATCTTGAAATGGCCTGCCAGTTTTGTCTTTGCAATTTTGGTATTCATCCTTCTGTCAGTATCGATACATAAAATTCTTATGCTTTCTGAGATACCCCTTTCCTTTTAGTAGATCATCTTTGGATCTACTTTTATTCTTGGTCCTTCATACACATGGCAGAAGTTCATTAACTACGAGGGTAAAACTAAGGAAACGAGGATTTCAGAAACGGCAGTGGTTTTCGATATGGGCAAGTACATGTGTGTACATGCACATATGGGTGAATGTGTGAACCAAGAAAAAAATGTAGCATAAAGGCCTTGATGGCAACCTAATTAGCTCCTGATCTGAAATGCAAAGATTAGCATGAGGACCAAGCCTGCTGTGCATTACAGATGTTAGGATGTTTCAGTACCAGCTTCTTAGCGCTCTGATGTCATTCATCAACACAATGCATCATGGGGGCTCATGTTAACATGTCAGTAATAATCTAAGAGGGGGACAGCTCTAATGCGAAATGAGAGTATCAACCTGGAGCCTTGATCCTCTGTAGCCAATTTCTCTCGTGTAGATGTTTCATATTCTTGCATTTTCTATGCCAGTGGGCCATTTTTTGTGTGTAGGTACTGCTACCCTCATCCTCAGGCCCTGGGGTGAAGCCCCTAAAGGAATGTCCTGATGAAGAAGCTTTGTTAGACCCAAAAGCTGCTTTGTACTTGTGGAATTATCAAATGCTGGGCTTGCAGGGGGGCTTTAGGGACCTTTTCCAATCAAATTTTTTTTTTGTGCAAAGAAACTAATAGCCTGGGAGTTTGTGAATTGTTCCTAAATCACACTTTTCAATCTAGGGACAAGTCTCCAGATTCTTCTTTTAGTCATTTTTCTGCTGTACCAAAATGTTGGTACTCAAGCTGTGTTGCTGTGGACAAGGAGATTGAGATAGTCTCTGGCACAACTGGAGTGGCAAATGGGCACAGAAGGAGCTGAGAGAGTAATAGCCAAGTTACTCCACTCACACCATTACCCTTAATCGCCGCCATAGGCCTCAGTTTCCACTCCATCCCAGGAGTACCGCTCCCTCACAGGGTCCCAGCTTTCTCTCTGCCCCAGCAGCCCCAAAGGGAAACTCAGCATGCCGCTTTTCAGTCAAACTGTTTGATGAAGAGTTTTTGAGCCTAATTACATGGAAGTTTTCATCCAGTGAAAGGAACAAGGAAAGAGAAAGGGAGAAATTAAATTGAAGCATAAATCAGTCAAGGGCTTAGATCCCGGTGCTTTCTTTCTTTTTAATCAAGAGTAAAACAAGAGGAGAGTTTTAAGGATTATCACAAGACGCCATTAACTACCCAAGGAGCTCTTGACTGAAGATGGTTTGTCATGAAAAGAAAAGCGTACAATTTATTCAAAACAGGAAGCTTCCAAAGCTTGTGCTTCGGTTGAGGAGAATGACACCGAGGGTCAGGACAGTTTGTTTTTCTGTGACTGTCTCATCATTAATTCCCCTAGATGGCTACCACATTTTCTAGCACACATTATGTGCTCAAGAAATATTCTAAATCAATGATGTAGTAAATACGTAGTGTGTAACTGGGATAATTATATATTATGTAGGGAAGTGTAATATGTTTTCAATTTAGTCATTATTAAACAGTACACCTGAAATTATAATTTTGCTATATTTTCTCTAAAATTTCTTGGTATTTGTAGAAGAATGTTTTACAATGCAACAGAGAAAATTCATGATCCTTTTTTGAACCTCACCACAGTTCTCTGCAGCAGGAAGACAAATGGTATGACTGTTATTTGTCTCATTTTTTAAAGCTGATATAATCAAAGCTACAGAAGCATAAATGACTTGACAAAGTCACTCAAGTATTAAGTGACATAGTGGAAACTGACACCCAGTTTCTACCCACCACATCACTTTGCAGGATTTAGCATCTTGTGTAGAATTTCTGGGCTTTCCAATAAAAGAAGGTGAAGGAGAAAGGCAGAGTTCAAGTTGTGTGTATTGCTTCCATCAACCCACTAGACTGTAAACTCTGAAAACAGAGGCCTTATCTGCCTTTTTTGTGGTCATACCTCCAGTGCCTAAAGTAGTGACTAGCATATGGATGGATAGATAATGGACATGTATTTCTCTCAAGTGTGGCTCCCATCCAGCATTTGAGTCTCAATACTCACTAGCCCCTTTCAAAACTTATGACTTGGTTAGGAATCTGTTTTATTTGACAGATTTCTACTCATTTTTTACCTTACACCTTACTCCATCGTATCTGATCTGCGAAATCTTCCTACCTCCGATCAGCAGAAAGAATTTCTTAGACTTCTGTGTTTTCCTCCGTAACACTTTTTTCATTAAACGGTTAAAATTATTAAGGCTCCTAATACATCCTAGGCAATATCCTGAGTGCCAGATTCTTAAATGCGAGTACAATTTGGGTTCTGTAGAAGGTTAATAAACATATGCTATTAAGTTGCTGTTATTTATTGATGGCAATTGTTTTTCTCACTAGATTCTGACTTCTTTAAGGGAAATACGTTATTTTGAGTGACCAACACAGTTCTTGTTTTATAAAAGGTGCTCGATGTTCATCAGTGGAAGAATCTAGTGTTTGGGTTGAGAGGTAAGAACATCAAGTATGTTAATGCACATAATACTATACCACACGTCCTGAGATAGGTAGATAGACATTAGAAAGTGCTTGGTGGGAGAGGAAAATTCTCCATGGTGTTTGGAAGAATGATTTCTGTAAGTGTGCAGAAGAGAGTGTGGGAGTTTGGAATATATGTAGGGGGGGTGGGGAATAAAGATTTTCAGGGATTAGTGGCCCAGTTTGCTGAGTGTTGGGAAAGGAATGTTGAGAGCAGAGTTTTCAAAGGGGATTGGGGCTCTTCGTTGGAGGGCATTGAACAATATTTATAATAACAGTTGATAACTTTGACATCTACAGTTTGCAAACCAGTACTGTAAGCATTATGAGATTTATTCTTTTCAATCACCTGGTGATGCTTTTATCATTATCACCATTTACAAGAGATGAAATGGTTGGAGTCTGAGCAGTTGATGCTTAATTCTTAAAGGAAGGTGCTATATTTTCTCAATCAGGAGCGTCATTGTCCTTCAAATAAAGATAAACCATTCCCTGCGATCTAGGGGACCCTGCCTGATCTGGCCATCACAGGTGTTTTTAGCATCATCACTTACAAGGCCTTTTCTGTTCCTACTCCCCGGCCTTCTCTCAGTTCGCTCTGACTCTCCCTCTACAGATTTGCCCCTGTTCATCCCATTTAAGTAATTTCCTTCCCTCTTCCTCTGGTTGACACATACTTAGACCTGAAGTCTCTGCTTTAGTATATCGACTCTTCTTGGACATCCACCTCCACTTTCTTGAGAAATGCAGATCCCCTGAATAAAGGTTCTCATAACCCCCTGGAAGGCTCCCCTGTTGCGCATTGCACAGTTGTCGCTTTACATTTAGTTGTGAGATTATCTGATTAATGTCTGTTCCCCTAAGTAGATTGTAAGTGCCACTGGGGTCTGAAAGGGGTAAGAGAGTGAACAAGTAAAAATGCAAAACACTCAGTTAAATTCGTTATTCAGATAAATAATCATATTTCTCTCTTTCTTTCTCTCTCCTTCCTTCCTCCCTCTCTCTCTCATTCTCCTTTCCTCCTTTCCTTCCCTCTTTTTTTTTTAAATTTAGTATAAATATGTCCCATACAATTAGTGGGACATATTTATACTAAAATATTTTATTTTTTGGAAATTCAAATTTAACTGAGTATCCTGTATTTTATATGGCAGCTTTAGTCAGAAACCACCTATGTTCTTGGTCCTAGCATAATAGCTGGGGGTACAACAAATGGATACACATGCAGCATTTGATGAATAAACAAAATGAGTTAAAAGGAATATTGTGGCAGTGCCGTGTAGGGTAAATTGATATAACAAGAGACTGAATTTGGAAGGACTAATTAGCTAACTGTTATAACCATCAAAGGTGAAGGTAATAAGGACCCAAATAGGATGGAGGATTTGAGGCTGGAAAGATGGAGGAAGAATATTTCGAAGTAGGGATTGGAATTTGTGCAGGTGTGAAGATGTAGCAAATGAATACCCGAGGTGCAGGAGAAAGAATCATTTCCAATTCCTAGTCCTCAGGATCACAAACAATGATAAAGATAGCACTAAATATAACCCTCTCATTTCTAGAGTGCTTCTGTTCAATGTTTTACACTGTGTCCCCTTTGTAAGAGAGCCTCGTTACTGAAAAGATGGTCATTTAATGATCATTTTTCTTTGTAAATGTGATTAAATTTCCCAAAGTAGTTTATCAATTCGGAGATGTTTTTCTTCATTTTGGGCACTTTTAATGAACTCCTTTTCCTGAAACTCCGTATTTCTCAGAGATGAATACTGTATTTCTGAAGCACCAGGTAGTTTTATATTATGCATAACAAACCTCAGATGCATTTGTATTAGCAGGTTGATTTTTTTTTTATCCCTCAGGTTTTCTAAAAATAGGCTATAACTGGCCCATAATGAGATGACCAGCCAGTGGCTAATTTCTGTGATATTTCTTCCTGATGCCAGAACAGGTGGAGGCTGACAGGTCACAGGCTCCCACTTCAGATAATAAAGGCGTAATTCCAGTCATTCAAGTTTGTGTTGAAAGCAAATCTTTTCATTCCTTATTTTTCAATTAGTGCTAAGTGTAGCTCCATGGCCTCTAGCTACAGGAGGCCAGATGACCAACTATTCTTAACTAGGTGTGAGAACAGAGACCCAGCTGACATTTCCTTAGCTGCTCTTACAGTGGTTTCAACAATTTTCCTCAGCACATACTCGCCTGTGAATGGCCATTTGAAGGATCAGGTGTGATGAGTGAGTGATTGAGTGAAAAAATAAAAAGGCGGGATAGCCTACTGGAAAAAACAGGCTTTCAAACTCCACATAGCTGAGTGTGATTGATATCTCAGCAGATTACTCTAGCCCAGAGGTAAGCAAAGTTTTGCTGTAAGGGGCCAGCCTGACAGTAAACATTTTCAGCTTTACAGGAAATATAGTCTCTGCTTCTACCATGACTACTCAACTTTGCCTCAGTAGTGTGAAAGCAACCATAGGCGATACGTAAATGAATGAGTATGGCTGTGTCGTGGTAAAATTTTATTTGCGAAGCAAGCAGGCCGGGTTTGCTGATTCCTTCCCTAGATTTAAACTTCCTGATCTGAAAATGCAACAATAAAACCTATATTACAAGGTTGTTGTGCTTAAAATTTTCTCTATACACAAAGAACTTAGCACAAAACCGGCACATAAAAAAGTGTTCAGTGAATGCTAACCAGTATCCTGATTATAATAAATAATTTTAGGGCTGCAAGGAATCTTGGTGACCATAGGCAATTTTCTCCTTGTGGAAAGATCCCCAAGTGGAAAATCCAAGTGGTATGTATAGAGACTTAACCAAGACGAACTCAGTCTCTTTACCCACGATTCTGATCCTATCTTCACTTTCAGAATTCCCAGCAAATATGGCAGCATGAAGCTGTGTCTTAAGGGATGTTCGAGCATTGATTCAGCATGCATGCACTGAATATCAACCATGTGTAAGACACTGCGCTTGCCATATATTATAAGTGATGTGCAAAGATCAATTATGTTCTTGCCCTTAAAGATCTAGCAGCATTTATTTACCCATATAACTATAAGGAGGTGGGGAGTGACAAGTAATAAAAGCATGTGTCTCCTGGGTTCCAAGGCCTATGCTTAGGTGCTTACATGTGTTATCTCATATGAACCCCTTGGCAGTTTAATTTTCATCATTTTATCCTCAAAGACACTGGCTTAAAAGTTAAGTAATCTGCTTAAAGACAAGAATTACCTCATGGCTGAAGTGTGGTTTAGCTAGATATTGCTATGTAACAAGCTACAGGCATACCTCGGAAATATTGCGGGTTTGGTTCCGAACCACCACATTAAGGTGAATATTGCAATAAAGCAAGTCACACAAATTTTTTGATTTCTCAATGCATATAAAAATTATGTTTAACTATATGTTAAGTGAGCAAATAGCATTATTTCTAAAAAAGCAACATACTTAACTAAAATAAAAAATACTTTATTGCTAAAAGATGCTAACCATTATCTGAGCCTGATGGAAAAATGGCACCAATAGACTCGCTTCACACAGAGTTACCAATGAAACTTGTGAAAAATAATATCTGCAAAGCACCATAAAGCGAAATGATAAAATAAGGCATACCTTGTACTCTAAAACTTTGTCTTTAAAACAGTCATACTATTTGCTTGTGATTCTGTGGCTCAGAGATGTAGGTTGGGCACAGCTGGGTAGTTCTGAAGGTGTCATAAAGGGTTACCATGTGGCTGTAGTCCTCTGGCAGATAGACTGGGGTTGATCGACTAAGATGGTCTCACTCACATGTCTGGCCGTTGGCTCTGGATGTTAGTCTGAGAGATCTTAGGGGGTATGGTTATTTCTTCTCCACATGACCTCTCATCCTCTACTTGAGTCACCTGGGCTTCCTCGCATGGTAGTCTCAGGGATGCATTCTAAGAGAGTGAAAATAGCAAGAACTTTGGAGAGCGCAGAAGTCACACAATAGCACTAAACTGCATTCTCTTGGTTAAAGCAATTCTCATGGCCAGGCCAGATTCATTGGGTGAGGAAATAGATTCCACCTCTTAGTGGGAGGAGCAGCAAAGTCACATTGCAAAAGGATGGGCATGCAGGGATGGGTGGAATTCTTGCCATATTTGCCATATTTGTAACTAATCTACCACAAAGTGGTAATTGAGTTGGAAGTTGGACTCTAACAGAAACTTAAAGGTTTGGGAAGTGTTAAGTTTGCCAAAACAGGGATTATAAAGAACAACATTGGTTCTTAGCTGAGAATGAGGCCACACACCTGTATTATATTATTTAGGGAATCTCCTCTTGCCTTTGCTCTAGCAAAGGAATTGCAATTACTCTATGTAGGGACCTAAATGCAAGAGTGGTTTCCATATATACTGATACTTCTAACCTTTCAGAGGAGTTTCAGTATGATTATATCACATTAAATATGTTATATAGCTTTGTTGCATTGCATTACTCAGAAACAGAGAAGAGCTACTCCCCTTTCCCCTCTCTGTCATTCGGTGTCATCTTTGCAGCAAGCAGATTCCCAGCTCACTTTGCAAGGACAGTCATGTGGGTCATCTGCAATGATTGACTGTGGCTCAGTGTTTGCCCCAGCAGCTGTTTTGTTGTGAAGATGAAAGTTTGATGGACTTTAAGATGGAAAGGAAGGAATCTCTTCTAGGAGAGATTTGATTTCATCGGCAGCTGTCTTACCTATCTTCATTAACTTGGGCTGTGGACACAGCAAGGCCATTCTGAACCAGTGGTCATAAAACTAATAGGCACCACTCAACCTAGGCAGCACATATTGCTGCCTGAGATCTGTCATCTCAGTGGATATTGCAGAAGGAGAAAGAATCTCCTGTAGGGAACACAACAGTCATTGTGTGACAGAAGTGAAACTGAAAGAAATAGATTTTTTTATTAGCTGCAAATCAAACTCTTACACATCATCCCTTGAAGGTGACAGCACCTGATTCTCTAAGGCAGGGTTCAAGCAAATTGTTTGGGCTTCCAGAAGACAATATAGGATTCAAATCTGTGTGTGCATGTGCATATGTACTGAGAAACTATGTGACTCCTCATTTGAGGGCTTGGAGTTGGTTATGTGTATATGTATAAGGGACAGATTGGTGGACTGGAAATTGGAATAGCAGAACTGAGATGTAATGTGAGAGGGAAGGAAGTAGGAGAGAGGATCCAGTCCTAATCATTAGGGGAATTTTTAAGTGGGCGGGCTAATAATATTCAGTCCCCTAGATTTCTGGCTCTGAGCTCTTTCCCTCCAGCAGTGTTTGCTGAAGGGAGGCAAGAAAATATGTCCTTTTCTTATCACAGTCAAGCATTTCAGCTGGCAGCCTGCCATGGGTATTCCTCTTGCATTACTGAGGTTCCTCTGTATTTTGGTTCAACACCTCGCACCACATACATTGTTATAATAAAGGTAGTGGTTACCATTTATTGAGCCTTTGTCATGTGCCACGTGTCTTACATATAGTACTGTGGCTATGATCCTTTAAAAGAGTTCTTTTAGATAGCATTATCCCTAGTAAACTAAGTCTCCAAGAGACTGAGTAACTTGCCCAAGAATACACGGCTTGTAACATGGCAATGCAGGGATCCAGACCCGCACAGCCCGTACCCTTTTACTGTATCACCCTGCCTCCTCAAGGCTGGAGCTATAGGGAGTAATACTCTGTATGAGTGGTACGAGGATTTGTGAAGGACTTTTTAATTCAGCTATTGTCTAGATCATCTTTGGAAAGTCTTCTCAGCTGATGTGAGGTCAAAACACCGACTATCTGACACTTGTTATTGAAAAGACAGTAAAGATCCTGGGAAGTGAAGATTTTTGGAATCAGGGGACTCGTTAGATCATCTAGTGATTCTAATCTAACATCATCTCTAGCCACTGCTGCAGTACCGAAAATGAAGTCTGGATAGGTCCACAGGCACAACTATACTGTTGGAGTTAGTGACAGAATGGGAATGCCTTCTCCCTGCTTCTTGCCCTTTCTCCCCTATAAAAGTGATCTCTTGTGGCAGAATTTACTTTCTTTAGTTGTCACATCAAGGAATAAGGTAAAAGCCACTCACTAGGATCAACTTAGGCCAGGAATTGGCAAACCTTTTCTATTAGAAGTCAAATAGTAAAAATTTTCAGCTTTTAGACTTAAAAGATTTCTGTTAGAACTACTCAATTCTATCCTTAGAGCTGGAAAGTGACCACAGACCATATAGAAGCAAATGGGCATGACTGCATTCAATCCAACTTTATTTATGAAAATGCAAGGAGGGCTGGATTTGGCTTGAAGTGATACCTGCCTTAAGCCATTAGCGGTGTAGCTGTCCTGGGAAATGTCAGTCTCCACACTTTGGTGTTTATGTTCCAGTAGTAATAACTCATATGGTAGTAATAGAGTAGTAGCGGTGGTGGTAATGGTAGTGGTGGTGGTGGTGGTGGTGGTGGTAGTAGTAGTAGTAAGAGCAGTAGTAGCTTCAGCAGCAACAGCGCCACCTCTTTACATTGCTTCACGCTTCAAGGTTTACAAAGTACTTTCACAATTATCTCACATTATCCTTTTTAACCACTGCTCAAAAACTACATAAGCAAGGGAGACTCACCAGCTGAGGAGTGTGGTATGATGGAAAGAGAACAAGCTAAACTGCATTTAGCGATAGAAATTGGGGTGTGGGATCCAGATACGCAGAGAGAAAGGTTGCATGCCTCCTGGCCCCATTAGGGGGCAGCTTATGCAGTGGTGATGTCAGAGCTCCCCGAACACTTGCTTGCCGATCGGTCCCTTTACTCCACAGGAGATTTGCCTTTATACCTGTCCAGGAAAGACAAGCTCGATCTAAGAGAATGTGGTCTGAGGAGAGCTCTGCACCTCTGTCCACCACCGTTTGGATCTCAGTATGTTAGTGAGTAGCTATGAAAAGTAGCCTGTTAACACCATTCATTCAACAAACATTTATTTAACATGTAAAGGCCTTTGCTTGGTGCAGAGGGCAAACAGGTACATGAGACTCCTGCCCTAAAACATCTTTAGCTCCACAAACAAACACCCACAGGGACATGCTGCAGACTCTGGTCATCTACTCTGCAACTGGCCAGAAGCACAGCAGTGCTGGCTAGGTTCTAGAGGCACGTGCCTGGGACTGACTTCTGGTTCTGCCACGTGTTAGCTATGTAACCTGGGGCAAGTTCCTTATTCTAGTCTCCCTGTCATGTTTCTCATTTGTAAAATGGGAATAATGTTTTTGTTTCTTAATATATATATGGTGAGGATTTAAGAGCTAATACTTGTAAAATGTGTATATGCCTGGCCCTAATAAGTGCTCAGATAATAATGCCAGCCATTATTATTGTTGCTGTTGTAACTGCTGGTGAAGAATAGCTGTCCAAACTACCATGCAACATACCATGAAAGCCTTACTTTTTTTCACTGCAGACTCCATACGTTGCTCATTTTTCTAGCACCTGGGGTTTCCATAGCCAATGCATCTTTTGAAACTTGTTAACAAACACAGAGTTAAATGAGGTGAGCAGCAATTGTCTCCTGACATTTTACAGATGGAAGCAGTCTTAACGGTTATCTAGGCCAAAGACACATTTTGGAGATAAGGAACTGAGGTTCATGGAAAGTAAATGACTTTTTCAAACCAATACACCTGGGCAGAATGAGGGCTAGAACTTCAGTAATTAGGTTTTTGGCCTCTGGACTTGACAATTCTCCCCCATCCATTTCTAAGCATCTCCTCATATTTACATGATTATTTTAAGGATTCCTCTGGCTACAAAAAATACATTAATAAACTAGCCATATTATATCATGAAGCCCAGTGGCTTCACCTTACAGTTTCCTCATCAGTCTCTTGTGAGGGGAACTTTGTAAGCCTATCAAAGGTGGCTCTTAGTTCAGATTACATACTATCTGTATGGATAAGATGGGGTCAGAGTGGAATATTAATGAAATCTAGGCATCAGGGGGATTAGAATATTACTCCAAATCTATAGAAAGCTCAAAAACAGGATTTTACCGAAAAGCTTTTGTGTTCTAGTGTGAAATAGCCACCAAGTTGGACCAAAATGTGTGATGTGATGCTGTAATCGAAATGATCTGCATGTGATGACCCTAAGTTGTTCTTTGTTTCTCTAGAGATCTTGGTATTGTTGCAGAGCTTCCTTAAGAGCTGTGGTGTCTTGTCAGCTGAAATCCTTTCCAGTGATTGGCATCTATTGATTCTATTGTATTTGGCTCATAAGTAGGGGATCAAAAAGAAAACATCATACCCACTAGTCTGTATATTCCCTCTGCAGTCATCCTTCTTGGCGACTCTTCCTTTTTATTCTACATTATCATGCTTCTTCCATGCCTTTCACTCTCAATATTTGGGCACTGTTTCCTAGCAGTTGACAACACTTTGTTTTTATGTTTAAAGGCAAATGCTATTTGAATATATATAGTTCCTGCTCCATCAATATGCTCACTTATAAGGAGCCTTTGACTTTAAAGGTAATGCTAGATGCTTTGGCAGAGATTCAGGCAGATAGATAGATAGATAGATAGATAGATAGATGATAGATAGATGATAGATAATTTTAATTCAGGGTTATTTGCTTGATTGTTTTGAATGGCTATTAATTAACACCATGATCTTATCTGGAAAATTCATTTAATCTGCACAGAAGTTAGACCATATTGTTCATATCCCCTGCTGCCAACTTTCCAAGGTCTCCCAGGTGGCTGGTTCTCGCTTTCCTCTCAGCCTTGACACCTAGTTCATCATCAGAGATAAGCCCCAGTTGTCTGCAAATTGCAGTTTCATCAGGTTTGCAAGATAGCATCTCGTTTGACTCTTCTCTGTGCCTTCCATTAACACTTCGGACTACTACAGCTTTGGGAAGAACTGGATCTCACCACATTGACTATTGTAGTTGATAAACAGATTCTGGTTTTCTCCATTATTGGCTTCATTAAACTCGACAGCCTTTTTAGTCTCCAGGTAGGGCAAATCTTGTTTTACTGACCCTCATTAAGAGCTGTTTCCTTCAGAAGGGTCACTTAGGAAGAAGTAAGTGGGGGCCTCTCTTTCTACTTCCAGAAAGTAATCGATTTTGGTAAACAACCTTGGTTCAACTTTTAACCCCCTTTTACCTCCCTAATTATAGTAGCCACTGTTTACTCAAATGCTTACAATTCACCAGGCTCTAGGAATGATCTCATTTATTTTTCCTTATACATTATAATTATTATCCCCATTTTCTCATAAGGAAACTGAGTCTCAAAAAAAAATTAAATAAGTTGCTTCATGTCTCACATCAGTAAAGGGACAGAGCTGAGAACTAAATTTAATAAACCTGACTTCAGAGCTTGAGATTTTAACCTTCATACTCTACCACTTCCATACTGGCTTTAGCCACTTGATTATATAAGCTTACTCTTGATTATTGGTCTTTAAAATCCTTGAGTTCATTCTGATTTTATTAGGTATATTAGTTACCTATTGCTCCATAACAACTGACCCCAAAACTTAGCAGCTTAAAACAATTCAAATGTATTAACTCATTGCATTTCTGTGAGTCAAGAATCCAGGAGTAGCTTACCTGGGCAGTTCTGGCTCAAGGTCTCTCATGATGCTGTAGTCAAGATATTGGCTAGGGCTGCACTCATCTGAAGGCTTGACTGAGGCTGGATGATCAATTTCTAAGTCTTACTAATATGCTTAGCAAGTTAGTGATGATGGTTAGTAGGAAGCCTTAGTTCCTCAGCACCCTCTAGTAATAGATTTTATCAAAGACCAGTTCAGTCTTTCAACTGAAGCTCAGCTTTTTTTTTTTTTTTTCCTAACAATCTTCTTAAGATCAGGCCATCTATATTAGTTTGCTTGGGCAAAGTACCAAAGTACCATAGACTGAGTAGCTTAAACAACAGAAATGTATTTTCTCACAATTCTGGTGGTTGAACATCTGAGATCAAGGTTTCAAGAGGGTTGGCTTCTTCTGAATCCTCTCTCCTTTTCTAGTAGATAGCCATCTTTTCTTCGATTCTTCACATGGTCTTTCCTTTGTGTGTATCTGTGTCCTGATCTCTTCTTAAAAGGATACCAGGCATACTGGATTAATATCCACTCTATTGACCCCATTTTAACTTAATTACTTCTTTGAAAACCCTATCTTCAAATATAGTCACATCCTGAAGTACTTGGAATTAGGATTTCAACATATAAATTTTGGGGGCCACTGTTAAGTCCATAGTACCATCTTCAGTCTTAGCCTGTCTGGGGAATTTTCTTTTGCACTTTCTTACCTATAACTTAGGTTATAGGTAAGAGAATACTTCATATCCTCAAAGCTATTGTGTAGGCAGTCTTAACAGTTAGTTGCTTGCCTTTCTGGCTCCCCATTACTCTTGAAGGACTTGGGATGCTATACCTTAAAGTCTTTGCAAACTAGACTGGTTATTAGGGCTTCTAATGAATTTTATGGAAACTTTTTAACTCATATGTGGTGTTCTCCTAAAAGAGCTATGCTATTGTCATACATGTTTGTATGAACTACTTTTTGAGCACCTACTGAGTACTAAGAAGTGGGTCTTTAAAATAATTTTGAGGGTAAGGTCTCTTTATTTTCTTTTCCCTTATCTTGGATGCCTTTGCAATGTTCTAGAAAGATTTGATGGCTTGTGAGATGGTCTGAGGACCATGTAGAATCTAGATAAACAATGGAATCGAAAGTGTCTCTGTCTTACATAAAAGAAGTTATTTTCATTAAGAAAGTGGTAGAGAACAAATTATTAAGATTAAACATTGAATGTGTGCAGATGCCAGTGTTTATTCCTTATCAGTACATAGAAACATTCTTTTGCTCATTGCATGCCTGTGCTCTGTCCAAATCCTCTGCAGCTACAACGCAGCCCAGTTTTCCTTTGAAACTTGGAAGCCTATGAGTTATGTTGGAACTTCCAGGTGATCTGAAAATATCTAATTTCTCTCATTGTACTTCTGCTATCCTGTAATGTCCTATTGATTCCAGTTGCCTAAATGTGATGGGAAGTAGAATTATTATAATAGGACCATTCAGTCCATTAAGGTTTAAAATATGCCTATTAAAATAGGAAAGCTTACAACTCTTCATAGCAAATGCTCATTATTTTTTTTCCTCAAGAAAACTTTGATAGGTGTTTGAGAATAATTCTTTTCAAGACCTGAAGTGTGTGAAATATACTACATATTATTCTAAATGCAGGAGCAATACTACATTCTGTTACAAGAAAGTAAAGTTGGTCTCCATGGAGAAACTATTTAAAAGATTAAAAGAATATTTTCTGAAATGTGATGTGGTGACAAAAAAAAGGGAAACCACAAAACCTTCTAAAGGTCACTAGAAGTGAGAAATAAATCAAAATAAACTTGACTATAAACAAAAATACTCTGTTCACTGGACAAAACAAATGCCCAAGTACAAAGTAGAGAGTAGTATTACAAGAAAAACACCAGACTTTTCTCGAAACCAGGTAAAAGTTATATAGTTTTCACTACAGACCAAGTTAATAACATTCCTGGTCTTATCCTTTAATGTAAAAAATGTGTTCTCGTTAGCTCTATCCATCATGTTAGCCCATCCAGAACGCACTGCAATTCTGGAAGTTATGCCTTACAAAACAATTTATTTAGTACATTTCAATGCTACACAAAGCTTTATTCCTTAATATGAGGTGTTATTTGTTACTAGAAAGAAAGCAGAGCAAGATATGGCCCTTTGGGGAGATGGTTAAGTAAGAAATACATTTCCAGATGATATCACATGCAAATAGCACTCTGAAATCACAAGACATCAAAATTAATTAGGCTGAATCTATTGCTTTGTTAGGTATAAACCTCTAACTTTACTTCAGTGCTGAAAAGAATGACTCTTGAATCAGGTGTGCTTTAGTCTGCTTAGGCTGCTGTAAGAAAATACCATAAACTAGAAGCTTATAACACCAAAAATTTATGTCTCATAGTTCTGGAGGCTGGGATGTCTAGGTGCTTGCAGATCCAGTGTTTGGTAAAGTGTCTGCTTTCTGGTTCATAGATGGCGTCCTCTAGCTGTGTCTTCATATGATGGAAGAGGCGAGGGAGCTCTTTTATAAGAACACTAAACTCACTCATGAGGGCTTTACTCTTAGGACCAAAGCACTTTCCAAATGCTCCACCTCCTAATACTATCATATTGGGCATTCACTGTCATTATATGAATTTTGGAGGGGCACAGGCAAGGTTGAAAGTGTGGTTCCTATTTTTGTCTTCCATACTCTGTGTTCTAAGGCAGGAACAAGATTGAGAACCCTGGAAAAATATTATATTAATCTACATTACAAGAGTACCACACAAATATTTCCTGGCCTCCAATACCCTGCACATACATCTCATCCTTGACTCAAAATGAACATTTGATGGTGATGCTGAGAAAAAGAATGTAAATAGAATAGGGATTCCATTATTACTCCCCTGATGGGCGTTAGCTGTGGAGATTTTTTTAGCTAACAAGAAACTCAATCTCTTTTCAGCGTATCAGTCTAGATGATATTAAAAACATTGAACAACCAATAGTACATGTGGCTAATCATAATTGACTCTGGCTTGGGTCCCCAGCTGAGACAGTCATTAACCTTTTCGTTGTTCAATTATGGGAGGATAAAGAAGGACCATGATAATCACTGTGCATGTGTGGTAGGGGTGGTCGTTTGAAGCAATGACTTTTTGCCATCTACTTCTGAAAGTATTTTAACATGTTAATAATTGATATAGCTATATGGGTGCACATCAGTTGATATTGGCCTTGCATGTTGATAATTTTAAGACGCAGACTTCACCAGGAACTCCACAGGTAACTCTGTTGTATTATACTGGACTCATATCTTCATGTAATCTCTGTCTGCCCCCCTCTGTCTCTCTACCTTGATCTCTCCAGTTATTGAATTATAGAAGTAAGGCATTTCAATCTTAGTTGATATTTTTTTTTCTTCATCCCTTGTTTGGGTGGAATTAGGAAGTGTATTGATTTCCTAGGGATGCCATGACAAAGTATCACAAACTAGATGGCTTAAAACAACAGAAATTTATTGTTGCAGTTCTGGAGGCTAAAAGTCTAAAATCGAAGTGTCAGCAGGTCTGTGCTCCCTCTCAAGGCCCTGAAGGAGGCTCTTTCCTTGTCTCTTTTTAGCTTCTGATATTTTGCTAGCAATCTTTGGCTTACAGCTGTAGTACTTCAGCCTCTGCCCCCATTACCACATGACATTTTCCCTTTGTGTACCTGGATAGCTTTTGGGTGTCATATAAAGACATCTTCATATTTGATTAAGGGCTCAGCTGACTCCAGTATGACCTCATCTTAACTTATTACGTCTGCAGTGACTCTTTCCAAATGAAATCACATTCTGAGATACTAAGAGTTAGGACTTTAACATATGCTTTTGGGGTGAAATAATTCAATCCATTACAGGAAGAAAACTCCCTGGCAACAGAATTGTGTCATTCTGTTAGTCTGATGAGAATTCAGTGTGTAGAGTAGTTGCTCCAAAGCGGGGTACACACATTGGGAGGTATACAACAAAAGATTTAAAACTTCTTTTTATATTTACTTTTATCCTATAATGATATGTTTAATAATATATTTCATGTACCAGTGTAGTAGTACATGTACATGTTATAAATAAATGTAGATACATTAGTGGCGGGGACGCAAGTCCTCAGAAACTTTTGCCGACAGTGTTTGGTACAACACAATAAAAGGTTTTCAAGCCGACATAATAATATAAAGCATTAATGACAAATAGTTTTAAAGAAAATCTCTGTAGAGATTTTCACGGACCCAATTCAATCAGATTGGGCTAGCAATGCGATTATCAACGCGATTATCAATGCGAAGAAGGTGAGCATTATCAATGTGGTACCAAATTTACCACAGTTTGAAAATGTCTTCTTTCAAGTCAAAAGCATAAGCACCAGATCCCAAACACAGAAGCCCTCAATGCAAGGGAAGGTAAAGGCAGACCCTGGAGATGAACAGATGTATGGAAGCAGCTAGAAAAGAAAGGGGCATTGTGGATGCCTGTCCTCTCTCAGGAACAACACAGAGCGGGTCAATGACTGGCTTTTTCTTACGTCCAATGCCAAGATGGTTACTTTGTCCATCGGGGGACAGAAGCTAGAAAATGCTATTATTGGAATGTCATTGGCATATTTCTTTCTCATTTAGCATCGTAACCAAGTTTCTAAAACTAAGCAACAATAATTATCCCCTTGAGCCCTTCTCGAGCTGTTGTCATGTTTCATTGTTGCTGAATAATACTGTATTTATTAGAAACATCTCCTTAGGTAAGTTAATCCAGGAAATGAGCTTGGGCACCTCTCTTCATTTATTTCTGTGGGACATTTTTGGGGTCAGTTTAGAGTAATCATTATACATTATTGGATTTCTATTGTTATTTTTGTGTCTTGTCCACAAGAGAATGTTTTCTAATATCCATATTAATTTTTTTCTTAATTTCTTGCTTCATTATTCTCACTTATGTTACCATCAGCGTCTAAGCATTACCTTCCCTTCTTGTGGTTTGTACCCAAACCATTGAATGTTAAGGTTTTTTTTCTTTCTCTCTGTTCACTTTATTTTTGACCAAGCTATATAGTTATTTGGTTTCCAAGTGATATTTTCTTCTAGTTACTTAGGAATATATGCCATGACAAATTACTGGCAACTGCTTAGAGACCAAAGAGTATATTTTTCTTCTTTACCATCCATATTACAGTTCTGTTCATGAAAGGTTCTCTATTATACTATTATAATAACTCTATTGGACCTGCAATCCACAGCCCTTTGTTTAATTAAAACTATCTCTAGACATTTCTGAGTTTCATATTCTTTAGCACGATCCCTTTTCTGTGAATACAGAAGAATGGGCAGAGAATCCTGATTGGTCATTTCTCATGCAGGCAGGAGCTATAATACTCCCTTTCTCCATCCTTTCTAATTATTTTCTCATAGATACCAAACTACACACCCTTGTGCATCTAGAAGGATTAAACACTGATCAAAGGCAGGTTTAGCCATATCCCCAGGACAAGCTAATTCAATGAAGAAAAGCTTGGTTCTGGGAAGGCTTTTGGAAAGAGAAGTAAATTAACAGTTAGCATTTTTACAGCTGTAAAAAGTGCTGAGTGGAAGCAGACTTGCTGTTTTAGGATTTGGGATATTTAGAGTAATGGGATAGATAGGAAAAACTGTGTTCCAATAACTAAGGCAGAGTGTAAAGAATGTGAGATGTGATCTAGTCCATTCCACTTGTGATGTATAGCCTTCCCTAGAACAAGCCTTAGTTTTTTTGAGCAGTCATTATCCATGTTATAATTTTGTGTGGGTTGCTTTCAGGTAGGTTTAAGGTTTTAGTTGTGGCTCAAATCACGTCTGAATTTTTGTAGACCTTGTTGCAACTGAATCTTGGCGGTACCTTTTCCCTTTCGTGACTCACTCTCTCTCAAGCACTTCTGTTGTGGGTACCCTGATTTATGAAGCTGGTGTTCTTACAGACTTGGCAGGAATCTGTTTGAGTAGAATATGCTCTGAAATGTTCAAGTGTAACATACCCTTCCTTTAGCTTGCATAGTATATACTTGTCTGTACTTTGCTTAAGCGAAAAGGCATTAAGAGACAATTCAGATTAAAATTGAAATTCAGGTCTTTGGCAAGAACATATAAAATTGCCATTTTGACCAAGATGTCAATAATTAGTTACCATAATTTCCCATGTTAATAAGTATATAAAATGTTATTTATGACAGTATAAATCACAAGTCATTAAACATGAAAATACCCATGAGTAAATACACAACACAGTAGCCTAAATAAGCAGTGGGCAGTCTACACTGAATGTCCACTTTGTTCTATAACTTCATCTTAAAATGTTAGAGCTGGCCAGGGCCTCATGAGTTATTGGAGTAGTCTTTGCATTGTTAATGAATAAACCAAGATCAGGAGAGCTAAAATGGTGTCCATAAGATATGACAGCTATTGTAAACATTCTGAATTCTTTCTGTACAACCAAAACCATAATCAGCATGTGAGGAGTGCCTATTTTGTACAGTTTTCAGGCTGTGTCTGGGAAGATTACATAATATGTCATATGTGGGTAAGTCATGACCCTGAAACCTCCAGCAGAAGTTTTGTTTTTTGTTTTATATTTTATGTTTTTTTACCTTATTCACTATGGTGGCTGCTTAATGTCAGGAATGATGCTTTTATCGACTTTTGAGCTTCAATATCTGTTACAGTGCTTGGTGCTTGGTTGGAATTCAGTGAACATTTGTTGAATGAATGCATATTTTATACTTTTATATCCAGCTGTGCTATCTGAGTGATTTTTGTGGTTTTATCCAGGTTGATGATGCTTCCTATGCCATTGCCATTTTCCATATGCTCATATCTTTTATTTCTCATCATATTAAAAAAACTTCCCTTTCTTTGAGTTTCGTAGTCCTCAAAATTGCTGTCTTTAGCATTGTTTATATATGGCTAAGATCTAGGAAGATACCATTTTATACATTTTTTTTTTCAGGAAGGTAAACAATGAGTTATTAGATTTCAAAATCGCTCTTAATGAAAAATCATTTTCCCTGCCAGATGCTGTTATTCACATTGTGTGGTACAATATATGGCTAATGAAACATCTTTTTGCAAACAATGTAGATTTCAGTGTGCAGATTTCTTAAAGTAAGGACACTCTGGTCTTCATTATGGTAGTAAGAATCCTAGGATAAAGGTTTTATCCTAGGATTTATCCATTTATATACTTGAGTTCAGCTTAATTATTTTGTTGCATATTTTGGAAGTGGCCTGAAATATCTCAAATGTTTTATACACCAACATGCACACACACACATATATATGTATATGTATGTGTGTATATATAGTAAATATATGTACTTATGTGTATATATATGGCAAACAAATGGAAGATAATTTGTGGAAATAATTGTAGAGTGATTTTTTCTTTAGTGTATTACCACTTAATTGTGACTCATATATAATACATGATTTTAACCAATATTATGTGACATCATCTTTCCCACATTCTAGGTAACCTATCTGTATAGTTCAGTAATGAGTAAACTCACAAGGAGGTAAACAAATTGACATTTTGGTCATGGAGTCTTTTTAAATCCTCTACTAGCTTTGGCAGCATTTTGATTGAGAAGCCTTTGAACCCTGTCCTTGGTTTTGGCCCATCCTGTTGATGTCCACAGCTTATAGGAAGGCCATGAATGAACACATGTTTAACAAAATAAATTTACAAATGGCATAGATACCAGATCAAAAAAATTGTTGGACAGTATGGAACCATGAAGCGAAATGAACAGGGAACCAACATTTCTTGAACACCTCCTCTATGCCAGGCATTTTATATCTCTTTAGTTCTTGAGAGAATTTATAATATGAAATTATGAATTTTTTTCCCAGACGAGAAAACCAAAAATAAAATATATTAACTTCTCAAGGTCATATGGCTTTAAAATATAGTGTCTGAAGCAGAGTTTAGTTCTTTCTGATTCTAGTGTTCTTCCTCTTACATTAAAATAAACTAACGAATAAGCACAATCACTTTAGGGGAAACCTTTTTTGATAGAAATTCATGCAAAGCAGGCCCTGGGATTTTAGCTTACTGCAAACTCAGTGTAGACCATCAGCTAAAAGAAGCCTACACAGAAGTAATTCTATTGTATATAGTCCTGGTTCAGACCACATAAAGGTATTGTATTTACACACCTCATTGCATTTACAAACTAGAAGTCATTGTGAAGAAGAAAACCTGAAGGTATGGGACTTGATCTTGTATTATGCAGAGATAGTTAAAGGACTGCAGAAAGCTCAGCTGTGGAGTAGCAGAAGTAAAGGCGAGGGATGGACAAGGCATAAAACATCTCTTGCAATACATATGCTAAGTGGCAATGATGAAGGAAGAATTAGTTGTGGTCAGTATAGCTTTAATGGGAAGAAATGGAATCCATACTTAGAAATAGAAAAGCCAATTATTATTTGTTGCAAAGAAGCCCTTTCTAACAATTTGAACTAAGACAAAGCTAATGATGCATAGGATATTAGTCTAGACCTATGTGGCACTATTCTTAAAAGGTCACATTATTATTAATATTTGATATACAGTAATTCTAATAATGGGATGCCCTGCTTCCTTCTGAAGTACTTGCTTATAGAAGTGTTTGTTTCCCCAGGATGGGGATAGATTAATAGTGAAGCATCTACATTATTTATATATTGCTGGTTAATGCAGAAAATATTTGTTAAGCACCAAGAATGGGGAGGTATTTGATGCCTGTGAAACTAAGGATTTCTCAAAACAAACCAAGAGACTAGTCTAAATTTAGGTGTGAGGTCTTTGCCTTATTTACCTATTGCTTTTTTTCCCCACCAAAAAAGGAGCTTGGCCAGAGATTTTGTCACAGTTAGTGAATAAACACAGAATCAGGCCCATGGGCAGAAAAGACTAGAAAAGTGAATGATACTGCCAAAGTATTAGACTTGGTAACTGAGATGGAAGGTTTTTACCCAGTTTTGAAAATTGTTGAAAGGTATTGAATTAAATACACAGGTAGATGCACATATAGATTTCATTTCAGGGAAGCCAGTACTCTTGCTTAAAGAGCTCCAGATACTACAAAATCAGGAGAAGAAACAGGTTTGCAGGAGAAGAAAACAATCAGTTTGGTTAGGTAAAGAATACTGGTACACAGGCTCTAGGGGTAGCCAGTCATGTGCCATAAACTTGTGGATCAAATAAAGAGGTTTGTGATTTTTGTTGATGTGACATGGCTTCTCAGGAGGGGGAGCAAAGATAATTCTAGAAAGTGCACCAGGTTTGGAGGTTAGTAATGAGGTTACGTCAGAACAGTGGGTGGGGAAATAACTGGAGATTTGCGGATGGGTATCTCGGGCATGGCGAGCCATGGATTTTGGACAGTAAGAGTGAATAGAGTCAGAAATCAAACAAGTCATCTCCTCTGAAAAACTGAACATCTGTGGATTTCTGAATAGAGTTTCTAATAATCTAATCGCCTTGTTCAGTCCTTGGAACATATCAGTTTTCCTGTATCAGTTTGTGTGTGTGTGTGTGTGTGTGTGTGTGTGTGTGTGTGTGTTACATGTACATGCGCATTGGTGTGTATATATTTATGTCTAATTTTTAAAAAATGGCCCAGAAGAATCTCCTAGGAGTTGTCAGAGGTCTTTGTCCTTCAAAAGCTTTAGTTACCCTTTTTGTCTAAATAAGTCGGTGCAGTGGGAGTCCTGAATTATTCATAGATACCAAAGACTCGTGTTTGTATACATTTATCTCCAAGTCTTTGTTTCTATCATCTCTGCCCCATTTCCTGGCCCTGCTTTGCTTCCATCTTTTTCTACATTTTTTTTTCTTGCTGCTTTGAAAAAAGAAATAGTAGAGTAAGCTACTTTATTGCTTTCTTCTCTCTTTTAACGTATGACATTCACTTAAACTCATGGGGAGTTGTGATTTCCTGGCTCTGGAGATCTGATTCCAGAGAAAATGGGAAGTGTTGACTTAGTGTGTGGAGTTTGGGAAGCTAAAAACAAACATCGTGTCATGCCAGCGATGACAAGGTGGCAAAGGGCTTGCGCTGCCTCACATGTCGACACCTCCCAATTCTACATCCCAGTTTACTTTTGCTCCAGGAGATTTTATTACTGTTTTTGCAGTCCAGGCATAATCACGATAGATTGTAAAAATCATAGCAGAGAGTGGTGGGCAAGTGTCTGTAATTGTGTTAAAACAGGAAAAGTAAAGGCTCAGATATTAAAACCTCTTGTCAATCCCCACCTTCATTTAGTGCCGTAATGACTATTTTCATTTTGTCTTGCTTTGTGTGGTACTCTGTAAGCAGACGGTCTGAGAATTTTTGCCTCTGGTAAGTTGTGTGTGTGTGTGTGTGTGTGTGTGTGCGCGCGCGCGCGCGCACACGCGCACTTAAGCATGTGTGCATGTTCAAGAAGGTCTCCTTCTCTTCTTGTCAGGACTGCAGCTGTCAACCATACCCCCAAGGGGCTGCCAAGAATCAGCATGGAGGGCTGTGAGCTGCCTGCCATGTAGAGATGGCACCTTGCATATGCGCTACATTCCCACTCTGACTTGCCTGTGTGTGCAATGCTAGCTTGTGTGGGAAAGGACAGGGCTATTGTGAAATACAATTTCTCTCTGAGATGCATAATAGCTTCTCTCCTTCCAGAAGAGAAAAGAGCTACCTTTGCTGGAATGGCAGAGAACGGTCTGTGGGTGCCTTCAATGTTGTGGTTTTGATGTCTAAATCTTCTAGAGAGGATCACTGCAGTGATAAGATAAAAGCAGCTGCCTTTCCAAGTGCTGTCCATTTGCATTGATATTTACATTCTTTGCCAAAGTGACATCATTACCATTTGCTTAGTATTTGCACCACTGGGATGTGTTTTACATAATTTAAGACTTGGAAGTGATGATAATGTATTTCAGATGGATAGCAGAGGCCACAGGGTGCTGAATCTCATCTCTTTCCTCCTCAAAGACCCCAGTACATAAATGAGTCCCTAGTCCATATCCCTAAATCACATTAACAGCACTGCTCATTGGGTGCCAACAATGTGTCTGGCACTGGGCTAGATTATGACTCTATATTATTGTTTAACCCCCCTGACAACATTATTATCCCCATTACATAGAGAAGAACGCAAGAGAAAAATTATGAACTTGTCCAACTCTGAACTCAGAGACACCTGATCCGAGGGCTTTACCCTTGTATCCCTCGTCTTATAGCCTACTGTTCTTTCAGATTTAAGAAACGGAACAATTTTCTTATTTTCTCAGGAAATAACAATTGGAATAAAAATGAAGATATTTGGGGAGTCCAATGTTTGTCTGTTTCTGACCCTTTCATTCCCATCCTTCCTTCAGGTGCCCAGAAATTCCTCTTTGAAATGAGTATAAAACAGCCAGGTTTGCCTTGAGATAAAGCTATGTGGCAATGTCGAAAGCCAGATTTTAGAACTCTGCCAGGTGGCACTGATTTACCTGAATGTGGATCTCCTTAGATTTTCCATGGGCAGAGGTTTTAAAAAGAAAGGAAAAAATGTAATTGTTTTTAATGTCTGCGTAGGTATTATTTTTGCATGATTTCTATCCAACCAGGTCCTCTCTGCTTGTATTGTCTCCTGGGTCCACTCCCCTACTCCCAGGTGCCTCCATCCTCCGTGGTCGGGAAAGTGTGAGACCACTTTTTCAAAAAGCAGCAAAAAATGTTTAGTCTCTAATCTTGACATGGAGAATTAGAAGCAACTTTGTCCTTGTTTTCCCTCCCCTCCTTTCTTCCTCTTTTTTTCCCACACCATGTGTTCCAAAGTGACAGCTCAGGGGAAGCTGGCATTATAAGCTGAATAGCCTTTTCCATGATATTTCTCGAAGGACTCCTTATGTTCAGAGGATACATCATTGCATTTGCAGCTCGCCCAGCAGTGCTGTAGTTGGAAGAACCTGTTACTCTGCTCGAAGCTCCTTGGTGTAGACTCAAAATAGATTCTCATCTTTTCCTTCTAACACCATATAGATTCTGAATTGAAGCATCAGGAATGAAGAGATGAGACTTCAAGCCTTCTTAGAACCTGTCCCCCTTACTGTTGCGTTACCACAGGGTACTATACACGTGACCATCTTCTCATCTCAAAGACCCCCACAGCAGTGGCTGGTGATAACAAGAACAAGGGAAAGGCCCATTTGAATGAGCACATTCTCACACAAACACACACATCTAGACTCCCAAGCTTTTGCTTGTCCAGTTTCCTCTACCTACACTGTTCTTCCCACATCTAAGATCCAAATCTCATCTTCCTTCTTAGCTCAGTTCAGAGGGCATCTCTATCCTGTCACATCTTCCTTACTCTGTTCCCACTGAAACGCTATGATTCCCGTAGCTTTTTCTCTTGTACCTCTCATATTAATCTCATTTACCTTATATTATTATATTGTGTTTCCATGTCTGTGGGTCCTTATTTGATTATATGTGCTTTGAGGGCAAGGGCCTTCTCTGATTAGTTTGTGTGGACATCACAGACCTGAGATAGCACCATGTTGCCCAAATGATGAGTTCATGGATATATGGGTAAGAAGAACCTTTACTTATAATGCTTTTAATTTTGTTCCAAGAACAATGACACAATTTGTTTTCTCTTTATCTCTTTCCCCTATTTATGGTTGCTTTTCTCAAATGGCTTATAAATTATTGGCAGAAATAATCAGAAAAGATAAATAAGTGTTTTCTTACATTTAGAAGCAACAGTAGATATCACAAAGACCAGAATGTTTCCTTCTTAAGTTAAATAAAACTTGTAAAGGAGTTTCTTCAGCACTGGGTGAATGTGAAAAGATTCCGAGAGGGATCTGAAATTTTGGTTGGGACTTGAAGAAAAGGTATATTCTTATGGGCAGAACGGAGATGGTAAATCCTACCATACTGGTAATTACATTAGCACCAATGGCAAAACATTTTCAGTAAGGGCCAGACAACAAATATTTCAGGCTTTTTCAGGGCTAGTTACTTAATTTGTAGAAAACAGTGCAAAATGAAAATGTGGGCTCCCTGTAAAAAGCTCCTTGGACAATAAGGTGCCATTAAAGGTACTAAAATGAAAAGCTTTTCTTTTCTTCCGTGGCCTTGCTCTTTTCACTTGTCATAGTGTTTTACACTTGCTATTTCTTGTCATTCTAAGTAAAGAAGAATTAAAATTTTAAATTGTTAGTGTGAATCTTGCCATTTATCTTATATTGTGTGATGTCAGTTTTAACTGCAAGCATAAGAACTTTTAACTCATAATACAAAATCGCAGAAATAGGAAACAATTCCTATTTCATATCTCATGCAGTGCATATTTATTTTTTTCTTACCAGAAAAGTGGGAACATTACATAGATCAACTTAACTGTTTTTATTTCGCTTCTTGATACATACACATTCTAAGAACAGTCTCTACCTTTGACTTACCAGTAAACAAGAAAGAACTGAAAAGAAAAGAAACTATGGATTTCTTACTATGGGTTTCTTATCTTTCTCTTTCTCTCTTTGTCATAGTTTTTATTTTAGGTCGTTGGCCAGTTCATGGAGGTTATATGAGTATGTGGTCATGTTTTTCTTATAATGCCATTGTTTTCTTTCTGCGCTTGAAGCAAGTTTTGGTTCCAACTGAAAACATTGTCTCTGAGGGCTGTCAGTGTTCTGACTTACACAGTAGTAGATGCTACACATTTACTTTGTACTCACCTAGAGTCTCATCGAATGTGCATCGTAGGTCTGCCTACTGGAATCTTGTATTTACAAACGCTATATGGGAATGGGGTGGCAAGAAACAGTGAACGTTGCATATTGTGTGTATGTCTTTTGCTCCACATGCTTAATTGTATCATTAGACTTTAGAATACAATTTCAAAGATAAAATTATTATTAAGGATTTCAAGACAGGGACAGGAGAACATTCAACCAAGCACAGGGTGCATAGGGCACCATGTGACAATACAAGTTGCAAAATCATGAAGCTGTCCCTGGGCTTTGCAAGCCATATGGCCTTTTTCTCAACCATCGAACTCTTGTAACTTGAAGCAGCCATAAACAATGTGTCAACAAATCGGCGTGGCTGTGCTCTAATAAAGCTTTACTTACCAAAACAGTTGGTGGCCAGGATATGGCTATTGTTTATGGTTTGCTGATTCCTAGTTAAGTAAGAACATGGAGGTGAGAGAGTATGAGTTCTGTTTGAGAACTGCTTACCCCTGGAAAGTAAGTCTGGGAAGGTCAAAAGAAGTATAGTTCTGGGGGCGGGGCGCAGATCAAATTGTTTAAATGTTGTCCTCTAGGTCATGGAGAGTGATTGGTGGTTTTAAACACTGAGTAAGATGATCAAACTAGATTTTTTAGTAAATTATTATGAAGTTGTTGTGTTAGAGAGAGAAAGGACAAATGTGACAGCATGTAGCCTAGTCAGGAAGCTATTATGAGAATCCAGGCATTAGATGATATGAACTTCGTATAGTAAGGAAGGAGCTGCAATAGTGGAAGGATCTAATTTGAGAGGAATTTTACTTGAAGAATAACCCAGATGTGGTATATGATTGGATGTAGGGGACCAGAGAAGAAAAGAAAGAAAGAAAGAAAACACCAATTTCTGTGCCTAGAAGCCTGCATTCATTCCTTGGACAGTATTGTGTGAACCTCTAATTTGCTGACATGACCATGAACAGATCGTTGATAGGCTGCTTATTTTAGGTGGTTACTGAATTGTGGGCTGTTCGAGTTGGTATTGGATGCTTGCGTTCACTTGATGCCAGCAGGGCTTTAGAGTTGTGACACTGGCATTGATGAGAGAAGTAAAGAGAAGCAGTAGAGGTGTATGATCCATCCTCACAGAAAGGAAAACTGACCGGTGACGGCAGGTATGCTCTCCAGTGAAGAGAGCAGAGAGAAGAGAAAGGAATGAATGGGAAGCTGTTCTAATACCCTGACAATGTGTATGCCTTGATCCAGCCTTTTCTGTTTTTCAAATTAAGTTGATATTTCACCTTCCTGTTTAACCTTTTCTGGAAAGATTAAGAAACTCATTTCTGGGCACCAAGTTAGAGTGAAATAAAATACATAGGATGTGAAGTAAGTCGTGTTTATAGTGTAAATACCCCTTCATCTTCAGATCAGTCAGATGCCAAAGCAATTTTGTAGTTGAAGTAATGATTCACTTGGAGAATAATATTTTGCTCTTGGCTAAACATGTATGGTATCCTGGTCTATTCCCAAAAACACACACTCGGTTTTAACCTACCTGCGTGGCTGACTGATTGACTCTTCTCTTTAAAGATGCATTTTGGAGATGGCAGGGTCAGCGACACAGATACTAAAATGTCACAGATGTTGTAAATGTCACAGATATTGAAAGCCTTTAGAATATGTTTCCTGTAATAGCTTAAAATGCCATGTATTAAGCTGTATATTAGCAAATATTTGTCTACATGATGGGAAAATGTAAAGATTTCTTTTTATCATCCTTGTCTACACATGTGCATTCAGAATGTGCTGTACCATGGCTCTATGCTTTTGCACAGGGCATACAGGCTGTTTATACTCCTAATCTCTCCCTAGACTTGCCTAGACAAGAACATCCAGCTCATCCTCTGCAGCTGAGTTCCCTTGTTTGGCTAGAATTCACCTATAGGACAGCAGTGAACTGCTAGAGTTCAGAGCTCCTAGTTTAGCTGCTATTAGACTGAGAAAACCTATACTAGATCAGACAAATCTGAAAGCTCTACCTCAGACTTTTCTATGGTTACTATTACAACCAATACTGGCAAATTTCAACTTCAGAATGGTATAGGTATTTTCTTTGTAGGCAATTCTGAATCTGGAAAGCACCTGGAAATTTTCAAGACAGTCACCTTTAATTCCCTACCACCCTTGAGATTTAGGAGGTGCTAAACCTCCGGCTGAAGAGCTTTTTCCAATAATGATTTCCACAGTCAAAGTACTGGTCTTTATCTCTTGTCCTTATCTGGTTCTCTATTAAGGCATATCAAAGAACATGTGTCCCTTTGCCCAAGGTATAAAAAACATCACAAGATATTTTTCCCTATTTTTAAGGCTTTTACTGGTGTGTGTGTGTGTGTGTTTGTGTGTGTGAGAGAGAGAGAGAGAGAGAGCGAGCGAGCGAGCGCTGCACAGTTTAGTTGTCTTGTTATTGTCATCATTGAGATATTGTGACTGTATTTGATTTAGTTGAATACTCATACTTTTTTACAGTCTCAAATAAGGAAATATGCTGTTTAGATGGGTAAGCATGTGTGTATTTTATAGTGACACACGGTTTTAGTTTTGCTACCCATTTGCATGGCTGCCTTCCACTGTATTTACTACACATGAGTGGACTTGTGTTAACGATACAGGAATCATCAGATCCAGAACTGCATTGCTGAAGGTGACCTTAATTCCAGCGCTCATCCATCCTTGCCTCTTCTGTAATGAAAGGATTCTAATTGGTTTGCTTGTCTTTGATTTTAGTTTTCTTTGTAGTCTTGGTCATACCAAATTTCTGCTTAGAAATTGGCATGGTCTTTAATTTACCAGCCTTATTCCCTGCCACTTACCAGTGGCTACAGCCCATACCCAGCTCTTCTTGGCCCCTCAGCAAGCCATGCACTGTCAGGCTTACACCTTCGTGTATGCCGTTCCCTCTGCTGAAAGTATCTGGGAAACTTCTACTCTTCCTTTAAGACCAGACTCCAGTGGCACTTCCCTTATAAACAAGTTGATTGATGGATTGTTTTATTGATTCTCCTGTTTCAGAGAGAGTATGTGAATGCCTGCTGTGTTCTGGGAAACTTTCTCTAAACAGATTCAAGTGTTGTGTCCTCTGGGTTTTCTCACCACTTGGTCCTCCCAGTCCTTACTAATCCACACTGGGTTCTAATTATTTGGGCTGCCTCCCTTAATGGACTGCAAGGTCCTTGTGAGCGCAGAGTTGATTTCTTATTTATTTCCCTGTTCACAGTATCTAGACTAGTGTCTGGCATATAGTAGGGGCCCACTAAATGTTTGTTAACTAGAAGAATGATTTGTGTGCTAGGAGCCCTTCTTGGAAGGTCCTAAGTAGGGCACCCCTTTGCATGTATAATGGCCAGTCTTTTCTCTGTTATCTAACATAGCATCCCGAAGTAGATAAACTAGAGTGTTATCCTTACCAACCACCTTTTGCTTATCCCCATCCTGCTCTCCTAAGCACTCCCCTGCACCCTCCTGCTGTGTGCAAAGCTCCAACCTTGGGAAAATACCATGCAGTGTTTTCATTCTAAAAGGGAACAATTGAAAGCATTTCTCTGGTAATTTAAGCACACAGCAGCTACCTTTGCAAAAGCCTTGTTGCTAAATTATTCCCTCAGCTACTCTTTTGCAGTAGGGGAAAGAAAGGGAAAAAAAAAAAAAAACAAACACTGGGAGGAAGAAAGGGACTCTAGCAAGAAAAGAGATTGTTTTCTTTGGGGTTTAGGCTTACTCCTCTCCACATCCTCTCCATTCAGTAACTGTAGGGCTCCTGGTGTGGCACATTCTGCTACTTTTCCTTTTTAATGTTTTAAATGCCACAAATGCCTGTCGTAAAGCACCTTCTTAATTATGCAGAAGTAGATCTGAATGGTTAGTTAGCAGCGCTATTGCAATTACTGCATTTTTTCAGGTCGGCTGCTGTTTTATGGGACACTGTTTTCTAAGTTGCTGATTAAGATGATATAGTGGGTGGAGTCCTTTTCACCATTGGAGAGAGGCCTCAGAAGGCAGGGATAATGAGTCCTCAGGAAGTTTATGGACTGATAGGAATTAAGGAGTGGAGCCAAGGAAGGGTTGAAGAGAAATGCTCATTCGTTTACAAATGAGCCCACCTAGTCTTTTTCAGCTGTCCTCTCTGTCCATTCCTGATGCTGAAATTGTTAGAGAGACATCCATGGTGGTTCTCAGAGGGAAGTCCTAATCTCAGCTGGACCTAGTATCCTGATGCTTTTAGACAACCTTGTGCAGTAAGAGTCTTATGCCAGAGTTCAAATGCTGGCAGGGAAATGTAAGAGCCATGAAGATTTGAATTGATCTCTTCAACTTGCTGTATCTCTATCCTTTTTTTTTTTTTTTTTAACCAGGCGAATAATGCTGTATACCTATTTTGAGCCTTGAAGGCTATGCTTCTAGTATTGTTTTAGGTACTAAATGAATATATATGTGTATATACATACATATGTACATATGTATATATATATATATATATGTAAACTTGAAAGCACCATGCTATGGTAAAATAGTTTATTCATTCATTCATAAATATTTATTCAGTTGAGTTACTGCTAAGTCCTAGGCACCATGCAAAGCCCAGGGGATAGGACAGGAAACAATACCGTCCATCCATGCTTTAAGAGAAATGACATTCTAGTCAGGGATGTTGACGTTAACCCATCAGGAAGTAGGTATGTACTTTCAAGTGGTGATGAGTTCTCTGAAGAAAAATAAAGTAGGATGAGGGAACAGACCCTGTGCTGGGGATGCTATTTGGGATGGAATGGTCAGAGCAGGGGTCTCTTTGGAAGTGCCATTAAAGCAGGTGCCCGAATGAAGAGAGGCAATGAGCCTTAAGAATACCTAGGAAGAACATTCCACATCGAGGGGATGTAATCACCCTGAAACAGGAATGCACTTGGCTTATTTGAGGAACAGCAAGGAGACTGGTGACTAGAACACAGTAAGCCAGCACAGGGTGGAAAATGAAGTCCGAGCGATGCCCAGGGCCGTATCGTGTATGGCCTTATAGGCAAACTGAAGAACTTTGGATTTTATATAATCGTATTTATATTTTAAAAGAATTATCCTGTCAGCTGAGTACCAATTATACTATAAAGGGGCAAAGTGGAAGCAAAGACAAATTGAGGGAGCTATCAGCGGAATTCAGGCAAACGTTTTTGTTGTAGGGTGGTGACGGTGGATATGTTACAATATTATTTTGCCGTTCTCTGCTTTCACAAGTATTCTCTTCATAAAGTAGCAGAGTTTGAAGCTGCGGCTTGGACTTAACAATGAACCATTACTGATTTTGAAATTAATACATGGAATGATATTCTCAATATTTTTGTAAACCATTATATAAAATATTGAAGGAGGGTTGGTCTTACTTTACATCTATTTATTTATTAGACATTCGAATGGAGAGAAGGCTTTGGGACCCTGGAACCAAATAAATACGAGCAGCCCTGCCCACCAGACTGTGATTGAGAGTTAAGGTTATTCAACCTCCGTGTTGCCAGGGCCTCCCTTCCCTAGCTGGGTGGCAAAAAATCGAAGCAGTGGAAGAGGAGCGCTTTTTTTGTTTTTTGTTTTTTTAGGCGAGGCAACCCTTGATTGACCTCACAGATTGCAAAGACCTTGTCAGTTTACAATCCCTTGGTTTTTTTTTTTAATTTTTTCAATTTTTATTTCATATTTTATTATTTTTTATTTTTTACATCTACAGCACCCAGTCTTCCTAGATGATCTCCCATCCAAATACTAACAGGCCCGACCCTGCTTAGCTTCTGAGATCAGATGGGATCCAGTTTGTTCAGGGCGGCATGACCATAGACGAGGAACAGTTTTCTAATAAAGAACTGTACTGTTTCTCCATCAAAATGGTGATTACAGATATAAGGGACATGCTCTTGTGTTACAGTCTAAAAGGTTTTTATTTTCATCTATGGCCATGTCACCCTGAATAAGCCCGAACCCATTTGATCTCGGAAGCTAAGTAGGGGCGGGCTTGGTTAGTACTTGGATGGGAAACCACCTAGGAAGACCAGGTGCTGTAGGTGTAAAAAAATAAAAAATAACGGATTGTAAACTGACAAGGTCCTTGCAATCTGTGAGGTCAACCAAGGGTTGCCTCACCTAAAAAATAAAATAAAATAAACGGTTTTTATTTTCAAGAAAAGGGATTTATTGGCGCCGTGGGACATGCGGACCTGTGTGTCTGAGTGTGTGTATATACTTGCACTGAGCAACTAGTTTACTTTGCTTTTTATCTTCCCATTAAAGGAAGTAATTTTGCAGGAAACTAGCATGACATTCCTCGCACTAGTTGATTTTTTCTTGTTCAGACTAGGTGCGGCAAAAAATGCTGAAGTTAGGTTTGCTCTGTGTTTTCTCTGTACTTTATTTCTGTGTAATCATGTCCATCTTTTAACAGACATTTTGAGAGAAAATTTATGCCATATTTCGTAGTCTTTTTACTCCTTTTACTAAGAAAGAGGTGTCCTAGAAATAAGGAAGGAATAAAAAATATATATACATACACACACACATACATATATATTTTTTATTCCTTCCTATACATATACATACATATATTTATATATATTTATATATATGTATATTTATATATACATATATATGTATATATAATTAGCACATGTTTATATATACTTCTCTATCTGTAACTTAAAGGAAATATGAATTATTAAACTCATGAGTGAGGGCAGGCAATGGTAAGGACTTGAGGTGTGTGTGTGTGTCCCTCCCATTATTATTTGGTTATATAACTTCCACAGCTGCTCTTCTGCATTTAGTTAAGATGATCTGCCATATCTAGGACCCCCTTCTATGTTGCCGTCAGTCATTATCTTCTATTCCCAAACTGGTCCCACATCTGTCACTTAGCATTGGATACCTCATAATGCTGTTTATCCTTTTTGTGCAGTTTTCATTTCTAGCCAAAAGGCCATTAGCTTTTTTTAGGGAAAAGACCATAATGTGTGCCTCCTCATGTGCCCCAGGTCTGCCTCAGTTCTGGCTCTTTGGTTGCAAGCAACAGAACTTGGCTCTGACAACCTTATGTAGGATAGAGATTAATCAAAAGCCTTTTTGAGTAGCTCCCAGAATCAAGCCAAAGACTAGAGGAAAGGTTTCCACAAAGAATCAGTTAAACTTACGAGGTCTAGGTAACAGAAAATAATTAGTAACTTTTTCAGGCTATTGTTGCCAGAACGCATAGACTTTAATCACTCCCCAAACCCCCATTTCCATTCTCGAAATAATCTGCTGTAGCCTCAAAGGTGTCAGGTCATGTACTGATCCTTAGAGAAGAACAAAGAAGTCACCGTTTCAAGTTCACCAAATCTATGAACAATGAGAAGGAGATGTAATTACCCCCCTTCAAAAAAAAAAAAAAATGGAGTCACTGACTGTCCCTAAACAACTGCCCATACAATATCAGGTGTACTCTGATGTCCATTGTTAGAACTCTGTACAGGTCTGGTGGCAGTGAGGGTGACAGTGATGGTGATGATGGTGATGATGAGAAAGAATTGTAAAAAAACTCTGCTTTTTTGAGAAAATGATCACAAAATGTCTTTGCAGTCAGAATGGCAAACAAATGGTATGGCCAGTCACCATCTTAATATTAGTTAATAGTAGGCTGGCCATCCTTTCTTGTGGATATCTAGATTCCAGCAATGCTTTCTCAAAGGCCATAGTAATTAACAGTGTTATGCTGTACAAAACAGGTGCTGTGTTCACTGACTAAGAGTGCAGAGGCTGGGAACAAGGACAGCTACCTGAATCATCTGTGCTATGTCCCTTTCAGCCCTGGAGACATAATCGAAGCCTTGTCTTTGTTGTCACTTTTATGATTTCCATTCTCATAATTTCACTTTATGGTAGCTAGATTATGAACAATCCCAAGGTCAGATTCGTGTAGAAACTGGTATATTTTATTATTTACTATATTTTACTATTAATATATACATCCTGATCACAAATATTCGTACAGCACTTTTCCCCCATCACTATAGTTTTATTTTTTTTCCTTGTGACCTTGGCCACATACTTTAAATTCCTTAAGAAAATACTCTACCGTTAAAAATGCTTCATCCATTTTTTTAAGAAATGACAGGCTAAACATGTTTTTCTTCCAGTTCTGTCATATAATTTCCATTCCCTACATTTAAATTGCCTGGACTTAAGTTGCCTCTATAGTTAGCGGAAACATTATTTTAAGAACAATTTAAATTGGACCTCATTGTGAAACTGGCTACTGACTCTGAGTCGGGCCCTTCTTTTGGAGGGAGGTAATTAAATATTCTTCATTGATGCTATTTTAAATGTGTTGAATGAAAGGAGTTAATTATACAGCAGGGAACATGGCAGACTTCTGACTAATAATGAGCTCTATGTTTAATATCTTCATCTTTGCTAGACTCATTAAAGTCGTTCAAACCAATCGGATGGCTTGAAGTGAATGTAGACTCATAGCTAACCAAGTACAAATGGAAATCCCTCACAGATGCAGGGGCTCATATCTCTAATGATGACTTCAGGGAAGGGATGTAGATATATTGCTTTGTTCTGTGCAGTACAATCTGTTTCGACTGGCCTTCTATTGTGATTAGGAGAAGAGAAAACGAGCAAGTCCAATTGTTATGAGAGATTGCATCTGTTAAAATGGGCTGATGTGTGTGCATGAAAATTATAAGAGGAGGTGATTTGTTTTCCTCAAATCTTTACATGGCCAATCTCTTTAGAGTCTGGTACAATATGGAAATTTTTCTTCTGCTAAATAAATCTTCACAAGACATGTGTTAATTCTGCATCTTGGGATACACAGGAACTGCTAGAGGACCAAATGTGCTCCTAAACCCTGCATCAGCTGTTAAACTCACCAGGAGACAGGTGAACTCTTGAGGTCAAGTTTCCCATATTCTATTACTGGTTTCTTCTGTGTATTTAAACAAATTTTGTAAACTCCCAGATATTTAAGATACTTCCTCTTAAACCTCTCCTCCTTTTTGATTGTTTCTTGAAATAGCATGTGGCTTTATTCTTATTCATAGTACTCCCAGAGTTTTGTTCTGTCCTTGATGTGTTGGAGATTGTAGTGTTGACTTGTCAAATACTAGAAGATCAAAGAAACTTTCTTCTTCCATTCCTTCTTGAATTCTCCAAGGGAGTCCTTTCACCTGCTTGGGGGAGGAGGACATTAACAATAATTGGCTTTGAGATCAATCAGCCTATAGCTGATCTTCACATGTATGGGTTAGGAGACATTGAAGAATAAGTAGGGTGTGATTACCAAGTTCTCACATGGGTCCAGGCAGCTGGTGTGTGTTAAGCGGGGAGTGAATGCTAGCACAGGAAAACAGCCACTATAGAAAAGGAAAAGGACAAACTTGGATTAAAATCTTAGCTCTGACTTTTACTAATTTTTTATGTGTCCTGGACCATAAGCTCATTATATAATCTTTAAAATGGGGATAAAGCAATCCCTGCTTTGCAGTATCGCTTTAAGGATTTATTGATATAATTTGTGTAACACACATAGTCCAATGCTCAATTACTTTATCACTTGTTATTAGAAATGTGATGGTTACAGATTGTTTTTTATTTAAATAAATCCAATTAAAATCTTTCATTTTTATTTATCGGAGCCTTCTAAGCACTGTAATTTTCCTCTGAGTCTTACTGTTCATCCCAACTGGAGATCTAAGATAACTGTCTTCTTTGTGTTTGTTAATTACTTGACATGTTTCTTCTCAAATTAAGGGAAAACGTTTATTTCTTAGTCACTATTTAGAACGAAAATATGAGACTGAGTATTTATTTAGCAAAGCACAATAGAATAGGGAAGGAAAATTGGGTATTCTATGGGGGAAATTCCTTTGAGAAAGATAAACTCCTCCCCATTTTGGAGAGAGGAGAACTAATGAGGTGAGTGTCAGCTGACCCCTCCCCCTCCCTCCCCCACCCCTACACGCACTTCAGTGACCTCTTTCTGGGGTCACGCATCACGGTCTGTGGCAAAGTACCACCACAATGCCGTGGAACAATGTTACCGTCACAATCTTGGCTTCAGGCCACTTTTTGACTAAGGAGGTGGTGAAAAATTCAGGTAAATACTAAAGCGTGACTAAGGAAAACAAGAGGAAATCACACCTACTCAGCTAAGAATCATTCCCAGTTGTATAGGGACTTAGATTGTCCACGTCTGTGGAGAAGTTGGACATGAGCCATTGGTTCTCACACTTGCATGTGCATCAGGCTCTCCAGGAGGGCTTGTTAAGTCATAGATCTCTGGGACACCACCAAAGTGGGTCTCCAGCAGAGCCTGAGAATTTGCATTTCTAACAAGGTCCCAGGTGATGCTGATGCTGCCAGCCCAGGGACTACTTTGAGGAACACTGTCAAAGTGCCTCGCTATTCAAAATATGGCCCCTGGACCACCAGTATCAACATCTCCTGGGACCCTGTTTGAAAAGCAGAATCTCAGGCTGCACAGCAGATCTGCTGAATAAGAAACTGCATGTTAACAAGCTCCCTGGGTGACTTGTTTACACATTAAAGTTTGAGAGACACATACTGATCGAGTGGTTATAGGCAGGGGCTTTGGACAATTCAGAATTCGAATCATTCAGACCTGGATTCAAGTGTGAGTACTGCCATTCTTTAGCCCTGTGACTTTGGAAGAAGTCACCATTTTTTTTTTAATCCTTAGTTTTATTTGAAAATTCAGGATGATCATATTTACCAAGTTGTTTCGAAGACCGTGATAATATATGTTAAGTGCATATAATTAGGAGTGTTGTTAAATGATATTTCTTCCTTTTTATGTGTAACCTGTCCTGTGAAATCATTAAAAACAGCTGTTTGAAGGAGGTATTTGAAATTCTCTCTGAAGTATATTAATATATCCTGTTTTGAGAGAAGCTGTTTCCACAGTGCAATATTAGCTTGTCTTCACTGTATTATTTTGTCTATAAATCACAGCTGTAGAGATATGGAATGGATCAACTTTGCTATAACCTAAACTCCTGGTTTGAATTCTGAATTTGAGAGGAAGGAGTGTGTGTGTGCTTGAGAGACAGACAGACAGACAGACAGGTTTTTGGAGGTGGTATGTTTGGGAAAAGCAAGGGTGTCTCCTTTCCTTCATAATAATAGAGTGATATGCATTATTAGAGATAAAATTAGATTTGTATTTGACAATATCTGTTAGTAGGTTCTAACCTCACTGAGGTGTTATGACAATGAAGGTTAGGCCGGTTAATAAAGTATTCTGAAAACAATGAAAGATGTTCTGTAAAATTAGGTGTTTGACATTATTTAATTTTTAAAAGTATAGCCCTTAGTGATATTTTCTTGATTCTCTAATCAACTACAGTTCTGGTGTTTTGGCAGTTGGAAGATACCTGAGCCCTCTCAATGACTTCATCAATTGAGAAATAACACTTTGCTTTTAGTGTTTTATATTCTCAAAGCTCAGACATTTCAAAGTCATGCTAGGTAAAAATGAAATATAATGACTGCAGAGAAGACAAGTGAAAATGAGAAATGTGATACTTCCTGCAATTTAAGAGGGTTAGTAGGTTACAATGCAGATCTCTGTACAGGTGAATGAAGGGGTCTTTGAACCCTGGGTGTGTCGTTCCGCTTAGAAGGCTGTTCTGAAATTATTGTCTCCTATACAAATAGGCCCCTTAGGACTGGTCTTTATAGAGACATGCCTTACACTGTAACTACATGATTAACATTTACAAATAAGGCAGTGGAGCCCTCCAGTGCTTAGTTAGCACCTAGAGTAATCTTTAGCAACAGTAACAGTAAGTCACCAATTCTTAACAGTATCTCCTGCTGGCCCCCTGTAAGCAGGGTAGGTGTGTGCGGAAGGCAAACAGTAAGACCTTATACTGCAAATCCTTCAAGCTCTTGCCATTCAATGTGTGATATGCAGGACCAGCCATAGCAGCATCACCTGGGATCTTCTTAGAAATGCAGAATTTTGGGCTCCACTTCAGATCCACTGAGCCAGAAACTTGCAGTTTAATAAGATCTGCAGGTAATTCATGTGCATGTTAAAGTTTGAGGAAGACTGCTTGAAGCAATAGTTCTTCTTGTAAAGGGATATTGAACTGGGCAAGCATCTAAAACCATTTTAAGTTCAAATGTAGAGAATGAAATTAGTCCTTACCAGAGTGGAAAGTTTCCTTCTTTCTTTTTTTTTTTTTTTTTAATTTGTTGGGGTATCATTGGTTCAGAACATTATATGATTTCAAGTGTACAACATTATGATTTGACAGCTGTGTACTCTATTTCATACTCACCACCTGACATCTAGTTTCTTTCCATTACCAAATATTTGACCCCTTTTACCCACTTTGTCTCCCTCCAAAAAGTAACATTTCTAATTAGAACAATTCCGCCTGTATTGGAAGACATTTTTAAAAAGTTATTAATTCTCTTCCCTCCCAAACTCCCATCTGTCCTCTGAAGTAACCTGAACAGTTTGATATGTATCTTCACTTCCTTCTCTGACATTATGTGTAACTGTTTACATGTTACAAAAAAAAAGACCTTACTGCTTTGAAACTATAAAATATTATACTGTATAAAATGTAAGTCTCTATAGACCTTACAGTGGAATTGCTCTTTTTCCCTTAAGAATGTATCACTGACATCTTTCTAGTTCATGTCCACAATTTATTCTTTTTTTTAATTTATTTTTTTAATCGAAGAAATGGTTTAAATTTTTTCCACCTGTCTACCTCTCCCCTCCACCATCCCTTCTGATAAGCACTAGGAAAGTTTCTTAATTGGTTATAGCCACTATAAAAGTTGCAAGTCTAAAGGAACGTGTAGATGTGAGGTTAATTACCTACCTACTAGATCATGGTGAAGAAATTCTTTAAGTTAGCCTCATCTAAAGAAGTCGGATAAAGCTTCGTCAGTCTGTGTGGCAGATCTGAGTAGACCCCAAAGGTTAAAACAAAACAAACCAGAAAGAACAATGCCATAACAAAAGCAGAGCTAAGCTCAAAAATAAGATATGAGGATATAAGGTTAATGACAATCTGCTGTCAACATTAACGAGGCTCCCCACTATTTGCAGGCTAGGTTTAAAAGCTATAATGAAAAGAATTTTGTCTGGAGCTAGTGCATATTCTTACTTAAGCTAAAGGGAGAACTTTGCCTCTGTCCTAGCAACTAAGTCAGTGACAAATCTGGGGATACTGGTGAGGATACTGGTGGGGGTCGTGGGTGGTGAGCACATTTTTTAACAGTTTTTAAAAGTAATTGGTTGGCCTGATTCTTGTTCATTCTGTGATGCAGAGGTTATTGAAGGCAGCAATGCGAAAGCAGGGACCATCCTGTTCAATACTGAGTTGAAGTGGCCAGGCTCTGAGATGCACATGCTCCTCCACCAACCAGCATCGCAGGCCTCTTCTTCACATGTTAGAATCTGGCCACTCTTCAGAACCAAATTCAGTATACTACCCTGAAGGGCCTGAGAGACACTGTGCGCTCTCTGCAGTCATAGGCAAAGTTTGTCTGTGTGCCAGTGTACATTTTTTTGCTCCCCAAGAAGGAGATTTATATCACTCGTATCATTTATATCAGATTGTCGGGGCATCTAAGATCTAAAAAAAGTTTAAGAACCAATGGATTGAAGGCTTTTTACCCATTTTCCCAGGGGAACATTTTGAAATTATGTCCTCCTGAGCTGTGTTATCCCTCAGATTTCTATAACTGAGTTAGTTAGGGTGTCTTGCAGTGCAAAGAACAGAAAATCTGGCTTAAATTGCCTCAATCAATAAAACCAAGCCACTGACTTGTGTAACAGAAAAGAATGTCAGGCTCACTTCAGGTGAGACTTGATCCCAGGTTCAAAGAGGTCAACCAAAGTGTTACTGCTTTCTTTGTTTCTCCTCCGCCTGTTTTTTGTTTTGTTTTTATTTATTTATTTTTTTTTTTGATATTGACTTTCTACTAAAGCTGGATATTCATATGGTTCTCACATGGTGGCCAGTGACTCTAGGGCTACCTCATTTCGAGTTGGAAAAAAAAAAGAGAATCTTTGTCCCATCAACCTTAGGAAAACATTATGGGATTCATTGAGCTTGGACTGACTTAGGTCACACACGGAGTCATTTTGCCAGTGGGATTGTGGATTTAGTTAGAGCATGTGCTCTGTCCCTGGAGCTGTGACAGCTTTCCTCCAACCTTATGGGTCCCCAAACAGAAATTAAGGGAATTAAAATCTGAGGCAGGAAATAAAAAAAAAAAAAAAACATGCAGCAACCCAATTTCTCTGAATGCCTACTCCATTTGGTGCTTTACTCACACTACTTTCAATACCTCATTGTCAACACAATGAGACAGGTGTTATTGACTCTGTAAATGAAATATCTGGGATTGTGGCACTTGTCAGTTTATCTTGCAGGGTTCCAGGTTTATGAAGAGGTGTTCAGCTGGGAGTTAGGGAGGGGGTAAGTGGGAAAAGAGCCAGACTCATTCTTCCCTCAGTGAGCCTTCTCCCTTCTGCATAGTCAGTATAACCCATACATCTATGTGCTCAATGCCTCTTTTCACCAAACCATTTTTGTCTATTATGTAGGAAAAGTAGAACTTTCATTAATACCATTCAGTTTCCTTAATTAAAAAAAAAATGTTGCTCTATGCTGTTTATATGAAAGAACTAAAATAATAGATTAAATATTATTTCTCTTGCAGTTATTCGATTCTTACATTAAACTCTGTTGCATGAACATGAATCTGAAACCAATTAAAATGATTATGCATTGATTTTCCTGTTGCAAAATTAATCAAGTTCTTTAGATGTGGTAAAAATAAGAAACCATTTTAGATTGGAAAAATAAGCTACAATTCAAAAATTGTTGTTTTAATTAAAAATACCTCTGGAAAATTTCTTCTTTTAAACTGAAATATCCCCCTTAATAAAAGATTGACAATAGATTTTTTTTTGTAACATAAAGTGTATCTGGAAAATTTTTGACACAATAGTTGAAAGAAACTTATAGGACATGTGAATCACCTTGGTTCCAGAATTCAACCTGGGCTAGCCAAGATTTTTACTGCTCAGAAGCAAATATGGAAACATATATTATAGAGGAAGTGTATCATTTGATTATATATTGTTCTGAATATAATCTATGTTGTTGATTCTCATGAGCTTCATCCAGTGTACTTTCACAACTAAAATATCCTCTACTCCTCAAAAAGACAAGAAGACATTTCTAATTTAACTGTATTTTTGCCGTTTTCATGAAATTACTCTATTGGATGAGTATTTGTACATTCCAACCGCCCAGGTGATTATTGGTAAAAATCTTTGCCTGGCGGTCTCTGTGGCACTTAAGAGAAAGGAAAAGACTAAATGTTAAAAGAAAATTTGTGTGGCTTGCCTGGTAGAGATTGAATACCCTTTTATGTTTCAAATATTTCTATTAGATACTCAGGTTTGAAAGGTAGATAAGAAAATTTATCACCACTTTGACAATAAGAGAGCAGACAGTGCTTAAATTACTTGCGTTAGGAGAGTGAGGGAAAATATATTGATATTTGTTCCATAACTGATTCTGTGTTCAGCACCAGGCTGCGTGATATGGGGTCACAGGAAACCTGTGACATAACTCCTGTCCTCAGTGTGATTACGATAAGGTTTTGAGAAAAGACAGACTAATATAAATTAAATGTTTTATGTTATCCATTAGCAAGACTTGTCCATTTTATCCCCAAAATAAATTTCAAATTTGACCACTACTCACTAATTCTATCAAACTAGTGTATTCCGATATCATTTCTCACCTAGACTTCAACTCTACCCCCAAGCTGATCTCCCTGCTTCTAATCCTTGTCTCATACCAATGACACAGCCAGAATTACACTTAAAATGTAAAGCACATTGTAGAACTCTTCTCTCTCTCTCTCTCTCTCTCTCTCTCTCTCTCTCTCTCTCTCTCTCTCTCACACACACACACACACACACACACACACACACACACACACACACAAGGTCCAATGATGTCCCAATGCATGTAAAGTAAAAATCCAAACTCCTTTCTTTTGCCTTGAAGTCTTTACATGATCTTAGACCCCTGCTTAAGTCTCAGATCTCATGCTATCATACTATGCCTTGGGGTTACTGCCCTCTGGCCTGATTAACCTTCTGATTCTTTGAGGGTATAATAGAACTTATTGTTTCCGTGTGAAATATGCCTTTCCTATATGTTTAGGTAGGCGCCTCCTTTTCATCATTCGGATTTCACTTACATCTCACCTCTGTGAAGAGATTTTGCTTGGCTACTCTGTCTAAAAATATCATATTTGTTGATTTATTTATGTGGATATCATCTGTCTTCAACTTCAGTGGAAAAGTCCATGAGGTCTGTGTTTCTGTAGGTCTCGTCTCATTCATCCTCTTATTCCCAACATATTAAAATAACACCCTGTATTATAGTAGACTTTGAGTAACATAAGATGGCACTAAATTAGTGTAATTTTACATAAGTGTAAATGCATTCAGGATTTTAGACAAACATAAAAAGCCTGGACTATTTCGTAAACATTTTGAGGAGATGTATTAATTGGAGTAACAATCTCGAGGTTAAATAATATTTTAATGGTGTCTAAGAGAGAAGGGGAGTATGTCCATGATTTTTGCCATTGCCTTTACCCCCACCCTATTAAGAAAATACAGGATAAATTTCTTTGGGAATAAAAAAAGAAATCTAAACTGCCTGCAATTATTTTTAAAATTTCTGAGAGAGCTTTCTTTTCTTTTCTTTCTTTCTTCTTCTTTTTTTTAATTTGGGAAAGTTTTAAAAATCAAATAAAAAGTAAAAAGAACTAGTACTTAATGTCTTAACAAAGTATTAATTTGATTGAGTTTCAGAAAAGACCTCATTAAGCTGCATGATAAAGTGATTACTCAGTGTCACTTTCATTGGGTTTTCAGCAATTATCTGGAACAGCTTTTAGAATGAGGCAACATTTCCCTTTTCGGTAGCACTTGAAACCTCCTTGATGTTGACACAGAAATGCTGATAGGGAAAGGTGAGGAACAAAGGGCTGCAAGCTTTGATTCATGCATGCTAAAAATATCACATCCACCTCAAGAAGGTTGAGAAATATGTCAGAAGCATTCTTGAGCATTTTTTTTTCCTGTTAAGACCATTCACAAATGGCTTTTGAGTGAAGTGACAATGAATTTTTTCTCACTCAAGTCCTAGGCCATCTCCGAGCATACAATTTGAATTAAATCTTTATATTTAATTTTCTAATTAGATTGTTCTCCTTTTGTGGCCTTTTAAGCTTTCTATAAACTTTGTACTTCCTTGTTTCATTAATCCCTAAAATACCGGCATTCTACCGAGAGATTTATTGTAGTATTTCCATCATTGTCAACAGAGCCACAAAATCATTCTAATATATTGGAATTTCCCATCCATGAAAAAATGCTGTCTAGGATTTATAAGTATTAGTTGATTCTTATTCAACTCTGTGATGAAAGTAGAATTTTTTCCACTAATGTGTTATTACCATTAAAGCACAGACAGATATTTTATATTAATTTGGATAAAGAGTAGATAATAGAGAGCTGGAGTTTCCTAAATTAGATACATTTTTGGTAGTTAGTTTCATAGTTAATCTTAATTTATCACATAGAGTAGGGTAATTATCACAATGTGGAAATGAGCCAGGATTATTGTATCACTGGAAAGTGACTAAGTTTTAGGTTTTTGACAAGGAAATGTATAGAATTGCCTAAACTTCTGTGTTATTAATTACTGTAATTTTATGCCACAGTCCATCATATATTTCATCACGTTTCAAAAGATGATTTCTCCGCCTCCTTATCAAACGACCTTAGGAGAAAATGTTCTTGTATTACTGTTGGAGTTGATTCATACTCCCTTTAATTTAATTGAAAATGGTTGCTTGGTAAGGTCAATTTTTATGAGTTTGTTTCCATCATTCGATGTGGCAAACCATTAGTTATCATTATCTAAATTAGCATGGATTTCCATGAAAAGTGAAGGGAGTAAATTGCTTTATGGATTTTTGAGAGTGTAACTTTTCTTAACACATACTTTTCAGCAGTTGCCTTGTGTTAAGTTTCAATTTCTATTCTGTAATTTCTCCAGCAATTTAGAGGTATCCGTGTCTGATAGGACATAATGAAAGGATCAAGTTTTAGAAGGTACAAAAAAGGGAGGTCTCTGGAATCATTAACAAAAGTAAATAAATCCATATTATTGTAGACAGAATTTCAGTGAACACTATGTAAGGGAACACCAGTGGGATGTTTTAGGAAGAAATGGACCTGCTTCCCAAGAAGAGACAAGACTTTAAGGAGAAAAAGAAATGGAAAGTTGAAGCAAAAAGAAAGCAATGCACATCCCTCTCAGTGGCTTATAGATTGAAATATATCCCCTCACCCCCGCCCCCAAAAGTACATATGTTGAAGTCCTAACCTCTAGGACCTCAGAATGTGACCTTATTTGGACATAGGGTCTTTACAGAGGTAATACAATTAAAATGAGGTTATTAGGGTGGGGCTGAATCCAAGAGGACTGATGTCCTTAGAAGAAGAAATTTGGATATGGACACGATAGAGAGAAGACACTGTGAAGAGACACAGGAAGAAGATAGCCATCTTACAAGGCGTGGAGAGGTGCCTGAAACTCATCTATCCCTCGCAGTTCTCAGAAGGAACCAACCTTGTCAACACTTTGATTTTGGATGTCTAGCCTCTAGAACTGTGAGACAATACATTTCTGTTGTTTAAGCCACTATTGTGTTACTTTGTTATGGCAGCCTAAGAAACGAATACGACCCATAAATTATGACTAACATTTCAAATTAAAAAAACTATCCAGAAGCTTCCCAAACATCAGGACATTAAACCTACAGGAATTCCAATAACTGTTTTTATTGAACTTTGGAACGTAGAATCCAAGGAAATTTAGGATCCAAGCAGAGTTCTTTGAAAGCCTTTTATAATCAAAAATTCAAGTGTACACTGATTGGGGGAATGTTATACACACACACACACACACATACACACACACATACATACACACACACATACACACAGACACAAAAGGAACCTCCTTTCATCGTATTGATAAGAATAAGTCACAATACTTATTAATTTATGGGGAATTTAGTCAAATAGCGTCTGTTGTACTATGGGACTCTGAGGCTAAAATGGAAAGTGAATCCATCATGGAGATTTATCCTGGACTAGCTTGCATCTGGACCAAAGGTAATCCATCAGGTTTATCATCCCCTATACAAAGTCCATCAACTCCCTGTTCCACATACCCAGTTTGTGTGCACGTACAGCCCAGCACAAATCAGTCTCTGAAGCATGTTGGTGGAATGGGTGTGTGTTTGGTTTTTGTAAGTTTTTTAGTAATGACAATCTAAAACCATTTCCTTTGTTCCTCTGAATACTAAGCTGAGCAATGTTTGATAAGGAGTCGGGTAGTAGAGGTTAGAATCAGGACCAGCCCTGAGCCACATGGTGAGAGGTCAGAGGCACCTTTCTCTGGCTCCATAAATCTCCCATGAGTCTCATATCTTTTATGAAGTCCTCCGATTTCCTCTATACCTTTCTTCCTGGGAGGAGTGATGAGCTCTTAAAAGGTACCATGTGCTGTACACAGCTCTTCATAAGTATTATGCTGACATCAACTCTTTGACACTAACGCTATTATTATCTTCAGTTTACAGAAGAAGAAACTTTGACTTAACAAGGTTAAATGGCTTGCCCAGTGTCACAGGACTGACTAAAGAGCTGATATTCCAAAACAGGGGTCCTTTTTGCCTCCCCTAACAACCAGCTTCTCAGGTATCAGATTTCTTCATCAAATCCTGCCTCATCTGTCTGACCAGCTAATTCCTGATAATGTTATAGTAGGTTATAATGGATCTGTTCACTTCTAGAGAGGATATTTGCATTTAACAGGATGTTTATGAAATGATGTGTTGGCAGAAAAAAATGATACTCATGGAGGGAATTTCTCATTCTTATTCTAGCAAACCATGTAATCTTGGGCAAACCACAACCTCATGAGCTCTGGTTTTATCGTCTATAAATATCAGAGTTGAATTAACTACTCTCTAAAGATCCCCCCTAGGCTTAAATTTCTAAGATTCTTTCACATTAAATGCAACTCCTTTTCAGCCTATGTGTACACTTGGCCCTGATTAAACCTTTTCATAAGTTGGCGATTGGAAATACAAAGTCATAATAAATATGAGAAAATGGGAAAGTCACTTTCTAGCTCTCAGTCTCAGTTTTCTCATATACAAAATGAGACTACCAAGAGTACTCACCTCATAGATTGATATCACACCTGCCTAATAAAGTGCTTGGAACAGGTTATGTGCTCACTGACTATAGTTATACTAATATGATAAACGTTGGTATGATCAGTTCTATCATCTCCCCAAGGAAATCACAGTATGTCTATGGTTATAGAAAAAGCACCCATCATGACTGGTTTTTTTTCAAACATAAGGCATTTTATGCAGAGCGTGTATTTTAACTTTGTATTCTACAGGCATTGATCTCTCACTAAAAGCTGGGCAATGTTTATATCAAGCTGTATATCATCCATGTGTTCATTTATGCATTCAGACTTTCACCCCGCCTCCAAGCTGTGAGAACAATAGATATTTTAACAGTCTGAAGCAAGAAGGATATTAGCTCCATGAATCTTTATTTTAAATTACATTTCTGTGTTAGAGGTGTCAAAATGGTAGAACAAGTTAAGCGAGATTGTATTCCCCAGTAGGGCTATTGAAGGTGGTTACAAATAAATTGCCGTTGCAGGTGATGATAGCAAAGTCCATGCCATCTTTTATTTAGTAAAGTATTTCTTCTAACAGCTTCTTTTATACACTTTGCTTTCTTCTGTTTCAAATCAATCATATTTGACATGTTGCCCAATGTCAGGGTGAAAAAATGCAGTACCTAGTTAATCAGCCAGATGTTTGGCCTTATACTGGCTGGAACATCTGGATGTGTAACTAAATGTTACATTTTTTCATCCAGTCATTTTCTGTTGTGTTACTAGACAGCGCCAAATAATAAATCACAGAAATCTTTTATTAGGAGAGAGATCATAACATCTTGAGCCTGAAGTCCCAAGGCCAAGGCCTAGCTCTTCCTCTTAACAATTGCACAGCTTTGTGCAGAATTGGAACCAATTGAGATAATAGTGTGTGGAAGCATTGTATAGATTCTAGAAGCTTGTGTTGTTAAAAGAATTTTATCTCCTTACTTAGCTATACAATTGTCAAGTAATTTGTATCTCCTAGAACGAAAGTTAAAAAGGAATAAAAATAAATAGACTTTAGAAGCCAGGTTTCAAAACAAGACTGATAATAAGTCAAGATTCATCAAATGCTGACTATGGACCATGAACGCTGTGAAGTGGGCATTATTATTTTTCCCATTTCACTAACAATATAACTAAGGACCAGAGGGGAGGGTAAACAATTTGCCCAAGATCTAAAGGTCCGGGTTTGAACTCAGACAATCTGATTCTGGAGTCTGTATCCTTGACCGGTATAATACTCTCTATACAACCTCTCACATCAAAGTATTTACGCAACTTTTAGTACTATCACTTATTAACTTGTTTTGTCATCTATAAAATGGGTATAGTATTACTTACTTTAAAAGGGTTATTATGAGGTTTAATTGAGAGAATGCATGTAAAATGCTTAACCATATTGGTTTATGGTAAGTACTAATTAAAAGGTAGCTATTTTTACAGACCGGGTTATACAATATTTGGGATAAAACAAATAACCTCAATACTGATTTAATTTGAATATTAACTTCTAAAAATCTCACCTTCTGAGAGCCCATCCAAGAGATTTTTTTTTTTTTAGAAGAGAGTTTCTAGAAAGTTAAGCACTTTTGGTCAATTCTTGATCTAGGCTATTACTTATAATAATTGAAAGCCCTCAGGTTATTATATTTTTATGCTTCATTTCGATAGAAAAACATGTTCTGAATATGGAAGACTTTGTTCACTCTTTTCCTTCACTTTCAGGTACTTATTAATAGGAAGGAATGTTCTGGACTCTCTCTCTTCCTTTTTTTCTTCTCCATCTCTTCTTTTCCTATCTTAATTTTATAAACTATAATCCTATAAGATGACTTTTTTTGTGTGTTTGTAATTTATGAGTCAAGGCTTTAAGTAAGTTGCATCATGTCTCATAAATAAAAAGAAGTAGTAGTATTTTAATCCATCTTAGGGCTTGAGGCTCAGTGTTTTAGATGACAAAACATGAAATATTTCTATTATTAATAAGTACGATGATGAAAACTGTCATTTATTTACTATTTACAATAGGCAAGATATGTTGCTATATGGTTTGCATACATTTTCTGATTTTATTACTGCAAGTTCTTGGGTATCAGTCGGCAACTTTTTTCACTCCCCATTTTATCTTATGATCTGGGATCTTTAGTCATTTTCATTAGTTTTGTGTAGCGTGACCTTTACTTGATTGATTTGCTTCTCAGAATTCTCCATTCCTCATGTTGTGAGGAGCACAAGTTTATAATTAGGTAGTAAATTTGGTCATCAACTTTGATAGAACAATGGGCAAAGCTGACACATTTTAAAAAGACTTTTCTGAATGTGCCAACATTGTGTTGAGCTGGTTTTTGTAACAGCTAAAACAGCTTTTGTCAACACTCAGCCTGTTTAAATCTCAAGATTATGATGTTTTCAGACCCAAAATGAAAGTGACGCAATTTCTTTTAGTGCCCCCATAAAAGTCAAATATTTAATCTCAGGAGGAAATTTAGAAGATAGAAGTAAAACCTTAATGAGATGCAACATAAATAATAGAAGTCCCCTTCCATGAAATGACTTGTGATGATGTTTCTTCAAGGAAATAAACTATGAAATAAGATCATTTTAGAAGCTTTAAATCCACTGGTGTAAACCTTGCACTTTAAAAATACAGTGTCAATAAGATTAAACATTTAGTAAACAGAAGGGATTAGACAATTAGTATTCACATAATGTTAATTTTTCCAAAACATTAGAAATGCATTGCCAAAAAAATTTAAAAAAAAAAAAAAGATAAATATTTTCAGGAATTCTCAGTGCATAAAACCTGAGAAGTTACTGGGCCACAGCAAAAAAGAGGATTCTTTTCTTATTCTTTATGCATCCTTTTGTGTAAAAGCACCTCCTGTTCTACACACATGTGCACGTGTACACACACACACACATGCCAGTCACAGTTTTCCCAGTGCTTGTTAAATAGAAGGCACTCAAGAAATATTAGCTATCCTCCCTAATTATATTCTTATTATTTAAATGCAAACGATAGAGGAAAAGAGTAAACCTGGGTTGTTAAAATACTATAGGGAAAGCTCTAAAATTTTTATACCACCTCATTTTATTCTTCTAATCACCCTAAAGTGTCCTCATTTATTGGTTTAGAGATAATGTAACAGCACAAAATTGAGTTGTATCTCCAAAGAACATTTTTCTAAGTTTCGTAGTTGTATGTGAGATGGTAGTAAGTGCTGACCTCCAGGGTATGTGAAAGACAAATGGTGCTATTTGGCTTCTGCTTCCCAAGTACAGATTTTGCCTAAGAAATGGGTGATCGGTTTTGGTTTATAATGATTAAATTTGCAGAGTCAGGTCACTTGGCACAGATACATATTTTTATGGATGGTTTTTCTTGCCTTAGAAATCTAAATCAGGTTATTTGCCAAAGGAAAGTGACAAAGTTTGGTTATTGGGTAAAAGAAAAATACTAATCTAGATTGGCTGGATTTTGGTAGTGATTTTGAATGTCATCAAGAGTTAATTATAAGGAGTCAATACATTGTGCCATATTTGTAGATTAAATGGCTAATCCTCCCCATTCCTGGCTCATCCTTCTTATTTTCCTTCCTTCCTTCCTTCTTTCCTTCCTTCGTCCCTTCCTTCCTTCCTTCCTTCCTTCCTTCCTTCCTTCCTTCCTTCCTTCCTTCCTTCCTTCCTTCCTTTTCTTCCTTCTTTCCTTCCTTTTTTCCATCTGTCATTCCTTCTTTCATCTCTCTCTCTCCCTTCTTTCTTTTGAATTTCCCAGCTCCACCAATTGACTTCTTTTCGACTACAACTCATACTACCCTTTGCCTGGTTATAATTCTAGTTATAGCTGTAGTCAAAATAGATAGAAGTTAACCTCAGAAGGAGGGAAGTATGAAAGCTTAAAATTGTTCCTGGACTTCTCCTGGCATCGATGTTCTCAACAAGCTAAGGCAGCTTCGGTTTTCACAATTGAGCTCCTTAGAATTGACCGATATTGTCTGTTGATAGCATTCTACCATCTAATAGTAACACAGACACTTAGGTTCTAGCCAAAGATGTGTGGTTCTCTTCTCACTCTGGTTCTTTCTCTCTTGCCACTAACGAGTACTCCCAGACTTCACTAGGAAGCAATATAATGCCTGAGGGAAGTCTGTAGGGATGGTGGGAGTTAGTCTGTTCAGCTCCAGTCCCTGCTAGGCACGTGCTGATCTGTGTAACCACAAGCAGTCACTTCAAATATCTAGGCCTCTTTTGTGCCATCTGTAATATGGGGTAATATCAATATATATTTCTATTTTCCAAAGCTGTTGCAAATGCTAGATGAGTGATACACATAGAAACCCAGTTTCTCAGGCTATTGGACTTTCATTGCTAAAACCAGGATAGTCTCAGGCAAAGTGGTACACAGGTGAGCACCCCGTCTATGCCAGACACAATGCTCAGCAGTTTGCATTCACTGCTCCATTTTAATCCTTGCAGCAACCCAATGAGACCATCCAGGTTTTAATATTGAAAGTTCTACATTTTAAAAAACCCTCACTCCCGGGCAAAGTGGGATGGTTGGTCACTTTGGCACTCAATAATTATCAGCTGTTGTTCTGGTTATTTGCATGGCTATTTTGAAAACCCTTACCGTAGCGCCAAAGACAACATAAGTACTCGATAAATATTGGTTATATTCTCTTGACTTCCATATATGTAATATTATTCTATCTCTAAATTCTATCTTCTCCCTTCCATCCTCCTTTCTTAAGAACTCCTTTCTATTCTGTTCATTCAAGACTCAGATGACCCTTTCTCTGTACCCTATACGTGTCTTTTCTATTTTCCTTTTGAGTATAGTTAGAAGCTTATACAGTGGCTAAAATCTCTCATGCAAACCTGGGTGAAGGAAGCAAGGTCAAAGACCATAATGTAAATGAAAGTCTTTTCCTTTGTATATGATGTAATTTATATTATATGTGTTACGTAAGGTGAGGTCTCAATAAGAATAGGGAAAATAAAACATGCAAGTATGATTAGATTATTATTTGTGACATGTTCTGGTAATATTTTCTTATTAGTAAAAAATAGCCTTGCCTTTTTCCCATAGCATAGTCTAACAATGAAAAAAGTGTCTTTTAAAAGACGAAGTTGGTAAAATCTATCTGTCTTGTTAAATTATCCTAATCTAAAACCAGGGAGCCTGATTAAAACCAGCCTTTTTTGCTACCTCCCACCTTTTCAAGAAAAAAAGGTGTCCTTAACACTTAACATTCTCTTGCCATCTTTTGTTTAGAGTCTGTGTGGAGGTGTGTTATTCAGGCAGGCATAGTTTCTCGTTATAGGAACTAGGGAGCCCAATTGTCTTTTTTTTTTTTTTTTTTTTGGTTTGTTTGTTTTCTTTTCTTTTTGGTTGTTGTTATTTTTTCTTTTAAACTCTGCCAAGTGCTTACCTTGGAACACAGAACTTTACTCCAGTTTCCTGGTTCAATTCTCAGTCAGTATCACACCTTGATGCTGCATTCTCATGCCTTTGAAATCATGTTCAAACTAGTGTTTGTGTTTAAATCCATTTATAATCTCACTTCACTTAAAAATAATTGCAGGAGGTAAAAAAAAAATTAAGAGAAAAGATCCATTAACATCTGTTATTATTTATCTTCTGCATAAAGCAATTTTCTGTTGTTGAATTAAAATCTTTGCCTATTGTAGTGATATTTATTCCCCTCCCTCATTCAACTGGATCTCCTGGTACTGGGTTCAATTTGATAAATGAATTTGTTAAAAGATACAAAAGGTGTCAATCCTTGATTGTATGTGGCTCTGTGATGTTTAATGTGGCTGATTGTGAAAGAGTTGTGGATCCGAGCCTCTATGGAAAGCCTGAAATGGTAAAGAATGAATGTTAATACCATTGACCTTTGTGGATCACTATGGATATAATATTATGAATATTTGTATTAAATAATATGAAGGACTTCTCAACAAAATACCTTGCAATCTATACTTTCTATTATCATCCTCTCTTCTGTATAACAAAGGACAGTGAAATCAGTAACTAAAAATATGGGTGTCTTTCTATTCCAGGATATTCATGATGTTGTAAAGTTCTCTTAAAATTTATAAGGAAAATATTAACTTCCACTCCCTTAACAAAGGAAAGTGAACAAACCCAGATATCAGCAAATGCCATTTGAATTGAGTTCTGCTTGGTTGATTGTAGAATGACCAGTCAGTCATCCTTGTTTTCCTGGGACTGTCCCAGCGCTGAAAGTCCTGTGTCCTGGGGAGACTCTCATTCCTAGGAAAAATGAAAGTTTTAGTCATTCTCATTTTGATTGTAATGATTAGTATGTAATATAGAAGCATGATGAAAGAGAGAGGCATATCTCCTTTTCACCCAATGCTAACTTTTAAACACATGTATTTTTTTCAGCTGGACCTTGAGAAACTGATTTGTGGGTGGCTCTTGAGATGCAAGTAGGACATCCGTTAGATTAGTATTCTCCCTCTGTCTCTTTATGGTGGTTCTAATACTTGTTTAATCCATTGCTCCTTTCATTTGTGTATTTACTGTTGATGTTTCAGTGGCCCACCCTAGGACTTCTTCAGGAAAGCCCCTTAATAATTAGACAGTTGTGTTCCTCTAGGCTTCCTGAGGCTGCAGGCTCCAGGGCATTATTCCCTAAGGCCATTAGGTCAAGTCCAATTATCTCAGCCTGACATTCCTGAGAATTCTACGTCTCTGTTTTTAGATTGAAAAAAGAAAGAAAGAAAATACTCGTGGTTTATTTCCCTAAAAATGAATCTTTAGAAGGATACTAAGTTTAAATGACCATTTTAACCCAATGAGTTACCACAGATGTGAATGTTACCCATATAATTGACATGTTGCATCCTCTGTGTTAGGATTTACCTGTTTTGTTTTTTGTTTTTTTGTTTGTTTTTATGTTAGCGGAATGTTATATCTCTTTCCCTCTGTTCCTTACTCCCGTTCTTTTGCTCCCTTTCCGTGGGAACAATTCTGCCTCTCTAAGAGGGGCTGGAGGTTAGTGACATGGAGCTGTGGGTTTTGAAGTCAATTTGCACCTTAGTTTTGAAGTGTTTGCTCAGGCCTCAGACATGCAGGGCACTGTGTGATAGTTATTCTGGCATCAACTACACACAGCACATCGGTTATTCTTAAAATGAGCAGATGCCCCGGGGAGGTGAGCCCTTATACTTTCATCTCCTACAAGCCAAGCCTTGGCATTTTCTTTAAATTAAACAAAAATAGTGGAAATGTTGCCCCCGAATGCTCAAATTGGTCTGGGAACAAATAGCCGAAGGCTGTCAGAAGAAACTATACTAAAAGGAGTGGCAGTGCCTTTTGGGCATTTTGGTGTCTGATAAATTATGTTTACTCTGTTTTTTCCTAAGATTATTTTAATGAGCTCCTTCCCCCCAGACCTCCCATCATTCTCCATTCAGGACCATCTGAACATCATCTCTTGCCATAAGTCTGTGGAAAGGCCAACCATTATAATTTTCTTTCTTATCCTCACATCCTTAAGGATGTAACTTAAAAGAGGAAAAATTATATTGTTATTTTCCTAAATAGGGCAAAAGGGGGGAGGGGAGTCATTTTGATCAGAAGTTAATTGGAGATGGGAAGAAGCTACAGTGATAATTCCTATAATACATAATGCATATTTAATATACCACTTTGATTTGTGGCCTTAAGTTAAATAACTACATATGTTTAGAGCATAATCCTTTTCGTAATTGTATCGGCGTCAATGGGAGAACATTTGTATTAGTTTCTATAATTGAAAATGCCAAATGCCTGTTTTCATTTATTGAGTGTTTTCAGGTAGCAAAGACATAACTCTTCTAACACATATCTGTTCTCTTTAATTCTAGTTAATTTATAAAGAAATTAAGTATTTTTCTATTTTTCTGCATTGTGGAAGTCATCTTCAGAGTAAGGGTGAGGGTGATTGTTTTTGACAAGTTTTAAGGAACTGGCTTGCAAATATGATTTCCTACAGAGCTATTTTGTGTGTGTGTGTGTGTGTGTGTGTGTGTGTGTGTGTGTGTGTGTGTATGTGTGTAGTTTCCCTCTGGGTAGAGGTTATGGGAAAGTAAAAGCAGTACATTACAGAGTAGTCATTTACTCTGATAATGAACATCACAGTACAGTGTGTGGACAGCTGCCTATTAAGGCCTAGATATCTACGTATAATGTAGATTGTCCTATGTTTCCCTACTAGATTGATTATACGTATACTTCCTGGATTTGAGCAAAAGAGAGTTATTCTTTTATCAGAGTAAACATCTCTAACATTCATAGAATGTTGCCTTTTTCTTGTCACTGAATATCGTTTTAGTATTTATTCCTTCATTCATCACATATTTATTAAGCATCTACTATGTGACTGTTACAGAAGTAAAAGTATGAACTGGGCCCTCAGAGTTTTAAAGATTATATTAAAAAGTGGATGCTCAATAAGTAACTCATGTATTTTAAGAAATGGTTGCCAAAACTTTGGAGGAAAAAAATGTTTTGTAGAATTTTTAATTCTTTAAAAATGATCACCTACATTTCAGATAAACAATTTGCACTACACATTTTTTTTCTAGATAAATGCAGGAGATATGGAATTAAATGGATGGAGAAACATTCATTAGGTTATGCTCTTACCAAGTGGTGTGATGTTGGCAAATTTATCTAATCTCTTTGAATTTTTTTTTAATTAAGTTTATCGGGGTAACATTGATTAATACAATTATATAAATTTCAGGTATACATTATAGTTTGACATTTGTATATTTTATTGTGTGTTTACCACCCAAAGTCCAGTTTCCTTTGGCTACCATATATTTGATCTCCTTTACCCACTACACCCTCCCGCTACCCTCCTATATTTGACCCCCTGAGGAGCAAGGGAGGTAGATGAGGTAAAAGGAGTTAAATCTCTTTGAATCTTACTATCCTTATCTATAAAATGAGTGCAAAACCTATATTATGAGGCTGTTGTGAAGATTAAGATAATTTGTGAAAAATCTGAGCCATAGTAGTTGTTCAGTAAGTGGTAGTGATACTTACACAAGTATTTAGAGTATGGTAGAATAGAGAAAAAACTATCATGCAAACTCTCCTCCTTCCAATATAAATGAAGAAGAATCACCTGCATAGGTGTGGTGAAGGTTGATAGCTGTGACTACACTGTGAAGAGTGCATGGTTTTTCTCTGGAAGGTATTTTGATTACAGAGATACTATTTTGAAGAGGTAATATGCTAAACAAAGTCATCAGTGTACTGAAGGTGTTAAACAAAGCTCTGAGAAAGGAACCATTTACTTTCTTTTCACCTCTTAAATAAAACATAATGCACATTATGGAATCATCTGTAATAGCTGATGCTGGTTTACGGGGACATCAGTAAGCTATCCTCAACTCATTTTTTCCTGTCCCCCCAATGTTTGTAAGAATCAGTTGAGTACAGCTTACTGCCTTCCTTGCTGTAAATTGAATGCTTCCTTCTTTCCTCCACTCCCTACCATAAAATTGATACAAAGGAAGCCTGTCCCAACAAGCTAAACTGGATGACAAAGGAATGACACTCAACGTGCAATGTTTAACACAACAAAAAGTCAAGTGTTAATTAATGACTTTGAGAGCTGTGACCAAATATAAGGAAACAAGATATTTTCTCTCGGATTGTATATATCAAGATTCCAAGGATCCAGGAGAATGGATAATAGAACTGAAGACAATATACAGCATGGCTGAAATCTAAGGATTTCATTCTTATCCTGATTTAATTTTTAAAACTTTCAGTGATTTCACAGCTGCTAAGACCCTCAAGGCAAAAAAAGTACACCTTATATTATTATTAATTCTACTTTAAAAGAAATTCAATAAAACAAAAAATAATTATTGTTTTAGGCTATTTATTCCTGTTTGGGGTCATTAGTCTCTCCTCCAGTTTAGCCTCTTTGGAACAATACAGGTTGATCTCAATAACCAAATAAATTTGCCACTTTTATTTGACCACCAGCTATGCCTATGACTTATAAAGAAATTGTTTGAGTGTTGGGGGAAAATAAATATATCTAACCTATATCCTGAAATCTGGGGAAAAAATTAATTAGGTGCACATGGTGTAAACAAAGGTTTGCTAAATCGCTTGCTCCCAGACAGAAAATGGAACCTGTATTCCATAGTAAAATATACTTTAGAGATGTTGAGAAAAGCTTGAGATTATCTTTACATAACTGTGAAAGAAAGGGAGAGCTGTGTGAGACAGCTGCTAAAAATCTAGGCCCAGGCATAACACACAAAGATAAAAACAGTGTCGAGCTCATTGGTCCCATTGCCGCTCTAAATCTGGACTTTATGCAAAGCAACTAAGCGTCAGTCTAGCAGCTACATTACCTTTATCATGACCAAATTACTGAGTTAAAAGGCATCTGCCATTATTTCAGAAAAATACAGAATGACATTTTCATTTAAAGAGTCTTAGCAGAACAAGGTTTGGATTGGGGCAATAGATAAAACTCAGGGGGTATTTTTAGATGTATATGATAGATGAAAATGGTGAGGGACCATTTAGGATAGTCCTTTTTAGTATTTCCTAGAGCAATCTGACTCATTTGGATTGAAATATCTGTCAGAAGCTGTGTCGCAGTTCAGTTGATCTCAACATTAAAATGTCTCTACATATTCTTCCTCATCTTTCCCCTTCCAGCTTGATAGCTATAATTAGTATTATTATGCTCCCTCATGAGGGCAGAGGACCAGTTGAAATAACAGCCATGTACTCAGTGACAGCTCAAAACAGTTAAAAGAGCTTCTGCTCATTTTCCACTGTCTTGAGTGGCATCTGCATTTCCTCCTCTTACTTTCTTAAAAAAAAAAAAAAAAACCAAACAGCAGAGGAAACTCCGAAGATAAATTATTCCTTTAAAATCATCATTTTACCTTATTTCAATGGAATACTTGTTATAAGCACCAATCCAAACAGATTGGAAACATGATATTTTGATTCTAACTCCTGCATAGAATATCTTAGTACTTCTCAATTGCTTTAGGGAGCCCATGACAATAAAATTCTGTTAAATCTAACACCATTTTTGAACTCTTCCTTGCCCATATTCTGATAAGAAATTTATCCTGGCACAGGTTTATCTCTGTTGGTAATGGGCTTCGAGGCTATAGGGAAATGCTGATACAGTGAGTTATCATCTATCATTTTGACACCTACTCTTTAGCAGATGAAGAGAATAATGGGTGCTTCGGGTGCACCACTGCAGAACTATGTCAGCAGTCAGTACACACGGACCCAGTGCTGGGTGTCTCTGTGTTTGTGCTGTGACCATATATCTATGGCTATCATTCTTTCTTCTTCTTCTCATTTCTTTTCATTTTCCTTCAACAGCTTGTCATTTGTTGCTTCAGTTCACTTCATTTCTTTCATTTCTTGCTCTTTTTGCTGTCTGCCGTAATCCTTCCTAAAATTATGAAGTGCCCTAAAACATCCTTCTTCCTGCCCTTGATTGCTTTCAATAGTTCTAATGACCCCATTGGAAATTGGGTGGTAACTGATGAGGCTGTGAGAGAGGACAGAAGTAGAAACCTTATGTTCACCCTTCATGAGAACGATAGAAAAATGTGATTGCTCAGGAACTTTTCTAAAACTTTAGGTTTTCTTCATCCAGTTCTAGGTTTAAGGTATTTCCCTACGTGCCTGGAAATTATTAACTCATTCATAACTTAAAGACCAATAATTTCATACTTTGATTTTTATAAAGGAGGAGTCCATAATGCAAAGGTATGGGAGTAAGAAATCAATAAAAATATTAGGAAATAAAATGCAATAAGTTTAAATCAAACCAAATAGAGGGAAATGCATAATACTATTTTATTTTTAATGACTTAAGTAGGTAAAATTGAAATATTTAGAGAAAATAAATACAAAGAGAGTTCTTGAAATAAAAAAAAATGTATCTCTTTATATACATTTGTTACAAGTTGAACATATCATTAGAATGATGGCATTTTAAATTTATTTCTCCTTCCAAGACTACATAGATCTATCTGCAGGTGCTATGTTGAGATTCTTTAGATATTGAAAATGCAACATTCTTAGGTAAATTAATAGAGACCCTTTCCCTTTACTGAATATATGTACTCCTACCTGCCATTCAAAAATCCTAAATTCCGAGATTCTTATAATCATGGTACTTGGGAAGGGATTGTATTTTTAATTGACTCTTAATATTAGATGCTTTATTTAAATAAAGTCCAAAACAGACTTTGTTCTGTCAGATATTCGTTTAGTTTCTCCTCTTAAATCATGAGTTAAATCATTATAATATGGAAGGAGAAGAGTGGAATATTGCATTTTCATTGGTGGGGTTCCTTCCCAAGCCTGTTGTTGAATCGGGTAGCTGGGGATCAGGTGTTCTATAGAACAGGAGGGTTGATTTCTTGGTATTTTCTTTGGTGTCTTAATTTCTGGCAGTGACGTCACTGCAGACTAAGAGCAGAGAATGGGGAGTTAGGAAAAGTACAGTGTTTCTATTTGGTCCAGCTAATGGGAAAGGACACAGAGGAAAGAGCTTGCCTATGAAAGATGCTGATATTTCCTTTTTTATTCCTTACCCCAAACGTATTTATCTGCTGAGTCATTAAAGAGAACAAGTTTTGTTTGTCTTCTCTGTATTTGCTATCTTGCCAAAGAAGAGTTTTATCTACTAAAAAAAAAAAAAAAAAAATTGAATAGATATTCTGTTTTGGCACAAATAGCACTAATAACTTGAATTTATGTTTTTTTTTAAAGTGCCTCCAAATTTCTATACATGTATCTTATGTTAAAATTCATAAGGCATCTTCATGAGAGAGGTTAAGATCAGCCTACTTTCTGATTGCAGATACATTGAGTTTAATTCAACAAATATTTACTAAACACCTATTATGTGACAGGTACTGTACTATGGCCTTATAAAAGTGATTCAAGATAGATCAGACAAGGTCCCTTCTCTTCAGATGCTTCAGACTAAGTGTAAATAAACACAGAGCACTTTAATTAACACAAATAGAGTTTAGTCTTGGGATTCTTGGGCCGAGAATCAGATACTGGTAAATTACTTGTTGTACACTTACTCTTGATTTAAACCCCTCTCCTCTTTCTTTTTTTCTTTTTTTTTCTTCCTAGATCACTAATTTTTGGCATTTCCTCTCATTTACATCATCTTTCTGCTCCTCATTTATTGCTTATTACAATATATAATTCCACCAAGAAACCCAAATAACTGTAGATTTTAGCAACATTATTCTCAGTTCAAAAAGAAAGCATTTGCACGGTACAAGGAAAACATCGGGAATAAATACATGCATCTATATGCACGTATAAACTCTCCAACAGAGATTTGATGAGAGCCACATGTTTAATTTAAGATTTTCAAGTAGCAACATTAAAAATAGTAAACAGCTTTTCGATAACTGAATCTATGATCAGTTTTGTAAATCTAAATTCCGATTCATTAAAATTAAATAAAACTAAGAATTCAGTTTCTCAGTCATAGTTGTCATCATTTATCATCAATAGGCATATGTGGCTATTGAATGACTGCTATGTTGGATAGCTGGAGGGCTAGAATGCATTGGAGGTTTAAGCATATGTAGCATATCCTTGACCTTCACAATTTATTATGTCCTGATTTTTTAAAATTGTGTTTGTTTGTTTGTTTACACATGGAAGAGAGAGTAGTATGATAGAAAGCTTTCCCAGAACCCACACCAAGAACTTGAATTTCCCAACTCTTGGCTGAGTGCCCTATTTTGTAATCTCACAGTGAGGAAAGGAAAATATAGGGAAAGAGGAAAGAAGGAGAACTAACATTGGTTGTACATTTAGTTCCTGTCAGGCACAATGCCAAGAACTTTATTTTTATTACTTTTATTTATTCCTTATAAATAACCAAGCATATATTCTACATTCTTCATTTTACAGGAAACTGGGAATCAGATCAATGTAATAACTGCACCAAGATTATTGAAGATTACCGAATTAGCGATTAGTAGGCCTAGGACTTGAGAAAGCTCGGACTGATGCTAGATTTACTGGTTCAAGCCTCACTATGAGAAGGGAATCCAAGAAGAGGCCTTGTATGGTTCTGCTTCTAATGTTTGCAAATCTATGTTTTGGAATAAGTTCTCAGGTTGACTTTGGAGGTCTTGCTACATCTGTTGGATACCATAGCGAAAAAATCAGGGCTCCTTAAAATTTCTATCATTGTGTGGAGCATTATTACCTCAGCTCTTATGGGGCTTTGCAAGATAACAGATCTTGGCTATAAAGGGACATGTTAGGAGCAGGGTTACTGTAGGGAACAGAATAAGGGAACATATCCTATTTTTTAAATATCTCAGTATGAATTTAATGATTGTGTATTAGGGGTGGTTATAAGAAATTAAGAGGATTGAGGCAGACTATTTTATGGGTTCATTGCTCCTTAGTTCTTGAAATGAATTTAAATTAATTTCAAAACCATTTTTTAAGCATCTCTGTGGTATATGTTTTGAGTCTATAAATTCATATGAATTATATTTTAATAAGCACTATATAGTCAAAGAAAAACTTGCCTTCCTAATTTTTGCTAAAGAAACTTTAATCTCTTTCTATCAGTACTATTATTTGGACCAAGCATGCTTCTTTGAGTTCAGTGATTCTTGGCTTATAATGAGTCAAAGCTCTGCATAGCATTATTGCAATTCTTGATCGATCAACGGGTAATGAGGTAATTTGTGGACTCTCTTCTGAATGCTGCTTCTGACTCCTCCCTGCATATCTCTATCAGAAGATATACAAGAAAATAAAAGCAGCAAAAAACCTTATAATTTCCTTTCTAGTCATCAGTCCCCTGAGAGTTTGGGTTGGCGATAGATAACCTTTATTTAAAATAAAATGATATTATGTGAAGATTCCAACCATTCATTTCATTTGATCCCCATCACCCATTAGTGAATTTGCTCTTATTAAATTTTTGTAGATTCCATTTCCTAGAATGAAAGAAAAATAATTATATCAAAAACCCACCCGAAACAGCCAAATTTTCTGCTAGGAAATTTTTTTATACAGTTATCTTCAGACAAAATTATATGAAAAATACTTTGAGGCACTACATAATACAGCATGGAGCTGGAATAATAGACAATAGTGAGGTAAAGAAGCAAAAAGATATGAAAGCGAAGAAGAGTTCTTTTGAAAATGTTATTTCTCAAGATATGTAATGATGATGAGTTAGTGTGATGCTGTAGGAAGTTTCACAAATAGGTAGAGGGTATAAGTAAAGTTGAATACTATAGAACAAACCTGGAGGGAAGGACAGATCATTTACAAAGATTTTTTTTTTTTTTTTAAGGAGAACTAGTAGAGATGTTAGAAGTAGAATATTTGTAGATTCTTCAGCCTGTTATATTTTGGCTTCTATGTCAAGAAGGATGACAATTATTCATTGCATAGTTTTATAGGAAAGATGATTGGTAGTGGCTTTAATATTATGATGAATTTGGCGATGCCCGTAAAATGTCTATGGTATATAACAAATCTTTTATTGTGAGTCCTACCTAGAATTATGTACTTGAAAAAGAAGACTCTCTTGAAACACGTTCACAAAAGGCAAAGGTTTGATATCTCAGCAGGTGGAATGAGACTGAAACATTGAGAAATAGTACCAGTGAGAAGATAAGTGAAAATCTTATAATTGGAGTGAGAATAGGATTCTTCTTGCAGATCACCAAGGAAAGCCTGTGGAGGAAGAGTTTCTCAGCTGAAGATGGGAAAGTTCCATTTTGGATTGGCCACCGAATGAATGACTCACTATTTGCCATTGTCATCTCACTTAACTTATATATGCCTTTATATTTTTCACTTCAGTGATCAAGATTAATATGATATAGCATAAAAATTCACAGGGTTGGGTTAAAAGATTTTTATATAGAATAATAGAACCAGAATAGGTCATCACTTTCTTCTACCTCTATTCTAAATTGACATATGATTCAAAGTTTTGATTATACAAGGGTTTTCCTAATATCCCACTTAAATTATGTAGTGGTTAGGGCTTTGTTTGTGTGTGTGCGATGCTTATGGTAACATCAGCAGTTGAGCCCATGTCCCTTTAATAACACTCATTATAAAATCATAGACAGATGTCACCTCACAATTTTCTTTTTTTCAGTTATTTATGACCCTTCTCACTTTAATAAGTTTGCTTGATAGTCTTTGTTTTCAGCTTAATTTCTCCAGGCTTTTGAAAAATATGGAAGCTTGAGCCAGACAAAAGCATTTCAGCAAGATCATGACTAATTTTGAAGACAGAGAACATAGCTAATAATGTATGCCAGTGACTGCCAGTTAAGAAATAATGGTACTGCACTGCTGACTCATAGTCGGCTAATGGTTCACTATACTCATCTGCACCCCATTTATATTTCAGTAAACTTTTTATATATTGAGCTTATGTGTTGGTTTACATCCAGAAGGTTTCTTGGTCCCTTTGTTCTTCGCACAGTTTGGTTACTTTACAAAACTTGGTATTAATCCGACAGACAAGACAAATGTGGAATAAACGTCTGTCTTTGCTGGCCTCCCTTAAACTTGTCTTCATGTCCATCTCTACTATTTGATGAAGAAGAATAGCTCCAATTTATTGATTTACTATAGGCCAGACACTGTGTAAGTTTTTAATATACATTATTGTACTTAGTTCTTATTAGAATGAGGTGACTATTATAATCTCTGTTTTACAGAATAAGAAAATGAGGCTTAGGTAAAATAACTTGTCCAGGAAGATTTACAGGGATATTTGATCCAAAAATCCATGTTTTTTTCCTACCATGGCTGACTGCCAGCTTGGGGCTACCTCTTGAATCTCAAGTGAATCCTTTCCTCACAGTCTTTTTAACTCTTTCCAATCAAAAAGACATTCTCAGAAAATGACTTAAGTTCATAGTTAGTGATGTTAATTGTCATTAAAAGCCTAACATGTTCTAAGCCCTACTTTACTTGCATAATGTTTAATTCTTGTAGCAAACCCAGGAACTAGATATTACTCTATTTTATAGGCCAAAACACCAAGATTCTGAGAACTTAAATAACTTTTCAAAAGTCATACGGGGAGATAGAAATTGTTACAGCTAATGAGGCTTAGTGCTATTTATATTATATAATGTGAGAAAAATATCAATATTAAATAAATATTTTTTCTAATCGTTCCATATTATCATCAGATTGTAAGGAAAGAATGCAGTAGATCAGATGGACCTTACTATCAGTTCTGAAATTTCACAATGAGTGACTACATAATTCATCCACTATGGATTTGTCATTGTCCACATTTTTTCCTATTCTTTAGTCAGATGCTTGTAAGGAATAAAATACTTAAAAACTTAGTACTTAAATAAAATACTTAAAAAGGCATGCTATTTAAAAATATAGAATAAAAGCTCACGTAAAGTGAGGGTCATTGAGCATATGATTCACCCTCCCGTCTTCTGGCAGACAATAGATTATTTCTTTTAGGTGGGTCTCTAGGAATGGATATTTGTATAAAGATATACTTTAAATGCAGAAATAGTCCTACTAACGTTTAATTTACACTAATTGAAGTGACCATCAAATCAATTTTGTATTTGATCTAACTCAAATGTCATCTTTTTTGAGATATGGTGAAAGAGTAGACTCTGAGGCTTTCTTATATTTTTGCTGTATTTAATCTAGAGGGAAACACTCATGTGGTTCTATCAGGTTTGATATTTAATAGATAAAAGTAGTAAAAGATGTTCTTACTTCAGGGGCACCATGAGTTCTCTCTGGATGGCAAAAGATCTATCAGTGATTATCATGGACCATTGCATAGAAGTGAAAGTATTCATTTTATGGGGGAAAATGTTTTGTGCCATCATAGTAATGACCTCATCGCCCATTCCTTTTGGAGAACACACACACACACACACTCACACACACACACACACACTCAACTGTTTGAGACTAAAATACAGTGTATTGAAGTGAGAGTTTTTATATTTTGAAAACAGGTTCTGAAAGCTCTTTAAAGGATTCTCAGAGATTGATTAGAATCATAAATTTTAGTATGCAAGGTTTCTATTCTTACAATTTCCCCCTCAGTATCCATCCTTCTGTATAATACATTTCTTCATCATTCCTTTTTTTTCTGATTGAATAAAAAATAATTTCCAAGGTCACATTCTGTCTTGTAAGAGATTTTCCCCAAGGAGATTCATGCATCTTCTTAATTTATTATATCTCATAATAACCTCTCATAGGAAAACTGAAGGGAAATTAAAACCACACAGAGATGATGCTTAAATACGCTTTAGACCATTTTGTACCACTGGCTCTTTGTAGAAAGAGTGGGTATACTCATTTCCTAATGGTCCATTTTATTAACCACACAATGTAATATTTTTAATTCAATGCTATCTTTTATGCTTTTCTTAGTAAAGATGCATTTGAATGGGTGAATTGTTTATAATATTAACTTATGTAAGTATTGTTAGGAAGATAAATATTCAAATCTCCATTTTTCTTTGCACCATTTATTGTTTTTTTATCATAGACATCTCTGCTCCTTACTAGCAGGTAATATTGAGCATTAACTAGGACCTAATTCTGGAAAAAATATATCTTTTCAAGGTATCCATTAAGGGTCTGCTTCTGAGAAATATAAAAAGGGACTTTGAGTTTTCTTTGGTTTGAATGAGTAAACTGACTTCCTTTCCTAATTTTATGAATCTGATATGTTGCATCAATACCTCACATTGCTCTCAACAAATCCCAAACCATCTACTGATGAATGAGATGTTCTTTTTGAATTCTTACTTGCCATGCTTATTGTCATACAGAGAAATACCTGAACTCTCCTAAATGTACTTGCTATTGCTAAAACTTACATTTTCTAAGCAAGGACATACATTCTTATAGTTCAGGTGACACCAGTGAAGTGTGTATTATTTCCTTCATTACACAAAATGCTCATGGAAAACACTCTATCAATTATGCTCTAAAGGAAAAACAATAACAACAACAACAAAAAAAATGGAAACTGAATGAAAAGCAATCCCAGAGTATTTGACTGAGCTGCTTATAGCTACTGAACAATATGTAATTGTAAAAAAAAAAAAAAGGCAAAATAATAAAAATAAACTCAGTATTAGGTAAAGAAATGAAAACATGGCCATAAAAGATGCTGGAAAGCAATTTAGCTTTCTACATTACTTCTCCATCACTTGATTATTTTACCGTTGCATTTCTATTTACATACCCAGTTGATTCTTTTGCATCTGGATTTTGCACAATTCTTTCAATAATGTATGGTTCAGTGGCTATAATTACAGGATTGTTAAAGTTCACATTTTACTATTCATCTTGTTATCTCTAGTAATGGAAGGTTGGAATAAATGCACATAATTACACGGTTGGTCCTAAATTATTTTTATATTGCTATTGCTAGGATACACTTGAAAAGAAGCATTTATTCGCTAAGATTTATTTTTGGTGGTAGTGGGTTCTAGCAAAATAAAAGTAATAAATATATAAATGGACTGGTCCCACGAGCTTACTAACATAGTTTTTTCAAGTTAATTCATCACTGTGAGCCTGCTGGGGGCAGGAGATGCTTGGACTCCGTGGAAGTAAACATAGCAAGTATCATCGGAACTCTGATAACAGGAAAATTTCCCTCATGGTGTACTTATCATTCAATCTGTCATTCTACCTATCCATAGCAGACTAACTCAGCAATGTACAGATCTATGGACCAACTTACTATGAGGCATTTCAATGCGTTCAATTTCAATCTAAAGCAATGCCATATATTGTAATAAAAAGATGAATTTGCTTGTTGGAATGATGCTAGAAATAGTTTCAGAACACCACATTTATAGTACTCAACACAGTTTATGGAAATATTAGCATCAAAAAGATCTAAATTGTTCATTTTAAACTGTGGAGTGCTCATTACATGCCAGGCATTGGACTACAGATCAAAAACAGCATTATCAGATACCAGGTAGTCCTTGCAAAGTGGATGTGAGCTCATTCTGCCTTTTCTGCCCAGGGATTAACACATTTGTCTGCACTCACTCAGCTAGTCAAGAGAAAAGGGGATTAAAACCTACTTCCTCAATTATATTGTCATTTAGTGTCCTTACTACTCACCAGTACTTTCAAGTTAACTTTTCCCCCTTCAGCACAGGACCAATCTCCCCTCCCTTTTTCCATAGAAATAAAGTTTGGGGTAAAATGTCGTTAAAAGAATCTACTGTTTTGAGTCTTCTGTGAAATGGCATAGAAAAGAAGGGTAAGGAGACCATTCTAGACATCCTGGTACCAGTCTGAGGCTGTCCTCACAGTGTCCCATGAGTGTCCTCGGTTTGTTTTGTGAGACCTAAGAGTTAAACAAGGAGAGTGCTTTCTGGAAGAATCTGTGTCTCTTTCTGCAGTGGGACATACACTTGTAACACATCGGAGGGCATGGAATCGGCACTTCCCAGCTCATCTTTCTCTTTACGGGGACTGCGTTGTTCTTTGGATGAATAGCTTGCCCTGGAGAGAAATACTACCTAAATATTAAGATTAGATTAGTTTTTGCGCTGCCCCATTTTACCACTAAATTTAAATCCCTCAGCAATCCACTTCCTAGTCTTCCCCAGGCATAAAATTCAGTTTAATAAATGGTTTGTATGCTATTATTTCTCATCAATATGTAAAAACTAAAAGGAATTTTAACATTCCGTACATGTTGGTTAAGATATGGAATGTGATCAATGAGAAAAGGATGTTCTTAGAAGTGTTTCTAATTTTTAGTCAAGTCCTTTCTCCTATTAATATGAAGGAAAAATATATAATATTTAAAATGTAGAAGTACAGCTTAAAAAGAAATCTTGACAATAAATACATGTTTATATATATATATGATATATATATCATATATAAATATGACTCCTAAAATAATTTCTCTAAAAATTGTCACTTGCAAGTAAATATCAAACAAGGAATGTTTTGTTTGTGCAGATGGATTTATTCACATGGAAATATGGAGTCTGTTCTTCCTTTGAAATTCTCAACTTTCAATCAGTTGGCCGTACAGCCAACTGCATCTTTGATTCTCAAAGAATCACAGTAGAGAAAGAAATGGGTAACAAGCTCTCAGTTCATTACATGAATTTAGACAGCTTTCTCTGAAGGGAAACCTGTTTCTGAGGTAGATGATGTCACTGATAAAGTTACAAATTTAGGAACATTGGTATAAAGGTGGGCTCCTTTTTAATTTGGTTTTTTAAAATGACCAACCTCAAATTTTCAGAACATATTTTGAAGAATCTAGTTATTAAGGCCTATGTGTTAGATAAAATGCGTATTTTTTTCTTTTAGGACTGAGAACTCTCAAAGGTGTGGTACATTTCATATTCGCTATGTATGTGAATATTATGAATATAGATGGACGGATCTGAGTGTTTCATTTTGAGTGCACTGTTGCCAGTCCAAATTTATAGCCCAAAAGCAAAGATGTTGATTCCATGCAAACCTATCAATCTAGGGTATTGCTTTTGTAGATTAGAGCTACTCAGACTCTACCTTTTAGTTCTAGTTACTTTAAATCTCCATACTGAGCTATCAAATTTCCTTTTATGATATAAAAATGCTAAGTGGAAGATACTCGAATGTTTCATCAGCTGACTGACAAGTGTTTATTAGGCACTTACTCTGCACCCAACACAATGATAAACATTGTCAAAAATAGTGTGGAAGCTTAACACAGCATCTCTGGCTTCCAGAAACATGCTGTTTATTTGAGGAGAGGTAAGAACACCTCTGTGAAAAAAATCAAGCTTCATGTAATATGTTAAGATTCCCAGCTTTCCACTATATTCAGCTTAGCTTTTCATTGTTCAAGGAATTGCAGGAGGAAGAAAATGAGGGTGGAGGGTGGGGGGAATGCATTTCTGGTAATGACTGGAGCCTCTGAAGCTCCTGAAATCCCAATATCCATGCTGTGACAATTTTGTCTTTCCAGTGTGAGGGACTGATGTGGCACGGGGTGTGAATTGGCTTTGTTTTTGAGATATCCATTGTTCAGAGTTATGTTATCAGGGAAAATATGTTTCAGGAGTACAAGCATCCCTCTGTTGTCTCCTATTAGTGTTCAGTAAGTATCTGGTAAATTAATGAATGAATGAGAAAACAGATTCTATGAAGCAAAGTTGAGTTATAAGGAAGTAGGGAGTTATAAGGAACAGGTTTGGTTTTAGATATCAGTTACACCATTTGGAATGTGTCATTGGTACAATGACCCATTAATTTCACTCTTAAAAGTTGTTCCTGACTGAGTGAATGGTAGGAGAGGTTGTTTGCAGGTAATTTTTTATATAAAGCCCAGTGTCAATCAAAAGAGATTAAATATTTGTCATGGATTCAGGCTAATGGCCTCTTCTAATATACGGTTCCACTTGTTCTCAAACCAAACCAGATGTCCTACGATGTGCCCACTGCCCTTTTGCTAATGTATTCATCATAATTGCCTTTATTATAGATTTCTTTCATTTGACATACAAAGATCTTTTACTTGACTCCCCTCAAAGAACAAGTGACTGAGCAAAGGTTCATCTGAGAAACTGTCGATGGCTCTGAAACACAGGACCCATACAATTTACCATCCACTCACATTCACTGTGATTCTGGCTAAGGTACAGGGAAAGAAACCCTGGGGTCTGACTACCATCCACAACCAGCCATCAGGGATGACCAGCATCTGATCCCTCCTGCTGGGTGCCTGATTAGAACTGAATGTCAGTGAAGAAACTGGTGAGTCTTTCTTCGGCTTTCTTGCTCAGATGTAAGAGCATCATTGCTAGATACACACAGAAGAAAATGTGAATTGTGAAAACAAATAGTGCAGACAGAAGGGCCGGAAGTATAGAGGAGTGTTCTAGTAGCATTTTATATGGAGCTCTGTTATGGTGTGTTGTCATTATATGTTTACATGTCAGTTTTCTCTTCAAACTGTAGAATTCAGCAAAGCAGGGGCCATTTCTAATTCATCTTTGTTCCCAGTACCTAGCACAAGTTAATGTATGTAGTAAGCCTTTAACAATTATTACTCATTCATTTTGTTGAACAAATGAATAATGATTAAAAATAAAGTTCACATATCTTGATTACCTGAGGCTAACTTATCGTGAGCCTATTGACGTCATGAAAACTAGATGAATGAAAGAATAAACAAATGAATAAAGAAATAATCCTTTAAGGCCAAGCTTAGATCACTTTTTAGGCTTCAACATGGCTGTATGCGGTCTTTTGTTTTGGACTTGATTGCAAAGACCAACGAAGTACTTTGCAAAGTATATTACTTTTTCTTCTTAGTTCTTTGTAAGCTCTAGGTGCCTTTTTTTTCTCCCCTCTTACTCTATTTTCATCTACTAGCTTATTCAACTTGCAGGCCCCCTTAAGAAAATGGACCTACTTCTTTCAAAATTTTCCTTAAAAGAGATAGACTTTTCTTTTTTAGGACAAAAATCTTAACCCATTTGAGAGAAGTTTCTTTTAAAATCTTTTCTGAGCTGAGAATGCTATAGAATCTAGAATGATGTTGGGAATCCTTAGGCCTAACGTGATCGTTGCATACTGGTGTTTTCTGTTAAGGGAAGAAAGTAGTGGAATGAGGAGTCCTGCGAGGATGTGTGGGAGTGTGAGCCTTTGGCCTAGGGTGCATTCAGTAACATTTTTGTGGCAGGTGTGTACTGAGGTCGAACACTTCTGTGAGGTCTGGGCTCCTGGGGTTCTGCCCATGCTTATATGACAGCTGCTTCCTCAATAATGTGGCAGGTGCATGGAGCAGGTTCTGCCTACTTTCTGTGAGTGGACAACCTTGCTTGTATCTAAAAGGTCTCTCCCGTGGTGCTGGAATGCTTCTGACAGCATTTCAAGTGTTGTGACGGCAGGACTATAGCTTCATGGTGGAGGACTGTTATTCTTTAAAATGCCACTGATGTCAGTTCTGACTAACCATTTTTATCCTGTTGTCAAATGGAATAGATTCGGAACTCATGGATATGAGAGACTCTCAGGATAAAGTAAATTGGAGAGAGTTTAATTGGCTCTCTGGTCACTCCCCATCCCCTTTCACTGTTTTTGTTTTTTTTTCATAAAATATACTTTCCAGTTTATGCCAATAAAATTTTAATTCTTTATACTGGTCTTCCCTTCTTTTCTACATTCAATTATTATTCCTATTGGACAAGTAGAAACACAAAGTCTGCTAAGCGCATTCTCTGGATGCATGGCAGATATATTGGTCAGAATCCTACAGAATTAAAAAGAAAAACAAAATCCCAGTAGGATTTCTAAGTATGCTCTAATGTAGGACCTCCTGAACACTTCAGAGTCTGTTCAACAGTGTTTTTCCAACAGAGAAAAGGCTAAGCTCACCTCAAGGGTAACACCATTGCATTGGGTAAGAGTCTGGAGATCCGAATATTAGTCCCAGCACAATATGTGATCATGTGATATGACTCATGACAAATTCTTTAGGCTGCTGTTTGCTCATTGAGACAAAGAGGTTGGGGAAGATGAACTCTACCATATTGGGCACAGCACCAGTCAGGGTGGCCATGTGTACAGGTGGTGCCAGCATGGGATTCTAGACTGTGTCAGTGTTTCTAGAGGGTTCCCCAAAGCTCTATTGGGTGTCAACAGGTATTTCAAAGAAAATATGTTTTCTATCAGAATCCATTGGAAAACTTCTAGGTAAACATAGTTAAATGTTTTTTTTTGTTTATTTGGTTTTGTGCAATATGACCCTTGAGGATTTTCCATATGATAACGAGCTCTGTGTATTTCCCAAGGAAGGAATATGTAGTATTGTACAAACATTTGAACATAAAATGCCTTTGGGACATAATATTTCTAAAACCCAACGTTCCTTGAAAGACTTTGTGAAACGTTGAACTATATGATCTCTGAAAGTTCTTGAATTCTATTGTCATCAGAGTAACTGGCACTTCCAAGCCTTTGCCCTTTTTCTATAGAATTGGCTCTGCTGCTTTACAGACTTTGTCTTTTTTGCTTCTTTTTCTCTGAAGAAATTGGACCCTGTTTGCCCTCTCAGTACCCCTGAAAAATGGGAAATCTTTTTTTTCTTTTGTTACCCTGGAGTCTATATATAATTCATCATCCCTAGTCAAAAAGAAATTCCTTGTTTAAGCGCCTCAAAGTTTTGGTCCTATTAGTTTTTGTAAGGTAATTTCCACAACATCCTGATCAACCAATAATTACAACATGACAGGCATAAAATAATCTTCCAGAGCTTTTATAGCATTGAATGCAATCAATTAATGGCATATCATTATACAAATCATTAGGAAAATTGTAAAGGCATTAGATAGAGAACTGGAAACTAGTAAATTGTTTTTCCATGATGATTTTGCATTTTTACTTCCAGGTATAATACAACTTATAATTTCACATTTTATCTTCCAGAAACCCTCTGAATTATCATCTGAATAAGTATTAAACCTTCGTACTTTGAAGTAGTAATTACTTGACCTCTCCTATATATTCTACAGTTTTTGAATTAAGTTTTGTGGGTTATAATCTTGGTTTCACTACATTTTAAACTGTGTCACTTCTCTGCACCTCAGTTCCTCCTCTGCAAAATAGGAAAATAGAATTCTCGCTGAATTATGATCATTAAGTGAGTGAATATGGGTAAAGTGCATAGAACATCCCTGGTACATAGTAAGACCTTATTAAATGTTAACTATTGTTATCATCCTAGATAGAATATCTCTGAAATACAAATAAAGTAAAGGTAGCAGTTATTGCTTGTGTTAAAAGGTTTAAAGGAACTGGGGAACTAAATGACGGAGATGGGGATAGACTTGATTTTTCCTGCATACATTTTATATTGTTGAATATTTTAAAATTGTATATGTGTTTTACCTAATCAAAAAAAAAAATCAAAATAAGCACAAATAGCTCCACCATACAAGTGAGAAATTGAGGTTCTAACTTTATAATTCACTATGCTGATTCCATATGTCTAAGAAGATAGTAAAGTCAGAATTTGAACCAGAGGTTCAAACTCCAAAAACAGTGCTCTTTTTAATAATGTCACTTTTAGAAAGACAGGAAAATGTGAGAGATGTGGCTGTGTGGATGAGGATGATTGGGTGGTGGTGGTGTTGGAAATTTTTGGAAAATTTTGGTAGTATTGAACTCTTTCATAAATTCTATAGATTTTGACATTGGTCTTTTATTATTTTATTTTCCCTATAAGTAAAAACTCATTCCACACCCTTCCCTACTGAGGTGGAGCTCAGCAGACTGGGCTATATGGACACGGTAAGGTGAACCTGTGTGGGGCATAAGGAAATATAATGAGTTGGCTCTGTGGAAGTTAGCATATGTTTGCTTGGCATCCAACCCCCTTGTGCTTTTCATTTGCTTTGAACATTAAGCCTCCCGTTTTCATCTGTCCTCTTTTTGATGAAATGGACATGCAAATTTTCAGAATCCACTCAGCCTTTTCTCTCTCTTGGACAAAAGAAGTAATTGTGCAATGAATCCATCATGTGTCCCAAGGAGGCAAGCTCAATATTTGTCTCAAAAAAGCCTTTCATTCATTTCTTTTCATGTAAGAAACAAAATTGGCAACTTTTTTTTTCACAGCTTGTAAATTCCAAGAAACTCCATATCTTTCCTTTTTATTTGCTCTGTAGCCAAAAACATAAAGGGATCTGTATTGTTCAGCAGTGCAGATCCACAAAACTTGCAGCTTCTCGGTCTTGGCTACAACATGATTTCTAAAAGTTTATGCAGGGACTATTTGAGTAATAAATCACAGAAGAGAAGGAGTGGCTCAGCCAGTCACCCCTTAGCTACTGCCTGAATGAGCTCCATGCTTTATCATCTCAAAATGAAACTACTTCAAATGCATACCTCATTTTATTACCCAATGTAACCTATCTAGATAAATTTAACTTCTTATAGATTTGTTTCCTCTTAGTGTTCATATCTTCCTCAAACTTTTCATTAATATTTTAATACTTGAATAGAGCGTGCCCCTCTTTTCCCTTTAAATGGAACAACTCTAAACTGGCATTTGGTGAATTTACATTATTGCTGTTCAAATTAGGTTGGTACTTTTATTTCATTATTCTGGAAGTCCTAGTCCTGTTAGCTGGAAAATCAAGCTCAGTGTCTTTTACCCAAAGCAATGCTTCTGGCAAATGTTTTCTAGAGATTTTTGCAAACCACCAATTGCCAGACACTTCCTATCCCCCACTCATTTTCCATTTGGTTTGATTTATGTAACCAGTTACATATTTTTATTAAGCAGTGGTAAGTGGTGGTTGAAAGGAATGTAAAATAGGAAAAGTTTAACAATTTGTCCTCAAGGGGCTTCCAGTCCACTATGTGGGTGTTGGAGTGTGTGGTGGGGGGAGGAGAAAGAGGAGACAGAAAATGGAAACAAAAATCACACTACCTCATAGTTTTCTCTGTATTGATTTAAGTCTAAGGTACAGTGAAATCATGGGAGAGGAACCTCTCAACATTTACTGAGACTTGAGAATGAGTTTTTCCTAATAATCTATAAACTGAAGTCCCATTTGTCTAAATTGGTCTTTGGATCACAGATTTAGCACTGCCCTTTCAAATAAGAAACCACAAATTTGATTTAAGAATGAGGAACTACCCATACCAAGTCAGCCATCTTACCCCAGCAGAGATGAAAAGATATATGCAAATTATTAGTATGTTAACTTGGAGTTTTGGCCTTGCTTCTCAATGAGGGGCTACATCTTTTAGACAGACCACAGGCTTTTTTTTTTTTTTTCCCCCTGGCTTTGTAGTTGTGAAGATATTTAGGATCCGAGATATTTACTGACAGGTTTCAGAACCTGACATCCTTGGATTTAAATTCTCACCTAAACACAATATAATCATCAGCAAATTATTTAATCTTACTCTACTTCCTCATTGATAAATAAAATAATACTAGCGTAACTTCATAGAATCATTAGGATGATTAAATAAAATAATGCATATAAAGCTCTTGGTACAGTATCTGTTATATGATAAACCCTCAGTAAATCTTAGCCTCTGCTATCATTATAGTTGTTATTACTAGATTACTCTTTCTCACTTTTTTTTCCCTAGGAAGTTCTCTACCTCCATTTCCCTATTAGGTAGCTGAAGACCTTGGTTGTAATACTTAGATGATAGTTTAAGTATAGTGTCTGTCTGAATCAGCAACCTCTGCTTTGTTTGTTTGTTTTCTAGGTGAGGAGCTCTGTTTTTTAGAATACATTTTATATTTTGCTGCTACTGTTTGCAGATGATTTATAGGTATGTTTTGTCCTATTCAACCTGGGAGAGCTCTAGCCTGTGTGAAATTCCTCCTTGGTGTGAAATTCCTCCTGTTTTCCTTAGGAAACCAAGACAGTTCCCTTTTTCAGATAATTTCATTGTTGCAACTGCCCGTGGAGTTTTGTAGTTCACAGTGACAGATTATGACAGACAGGCTCAAAGCCCTAAGCTCAGCGCTGAAACCAGGTTCATTCTTCATTGAGGGCCATCAATTTATCACACCCATCACCACACAGATTTCTCTCCTAGCCATGTCTACAGACACTCTAGAGGGAGATGCAATTCATTCTTTGGAATATTTCGTGTCAAGCATGTGGTATGTGATTATTAGAGTCACCAAGTGAAAGACCGAGTTAATTTCTATTACTTCCTCATTATAAAGCACTGATGCAAATAAGTCCATTAAAGCCAACCCCAGAAACAGTCATGTGCCATGTGAACAAGGGCATCCCATAGAGTGGGACTGGGATGTGAGCTTTGGATGGATGCCTCTCAGCTATGTCTTCTTTGGCAAGTCACCCAAGCCTTCCTTTCTTCATCTGTCAGTTGAGGGAATAACAGCAATAACCTTTTGGAGGAGTTATAAGAATCCAGTGCCTCAAACATGATAAGGATTCAATAAGTATGGATTATTATATTGTCCTTTTAGTTATACAAAAGGTCTTTTTTGTTATACAAACATGTTGCTTTTGTCTAAGAGTTAAGGGTGAGAAGATTTAGGACTAGAGCTTTGTCCTCAAAGGACCTCTGAAGGATGCTGGATTAATGAAAGATCTCTCTCTCTCTCTCTCTCTCTCTTAATAACCAATAACTGGTTCCTTCTAAAAGAAACCAGTGAAAGTCAGGTTTGAACAATTCTGTGAAGAGCAGACTTGGAAGCAAAATCCAAGATAAGAATAAAGAAAGAAAAGGTGTGTCTGGGTTGGATTTTATTTACATTTGTTAACTGGAAAAGGATCCGGAGGTAATCAGCCCATGATGTTGAAAGTAGTTTGGAAATGTCATTGCAGACATAGGTAATTTTTTTAAATGAAATTTACATGAAAGTCTGCTCGTGACCGTTCATCATCTTTCATCTTCCTTTACCATTCCCATCTTCCAACCCCAGGCCCTCCTCTGCCTACTCCTTTTTGCTGCCACAGTCTAAAGCAAATTATATTTTCTAAAATTTGTAAATTAAAGTCAGAAATAAGGCAGCTCATAGTGTTTTAGTGGCATTGGTTTAAGTCTTTCTGAAGACCGTGAGATTTTTTCAAACTCTTACAAATCGTGTCTCCTCCCAAGCCTCCTAAGTGACTTCCTTCATCCAAATACTGGAATGCCACTAAATAAAGCTTCAAGTCAGGGTAGTGTTTATTTATGAGACAATGACAATTCTTTGGGATGTTATATAACATTTATTATGTCAATATGTATACAGAAATGTATTTTTAATCACCCTTTGTTTACCTAAGTATAATGCATCAGGGTAGCCTACATTAAAAAATGATCTAAAGCGTTTTAGTACCCTATTCCATAGCGAACTCTAGAACTGTTCAGCTATTGGAGGTTTTCCATCAGATGCATTCTGTGGATTCAGCAGGATTCATTTTGAGAGACAGCTTTTTGAAGAGGAAAGAATTCTATACTCTGCACACATTAATTGTGTTCTAGGCCCAGATCTGCCATTTTACTATTGGGGGCAAGTCATTTAGACCTTCTGGGGCTCCTTTTTCCTTATCTTTAAAGTAAAGTTAAATATCTTCATCCTGCTTCAAATTAGCATAGACATGAGCCTAAAATAGAATAATGTTTTTGAATGCACCCAGAAAACCATAAAGCATTCTGCAAATATTGTCTAACAAAATAAAGAAATAGATAGTTAACGTCTTCAAGGGATGTCAAAAATATCATAATAATACCAAAACGTGTCCTATATCACAACTTGAGTGAGATTGGGATAAAAAATTACCTATAATAGAAATCCAAATACCAAAATATAGGTAGTCTCTGATGTGATTTTTTTTTTGATAGGAAGACATTGGGACCTGGATCCAGAAAGGATTAATGAGAATTACATAGATTCGAATCTTCTTCATTACTCCTTTGGTCATGTCTAATAACTTGCCATGAAATTGGATTGGTTTCTACAAAGTGACTGCATATACCAGCTCTCCTTTTCAACTGAACATAATACATTTGTTTACCTCAGCATTCCAGTTTTAGGAAAAGATAAACGTTGGTGCTTTTTTTTTTTTTCCCAAAGGATAGATTTTAAAAACCTGTATCTTATATTTCCTCTTGGAGAAGGGGGATTTCTCAGTGCTCAGCAAGCAATCTTTTTATGGTCTAGTAATAAGGAACCTGACCGATAATTGTTATTCTAGGTAGTTTAAGAATAGAGGCTTGCTTACAGGATGCTCTGCCTGCATGTCCAGATAGATGTAATTACAGCAGAGAAAATTACCATACTGTGAAAGAGAACAACACAGAGAGTAAGAAATACAGATAAGGAAGGCTCTGCCCCAGAAACGAAGAAGAGTTCAAGAAATCAAAGCTGAATATTCCAGTGGCTGTTTACAGGAAGAAACAAGGGAAGCCAAAAAGGATAGTCTTTCATAGAAGTATAGGATAAAGAGATAGGAGAGATGAAATGTACTCCCCTCCAAATAAAAGTTATTATATGTGTAATGGATTCAAAGAGATTGACTGCTTTTTAAAGTCTGTTACAAAGAAGAACAAATTTAATAGACTAATAAGAAGAAAGGGACATTAAAAAGCACATATTGATTAAAACAAAAGTTAAAATTTGGAATATTTATTGTATGCAAGTCAGCAAACAAAGCTGACCTAGATACAAGGGTATTACTGGAATTTGTTAGAGTATATATCGACTGAATTTTTCTATTTTTGTATAATAATTATGGCTAGGATAGATAGCAGACATTTGGACTTAAAAGAATCAATTGATGGTGATAATTACTTCAAATTATAATGATAGAGTTTGGATATGAATCTTTTGTAAAAACAAATAGCAATGTTAGAAAAAAATTTATACTTTGAGGTATGTAGAGAAATCTAAAAAGAAAAGATATTGTAATACTTTTTCAAATTACGGTGAAAGACATCATCGTTTATGTTAATGCTTTATCCAACTGAGATGTATAAAGAGCATTCACGTCGCTGAGCTTAGTTCTAGGGTCACCGAAAAGTGGAGATGATAATATAATGATAACAATAGTTAAGATTCATTTACTGTGTTCCATCTGCCACCATGGTTAGTTATTTGCGTGTACTAGCTCTTATTTCTCACAGCATATTCGGTAGGCACACTTTTGACTTTGGTTTTTCAGATCTGGAGATTGAAATCCTGATAATTGAAAGAACTTGCTCCAAATCACAAGCTGATACACAGTAGAGTAGGGTTTTTACCCAGGCATTCCCAAGATAATATTGTTTGAAGACCTATTAATAATCAGGCATGAGATGGTATTTACATACATTATCTCAGTGGTTCTTAACTGGGATACATATCAAACTCACCCCAGGAAGCACTTTAAAACCCTGCTACCCAGGACCCCACACCAGGCTAATTAAATCAGAACCTGTGGAGATAGGAGGCAGGACTTGGCACCAGTGTTTCTTAAATATAAACATCAGTCTATATAAATATAATATAACTGTCTGTATTTTTAATAGCTTCCCAGGAGATGTTAATGTGCAGTCAGGTTTTTTAATCACTGTACATTTAATATTCAATGCAAAATCTATATATTTGTATTACAGTATTCCTATTTAATTTATGAGGACTGAGAATCAATGGTGATAATTGACTTACTTCATCAAGGTCACTTACCTGGTATAAATGGCTGAGCTGGGATGTAAATGCAGTGCTTTCTGGCTCAAGAGCCCACACTTCTTCCCGATGCCTCAGTGTCTAGCCATTTTAACTGGGAATAAATTCCAATGTTCCTGTTATTTGGTGTTTTTTGTAGAATTTAGCTTTAGCTTCAATCTCATCCTATTATATTCACTACTGAATATACACAAAAGCAGCCAGTCAGCAGTATCATTTGAACAGCCACTCTTGAGTGGTGCTCTGTACTAGTTGCTGTGGGAAAGCACAGGGGATCGATATGTAAATGCTCCGTCTTCAGAGATCGCCACCTGTTTGCAAGGTTCACAACCTGGGCTCCATGGCCTGACTTCTGGATGGCCCATAAAACCCCATGAATCATTTGGGAAGTATCGTTAATTTTTGTCAGACTATAGCAGATGGCCACAAGCCGCAAATGTTAAGAACTGCTGCTTCGCTTGGTGCACTGGGTGTGTGAATCCAGAAGCAGTGGCACTTTCTCTCGCGTTACCTTCGTGAAGGCAAAACAGTACACTTGCATCGTGTTTTTGAATTCGATAATTGTCAAAACCCATTTACAGCTAAGTCTAGGGAAAGCTACTGTATATTGGTATGTGGTGTGTGTGTGTGTGTGTGTGTGTGTGTGTGTGTGTGTGTGTGTGTTTAATAAAATGCAGAATGTGATGTAATGTAAAACAATAGAACAAATTTCATTAATGATTCAGAAACTAGATCCCAACAAGGATTTTCTTGTTCCTAGCAATAAGACATTATTGAGAAAGGTGACTGAATAGCACAATTTTGAATAGTATCATTCGCACATACATACACAATTGCAAATAAATTCACACGCATATGCCTACCCTCTACATGTATATTACCATATATACACATATGTGTACTATATGCCAGTACATATACATATGGGCATATTTACAGAAAATTGATTTTATTATTCCATCGCAACTCCTATATAATCCATTTTAAATTTTAATAATTTTCAAGTTTGATATAAACTTAAATGAGGAAAAGATCTATAATGTATTTGTTTATATATAGAACATAATATGGATGATATTTACATGATCGCATATCCACAAACATGTATTTTCTGATATATTTACATATGAAATTACCAATATATTTAAACAGTATATACACATATTACTGATACGAGATATGTTTATATTTACAAACATGCACCTATAGACTCTGAATTTTGGGTGGAACAAATGTTTCCATCTGTGGTTGATTGTTAAAGTTATTTACAGAGCTTTTTAAAAACCCGAGTGAGTCCCACCAGCCTGATTCTGATTCAGTGGATCTGGAGTGGCCCTGGCCTCTGTGTTTTTGGAATGATTTTGCTGCTTTGTTTGAGAACCATCTGGGGAGCCTGTGCACAGGGAGAAATGAGAAAGGAAGGGTGCCAGGCAACAGACATTTTAGTAAGTAAAGGAATGAGAGTCTAGGAAAACTCCCAGGAGGATGGCTGTACATACGCTGATTTATATTAAACCTGTTGAGCCCATTATCCTTTAATTTGCTTTTCCACAAGCAATAGTAATAATTAATGCCCAAGGAAGAGTATTTTTCTTTAAACTCTGCTAATTTTCCAACTTCTACATATCTGACCCAATAGAGGAAATCTTGGAGAGAAATATAGCCAATTTCACACCACTGTCCAGTGGTCAGTGTACTATTTATTCAACTTTATTTCCCTGCTGAAGAAAGAAAATTCTACCTTCAGGGAATGATAGCTGATCTCTTCGGGGAGAGAGACGTTAGGAAGGCAAGAGGCAGCTGTCTCTGGAATATAATAGAAATGTGCTATAGGGACAGAACAAAATTTAAAGTAGGTGAAGAGAAGGATTTTTTCTTCCCTTAACTTTATTTCTTCTCTTGAGCATACTTAGTTCTTCAGCTAAGTAGTATCTTATGATCAAACATAAAACTCATGAAGCTCTGCCAAAGGTCATGCTAGCACCTGGACCATTTCCTCCTTTATACCCTTGTACTGACTTTTGTCTGTATCTCTCTTGCATGTAATCATTTGCCAGTATGTCTACTTTTAGGTTGGAATATTGGTTATAAGACCTATATCTTAATCATTTTTCTTGGTGCTCAATAAATGTTTGTTGAATGACTGAATGAACACTTGAATGAACAAGTGAACTATAATGCTTAGAATTAACCCCTTGAGATCTGCACATTTCTTTCTTCATGATTCATTATCTACATCATAGGTCATCTAGAATAAGGTTGGATAACAACCTCCAAGTTGAAGAGGAAAAATCTTAAGATGTGTTTAATATCTAAGTATAATCATAAAACAATGGCCTTTTTTAATTTGGGAGAAAAGAAGGGAATAAGTCATCAAACCTAGAATCCATTAATTTGACCTAGATATTAGCATTTCTTCCCAACATGGGAAGAGATTAAGGGAACAAGGTGGAAAATATGAGAAGAGAATATGTAGCAACACTCAAGAGAACATGAGCCATTAGGCTTGGACTTTCACGTCCTTCGGGAAGGCACCTTGACAATAGGCAGAAAATCCTTACGTAGAACTCACTGCCTGACAGCTTACCAGTGAAATTGTGAATTTACACTGAATCCAAATGAAGTGTTAAGACAACATCTCAAACATCTTTTGCTTAATGAGATTCTGTACCTGACTAGCAGGTCAGCAGTCTAATTTACCAGTCAGATTTCAGTTTTTAGATGCAGTCTTGAATAAGGGCTCTGAGTTCCTATATGACATTTCCCTTTCTTCCTTTTCACTAACTACATCAATCAGCTTCCATCATGGATCCAAGTAGGGAAGTTAAGTTGACATCTCTGTCTTCAGAATACTCAGTGAACTAGACTCATGCCATCCCCCCTCCTTCCGATTTTACACAAATGTCTAGTTTCTTGAGAAGAGGCCATGCCTCAAGCAGTGTAGGATGGATGCATTCGGTGTAGTTATGTTAGTGTCTTGTGAAATTCTCAAGGCCAAGCTACAAACTATCCAGCCCCCTCTTCTTTTTTCAAATTATACATGTATACATAAGATCCTCTTAGAATACCTTGCCAGGAAGTTGTTTTAAGATGTTTTATCTGAGCAACGAATCTGTAGAGAAGGATCTCAGTGAAGTTTCAAAAGTGAAACCCTTTGAATTCGAATCATGCTTTTCATCAACAATCACTGAGCCCCAGACAAACTAATTCATCTATTCTCTGCACATCTCAGAGAGGTAAACAGATGGAAGATATCCACTCACTTGTAGCAATGGAAAAGCAGACACAAGGAGAAGCGTAAAAATTCTGTAAGATCTCTAGAAACTTGGCAATTGTGTTTCCAGCAAAACTTTTGTCTTTATGCCTATTCCCAATCTCTGCCTATTTAAATAATGAAATTCTTCCATCAAAGTAAAAGACAATCATGCTCTAGAAGACTTCAAGCTGGTACAGTTTTTAGACATCAAAGCTGGAGGTTCAGTAATCTTCAAGGAAGGCAGCTCTGATGATGTTCCATAGGCTATGGCCCCAAAAGATCCTGTCCTTCTCAGATTTCCAGAATGCATATGGCTCTTTCAAATTAATAGATGCAGTTATACCTCCACCAATCTCATACGCTGGTAATGTCTCCACATCAAACATGCTGACCACATGCAGGGGCTTTACAGCTCCCAGAGTTGATCTCATTAACTTGTCTTCCTTAAGCTTAAGAAAACCCCTTGACTCTTATGTTTAGCTACTAATATGTCGCCCTCATACTCTTCATTCCCATGGGATTCCCAGATCCCAAAGCCAACTTATTTTGCTGCTGAAAAATACCTCAGTACACTTGTGTTACTGGCATTGATGTCTCCACACATCCCAGAGACGGTCACGTTATACATGAACCCTGTCTCCAGCTAGGCGCCCTTTTCCTAGCTGGAAGTTAATAAAAAGTTCACATTGAGAATACAGGAGAATAATGAATTGTGGTCTCTGCCTCCAGGGGTCTATAAAGGACATGTCGGGGAGCAAAGGGCCAACCTAGTAAATGATGAGAAAATAATGTAAAGCAGCATAAACTCGAGACCTAAAGAAATGCAATGATTTATCTAACAGATATTTATTGATTCCTCATTCTTTGAAACATGTTGTACTCAATGCTATGGGGAATACAAACAAGTTTATAACATGACCACCTGTATTAGATCGCTCAGGCTAGTGTAACAAATTAAGACAAACAGTAGCTTAAAACAACAGATGTTTATTTTCTAACAGTTCTGGAGACTAGATGTCCCAAATCAAGGTGTTGGCATGGCCATGAAATCTTTAAAATCTGTAGGGGAGAACCCTCCCCTGCCTCTTCCCAGCTTCTGGTTGTTACCAGAATTTCTTGGCATTCCTTGGCTGGCAGCTGCATCACTCCAATCTTTGCCTCTGTCACCATGTCTTTCGTGTGTGTGTGTGTGTGTGTGTGTGTGTGTGTGTGTGTCTCAACATGACCTTTTAATAGAGATGTGAATAATCGTATTTAGGACCCATCCTAATTCAATATGACCTCATTTTAACTGGTTACATCTGTAAAGACCCTATTGCAAAGAAAGTCACATTCTGAGGTGGACATGAATTTAAGAGGGATGCTAGTTAACCCAGTATACTTTTTAAAAGGTCTTATCTTTTGGATGGCTTATTTTATGAGGTATGCCATGGCTGTTCAGAGAAGAAGGGCCATTGTCCTTATACAGACTCTGGAAAGGCTACTTGGGTGCAAGTCTGAACTTTGGTGTATTTTCTTAGATCTATAGTATCCAAAATAACATTTTAGACTGCAATCTACTGTATACCAAGTACTTTCCTAGACCTTTATTTACTAAATTTAACCTTATCCTCACAACATCATTTGTAGTATTATTCTTTTCATTTTACAGATAGAAAACTAGCTCAGACAGTTTAAGTAACTTACATGAGATATGTTAGGGGCTGGGACTCCAACCAAAATTATTATTCAGTCTATTTTTCAGGCTAAATTTACATATTTCTAGTGGATAAAAGCACAGTTTACCTCTCAGTCACCTCCTATTTAAACCTTAGTCAAACATTTGTCATCATATTTGAAGCTAGGATGGATGGGTCATTCCAGGTATATATGCTGTATCTCAGTGTGCTGGATCAATTAATTCTCTTTTGGCACCTGTCAGAGAGAATAAACCCACAGAAGTATCAGTTTATTATCTTTATGAAACCTCTAAACCCCTTGAAGATCGAAGTGGCTGTTTTGAACTTGTTCATATTGATGTAGTCACGCTCCTTGTCTTCCTTTGTGTTTCTAGTTTATGAGCAGGACAGAGGTGGTCACTGAACACACTGCAGGGTAAACATGAGACTCTCAGGTCACTTATTGGATTTAACAGATTGAAACATTTGTGAAGTCCTATTAGCAATTCTTGAGCATCAGTTAGGTGGAGGAATTCCCAGCTGAGAAAGTACAAAGTACGTGTTTAGTCTAATTTCTTCATAAACCTCCAATGTGATTCAAAAAAGGTCTCTTACAAGCCCAATCCTATTCATGGACTGGTTTTGTTCAGTAAAGTCTTTTTAAATAAAAGCTGATTTTGAATGTCTTTAAAGAGGGTGGACACTCTCCAGGTTCTCGCCAGCCTCACTCTTCCTCCTTATTTAATCTTGGCTCAGGGTACCCATTCACATTGGCGCTGTAGCCCCTGGAGGCAGTTCTGTTTGCCACTCTTAACTTAGAACAGTGATAATCAGACAACGGTCCCTAGACAGGCAGCCTTAGCATCACCTGCAAACTGTTAGAAATGCAAATTCTCTGGTCCTCCAAACTCAGAAATTCTGGTGGGGGCCCAGCAATCCGTTTGAACATGCCTTCCAGATCATTTTGCTTTGCACTGTACTTTGAGAACCAGTGATTTAGAGAGAACTTAAGATTTCTCACAGAAGTTCTTTCTTTCTTGGAAAAGAATAGCATCTGTTCCCTTTTTAATGATGCACCTTTCTGTAATGCCTCACAGCCTACAAAGGTGCTGTGTGTGTACTGCTTTCTCATGCGACCCTCGCAGCAATGATTTGAGGAAAGTGTTGCTCTTTTGTCTCTACTCAGAAATGCACAGCAGCTTATTCCAAGAGATCACCGCCAGTGCCTTAGATCTCAAACCCAGGCCCTTTTTTCTCCACACTCCCCCATGTAATAACAGATTGCTTTGTATATTGATGAATAAATACAAGTGAAATGCCTATAGTTTTTCTGTTTGGAGAGCGGAAGAAACTATAAATGTTGTAACTCTTGTGATAATCATCCCATTAAACTCTTGTTCATTTATTAATTGTTATACTCATTCAACAGTTAGAAATATCAACGCCAAAACCATCACTGTGCTAGGTGATTTTTTAACTTATAAATGCTGAAGCACATGCCTATTCGTGATAAAAACCCATCTTTCTAAGAGATAAGCATCAAATAAGCATCAACTTATTTTATAGCTATAAAAATCATTTAATTGGGGCCAGACATTATATATTGTTTTCCAGACTGAGCAAACTTTGAGATGGATTATATTTAATGATCTGAATTAGCATAAATAAAGTCAATCATATTTTAGGTCTTACCTTTCTGAATGGATCAAATGAAAACATTTGGCAGAAATACCTCCTTCAGTTTTTTTCAAAGATGTACTGGCCATTTATCATTGCTTAAAACTAAGAGATCAAAGTAAAGGGATTGTAAGGATGAGCTTAAAAAACCTCTTTGTTCATTCATTCATTCACTCGCCCCAAAATAATCTATTGAATGCCCAAAGTGTGGCATGTGCTGTGCTAGGTGCTGTTGATACAGTTATACACAAGACAGACACAGACTCAGAACCTCTTAAAACTTTCTGTACAGAGAAACAGCCATTAAATTAATTATTAAATTAAATAAATTTAATATTTTTAAAAATAAAATAGAAATATAAAATAAAAAACTATACTGTGAAAGGGAAATGCAATGTGTTCTTGGAGTCAATAATTTGGGCACCTTGCCTATTGAGGCATTGTGGGAGGATTGAGATGTCAGAAAACAGATAAATCACGTTAGATGCTTTATTTGATTTGTTTGGAAATAAAGGTCATATGCCATGCTATGGGAATTACTTAGAAAATCATAGATTATGGGAGTCAGAAGTGACATTAGAGGCTGTAATATCTATTCCACTTTTCCCAAGTTCAGAAATAAGAAGCCTAGGACCAGGAAAAGGTAGAGTTACCTGAAGCCATAGTCATAGAAAATGTGTTAGTAGACACAAACCCAGGCCTCTTTACTTCAAGGTCCAGGATGGGGGACATGCCTCTCCCAAAGACAACTCCCAAAGAAACTGCCATACGGTAAAGGTTAAGAGCGAGGTGGAGTGCAAGGCTTGGGAACAGTGATATGAGTTAGGCCAGTGGATAGAAGAAGAAAAGGAGTGAAAGAGAGCAGGAGACCCAGTCTATGAACTGTGTCACCCCCTGTCACTCCCACTTAGTCACTTAGATGTTTTGCTCTTTCTGACTCTGTTCAAAAGCAGCTGCTTTAACTGGGATGCAGTGTATTAAAAGCATACCATGATCCATGGCCTCATTTTTGCATGGGGAGAATGAATAAAGGTCTCCTACTTGGTCAGTCATCTTGCCGTCCATGCATGACGATCTGAGGCCATAGGACAGAACTTGATGCTTTGTAAGCTTGTCTCTGTTCTGCTGTAACTTTGATCCTTGCATGTGAGTGATGGTGAGGCGTAGCTCTGAGAATTGTCTCAGGTACAACATGTGTGAAATTCTATGTGAGTACCACATGCTAGAGAGACCTTGCTATGCCCCCAAAGATGAGAACGGATGTAAAACTTGACATGATATGGCTGGATGAAAGGGTGGACAGGTAGAAAATGGAAGGAAAAATCTTCCTTTGCTGCCACCTCCACAATTTTATTCAAATCTTAACTCAGAGAACTAGATCGCATTACTGAGCTCTTAAAACTTTTGTTAAAAAGGTGCAACTGAAGAATAAGACTTCCTAGGTTTATTTAAAATAATAGTTTAAATGCTTCAGAGGCTCTGCATTTCAATATTCTTTTATAACTGTTGTTTGCATTTTCTTTCAGCTATACAAAGACCCTTTGGAATGGGTAATGTTATTTCTGCTTTATAGACTAGGAAAATGAGTCACAGAGAGATTACATTACTAACCCAGAGCTACTGGTTACCAGTTGTATGTTTTTTCCCCACTGTTTCACACTAAAGGGAAGCTTTAAGAATAGGAAGTGGTTAAAGGTAAAGAGAAATCCAGAAAAAAACTTTGGAAATAAAAGACAGCTAAGGTTTTGAGTTTCTCTAATTAAAAGTAGGGAGTAATGGATTTAAACTAGGAACACACACTGTTTTCAAATATTGAAATAAATATTGAGATTTTAAAATATATGAAGGGCTATGGGAATGAAGGACTAAAAAGAAAATATGAGGTAAGAACAAAGGATAGAAATAGAACAAAGTTATGAGACGTGTGCCTGGTTTGCTTAGGTTTTAAAACTGTCCAAGTTTGCAGACTTTCTAAGCTTACCTTGTCAGGAGGGATGAAAACCAGGATGCTGCTTCCGTTAGTTTGTTTTGCTTTCTTCTTTCGTGCATCCGCCCTGGCAAATTTATGTGCATGCGTGCACACATACGCACACACACACGCGCGCACAAAGTGGAAGCTGAGAGCAGTTGGTGGGTGGTGGAGAGAGATGGGGCAGAATCAGTGCATCAGGGAGCTTAAATCCATGTGATGATCAAGTTCATAGCAATTTCCCCAGGAGACTGTATCATATTCCAGTGAACGGGAGTGTGGCAGAAGGTTGCCATGGCAACAAAAGGCCTGAAATATTGACTTTGACTAGCAACAGGCCAGTGAAACAGCCTAACTAGGATTTATGGCACATTATAGTGTGAAAAGCAGGAGAAAATTACTGTAAAGGCAGGAATTATAGCACAACAGAACATATAAACTCCCAAATCCATCTTCCTAATTAAAACAGCATACTCAGGGGCAGAGCGCATAGTAAGGCTGTTAGCGTAAGTGGGGATGTGTTATCAATGCTTCGTTATAAAGTTTATTGCCGTTAAGACTAACTGTATGTATTTCAAGAGTGAGAGGGAGGGTAAGAAAGTCAGGGGAGGGATTGAAGCAAGAATCCTGGTCAGTCGAATCTCTTCAATTTTGTTCTTGGTAACAAGATTTCTTTAGATATTAGTCTCTGATCACACAGATCTATCTACATACATGTCAATAAGTCATCACTTCCAGGCACAAAGGCCAGCATAGTGATAACCATACTCAATCTCATTGGAATGCATCAAAGTGAAGAGAATAGGGGGACTGATCAAATGAGGTTTGTTGCTGAGAAAAAAGGATCTTGGATTTCCTGACCCAAAACAATGACTCAGATATCTTAATCTCTATGATAGAGTTCATCAAAGTTATTTAGGGATAGATCGGCTTCCTAAGAATATTCCATATTCTAAATTTCTTATTGAAAGAAAATAAAACAGTATTTTACACACACACACACACACACACACACACACACACACACACACACACACACACACACACACACACACACACGGTATGCCCAAGTGGCCAAATGTTTCTATTTATTATAGACAGAAGGAAATCTAGGCAGATGCCACTTTAGTAAGTGGCAGATTTAAAGACATTGAAGAACAAGGCCAAGACTCAAAGTCATCATTCAATAGACAAGGGGTTATAATGCACCGCACCATTTAGAAATGGTCAGGGAAAATCCAGAAACACAAGTTTAGAATAATTCAGATGTATGTTTATCTAAAATATCATGGAAAACAGGTCCCATTCTCAGGCACTTTTCAACAGATGAGGCTCAGTAACTTTGTGTATAAGTTCTAAGGGGATCTAGATAGAAATTGAGGACAAGTTGAAGAAAAGTAAGAATAAGCGAGATGCTGCCCAGACTTAAAGAGCACCAAGCAAGGGAATTTTAAGAAACTGCCAACAAGTAGACATTGACCAAATTCTACCCACAAATGTGTTTTCTTTGACCAGAAAATTATTATTTTTTTAATGAATATCTTAAATCCATAGAGGGGGGAATAACTCCTTAGCGTATCACATTCTCAGCCTTTCCTTCACATCTCATTTACCAGCTTGCCCGCTATGCACTGCTGTTTGCAAAGCTTGAAAGTCTTTCTCATGATTCTTAACTTTATGAGAAATCTTTTACCTACTTATAATTCTTATTAAGTGCTCCTAATCTCTCAGATTCTTGTCTAGAACATTAGTTCTCAAACCAGAGCCCAATCTGGGAGAATAAGGAAACCATTATTCTACAGTGGTTAATTATTCATCATTTTCAATCAGCCATTGGACAAGTATTTATTAAATACCTTCTAAATTTTAGTAAATTCTGGGGATACACCCATGAACATGATAAATGCAGTCCTTGCCCCTCGGGGGAAGATAGACCTTAAACAGAAACAAACAATTACTTAATAAATATGTTAAATATACAAAAGAAGGTACAGAATGCTTTGAAAATTATAATTATTCATTTAACCCTATCATATTTCCCTATACCCATAGTTAACAAAGTAGCCCTACCTGGCATTCATTTAGGTTTATGAGATTAAAACCCCACATTTCATAGCCATGTCATTGTCATACTCAAGATCAGCTATTTTTTTTTTTTGTAAATACAAGACATGAGGAAATTTAGAAGATTTCTAAATAAATATCCATACCTCTATATATACACATTTTGCTGCTTTGTCCTAAAGTTCCAGTTTAGGAAAGAATTATTATTGAGGATTCTTAGCAGTTGTAATAGGTATTGCAAGGTTTTTCTGTAACAAAGTGAACATGAGTATTAAATATTGTTAACCTATATATGATTAAAGCGTTATTTATGCTTTATCTCTAAGTATTTGCTATTGATAACAGCTCCCCAAAGCAAGATTCACCAGTATTGCTATAGCATATGGGACTTTTGCTGTAAATTAATATAATGCCATGATATTTTCTTTAATGAAGGTAGAAATGATTGCTTTATTTTAACAAAGGGACCTCTATGCTCCCCCTGAGTTTGAGCCTTGAATGTAGATGATCAAGGATGCTGTATTGCAGCTGTCTCCATGCTGATAATGACTCTCCATGGGATTTCATAATTTCTGCCTGCAACCCATTGTTTCCTCTCAGGAGGCACTGAGCAAATTTATAGGGAAATTCTTCAATCCAAGCACAAGAGAGAGTTTTAAAATTTGTGTGTGTCCCTATGTTTGGTTATGTGACTTTCTGTCTTCCATTCTTCACATTTCCTTTCATGTGGGTGTCTTTCTTCTAATAGAGCTACACATGACTGCTCAGTATTAGGTATTAATAGATATTACTTTTGTGTATTTTTTATTCCTTCTACTCCTTCTCTTTAAAAAAAAAATCACCATTGTGCTTCCTATACCTAAGCATAGTAACAATAGAGGCAATAAAGAGTAATTACCAAAAAATAAAGAGAAGCAAAGAACTAACTGGGAGTTCAAATCCTGGTGCCGCCACTTTCTAGCTGTGCCTTGGGCAGCTTATTCAGCTGCTATCAGCACTCAAGTACCTGGAAATGTGTGTACCTCACTGAGAACAGTGTCCCACGCTTAATGAGGGGAACGTTATATATTAGTTATTATTCTTATTATTGCAGGTGTGCAGAATTTCATACACACACTCCTATCATGGCTTGGAGGGAAATCATATTCAGAGAGTTTATATCTTGTTTTATCTGAGCTAGAAATAGAATTCAAGGTTTGCAGCTGGTAAACTGAAATTAAGCCAGGCCTCTGGCCCTTTGGTTAATCAAGCATGTATCAAGGTACTGAAATCATGTCCCTTTATCAGCATCCTTCCGGAACATCCTTCCCCTAGTAGGGGAGCTCCTGGATCCGGAACTCTAAAATTGAGTGTCCATATGAGGAACATGTGCCCAGCACATAATGAGTGTCCACAAACATTTGCCAAACTGCAGTGAACACTGTTTCTTTTAGGATATGACACAGTTTAACATATTCAGTAACATCTCCCTTGCTCCTCACTACCAAACTCACACAAATGTTAGAATAATAACACTTATTCAATCACATTGGATGCTTCAGAGGCCAACCTGAATTTTCTAGTCTATGCCTCGGAACATTATTACATTAAAGTAAATACTCATTTTCCCCTTTTATTAAAAAGCACCTCTACCCCCCATTAGATTAATTACCAGAAATTTTCTATCTGTGGATAGCAAATTCTGCAGAACTTTCCAACCAAGCGATTAGATTATTATATCTTCTTATCTGAATCTGAGTAAGAGTCTGGACTGGTAACACCTTCAACTGAGTAAACTGTTTGCAATCTTCTCAAAGTTAATTAATATGTAAATACTTGCTAAGCAAAGGTAACACATTTTCAATTAACATATCAACAGGAGCTCAGGGCAGAGATAGGGTGTGTATGTGTGTGTGTGTGTGTGTGTGTGTGTGTGTGGCACCTCAATATGTAAATTTGAATTAAAAATAAAATGTCTACCTTATATAAAGACAGAGAGACATATGACAACATTAATACTGTGAGCTGGGGCATATTCATCCCAACCCTTCATCTAGCCCCCACCTATTTCCTGTTGTTACCGGAATGAAAGGATTCATTTTACCTGCGTGCATTAAAGCCAAATGAGACACCAGTAGGGGTTTGCAGTAAAGAAAGTAAAGGTTTATTTAAGGAAATGATGCCATGCCCAGAAACACTGATGAGCTATCACTCAAAGACCTGGCTCCCTGATGGCCTCTAGGGCATAGATTATATAGGGGAAAACTCATTAGCCACGGCAGTTAAGGGAGTTGGGGGTCATGGGATCTACTAGGGTAGAGTAGGGCTAGGGTAGGAGGCAGTTGATCATTGCATCAGGTCCCCATGTCAGTCGTGGTGTCATTCTGTCTGATTTCTAGGGATATGGCAGGTAGGGTCATTCTGTCTTCATGGTTCTTGAGCTGAAACACAGCTGAAGTCAAGATATTATCTTTAGTTTGACCAAAGCTCTGTTTCTGAGGTCAATAGACCTGAGCTTTGTTATTAGCATTATTTAATGCTGACCTAAGGGCTTAATGATTAAGGAAGTGGTTTTGCAGTCTGTTCAAAGGTAGAAGGATAAGGAAAGAAAAGCAAGTGAGCACAAGGCCAATTTGAATCAAGGAGAATGAGAAGAGAAAAAGTCATTTTAAAGAAATGAACATTTGCATGGTTATACTGTTCCCTGGCTCTTTTATGGTTAATTCACCAGCTCCAACTCCTCATACTTGTTAGAATCATAGCTCATTTATTGCTTTGTTAGCTTTTGACATTTTAGAATCAGAAGAGTCTCATATTAAGCATAGACATTTTCTATTTTTTTTTATTAGTTCCAAACACAGAGCTTCTCGCCTCCTACTGCTTTTTGTTCTGTCTTTAGGCGAAGAGGGATAGATTACTTATATATCTGTTATAAATTTAACTTTACAATATGACCATTGTGGTATTTTTTTTTTTTAGAGTTCCATAAGTTCTATTTAAGGTTCCTTCAGCTTCCATTGACTTCATGTTTCACTGTTACAATCAGAATGGTTAAAGAAAGAATGCCTTCGAACCGAATGTCAAAAATAATTTTCATAATTCTTTCTCATTATCATGAAACGTAATTCTTATGTGAGCTATGCACACACAAAAACACATACACACACTTGCCCTATATCAACCGCACATGCTCATTTACTTTATCTTCTCATTAATTAGACCCTCCAGACTCATAATGTTACTTTCCTTTTAACATTAATTTGTTAAGTTCTTTCTAGCACTAACGCTTCCAAACTGCATGAAATACACAATCACTTATGTATTATTTGTAAGAGCTTCTTTAATGTGTTTGTTTAAAATATAGCCGGTGGATTAATCTATTAGGTAAATCAGTCCCAAAAGGTATGGGTGCTTTTTGTTGTTGTTGTTCAGAGCTACTAGAGATCTTAAAGCTTGGTCTTTTCAGGAATGGCAGAAATGCTTAAGGGGTCAGTATCAGGCAGTGTGCTTAAAGTCATCAGCTCTTGGTTTGGATTCTGGTGTCACTTGCTGAGTACCTTGGGCAAAGTTCCTAACCTCTCTGTCATTTGTAGAATGGAGACAAAATTGTTCTTAGATCCCAGATAAGAGCCAAAATCTTGATTCATTACTCATCAGGATGGGTATACTATTAAAATCGCCATTTATTTATTTCTTCATTCATTTACTCATTTATCATCTCTGTTAAAGTTCAAGCCACTGTCCTAGGTAATGGTGATACTGTCTTATGTTTTAAAGCACACCACAGGTTCAAAACATTTTTTCAGGTATTATCTAATTCGAACCTTCCAAATATATTTTACAGGGATGTGGAGGTAGAAGGAGGATATAACTTATCAAAAATAATAAGTGAATTTACTTGTGGCCATCCAGTTAGTAAATGACATGGTCCTCTGGCCCCAGAGTCCATTCTCTTTCCACACCACCTTCAGATTTTGCAGAGGATAATTTTTCTCTAAGTCGTTGTTGTGTGGTTATTTACAATCTTAGTGATCATATAGCCAGCATGTGTGTCAGAATTTGCACATACATGGCTCATATTCCAAGGAAAGCCTATGTAGTGTAATTCAATATTTAACAATTGGGGTATTTCTTACCACAATCCAGTATCCTAGCTTTTCTTGAAAAATTAAAAGATCTGGCATCACAGGGTTTGTAATTACACCAAGTAATGACCAGCTGAAACCACCCTCTTTTGTGGAAACATATGCTTATTCTTCATAGTCTTCCTCACTATTCTACATGAAATGCTTCCATACATCCTCGTTTTTATATATCTTATATTCTATTACATTATTGCTTAGTTCACCTGGCATTTGAATTTTTGACTCCTGTTTTAAGCTACAGATATGATAGTCACCAATTATGATTTGGATAAGTAAGTAATAATAATGATTTTATGTGTACTTTACAGTATAAAAAAGACTTTAAAAACAGCCCTGTGTTATACTGTTATCTTGATTTAATATTAATTTGCCCCAAATCATTCAACTGGTATGTAGTAGAAGCAGAATTAAAATCGAGGACAGTTGGTTATAAGTCTAGTGTTCTTCTCTAGTTTATTCTATGGCCATTCATTCGTTGGTTCATTTACTCATATATTCACTAAATGAATAATTTTGATGAAGTGCCAGATGTATTTCAAACCCTGTACTAGATCCTGGAGGTACAATTGTGATGAGATGTAGCCCCAGGCCTTATGAAACTCAAGGTCTATTTGTGGACAACAGATAAACAGATTATTCTCAGTGCTTTGTGATGTGTAGGTATGTTCATGGTCCCATGTCAATGTCAAAGAGCATGTGATTAACTTTGTCTGTGGTTTAGATGGACCTCTGCCATTATAAGGGGCAGCATGATTGACATGAAGCCTTGCCCAGTTTCTCTGTGGTGATGCTGGTTTATTTATAAGTCCTTGAGGAGCACGGTCTTCACAGAAGCAAGGAAGAGTGAAATGTAAAGAGTGCTGAACTAGAAATCAAGGCACCAACTGTCTAGTCCTGGGTCTGACACTTTCTAGCTGCTTGACTCTAGAAAACTCATCAGGTTTATTTGTGCCTAAACTTCTGCATCAGAAAATAAAAGGACATGAGAAGGAGATACCAGATCCTAGAAAATATGCAGGTTTCACTCACAAATCCTTATGGATTGATGGCGACGCTTCACCAGGCTGTGAAATATTTAAGGCCATGTCTGTGCTTAATAGTAAAGAGAGATGTGATCAAAGAAGTTATATCTGTCACAGGCACCCAAGGAAGGGATAGAAAGGTTCTGAGATCTGAGGGGAAAATGTGAATTTTGAAGGTGAAAGGAAATAGAAAAGCTAGGATTGCTATTAATACAAATAGAAATTATAAGAAACAGTACTGATAGAATGTCTAGCAAGCTGACTATTAAAAAGACCTCCAGTTGAAGGCGTGTCCTTAATTTAAGGGGTAGTAGGATATAGCAAGTCAAGTGTCATGGGATTCTAAAAATAGTCTGATCACTTTGTGAGTCATAAAATTGATTTGACTGTCCTTGCCTTTCTCGTAATGCTCTGATGGACAATTGACCTAACTCTAGTTCCTTGACTTTGGCAATGTAGTCATTATAATGTGTGTTGTTGCTTTTGGATTATTTTTTTCAAAAATCACATCACTTCCACCATGATGACTTCTCACAGATCTCTGGTTTTTTCCAGTATGGTCTTCACAATAAAATCTTTGCACCTCCTTGGGAATTGCTGGAAGTCATGTCTCTGGAAATTTGGGAGGTGATTTTTCCTGTTGGATGATAGATGCATAACCCAAGGAAAATGTGTGTTCTTAGAAGCACCCCATCTCCCTCCAATCAATCCAGACTATGTGGTTGTACTCCTCACTGGATCTGGGAAGATGTGACTTTTCCCCCTGCTACAGTTACTTCCATCACACGGTTTTAGATTCTCTGCTCCCTGATACCAGTGTTGGTGCCATAAATAAGTGTACATTGTGAGACCCAAGACTGCTGGACCCAGCTCCCCCTGAAACGAGATCCAAAGCCAGATTACATACTACTTCTGAGGCTTTCCTGCTGTGTTACAGCCTACTCCCCCTTAAAAAAGAATAAAAATGTGTCTATATAGGAGGTACAGCAGATCTTGGTCCAAGTGGATTTAAAAAATCTACTCACAACTTTCCCTCTGCTTATATTTTACCAGTAAAGGAATGCCAGTGAGTTGTAAGGATAAGCTGCATAGCCCTTTTGGGATTCATAGGGGTGATTATACCACAACTTGGGGTTTCTTATCTTAGGCTCACATCATGAGAGAAGACCCTGTCATGTGAGGTGCAGGCTGATCCAGCAGCCATGTGGTTCTCAAGTAGATGCACTATATTACCTGATAGTGCCTAGTCTTGCTGACACTAGTCTCTTCTTCCTTCATATTTGCAAATTCCACAAAATATTTGAGGAGGGGAGTGAGGACAATGATGAGCTGTCATTCTCAACAGCTGTCATTTACCTCTTCTGCTGGAACCATGTCTACACTTTTAGAGATGCCATGCAGATTTTCCAAATCAATAGTTGAAATACACAATCTAACAAAGAATTTTTATGCTTCTTCAAAAGTATTCAAGACACCCTTGAGCAGTGGTTGACAAACACTGTTTTATAAATAAAGTTGTTTTGGAATATAGCCATGTACATTTATTTACCTATTATCTATGACTTACTTTGTGCTATATTGACAGAGTAGTTGCCACTGTCATCCTAAGTCCTACAGAGCCTAAGATATTACTAACAGAAGAAGTTTGCTGCCCACTTTCCATGAGGGTGAAATGTGCATCCTATATTGACATATGTGCAACATGCCAAAAGTTTATTTAGGGAAAAAGATAACATATTTAAAATAGCATGTGCTAGAAAATCCAGATTTCATGCTCACCATGCTGTGTGGGTGGAGGGCATTGATCCTGCTTGTTTCTTTTCTTGGCCATGCTATCCTTGGAGGTTAGAGGATTGATGTTTAAGTAAGAAATGCAGACTAGGGCCATATGTTAGGCAGTGTAGTAGAGGGTAGAGCAGATCAGCTGCCTACAGCTCAATGACTTAATCATGATAGCGTCGTTATACCATCTGGGCTCTGATGCTGTTCACCTCAAACGTTTCCTTCAGGAAGCCTCTTCTTTTATTTACAATTTCTTAAATTTTGACTCAGGTCAAAGGAGATCCCCTCTTTTTTGATTTCTTTACATTTCTTTTTATGTTTTCTTTTAGATTTTATGTCTTGTAACCCCAACTGTGAGATATATTTAATAACAAATTCTGAATCTTTATATAAAAATCCAACTTTTCTTTACTCTTCCACTAAAGAAACTAAGCAAATCTACAGCAATGAAAACTTTGAAATTATTTTCTTATGCACTCATATCTGCATGAGCACATGTGTACATACCCCTGCATATCATTCTCTGACATGTTATCACATGTATATGTTCATGTTACTATCATCACACTCAGGGTACACTTTGGGCTTATGTTTTAACTGGCTTCTCTGACCTATACTGCTTTGAAGAGGCCACTACCTTATCTCCTAAAATCATCCTTTTCACAACCTGGTCCTGGATCACCTAGAAGCTTGTTAGAAATGCAGAACCAGAGGTCTCATACTAGGCATACTGAAAAAGAATCTGCATTTAACAGAGCTAGTGATTATATATATGTTAAAGTTGGAGAACGCACTTCTAAGAAATGTCTTCATTTCTTAGTTCATAAGCTTATTATGATTAATTAGGTAAACTGGGGAGCATATTGGAATCACTGTGAAACTTAAGAAAAAAGTATATCTGGGCCTTAGATCCCAAGATTAAATCAGAAATAATTTTCAAGTATCCGTATTTTAAAAACTAAGTCCAAAGGCAATTCTGATGTACACCACATGTGAGAAAGATGTATGCTACAAGAGTTCCCAGCCAACAAAGATTATCTAATATGTTTGATCGGCTCTTCACTATCCTGTCTATTGTGGCAGTTTGTCTCAAATATGAGTAAACCAAGGTCCCTTTTTAAGGGCAAATCAATATTCTCATGCATCCTCATACTTGACTCAAAATATTTATTATAATGTTTCCTAAATATATGCAGACAGAAAACCAGCTATAAATGTTATAAGCTTATAGTTCTTCTATGACCAGAAAATCATTGCAGATTTACAGGTGATGTGCAAACAATATAATTGGAATTGAAAACCTTAATTCAATATGGCAGATGGCATTCTTCCTGAGAATAAATCTTGGCTTCCAATATAAATACAATGTGATCGTCATGGAGGACAGTCTTTAGAGTTTGGCACATTTATAGCCATTTTGTCTTATCTTTCCTCATATTTATTCAATATATGTCTATATGCTGTTTGCCTCTCTTCCATGTAGATTTTGTTGATTAAAGTAGTAGTTTTTATTTTCAGTGTGATTTCAGGCATTAACTTAAAGGATGACTAGGTAAAAGTCCTTGGTAGGCAGTTGTGTGACAGTACTCAGTTGGAGTGATCCCCCAGCATCTGCTTAATCATTTTTTAAGAAAAAAACAACAAATTAGAAAAAAATATATTGAAGACAGCTTTGGGTACCTAAGCTTATTTCCTCTTATTTCCAACTCAGCATGCCCTGGGAAGCAGTAGAGAGTGGAACTTGCAAGCATGGCCTAGGAGTGAGAAAGGCCTCAGATCTATTTTTAGCTGTTCCATTTACTCAATGCGTCCCCTGGGGTGAGATTTTTAGCATCTCTGTATCTTGGTTTTCTTATGAATATAATGGAGATGATTACCTACTTCACAAGAAAAAGAACAGATAGGATATTCAAGGAAAACCCTCAGCCCAGTCTTAGCACATCATAAGCACTCAATTATCAGTAGATATTTTAGTTGTGATAATAATGTTATTATCATTATTATTATAAATCTAGATCTTATGCTTTTATTAATGAAATCTGCCATGTATTTATTTATTTGCTTCATTGTATTCTTAAGATAGTTTCTCTTTTCTCCACCGACCTCTCATTTTAATAACCTGATTGTGGCAGAGATGAAAAGTTCTCTCAAAATGTTTAGAGCCTTCTTTAATCTGGAACTCCCACCTTCCAGTAATTCACCAAAAGGACCAATACAAACGGGAGGGGAGAGGCACCTGCTCTGTGTTCTCTAGGCCTTTTAGAAAATATGGAGTTGTTCCTTTGGTTGCATGCGTGTGAATCTACAAGAAAGGTGATGTCGCAGACATCCAGGGAACGGGCACTGTTCAGGAAGGAAAGGGCCACCAATGTTCCTGTGACAAAGCTGGAACTGTCTACAGTGTTACCCGCATGCAGCTGGAATTGTAAACAAGTTAAAGGCAGGGTTCTTGCCAAGAGAATTGATGTATATACTGAGCACATTAAGCATTCTGATAGCCGAGACAGCTTCCTGAGATGTATGAAGGAAAATGATCAAAAAAAGAAGAAAGAAAGGTGCCAGGTTCAACTGAGGCACCAGCCTGCCCCACCCAGAGCAGCTCACTGCAAGAGCCAAAGGAGAGGGGCCTGTGCTGTGGGAAAACCCTTCCCTGTGCATTCACGGCACGAGGCGTGTAACAAAGTAAAAGACCTCTAGTTGAATAGAGAACAAACAATAAGTGCTTAGCGTATTTGACATCTGACTCAGAGCACCATTGTGGCTTCTATTATTGCCCCTCTTTCTACTGTTCTTGCTGTACCTGCCTCCTGAAGTACTGCTGTTAACCGCAGCTTCTAGAAGCTGCTTACACAACTTCATTTATTTTCCAGTGAAGCCAGTCTGGTGAGGGAGCTCCTCATGATAGTGATGTCCTGGTATTTGACTCTTAAGACAATATTACCTTCATTAATTGCCCCTTTGTTTGTAATTTTTGCTAATGAAGGCTGTAATATGTGTATTGAAGGTGAAAAAGACAGCTCAAAACGGAGAAGTGCAGTATTTTATTTTGCTGCCAGCATCTTCCTATGTTTATGCAATGGGTATTGAAAAATTGAATCCCACACTTGAAAATGCACACTTAGGTTCTCTGAGATGTCAGGCAGGGCTTTCGATTAGAAGCCCTGTTATCCTGTTATTTACTTATTCCTAGCTTCTGTATGAGTAGAGACTTCATTACAGAAGTAGGTTCAGGGCATTCATTAGAGATATAAAGAACAAATACAAAAGGGAGAGATAAAGTGAGGGAGGGAGAGAGGGAGAAAGGGATGGAGGGAGGAAGGAAGGGAAGCAGGAAGGGAACAAAATGTGTTTATAGCAATTTTACTAAAAAGAAGGAAAAGGCAGTTCATGAGTTAAACCAAGACAAAAACAATACCCTGAAAACCTTCATTTGCTGTGCATTTGTACACCTTTGACATATGCATAAAGCATGAAGGAAATGCAGTAATACATTGGGATGCACAGCCAAAATCCTGACTGTTCGCAGTCATTAGACAGTCCAGTTCTGTCTTGCAGTGGAGAGATGCTGACCTTAGTGTTTTCACCTTATTATAGGGCTATAATTACCTTTTGCATTCTTTAAGTGTTCTTTATAATTTCAGATTAGATATTCAACAGCAGAAACTGTGTTTGACCTGACAAGTTAACTTGTTGTGTGAGGCAGATATTAACTGTCAGAAGTGGTTTCATTTTTTAGTGAAGGGTTAAGTAAATTTAAGGGGCTAAAATTTCGAATAATAAATAACTATCCACACTCATTGAAGGAAGTGTCTTCTTAGACAAGGGGATAGAGCTAGAGCTGATAGGGACATTTGGTCAAAAGTCACATCAATTAAGATTTGACCTCACCAAATAATTTAGGTGGTAGAGAAGCATCTGAACAAAAATGTGCTTTTGAGTGCAGAACCCAATGAAAATGAAGGAACACAAACCGGCTCTTCTGAAAGCAAAAATCAGAAGCCTTGCTCTTAAGACAGTATAGGTCATTAGCTATCACAAATGCATTGTGGCGGCAGGAGAAGCCAAATGGCCAAGCATGCTCAGGACATTGCTCATGCAGAGTCTGAGGTAAGAGAGTAAGCAATGTGTGACAACAAACCGAGGCACACAGACAGGAAAGATGCAGGATCTGAGACAGTGAGATCAGTTACTGAAGACTCTCCTCTGACCTACTCAGACTGCCTTCTGGGCACGTGGGACTCTAAATTCATAGGTATTAACTGTGGACAAAAGAAGCCAGAACCATAAGAAATTCAGAAGGTTGTCACCAGCAGTGTGGGAACAGCAGGGACCTGATTTCTCTACCTTTCTATAATGTGAGATAGAGTGGCATTGTGGAAAGTACTTGGCTTTGAAGTTAAATGGACTTAGATTAAAATTTAAATCTACTTTGTGGGTAAATTATTTACTTTCCAGGGCTATATTGTTATTTGTAAAGTAGATACAAAAATAGACAGGGCTAATTTGTGAGATTAAATAAATGTATATGAAGTACCAGCACAGGCCAAGACATTTAGAAATCCTTACTAATATTTTGGAATAAGGTCTTTAGTAGCCTGTGTTGGTTCTTCGTACTTCTCAATTTACAATTCTCTTGAAGATCTGTTGTCAAGGTAAAGAGCTGGTACAATAGCTAAAATGATAAATAACAGATTTAAGATTTAAAGAATCTCAACAAGAAGGAATAACAATCCTAAAATGAAATAAGTAAGTATGTAATAGGACTATATGAAACCATGCCCTTAGATTAAAAAAAAAAAAGTCATTATCCTAATTCTGGGTAGAAGAGATCTCATTTAAATAGATGCTTATGTGGTAAAGAAAGCAAAGTCCTAGAAATTTTCTTTTTAATTTTAAGTTGTATACATGCAAGTTCTGTGTGCCTTCTGCTCTCACATTTCCAGAAAACATCGATGAACTAGGCATGTCCGGTGTGACAATTGTGTACTGGTTATCAGATCCAAGCTCTACTACTATTAGCCCTTAAATAAGTCAGTTACCTCATTTATAAGTGAATACAGAAGTCCCCTTCCTGATTTGCGCCAAGGATTAGGTTACATAATGCAATTAAAGGGTTCAGCACAGCGCCGAGCTTGTAACTGGGAGTTGTCATTATTCACAAGGAAGAATGATGATGAGAATGGTGGCAGCCATAAGATGAAGAATTGGAGAAACTTGTAATGTTCTGCCTGTATAAAAAAAATCTCCAGGGATATGACAACTGTCATCAACTATTTGAATGACTGTTATGTAGAAAAGAGATTCTCATCAATCAGCCTAACTCTAAAAGACAGAACCGGACCAATGGATAGAAGTTATGGGAAAATCTATTTGGGCTGCATAACGAGAATGATTTTCCATGGAGAGGAGGGGTCCTAATCATCAGAATAAACTGTAGGAGGTAGCGAGCTCTCTATTATTGGAGGAAGAAGTACTGATAGTAGTAGCAGCAGCAGCAGTAATAAATAAAAATAGCTCTTCCCGTGTTCCAGTTACTGTTCTAAGGAACCTGCATTCTTATTTAATCCTCATAACGTCCATGTGAAATAGGTACAGTTATTATCATTCCCATTTTAAAGATGAGGAAGTGAAGGACAGAGATTCAGTAAATGTTCAAAAACATATCATTTAGAAATGGCAGAGCTGGAATTAAAGCCCGGTCCCCTGGCTCTTGAATCCCTTCTTTTCACTACTATAGGAAGTGCCTCTCAGGGACGTGTGGAGTGACCACATGTCACAGAGGTTGGAAAGGAGATTCTTGCACTGAATTTGGGCTTTGACTGGACTGGGTGATCTCTATAGTACTCCCCCTAAATGTAATTTTATAAGACCAAAAGGCAAGCACAAAAAGACACAGTGGCAAAAATTGATAGAAATTGTAGGCACAAATTGTTATGGGCTTTTCTCAACACAGAAAAGCCAAAGCTATTCATCTAGAACCTATACTTTATACTCAGTAATAAAAGAATGGGCATCTCATTGTCTTGTTCCAGGCAAAATAGAAGGACATAGATTTGAATTAGGGATTGGTAGTAGAACTAATAGCAGCAAAAAGAGACTGGTAAACCACTGCAGGAGAGAAAGGAGATACTCATTCATTGAACAAATATTAACTAAGCACCTACTTTGTGCTGGGATCATAAAATCTATGCCAAAGAAAACAGGAACTCAGCAATTATTGCAGTTGGCACACATTTAGACCCCAGTATCCTTTAGGCTTTTCCTGAAATTTAGTATGCAATGGCATTTTTTCAAGTCTTTAAGGAAATAGTAAATTATATCCAGTTCTGGAAAGGAGATATACATGATATTTAAAAAAAAAAATTATGTGAACTGAGTAATATTATCTTCAGTTTGGGTGCTAAAATGGTATGTTTTAATTCATTATGTTTAGCTCACTGCCCAGTAAAAACAGATGTAGGTCTTAGTGCATTAAATTATTTTAATATACTGAAGTGGGAAAAGCTCTGGTTTACAAATTTGGAATTCTGCTACTGATGTAATTCATAGCAAATTTCTATGGATCTTCATTTTCACATCTCTAAAATGTGGGTGTTTGACTAAACTATCTTTGTTTCCTTTAGGCTCAAATGTTTTATATTTCTTTTATTTTTATAATCATGCTTATAATTATCATTACTTAGATACCAGATGGCAAAATGCCCTGGCAGTGTGTGCAGGACCTAAATTGGTTCTGGGAAAATGGGACACCAGTAATTCCTTAGGTATAAGGAGCTGAGATAAACAGAAGCCTCTAAGTTCTAGTTCTATTTCTGTTGGCTATAAAATGCAGGCATGGCTCAGTATTGGGAGACATCTCCTCGCTTTTACTATTAGATTTTAAAGTTGCCTAACAAAACCCATTGAGGCTGTTTGTGCTTAGAGTGCTTTAATGTTCTGAGGTTAAGGCAGGTGCAGTGTGGCATTTAAGCACCCCCCTCATCACTTTTAATTTCTCTCAGTCTTTCAAAGCATTAAAAAGAAAATGGTATTTCTTGATCTGCTGCTATAAATATAGTTTATTCTCTGTGTACGTGTAGATGGCTTGCATGAATGAAAAGATAGTTATTTTATTCAGTAAACTTCTTAGAACAGACTTGCACTTTCTGTCTCTGTCTCTATCTCTGTCTCTGTCTCTCTCTCTCTCCCCCCTCCTCTTCTCCTCTCCCCTCCACTCTCTCTATTGGTCTTGATGCTATTATTTCAAAGTTATATATACAATAAGGTCACAAGTTTCATGGTGTTTTAACAAAGCCACTCCATCTACCGGTTTTGGGTTGATTGATTAGTGAGTGGCATTTTGGTGCTCATTATCTCGACTTGCTTTTAGTTTCATTTGCCTTCTTCAAGGATCTTCCTTTAGCAATTAGAAAGCTAAACATAATTTAAAGGGGACCGAGGCAAATTCCCCACTTACATTAGTGCTGTAGTACCATATAAGGAGCTGGTCTATGATAGGAATGGATTAAGGAAGTCTCAAAGTGGATTTTGGTTCTAAAGATCAAACTTAAAAAAAAATCTCCAGAAAGAAAGTCAGAGGAATGATTTTATAATGATAACAAATTTAAATTTTATTATGAACTGAATGTTCGTCCCCGCCCCCCAACTCCCATCTTGAAAACTAATCCCCAAGGTGATGAAGTGATGCTATTAGGAGGTGGGGCCTTTGAGAGGTAATTAGGTCATGCAGGTGGATTCCTCGTGAATGCAATCAGTGTCCTTATACAAGAGGCCCAGAGAGCGCTTTCCTGCCTTCTGCCACATGAGGACACAGCTAGAAGATATCTCTCTTCAAATCAGAAAGGCAAGTCTCACAAGGCACCAAAAATGCTAGTGCTTTGATCTTGGACTTCTAAGCCTCCAGAACAGAGAAATAAATGTTTGTCGCTTCAGCCACCCAGTCTATGGTATTTTTGTCATAGCAGCCAAAATGAACTAAGACAAAGTCACAATACTTCAGTTACATATTCCTAATCTTAAAAATTATTTTAGCTTTTCTTTTTCAAGCAGAATGGCATGGAGAAGGGTTTTCACATGAGTTGCTTTTGTTAGTTAATTCTAACTCTGAATGAGCACTTAAGATGTGTCGGTTTTCCTAAAGCTTTATGTTGCAAATTCTTGATTACGGCCAAGGGTATAATCAAGAATCCAGTTTAATGCTCCGCTATGTATAGTAAACATGGTAACTATCCTGGGCTGAATATGGGGCTTGTTGGGGAAGCAGCATGCAAAGAATTTGCCATAGAAATAGAAATAGTCCTTCATTTTCCCTTTTTGACATCTGGCCCTTCTCTGATTATATGCCTTTTTACCTCTTTTTCATTTTCCTTTCCAATCTCCATTCTTATTTCAGTCTGTTGGGAGTGCCTGTGAACATTGCTTTGCTATCATCATGATACTTAGGACTAATGAACAATTCCTTAATGAGATTGCATCACCAAAAAGAAAAATTTCAAATGACTAGAAAACTTGTGATGTCTAGAGCCAGTTCTAGAATGGTTAAGTTACCATTTGTAAATCTTAAATGTACTTCAGATCTTTAATGTGGTTTACTTTAGAAAACTTTGTCCACTTTTCCTTTTGGAGTGCTTATCTAGTGAATAGCAGGGTAGAAGCATCTGTTGTTCTCATTGCCTTACAATCATACCAGTCAAGCGTAACTGCTTTTCTGGTAGACTCCATCTCACAATAATTGCATTCATGGGAAATGACTAGTGTGTGGTAAACAAGGTATGGATAGACCAATACTAGAGATAGATACAATGCGTGCTCAGAGGAGACACAAACAAATTGCCTTTCTGCTGGCTTTGAAGCATTTTCTTCGAGCATAGCTAAATATGAAGTGGAATATAGCTAAAGCTTTATCCAAACAACCTCTTCATAGGTTGGCTTCTGATAGGAAGGCTGTAGGTAGCAATTTGTTTTAATGATTGATTTCACTAATACTGAGTCACAATTGGACTCCTCTCAAAGCTACTATAAGATCTCCATGCACAGAAGATGAATTTGTTAGAATCAAAGTGAATGTATAAGAAACTCATTTGGAATTATCCAGGTGTTAAAATAAATGCTATTTTTTTTTCAGACAATGGAGTCATTTTTAAAACATATATTTATTTAAAACTCAAACACAGAGACTGTCATATAGGGTTATGGAAGATAAGTAAGTAATGCATGTTAATTTAGATTTAAATTAAAACAAATGCTCATTAAAACTAACTCCTCAAAGTTGTGGCAACAAGTCTATCCGTAGGTGGTATAACTTTAAGACTCTCTTCCTAATCTGTATAGTAATAGGTGTGAGGATTAAAGAAAGAATAAAAGATATAAAAGAATATATAAACACAATAATAATAATAACATTATTAAGCATCTACTATGTGTCAGGTGCTGTGCTAAGCAAGCTTAGCATTTTGTATATATTAAATCATTTAAAACTCATATTAACTGTCTAAATTCCATTCTATTATTTTATCCCTCAGAGATATTTATATAACTTGCATAAGGTTCAAAACTATTAAAAGGAAAATTGGGGGTCAAACCCAGGTTTCTCTAATTCCTGAGCCAAGACCTTAATTGCTAAGATTTCACCACATTATGAGTCTTTTATCTGAGGTAACACCACTGAATTTGGGGTTTACATTATTCCAGCAGCATCTTTCTCTACAAATGGTTATATCAAAACAAAAGTCCTCTGAAATATTTTTGGGATTACTGAGGTGATAGTTTGCTTTTGAAAAGAGATAAATATAGGCAATTGACAGAAGCAGAGTCCCTAGCTTTAGATTATTTTTCTTTTCCCATTTTTTCCTTGATGAGTATAATCATGTGAATAAGTTTCAAGAGCTGAATGACTGATTGCCAGCAAATGACTAGCTGTTGTTTATTTATAAGGACATAGATTCATGAGAAAATGCAGGATGGTTTTTAAAACATCATAAGTCTTACGTGAGACTTTGTAAATAATGGAGCCAGTGTAATTTAGGATTAAGCTCACAGACACTTAAGTCATGCTGACTTAGATTCAAGTCTACTTTGTTGGCCCTTTGGGATGTTTTTAACCCCCTCTATGATGGATTTCTGTAAAGTGAAATCAATAATAGTATCTACTTCTTAGGTTCATTGAGAGTATTCAAAGAGCTAAGTTATGCAAGTATTAGCTCAATGTCTGGTATGTCATAAATATTCATTAAATCTGTAATATATTATAAAATTTATATAAACTTTATTTATGTACATTTTCAACTATTACAAGAGGCAGATTGGATTACTGGAAAACATGAAGTTCCTCTGTCAGAATCTTGGAAAAACTGCTCGGGATGTATCTATGTTGATAATTTTTCCCATGTTTGTTTTTTCATTCTAGATTTGTAATCAAACGTTCTTTCTAGAGCTTAGGTTCTTTTACATTGCCTCCTTTTATTGTCTTAATAATGAAATGGCAATTATTATATCCATTTTTACAAATGAGAAAACTACAGATTAGAAAAGTAAATAGAAAGCTACCCAGCTAGTAAACAGACGAGTTTTGACACTAATCCAGGCCTCCTGTATTAGCACTCCAGTTTAGTTTTAATCCAGAAAGAAGATATTGAGGCCATATGGAACACAACTCAATTCATTTTATGGATCAGAATATTGAGGCTCTAAGATAGAAAAGTGATTTGTCAAGGGTCACATAGCAAGTTAGAGATAAAGCTGACACTAGACCCCAAGTCTCAATTGCAAGTCTGGAGCTATTTCATCATTCCTAGGCTACTTGTGTCTTTGTAGTAATTTGTGTACTCTGTAGAGGAAGAAAGAGAAGATGAAGCAGAAGTAAAAGGATGAGGGGTCAGGTGAGAGGGAGAGAAAAGAATAAACTTGCATAGGAAGGTTAGACAAGGGGCAGTCTGTATTGAACACCAAAGCTTTTCACTTTTGGAACAAATTTCTACCTGGCAGGAAAGGCAGGAATAACCAGAAAGAAACCATATCTGTAATATATTTATCGCTGCTCACATTCCATCACTAATAGGACCACGGTGATTACATCAGATATAGTTGACAGTACTGATGACAACCTCCCTGTGACATCCGCACAGCCATATGGCACCACCATCACTATCTCCAGCAGCTCTCTCGCTCAAGATTTGGCTTCCCCTCCACTGGTCTGCATTGCCGGATGTCAAAAAATTTGGCTCGGGAGACTCTGCAGCGGAATTCACTCACATAGAGGCATTTTCTTGACATTTTGACATTTACTGAGAGAAAGGCAAAAAGCTGGCCAAGGGCCCAATCATCAGGCCCATCAGAATCAAACTATATTTTTTGAGCAGCTGTCAATAGAGTGTGCATGAGATTATTATTGTTTGCCAACACACTATTGATCTTGGCTTTGTGAAGCTCACAGTCTGTTTACAGCCACCTATAAAAACGAACGTTCACTTCTTTTACTGAAGGTTAACATAGTGTGTTTATTTAATTGAATAGAAATGGGTTTGTATTTTCCAAATGTCATTGTTAATAAATTTTCAAAGGAATCCGAGTGATGAGTGTGTAGGCGTGAAGGATAAGATAGCTGTTGGGAGTGAGGATGGGGGCTTTGCTGGGTTTTGTAGTTGCTGAAAGCAAGAGATAAAAGACAAAAGCATGGATAAGAAACTGGAATAACTTCCTTAACCTGAGAAGTGCTATAAAAAGTCCTTACTTTATATTCGTGTTGTTTTTTAAACATGTCAGCTCATAGTAAGAATTCTTCCCTGGGTGTTTTATTCTTTTGGCTGCCCCTGTTGTTGTTTATTCTTTGGGATTTCTCAAAAAATGTTTTAAGGTGACACTGAGCATTTTAATTTGTTTAGTTTTTGAGTTTTGTAGTTTGGAGTTTTCTGCTATCATTTGATCATTTTCCCCCTTCCATAAAAGATTTGACAGAAAAAAACCTAGAATTAGGAGTCATGTCATATAGAGGTAGACACTGGTAATCCCACTGGCCTGCTTTTTTAAGAGACATGTTTCCACTGACTGGAGGGGAGGTCTGAACATTTTTTACCAAAGCAACTGGAAGAGCTATAAACAGTCTCAGGAAACTGAGAGTCTGTTTGAGTCTCTAGAAAACTAGATGAAAAGCAGAAACTTCAGCCAATCACTCAAATATTTCAAATGGAAACATCAAAATAGTTCACTGGAATTTTTTTTTAACTTGTCTTCAAAAGGATGGTCCTTTTATGAGTTGAATCTAGGCAATTTACATTTTAAATTTTACTCTACCCATTCTCTCTCAGCCTCCTTAGCAGAGGAGAGAAAAAACTGTTGTTCTTGAAATACATGTGTATCAATGGGTGTTTCAAAAACAGACAGCAATAACAACACAACAATAACAAAACTTGCAGTCTCAACTCAGCCATTCATCTGTTCAAAGGATTACTGAGCCCTTCGCAGGGCTCGTCACTGTTGCTGAGTGTTAGAGTTAGAAAGAAAAGACAAGGCTCTATACTCAAGGATCCCATGACTCTGTGTGTGTGTCTGTGTCTGTATAGGTGTTAGTGGGGTGGATGCCTATGCAAATTTTTGACAGTTTGATAAGTATTATGATAAATGTCCTCTAAAAGAACATTGGGAGTGCCTGACTTCAATTAGGGGGGCATTGCTTAACATCTATCTGGTAATGGGGCATATCCTCCTCTTCACCCTTTTGCACCTCCACATTTAACCTTGATTAAAGTCTGATTTCAAATTATGAGTGTGTGTGTGTGTGTGTGTGTGTATTTAATATTTGATTCAGTTCCTTCAAGAGCCTAAGAGAAAATGTAAAATTATCAAGTGTTTTGGAGAATGATACTTCTAAAACTTATTCAGGGATTTCAGATATTTCTTTTTTAAAAAATGTGCACATAACATCAGCTTGGGCAAAGGAGTTAGAAATGTGCCCTTCCTTTTCTCTAAGTGGTGCAAAATGTGGGAAATGAGAAGTAAGCAAGACTGAGGATTAGAATCACAAGATGGGTTTCCTTACTGCGAATTCAATACTGGGGAATCTTCTTAATTCTGAATTTGCAACAGATTTATAAAATCCATTATTAAAAGAAATACAGTGGCAATTGACAAGGATGGGGTGAAGAGAGTAGGCAGACGTGTTCTTAAAGAGAACACTCTAAATGTAGACCATTATCTTTTGTCAATTAATTTTACTTTTTATAGATGGTTTGTTTGACTAGTAAGCAAAATCTTATGAGAAAAGTGGGTTTTAGTGATCTCTGGGAAGATGTTTCTCATATTAAATTAAATTAGTACTGTGCATTGTGGAGCCTCCACCAGTTGTTCTCCCTCTGGCAGGTGTCTTTAATGCCAGATGCAACCTAGTTAAGAGGAGGCATGAAATCACAGCATTTGTCATTCTTTCCTTCAAAGTTAGGTAAATGGAGATGAGCTCTATTGGTATATCTAGGATGCCAAATGCCAGTTTTTGAGATTTCGATTTGAGAATGGTTCAGGTCCTGGATAATGAATGGGTTTGATCCTACCATAGATAAGGGGACTGCCTTTTCCTTTTTAATACTAGGGCTTCTTTGTCTGTTTCGTAATATCTGACAAAGTGACAATATGGAGTCATGATTTAAAATTCTGCCTCTGGAGTGAGGTGTGTTTTTTTGTTTGTTTGCTTTTGTTTGTTTTTCAGTTTGAATGCTTTCCTTGTTAAATCCTGGCCAAATTTCTTAACCTGGTTTAGCATTAATTTCCCAATTTATAAAATATGAGTAACAGGAGTTCTTCATAGAAACCCCAGAAAGATAAAATAGAAACCATCAACACAGTGACTAGCACATAATGCAATTTCAGAAATCTTAACTGTTATTACTAAACTGAATGTTTTAATGGGTATCGCCTAAGAAATTCCTGTGTAGGAGGTTGCCATTATGATGGGCCAAATTATAAGAGCCACAGACTAACCCCCTAAGTCATTTCCAGATGTGTGGACCTCTTCACAAGGGCTTCTACTCATTGTCTTGCACATTGGTCAGTGTGGATCTATCATTCCTTCTTGAGGAAACAACCAGAAAGCACTTGCTATATTAATAAAGAATTGAGTGTCTTTCCTTAGAAGGATAGTTAGTTCTTGTTCCAAAGGACTTCAATGCCACATCAGAAAAATTGTCTTTTGCGCAATATCCTTGTAGAAATAGTTTTAAGAATCTTGATATTAGAAATTAAGGCTCTCATGCATTAGGTTTTCTCTGGGTTCTTCATTTCCACATCACTATCCTCTTGTCAGAAACAAGAGTACTTACGTAAGCATTGAGTATTTCCCACCTGGGGTGTGGACCATTTCGTTACAGAACTTACATCATTTAACTGGATTTAAAAGATCCATCAGTATGTACCAAGAATTTATTTTCAAAAATTTTCACCTAATAGCTAAAAAATAAGCCCTAATCTGGTTTTCTGTGAAATTGACCTCAATACTATAAATAGTACACGAGAGTTAAAAAAAAAAAAAATCCACATTCCTGTATCTGGGTTGACATGTAAGACTATATTTGTGGAGCTTCCTTATATGTTGAAGACAGGGTGTATCTTGCTGGAGAGACTGTCACTGTCATGAAGTCTACGTTGAGGCACCTCAGATGTGATGGATGGTAGAGGTAATGCTTTCCCTGTGTCATGTTTGACTTCCCACTCCTTGAGGAGAGATTCACTTGCCTGAAAAATGATCAGATTTATTTGTACAAACTTGAGTTGCACAATGGATTATTGCTTCTGGGCTTCCCGTGTGACCAGCCTAGACCCAAGGCGAAAGGTTGACCTGCAGCTGTGGCAAACAAGGGAGAAGCTAATGAATCGCAAAGGTCAAATATCTTTCTGAATTTCTTTCTCTTTCTTTACTTATTCTGGTTGCTTCAAAAAAAAAATCCCTATTGTCCTTAATATAGAAAGCTCATTAGCAATATTTGGGTCTGTTGGTTGGAAGAGGTAGTTCTCTGCCTTTATAATGGGAAGATAGCCCAGGTACCACATAACTGTCTTCATTGAGAAGTGTCCATGATGTTTGAAACATATTGTGAGTCTTTTAACTTAGTGCTCTAGAAATGGTTATATAGAGAAATACTTTTTGTTTACTATTAATTAGCTTCCCTTTCCCTGATGTTCTTTTATTCATGATTATTTACATGTAAGCAATACTTGATCTCTTCGGGAATCTGTCGGATTCTGTTGCAGATGAAGGAAGTGAGGTACCAGATGGTCAATACTTAGACCTAAGAGTAGAAGTATGACAAGAGAATTCCTGGCTCTGCCATTAATTTGCAAATTTGTATAGCTTTTTTATGAGAATTTTTTATATATAGGACTATTCTTCAGAAGAGTCTTGGCTTTTTTGATGTTCCATAGTTCTTTCTCATGATTCTACAGTTGGCATTTGTTAAAATAAAATTTCTAACACAGAGAGAATGCTGATTGCTGGCTCTTTGTTGACTCAAAATGAAGCCTTTAAAAAAGATTATCTCTGTGTGAATTTAACTGTTCTATATTTAACCAATGTCAAGTAAAATTTAATAAAAATTAAAATTTTTCACTTGTAGAATTTACAAATAATAGTAGATGATAGATCAAAATTAAAAACTGATAAAGGGATAAAAACCTTGATAAAGGGATAACCTTGATAAAGGGATAAAAACCTTCAAAATATAGTTTAAAAGAAATATATCTAAAATCCTGTATTGGACTAAAATAAATGAATTTTGCAAGTACCAGGTATAGGTGATCTGGCTTGACAAAACTTTGTAAAACAAGATCTGAAAGTTTTAATTGTTCATAAGCTCAAAATGAACCAGCTATACTAAAGATAAAAAGAAAGAAAAAAAAATAAAACTATGCAGGCTTAGGTTCTGATATTAGACTTCTAATATATTATTACCTTATGTTGACTTTGCATCTGAAACTTCTATCTTATTCCTTCCCTTAGTTTCTCTTCAGTGATCTAGTAACAGACTTCATCAACTTTTACCTGACAGTGGCTTCTTAATGATATTCTTGCTTCTTTTCTTCCCATTTCAATTTGTCTTTTGCATTCAGGCAAATGCTATCATTGATAAATTAGACCCGATCATGTCATTCACATGTAAACAAACCACCAATGGTTCTCAATAATTACAAGATTAATTATTTTCTGAGGAATGGGACCCTTGGTATAATTTCGAATCTCTATCATCTACTCCATATTTTTTGCAGAGAGCACCTGCTGTTTCTAAAGATGTGTCTTTAAACCCAACCATTTTGGACCACAGTATCTTGATATTGCATTACATTTTTATATTGCCAGACTTTTGCTCAGGATCTCGGTCTTTTTTAAAAATAATTTTTCCTATTTCACCTTCGACCAGCACTACCACTGATCCATGAGATTCAAATGTCTCCTCTTCTGTGAAGACTTCCTGGTAGCCCTCAACCCTAACTCTAGGAGAAGCCAATTTCTCCCTTAATGTCGCTTCTCTACCTCTGTTATAGAAAGTAAGGTGCTATTATTCTAGTCTCGGTTCATTAGAACCTTCTGTTATTGAATATATTTCATAAATGTGTTAGAATACTAACCTTGAGAAGACTCCCAATGTGAAAGGAGAAAAATATAGAAGGCTATTTCACCTCTCCCATCCCGCTTTCTAATGACACACATAAATTAATAATTTGAATTAATAGTTTCGATATTCTCAAGCACATTGAAAGATTTGCTTTTCTATTCTCAGAAGCAAGCTTTTTATAAGATTGAAAGTTCTGTACTATGAACCTTGGCCTTAAGGATACAAATGTAAAAGTCATGAAGTCTTTCTGTCATAGTTTTGAATATCAGTTTGTCTTGTCCAGTGGCTACTCAGTCCTTTGTGACTGGCACATTTTACTGAGATGCAAAGACGTGTGATCCTGGTAACAGGGTTTTCAAACTACAGTGTATTGAAAAAAAAAATGTGCGGACCGAAGTTGAGAGGACTGTCAGAAGACGTGTTTCTTAGATGCCTGAGCAATTCTCCTTTAGCCATTCACTTTCATCTTAATTTAGAGTCATATATTTCTTGTTATCTTTTGGTTTTCCCCTGGCACCTAATAATGCGATCTCCACAATACAGTGTTCCAAATTTATAGTGCAGTAAATGAAAGAGGTTAGATCTATTGTCCTTCATAATTCAGAAGGAAGAAAGTCAAAGGGAAAAAATGCCGGTTTTCTTTGGAATGCCAAGTGTTCCGTAATTGAAACATTTGGAGGAGTTTCCAATTTTCCTCCTAAGGAAAATTCAGCTTTTTGTTCTCTCTGTAAAGGAATTGATCACTGCAGAGTTAGGGAATCCTAGAAGGAAGAAGGGGTATTGGGACACCCCGGTTGCTTGAAGATGTGGCTCCAGCCCCAAGGACAACTATTCTTCTCGCAGATCACAGCATTTGAAGTTAGAAGCATAAGTAGCTCTTCATAAAATTTGCTGTGAAAGCTTTTGTCCCTTTTATTCCTCTGACTGCTATTATTCTCTCTACCTAAGTGTGAGGGTAGGGCTTTGTAATGACTCCAGGATCACGCTGATTTTTTTATACAGAGATAACCAGCAATGGGATACAAATTCTTTTTTACTTACCGTCCAGATTAAAAAAAGAAAAAGGAACTGACCACTTCGAAGTGTCCCATTTTCTAAGTTTACAGTATCTAATATATGTTAAATTATGGTACCATGAAATAAGGGAGGGATATGAAGTAACTGGTGTGATAAGCTTTTTAATACTTGGCAACATTTTGTATAGGATGACACTAGCCCATTTGGATGCTTACCATTTTTTAGCTGTAACTTCATTCAATACAGTATAACCCCCACTTGTTTAAAGTCTTCAAACTAACTGGATGTATAATTATCACATTTAGTACAGTTCTTTTGTAGAGAAAGTAAAGTTTTTTTCAGAACGTAGAGTTTGAGGTCACCAGGAAGACCCAGAGTGCTGGAGGAAATTTTCCCAAGTCTTATTCTTACCACAGACCTACTAAAATAGGATCACTGAGGAATGTCACCCAGGAATATGCATTTTGCAACTTCTCCAATTAATATGTACACATACTGATGGTTAAGTATCACTGGAAGTTAACCTATTTGTACCTTGTAGCATTGATCAAATATGGCTCAATTCCCGGCCAGACTTGTAGACAGTAAGACCGAGAAGCAATAACGTTTTTCTGAAACAAAACAAGTGGCATATGATATTGTGAAATCTCTGGCACTGGCTACCCTGTTTCCACATGTGCCCCACTTAGCTCTAGATTAGAAATTAAAGAATGGGATTCAGCCCAGTGGCAGCCATGAGCACAGGTGCACAATTTGGAAAAAATGAAACCAGTTCTATAAAAAAATCAAGCTAAAGTCAAAGAAGTTTAATAAAAATGTAAATCCCCTTAGAACTGGCCCCCCATTTTCCATCCCTTAATGAGCACCTGTCATCTGATGAAAAATGATCAGGCCTCTGAAAGTGAATCAGGCTAGGAAAAAGGCCCATGGCCTGAGACCCTGTTAGGCATTTTAAAATGAGCAATCCATCTAACAAATACAAACTCACATCAGTGATGCAGGTATAACAGTGTAATCTCTTCGAGAGAAACAATATGCAAATGAATCACAGAGCAAGAAGAGGCAAAACTTTTCACTGTTGCCATAGGTTGAGATTCCTGAGAACAGATGGAGGTTGTGGACAAGAGCTTAGTTGGGGAGTGTGCTGTGAAATAATTCCTGAATGAGAGTGAGAGAAGCAGGCTTGAGTGGTATAACTAAAGCCTTAGCCAGTCCCACGCTAATTCCAGAGTTAGGTTAGTCCTTTGGAGATGTCCCAAATTGAGTAAAGGGAGCTGAGTCTCAGTATCTCCCCTAATCCTCATCTACTGACCCAGTCATTGCCAACCCCCTTTGACTGAGGGCAGTTCCAGAGAGGGGCTGAACTGTGAGCTGTTAGCAACCGACATTCCCAGCACCTAGGGGATAGAGCACCCCGTCCTGAGGGAGGAATCCAGTAGCACGTTCACTACAACTGTCTGATCCAAGGCCAAAAATTATGGAGCTCAGAGCCACAACAGCCTTCTGATCTTCCACAGTCTGCTGAATGCCCCCAACAGTCCACTGAAGTGATAATGTTAAGGAGGGAAATGATTAGAAGCAATTTGCTGAGGGACCAGGTTTGCGTTTTGAGCTGTCAGCAGGTAATGAAGCAAGAATGTCAATCGACAGGTGAATCAAAGTCGGGGCAGAAGGAAGGGAGGAGGAAATTTGCTCCAAATAAAAGCAGTTGCTTTAATTGAGCCTCATGATGAGACACATGGAGAAAGTTTGCAGCAGCCAGAGTTTGCTAAGAAGATAAAACACACACACAAACACACACAAAAAAATTTGTTTATTGTGGCTGGTGGATTGGAACGTAAGAGGTGTTATGGGACATGAGCTCACCTGAAAAGTCAAGTTAGGAATCAAAACTACTTTCAAATAAACTCTTAACCTTTAAATAAAGGATCTCCTGTCTTTAGAATGGCCCTAGCAGTGAATACTTATTTTTTTTCCCCTTAATTATTGATTGCCAAGTATGTAGGATGCTATGAGATAAATATATTGAATTGTTCTGTGAGAAAAGGAAGAGAAGCTGTCCTTAATAGAAGCAATAGGCTGTGGATTTTTCTGCCCACTGCAGTGTGGTCTGCTCTGAGTGACCTCTGACCACTGCCTCTGTGTGTCTAAAGTAACCTATGACATCACTCACAGAGGTGCTACCTTTCCACTGGAGGCCACTGCTCCAAAAGGTACCTGTAACCAGGTCAGACTATTGAGATTATAACCACATGTGGAGTGAAAGGGCTTTTATAATAAAAGACTATTTCTGTGACTGTGTTAAAAACTGGTTTAAAAAAATACTTCTTTCTCTGGTGTTTTTTAAATCCCCCCCCCTTCCTTTTTTTTTCTTTTTTTAAATAAAAAGACTTTTTTTTTCTATTTGGTCTTTGAATGCATTTCAGTCTCAATTTAGCAGTCCACATGATTTACTGAAAGCATAATAGAACTATAGCATGACTGTGTGGAGGTCCAAGGAAGTATATTTTAATTATAATCACTCCTGGACTATCTGTAAATATGTCAGACCTCTCACCTAGCTGCACTCCACTGGCTTATTTTTATTTCAAGAATAATGTCCTTTTTTTCTTCCTCCTTCCCCCATACCCCACCCCTACCTCAACCTGCCTCTATCTTGCAAAGCCCCATATCTTGAGTAGCCAAGGTTGTTTCAAGTCCAGAGTATATGTAAAAGTGATCTAGATCTAGGGAAAGGGCGCACATACTGTTTGTCTTATTTATTGGACAAGCAGCATCTTAGAGAAAAAGAGAACTGAAAGACAGCAGTTTGGTTAGAATGTACTGTTTTGTTTTACAACAGTTACCACTATAACCATTGCTATTTATTACTAATTGGATTAGTCCTCTCTATTCTACCAACCAGATACTTTTAAAATTTGTTCTTTGCTTTCCATTCAGATACTGCCTCAGCTTGCTCTGTGTTATCTACCTCCTGGGTTTTATCACATGCCTTTAACTGCTCCCTTCGCCTTTCTCTTGGACCACTTTTGTCCATCCTACACCCAGTTGCCAAATTCAACTTCGTAAAATTGCAGTGCTCATTGCGTCTTCTCCTGTGTAAAATCTTTCAGAGTTTCTCATCTCTGTTTAAAACCAATCGATGTCATTTAGTAAAACCCATAGACCCCTTCAGAATCTGTCTCTAGCCTACTTAGGTTGATCTTTGTCTCTTGCCTCTCCATCTTGCCCCTACTCACATCTCTACCATGCTCTGTGCCCTTCTTGCCTTAAAATTCCCAGTAGCTTGTGTGTTCTTTCTATTCACCATAGTGATTTACAACTCAGTGCTTTCGAGAATGTGGTTCCCACTGTCTGAAACAATTTTCTAGATGAATTGTGACACTTCAAGAAATATCTTTGTCCCAACTTCAGAAACTAAATTTTCATTCTGATGAATAGTATGAGTTGCTCTCACAGTATTTCCCCAGGCTATTTTATGAGTATTGAAGATGGGAATGTGCTTTCTAAAACAAAGCTTTATGTGAGAACTGTTAAGACTCTAGTTTAAATATCCAGATATTTTCAAAAATTGAATTTGCATTGTCTTCCCTGCAGTGTCTTCTCAGGTAAAAAATATGGTCATATCAGATTGATGCCACATCATGTCGTTAGGACCTCAGCCATCTCTAGGACAATAGAAACAATGCCATTACTGGAGAAAGCATGACAGAAGACTTATTTCAGAAAACAAAACTATGCCCCTGAACTTGGAGTGGCTGCTAAATTACACAGATAATTCTGATATAGGAAATCTTTGTAGATTCTGAAAGTGATCTGAATTCTGAGTGTGGCTGTTGCCAGCAGCCAAAGAAGATGGGAAGTTCCCTGACCTGGAAGTTTGGAGAGGTCTGCGACATACAGTCAGCAGGATGCTGGGGAAGTCGTTTGACCTCTTTGCATTACGCTGTCCTCATATGCAATGAGATTTTAGATTTAAATGTTCTAAACTTTCTTTCCCATGTTCTGATTTGTCTGTATCAAGTAATGTTGGTGCTTTGCCCCTATCTCTTTGGATCTCTTTTATCATTTTTGTGGATCCCCCAGCTGCAACATACTTCCTCTAGTAATAGCCAGTATACTTTTCATTTTTAGAAAAATTGTCCTCAGTCTACTACTCTAATCCCTTTGGTTGGAAAACTCTCAGATGCAGTATACACTACAGTTTCTCTTGTGGGATCAGGCTGTTGCTTCCTCTGTGGAAGTTCACCTGAGATTTCATTCAGTACTCTTGTTTGTCTTCCTCCTTCCCTGCCCTGCCTCTACTCCCACCTTACTCATTCCCCTGGAGTACGTGTCCTTATTAAGTCACTTGCACATGAAGCATTGTTTCAGGGTCTCCTTATTCTTTGGACTCGACCTGAGATACAATCAATCAATCAATCAATCTATCTATCTATCTGTCTATCTATTCATCCATCCATCCATCCATCCATCCATCTTTCTATCTATCTTTCCATCTATCCTTTTTGAATTCGTTAGTAAACATTTGGTATGGGATTATGAGAGCTGTTCCGGATAGGATAAAGAGAGGAAGAGTACAATTCACCTCCTGAATTGTACTTGATAAAGTGCTTGATAAAGATGACTTCCAAAGTGGTTCCAGTTAAAGAAATAACTACTAAAAGCTCTCTTTACTAATATATGGATTTTCTGTCACTAAAGTTTGCCTCCTATGATTAGTTTGGACTAGATTTTTCAAGTAAGCATTTTATAACATCTGTTACTATTTCAAGGAGTTTCATAAACTGAGGAGAGAAGCAACAGAGTTATGAATTTTTTACCAGTATCTTTTAGTTTTTTTTTTTTACCTCAAAAGCTATTTTAAAAAATTATTTCTAATTAAATCTCAATAGAATGTGAAATGAAAACTGGAATTTCAGCCAAGAGTATCTGAAAGAGCATTTCTGGAAAAAAAACTTTGTTTGTACCATCTGTGTATGTATAGAGAGAACCAAAATGTATAAGATAATAAAGATGAATGTAATTGAGCCTCACAGTGGAAGCCTGATGCTTTACTTCATTAGTGCTCAGCCAATCGCCCCAGAAGTACAGTTCATTGCAATTTGATATCTATTGTGCAGTAAACCTTATACACATAGTTTCTACCCTGATGGTTGGCGTGAGTCATGTACAATACATTGAAACAAGGTATTGAAATAAATAGAATGGTATTTCCCATTCACTTTCATGCTATTTTCTCTGCAAGATGAATTTTGGTACCTTTTGTGAATCCTCAGATTTGATTCTACAAGCTGCTGAGAAATGCTGCACCTTTATACCACCCACAAAAGAGAGTCTTTATACAATCTATTGTATATAGAAAGCACGTGGGTGTGTGTGTAAGTACGTGTGATGGGATGGTTCAGTTGACATTATACTCGCAATATAAACTACACTTATCACTAGTTATGTGACCACTCCATTCATAAATCATTAAATTATGGGGTTTAAGTAGAAATTAAATACCTACAATTTAATATGTAATTAACAAAAAAATATATGTATATTGCTAGCTATATCTATATCTATGTCATCTATATCTGTATACTAATAGATATCTATATCCATATCTATCTACCTATATAAACCTCATTGTCCCGGACATTAAAAATGGAGTATTTCACTTCCAAAGGCCAACTGCAGGGTCAGATCTGATGAACTGCATTCCAGAGACATTGCTTGAGGATCAGAAGTGAAATTTTTTTTTTGCTTGCATTAAGTTAAGTATTATTTTCTAAAAATCAAAACCAAAAACTATGTTTAGCTTCCCAGCTTATGTCTCTGGAGACCCTCTACCAGCCAGGTATCATTTGGATGTTTTATTTAAAGAAAAAAAATTCAATAGGGAAGTTAAAAGTCTTTTTCTAACTCAACCTCATATCTCAGGGAATTATTTCCTTATTCTGTCCTGTCCACTCATGTCAAAATTGTAAAGTTATTTTCATTTCTATGTTTTTTTCCTAGTTTACCTTCTCTTCAAATAGATTTATATATAAGCTACTCAGCAATATACGTGCAAATAGTTATAACTCAGTAATCAATATATCATCGATAATAATAATCAGTAATCAATACAAAAATACCAAAAGGTTAGCTTTCCAAGCCCATTCAGTTCTTTGTAAGCCCCCACGCTGGTTTAGGAGTGATATGTGCCATTTTTATGAGGTAAAAAGGTAGAGCAACATAGATATACAAAGCAAGTATTGAGCACTGGAAAGTTCACCATTCCTTAGAGACAGGAGTTGGACATTTACTGATTAAAACAAACCCTTGAAAAAATATAATTTGGGCACCACCCCAGCAGAGGAGTAAGGGTCACTGGGAAGGAAGTGGATGGTTTTTGTCATTGCCCTTTGCGAAATTTACAGTCTGGATGGCAAGATAAAATTAACACAAGGAAGCAGTTTGATGTAATGATTAAGAGCCTAAGATTTAGATTTAAGCAGAAATTGAGTTATAATTTGGCCCCCAAAGTTACATGACTTTGTGAAATTCACTTACCCTTAATGCCTGTTTCCTCATCTTTAAAATAGAGATGCTACTATCTACTGAATAGTTTGCTAGCATCTTTGTAAAGGATGATGACAAGATGTATAAAAGCCATGCCTAGTAAATAATGTATGCTCCTTCATTGGTAGTTAATTTTTATTAATATTACTGATATTAATGGAATGGTTAATCTCTTTCTATCATACTTATACTTAGGGCACCACATTTTTAATTTGAGTGATTATAAGTCTTGCTGATGAGTTGAATAGCTCCTAGGTGTTTTTAGAGACGTGGCATCCAAATTTTATAAATCTGAATAACCTTAGAATTTAACCCAATGGCCAATGAATAAAAAAATTAATAAGCATTTTTTTATAATTTTAATTGTAACAAAAATAGAAATGGTCCAAAACAAGGATTTTAAAAATGTCTACTTTCAAAGATTTCTAGAAACAAGTGCGATTAGAAATAGTGCTAATTATGACTATTTACGGTTATGTATTTATTGGGTAAATTAGGTTCCATATGTTGTGCTGGCTTAGATGGCTCTAGTTCTTTATAAATAGGTGTATGGGGCTCTGGGGTGATGGGTTGCTGGATCCATATGCTATTCAGGAGATAAATTTAGTGTATAGTGACCTTGCTACAGGATCAAGTAGCATAAAAAAATGAACTGAAGTGGAAGAAATGCTTAGGTTAATGCAACAAATGTGATAATTGACCAGTGTGGCAAGGACAGTTCTGTTCCAAAAATAATCAACAATATGATCAGCACTGAATTAACATTGTTATGGGTTATAGGTTTCAAAATTTTCCTTGTTAGCAAAATCACCTTTTAAATAACCTCGTGGGGTTTTGAACAAACAGCAGAGCTTATAGAAACCCCGCACTTGAGAAATCCCGCATAGCAAAGAGCAATGGATCTCTGTAATAGAGTTTTGGCCTGGGCTTCCATTTCCAGTTCCAGAAAATCCTGAGGGAAATAAACAGCTGTCCAAATAAAATGCTGAGAGGATAACCCTGGACTAATAGGACATCTTCAAAGGGCATTAAAGCAAATTACATGGACAGAGACTGTGAATATTGAAGAAGGGAATATAGAGATCTTTTGCCAAAGCAAAGCTTGAAGTGACCTGTTAAATGGTGCTTGAGATGGATGCAAAGTTTAAGAAAAACTGACCTCCTCCACCTCTAAACCCAGGATATGTGTTTTCCCAGCCCCTGTGCTATTAGTCTATTTGTTATTATTCTGTCTCATTTTCTCTCCCATGCTTTCCTCAGTTCCTCTTCTCAATGTAATCAGTGTCAGAGCTGGGGCCCGAGAAGGCCTGTAGTCAAAGGCACTGCAATGAAGAAGACAGGGAACTATAGATAATGCATTAGTTATTCTTCCCACTAAGGAAAGGATTCCTTGCAAACAATTAAGGACAAGGGAAAGACAGCAACAATTGTGCTAATGCTAATAAAAGTGACCAACGTAGAGCACTCATGAGGATCTAACCATTGTGCTGTTGACTGAAATTATCCCCTCTAGTTTTCTTAACAGCCTCGTACACTGGACAGTGCAAGTTTGCTTTAATTTAAAGACACAAACTAAGCTAAGGTTCTCTAACTAATGTTTGTAAGGAGTTGTTGAATAGGATTTATCTGAAAGAAGTGCTTCTACCAGGGCTCATATAATAATAATTCTGAACTGAGTGCTAAATCTATCGCCTGGCTATTTGGGGCTCTTCTTGCCACTTGGCTTATGGAAAGTAAAAATAGAGTCTTGCTATAACCTCAGTTATTCAGGTAAAATAGAGTTGCTGCTACACAGCAGGGACAGGCCATGCTCGGCAACTGGGGATTTTACTCAACAAACGTTACAGGTACCTGAAGAAACATGGATAAACAAACCCTGATTATTTTTTCACTTTATTGCAAAGTGAAAAGATTTTGTGCCCAACTTTCAAGTGAAAGAAAAGACACTAACGTTGGGTCTGTACACAAAACCGATTGGCTGCTTATTCCTTTATTTATTTGTCCAGTTATTTTAGTTTCTTATAAACGCAGAATTCTCTTTTTGCTTCATTTTTATCTTCATTGGATTATTCTAAATGAGTAGGGATGCACTAGACCAGCGGTCCCCAACCTTTTGGTACCAGGGACCAGTGCTCCTATAAGACTCTAACGCCTAATGATCTGAGGTGGAGCTGAGGTGGTGAGGCTAGCACTGGGGAGCGGCTGCAGATACAGATGAAGCTTCCCTCGCTCACCTCCTGCTATGTGGCCAGGTTCCTAACAAGCCATAGACCTGTACTAGTTTGCTGCCTGGGGGTTGGGGACCCCTACCATAGACCTTCAGCTGCTTCATGCAATCCATGTCTGCAGGTTTGCCCTGAAAGATCTGAATCCTTGCACTGTACTTTCCAATGAAGTTTAGTGCTTATGGCAATCCTCCAAGTGGGGAAGGGAAATTAGCAGGTGAGGCCAAAAGCAACATCTGTGACTTGCTAAGATAGGCAGGCATTGTGTGCATAATTTCTACTTCAAAGAGTTCAGAGACGGCTTGGTGATAGTCAGAGTTATCTTCGGTACATTTACAGTTAATGAAAAATCATTTACAATCTTATGACGTCAGAGCAGTAGAGACCCTCAGAGTTCATGTACATTCAGTTATTGTACAAATGAGGAAATTGTGAAACTATAAATTATATGTTTAGCTCTATCACTCTGCAGTGTTTTTTGAGTATCTCTTATATGTTGGAAGAATAAAGACAACATTATTTGGACATACTAGCTTTTTTTTCTTTTTCTATGTGTCCCCAGCACCTATTTTAAGTTTGATCTATAGTAGGTATAATAAATATTTGTTAAAGGACTAATAGACACTTAATAAATATTAGCCGAATGGCTGATCGAATGTATGAAAAAGCTTCACAGAGAAGATGATCCTGTGCTGCATTTTGTGGAATGAGTGGGAATTGGCAAATGAATAGCCTCAGAGAATTTAAGGAAATTATCCAAAGCTATAGTCCAGCCAGCAGCAAAGGCAGAACTAAAATACTTATCTAGTCCAGAAATCTTTCAATTTGAATCAATAGTCTCACTTAACAAAAGGAAAGGTTCTAAAACATTTAAAATGGCTTAAAAAAGAAGAATTTTCCCATGGGATACTGAATGAGAAGTCTATTGGGGCATGAAAAATTCTGACCTAGCTATTTTTAAAATATTCCTAGCTATTTTCAATTCTTAACATTACCTACTTCTTATTGAGAAGTAAACAGTTAGACTACCTACCCACCACTCACCCTGGTTCATCCTATCTGCTGCCAACAAATTTATTCTTTAGAGTTTGTCTCCATTGGCCTTGGAAAAGTGAAAAAGATTAACATAAGTGGGAACCGAGTGTCTTATGTACTAGTTATCTTGTTTGCCCATTATCTGACTGTCAGGGTACTGGATAAAGAAGGAAAAAAGGAAGAGGAGAAAGGAGTTGTTCACAATGGGGGTTAAGAGCAGCCTCAGCTCCTTGAGAAGAAGGGATGAAAATAAATCCTCTGTATTACTGAAGCATGTGAATGCCATGAAATAGTGGGACCTGAATCAATAAACTGCATTGACAGCAGAGAAAAAGAAAGAAAAGGATTTTCAGAGTTTATTTATCCATCTTTTCAGAAAAATACCTGTGTGAATCACTGGGCTGAGAGTGTTGGTTCTATTGAATCTGACTCTTTTACTGCCACCCCTTTGAGAGAGTGTTCCCCCCAAAAATCATATCCAAAGAGTGATGTCTCTCCCTTGCCTTTTGAGTGACCTACTTTTGGCATGCCACCGGGTAGAGAAAATAATGATAAAAACTTTTGTTATAGGAGCCACAAGCTAATAATGGTCATACCACTGCTTTGGGTCTGGGCGTCACTATCCTTGGATAAGTTTGATATGACTTCGTGTACATTGATTCATTCCTCTAATATACAAAAGAGAGAGATGTCACTATCATTCTTTTCATTTGAAATATGAATCAAATAAAGACATATATGACAAGGATTGTGAAAATAAGAATTGCTTTATGTGTTCTGGGTTTACCAGGATTTAAAGTAGCAGAGATAACTATAAGTGATAATTTATAGGGACTTTGGAAATTACTGAGTCTTATTTTTAAGAACAAGTTTTTTAAAAAGATGTATTCATCTGTCTCCTAAGTATTATTGAGTGCTTACTCTGGACTAGCTATTGTTTGGGTCATTGGGGTTATGGTAGTGAGCAAGACAGATATACATTCACAAGGACTTGCATTCCAGTCAGAGGAGAAAGAAAAGATGTGGTAAGTGCTATGGAGAAAATATTACTAATTATGTAATTATAACTGCCAGGAATGTGGGGCGGTGGGGAACTGTTACCTTTGTTTTTGTGGCCAAGAAAGGCCTTGTAAGAGGTTACCCTTTACTTGAGATTTGATCGATGAGAAGGAATCACCCATGTGAATATCTGGGGGAAGAGAAAAGAGTAAAAATAAAGATCTCAAAGCCATTATGGCATTTACCTGGTGGAAGAATAGAAGAAATTCCAGTGTCTGGAGTATAGTGAGCAAAGGGGAGTTTGATGTCAGGTGAAGGAGGAAAGGATGGTAAGAGTCAGATCATAGAGAGTCTTTGGGATTATTTTAAGGAGTCTGATTTTATTCTAAGCAATTGGAATCCATTTGAGGATTGTAAGCAGGAAAGTGGTAGTGAGATTGGTGGCCAACGTGTGATGGTAAATAACCCAACCTATGCTCCTATTTTTAGGGACAAGCCTTCTTAAAGATCTGTTTATAGATTTAAATTTATTAAAGAAAGTTTACTATGTGCCTTGCAGTGTTCTAGGGTTTAGCAATGAGCAAGACAAGTTTCTGCCTTTATTGAGCTTCCATTCTGTTAGGGCAAAGACAGACAAGAGATAATGAGGACCATGAATAAAATACCAAGGCTTTACATGATGATGAGTGATGGAAATTTTGCTGTGTCGAAGACCTACCTCTAGGGCTCCTTCAGTAACTCATTTTGGTTTTATCTTTTGTTGTTTTTTGATGATTTTATAACCCTTGATGGTCAAGAAAGACATCGTTTTTGCCTGCTTTCATTTCTGTCTGTTGTTTGTTATTCTTTTATCCCCATATATAGTACACAGCCTTTTCCTGAAAGCATTATCTTGAGAAAATACTTTATCTCTTCAAACAGTAATTAATTTACTCTTTTAATTTCTTTTCTAGAGACTAGTTTTTAAAAGCTTTTCCTCATGTGTTCTGTTATTTTTTATCCCTTTCATTATTTTTGCTGCTCTCCTTTAGCCACATAACAGTACAGAAAAAATCGGGGAAAAAATATTAACTCAGGTATATTTTAGGCAGAATATAGCAGAGAAATTATTTTATGATTCTTATAAGATGCTCACTAATTGCCTCTTCTTCCTTCTCTCCTCTTTTCCTTTCTCCCTCTCTCCCTTTCTTACTCTCTCCCTCTTTCCTTCCATCTCTTCTTTCCTTCTTCCAAAAATACTAGGTAAATATTGTCTCTCCTTTAAAAATTTTTAAGTGTAGCTTCCTCATAATGAACTCTCATATATAAATCAGTGTTTCTTTTGCTGTTAAGAAACAGTGAGGCAATAAAAAGAAGACATTTTTAAAGATTCTTTAGAAGAAAAATTTCTTAGCCATGGCTTCCCCTACCTCTGAACTCTAACCCTCATTATTAATGCTGCCAGTGGATTAAGTTCTGTTAAGAAAGAAAATTGTACACACTGTGGAAAATTAATAGGAGAAAACAGTTTGCCTGCCCACTAGGATTTGGAAGACCATTTTTAGCCTGCTGCCTTCCCACCACTTATGGGATTTTCATGATCAGAAGAAAGGAGCTGTGTTTGGCTACTATTTCAGTGATCAAAGGAATATTTTTAAATGGGTGATTTTATTAGAGCTTTCCTAGAAGATGGACTCTAGACCAAAAATATCCTTGAGGATCTATCACCCTCAAGGATGTTTCTGCCAACTGTGTTAAAGTATTTGCGGGGAAAATATGGCTGTAAAGAATTTTCATCTTTCTCAAAATGGCTACTGATTTTCTCAACAAAGAAGCAGCAGCAATTTACTGAAAAGGAAAATGAGTTTTTTTAATCAAGAAAAAAATAGACGATTAATTTAGGTGAATGTGTTTGTTCTACCAGAGTCCAACATTTCTGTTTCATATAGCCTCCCTTTGTTAGGCTGTTTTGGAACCATCTAGAAAGGACCTGAAGACATCCCTGAAAAGTGACTATTCAGCCTCTGCTAGAACACATCTGGCGATGAAATTTTCATCATCCATCATTATTGGTTCTACTTTCTCAAGCAGCAGAGTCCTTCTATATGATATTCTATGTATTTGAAGATGGCTACCCTGCCTAGCTTCCAAGGGCTTCTGGTTAAATATCCTCAGCTCACTCAACTCTTCTTCATACAACATCCCTTTAAGACCCCTCTATACTACTTACCTTCCTCTTAAGTTCAATTTTGAGTGTCCTGTTTAAAACATATGAGCAGAGCTATATCGAAAGCCGAGCAGTTGTCTCTGAGCAGAATTGAAAAAGGAACTCCCTCACGTGAGCTACTTCCCATGAGACGTAACCTGGTCTCTCCTTACCTCTCCAATCTCTTTTTCTCCCACAGTTTCTCTTGTGCCCTCTATACCGTGTCTTTGCTAAGTCTCAAGCCAGCTAAGTTCATTTCTGACTTCAGCCCTTTGTCCTTGTTCCACTTGCCTTGAACTTTCTTTTCTCAAAAGGCACATGGTGTCCTCTCTCTTGCTGTCAAGTTACACTTGCCATTGCCTCAGATGGGCCTTCCCTGCTCATTTCATTTAAAATAGGCCTCTCCTGACACAGTTATTTTCCCATCATGCTTTATTGGCACTTAAAACTTGCCGATATTGTACATTCATTTGTGTTTTGTCTGCCGTCATTATAAGAGTATCACTTCTGTTAAGGCAAGGACTTTGCCATGTTCACTGCTGTCTCTGCAGCACCCAGAAAAGCACCTTTTACAGAGGTGGAGATTAACAAATATTTGTGATGAATATATTGACTAATTTACTATCTACGTACAGATTATCTGTGGGCAGAGGATAAAGAATAATATTTTTAATACATATTTAACAGTGCAAAGAGCCATGCATTAGAGAATCATCAGACTCACAGGGAACCTAAACAGCATTTGTGCTTTCAGGTGTCAAACAGAGACGTGTGTGTATATCTCTGACCAAATAGGTGGGCACATTATTTGGAGACCTGTGTCTAAGCCCTAGAGTACAGAACCTGGAAAATGACAAAAGTGCATGACGTGAAGGAAAGTGAGCTAGCAAGACTGCTCACTGCACGTGAATTTCCAAGGATACAGTTGTTCTTGAACAATCACAGTCAGTATATCAAAATAAGCACTTTATTGAGTAGGGTAAAAGGAGTTGCTGGCGAGACTGTAAATTCTCTCCCAGAACAAATGATAACTGAGTCCAGGAGCCCTTTTGTCCTGGGGGGAGGGGAGCATAAATTTTCTGAAAGTATCTGTCGCAGGGAATTGCTCTGCATTCATCATGTCCGCCTCCTGCATCATTCATGAATGTCATAAGAGTCTAAAGAATTGGCACTTCATAGTGAAGATGATTAAATAGCCATTATACTTGTCTTTCCTGCTGCACAGTGCTTTTAAAGAGATCCCATTCAGATTCTAGCATATCCTTCCAGCCTCTGCTCATTTCTTGCCTCCCTAGGTGTCTAGCATCTGATCCGAGGAGCACCGTGTCATCAGCCTTACACTCATTACAACTGAACAGATCTTTGGACTAGCACACCAGTTTGCTTCTTCACCTATCATAGAGCCCCGAGGGTTTGGGGAAAAAATGCCATAAAGCTCAAAGCAGACCCTTTTCTAGGGAACAGACAAATTTCAGCTTTCGCTTTCATTCTGAAATGATTGAACTGTAACTTTTTCAGATATGTTCACCTCTCTTTGCCTCCACTTCTTTGTGGACTAAGAATAATGGCTCAGGAGAAGACTCCTTTATATATGATTTGTTATTTTATGCATTCAAATACAAGGCTTCAGATTATTACATACCCCATAAAGCAATTACATGCAGAGTAAATTCTGATGTAACTGAGTATAAGATACAGGATCTAACTTCTGTCTCCCCTCCTCCACATCATGTGCACACGTGTTAAACCTGTTCCATAGTGATTCTCACTACCCAAACAGTATCTTTAAGTGATGGGATATAAATAGATGAATTAAAGTTGATCAATAAACAAGTTATTCTTAAGCACCTACTTTAAAGGCAGCAGAAAAAATATAGAAAGGGCACTGGCATCTGCAGTAGAGTTCTAATTGGCTCTGCCACTCATGAACTGTGACCTAGGGCAAATTCTATAACCTCTTTGGGCTTCAGTATTTATATCAATAAATGAAGAGATCAAACAGATGCTCTCAGATTCTCCTTCCAGTTCTTATATCACAGGATTTTATGTATCCAGGATGGAACTCAGCCGTCACTGGGACACAAAAAAGCCTGTGACATCACCATTGCTTACAAGGAACTCATGGTCTAATCATGCCCATGCAAACTCTAACCACTGCTGAGCAACAATTTCCAGCATAACACGGCTACTGGGTCTGTATTGTCATCTTTGACCGTGAAATATGGATTTTTTTAAAATAATGGTGTGATCTATGGCTGAAACACAAGATGTCTTTTTGCTCCTGTTGTTTGTGGGCTTCTCCCCTGAATGTATGACTTTAAGAAGAATGTTTACTTAAGGTAAAACTCTGCACACATGCTAAGGTATAAGTTCAATGGCTAAATTAGGGAAATGGGACCTTTACTGGTTGTGACCAGTAAGAAGACCCCCTTCAGAAAAAAATGTGTTCCCCTCTTACTGAAAAGGTCATACCAGCCCTGCCACTAGGGCACCAATTGCTTCAATGTAGGTGAACCCCTTGAACCAAATTTGTCCCCTAGAAGAAACCTCTTCACTCCTTATCCAGGCATTCGCTGGAAGTTGGGGGACTGATTGAAATGCCAGCCTTGGCACTTTCCATTCTGTTGCTCCAGCCATGTGAGTCTGATTCGTTCTTGCTGCTGAGTTAAGAGAGATTAAACAGAGCAAAGCTGTTCTCTTAGTTTCCTGATCTGCACCGTAGCAGCCAGAGTCAGAGGAAATGGGGACAATGGGAAAGAAAGTAAATTCTCAAGAGTGATGTGTATGCGATCTCTGGCAAGCAGACCCCGTGTTCACATGGTGGCTTGGAATACTAGGTCATTGCTCTGGAGAGTCTTCCAGTGCCCAATAAAGCCTACCACCTATGTGACACAATGTGAGGCAAAAGCTGAGGCTGAGAGATAAGGGCTGGCAGGATATGTGGCTGAATAAAGAACTTTCAATTTCCTTTGCTTAATAGATGGGCAAGTTTCACATCATTAAAAAAAAAAAATACCCACATCAAAAACTCAGCTTCTAATCTGAGTGCACATGGGCAATGTCTGAATCTTTTCATATGATTGACTTAATCAGAAGGCCTAATCTAACAGGAAGAATCACTGTATTAATTTAAATATGGCAGGTGCTATCTAAGTTTATTGCAAGAGCTAAAGACCAATTATCTTGTATTTTTTCATAAAATTGCATTTTCTAAAAAGAGACTGGTGTGTCTGAATATATCCATCATAACAAATCTTTAAGCTTTGATGGAAGTGACTGCTGTTTATTTGCAGAATGTCATATCTGTACTGTTGAATCAATGCTAAAGTTATCGTATTCGAACTAAGAAGAGAGCCTGGGAAATTAGTTTTTTATAGACTTGCAGCATGGCTTCATGAATAAAAGTATAAGGCCAAGTGTAGAAAGGGCCTTCCTCCAGGACATGATGATTAGAGGGCAAGTTTTTAAAGCAGAGATAACATAGTCACCTCCCACTAGGTTCAAGGTCAAAAATAAATAAGAAATATTTTTGCATCATCAGGACCTGAGGAATAGGCAAACTTTCAAGGGATGGGGAAATACTGAAGAGAGACAGAAAGACTGAGATCGAGGATGTGTTTGAAATATATTGAATTAGGAAGGTGGGATGAAAATCACCAAACATTAGCAAAGGGCAATTGTCTTGTTACAAATAATAAAGGAAGAAAAATAGAAGCTATAAGCTGAGCTTTTGAAGAGAATAAAATATTAAGAAAATTAGGAGCTTATGTACTCAGAGGAAATCAGTTGTAAAACTAATTACCAAGATATTACATAATAATTCAGTGATGCATTTGTCCATTGATAAGAAAGGAGGGGTAATGTTCTGTTGGATGAATAATGAAAAATGGCTTTGAACACCAGGAGCTAACTTTGATCCATTTCGGTCTCTTATGTGACTCTTGGCTCTACTATCTTGGTTTTAAGAAGAGCAATATGATTTGCCCTAATATTTCTGGAGATTAATTTTATTCAAAAGACTGAAAATGTTATATCTATTAAGCACATAAAAATATACAAAAACTGTATTAGGCCTTCCGATTAAGTCAATCATGTGATAAGATTAGACATTGTCCAAGTGCCCTTGGATTGGAAGCTGATCCAATACTTAATAATACTAGTAAGTGAAGGAAATCAAAAGTTCTTTATTCAGCTACGTGTCCTCGCTGTCCTCTCAAATCAAATTGCACCCCACCCCAAGTTATGCACACAGATAAACAACCTAAGGACTCAACAGGAGAAGAGTACAAATTAGAGCCCATCACCTCATGAAATATTATGCAACCATTTATAATGACAGGTCTAATAATATAGAGATAGATTCAAAACTATAATAGAAAAAGGATGCAAAATTATATAAGCACTATGATTATAACCATATGCAAACTGCGTTTTTCTATAAATGGAGACCAGGGAGAAAGGCCTATAGCTATAAATATTCAATGGGTATTGTTTTAGCAGATCAATTTGCATAATATTTCAGGTTTTCCAAATACCAAATAATATGTATTTGGGAAATAGCTGAGCAAAATCAGGGTGTATTCGATGATGACATAATAGCATCATTCTCCCTTGGGGCTTAAAAAACTCAGTAAATCCAAAACCAAACATCATTTTCACATACTAAGCTGTACTTCTTTTTTTGTCTGAAGTTTTATTTACCCAAACTTTAAAACTCTGAATCAGTGTCAACTCCTCCCATTTTTCTTTCCCACACATCAGATGAATCACAAAGTCCTTTTATTCTTTATCTATCTACTCTTTTCTCTCATTTCTCACTCTCACTGACCCAGTCGTAGCTCCTGCCTTTGATGTCCAGGCTATAGCAATGGCCTCCATCTAAAGTCATATGGAGACACTTGTTTCCTTCCCTCTACCACACCACAGCCAAAGTTACTTTCCTCAAACACAGGTAAGATCATCCTTCCCTACTGATTGAAAAGTAGTCATTTTCAAACTTTTTAAACATTAAAAATATTCATCAAAAAATTTTATATTGTAGCAACTATACCATATTGCTAAATAAATCTTATGTGTTTCAGAAGTTAAAAAAATTGTTTGATGGAAAATACTTCAACTCTTTGAAATGACTAGTTTCAAATGAGGTATTATAACCTTCTTAACCAAGGGGAAATTGAGGCACAGTGAAGATAAATGATGGTTGCAGGAGAATCGACCACAATAATTGTTTCTTCCTTTTTCCAAATTCCAATGTGTGTTTTATGATAGAGATATATGTGTCATAGAAGCAAGAGTCATTCAAAATATTAGCCAACATTTCCAAGAAAATCATGTTTATGAATTAGAGTCACACATCCACCAAACTCATCTGTTTAGAGTCCCTGGTCCCTCGAATGTGTGAAGTCTCCATATATCAAGCATTAAAATCAAAGCACTGGAAATAAGCAACTACTCTTTATGTGTATTTCTTTTTCAGAGAATGTTCAATACTAAAAAATTCCTTGATTTCTCTTATTAGAGATGGTATTTCAAAGCTGTGGAATAAAAGGAGGCAAAGGAGACAGATGAATGTGTTCCAAACCTTTTTATTCTAAGTATGTCCCATGAGGTGTTATCAGAAGGAATGAGTTTAAAAAAAAGAAAATGCTACAGAAAAAGCTGATGAGTAATTGTAAAATGATAATTTTTTTTCTTTTTATTTATTTATGTTTTGCCTAAGGACAAGCATATAGATGGTCTTTGCACTTAGTTAATGCTCTGTAAAATAGAGTAACATTACTATTCTTAAATATGTTGCATTAAATATATTTATCTACTATATCTTCTTGTTAGGTTAAATCTAAGGTATAGAGATAATGATATGGAAAACTAAAAACAATTTGCAATGTGATTTAGGAACGATGGGTAACATAAAAGAATTTATGTTACTAAAAATGACTAAAAATGGGTGTGATTTTATTATGAGCTTGCCAAAAACTCACCAAAGACAAATTATTCAAATGTCTTTGTGGTTAGATTTCTCTTGTAAATTGGAAGCTATGTTCTATTCCATCACGAGAGATATCATGAATCCTAATTGATAAGTATTTATAAAATATTTCCACATTGAGATGAAATGACACGAATCTGAGATGGATTAATGAGCAGATGCCTGAGTGACAGTGTGAAGATATGAAACTAGGTGAGCCAAGTTTTATTGATTAATTCAACAGCATTTATTTTCTGAGCATCCACAGTGTTGATAGAGAAATTAAATAGCCCTGTCCTCCAGGAACTCGCGGTACAAAAGGGTTCAGGATTTTCATTTTGTTTGACAATAAAACATTTCTTTTCTTAAAACTGAATACTGTGTAATTTCTTAGGAATTATTTTGTTTTGCTATGTAACAAACTAGCTTGGTTATGAAAGTTAAATTAAGTTGGCTATGAGATAATCTCTGAAATAAATCTCAATATAGAGTTCATTCTTTAGAATTTAGAGTTTTTTGAGTATGGTGTAATTAATCAGGAGCTGCCTGTTGTCTGACTTTGCCTTATACAGTTCACAGAGAACAACGTCATATTAAAACACTGCCATTTAAATAAGAGAAAATGATCAGCGCTACACTGCTGCTTCCATTGTGAAGGAACGGAATTTCTATCTTGTTTGCTGGGGTCTTTTTGTTTTGATTTTTGTTTGTTTGTTTTGTTTGACATTTTTTCCCACATATTAGAAAGCCATTGTCCTTTTCCTCATTGTCATCCCTGTCCCCACTGTCAACCCTATCCTCACTCAGATACACAGTTAAAAGTGAAGGGTAAGCATATTAGCGAGACAGTTTGGCATAATGGAGGAAAGTAGATCGTTAGTTAGATCTGAATTAAATTCTTGATTCTGCTCGACCTTAGGCAAGTCATTTTACCTCATTCTACAGCTTCCTTTTTCTCTAAAACTGGGATAGTAACTGCTACAGGCTGAACTACGTTTTCCCCAGAATTCATACGTTGTAGTCCTAACCCCCAGTACCTCAGAATGTAACTATTTGAAGATAAGGTCTACAAAGAGATAATTAAGTTAAAAGGAGGTCATTATGTTGGACTTTAATTCAGTATGACTGGAACCTTATAAAAAGTGAAAACTAGGACACAGATGGGTCAAGAGGGTAGGCTATGTGATGACGTGAGGGGAGATAACCATTTGTAAGCCAAGGATAGAGGCTTTAGATGAAACCATCCCTGTTGACATTTTGATCTCAGAATTCGAGCTTCCAGAATGTGAGAAAATAAATTTCTGTTGTTGAAGGCACCCAGTCTGTAGTTCCTTGATGTGGCAGCTCTAACAACTAACACAGCAATAACATCTAAAGTGAAAGATATAGGAATTTGAAATATTATACTGTATGCTATAATATATGATAAATTATTCATGTATATAACAAGTATGTGTTAATATTAGTATTAACAACAGTATTATAATTAGTATTTTAAAGTATTACCAAAGGTTTGTGAAAGAAATAATTGCTCCAAAAGAAAAACAATAAGCTTATGATAGTTCTTTTAAGCAAGAGGGAATTTAAGTGTGTCCCTGGAAGCTTTATTTTTAGATCAGTCTCAATGTGGAAAGCATCGTATTTTTTTTATTATTAATTGACTTCTTTTTCCTAGTGGAAGAATCCTGAAGTAACCAGTAAAAATAACTTTTTATAAATGTTTTTTGATGGAATGTATTTCTGAAAACGTCATTACCTCTAAGACTGGGAAAGGGTCATGATATGTCTGTGAGCACTCTGGAATGTGCCTGAAATCTACGTGTGATTTTATTTTGCTCAAACTTCAGGGTAGCACAGATGTTTATGAGGAATCACAGAAGTGAGCCATCTCAGTAGTTGGTATCAGATTTAGAAATCGCATAATTATTTAGTTCTTCTTCAGACTCTCTGGGGAATCCATGGTAACATTTCCATTAAAAGGTCCAGCAAAACATATTTGCAAGAACAGGATTTACACATGACATGTACATGGAGAATGTATTTGCCACCAGAAATAATGGTGGACTATTTTTTGCTCATGTAAAAAAATGGGTTAATTGATAGAATTTTACTGGTTTTACTTCTTTTTTCCCCTCCAGCTCCTATGGAACTTTTGGCATTAGATATAATATATAAGAGCTTCACTCTGTGCACAAGTTTGCATTTCAGTTTTACCAAGCAGATTTTATACTACACTAAACCAATATTTGTTCTTCTGGGAAGTCTTTGCAGCCAAATTTTTCTTCTAGAATACTGGGATATGCTCTGAAACATTACCTTTGTCTCGTTCTGGTTTCATGCCTTTTTGTTTCTAATTATTCTCTCTTCAAGAGAGAGGAAGAAATTGCCCATGTGGAGATGTCCTCACCTTGCCCGAGCCTTGTTTAAGAAATGGGGCTTGCCTCTCCCTGATGATATACTTAACTCTTAGGTAATGTTGTCAGTTTCTCAGTTAGCTAGCAGTAAATCTGATTATTTCTTTGCCAAAGATGAAGGATGTTCTTTAAGATTGATGAAATTTCTTTCCTAATGTTCACTCCCTTGAGTTTTCCTTTATTTAAGGCTATTTTATCATTGGTTTTGGTATTTATTTAAAAAACTTCAGAGTAGACAAATAGATCACATAAACCATGCATGCCATAAATACATTGCAGGGCCGTTTGTGAAATCTATATATCACTTAACACTTATCTTATACTCCCCAGTGGCTCTCTCTGTAATGTGGAGGTTTTGTTCTTATATAGTTTTGGGGGGTTTTTTTATTTGTTTTTTAAATTTTACTTTATTATTAGTTTCAAATATACAGTAGATTTGTAAGACATTTATATAGTTTATGAAACGGTCCCCCCAATTACTCTAGCTTCCCTCGGCTCTACACCTAGCCATTATCTTACTGCTGATTGCATTCCCTATGCCGTGCTCCCCATCCCTTTGACCATCTATCTGCTACTAATTTGTACTTCTTTATCCTTTCACCCCATTCTCCTGGCCCTTCAACCCTCTTCCCCTCTAGCCATCACCAGATTGTCCTTTGTATTTGTGAGTCTGTTTTTGATTAGTTTGTTTCTTGTTCCTTAGATTCTGCATACAAGCAAAATCGTATGGTATTTATCTTTCTCTGACTTATTTCACTCAGTGTAATAACCTCTAGTTCCATCCACGTCATTGCAAATGGTAGGATTTCATTTTTTATGGTTGAGTAATATTCCATTATATATATGAACCATAACTTCTCTACCCAATTGTCCATTGATGGGCATTTAGATTGCTTCCCATATATTGACTATTGTAAATTGTGCTGCCGTGAACTAAGGATGCATAGATTTTTACACATTATTGTTTTGGTTCTCTTTGGATAAATACCCAGAAGTTCAATTGCTGGGTCAAAGGTAGATCTATTTTTAATTTTTGGAGGAACCTCCAGACTATTTTTCATAGTGGCTGTACCAATTTGCAATCCCACAATCAGTGAATAAGGGTTCCCTTTTCTCCACATCCTCACCAACACTTGTTTGATTTATTAGCGATAGCCATTCTGATAGATGTGAAGTGATATCTCATCGTGATTTTAATTTGCATTTCTCTGATGATTAGTGACCTTGAGCATCTTTTCCTATGTCTATTGGCCATCCATATTTCTAACTTTCATGAACCCTCCTCTCTTCCCTGTGTAACTCAGTCTCTGGGGATTACTTTAGTGAAGTTCCCTCTCCTGGGTCAGCAGGACAGACTTCTCAGGGGAGAAGACAGAGTCAAGAAAGGGAAGACCTGGTTCTACTCTTAGCTTCACCACTTAACACCACATCAGGTCATTTCATCTCTCTGAGCATCCATTTATCTTTTTACTAAAACAGTAACAAAAATATTTCCCATTAACACTTCAGTGAGTATTAGGGGAAGAGGCATCAAATGAGATACTCCCAAAGAAAGCAATTGGAAAACCATTCAATGATATGAAAATGTAAGGTCCTACTATTATGAACACCCCAAAACAACCAGAAGTGCGGAGGGGGGAACCATGCAACAAACTAAATAAAAGCAATCGAGATGCTGTCTTCTCTAGGCCATCAGTCATTACGAGATCCTTGAGCTGTATAACTCCATTTGCTAGAAGAGATATTTGTCAGTCTTTCTATTTTGGGTTTTATTAGCTACATAGTAATCGACATGAATAAACAATAACTTTAATAGTGCTAACCGTATCTACTAACATAATATATTTTAGGTCATTGATAGTACATTTATTTCCCAAAAGGATTTATCAATTTACAGTAAAGAATGCAAATGCAGATAAGGTTGATGAAAGAATAATAAAATAGCAATAAGGAATAGGAATCTGAAACACTAGAGAAAGACAGACATATACCTTGGCTTTATTAAAGTTTGTGCTAACTTCTTATGCAATGTTCAAAGAGCACCAGAGTAGGAGTTTGGCATTGCTTATTTTCTTAACTTACCTACCAGGTGGTTTGTACAGTAAGACTTATTTTATTACTTAATTTATTATTCTACCTGTGACACTTGTCCACAAGTAAATTATATAGTTCTCTTTAACTCTCTCAGGTTTCCCCTGAGAGATGCTTACAAACTTGTTCTGTTTTAACACCAACTAAAAATTATTTCAGGAAAGGTGATTTGCTTTTTTCTTTTTTTAATTTTAAAAACATAAATATACAACCAACATTATATTTAAATCCCTTTCTGGAACCACTTTATCTTTGATTATTTGATGGGGAGAATAATAAATTAATCTCGTATAGTCTACTGTATTTTATAACCGAACTTTCCTTATTTCATACACACACGCATGCATGTGTACATGTATATATGTATATATTATTTTTATAGCTAACATAAATCTTAAATAGGAGCACGATTCTATTCCTATAGACAATCTCTCAAATGAGTAATATGCTATTTGGATATAGGACTAGAAATCTTGAAACAATGTCATGACGGCAGGACCATGAGGTTTATAAGTCAAAACAATGACAATAATTATCCAAGGGGTCCTAAATAAAGAAAAGTTGAGTTGCCATCAACAATTAAATTCTAGTAAAATTACCAGTATTAGGCACCACGGATTTAACAACTATTTATTGGAGAAATGTGTGGACTAGAAAAAAACTTATCCTTAATATTCCTTGAGAAATCATAGATCATCTATTTAATCAGCTTATTGTATAAGTGCTCCCCAGTACTCCTTCATAATTTCCGTGAAGTCTACCCTTTTCCACCTGTCAACCCCACACATAGAATACACACCAAAACATAAATATTCATACCCTACATCCAGCTCTGTCAAAATCACCATCAGCTCCATCTCAGTAAATAGCTAATCAGTTATCAAAACAATGAGCCAAATTCATTTGGGGTGCTTTTGGAACAAAAGAAGTTGTGTATTAAATAACATGTTGTACTTGCTGACTATTTGAAGATGGGGCACATCCACTTTAACTTGGTTAATGGCGACAGTGTGGAGATTTCATTCCTGAAATACTGTGTGGGTTGGAACTCAGCAAAGCAACCTTAGCTACTAGCAAACTTGAAAAGCCCGCAATATTAAATGACCAAAATGCCACCATGGTAATTTTTCTTCAGTTGAATTGATCAGTTTTTACTAGCAAGCAGAAAATTTACAAGGTTCTGATTATGAATAAATGTAGTATGATTTTAGCACCATTATAGTAAGCAAGGTGAGAATCCAGCAGTTAGAACTACGAGGCTCAGGGGAGAAAGCGTGTGATATGCTATCGCATGGCTCAGAAATGAAAATCTTTAATGGATCAGGGAGGGTTCTTATAGTTTTTGGAACAGTCCCAAAAAGTTGATTTGTAATCTGTATTTTAAAATAACAAAATTAACTTTTTAATTTGAAAATGCAAACCAAAATAATTTCATGTTACCCTTGGGACTCGGCATTTTATATTAAAATTAAATGAGAGCTCAAATTTATCTTTAAAAACCATGCAAAGCTAACTAAAGAGAAAAAGAATAACCAGTTGTCAGAATAGAAAGTCATAACTATTAACTTCCTCTAAAGCAGACATTGGACTATGGAATATTCAGGGTCTTTATTTGCCCTTGCTAGAAAATTCAGCACCCAGAATACGTATCTCAGTATTTATTTCTACATTGCAGAATAAGCCATATGCTAAGGACTTTGTATCTTTTACACTCTTTTATCTGAAGAGTTAGAATTATTTAATATAGTGACTTCTTAAATTCAGAATAACAGAAGCAATACAAGCAATTTTTTAATCAGATATTATATTCGCTTGCCTTAATATTGTCATAATGGGGTTTTGGACTATTTTTATTTAAAAATCGAAGCCATGGTGACCTCCTAACCACTATATATAAGAAGTTGTATATTTATCTTTTAAAATGTTCTTCCTCTTTATATTCTTTATGTTGAAAATTACTGAACAAGGGCAGTGGGTAAGTAATATAAGCAGAATAGAATGTTTGTAAAGTTGTCTGTATGGTGAGAAGGAAGACCAGACTAGCTTTCGAAAACATGCCAAAGCTGGGGGCTATGTTTTTGTTTTCATTTCTCTTTGGCCTTAGGAGAATATGTGAAAAGCATGAAGTATAATCAACTTTGCATCATTGTTATAGCTTATTATATAATTATATTAAGCTACAAATGGCATATAGTGAAGACAGACTTTTGAGGGCAGGAATGTTAAGCTGGAGACATAAAGGAGGTGCCACTTATTTAAGTAAGATATTTGGGTATCTCCTTACAAACAATGTAAACAAGTGACATAGCCCACAGAACATTTGGGAAGATCCAGGTAATGAATTTGAAAAGGTTTTGCAAACTGTAAAGCACCATGTGTATACGCTGCTGTTATCAACTTTTGACTTGTTCTTTTCATAGTAACAAAATTACCTCTTAATAGAGTATAGATTTATTTCTGTAGTAGAATCCACCATGTATTTAAGATAGATGAGGGTAAGATTTTATAAATTGCCACAAGATGTCATAGACTCAGTTGTATTTTTGGTGATTCTATACATTAATCACTAAGTAACCTTCAGTTTTCCAAATAGAGAATAAAGAGAATGGTGATGACATTTGTAATCATCCACAGAAGGGGAATTATTTAAATCCTTCGCAGATAGAGAGATATCAAGGGTAAATCATTATAGCCACATTTCTAATTTTAAGAAGCTTCGAGGGTATTTGTGGATAGTGAGGAGCAAACATTGTTTTGCACATGGAATTAATCATAAACTTTCCATACCACAAGCCCAGATTCTCCAGACGACTATGGAGGACTTTTCAGATACCATCCGCTAAGGACTGAGAGATTCATGAGAGGAAGATAATGTTATGTTACATGCAATATACAAACTGAGCATATTGAAGCAACTGAACTAGTGACCTTTCAAAAAGGACAAATTAGATTTACGTGCCTCAGAATATGACGCGGCTTAGTGCTTAAAGGATGACATATGACATATTCTCCTATTTCTAATTTCATAGTAGTTTACTTGATTATTTCTAAATGAGCTACATAACTTATTTCTTCTTCAAACAACATAATTCAACCTAATATTCTCTGTAAACTAAATGTAGACCAGTGCTTGAGATTTTTCATAAATGCTAAAGATATCTGAATGCTTGTCTAATGTTGCTTTAAAATAGTTTCAAGGATTGGACCATGTTCAGTGGGAAACACACAATACAATCTGGTGCCCAATGTTCTCTGAACTTTGAGATAAGTAACATATGGAAGGTACTCACTGTTGGTAACACACATACAACCATAAGAACTGCAATGGTGTAGTCTGTTCTAGCTCCCAAATCTAAATGCTTTTCTCCAAGTTCAGATTTAAAAACATGGTTTTTTTTTTTAAATAGAATTTTTAAATTCTATTTGATTTGAAACTGTTTTTTAATTTTTATTCCAGCTTGCTTTCTAAGTATTTTAAAATTAATATCTTCCTACTAACCTTCTGGGTTTGTAAATAATAAGAGTAAGAACATAAGTAATTATTGTAAATAGCAGTAAAAACACCAATAAACCCACTAATCATAATTGACAACACCACTTACCACGTTCAAAATTCATTATACTGAGAGTTTTCTTCCTATCTCCTATATCTTCTTTTTTGTAATTTACTTTGGAGAAGGAGATGGAATCTGTTATATAATACCAGATAAACACTGCTGTTAGGGGAAAAAATAAAGTTAATTTTTAAAAGGCCTCTGGAATTAATTTTTATCACCTTTTTTAAATTGCAGCATAATAATGAAATAAACAAATGATTTAGTCACATAAGTTGGTTTTCTCAGGTGATAGCTTTCTTTCCTGTGGGGCCGGTAGCGATGCAGGCATGCAAGGAACGATGGATTCGGATCCACATTACCTTCAGTTTTGTGACGTATCTCTGGAACTGCTCCCGGCTGCCCTGACCAGAATATCCTGATAGCTACAAGTTGGAGGAACTAGTTTTCTATCTGGTGCCTGTCCTGGCAGAGATAGAAAATTAATCCTGCTGTCGAGGAAGATGGAAGAATTGTTTGTCACACGTTGCAGAGCTCTCAGACACAGCATGTAACTTGCCCTCTGCCTTTGGGCAGCAGGAATTGACGGTAGAAGGAATGTCTCTCGTTAACATCTGCTTCATTAGTACTTCATTTTGCTGCATCTTTAATTTGGGGTGACAGCCACCTTTACAGGCTATGGAGGTCATCCCTCTCCACAGCTGTCTGTACAGAGTGCCTACTGCTGGCAACAACACCATCCAGTGCGCTGATGGCTCCCTCTCTCCTTGCTTTCGCAGCTGGCGCTACGTACATCTTTGGGAAGAGTGGAGGCCTCATCCTCTACACCTGGCCGGCCAATGACAGGCCCAGCACACGCTCGGACCGCCTTGCCGTGGGCTTCAGCACCACTGTGAAGGATGGCATCTTGGTTCGCATTGACAGTGCTCCAGGCCTCGGTGACTTCCTCCAGCTTCACATAGTGAGTACTCGGCCTCGACCTGGATTCTCTTTCCTCCCTGGCGGTCTGAGTTGTTAACCCAGATAAATTCAGGAGAACATTCTAGGTAGACGTGGAAAAGGGACACAGGCTTGTAAGAATTGCCTACATCTGTTGGCACCGTATCTAAGGGGTGGTCTGTGTCGTAAGTCTATTCGCCCATTTAGATGCGAACTGTAGAATGCCTTGGGAATAAAAAATTAAAAACTCTTCTTGTCCAGATGCCCTCCCTGTGTGGTGTGGCCCTTCATGAAATATTTAGCACACTCCTTAGATGTCAGTGAGAGATTTACTTGTGCAGTTCATCTTCACCTGGTACAAGTAGCGAAGCCAACTTGAGTGTTGATCTCTTAGTCTGGGCATCACACAGCTTTCCTGTAAAGGGCCGGACAGTAAATATTTGGTCTTCGTGAGTCATACAGTCTTTGTCAGAGCTACTCAATGCTGCCATTGTAGCGTGAAAGCAGCTGTAGGCAATATATATTAGGAAAAGTATATACGACTATATTCCCATAAAAAGGTATTTATTAAAACAGGCTGCAGGTTGTACTTTGGTAACCCTGTCCTACTCTGAAAATTCCTCAGAGAGATAGAAAGAGTATGAGATGAAAACTGAGGCCAGAGTGGATGGGGCAGAAAGGAAAGAGCGCAATGACCAGCTGTCGGTGTGTCGCTGTGTGTTGTGGAGGCACATTTCGCTTGTGTGTATAAGCACCTCGGCCACTGCCGATCATTAAACACTGCAATTCTAAGAAATTAAAATGATTTGGGGGGAAAAAATTACTTCATTATGAGGATAGAAAATATTTTTATAGCAACAATTAAACCCATTTTATCACCTGTGCAGTCTGCAGTTAAGAAAGTAGGCTAAAGAAGAAGATGATTCTCATCCATAAGGACCCAAAGTGCAGCCACCAAGAGCAAAGAGAGGAATTGTTCTCATTAGTTAGCAATGACAAGGCTAGAAAGAATGGATTTAATTTGGAGCAATAAGAATTCAGCTTAAATAGCAGGGGGGGGGGAAGCAGTTTTAGAGGAAAGATCAACTGGGGATTACCACCAACCTCCATAAAGGAGGAAAAAGAACATTTACGGGGCATCTCTGAATCTGAGCTTTGCTAATGTTCTGGTCTGCTGAGGAAAGAAAGCAGAGGGTGGGCTTTCATCGCTGGTTTCCAGAGCAGAGGTGGCTGCCTGGCTGCCAGCACGAGCAGTGAGCCCAGCCCTCGAGGTGGTCCCCATCTCTAGCACCTGCTCTTCCAATATGCCTTGGAACCAGGAGCAGCTTAGCATGGAAGGCTTAAGCCAGGAGCCTGTCTAGTCGCAGTGTGAGCCAGAGCAAGGCAAGACTCTGCCTCGGAGAGCTGGGAAGGACTGGTTAGACATGATCGCCTTCAGCATGTGGAAGAGGAGTCGAATAGAGTCGTGACCCTCCAGTGCTTTCTGAGATGCTTCAGGAACTATGTGGCACTAGGAGCCTGAGCTTGAGCATTTTGAGAAGCCATGCCAAGGAGCACAGAGGAAGACAGCCGTAGTTAGTACAGTTTATCTTTATTTGGCCTCTAGGAACTACCGTAATTTACAAAACTCTGTGAGATTTATGCTGCATGTAACTTAATGACTATTTCATAGCAGCTATAACTAGGTGATTATTACCAGCTCACTTGCATTTTTGTGATGATTTATCTTCCTTTCTTGTTCACTATGACTTACTAAGAAAAATATGATTTGGTGCAGCCATGAGCATCTTTTCTGAGTCAGATAATCCGCTACCAATTTATGCATTTCTCCCATTCATGTTTTGTAGAGCATTTAAGAGAAACGTTTTCTTATTTTCTGACAGTTTACCTGAATTTGGCATTGTTTTTATAAAATGAAGGTGAGGAGCCTCGGAACTTCTAGGTTGAACCACAGCATTCCATTTTAACATTTAACAAGCAAAAATGCATGAAATTTTACTTCAAAATGCATAGAACCCCCACTGATTACTGTGGACTTATTCCAGAGATGCTGCCATTATTTGATCATTCTAGAAAATCCCAACAGATTGAGCTTCAGAGGTTGGGTTAGAAAGGACATCATCTGCTCTTTTCAGGGAAAAGGAAAAGAGACCGTACGATGTGGAGAAACCTCATTGTTCTGGGATGAACTTGAAGTACCCGTGGCCATCTCGAGCATGGGGTCACTTCATTGGTCTAGTGATTTCAAGCCATTTTTTATTCCCTAGTGAATTATTTCTCATGTCTACCAGAGAGAAAAATTGTACGTGACTGTATTCCAATAAAAAATTTACTTTTAAGAACAGATTTCAGGCTGTGCTCAGGTGACCTCTGCATTAGGCTACAAATGTCCTCACAGAGATGTAATGAACATGTGATTAAAAACTGAGACCAGAGTGGGCAGGGCAAAGGGAAGGTTCCTTACCACACCTGATAGTCAAGGAGTCCAAGTGGAATATCGAAAGACTTGATTGCAAAACCAGCTTCTTGTTTTGGACATTTACACAGATGCATCAGGAGAGTGAAGACATCAATATTTACTAAGATACTTTTCTATGACTTTTACAGTCTGTAAAATGCAGGTTTGTTTATTGAATGCAGTTTGTTTCCTTGCACTAAAGAAAATTACTCAGAAAGGAAAGAATTTAAGGGCCATTAATGAAAGTGGAAAGGGGCGGGCATGAAGGGGGAAGTCATTCCCCTTTGCAGTTCCTTCAGGAGAAAAGAAACCCACTGGAGGAAAACAAAACAAAACAAAAAAAAAAGCGACTGCAGATATGAAGAGGAAATCAAAGCAGGGTAAATCCTAGGGACATGGGACAGAATAAAAAAGTGAGCCTGGGAAAGCGAGACCAGAGCTGCCTGCAGGTGAGCTCAGCAAGCGTTCCCGTGTGGGCACAGCTTCATTCTTCCAGTGTAGATGTTAGCTATGAAAACAGCCAAGAGTACTTTGGTGCTCCTTCTGGTTGTCAAGCCAGTAAGTTGCTCAAAAACAAAGTGTGAACTCTGAAATTAGCAAGCCTGTGCCTGTGTGTGTGTGTGTGTGTGTGTGTGTGTGTGGTGTGTGTGTGTGTGTGTGTGTGAGAGAGAGAGAGAGAGAGAGAGAGAGAGAGAGAGAGAGAGAGAGAGAGAGAGAGAAAGAAAGAGATTGTATGAGCAAGAGAAGGTGAGCACCGGAGTGAGAGCAAGGATGGAGAGAAAGAGAGGCAGGAGGGAAGGTGAGGGAAAGAGATTGAGGGTTTGTGTGTTAGAAACTGGTATTGTAGGCAATTCCTAAAAATTCTTGAAGTGTTTTGAGCAGCAGTAACACTGTCAATGGAATAAGCTTTTACCCCCCAGTTAGCTTATTTGAAGAAGAGAGAGTACCCTTCTAAGAACACCAGGGAGTCTGACCCTGAGCTGAGCACCCATTCTAAAAGAGACCTGCCTGCTGTGGAGTGCCCAGAAAAGGAATAGCAAACAGGCTTCCTCTTGCCTGCAGCTCTCAGTGCCTCTCACGCTCTCACTTCAAGCCTTACATTGGAGAGATCTGTGAATGCAGCAGGCAAATCCAGCAGGTAGGAGTTCTGGCTTCCACGAGCTGTGTCTGCTACCTGTGCACCAGTGGGACTCGGTGGACAGATATAAGCTGCACATTTCTGACACTTGCTCTAGGCTACACACTGTCCTCCCTCACATACCTGACCTTTCCTATTTCTTTTTCTTTTTTTTTTTGTCACCCTGAAATTTCCATGCCTTAAAAACTCTAGGAAAATAGGTGTCTTCTTAAACTCGTATTCTGCTGGAATCCCTGTAATCATTAACTGATGGGTTTAAGGCAGTCAGTCTCACCGTGGTCTTTCCCACAGCAGGCTAAGGTCTGCTGCACTAACAGAATTTGAGCTTTGTTTGGAGACTTCGGGAGAAAGGAGGATAAATGAGCATGACTAATTTGGAGACATATAATATTTTGGGGACAGCAGGAATAATGTGGAGAGAGCTTAAGCAAAAGGAAATTCTTGTTGGTGTAAGGTAAAGAATTGGTACAAAAAAAGGGGGACATCAAGACACAGCTGGGGGTGCTGTGCACACAGTTTTTCCTATTTCACAGTTTGCTCACATTATCTGTTGTTCTGATCAAAGAAGCGCAGGCTCTTCTTCCTTTTGCTTTTTTTTTTTTTAATCTTAAGTTTTCTACTCATTTGGGCCTCATGGTGGTTAAATAGGCTTTGACAATAGTGTTGAACAAAACAAAAATGAGATCATTAAAGATCAGAGAAGGCCAAGAGATTGAAAAATTCAGATTGCTTACTTCAAATTAGCTTACTTTTTTTTTTTTTTTTTTTTTTTTTTGGTTCATACTTCCTTGATACACTTTTTTTGGGCATCAGTTATTAATGATGATATTAATGAAATCACGGAGGAAATGTTTGACAAGGGCAAAACGATCTTTGTTGAAGTATGCGTGCATGAAATGAAATTCTGTGGAAGGAGGGTACCTTAAGGCAGAGGGGTTTTTAAAAATTAGTACTTCAAATATATTAGTTCTCCATGAAAGCTATTGCTGAGAAATTAAGCTGCTCGACATTTGGAGAGAAGCTGCTATTACTTGCAAGTGACATCTGCCTGTTGACCCTACATCTAGGCTCTATGGAGCTGTGTCGTGTTACACTCACCCTCATTTATACAATAGGGAAGACATTGAATGAGACCAGAGAAAGGATTGCCATGAAGTGCTTGCTGTTGCTGTCATGAAACTTTTGACAGTCTCGTTTTACCACTTACAAAATAGAAGGTCGGAGAGAACTGGGCAACAATTAGTTTTTCTTTATGTAGTTACTGCAGAGTATAAAAAAGACATCCTATTAATTTCTTTCTCCCTGTGTGTAATTTACAGTTAATCCTCTTGGATTCAATTTTTAATTATGAGCCTTTCAGGAACAGTGAAAATTTATGTGTCAGGGCATCTGTTTTGTTTGATAAGAATCTATAACCCTCCCCAATGGTCTCTTTCCTGACTTTCAATGTAGATAACTTACATAAAACAGCGTAGGACAAGAGAAAGGATTGCTGCCCAGACTGACCACCTTTTCATAATGATGAAATGTTCTCCTTCCAAAACACCACCGCTCCCCACCCCCCAAAAAAGACTGGTAGTATTCTCTCAGTGACCTGTTTGGGGAAATCAGATATTTATTAAGCTTGGTTTGAATAGTACAGTTTTTCCATAATTTATAGCATTTGAAGAGACTCCTGGAGGGTAAGTGGGAGCAGAGCTGAAAATGATAAATGGTCTGTTCGTCGCATCTGCTGTATATATAGTTTGCTGGCCTGGATGCCTCACTGGGCCACCTCTGCGTGGGGTATTCACAGCAAACCTTCACCGTTTGCTGGGTTAGTCTTCAATGAGGCGAGGTGGCTTAGATTCATCTCTGGATTTGGTCAGTGACAGAACTGGATCCGATTCAGGAACTGCATTTGAGGGAATCTGCAGAGGCGTACAGAGGCACGTTGGCATTTCTGCGACCGGTAAAGCAAGTAAAGAGAAAGAGAACAAGAAAACAGCAGAAGTGTCCAACAGAAGCAATTTCATTTCCCACAGAGTGCTGCGCACTGCAGGTTGGCTCTGTGCTTCCTTCCAGTGCTATTTGTTCTTAGTGAAAAAGGCCTCTTTGGGTTTTCTGGGCTTAGGGGCTTTTCTAGATCATTAGCCACTTCTGTGGAGAGGGCTTGCTGGGGATCGTCTTCGCAGCTCCCAGCTTAGCCATTCCATCGTGGCGAAGTTGGAGAAGAAGGTGGGAGAAGGGCATGGAAGAAATGAGGATTTGATGAAGTGACTGCTTATGTAAGCTGGACCAGAGGTAGCTGCCCGCATGGGACTTGGCGTGTGATTTCTCAGATCTCTATTATTCCCAAGGTATTTTTATCCAAATCCGTTTACTTTTATTCCACACTTGGTTTTGTGAGGCAGCCTGCCATAGAGGAGAAAGGTACTTAATTTGAATTCAAAAGATTTGGATTTGAGTTTGGTTTCTGTCAGTATCCAGTTAGCTATGGCTTTGCGCAAAACACTCCTTCTCCTCCTTCTAGTCTTCCTCCTCCTCCTCTTCCTCTTCTTCTTTTTAAATGCCTACAGCACCTGGTATTTCTAGGTGGTCTCCCATCCAAGTACTAACCAGGCCCAACCCAGCTTAGCTGCCGAGATCAGACGAGATCAGGCACATTCAGGGTGGTATGGCTATAGACTCTCCTCTTCTTTTAAATAGGCACAAAAATCTTACAGAGTTTTCCTGAGGTTCAAATGAAATGAAATAAAGTATTTAGAGGCTGTTTGTTATCAGCAAACGGCTGCTCAAATGTAGAAAGGTAGTTCACTTGATGAAATAACCAGAAGGTGATGACTTCATTCAAGAAAAAAAATAGTGAAAGGAGAAAGTAGAATCTCATTTTAAATACTTTTAAAGTCTTTTTCTGCAAACAAATTCCTATTTTGTCTTACAAGAAGTCTATTTTTTTTTTTTAAATTAGATTCACAGTTGCAACTTTTGGAATGTCCTATTAACTCATAATAAAGAGCCCAGTTCCATCTGAGAGAGGCCTGGATAGGTCGATAGGATAACTGGACTTCTGCAGCTCCCTTAGTGTCTCATTGTAGGACATTATGTCTTTATACAGTGTCACAAGGTGATGCATTGTGCCTCTGTAGCCCTTTAGTGTAATGTTCCAAAGGGCTCTGTACTCACCAGTAAAAGTATAACCTACCCTGTACTGAAGTTCCTCCTCCAACTATATGAACCGTGGAAAATGAAAACATCCCATCTTTCCAAGAGAAGAAGGAAAGGAGGAGGAGGGTAATGAGAAGGACAAAAAATAGCAACGAGCAGCAGTATCGGGAGATCAGAGCCTCTCTAGGCAGGTGTGGTATGAAAGACGTTTGAGACCCACTACGGCCTCAGATGAAGACATAAAGGACTTGGCCCTATATATGGGGATTAATAGAGCCCCAAAGAGTCATTGCTAAAACCAGGGTCTTAATGTGGGTACAACTAGATCGAGTGGAGGTGAATAGCTTCTGCCACCAAGTTAACTGCAGACCTATTTACAAATAAAGGCATTTTATAGATATTCGATCCCTCAAAATCAGAAAGAAAAACAAATGATAAATTTAGTGTGTAGGCAAAATGTACAAGAATGCTATCAAAATGTACAATAATGTATAATAATGCTAGGCAAAATGTACAATAATGCTATCATAAGAATCAAGTTGATGAAGTGTGTAGAAAATATTTTATGAATGGTAGACAATTATGGGAATCAGAGGCCAAATGGCCATTTCTTTCTCATTTATCACTTCCACCAGTGATCCTTTCACTGTTAACTAATGACAGTCATGTTTCAGAATCCTCAATGCATATATAATATAACTTTATAAAAATTAAGATTAAGAGAATTTAGCTTATGAGAGTCATTCATTATATGTATATTGAGTGTTTTTTATGGGCCAAAGTGCTACATTTTAGGGATACTGTGATCAACCTTGGCCTTCCTAGAGCTAACAGACTGGAAAACCACGGTAATTAAATGTGAGCAGTCAGATTTTTTACACATTATGAGATAATGTATATAAAACTCTTGCATAACTCCTGGTATATAATGAGCTTTCAATCATGGATAGCTTTTAATATTATTGGTACTTTTTCTTCAGTTAATATTTTTTAGTCAGATTAAACAATATATTTTCTTTTCCTAAATAATGAACAAACTTTAATCAGACCTCTGGATTTCCACTGAAGTAGCATAAAATTCTAAGGAGGAGTCAGGATGCTACTGATTTCAGGCTAGCCGCGCGGTATCTTGGATGACGGCAGTGGTCAAATAGCTAAACAAGTTCTGAATAGCAGAGGCTTTTTAGACACATGAACCTAAAGTGCGGCGAACAAAGCAAACTCCAGTCACCATCAAGCGAGTGCTGTGGCTCACATGACTTAATGGCAAGCCACCCTTAACACCGTTGTCTGGATGAATTATCTCACTGACCCACCACTCACACTGTTACTAGTCATTACTCCTGGGGTATTGTTCAGTGCAACAGGGCAAGAAATAACTCATTGACTCCCTGAAGCTATAGATGATGGATTTTCGATCCCTGGCTGCATTCAGAAGGCATGCAAGCTCACCGTGCTGAATGGGGAATTCATTAGCCAGCCACCCTATAGCATCATATGCTTAGATCCTGATGCTGCCACTACTGCTGTTTCAACTTGTTAGTGTTTCCCTGATGGATGGCAGAGGGAACTGTATGACTGTATTAGCCTCAAAGATAGTTCTGACAGCCAGACCTGTTGTTTCCCAGCCTGAGATGACACCTTTGGAGCCTAGAATCACTTACAGACACTTAGATAAGCCCTGCTGATTGACCAAGCTAAGCTTTATCCCAGGAAACAGGAAATGATTGTCAGTTAAGTCTCATGTCCTATTCTTGCTTCCTCAGTTAACTTCTTTTAATTCAGCTTATTTTCCTACTCTATTTTAAAATGGCAGGTCATTTAATGGCGTAGTTGATTATTTCCCACAGTTACTTAGGACTATATCTTTAGAGATCATCTCATATTACTATCATTGCTATCACTTACCACTAATACTTATTGACAAAATACCAGGTACAAGACACTGTGTAAGAACTGTGTTTGCATTATCTTGTTATACGCCCACAACAACTCGATGAGGTAGTCACTATTAGTATCCTCACTTTGTAAATGAGGCAACTAATGTTTAATGAAACTAAAGAATTTTCCCAAGATAGCACTGCTAATAAATGGCTGAGCAGGCCTTCAAATCCAGTGCCGAGTCTTAATTACTATTATACTCCTAATGAAGGTTTCAGAGTAGAAAGTGTAGCAGCGATAATTTGAATTCAACACATATTTATGGAACAGCGATTTATTTGGAGTTGTTGGATATATAAAGAAATTTAACATAAAGAAGGAAAAATAAAAATTGTGCATCTAACTTAATTTTAAGGCAGCATTGGCTGTATACCAAGGAGGGTAAAATATTATTGTTTGCAGAGACCAAAGAAATGTTCACATACAGGGTAGGTCAGATTTTGACAGGTGGAATCTAAAAAGGGAACACGCCGGCTGAAGATACCTCAAAAAAAGGAAATATAGGCTGTAGTCTCAAATTAGTGAGGTATTCAGTTTGACCAGAATAAATGGCTTGAGGGAAAATACAGACAGTATGGAACAGCAGAAAGAACGCATGCTTTAGAGGCAAGTGGTCTGTAATTCAAGGTCGAGCTCTACTTCTAGCCAGCGCCATGACCTTGGATGAATTGACTGTTCCATAAAATAGACATAATAATAATGCCACCTTGCAAGTCTGCGTGAAGACTTATAATAATATGTGTGAAAATTCTTCATGAGTAGCTGGTCCACAGTAGATATAAAATTAAATAATTATGATTTTTTGTTTATTTTTTTCTTTCCAGTACTTTAGCTATAGTGAAAAGTACTCAAATGCCATACTGATAGATTGCTTGTGAAAGTAATAAGACATTGAAAATTTTTGAGCAGAAGATAAAATGCCCAAGGCTTAATTTTCAGGAAGATTACTTTGGCTGTGTTGAAAGAATGCTTTTCATTGGGTTGAAAGAAAATAGATAGCACGTTATTGTTTAAGTGGCCCAGGAAAATAATTTTAAAGGACTTATTCAATGATGATGATAATAGGAAGGTAATGAGGATGAAACAAAAGGACATTTCAGAGACAGAATCAACAGATGTTGGATGATTGATGAGAGAAATAAGGAATGTCTGGAATGGGAAGGTTACGATTTCATTAACAATGACAGTAAAATGGACATATAAACAAAAACAAATTTTCAGATAAGGTCAGAGTTTGACTTTGGTGATGCAAAGCATAAGGCATCCAAGGGACAATCTCTAGCTCTTTCCTATTGAAAATATGTGATAAACTCAGATGAGAGATACAGGCTAGAGGTAGGCATTTAAAATTTTTCACCCTGGCAATGACAATGGAAGCTCTGAACAATGCTAAGATCTTCAGGGAGATAAATGAGTAGGAATTTGTTTGTGTATATAACTTCATAAGATGAAGAGGGAAAAGAAAGAAGTTAAAAAAAAAGAAAAGGCTAGAGGGTCAGGGAAAACCTAGGTAGTGAAGTTTTACAGAAATCAAAATAATTGAGAAAGGTTTTCAAACACAAGTATTTCCAGAGCTATTTTTTTTCCAACACCCTTACGTTCAAAATGAATTTGTGGGAATATCTTCTTAGTATGTAATGGTATTTATTATGGCATATAATCTTTGTCATTCCAGTTTTCTCATTAGTTGTTCTGCGTTTCTTCCCTGGGTAGTCATCATGGGCATTATTAATTCAGAGCCAGAGACTCAGGGTCCCTAACCCTGCCACCAGCTAGCAGTTATCTTATGTAAATGGTGGAGATATAGATACTGTCCTGCCAACCCCATAGTATTATGGGGAAGATCAAGCAAGAGAATGCATATGCATGTGCCCTGTTACCATTGAAAGACCTACAAAGTCAATAAAATCATTTTCATAATAATATTGGTATGCCTGCCACCCAGCAGAGCTCTTGGTACATAGAGATTGTGATTAGAGACCTGGAAATGAGGACATAAGAGATGCTAAAGTGGTTGTACTTTTCCATAGGAGGGTTAGCAACATGGCAAAGGGTAGATCAGAGCCAAAATGTGGATGGCTCCACTGCCAGACCCCACGAACTGCTGTGGTCCTTAAACCAAGTTTTTATCTGGTATGTGTCTTCAGACATTTCCCCTTACACCTTGGAGCATCGCTTTGGAGAAGGTAGTTTGGATTTAAGGTCATGCTACAGTTCCAAAAACAAATCCTCTGATCCCAGTGATCACCACATGTAGCGAGGCATGGACTCTGATTACCCTTACCATTATCTTAGCTCAGATAGTTATAGATGTTACTAAGGCTCATAAAATTATCGCGCCTTTTCTTAAATGCAAATCGCAGTACTTAGGTTACAAAACCCTTTTGGAAATGAGCTCTACTGACTGGCTTTTCATGGCCATGAACTCATAGTCTTACCTGGTGGCCTGTATATATTTTTTAAAATCACTTCTGTACTTGCTGTTTTATTCAATGTCCAGGCAGTATGCTAGCCACTTTGTATATATCAACTTATTTAGTCCTACAACACTGTCAGATTTGTGGGATTGCCTTCATTTTAGATATTAAGAACTAAAGCTCAGAGGATTAAGTAACCATTTTTTAAAGAAAACAAGGTTAAGGGAAGGAAAGAGGACCAATATATTGGTAGGTTTGATTTTAATGTCGTATGCACTGCTTTCTAAATTTACCTACTGAGGTCACATGTGGTGATTGTAGCAGGACCTGTGATTTTTTTTTAAATCCACGTAGTCAAGAATTATTAGCAGAAATAGAAGGATGGAACACAGTGTTTTGGCTAAAGTAGATACATAATTGGGACCAAGTCACTTTCTTTTTGGATTGAAAGAAATTCTTCATTTTACATTACATTTTATTGCTTCCCAGTATTTGCTTTTGTCTCAACAGGATTAAGGCACCCAATTATGCCCAAACTGCTTTCTTAAACATCCCTATGCAAAATGGGCTTGGAAACTGAGCTGAAGTTTTGAATGCAATGTGGTAGACCATTAGGTTCAAAGGTAACTTTTGTTCCCGAATTTCAACAAAATCCTTTCAAATGTAGTATATCTGAGCAGAGATTATTGGATACATTCATTCTCATATTTCAGTGTGTGATAAATGTCATATTAGAAGTCCTCAGATACTCTTGCTTGAAAACCCTAAATGAGCTCAAATAATACAGAAACATATTTAGTCTTTCTGCAGTCAGTATTATTTATTTTCATTCATTCATTCTTTCATTCATTTATGTTTCTAATTTAAAAACAAGTATGAGTGTATTCATAGCAGCCCTGGGCTGTCATTCACTGGTATGTTAACTACTAATGTCCAGTGGCAAAGTATCGGAAAAACTTGAGAGGTAGACATTTTTACTGGAAATCACATCTCTTGAAGTGGGAACAGATTCCGTTTGATTTGCCCGACTTGATGCCCAGTTTTTAAGGTTAGCAGGCTTTCATGTTTGCTACTTAAGTCAGCAATACTGGAGCCGATTTTGGTGCTTGGCTAAACAGAAAAGCTTAAATTCAATACTAAAGAGTGAAAGAGGAACATTAGTCTGGTGTGAGGTGTTTCCTAGAACACAGTGCATGAAGGGCGAGGATCTCTGACTATCCATAAAGCAGAGCTTTCTTTTTTCTTTAAAAAAAAAAGATAAACATCTCTTTGGGGTTAATTGGAAATATATACTGGGTCATATAGCAAGTGGTAAACATGACAAACTTAGCTTTAGATGAGAGGCAGGTGGAAGGAATAGAATTCCCAAAGTAACATTAGCTGAACAGGCAAAGGTTAGTAATCCACTGTGGTGAAAAACAATTTATTTCTTAATTTTTCTGAGCTGTTCCTGCTATGTGTCAGGTAAGTTCTGGATACCAAGGATACAGGAGTGAATGAGAAAGACAAACTCCCTGTCCTGTGAATCTTATATCCTAATAGGTACCTCAGTTGGTACAAGTGGGTACAAGCAGCCGGAACCTGAGTTTTACGGAACTCTGTGAAAACATGATATCATGTATATTTAATTAATTAACTTATTAACAAACTGGTGAATTCCCACCAAACTTTTATTTTCATCTTTGTACCTTTTTCTGTTTCTCAAATCTCCATATGAAACTCTCTTACCTTTAAATCGAAAAAGAACAGCTACCTTAGGAGCTAGGGTTTCTGCTGTGACCACCATATCAGGCACTCTGATTTGTTTTCAGTACCAAAAAACAAACAAACAAACAAAGAAGAATAACATCTTCACCCTCAATTTCTATTCCTTTTTCTTTGAAATGACTGTTGCCATTCCCATTGTTTTCTTTTGTAATCATGCAAGATTCCTTCAGAACATCTATTTTTCATATATAGCACTAACAGAGGGGAAAAAAAGACACACAAAAAAATATACCAAATGAAAACTTGCTGTCCCATAGAGACAAATCGTACTACTTCTGGTATGCTTTCCAAGCCTACCTAGACTGTCATGTCTGCCTATTGACCTAAAACCTCTCATCCCCAACCCCAGTCATTTACAAGATCACCCCTGTGGTGACAGTATCAGCATAAATTAGGTTTTCCCCTTCACTTTACTGAATGCTATGGGAAACAGAATGAAACCACATGTTTCCCCTTGATTCATACCCAAACACTGCAAAACAGAGTGTGTGCTTCCTCCTTCAAGCTGTGTGTGTGCATTAAACACATGCAAATATTGGACTGAAATGCAGACACAGTAAGTCAGCACTGGGGAAAACCAAAGAAGTCTTTTTAGTTTCTCTAAATCTTTATCTTTTATTTGAGTTAGTTCTTTGTAGAGATTCAAAGAATATGAGTTTACGATGATTCTCCAAACAGCACTTACGTGTTTCATCTAAAATTGGGTATTCACCATATGATAACGGATCCCCTTTTGGAACTGGGGACTCGTCATTGGCACTTTCTTTACAAATTACTATCAATTTTTGATAAAGACAACAACAACAAAAAATACTTTATATTCAGTGCGATAAAATAGAGATGGCATGACAGTCAGGTTTTCCCTATTTCCACGAATTGCTTCTTTGTGAATAGTGTTTGGTGTAGATAGTATGTTAACAAAGGGGTCCCCTATGGTATGAACCTCAACCCTAGCTGGAATGCCAAACTTCTCTTTGAAGGTTGCAGACTGATTGATCTCTCATGTCCTCTCCATGAGAAAAACTGCAAAATTGTGAGACTTTATGCCCAATTCTGTGTCCTTAGTTGTATATGACACGAGCTGGTCAGAAGGTTTTGTGCGTACAGTGACATTTCTGCACTGTGGAGGCCAAGGTCACAGGATTGACACAAAATAGTTCATCTTACACCGCAGGAAAATTGTGTACGTGTATGTGTGTGTTTTAAAAAGCCCCAACAGAACAACACTGTTCTGTGAGCTCAAACTCTAGTAACCACCCAAAGGCACCTTGTAAATCTGACCAAGCACTGACCTAGATTTTGGAAACGTAGCCACTGCTTTTTGCTTAGCACCTCTGGATTCAAACTCCCACCAAGTTGTTGTGTATGCCCATAAGAAGTCACCATTCTGCTTGCTTCTGTCTCTAGAGTAGCTAATGATTTGATTCCCTCCAATGGAGACTTTCTACTGTTCCTGGCAATGACCAGTGAGGCCAGAGCCAGCTGCGCCCTCCTCACTGGTCATGAACCAGGTCAGCACACTTAGATTCCCGCACGTATATAGGGCAGCTCCGTGGGGTATCTAAAATAGAACTATTCCTGTTGCCCCGGCACCTCCTTCCTTCCAGATTCATTGGACAAAAGAGCAAAAATAAAGTCTTTCCTTTCTTCTCCTTCCCCAGTGTTTGGTGATTCTGCACAAACAAGCCCACTTTTCCCACTTGGTTCAATCACGCTGGTCCTGGATCCTAATTCAGAGAACAGGGCATCCTTGTCTTCCACATGTCAGTGTGAGGGGTTTAGAGACTGGGCTTAGCTAGCGTCCCTTGAGAGTCATCCAATACACAAATATATTTTAAAATTCAGATATTCCATATATAAATTGAGACTTCCAGTTTCTCAAAAATGGCAAGATTCAGCTACACTGGGCCAGACTGTCCCTATGTGGCTGGAGACCAGCTGATCAACATTGGCCAGTTTTATAGCTATACCCTCTCCAGTCACCTGAATCTCCATCCAATCTCTGTCACACATGTCACCTAGCTTTTTCATTCATCTTTTTGCCTGCAGATATCTGATTTTGTGACTCCTCTCACACCGTTTTAACAGTTTTGGGCCTTTGTATATTACTTATAAACAGTCCTCCCAAACATTTTCAGAGACGTTTAGTTTAAGAGCTTAGAAGTTGACTTTCCCATTACTATCCAAAGGGTACATATTTGCCTACTCAGAAGTATTTGGAGCTCAATATTCATATATTTCATGTATACGATTTGTTACCTAATATTACACATTTAATGATATTAACTCAATGGTTCCACTTAATTGTACTCCTTTAAGAATCTTCATATTGAACATAGAATGGTAATGTAAAAATGAAGATTTCATTAATTTTTGGGAGGGAGAAGTTGGGTATCATTTCTTAAAATATGTCATTACCTATAACACTATAACATGCATAAAGTACACACATTTTTCCTATATTTTAATTCATAATTTTATAATATCTGTCAGTTTTCTTGATTAGTCTCCTCTTGTTAAGAGCCTTTATATAAATCTCCGACTCCTTAGCCTTCTCTTAAGGGGGCCACCTCCTCAGGGGTGTTTCTGAGATCTCTGAATTCTGACAAGAGTGAAAGGTGACACATTATTGAGAGACACAGTTGTTAATCCCTGTTTCACTCAAAGGCCTTGGGCTATGGATACCAAAATGCTTCAGATGCCTCCTCTGGGGATTGTTTTGCCTGTTCTATTCCTCAGATAGTCAAGAATTCCCTTCAGTATCCACCCTTCCCGTTCTGGACAATTTTACCTAAACTTTTTCTTCCATTGCTTCAGGCCATTGCTTCCAGTCATATCATCTTCTGAGACTATGAATAATCCTTTCCCTTCAATTATATTGTTACCTTGAAGGTATTTATAGGCTGTGATCTCGTCCCCTGGAGTCACTGCTTTGCCAGACTCAGAAATATAGCTCCCACCACCTCTCTGCATATGCTTTATCTTCTAGCCTTTGTAGCATTCTTTTTTTTTTTTCTTTTGAGCCTATCTTTGTAGCTTCTCTGATATTTCAATATTCTTCTCAAACTAGAGAGGTCAGAATAGCACATCATATCCCAGGTATTACTGTGAATATCTGATTTTAGAGAGAGAAATCAAGGGAGAGGATTACTTCAAAATTGAACTTAATCTGTTTTGTAATTCAAAATATAAACAAAATGGCAAAGGAGGCTAACAAGGCACTGTCAACATGCTTCTGTGTATTTTAACATACTGTTAGAATAATCCTGGAAGCTTAAGGGGAAACGATGGTTTTTCCAAGAGAGAATACTTCCATTAGATGCTTGAACCTGCCCTTTAGGCTAAGATATTCTTTAAAAATCTAGGCTTCAAATATGGTTGTGTAATAAGAAGTTTTGTTTTGTTTTGTTTTGTTTTGTTTTCCTATAGTATATAGGCTTTTAAACCAATATTGATCTTGTTATTAATAATATTACCTCTGCTTCTGTGGTTTAAAATTAAGAAACAGTGACATTTAATTTTAGGAAGAAACAAGTCAAATTGCAAAACGAACCACCTGGGTTACTAACTTTAAGTTTCAGTCCATGTCTGATGGCACTAGTAGCATTTCATCAATGTGGCAAATTGGGTATAGCTTCTAAGGGGCATTGCAAAGAGCAAAAGCCAAGATTAGTGCTCTGTTACCATGGTTCCCAAACATTTTTGAAGGTCCACACATACTAGAAAAAAAATTAGCCATGCAGAACAAGTAAATAAGTAAGTAAGTAAATAAGTAAGAAAATAAATAAACAAACACATAAATAAATAAATAAAGTGGAGCAGAGTTTCCAAACTCCAGGACTCAGGCTGGTACCAGTCAGTGGCCTTTTAGGAACTGGGCTGCACAACAGGAAGTGAGCAGCAGGCAAGCGAAGCTTCATCTGTATCTGCAGCCGCTCCCCAGCGCTAGCATCACCACCTCAGCCCCACCTCAGATCATCAGTCCTTAGATTCTCTTAGGAGCACCTGTCCCTGTTGGGGACCACTGATGTAGGATATTCATCTGCTAATATGTTGTTTACATTATAAAACACAAAGAAATGCCACAATTTTTAAAGGATTAGGTGTTTCAGTATTTTCTCTCATAATATCAGTACATCAATGTTGGCACCCCCATGAGATGCCTTCCCCACTTTGGTGAGCACTGTTCTGGTGGGATCACCAGGCACCCAGTGTGATCTGCCATTCTCAGCATTCCCAGCAGGAAGCCCAGCTTGAGCAGTTACATGCTGGAGGGTAGCTAGGAAAAGAGGCCCTTCAAACACTTTAGAGGTGAAGATAGGAAGGCCCAAAGACTTACCTACTTAGGTCACAGATTTGGTTAATGAGGAAGCCAGGGGCAAAACACAAGCCTCGTAATTTTCAGATTGTGATGTATGATGAAAAGACCAATTGTTCTATTTTTGCTGGAATTTGATGAAAGTGGAGACTGAGCTCCTTGATGATGGAGGAGGAGAGGGTGAGTCACTAGGTTTTCTTAATGGTGAAGTATTGTTTGCCTAAGTGATCTCTGCTCTTTCATGTTACTTCTATTAAGCCCTCTTTATAGGCTTTCTGTCTCTTTCCAACTTAATAGTCAAGCTTCCGATTTACTATCAGACCTCTTTAACAGGAGAAGACCACAGCTGCTAGAGCCACACTTCCTGAGTTCAAATCCCGACTCTGGTACTTAGCAGTGTCTCTTAATAGCTCTGTGAGTTTTGGCAAGTTGCATAATTTCTCTATGTCTCAGTTTCCTCATCTGTTGAAATCAAGGATAATAAAGTTTCATATGGGTTGATGTGAGCATTAAATGAGATCATACCTACCTCAGTGCTCTGCCTGACCCCATCCTAAGTATACTTCAAATATTGCTATTATTATTGTTAGCATTTTATTAATAATGCCTCCTAAAAGCTTAAAGCACCTTGCCCACATCATTGCACTTCATTTGGTAGCATGCCCTCGTGCCAAACAGAGAAAAACATTTTCCTTCCTACTTTATAAACATGCACACTGAGACTCATATGTATGCTTATGGCCAAAATCAGCCCTGAATCTGAGGAATGATGCCCAACCTCATGTTCCCTATCAGCCTATATTTACTTTCGGGGTGAAAACAATGTCTCACAATCCTATTTAGCAGACTAGGCACACAGTCTCCATAATTTTCTGTTCTCGTTCTCCTGAAGCATCTCCTCTGTGTGCATGGCAGCTTCTGTCCTGCCAGAAGCCCACCCAGCCTAAGAACAGTGGCAACAATGGGGTTAAAGGGGTGTGCATCCATCGGTCTGAACTCTCAGCTGTGTGAGAGCCTGCTACAACCTTAAGAGCCCCCTCACAGTGACTAGCCTCCTCCACCCCCTTGCCGTGTTTCCATTTTCTCCTGCTTTCACGATGAGGGAGTGTTATTAAATGATAAGGGGGCTAGCTTTCTGGTTATATATTGTGAGAAGGTGAGAAACAATGAGTGTTATGACACATTAGAGGGCATGTTACTGCTGATTATGGGAACTTCGTATCAGAGAACAGATCATGTCAGAGGACTGCATCTGGGACGCTGCTGCCTCCTTTCCCCAGAGGGTTATTAATGGGCCTTCATACCTGGGAGGACAGATTACAATGTCTGGGGGACGTGATAATTAGAGATACGTCACTTATCATAAGCAGGGCGCCTGCACCTCGATCTGGCAGCTCTTTTCCATGTATGAAGCAGGCTCCATGCTCCAGAAACAAAAGAAAAGTGGAACTTGCTGCGGTGACCTTAAGCGAAAGAAACCATTTCAAATTGTCACCAATGGGCGTTAACTGACCATTGGTATTGAAGAGAGAGAGAGAGTTCACTAAATAAGAGTGTCCAATTGTGTTGGTCTATCTGCTTGTACCAGAATTAAATTATATTGTTTACAGGTGTGTACACACTTTCCTTTCGGAGGCTTGTCTTCAGCTGTTTATGCCTCACGTTTCTCTTCATACTTTTCTACCTGCTCATAGCCTTGCATTATAGAATGGAAAGAGGAAATGGGTCTCAGAGTACTATGCAGTGGGCTTCCTGTGCTTCTGAATGGGTGCCAACGGCACATGAGTCCAATCAGATAAGTCTCTAGCCACATCCGTCTCCTGGCTGAGAAGGAAAAATTATTTGTAGAGTTTGCACAGGTAATATAGCACCTGTTATTGGCTTTGAACCACCTACAAGACACATGGCTCATTTTACTCAAAGGTTTGCCTGAGACTAAATGCAAAGGACCCCCTTTTAGAGCTCCCTTCTTATAAAGGCCATTTAGGATTTCCTCTTTATTACATTAATGTAGCTCATCACAAATGTGCACATTCACTCCAGTTCAAATGTAGGTGGAAGTTGTTGACCTGGGAGGGAAGAGGACCTTTTTTATGAGCAAACCCCAAGTGAGGTACAAACCCAATTCAAATACTTCATAAGAATAAAAACATCCTTCAAACAGAGTGGCTATTTTCTTAATATAGATGCCTGTTACTTATAAAGCATCAACTCAGAAACTATTTAATCTGCATACCCAGTTGAGGAGCCAAAATTCAGAGTGGTTAAATGACTTGTCAAGGTCTCTGCTCCTTGAAAAAGGCTGAGACAAGATTGAACTCCGGATGTGCCTATAATCAAAACCCAGGTTGTTTTTTCTTCTGAGATTTTCTAATTTCCACACAGTCTGCTCCTTGAATTACTCAGCCTCCATGCTTTTTTATTCTATGGTACGCTCACACCATACTGGTCACTAAACTGGAAGGTGACAAGATGAAACCAAAAGATTGTTTTGTCAGCTTTCCACTCATGTGCCAGAACAATCCCTCTCTATATAAATAAGAGAGAAAGCCAGTCAGTCACAAGGCTTTAAGGAAACCATTGGTGCTTATTTGAGAAAGTCTTGAGAATTATATACTGCTAGCAGAACCCTCAACATTTTCCCAAAGAGGCATTAATACCTCTGTAGAACTTGTTAGCATACCTACTGAACTTGGGACCCCGCATCAATTGCTGTCGTTAAACTGACTTGGTCAACTCAGAAATGTTATCCAGAATTCTTAGTTCTTGTGTTCCTATGTGCCCAAGCTCCAAAAGAATCAATTAAAATTGCAGTTGAATGTTAATGTTGAGAAAAATAGGTAAGCTAGAAAAATCACTAAACATAATTTTATGCATCAGTAAGTCAAGAAAAACAAACAAACAAAAAAAACACTTGAATTTGTCAATAGGTCCCTGTTGTCCAATGTTGTCTCTCTTTTCAAAGTGGTTTCAGTTTTAATACTAATGTATAATTTTCTGCGCTATACTCACCAGTGAAACTTCCAAAGATCTTATTGGTTTAATGAATTGTGTAAAGTCTCAGAATATTATTTTTGGCTTTCTATAGCTAGATGCTCAACCCATTTTTATTAGCCACATGTGGAAAGTACTGTGACATTCTACCAGGCTTTACTGAATAACGTCATGTATTTTCTCCCAAAGAACATATACTTAGTTTGGGGGATTTGTTGACTAATAAGTACTTAAAGGCTTAAATGGTGCTAAGTGAAGAAATGCTGAAAAACATGCACAACATGAACAACAAAGTATTCTTCTTCATGAGCAAAGTGCCAGTGTAAGACAGCTCAATGTGATGGTGAACTTGACCAATGCTGGGTGCCAGCAGATGAGAGGTGGACATTAATTCAGATTGTGACACAGAGGTTGCCATTGTGAGGATTTTTAAATTTAAGAACTAAATGAATGATCCACTGGGAGGTAATGTCCACACAGATCAATACTGCACAAAAAGATAATTGCTTTTCTTGGTGAATCCTAAAAAGGGGCTGAGGCTTTAGGGAAATTGAGAGAGATTTCTTTTTTATTTTCCTTCCACAAAAAGGTAATTAATAAGTACAACAGACAATTCAAAGCAAGTGAATAGACCGAAAGCTTGAAAGCTATACATTCATAATGGATTTAGAGATGTATAGGACTTTAGCCCAGAACAGTGCCTGCAGAAGTGGACAGACCTGTAGTGGTAACAATGTCTTCTTGAGAAATACATGCTGCATCTCCTTTTGGGCAAGCATCCAAAAACATTTTGTGTAAATGAGATATGCCTTCCTGCATAGCTGAGTAGCTAGAAAAGATTCAAATATTTAGGGATGGCAGGGGGAGACAAAAAAAAAAAACAAAACAAAAACAAAAAACAGGGATTGAAGTTGTCCTAAAGTTAGTTTATAAATGAAGCCTGAAATACACTCCACCATGGGATGAATGAGTGTGGATTTTACTTCATGATCTATCATGCTTTCTTGGACTATAAAAAGTGGACACTATATCCATCAATAATACATTGGAAGATAATTTAGGATATAAACTCAGAGCCTCTTCATTCCTTGACTCTCCAATGGATTTTAGTTATTCAGACTATATCATTACTAAGCCTGACATTATAAAGTGTTAGCATTGCATTTGAACAAAATTTTTCACATAGTCTATAGTAATTATAAAGAAGAAAATTCCTGGTCTTTACTGAATGACAGCACTGGTCACACTAAGGACAGTGTCTAAGTGTCATAATTTCTTTTCTTATCCAGTTCCTTCTGCCAGACTATAAGCTCCTTAAAGACAGGGTCCTAAACCTGTTCATCTTTATAAATGTTTTTTGAACGAATGCTCCAAACATGTAATTTAATTGAAAACTTAGCAAATATGTATTAAATATATACTTGATGCCTGGTATCTAAGAAATGAGTACATTTAAGATACAGGAGGACTCCTAAATGAGGAGACTATTTATTTCTGTTCTGTCAAAATTTAAAATAATCCAAAAACTTGAAAACTGCTGGTATACAAAGAACAACAGAGGGAGGAATGGCTTTCAGTTGTATCAAACATGATCATCTCCAAAGCCATTTTTCTTTAAAGGCTTTGCACAGAGGTAGGTAAGAGAACATTAAAATGTATCTTTTATGCAAAGAACCAAAAAGGGTTGCCTTTGAAAGATGTAGTTAAAAAAGAGTTAAGTATTTAGAAAAAATAGGGATTGAAGTTGTTGCTTTGGGCAGACAAAGTTTGCAGACTTAGTCTGAAATATACTTTTCTTACAAATAATTTCTTAAAACTTTTTATTTTGAAATAATGTTAGATTTACAAAAATTGCAAATATTGTAAAGAGAGTTCCTTTACCTTTCACCTAGCCACTCATATTACAAAACCATGCTCCATTTGATGCAGAACAGGGCCAACAAATTTCCCCAAGTGATGGGGAGACCAAGCCCTGTACCAAGAGAAGAGGGTCCTTTGGCGGAGAGTGTGGAAAGAATTCAACACACATGCCAAAGTTAGAGTCAAAAGAAAAGATTATTAGAAAAGGGATGACACTCCACAGACAGCATGGTCTCTTCTCAGGCAGAGAGTGAGAGAGACCAAGAGAAGCTGAGAAAGTTAATGAGTAGTGAGGGAGTGAGTGTTCAGGGAATTCAGTTTATATATCATTCTTTAGTTCCTGTGAGTTATTGTTTAAAAGACTTTATTAACCCATTTCCTTTGATGTGGACATACAGAGAGGAAGGGGAAGAGTATGTAGTGTGAAAAGATACATAGAGTGAAAGACCTGCTGGCAGTTTCTAGCCTTTAATCTCTAGGTCCCCCCATGGTTTTAGCCATAGGGAATGACCCTTGGTTCCTGGTTCCCCAGTCAAAGGTATGGGAAATGGGTTGTCAGCAATCCCAGCTGAAATCTTCCTTTGTTCTGCAGGTTTCCTCCTGGCCTGGCTGCAGGGCCAATCAGCACATTGTTGTCTCTGAATGTGACTTGATTAACATTTTTAATGGTCTTGCCTCCTCCCTACATTACATTTATCTAAACTAAGAAATTAATGCTGGACAATATTGTTAACTGCAGACTCTACTCAGATTTTCTTGGTTTTTCAATTAATGTTCTTTTTATGCTTCAGGATCCAGTTCAGGGTACCATATTTCATTTAGTCTTCACAGCACTTTGGTCTCCTCCAAACTGTCACCCCGCAAGTACTTTTTAATTGAAAGAATTATCTAAAAGTATATTTGTTATGTCACGTTCATCTTTCCATTCCTTTCTCCACTGAACGTGGGCATCAGTCACTTTTTTAGCTATTTACTCAGTTTATGCATTGATTATTTTTCTATTGCACATAAATATAAGTGTAACGATGAGGTCGCATGTTAAGGATGTGCATCATACTCAAATCCATAGAGTACGCAAAAGTACTCCTCTAGCTTCAACAGACTTCCCTCTCATTCGTCATTAGGATGCAGTAGAGAGTGAAGGTGGTTGAGAACACAGACTCTGGAGATCGACTGCCTGGATTTGAATCTATACTCCAGTTGTATGATCTTAAGCCAGTCACTTAATTTCTGCTTACCTCAGTTTCTGCATTTGTAAAATGGGAGTCATGGAAGATTAAAATAAATGTTTGAAAAGCACTCAGAACAGTTAATTGGCACGTGGCTGGTAGTATGCATAAACTCTTATTATAGTTATCATTGACTGTAAAAAAAATGAATGCAGGAAGTCGGTCAGTATAGAGTAGTGAAGGATTCCTAGATTCTACATCAGAATGCCTAAGTTAATATCTTGGCTCCATATCTCATAGATGGTTTTTTTTTGTTTTGTTTTTGTTTGTATTCTGCAATAGAGATAATGATACCTGCTCTATGTTTTTCAAGGAGTTACATTAAGGATCAGATGAAAGAAGGCATGAGAAAGGGTTTAATGAAATATAAAATACAAACCTGAGCAATGACAGTGATGTGGGGCAGATGGGGGTGGGGAGCAGGGGCAGAACAAGAAGGGCTGAGGAGCCTTGCCCTGCAGCCCAGGTCCCAGGAGTAGCACAAGGTGTGTAGGTATATAGGAGTGACTTCAGTTGGTCATAAGCATTGTATAGTTCATACCTATATATCCCTCTGCTCAACAAAATAGTGTGGTATGGGAGACAAAGCTACCTGGAAAAGAGAATAATACAGGTGTTATGCACTTAGAGGCTCACGGGAAAATGTTCCAGGCCTTTGTGTTGGTACTCATAGGGGACAGGAATAAGGGGACAAGGTGAGCTTGGGGACTGGTGAGTTAGCCGTTAATCTGAACTCCTTATGTCCACATTGCATTGTTTATTTCAGTCATTACCACAAATAACTTTTAGAAGAACCTGTGTCTTGCTTTCTCTCCAAGGGTGTGAGGAGTCCTTGGGCCGCTGAGGCCTGGCTTGCTATTGATTTTCTGCTTCGTTACCAAGCAACTAAGATTTCTCCCATGAAAGAAAAAGACAAACCACCTCTGCTTCAAAGAGAAATTTGTTAAAAGGGACACTTAACTTTACTTACCCCTTATGAACATGATGGCATGCTGAGTTAGAGTTCTGAATTCAGGACCTCAGGGCAGGAGCAGGCAGATGTGGGAGCTGCAGCTGGGGATTCTTCCTTTCCTATTCCTCCTCTTTCCTTCTTCCCTTCCTCCTCCCCCAAGAAAGAAACTTCCTTCCTCCTTTCCTCCCAACAACAAGAATAATCCTCCTCCCTCCCCTCCCCCCCTCCCCTTGCCTCCCCCTTCCTTCCTTCCTTTCTTTCCTTTCCTTTCCTTTCCTTTCCTTTCCTTTCCTTTCCTTTCCTTTCCTTTCCTTTCCTTTCCTTTCCTTTCTTTCTCTCTCTTCCTTTCAGTAAACTCCACCTCTTCCAGCAATCTAAAATTATAGTTATATAATAAATATATAAGATCCTCAAAAGACCTAGCACTTCTGTAAAGTATGCAAATTGAGGGGCAGGTTATATGAATAATTTAAAAATTTATTGAATGCTTATTATATACTGGGCACTGTTCTAAGCATTTTACACTTAATCCTTATAGCCCTGTGAAATAGGACTGATTATTATTACCATCCTACAGATGAGAAAACTGAAACACTTAGTAGATAAAATTGTCTAAACTTGCACAGCTAGTAATTCAGAGTTCTCTCCCAAAAGCTTCTCTATTCAGAATAATAGTATTTTTGATAATTAAAATAATTTATAAAGACCTTTACAATGATAGTATTAGTCCATCCCTACCCCAAATTAAATTGGTATTTAAAAAAAAGCCATAAACAGTCGTCGCGGTTGAAAGTAGTTATTTTATCTTTAAAAGGTGTCATTTCATCAATTAGTCAAATACTAAAATGAAACTGTAAACTAAAATTTGAAATGTTTGAGGGAGAGCGTTGAGCAATGTTGCGATTTTTTTACCTTGAAAAAATCTTCATGGTCCAGTGATCTAAGAGAAGGAATACTGTCTCCGGTAAACTACTTTATAGAATTTTCTACTGAAAAAAGAAAAGGAAAAAAAAAATCAGATCATTCCCTTAAAGACCAAATTATGACCTAACTATGTATCACACCTACCACATGAACGTGGGTGAGATCAGTCGTTCAGCTTCTAGTACAGTAAACATACAGTAAACAGTTATCCAATCTGATCAAAGGGCGGAGTGTTCTAAGAAATCTGATTCCTCATGGCTAACAACCAGGGATTATATATTTTCAAAGAGCGGGAAAGCAGTGAAATGCCCTCAGCTAGACAGAACACACTGTAAGCCTTCTTGGTTATTCAGAAGGGTTTTGCACTGCCTCGGGCCTGTCATTATGAACATCAGTGATCATTGTGGGAATCTGGGAAAGTGCTAGTGAATAGGAAGCTCCAATTACAGAACCCTGGATAAAACAGCCTCTGCTCTAATTATACTGTGGTTAGATTGATGGCCCTAATGAGCAGTGTTTCTTAATCCAAATGTTGATTTTAGAATGAGTTAGAATTAGGGCTAAAACTATGTTAGTAAATTTATTTACTGGATTGACCATGTGGCTCCAAGTAGAATTCAGATTAGTTCAACTAATATTGCTTAAGTACAAAACTAATGTCAGGCCCTGAGCTAGGTCCTAGAGATCCAAAAGGTGACAAAACCCTCAAGGAGTTATAGTCCAGTGAGGGAAAAGGAATTTTAATAATAATAAAATGACAGTAATAGCAGCTGATATTAATTGAGCACTTGCTAGGCACTAGGCACTGTTCTAAACACTCTGCCTTTATTAATTTATTGACCTACTTACCACCATAATTCCATGAAGGAGGAACTATAAGTAATTGATTTTCTACCATGCATGAGGTAAGAAGCAGAGCAGAGCTTAAAACTCAGGTAGTCTGATTTCAGAACCTGGGTCCATAAGTCCCATCTTAGTATCAGAGAGAATATAAACTGGTTAATTTTAAATGGAGTGTTCTAGGCATAGAAGTATAATTAACTGTGTTTGCTTATGCTACTGGAGTTAATGAAGCAAGATCATGATAATATTGACCTAACTCCCTTGTCCACTTTACTCCAACCATACTGGCCTCTGCCATTCTTCTGCCCAAATGTTATCTTATTAATGAAGACTTCTCGAAATACAGGAAGAAAATATGCCAAAGTGTTAAAGTGAGTGTTGGAAATATGATTTTTTTAAAGAACAAATTTACCAAATTTTCTATGAGTGTGTTTCTTTTCTAGTTAGGAAAAGACAAAAAGGTAGACTATAGTGAAAAATCAATCACTAACTCATCTTAGAAACTTACCGATTTTGTATTGTTATTTTACATCACATTTTTATACATAGTGAGATGTGATTATGGAGAACTCTTGGAAGAGTTTTAATTATAAAATGATCTTTCCTTTCCTGCTTTCACCAGACAGATTGTGGCTCTGACCGCTCACCTGAGTGGGAGGTTCACTTGTGGGACCATCTGTGAGAACAGGTTTTGCTGGAATACCCAGTAGGCATCTGGAAAGCATCAGGGCCAAAATGGAACTCTTGATTTTCAACCTGCTCTTTACTCAGTGATCCCTGTCTCAATAAACCCAGCATCCACTCCAGTTGCGTGAGCCAAAACCTTAGGATTCATACCTCCCTTTCCTAATGTCCATATCTATTCCATCAGAAACTCTATGTAGTCTTTCTCCAGAACACATCCCAAGTCAGACCCCTTCTCACTGCTGTTCATTACCACTGCTTCCCGTTTAGCAGAAGCTCCCCATAGCCACCCAAGCCATCTCTCATCTGAATCTTTGTAGACACTTTCTAATTAGTATCTTCATTTTCACTCTTGTGTGATACTCCCCACTCCCTGCCAATCTTTTCTCTTTAACGCAGCCAGAATCACATTTTAATTTTAATCAGTCTCTGTCCTCCCTCCATTAAAATCCTAATGTAGCTTCATATTGTACTACCAATAGAATCTAAATGTACTATATCACCATGGACTTGAATATCCTATAGGATTTGACCCCTCAGTCCCCCCCCCCCACACACAAGGCCTCATCCTCTTCCACTCTCCTTCATAGACACCACTCTGGACTGTTAATCAGGTATGCCTAGCTCATTCCAGTTTGGAGCCTCCCCCTTGTCCTGAGACTTCCCCCCTCAGCACCACGGCTGGCTTTCTTCTCATTTAGATGTCAGCTCAGATGTCATCTTCTCAGACTGATCTTTTTGATCCTTCTAACTTAGAAAGCTCCCTTCTCCCTCCCCACCAATCTATCCCATGCCCCTTAGTTATCTCCAGTAATAGTCTTTAATTAGCTAGTTCACCTGTTTACATGTTTAATACCTGCCTCACCCTGAGATGAAGGCAGCATGAGGAAAGGGAATGGGGCTGTCTAAATCACTGCCCTGACCTCAGCACCCAGAATAGTGTCTTGCTCACAGTAGATCCTGAATAGTCACCGAATGAAGATGTAACATGTATATGGACTAGAGATGGTGGCCAGTGCAATTCCGATCATCTTATTTTTCATTATATTGGTTTCCTTAAACTAAGGCACAAATACTAAAAGAACACTTTGCTTCTAGGAATAAGGTAATGCTAATGGTAGATTGGTTGATTAATTGATTCATCCATCTATTCATTCATTTCTCATTCTTCACTCATTAGTCATTTATTGAGGACTTTCTCTACAGGCCTCCTGCAGTTAGCATTTTGCTAGTTATCTTAGCCAAGTGTGTGCATGTGTGCATGCTTGCATGTGTGTGTGTGTTTGCAGGGAGGAGAATCAAGTAAATAAAGAACAAATGCAATGCAAAAAGTGCTTTCTAAATAGCAGTTATGTATCTAGACTTATGTGCACATTGTTTTGCAAATGCAAGAAAGATGCTTCTGTTTCTGCTTAATGGAAAGTTAGTTTATAAGTATTTATCTTCAAATTATCAGAGGTTGATTTCTGTTATGGACATTTTCCTGACATTTGAGTTTTAACAGACATCAAATATGGAGAAAAAATAGAAAAAAAAATAGAATTAGTACAGATGCTAAAGCCCATTCATTCAAATCCAACAGATACCATTTGAAACTAGACATGGGCCTCTGGTCATCTTTTCCTTCATCTTGAGTGAAGGATGCTAGAACAGACTGGGCTGGCTAATGTCTAATAAGGAACTGATGAATACTTTTCACTAGCCCAAGGGATAAAAAGCAAAATTAGTTTTCATTCAAAAAAAAAATATTTAAAAGCCAGTTAAAATTACTGACTTCATGCATCACTCCGCAATTATAGGAAGCATTACTGCACCCTCTCCGCAGATGATTAGAATAATTGCTGTCCTTTCATCTTTCTCGTCTAACAACATTCTCCCAGTGCCTCCCACTTCCCTTTGTGTCTTAGCATGCTGCCTGTATCTGCTTTGCTAAGAGAACATCAAGGCTCAGCATAATTGGGCTATTTCCCTGTCATACCGGTTTGCTTCTAAATCTTCCTCCTCTGTAGGTTGCAGTGAGGTCAATCATATGCAGTCAAATGGCAGAGAAGAGATTAAAAATAAATATATCCTAGAACTAAATATATATCACATGTGAGCTTCAGTTACAAAGGGAACTTCTCTTAATATACCTTAGATCAAACCACTGGCAGTTTTCGTGCACCTGCTGGCAATCACTATAGCTTTGATTCGCAGTGTGACAGGTACATGATTTATATTGGTCTTTTTAAATAAGTAGTAAGAGATAGAAAGGGTTTCTATTAACACAATGTTTCCTATACTTGCCCAATCATCAGAATCAACTGTGGCACTGGGTAACAATATGCTCCTACTGAATTAAAAATTTTAACAGTCCTACAGATCTATATATTTAACAAGCAGTCTAGGTGATCTGATCATCAGAAAAAGTCTTGAAAACCTGGTGTTAATAATATTCAATGGGTCGTTTATATGTCCTCCTGGTTGGGGTAATACCTGGATCTCTTTCTTTGATCAAACATAGATTAAAATGCTCAGAGTATCCCCCACATCGCATTTCCCCAATGTCCACCGCTTGTACTATGAGAGAGCGAGATCCATGCGGGTTATTGTGTGATGGAGATCTCTTTCTGTTTTTAATATTAAACTGAATAAATGAGGTCACCAGTACATTGTCTTCTTTATCAGTGTTATGACAATGTATGTTGACCTCGTGACATTTGTCAACATAGCTGCCTCATCGTCTAAGCTCAGCCAACCATACTTTTAAAGCATTTGAACGTTTCATGTTGTAAAATCTACTTTGATAGAAGTTAAGGGTTAGAAAAAGTAACAAACTTCTAAAATATCACAGATGTCTTTGGAGGTCATCCATTATGACCTGATTGTGATAAAAATAAAGAACAGAGGTCATCGAGGGACTTGCCAAAGTCAAACGGTTAACTAGAGGGAGAGTCTGGAATAAATCTCTTGCTTCTGGGTCTGATGCTCCCCCTGTAACACCATTCCCTGATTTGTACAGCCAATAGGCCTCTTCTCTGAGCCTCAGTTTCCTTTTTAGAACAAAGCACATTAGACTAGACCATTGACTCTAAAACTGTGTTCTCTGAGACCCTGGGAGGCCACCAGTGACGACAGTGGCGTGGAAGAGGGAGGATGTACTGGAAGCTGGGGCTCTCACTTCTCCTTGCTCTACTGTCATCTGGTTGGAACATTGAAATTTCATTAAGAATATGTTCGAAAAAAAGGTTCAGATACTTTAAAAAAAATCATTATAAAGGCACAGGACTGGAGAATGATTTTGAAATAAATATTTGATTCTAATATTTGGGGATTCTGAGAAAAGAGGTCTGTGAAAGCAAAGACACTGTCTTTCTTTGTCATTCCCCATATGACCTGATTCTTGTGTATTTAGTGAATGATACTAATTGACCGACTCCCAGTGTGGCTTGGTCAACTCAGGGGGCTGACACTTTGAAAGTGAGAGAACAGTGGGAAGAAAAGCTATTTAGAGGCAGGCTACCTTTTTAAATCCTCTTTTAAAAACCAAGCTGAAATCATCACTGTTTTCTCCTAAAATGGGTGACATGACCGCATAGCCAGTAGTCACATGCATGCTCTCCTCTGCCTTCCTAACAGCTGCAGAGAGAGGACAGACCCTCCGAGTGAAGTATCCTTTCTCATATTTGAGCCTGTTGTGCATTTAGGGAAACTGACCTTTTCTTTAATGTTCTGAGAACAGTTAAAACTCTAAGGGATGCTTTGTCTTTAAGTAAACATAAGAATAACTGGGAGAATTTGTCAATCTCTCTCTCTCTCTCTCACTCTTTCAACTATCAACATCTAACATCAATTTAGGCTTTTTCTATGTTCTATGCAGTTGGCCTGAGTTCTTTTCTATTTCGGTCAAGACTCAAGTGGAAGATACCTGTGTGTGTATCTGCCTACTTTCTCTTAATTTTGGTCTCCATCATTTTATCCCCAAAGAGACTAGGTTTTTGTTTTTCTACCCCATTAAGATAACCTTGGTTTTCAAACCTTCTCTGCACTCTACCAACATCTTTCTCACTTTTTCTCACTGAGCTCCCTTCACTGTAAGCTCTCACACACTCATTCCTCACTTGTCACCAGATTTTAGACTGACTGGCTTGTGACAGAAAAGAATGAAACAGGTAAGAGCAACTAAGTAAGCTGAATGGAGCCAGTTCCTTCCTCTTTGCCCATCAGCAATGATAAAATAGCCTGGCCAGCCAAGGGACATGATGTTTGCAGGTTCTCGTGGCTGAAGCTTATTTGTGGCTAAAACTCTTCAGAGTTTAAGTTATCACTTGACAGCACATACATTTCTTCTGCAATATTGAATGGTTACTTATCTCTTCCTGATTTTTATCTGTGTATTTTATTACATCCAGTTTAATGTTTTACCCTTAGCTGACTTTTGTTTTAAGTATCTTGTTCCTGAATGTATGTGGTAGGGATATGAGTTTCCGAAGGTAACAGATCCCAGTTTGCCTGTGAATTAATTGATAACACCATTTGGAAACAAATACTAAACCCTCATTGGCACAACGTAAATAGGATCTCTAGGGCTTCTTGAAGCAAATTTAAATCTCGGACTTCCTTTCTCTCCATGCTCTTTGACCCATTTAGGATGTTTCATGATGAAATATAAAGTGTTTCAAATTTAAAATGATGGTTTATTTGGTTTACAAATGAGGAATTCTCAAGAGGGTACATAACCCATTTTTCCTCCCTCTGTCCCTGTAGGGTATATCTGTATCTTTGGAGTTTAAAAAAGCATAAAGTAAAATTATCATCACTTTAATTTTTTTTGTGTTCATAATATTGAACTCACTTTGAAATATCAAATCACATTAAAAAGAAGGTGTGAAAAATCAGGAAGACAGTTTCTGCTGTAACAAATAAGTCCCCAAAATGTTCATTGCTGAAACATAAAATAAATTTATCTCACATATATAAAGTCCAATATGACTACAGCAGGTGAGGTAGGGGGCTGTCCTACCCTGTCATTCTGGAACCTAGTCAAAAGAGATACTGTCCCCTTCAGCATATTTTCCAAGGGCTTTTTGGTATCAAAATACAGCTTTGGGGAGGAGAGAGACATGAATACTTTATTTGGGGGGACTTTATAGGCTAGACTTGATAGCAGTCTACAATAATTTCATTCACATTCCACATCAAAAAGGTGTGAAAAATATGTAAACTCTGCCACATGGCCAACCCTTGATTCATTGGAGGCTGGGAAATGTGCCCAAAAGAAAAGGAAATGTTTATACTGAAGAGCTAACTACTTTTACATATTACCTGAAATAGTTTTCAAAGTCACTTCTGGTTGGTATTTTGTCTTTTCTAATAAACCATGAATGTTCTCTGAGAAGACATTTCTTATTACTTTGTTATATGTCATATAGTATAGAGGTCTGGGCAAATTAGGCACTTGGCATGTGTATTAATTTTGAATTGCTGTGTAACAAATGACCACAAATTTAATAGCTTAAAACAATACATGTTTATTATCTCCTAGTTTTCATCAGTCAGGAGCCTGGGCGTGGTGTAGCTCAGTCCTCAGCAAGGCTGCAATCAGGGTTGGCTTCTTGTCTAGAGGCTCCACTGGGGAGGGGTCTGCTCCCAGGCTCACTCAGGTTGTTGGCAGGTTTCATATTCTTGTGACAGCTTGGTTTTTCACAGCACCAGGAATTCATGGCAGCTTACTTCTTCAAAGCCAGCAATAGACTCTTAGCAAGACAGTCTCATATAAGATAATCACAGGAGTGATAACGCAACACCTTTGTAATATTTTTATAAGCAAACTACAAGTCCTATCCATATTCAAAGGGAGATGATTGTATAAGGAAGTGAATACCAGAAAACCTGCCTACCTTAATCATCAGGGTCTATCCACCACAGTGACTATAAGAATAGTCTTTCTTCCCTAGCCAGTGAACTTTATCTGAACTTCCTCTTCACACAAAACTAGAGAGTTATTAAAGATCTCAGGAGAAAAGTGGCCCTTATTGGCCAAGAGCTAGTGATGGTGTTGTCAAAACAAGTTCTCAGGAACTATATTTGCTAGGCTTCACAAATGTCAACCTTGATTCAAGTGATCATCTTCAGAACTGGATCCAGAATAAGATGAGACTATCTTGCACCTGTTACAAACAAATCTCATTCCCATAATACCCCAAAGCCCTCATTATTATAGCGTTTTGAAACCTTGCTGCTATTTTGATTTTTTTTTTTTTGTCTTTTCTGGCCCCCTTTGTCTCTACTCCTCCAGCAAACTTAGGTGGTATTGATTTATTTTTGTTGGTCTTCCTATTTGACATTTTCCTTTCTGGTTCCAGTTATCCTTTAAGGCTCCATAGCATTTCTTCTAGGGGAAAATCTGAGGAAAAGTTCTAACATGAAACTTTAGTCTACATGTTTAATTTGCTTTGGAGAAGGTATCAATCATTCTTCCATTTCCAAACTTCTACCAGCAAAGTCCCACAAGAGAAAATGTGAAACTGGGCCATTGATTTAGATGTCAGCTATGGAGAATGCTTCCTTCCTTACCGTTCCCACCCAGTCTTTGAAACTCCAATCGTGACTTTCTGTGGCTCATTCTTCCAGGGCATCTACCAAACGGTCCCACAGATATAAAGGATCAAGGCATCAAACTGAAAGATATAAAGGCTCTAATAGAGAGCATCACATTTCTAAAAAGGAAAACCAAATTCTGAAGATATTTTCCAGCTCTCTGAACAGCTAAAAATATAAGAATAATCATTTCATACAGTTCTGAACTTTTAATACCAAAGCTAACCTAGAAGGGTAAATGACGCTAAGTTATACATAGAGGAGAATAGAACAGACAGCAGTAGAATCAGTCTTTTTTTCTTCCCAAGGCATCCATTCCTAGATTAGCCTACCTAGCTTTAAGTTTCACAGGATCCTTATGTATTTGGCATGACTTAAACCTAATGAGTTGGTAAAAGGTACACAGAAAATCTCTGTAACATTTTTGTCTAAAATTATTTTAAAAGGAAAAGAAAAAAAAAAACAAACTAAATTCGTGAATTGGGAAGTAGTTTATTTTGAAAAAGTCTAGTAAATGGAGGCAAACTATTTCTCTGAATGCAAATCTGTGTTCTGTGTTTAATTAAATACCAAAAAGGGGAAGAGAAGAAGAATAGGGAGGAGAAGAAATAGATGGAGATTTCCAACTGCTATAGGGACCTTACCAGGTGCTTGGTATGTAACTACACAATGCCTGTTTTTCAATTACTTAAACAGACCCTGCTTCAATCAAAGCCCAGGAGAAGCCTCAGGAATACTTTGTGTCATTGGATTTGTAAATCGAGTCTTTGTAAATTGAGTCTCCCAATGTAGCCATTATTAGTACCCTGTCTCCATTTTCTGAAGAACAAGGCAAGATGGCATGTAGATAGAACTATAGGAGATAGAAAATTCACCACCTCTCTGTTTCTTGCTGTAATGTTCTTTTGGGGTGCCTGGGCCCGTGCATATTTGCCCTGGTTCTGATTCAGAGACTTCTTTATATTCTTTATCACAGTATTGGAGTGAGCAAAACTTTGTCATCAGCATGTCTTAGGGAATAATAAAGAATTCAAGTGAACTTGGGCTCTCCTTTGGGCTCTGCCACCTTGAACAAATAAATCATTGAAGTTCTCTATAGTTTAGTTTCTTAGTCTATTAAGTAGTATCGAGAATACCTAATTTATATGGCTACCAACAGGACTTAATGAAGTAGTATGTGTGAAATATGTAACACTGAGCTTGGCACCTAGTGTGTCTTAAGTAAATGATAGCGGTTGTTATAATCGTTGTCCTGATACTTTCCAGCATCCTATGACTTCCAGGGACTATAGCCCTATAGCCATTTGGGGATATCTTTTTAGAGCTAAATCCAATCAGTTTCTTTATAAAATAATAACTCATTTTTCATGAAACACACTATTTGTCAGTCTAGTCAAAAGGGATAAAAAAGAGTGCAGGGTTATCCCTAACTCAGTGTTCTTACCATTAGCTTCAATGTTTGCTGAATTAAATTTTCAGAGAACTGAATTCTTTCTCTGAAGAGGTGGTCTAAAATCAGAATTAGGACAAAGAATTGGATCTCTCTGCTACTCAATCGATTAAATAATTTTCAAAAACAACACAGAGAAATAATACCCTCTAAAAAAAAAATAAAAGAAGAAATTCATGGTAAAGCCCTTCCACGCTATCAGCTCAGGATTTTTCTATAGATGTCAACCAGCCTTCACCTGTTGGTGAGTGTGCAGAGCTCAGAGTTAGTTGTAAGAGACACCTGTCTATAATACAGTCCTCAGGAAACTGCAGATCCAGGTGCATTGACCGAACCCAAACACAGATGCGAGGGTAAACCAAGAGCTTCTTTTCCATTTGTCAAAAATATTTTCAGGGGTTCACCCCAAAGGGATCAAAGTTAAATAACACTACTGTTAAAATGGCCTTTTAAGAAAGGAGGTTTAATTATAGACAGTTGAGATTAGTTGAATTGGAGGCAATGTCTGAAAAAAAATCAAATGGGGATACAGCATGTGCTGTTGGAAACAGGTACTTAGGTGAGAGATCAGGAAGGCATATACACATTCAGGAATGCAGGATAGTTGAAAACAAGGTAGCTCTTGAAAAGCTTATGTGTAGAGGACATCCTACGGAATTAGATACAGCTAAGGAAGATTAACTGGCAAAGGCCACAAGAATGAACCACCTTGCCCATTTCCAGTACATTGTGGCTCTCTTGCCTGATTGGACCGTGTGTGCTCTTCACACTAATTGAGAAACTGAAGGCCAGAGAGGAAAGTAGACGTGGACAGGAGAAGCTAGCATTAGAACTGAGAAATAAACAAAATGAAGTTTATAACCATTTATACCTAGAACTAGGAGGTTTGGATTGAGAGAATCATTGCCATCTTTGAAATACCCCACAGTCTGACTCTCAGATGCGTTGACACTGCTCACAGCATTCTACCATTAGTCTCTAAGGGACGTCTCTGAACAGTTTCCTGCCAATATATATCCCTGAGGCCTTTGGGGAAATAAGAGCTGTTCCAGCTTAGCTATGTCTCAAGGCAGCCTGTCATGCGGGAGGAGGCTGAAAGTAATTAAAAACAACTCTTAGCTCAGGCAGGGAAAGTGCTCTGTCTCCCAGCCTCATCTGGGTTGTCACGCCCCCTGTTCCACAGCGAGACCCCAGCTGTTGAGCAAGAGACCCAATGTAATGTGTGATCTGCTCAATCTTGAGTTGATCACGAAAGAATGTTAACTTGACAGATTTTGGTTTTAGGTTCTGGAAGGATTCTTAATTATTTTGTTAAAAAGGAAAAAGTAGGAAAAGAACAGAAGATGGAGGCAAAGAGAAAAGCCCAACCCAGTTCTACAGCAGAGAGGGTCCTCTGATGGCTGCCAATCCCTAGGCCGTCTGTTTCGCTCCTTTTGAAACACAGCAAGTGAAACAAAGTCTCCGGACATGTGATGTGAAATTTGTACTGAAGCTTTAGCTCCCCAGCACACACAATCTCCAGGGGAAATTTCACTGAAACTGCTGCCGGAGACGTAATCAGAAGCCGAAGAACATTCATTCTACAAAGGTCAGGATCTGACACTTGTACCAGTGCCCATGGGACCGTGAGGAAAGGACACAGGAGTGAGGTTGATTCCCAGGTACACCTGAGTCTCTGGGCTGTTTTTCCTCATGTGCTACGTGTTTGAAAGCTGCCAAAGCATTGGCTCTCCAAATGATTCCCTTACCACTAACCACCTCAGGTTCCCGGAAGCAGACTACAGTTGTCCCTCAGTGTCCTTGGGGGTTGGTACCAGAAACCGCTGAGGATAACAAAATTCACAGATGGTCAAGTCTCTTATACAAAATAGCATAGTATTTGCACATGACCCGCATACATTCTCCTGTGTACTTTTAATTATCTCTAATTACTTACAATACCTACTACAATATAAATGCTATATTAATAGTTGTTATACTATATTGTTTGGGGAATAACACAAGAAAAGAAGTCTGAACCTGTTCAGTACAGATACCACCATTGTAGGCCTAACTATATAGTGCATATCAGCAACACATTAGCAACAAAGGAACATTTTGGGGAAATGTTTTTGTGAATCTGGCACATATGGAACCCACGGATGTGGAAGGCTGACTGTGCTTGCTGTTAAGTGTAGCACTGATTTGAAACTTGTCAGCCTAGGTTTCCTTTCTATTAAGTAACTGTTTTACCAGTTCCAAACAATATCTCCCATCTCTCTCACTGTGAACACTGAGCTTCCTTAAACATTGCAAGCTTATCCCCATTTAGTAGTTCAATCTATTTCATCAACCCAGTAATAAATTGACCAGTTCTTAATGGCCATGGTTTGCCCTCCTCCAAATCCTACTTTCCCTCTGATTATAGACCTTATTCCTGAACTGGATGACCTTTCCAAGCTCAGAGTAAATAACTTTAAAAAAACTATTAATCCAATATTTTCACTTTATCGAAGTTTTGAAATGACACCCAAAGAAGAGCTCTGTAATAGTTTCATCAACTGTAACTTACACTAAACCAATAGTTGGTAAGGATATGGGATCTAGAATCCAGCTACTTGGGGAAATTGTCCCACTTTAGGGCAATTTTCCCAATATGTCCAAGCTCCGGTTTCATTTTCTAAGATGATACATATAAAACTCACAGTACCATGCCCGGCATGGAATATGCCCTCTGTAAAATGTTAACTATAATTATTATAAAAGCATGGAAATGGAATATAATAGTTTAAGTGACAGGTCAATGTTTAAATGCCGGTTCAAAAACAATATAATTTATCTTTATGATTCTTACGAGAGGCACTTATTCCAGATATAAACACTGCTATTTATGGTAAAGTTTATTTATTTCAGTATTGCCAAATTGACCAAATGAGTCTAGCCCATAACAGTGGGATTGCAGCAGAGGCTATGATAAGAATACCACAATGTATGATATGTCCAATGTTTATTCTGGTGCTCTTACATGTTTGTAAAGTAACGTGAATTAAATAGGTTTGGACTTGCTGGATAACCAGGGATATAACACCCTAAGAATGATGTACGAGGAAGCAAGTTCAATGAACTATTAGTAATTTGCATAAGGCATTTTTTCTGAGGTATTCAAAACATTGGAAAGTTATTTTTTTTTGTAATCTGATAATTTCCCTGAGATATGATGTGTTTTTTGATTCTTGCAATGATTGACAATGGAGTGGATCCTTTAGACATTTTTATTTGTTTCATGCATCTAGGTATGAAGAGTCCTATCTTGTGTGATCAAAAGAGTTGGTGGTTTCATGACAGGAAAACAGATTTTATGATGACTAAAACATTTCACCACCCACTAAACCACCCTTTGCCACGAGCTCCATAGGAGAGCAATTGTTCAGTCTGGAACACTGAGGGAATAATCTGTCCTTAGCACTGGAGGCTGAGAACAGTGGTGAATAAAAGATAAACCAGTTCTGCAATATAAATGACATATTCCATTAATACAAGTGGATCCAAATGAACTAATTTCATTCAATAGTACTTTTACATTCTGTAGCTATATGGGCTTGGGTACAAATTGTAATGTCAGTCTGTCAGGAGAGGGGACTGCAGTGCATAATTACAAGTTCTTGTTCAGCACTTCAGGAACTAATCAGAGCAAAGATGTGAATCTGTAATTTGCAAATGTGCAAAGACAGAGGTTACTGTGGCACTAATGGCTCCGCTGATAACATTCTTGCCACCAAATCATAGAACTGCGGATGCAAATTCAACAAAATAATTTGACCTCCCATCTAGTCACTTGATTATAAGAAGTCTGTCCTGCTGGCAGCATCTAGGGACATTTCTGAATTTAATGTGTTCAATAATATAAAATACTATTATACCGATAAATTAATATTTATACTCTGAGGGACTGTACACAATCATAAAGCAATTAAATAGAGCAAACTAATAAAAACACAACATAATATACAATGTATCACATCATGAAACCTGTTTCTAAATAACTATTTATTTCATGGGACTGAATCAGGGAAGATTAAATGAGGGATCGATAGAAATACACACACACACACGCACATAATATGTATATATAGGAAACATGTATATATTTTATTTTTTATTCTACTTTATTCCTCCTCTCCTAACATTTCTCCTTAAAATCTTCAAACATCTGTTGTTTTTTTTCTCCAACAATTTCATCCAGTTTCATTCTTAGGTAAGTGGAGAAACTGAGCAGAATTTTAGAGTGGAGGAGTGGCTTAAAATTTAAGGTTCTCTCTAAAAGATTCTAGAACTCTACTGTCCTATCAGTTCATGGCTGAAAGTAGCTCATGACTCCTTGTCATTTTGCTCAACTTTGGACTTCAAAAATAACATTATTGCTCTCTGCTTCTCCCTTCCCATTATCATCCAATCGTGAGCTACAGCACATGTCAGAAAAACAAATACCCAGAACACCTCCATCAGTTCCTTTGGTGGTAACAACCCTTGAAGCCTAAACTTATTTCTTATGTAGAAACAGAGACACTATGTTGTAGATTCATTGCCCATTCTTTGACACACCCATTTTAGTCAGTTCTAATTGTAGGGACTTAGAAATTGTTACCTGGATCACGCCTTTCAAGTTCACATGGTTTTATCTCTGGTGCTGATGCTAGAACCATGGTTTACCTGGTAAGGTGATTGTAGAAGACTCAACCCAACAGAAGCTTCAGGTAATCTGGGTTCTGCTGCTCCCTGCTGAAAAATGAATGAGAGGTATCATTTTGTGTGTGAAAATCAAATGACTCTTTATTTTCAGACAGTTTGGAATGATGCCTTTTCTCCCAGTGATTATATCTAGGGGGCAAAGTACTGGAGCGCGAAGAGCAGGTACTCTTCAGTCACATATTTGGAAGTTTAAATCTTAGTTCTGTAGCTTACTTGTTGTGGACTTCAGGGAGAATTATTGAACTTGCTCAGTCTTTGTTTCCTCATTCACAAAGAAAGAGAAATGCTAACATCTAAGGCAGAGTACTCTGAGGGGTGAGGGTGATAGATGTAAAACCCCTGCCTTTAACAGGCTGGGCTCCCCGGGAAGTGGACTCTTCGAGTTAGCAAACAGGTTTTTTATGGAGGAGTGTCCTTGAGACCAACCCCTGTAGAAGAGAGAGAGGAAGTGGGATGTTGTAGAGAGAGAAGGGGAAATGCCACAGGTGCCACGGCAGCCTCAGCTAACCTCACAAGAAGCTCAGGAACTCAAAGAGCCCTTTGGAATTGTCCCAGTTTGAGTGGTGAATGCCAGAGCTTTGTGCTCCTCAATGATCAGTCACTGGATGTGGGCTGTTCCAGGAAGTGGGGTGACCATGAGCAAAGAGAGCCACTGCAACTGAAGCTAGCCCTGAAGAGGCTGACTGCTACAAGCCATCTGCTGACAGCTACATGCCATTTGCTGACAGCATCCCCAGGAAGTGAGGCAAAATGGTTTTTCCTGAAGGAAGATGGAGCCTACGTAGTCCCCAATAATAAGAGCTAGTTTTCTATATGTGGGTACTATTTAGCCTATCAATCCTGTTTCCTTCTTCCCCCTCTTCCTTCTTATTCCTCTTCCTATTATTTTGGGTTTATTTGTTCTACTTTCAAAATTAAACATCTATATTATAGGAATAGAATCTCTTTTTCTTACAAGAGTGCCTTGAGGTATTCCAAGTATGATTTTTTTTAAAGGGTCCCTTTTCCATTAATGGATAATGACACTTTGACAGATAAGTGAGCCATTCTGCATTGATTCTCTGAAAAAACTATGGCAGGATGTGGGTAGCATTATTTAGCCCATCATAAAATACATATGCTATCTAAAGAGGTTTCTTTCTTCCCTTCTGGGGGATTTGTGTGTTTAAATCAAGGGGGGACAACTCAAAACACACATTTGGGAAAAGGAATGCTTGGCTAGGAGTAAAAGGTGGACCAACAAGGGAAGTACCTCATAAGACTGTGACCTTTCAAGCTAAACTGCCAGGAGAGAAATAGAGACTTATTTGAATTTATAGACATCTCAGAACTCCAAGGAGCCAGGCCTCTGGCTTTTTTCCTCTAGGGCACTACGAAGCTTTGGTCTTTGCAGTTCAATTAAGTCATTAGTGCCCCAGCTAATAAAGGTTGATTTCCATGAGGAGCCCGAGCCAGCTGGCTCGCCCCAAATGGTACAAAGACAACCAGAGAACTAGAGTTAGAACAAATGGCAATAAGCCTCTGAGGTTAGAAAACCTTTGGCTTATAGCCCACTTAATGCTGCCTACTTTGCGGGTGACCTCAGTCACGGCCCTGGGCATTCTGGAAGCAGATACCACGCTCAGGTGCTCTCCAGTCACACGAGAGTTTGTAAATATAATTTTAAAACCCAGCGGCCACTGCCTACTCAACTCAAGGTGCGCTTCGATCACCACAAGGTGTGTTTTCATCTTGGGGAGTGTTGAATTCTTACAGTTCTCTCTTTGGTATTTTGATGGGAGATTTTAATTTTTAATTCAATTTGTTTCTTCAATTTTTGAATTGATAATAATATGGTCACACAAAAAAAGAAAAAGAAAGAAAAAAAGAAAAAAAACAATGCTCCCTCTCATCTGTCCCTCATCTGCTCAAGAAACCAACCAGTTACTGATTTTGTATGCTTCCCATTTTCTTATATGTATACAAGCAAATATGAGCATATGTTCTCATGCACCTTCTTTTAAATAAATAATTCCATACTGTATATATAACTCTTCATTTTGTTTTTCTCAGTATATCTCAGCTGTGTTTCCATGTACATTGAGAACTTCCTCATTCTTTCTTTTTTATAGCTACATCATATTTAATTGCATAAACATACCATATTTATTTAACTGGTCCTCTGCTGTTTGCTATTATAAGTAATATTGCAGATAACATTATACAGGACTCATTTTATGCATGTTTGGGTATATCTAGGAGATATTCTGAAAAGTAGAATTACAAGGTTAGGGAGTATATGCATTTGTAACTTCAATAGATATTGCCAACATGCCCTTTATAAACTTTTCATTTATGGTGTCTATATTTTGAGTGTTAGTTAGTAAAGAGGCTTTTCACAGTAATCTTCCCATGTTTCCTGTTGGCACTAATATGTTTTATATTTTCATATTCTTTTCTTAAAATATATGTAGAATTTATCCATGTGTAGAGTATGAAGTGTTAATACAAATATACATATATATATATATATATATATATATATATATATATATATATATATATATATTTTCCAGATGGCTATCCAGTTATCCCAGTGACAATGCGTATATAGGCCATCATTTCCCATTTAAGCCAAAGTTCCCAAACATTATGGGATCTGTTTCTGGGTTTTTATTCTGCTATGTTGGTCATTCCGTTCACATGCATTTCTTAGTTGTTGAAGCTGTATAATAGATTTCAAAATATAGGATAGCTGGTTCTCCCTTTTCCTTTAGAGTTTTCCTCACTTTTCTCAGTTTTTTTTTTGTTGTTTTCTCTAATACATAAACTTTTAAATCAGTTTCCCTAGTTTTTAAAAAAAGTATTTGTGTATGTATATTAATATATCATATAAAATGTATAAAATATATAAAACAAATAATATATATACCTTTTTATTGAGATAATGTTAATTTATAATTAAAGAGAATTGTAATTACTATGACCTCTGTAAGTCTTTCTATTCAAGCACATGATATGTCTTTTCTTTTGCTCAAATTTTATTTTATGCCCTTTATATAAATCTCACATTTCATTATTAGCTTTATTCCTAAAAGTTTTTCTCGACTGTACATAACCCCTTATCTAATGTTTTGTGCTCTATGATTTCAGTTACCTGTGGTCAACCACCATCTTAAAATATTAAATGAAAATTTTCAGAAATAAGCAATTCATAATTTTTAAATTACATGACATTCTGAGTAGTGCGATGAAACCTCGTGCCTTTCCACTTTGTCCCAGCTGAGATGCCAATCATCTTGTCCAGCGTATCCACGCAGTGGACACTATCTGCCCATTAGCCACTGAGTAGTCTAAGATCAGATCGACTATCATGGTGGTACAGTGCTTGTGTTCGAGTCAGCTTTATTCTACTTAATGTCACATTTACATAACTGTTATTACAGCATATTGTTGTAGTTCTGTTTTATTATTAGTGTTATAGTTCTGTTTTATTATTAATGACTGTTGCTATTAATCTGCCAAAGTTATAAATTAAACTTTATCATAGGTATGTATGTATAGGAGAAAACATAGTTTTTCTAGCGTTTGGTAGTATCTGCAGTTTCAGGCATCCACCACCTTCTTTCCTCTCCCAACTACTTTTAGTTGCATCATTTCTATATTGTCAGGGCATATTTCATTTTCGTTCTGGTCTATCACATAAACGTATTAGATTAGATGTAGTCCCTCTTCAGAGACTATAGTCTGTGCTTACCTCCAGTCTCTTTGTCATAGTTTCTCCACTCATGTATTGGTTGACTCCAGTATTCTTGCATGTTAAATACAGTTTATCTGTAGACTTGAAACTTAAGCATAGTTTGTCTGGGTATAAAATGTTGGGTAATACTTTCCTTTTCATTGTGAAGAGCTTTCTGAAAATTGACTAATAGAGTTCTGATGAGCCAGAGTTGCCTTTTTTGAACAGGAAGTGTCTATGTTTATCTTTAATAAATGGTTTTCAGGAAAATATAGACAGTGGAAGTGGTTCCAGACAGAAGCAATTGAGGCGAAAAAGAGTACGATGCTTCTATTAAAGATAGAGTTATTCAGGATAACTATGATGTAGAAGGAAAGAGGTAGAGCTGTCCAGGTCGATGCTGGGGAGGTAGAAAAGCATAGATCACAAAGGACTTGCTATACCAGGGTATCTGGACTTCTCCCAGGAGGACAGAATAATGCGTTTGAATGCTGTGAAGCATCAGGGAGACATGGTTAGAATTGCTCATTTCAAGGAAGTCTAGGAGCATTCCCTTCCATGCAGCCTTTAAATTCTAATCTATGCTCTCAGAGCGCAGACCTAGAAATTACATCTTTAACAAACCAATCTTGTTGGTGTCTTCCCTCATTGCTCCTGCCAACCTCAATCGCAATCTGTGACTTTTATTCAGGAAAGTAAATAAATCTATATAGTAATAATGAAGTTCTTTTCATGCTAGGCCTATATTTCTAACTACCTTCCTGACTATCAGGAAAAACAAGAATTATGGATATCTTAGTCAGCATTTTGAATGATAAAAAGATAGTCACTCTTCTTAAGAAAAAAAAAAGGGGTATACAGTTCTTGGATATATATTCCTGCCTCTCTGTAATCTTTAAACTCTCTCTTTTAAAGAGATGTCATGGAAACCTTCATAAATCTAGCTGATAGTCACTGTAGTTCTAAGACATTTTCTTCCCCAGATCCTTCATGGAGAGCTTTCTGCTATTTTACTTCTTTCAAACTACTTCTTGGAGACCTACTGTACTTCACTCATGCTACAGCTGCCAGTTAACTAGTTTGAGCTAGAGCATATTTCTTTATCAAACATTATTTTTAAAACTACCTTGTCAAATTCCTCTCATTGCTCTTTTATCTTCAGTCCACTATATGCAAAATATGTTGTCTTTATAGACAGATTTGCATTGTGTCATAGAAAAAGCGGCTATCAGAAAACCAACTGGATTCTCAGTTTGTTGTTGTTGTTGTTGTTGTTGCTTGCTTGCTTTTCTAGCAGAATAGCACTAAGGACCACTTCTAAAGGAAACTGGATGGTGGAATTTCCATTGGGATAGAAAACAAAATCATATTTACTGTGTGGGAACTTGCCGGACCCACATTGGTTATACCCTGCAGTTAAGGAATGTTGTTCAGCTGATCAATTCCATCTCCTTAATGCAATTTTCAGGTAGCCATGGTTCTTTATCCCCTCAAAACAGCTATTCTCAGTGAGCACAAAATAAAAATATATTGTAGATTAATAGTCAAGAATTTCTTCATTCTCGTGTTGAGAGCTGTTACCTAAAGAAGCAAGGATTTAATAGGGTCTCAGCTTGACTCTTGCCATGTTTACATACAGAATAGATAAGATGACAAGCTTTGTTTTGGAAGATGTTAATTGATTTTGTCCACCATGCTAATAAGCCAATTCCCTGAAAATGTAGTGATGAAAAAAAAATATCTGTTCCAATCACCGTGTAAGTAAAATGCCTCTCTTCCACCTCTATTAAAGAAAAAATGGAGCTCACAGTTCTGGACTTCTGGAATTGGCAACTAATGCTACACATGTACAGTACTGCTGTCAGTTGGCATTTCAGGAATTGCTTTATTGTTGCCAAAATTGGGGGGGTGGGGTGGGGCTGGGAGATTATAGAGCTATCAGAATTCTAAGCCCTAGCATATCATAAATTGTTTTAATATGACTTAAGTAATGAAGGGGAGAGGCAGAGTTGGGATTTGAGGGGCCAAGAGGGGCTGAGTAAATTTGCAGATCATGGGACTCTATTTTGGACCCAGACTCAGTTAATAGCCAAATTATAATATTTCCCAGGCTCCAGAATGTCACTATGCCTTTCTTTCACATTTTTGTAAAGTGGAAAACCCTTTCACCATATGGTGATGCTCTTCGAACTCAACCGCTGCAGTCACACTTGTGTTCCCTCAAGTTTCAAGGGGACTGATTGTTATGGGATCCTCTTCTACTTTTTCTGGCATTGCTGATATTGAGACTGGATAGAAGCCTGCACTGATGAGCTGCACATCTAAGTAACTGGTAGTGAGAAAGTCTTTGACAAAACTATTTTGCAGGTGAGAGTTTCAGGTCTTGCCTGTGTTGCCTAAGACCTCAGCAAACAAAGGGGAAAATCTAAGAAGAATAACAGGGCATAATGTTTGCAGTGGAACTCATCAGCAGAAACTCTGTGTTTTTGCAGTAAAGAAAGAACTGGGGGGCAAGGTGTCAACCTCATCTTGATTGCCTATTCCTCTAAATTTCTAAAAGAAGCAGTAAAGCGTAAGGCTTTTCTTCCACTACCACATAGTCTGCCTCCAGTGAACTCCTCTTATACTAATAACCAGAGGTCAGACTGGAAAACTGTGAGTGGACCTTATTTCTCTAAATAGGGGGCAAATCCCTTGAGGCACAAAGCTCCATTTTACATTTTCATCATACATTTCTCCAGTACCTAAAATAGTTTTAGACAAAGAATATGTTGATTGACGATAAAGGAATCAAAGATCACATTTATGATTATAACCAAGAAAAATATTTTTGATGAGAATATTGTCAAAATAGATCCCACTACAGACAAGCCTCTTGGTAATTATCTTGAGGGTTTCCAGACAATATTTCTAAAGGCCATCTAACAAATACTCCTTTTCTTTATATAGGAATTAAATTATTGGTGCTAGTTCTAAGATGTAAAAAAGGCCACGTCTTATTCCATACCTGCATTGGGACTGTGTGTATGTGTGTGTGTGGTGGAGGGCAGGGAGATGTCCAGATTTCCAACCCATGAATAGAGATTTCTAGAATTAAGATGTTGTTTAGTGAGTCTCACTGCATTCTTCCTAAAGCTGAACACCCATGAAACTTATATCTCCCCTTAGCTGCAAACCTATTAATGTTGGCAGCCATAAAATAAATGTAGCCACAACCATCCCCCACAAATGAGTAAGTCATCTCAGACTAAAATATACCCTTTCTATATTGCTGTAGGGCTCTTCCAGGTCAGCATTGAAGTGTTCTGGTTACAGTGCATGATGCTCATTTTCTTTTAGCATTGCTCTTGATTCGTGAGGTGGGGAGAAGGAGTGATGTTGACTGCTAGATTCCCATCATTAACATTAAGTTTTATTGCCATAAATATCTCTTTTATGCACATTGTAAAAGATTTAAGTCAACGTAATGCTGGGAAAAGGTGCTGGGTTGACAGACTGAAGGTGTTTTATTATTATCATCTTTGACATGGAATAGTGCAGGCTTATTAGAAGCTTTCTACCTTTCTAATCGAGCAGGTTGCTCAAAAGGAAGTTCCAGACAATGCAAAATCAGAAAAGGAGTTAAATTAAACATATTATGGATTGGGAAAGGGCAGAAGGTCTGAATACTGTGACAAAGGAAATGATTACAAAAGAAATATTTTGAAGTTTCTCTGGCCTAAGTTTGGATCATACCTCTGAAATTGCAAGTTATCTTTACTCCGTACAAAAAAAAAAAAAAAAACAAGGCAAAAGGTCTTTACCGCAAAACATGTACTGGCTCTATTTGTCCATGAGATCTATTAATCCAGTTCATAATGAAAAAAAAGTTGAATTTATTAAACTGTACATTGTTCATGCTATTAGCACTGATTTCAATCCAGCCCTCATAAGTTTGCTTATTATTAAGTTTGTATTCATTAGAATAAAAAAAGGGGATATTATTTTCATAGTAAATTTGCTTATTCGCTAACCAACATCAAATAATTATTAGGGGCCTACACTGTGTTAGATACAGAGTGAGGCACTTATTTGCACATAGATCCTGCTCTCCTAGAGTTTAGAATTTAATGAAGAAGGTAGGTAATAAACAAGGGAATAAGTGTATAGAACAATGTACGCCTGAGAATGCTACAAAGGAAACAGACATGGTGTATGCTTCTCGAATTCTAAATGCAAGTACTCTGCTGCATCCGCTGGGTGTGTGGGTCACAAAATGCAAAAGAAAAACCTGCATGGGGGAAAGTTAAATTTTTCGGAATTAGGCAATAGTTTAAAACAACAAAATGAAACCAGAGATGCCATAGGATGTACACAGTTAATTATCTGATTAGCGATCATAAGAATAACTGCTTCAGGATTTGCAGGAAACACGCTTCTGGTTGGGGTGGTGGTTAGAGAGGCTTTTAAGAAGATCTCAAAAAGATGAAGAGATTGTGAGTGGAAAGTAGTCTTTTAAGGAAAGGAAAGGCATGGAAAAAATACTGGGGGCAAGAAATCTCAAAGATATTAAGTTGTGAAGAATTTTATATAGAGAAAATAAATGATACCATTATAAAGGTGGGTTAAAAGGAGATTTTAGTAGGTTTTTTGTGTATTATATTAGCAACAGCAGTAGAAGATGAAACCCATTGCTGGCAACAGTTCAGAGAAATTCTTATTTCCATATATTGCTAATGGAGTTGGAAGTTGCCACAGTCTTCTTGATAGGAAATTTGGAGAACCCTATCAAAAGCTTTTAAACTATTTCTGAATTTAATCAGCAATTTCACTTTGGGGCATTTATCCAATAGATGTAATCATGAAAATAAGCGAAGTTTTAGTTATTGAGATGCTTGTTATAGTTTCTCATGAACATTCTCATTTGAGGAGAATTGGCCAGCACAGACATCCCTCTCCCTCCTGGTCGACAGTGGTTGTTATTATCATCTTCTGTTATGAGTACAGAGTGATAAGATTAAACTTTTTGCAATTACAAATACATATCATGCACTTCAATATAATATTTTAGAAGAGCGTTTAATAAAATTTAGGCTAATATTGTATTATATTGACAAATGTTCATAAAATAGGGAGCAAAAAAGTAGAACAGATTATAAAAGATCCTATTTAGCAATATTTCTATATGAATATGTGTGCATTGAAAAAATAGTGGAAGTATACACATACACACATATTCAAAGGTGAACAGTGAGTGGTGGGATTATAGGTGATTTGGATTCCCTATTATTTCCTAAAATTTGTACAGTGAAAATACAGTGCTTAAAACTTTTAGTAAGTCTAGAAAATGATTTCACAAACAAGAGGCCCGAAAAGATACTACAGTTAGACTTTCCTAAACATGATATGCCTTTGCATGGTGGAAGAAAAATGGATAATTTTTTCTTTTTTTTTTTTTTTCTTCAGCGTACCGTATGATATAATAAGCTCCTTCATCAAAAAGTGAGTGTGGCATAGTGAAAAAAGTGTGGTTTGATGTTACACTAACGTCGTTCAAGTCCCAGCTTCACTTCTCATTAACTGTAATATTTGGAACAAGTTATCCAATGTATTAAGCCTGTGTCTTCTCTTCAGAAAGTTGAGAATAGGGACATATGTGTTAAGTGCCAGCATAGTACCGACATCTGAGAATTATCCCCAATGCCAGTGAGAAAGAAGAAAATATGGTTAAGTCATGTAATGAATGGAATATAGAAAACACTTGTCCTAGAAAAAGCGATTTTCCAGGAGAATGGAATAAAAATACATTGTGAAGCTCAAAAAGCTCTAAAAATATATTTATTTAGACTTTACTAGAAAAATAAAGTTCTCTTCCTCAAATTGCCAAATATTTGTGAGAAAGCGTGCAAAACAGAATGAGGTGTAAATAGAGGATTTTGACAGGGAGTGCGTGTGTGTGTGTGTGTGTGTGTGTGTGTGTGTGTGTGTGTTTTCATCCGATTCTTTAGTCAAGTCAAATAAAAATGAAGCTAATTTGTCGGTTTGCAAAATCACGCCAAGCAAAGTTGAAAACTGCCAACCTGTGCTCATTATCATGGCTTGAGCAAACAGAACTCCAAGTAATTATTTGTTTGTTTTCAAACTACTTGTATTCAACCCATGGCATTTTATTTTGCTTTGAAATTTTATTTTTATAGTTCGTTTCATTGAGTCCAGGGTGTGGGTAGCAGGAGGAAATACCTTAAAATATCAATACTTTGAATATACCTTAAAAATATAGCACATCTAGAAGGTCCCTCAATTAGTTTCCTTAGCATCTGTCACTGTAAACAGTAATAGTTGCACATCTCCAAATTGACAAACATTTGCCCAGAGTCCCCCACTATTGTAATCCTAGCCCAGGAAGCTTTTAATCCAGTTACTGGGAGGCTGGTGGGTGGGAGAAGCAGCATTCACACAGCCAAATTTAAATTGAGACTTTAGATCAAAAACAAACAAAAAAATTAATAAACAATCTTGTATGAAAAAATTACACAGGATTATCCTATTTAAATTGCACTTTTAAAAAATTTAATTGTATATCCTAAGGTATGTATGTGTGTTTGCATGTGGACAGATGCACATGACCTTCACACAGCAGGAGTTCAGTGGAAGGCAAGCGAGCAAAGCCTCATCTGTGTTTGCAGATGCTCCCCAGTGCTACTAGCATCACCGCCTCAGCTCCACCTCAGACCATCAGGTATTAGATTCTCACAAGAGCATTGGTCCCTGGTGCCAAAAAGGTCAGAGACTGCTGCCATAGGGGCAATGTAGCATCCTATACCGGCTTATTTTCCCTGTTCTCCATATTTGGATTTGAAGAAAGAGAAATATCTTTTTTTTCTTTCTTCCTTTCTCTCTTGCATTTTCTTTCTTTCCTTCCTTCCTTCTTTCCTTCCTTCCTTCCTTCCTTCCTTCCTTCCTTCCTTCCTTCCTTCCTTCCTTCCTTCTTTCCTTCTTTTCCTTCCTCCCTCCCTTCCTCCCTTCCTTCCTTTTTTTGAATAAACTATCAAAATTTTGACTGTGATTGAGGAAAAGAAAGAAAACCAACAGAGCTAGTATGAAACCAAGGAAGATGAAATAGGTTTGCTGCTACTTGTACATAACAGTTTTCTACCAGTGAACAAAATAATTCTGTGCTAGGACTCTTTTTAGAAAGAAAAATGTGTCTTTTATAGGTATAGCACTATTAAGTGACCTATTGTGCTCCTTTTTTCTTTGAATTGATGAGAAATATAGAAACAACATAAACCAAAGGTGGCTCTCTAAAATGAATGGCCGTTAAATATGATCTGTTTATCTCAAGGAAACATGAAGAACTATCTTCATTAAATTTTTCTATCTAGGGGACCCATTTCCTTTATCTCCCAGTAGAAATGTCACACTGTCCTAACATTTGCACCAAGAACGTGAATAGATAAGAATTCAACCCCCTGCCCCCTCCCGTCCCATTTATTGCAATTGTATTTAAATACACAGCTTAATTAGCTGTGCTCAGTCTCCTTCTCAATCCTCTTTGAAGTGGCAAAGTCCCATTGCATCTGTTCAGCTAATTTTATGCTCATAGCCTAATTTTTAAGCTTTGCAGAAATCAAGGGTATGACTGCCCTATATGATCTCTAAGTCCAAAGACTTGAATCAAAGGATCATTTTTTTCAATGGAGGACATGGAGTTAGTTACCTTGGATTTAAGCTTCAATTAAAGCATTCAATGATCCTTCCATCAAATTTACCTTGCATAATTAATTTAAGTCAGTTTAAGGAAGAAAGACCAGGACATTGAGATACACCTGTTAATAACAGAATCTTGCATGTGTCATGACATCCACCAAGGGAAAGGGTGAGTAGGGGTAGTATTGTAAGATTTTTAGAGCACATTGATTTTTGTTAAAAAGCCAAAAATGAGAGGCAACAAGTATTTATTTGGGATCAAAGAATTACAGCTTGGGGAGTACAGATTTAGGCAGCAACACAAATAGTGTCCCAATTACAGGATGAGGCCAAGAGTTTTATAATGAGAAAATTACAGGAATAGAAGAAAAAAAAATTCTATTGGTGCTATAAAGCTAAGTTACACTTTAGCTATACATGATTGGTTATTGATTCCATCTTTAGATAGAGAGTCCATACACATCGGTACTTGTGGTCAGGGCGTCTGCTTTCTTGTTAGCTTTACAAACAGTTGTTTGGAAGACAGTGTTGGTTTGTCCCAGCTTAAAGGTCTGGTGCATTTCCAACAGACCAAAGTATCAAGGAGGCAGGTATGCAAGGCAGTTCCTCTGGAATAGCTTCTCTGGCTCCATTTAAAAATGGTTCCACTATGTCAACTTTTCACATTCTATAAAGCATACTTATGCTGTATAGATATTTATGACATTTTACAGAAAATGCCACATTAACAAACACCAGTAGGGTCAGTGAAAAAGCAACAGGAATTCAGTATTAAGATGGTCAGGTTGTGTATCTAGGGCATGATCTTTAATATGATCAATAAAACCACCAAAGATATCTTGTTCTAGCTGTGTGTCGGGTTCACACTGTGACATCTAGTCTAATGCCTTTTTTGAGCCTATGTAACTAGATATATTTATCCTATAATATTTTGTACTCAGTGGGCCCCAGTTGAGTCTGTTGGCTTGAGATATGATTTGCTAAGACAAAAGCAACAAGCAATAGGAGTTACTAAGGTATCAGAAAGTAATACATGATCTAAAACAGGAGAGGACTTTGATTAAGTGGGATAGAAACTGTGCTTATCAATTATCTGTGTGTTCTTCTACATATCCTATCTTCCACTGATGTTGAATTTGGAGAAAATTCTGATCAATGGATTAGGAGTGAAATATGTTACTCTTAGGCTGCAGTTTAAAGTCAGTTCCACTTTTCCACCGTCTGCCTTTTCCCTGCCATCTCTTCTCTTAGATTTAGAGATCTTGGGTTATACAGTCTTGCGTAAGATATAGGCACCAACCCACATTAGCATTTACATGAGCAAGAAATAAGCATGTGTGTGTATATTTGTGTTAAGCTGCAGATACTTAACTTGTTAACACAGCAAAGCATAGCCTCTCCTGACTGTCACAACAAGTTAAGGTTTCTACTGATACTGAAATTCGATCATGTAAATAGATCATTATAACATTTAGAAACTGTAAGTTATTAAACAATTATACTAGTCCGAAAGGAAAATTAGAAACACTGAAGTTCTCTTTCTTGGGGCCCTATACTTCATGTTGGACCTTTGTGAAAGCCTCTAAAGCCAGAACTTCCTAACTAGTGCATTTCATAATGAGACAGGGTGCTGAAATATCTGTCCATTCAGCCTATGGTAGTTTGCCAAGGTAGGAGGCCAGATCCTCTGGACATGTCATCATCAGTCACAGGCAACCTTGTCTGCTCATCCAAGTGTGCCATAAAAAGATTACCATTTTCTATATGTGTCATAATGTGAAACAGGTAGAGAAACACTATGGGTCTAGGTATCCAGGTACACCAATTAACCTTGTATTCCAGATCTTTTTTTCTTATATCTGTTTCCTCACTCTCTTTCATGTCCTCTCACAAATATATTATTATTATCACAGAAATTTGAAAAGAAACTATTGAAATAATTGACATTCTTAGCAACTGTTTGATGATTTAATAAATGCATTAGAGGCATACCTCAATATGTTTTCTTTGGGAGGACTGTATTAGTAGGGGGCAGGTTCCTAGTAACCCTCAAAATCTTTCCAGTTAGGAACCATCCATTTGATTCCTGAATTTTTATCATAAAAAGAGAAAAGCTGCAATTGAACTCTACTAAAGTATACACTGTCTCAATTAGGTTGGCCCAATTTTTATCCGTTCATCATAAGAAACTAGATTACAGTAGTACCTTATCTTTATCAAGTGTTTACTAAATGCCATGCATGATGCTATATGTTTTATATGTATTAACTTACTTATTTCACATAAAACCCCTATGAGGTGGATATCATTATCCCCATGAAATTTTTTTCCAGTTTTATTGAGAAATAATCGACATACATCATTGTATAAGTTTAAGGTGTAGAGCATGGTGGTTTGATTTACATATATTGTGAAATGATTGCCACAATAGGTTTAGTTAATGTTCGTCATCTCATGTAGATACAATAAAAAGAAAAAAGTCTCCATGTGATGAGAACTCTTAGGACCCACTCTCTCGACAGCTCTCCTGTATGGCACACAGCGCGTTAACCGCAGTCTTCGTGCTGTGCATTACATCCCTAGTACTTGTTTATCTCATAACTTGAATTTTGCACTTTTTGACCACTTCTTTTCCATTCATCTTCCCCTAACGCTTCACCTGTGGTAACCACAAATCCGATCTCTTTTTCTATGAATTTTGTGTCTTGTTTTGGTTTTTAATTAGATTCCATGTATAATTAAGATCATATGGCATTTTTCTTTCTCTGTCTGACTTACTTAACTTATATAATGATATCAAGGTCTCTGCACCTTGTCTATGCACCAAATGATAAGATTTTCTCATTTTTTATGGCTAAATAATATTCCTCTGTGTGCTTGTGTGTGCGTGGGTGCTTAGGTTATTCCCGTGTTCCTATGTTTTGACTATTGTATATAATGTCGCTATGAACATGGGAGTGTAGACATCTCTTTGAGCTAGTGTTTTTATTTCCTTTGTATATATTCCCAGAAGTGGAATTGCTGAATTCTATGGTAATTCTATTTCTTAATTTTTTGAGGAACCATAATGGTTTTAATAGTGGCTGCTCTAATTTACAGTCCCCCCAGCCATGCACAAGTGTTGCCTTTTCTCCACATCCTCACCAGCACTTGTTATATCTTATCTTTTTGATGATAGACATTCTGATGGGGGCAAGGTAATATCTCATTGTGGTTTTAATATGCATTTTCTTAATGACTAATGATGGCTATTATCCTGACTTTACAGATGAAAAAACAGAGAGACAACTTAAGGAGCTTTCTCATGACCACGTAACTAGGAAGTGGTGGAGCTCACATTAAAAGCAGGCTATGTTACTTCCCCTTCCCAGACCAGTGGTGAAGTTCCCAGCCTGATATATTGTTTCATTCAGTGCAAATTGTCATCCTCTACCCTGGGGCCAAAAATCACTTCAAAAGGAAACAGCTTTGTGATTATCAACAATGATTTAGAAGAGCTGTAATTCTGAGTTTTAATAGCTCACCTTAGTTCAACTCGGATCTCCTATTTGATAATGTAAGTTATTCTGTTAACCACTAAAATAGATTATCTACTCTGTCACTACTTTTATAATTTGGCAGGTGATCCCGTGATTATGTAATATTTTTGCATCTGAAAGACCATAAGAATCCTCCCAGCAAATTTAGTGCTCTATCTAAAAATTTTTGGCATATCAGTTATCTCTAAGAAGGTTCAATATATATGTTTCCGCACCCCCAAATCAATTAGTTGCACACCAGTAATAATTGCAATTATTAACAGTTCACTAATGTGTCAATTCTATGAATAACTAATAGTGACCACACATGTTAGAAGTAGTAAAAGAGTGGATAGGAAATCAGTCTGTCCTAATTAGCCAGAGCTGGGAAAACAGCCTGAGTAAAAATCCTCAGGTAACTTAATGCTTTATAGTAATTAATAGTAATTGATAACAACTTGTAGCAATTAAGATCTAATACATTTACTTAATGTATGAATGTGCCTCTTACTTTGAATACAATTTTTTCTCTAAGGGAAGTGTCTGAGATTGGGGACCCTTGGGTTCCTTCTCATCCTTTTCTATCTCCTACTGAGAAAATTGTAAAGGATCTTACGGTATGTCATGTTCTGGGGAGAGGGCTCAAAGGCCATTCTAATGCATTAGCGTCATACTACAGATGAAAACCTTAAAGCTTAGAGAAGTCCAGTGACTTATTCAAGTCACCTTTCAGACCATTGGCAGGAATGTCAATTGGTGTACTTGGGTCCGCTGCCCAGTTTGTGCCAGGGCTAGAACATGATATGGAACAAAATATTATGCTTTTGTATAAATAACTACCTCAGGCTACTTCATTATAAGGGGCTTGGGATTCAAGGACTCTAATATTAAAAATCATGTCAAATTAATGAATTGAAAGAGGTTTTATGTCTAAAGTGCCTGACACTTCATTTATTTGTCCTGTAGATATAGTACCTCCTCTATACCAGACACTGTATCTATAAAAGAAATAAATGACTGTTCAAACCCAGTCCCTCTAAACTCTGTTTGAACTCTCTGAATGACACAGAGCTCAGAACTTTGCGTGGCTTTTTATGTTCGCTCTGTAAAATGAAACTCTCCTAGGGGAACCTGTGTGAATTCTATTCAGAGTTTAAAAACACAGATTTATAGGAGAGCCCCAAATCAATCAAATACATGGCAATGTTTAAAAAAAAGAGAGAGAGAGAGAAAAGCATGGAAAGACCTCATCTGCCAAAAGTAGCTTATTAGCAGTCAAAAACGCTGAGTTATGAGTGTATAATGGAAACAGGGCTATGATCATTTGGGCAGGAACACAATTTGTGTGAGAATGAATTAGAAAATATCTTGGAACACTAGGAAGGTGAACACTCAGGGCTCCTGTAGGCCAGGTTCACATCGTGGAATGTATACCACACATGAATCTTCCTGTGGCCAGACACCCTGGAAGAAGCCTTGATCCCTTTCTCGACATTGATACGAGAGATGTACCATAACAAGCAGTCTTACATTTAAAGGAAGAATTTGATGTATAGCTGTGAAAAGTGTCCAGACTATCTCCTAGAGCTATTTTTGAGGTCTGCTTTTTTCCTTCATCTCTCAATCTGGAATTCATTAAAACAAAGAATGCCCCTTAAATTATACTCCACTGTACCCTGGAGAAACACCTGAAAAAGTTAATAATAAACCCTTGAGATTAGGCAAGTGGAGAGGAAGGAATTATGAAATAAAACAAAGCAAGGAAATCATGTAAACAAATTAATTAATTGTCTGGAAGTGAAAAGCACGTTTGTAATTTCGCCCTTGTTGAGGGAGAATTTGAGTTCATTATGCTCACTGACTGGTTTAAAAGCTCCTTCCCTCACAGCATTACAGAGAGAGTGAATGTGTAGGAATGCAAAGCATGCATCTGTTGCAGCGTCGATTAACATAGAAATTCATTATTGAAATTTCCAGAGTAAAAGGTGGGGCACTATGCTTGAAGGATGGCAAGAAGCTTTTCTTCCCATTTTTTATTTTTATTTTCTCTCCTCTTCTGAATTGATCTTGGAAACATTTATTTCCAATTTCAAGTTGTAGGTATTATACCTGTTTGAAACAAATTGTGTTATTACCTGTCACCTCTTTATATACTTTATCAGCTTTTATCCCATGGTGAAATGTATCAGTATCACTTTAGAAGACCGAAGTTCACTGAACAGCTGCTAAGTGGTGACACTGAAGATTTAAGAACAGGTCTGTCTGACTTAGAAGCTTCTGGTTCCTCCAGAACACCATAGAGACTTCTAAAGCAGGTCTACTGTGCAGAGTTAGGGGTGCCAATATTACAAGGCCATACAGGTCATGCCGTGTGCACCCAGAATGGGAATTGCCTGTTCAGTTGCATGTTGGTGTGCTATCTGGAGCCCAGTGGGATTACATGGGAAGGAGATGCGTGCACTACAGTCATTTGCTGCACGTTGGTGACCCTTCAGCTCTGCAAATGAGCAGAAGACCAACTAGCTTTTGCCGAAATGTCCTTTTCGGAAGGATTGTTCGTTTGGGGTTTGTGACAGTTACTATTCTAATGAATATAAGCAGTGTGTCCAGGCTTCTGGCAACATTTTGTGTTCTTCTAGGATAGTCCATATACCCTTAGGTGGGTAAAAGATGCTTAAAAAGGATTACTTTCAAGGGTGAAGAAACAAAAAATACTCTAAACAAAAGAAATTCTTTACTATGCATTCATTCACCTCACATTTATTATATACTAAACACTGTACGTATAAATCTTAAAGTGATAAATGGCATGGCCCTTACCCTAAAGGTTCATAGTCTAACAGGTAAGCTGTGGACAAGCAGGTAAATCAGGATTGCAGTATGGTAGTATTAAAATAGCCAGGAGAGAGGAAAGCAACAGCTCTCACAGAAACACAAGGGGTGGCATGGTGACCAGATTGTCTGTGCACAGATAAAATTAAGAAGTGGCCTTGTTTTCTCTCCCTTTTTCACTGTCTCAGAGTGACCCTGTCTGAGATTGGTGTTCTGTGACATGGCCCATATCCAATAGGAGAATAACATGGTGTGGTTGTGAGTGCCAGGTCATGTTCCAGATTTCAGGGCCTGCTTCATTTTTGTTTTTGGTTTTTTGGTTTCTCAATACCAACATATAAAAACAACCGTAACTAAACTTCCAGCAGTTGTAATGAAGTACATCAACCAAAACATTCAGACTATTTCTTAAAAGCCGTAAAAGAAGTCACAAAAATTTTTGAAGAAGCACTCTGCCTTTGCTTATGGGAGCATCCTTCCGACTTAATTTGCTTCAGAGCCACCAGCTAGACAGCATCAATTTTAAAGACAAGAGGAGCTAACCAAAGGCTCCTTGACTGTTTTATCTAATAGTCATAATAGCATTTCCTCTCATCTCCCTGCAGGGGGCCTAACCCAACACCATTCCTGTAAAGAAAGACCCTGCAGTCCCCCTTTCAAGCCCTCTCCCTTCCTTTCCCTGGGGTATCTATTTAAATATGAGAAGTGAGTCAACTGTAGTTCTCTTGAATGGAAAACAAACAAGGAAAGAGCCACAAACACTCTCTCCGCAAAGGTACCTTCAGAACAGACAACATTCTCTGTTAGAGATTTATCTTTTTAAAAGAAGGCAGAAATAGGAAAGGGCCACGGAAGGGCAGGAATAGCCAATAAAACTATGCAGAGGCTTCTCTATGAGGGAAGATGAAAAAGGCAAGTGCTTTTTTTAGTCTGGCAAGAAAAAAAGTATAATATGACATAGCTGGTGCTCCTGGAAATGACAAATGACAAAGGAGAGACTTTCCCCCCCATATCCTCAAGGAGAAAAGGGCTCTCTAAAATTAAAGACAGACATTCAGTTGAAAGGAAATATTTTCCTCCTCTAACTTATAATTAGCCTGTGATACTGACTTCTGTAGACTCTTATCAAGGCAAATTGCTGAGCACAGTGAGTTTGGTAGATATCATTCATACGTCTAAATATACCCCTGGGCCATGGATGGGTACCCGGCTGTGGCCTGTTAGGAGCAGGGTCGCACAGCAGGAGGTGAGCAGTTGAGCACAGTGAGAGAAGCTTCACCTGTATTTACAGCCGCTCCCCAGCGCTAGCATCCCCGTCTCAACTCCACCTCAGGTCATCAGGCATTAGATTCTCATAAGAGCACCAGTCCCTTATGCCAAAAAGGTTGGGGACCGCCATTCTAAGGCATCAACTGACTGCCGATTCTGATCAGGAAGAAATTATTCCTCTGTCTTCATCTGTAATATCACCTATCAGTTGCAACATTGGGAATTGGCACTTTCATTGACATAGGCCAGCATCTTGTTAAATTGATCAGAAGTTTAATTACACACAGTGTGTTCTAACACTGAGATCCAAAAGACTATTATATTTCTGACATTCTGTTGAAGGATGAAAGCCAAGGGTAGAGGTGGTCAGTGAGGCTTCCCAACTTTCCCCAAGCGTGTTTATCCTTGGAGCTCCCTGACCAAGAGATGGATGTTTTGCAGGTTCTGGGGCCTGTGGTTTCCCTTGTGGAAGTGCCAGTGGACCATGTGTGCTCCTCAGGTAGCAGGGTGGTGGAGCCTGCACTGGCTGTGACTGAAGGTGTTGGCTAGAGGGTTGGCTGCGTTTGGCACACCATGGTTGGCACAGGCCAGCTTAGACCTTGAAAACTTGGAGCTGTTGCAGAGGTGGATAAACACATTGGAAACAGAGGTCGCAGACTCATATTTTCATAGAGGCCAGATAAGTCATGTGCCTGAGTGAAGCCAGCCCAAGTGTCAAGCTAGAGAGTACAGGAGGCCCCGACGAAAGGGGACAGTGGCCAGTCAGCTCCCTCTTACTTTGATCATTCAGGGATGTGGGTCTAGAGTTCTCACCTTTTCAAGAAAAGCCAAGTGTCTGATGTGTATGTTAAATACCCTGACTTTTAAATATTGGCATCTAATTAATGCCCTTGTGGGCCAGAGCAAACAGTTTGCCTCGTAAGCTGCCATTTTGCAACCTTGAGCTAAGGGCATGGAAGTCTGGTTTGCTGGCTTTCTCAGACCTATACAGAAGCTCTGTGGACTCGGGTTTTGGAACATCACTGTTAACCTCATCTCAAATGGAAAGGACGAGCAAGGAAAATGAAAATACTTCTTGATTCCACAGTGTCCCCATAGGGCTAGGGTGCTCGAATTAGAGGGCACAGCTGAGCTTTCGATTCTGCTCCTACAACCTGTTAGTAATGGTGTAGTGGGGCAGCGCTGAGTCTCCAAACAAGCACTAGATGAATAGCACCATAATAGTTGCTGGAAGCAGACTGAGGACAAGATCCTTGCCTTTGAGAAATTTGTGAATTCATTAGAGCATTATAACAACATGCATGGAGTAGTTAGGGAAAAAATGCCAAGATAGCACATAAATAAGTGTGGCGAGAGCATGCAGTAAGTATGATGAAAGTGTCTTTCCTTAACAGCATTCTTGTTGATAATAGTCAATAGCAGAAAGAATAAGACCCTGAGCTTACATTGGTCCCACCCCGATAATCCAGGATAATCTCCTTATCTTCAGGTCAGCCAATTAGCAACCTTAATTCCCCTGTGCCATGAAAGGAACATATTCACAGGTTTTAGGGACATCTTTGGGGCAGCCATTATTCTACCTACCACAATTCCCAGTATCTCTGAGAGATTGTGAATTTTTTTTTTTTTTTTTCCACATCAAGAAACAGTCTGGCAACTTGATAAAACTATGTTCAAATGCAATATATGACCTCTTCATCCACACTAATAAATGAGCACAGGTCAGCTTACTTTTCAATGGCCTGGACAGGTAGTGGAATAGTGGAAAAGACATGGGTGTTTGTAATCACAGAAACCTGAGTTCAATTCCCTACTCAGGTACTTAACTAGCTGTATAATTTCTGGCAAGTTACAGAATTTCGAACCATAGATTCTTCTGAAATGAAAAAAATACTTTCCTCATAGGATTGTTTTTGCTTAAATTGTATACAACTAATGTGCTGGACTCATAGTAGAAATGTAATCAATGGTTTTATTATTATTTTCTGAAATCCTGAGTTTTGTTTAGGTACTGCTGGATAAACCCAGTTTTAAAACAAAACAAACAAAAAAAACCCCAGAAACAAATTTTGTGTTTCAATTTAATGAGTTACAGTCAATGAAAAACATTTCCCTGGGGAATTTGTCTGATTTGGGTGTTAGCATGTATGTAAGATGTTAGAGTTTCAAAGACGAAAAAGTGATTTGTAAGTGCGAAATGGTGTGACTATCATCTGTAAACATGTAATACTACCACCTTTGCGGGGAGAGTTTGTCTGGAAAATGAAAAGATTAGGTACAAAGAGAGAAGACTCAGAGTTACTTAGAATTAAGGAAATGAATCCTTACTGTCAATATAAGTCTCCCAACTGCTAGTACAAGTGGTGGATAGATTTTCTTTTCCACAAGATTTACTTTCTGATATACAAGTTTATCACTGAACCAAGGACTCTTCATCAAGCCATTTTCCATCAATAACCCCAGCTAAAGCACGACAGGCTGAGCGTTTATTATTCACTTTTAAAAGGCTGAAGCTCATTTGCTTCTGTGGTAGGGAGAAGTGCAGACTCAGACAGGGAGAGGAATGAGGGCACTCAAGGAAATGGCCATTCATTTCAGTCAAGCTTGAATAATACACGGGTGTAAAACAACCAGGAAAAGTTCCAGTTATGGCTGGAAATCAAATATTGATCAGCTGATCTCCTAATTTACCAACTTCTCATTTAATGATCCGATTTCCATTTATTCATTCATTCATAAAACATTAGCTGAGCCCTACCTACAAGAAAGGGCCTGTACAAGGCTGCAGAACACATCATACCAATGCCTACTCCCGCCCCTGGCACACACACACACGCATTCAGTCTGGAGCCATAAGACATTAAACCTTTTGTTTTTGAAGATTGGGTGCTCCTATAAAACATAATGCTTATGATTACATCCTGTGGTGTAAAATCTTGCAGTAATCTTTTTCTGAGGCATCACCGTGAACAGCGATGTATTACTACATCAATCCTCTTTTAACACTATATGAAATGAAGGGGATACTTTGCGCATGACCTTCCAATAGCACACACTGAAGTAGCACACTACTAATGCCACGTACACTAAAGATACTGAAAACTGAATAAATATTGGAGAATCTAAATTGAGTTAATGAGCAAGCCAAATCTTGCCTCGAATTATAGTGACACTATTTGTTTCTTTGTTGGTTTCATGAGTTGCCTCTTAAACAGAAAGAGAAGACTTTAAGCCCTTGTTCCCTCGTGAGGCCTCTTCTCTCTGGGGAATTTGGGGACCGGCTAGCACAAGCAGGGCCATTTCTACAGAATACTGGTGCTTAGAGGTGATAAGGTTCTCAGAGTGGAAGGCAGTGAGGAAGGAACCAGTAAGGAAGTAGCTGAGCTGGATGGCCTTTTGGCAATTACAGAGCAACTTCATTGATCTTTTTAGAAGGCTTAAATATCACTAAAACAGCAGAAGCACCTCTGTTCAAATAGAGATTGTATACACAACACATGCCTTCCAGGGCTAATTGGAAAGAGTCTTTGATGACCTATTATTTTGGATTTGCATCGCCTGTGACTTCTCTTTATGTGAACACAATAGAATTGTAGCATATATGATTTTGACTCAGGCAACTTTAACGGTGCAGCAGAGGAGGAGTTGGAAGATGCTGGGAGATGGAGTGCCTGTGAGAGAATACCCAAGAATCATTGAAACAGTGTGGAATTGTTAACCACACTTTCCTTCAGTGAGCTTTTGCCTGGGAGTCAGAATGAATGGGAGGTTTAAATCTGCCAAGCCCTCAATTTCTACGTTCCTACTGGCCTTGCAAGGCTGAACATCTCTTCTCCTCGAGTAAAGTATAATTCTAGTCCTTAAAGATACAGTACATATATTTTTTTCCTGCAACATGGCCCCTAAACACAAGCAAATAACTTCATCTGGTACCCAACCAAAGAAACAGAGAAATATCTGGTAAAGGCAAAATGCCGATATTATGTTCACTGAGTGATGACGCAGCACTGCATTCAATGGAACAGATGGATTTTCAAAGACAGTTTTGACTCATTGATCTTCTGTGCTGACTTTATTAACCTAACCCTGTCCTAATATTGGACATCACTGTGATCAACACACAGAATAACTGGCATGTATAAAGTGACTTTTTGTCAGGGGACCGGGAGATCTCTCTGAATACAACATTTTCCCTTTTTAATCTTCCCTGATCACCATATGGCTGTGACACAGTTAGCATGTTGTTTCCACTTTCTTACCCCACCAATTAAGAGTAGATATATCTTAGAAACTAAAGGAGGAGCCACCTAATTTAAAACTAAGTTAGTCAGACATGGGTTAGAGACCCAGCTCAGGCATTTAGTAGCTGTGTGACTCTGAAGAAGTTATCTGCATATTGAATCTTGCTTTCTACAACTGTAAAATGGGCTAAATGATAGCTACCTCCCAGGATTGAACATTGGATGTCACCTTAAGAGGTGCTTAATAAATATTAGCTCATCTGCCACCTCCTTCCTCACCCCCCACACCACACACACACACACACACACACACACACACACACACGCACACACACACACACAAAGCGTTCCTTGCCACTAATCTTCTACTCAGAACTTGGGACACCTTTGGGCGGAGGGAAGAGGAACAGTGAGAATTATTTACAAAAAGGCTTTCAAAAATGATCATGGAAAGAGTAAGAAAAGCAAATCCAAACACTCTAATGTGAGGAGATGTGGTCTCAAGAGGTGTGACAATAGTTTATGTGAATGGCTTTGGGTGAAAAATGCAGCTTTAATGAAACATTGGCTGTGATTATTCTCCCTATTTCTCCAAAATGCTTTGCCCTAGTTCCTTCTCTCTCTCTCTCTTTTTTTTTTTTTAAAGGCAAAGGGATTGAGAGGTACAATTGGATAGTTGCAGAATAGACATGGAGATGTGGAGCGTAGCACGGGGAATATGATTAATAATGTTATAGTAAATATGTAAGGGAGAAAAGGGGTACTCGATTTAGTCGAGTGATCACTTTGAGAGTTATGTGGATCTCTGATCACTATGCTATACAACCAAAACAGGTATATTATTGTGTGCCAGCTATAAATGAAAAAAAAATGCCTAATTGACTTGTACAATGTAAATACCAGCAACTAATTGTCTATTTCAATAAAGACAAAAAAAGAAAAATCTGGGTAGTCATTTCTCACACACCAGGATTCTGTTTCTTTCCCTTAGAGTAGTAGAGGAGCCTGAGGTGCAGCTTGTGCTCGTGAACTGTCTTCATTCAGATCGGCAAGGAGGACAGCATTTGCTCAGGCCCTGGAGGACTTAGGGAGGGACCAGCTTTTGGACAAAAGCTGTTCTCGAGGAAACCAGCACTCAAAGCGGGGCAGAGCCTACTAACACCTGGAAGGTGGGGAGAGGGGTACATTGTTTGCTAATACATCTCTGGGGAAGCTCCTGGTGTTTCTGGGCACCACCAAGCACACAGCTCCAGACACATGCACCAGGGCGTTTCAGAAGAAACTGCAGTACCAAGAAATAGCTGTCTGCTTTCCTGCAGCACCCAGGAGGCACAGCTGGTTCCCACTGCTTGACAGTCTTGTGGGCCCCTGTATACGGAGTGTTACATTTCTTCCTCCAGAACTGCATTAGAAATGACCAAGCCCAACCTGCAGTATTCTCTTTTTCTACTTCGTGGCTAAGAATGCTTCAGTGCCTTCGTTTGGAAATGCATGTTGTTGTTTTTTCAAAGTTTATTTCTCCAGTGAATCAAAATAGCAAAATGTGCTTTCAGGCAAAGAGAATGAAGAGCAAGTATTGGGTGCCTACTGTGAACCAGGCACTGATATCACTACTTTGCATGTAATATTTAATGTCCTTCTCACTGCAAGCCCATGAAGTGTGCAAATTTGATTACCACATGTTGCAGTGGGAACCAGCCTAGTGTTGTGGAAAGAGTATAGGGTTGCCACATACCAGCTATGTGAATTTAGATAATTACTTAACACCTCTGAGCTTCATTTTTCTCTGTATAATGAAGTTAACAATCGCAGCTATTAGGGTTGTCATGAAGATTGAATACGAGTGAAATATAAAGGGTTAAAATTTTTACTTGACCTATATGAGTTAGTCAGTATTGAGAGACCCTCTTATAAAAAAAAAAGAGAGAGAGAGAGAGAGAGAGAGAGAGAGAGAGACTCAGTGAATTCAGTCATTTAATTTGTCTGAAGACTTAGCTGGGAGGGGTTTCAGTCAAAGCTTACATTTAGATCTGTCTGATTCCAGACTGTAAACTACTATTTACTGAATGTAGTTATTTAGTGCACCCCAACCCCCCTCACCTACCCTGCCTCACTCTTACTTCCACACTGTGACAACTACATGCACACGACTGTCCTGTGAGCAAGATCCTTGGAAATTTATTGGAAATCTATTTCGATGACGTCACAGTTAAAGAGTTCGTCCAGGGATAACCTGCACGGATGCAGGGGAGAGGTGCTGACCACCTAGGTCTTTCCCTGGAGTCTGGAAGATGGATAGCCACTAAAGGCACATGGCAGCGGCAGGACATTTGGATACACTTCTAAACGCTCAATTGACTGTCTTCTCATTGAGTCTCCTAGATTTTGGCTAAGTACATGGACAGAACTGTGAAAGATACTCTCAGTCTCACTGTGTCCTGTTTCTTATTGTTTTGATTAACATTCAGCACAATATATGGAAGATACCTGTTAAGGAATGAGCAGGAATCTATTTGTCGAAATGCAAACATATTATTTTGGGAGTTCTGATTGGGTTAATCTTTTCCAATGGGATTGCCGCCATATGGTTATCATAGCTGAAAGCAAGTTTTTAAGGATAGAAAACCCAGGAAAGGTCAGTTTTGATGTAAATTACATGTATTTTGATGTATATTACTGTGGGGTTTGTTGGTGGTGCTGGTGCTGGTGGTGATTGTGATGTTTTAAGAAGGTTTGATCCCAAGGGTTGGAAGTTGGGAAAATAATTGAGGAAGGAAACTCTGAATAAAAACAGAAATGGCTGCTCAGTGAGCCAAAGGACACCTGAGGGTACTTGATGAGCTGCAGGTGATGCATGAAATCTTGGAGAGGGGAGAGCAGAAAACAGGATGGATCGAAGGTGCTAGAATTGGCATGGAAGGCTCACACAGCAGAATGGAAACCACAGTTGCTGAAGCACATTATCTACTCTATTAATTCTCTGCCAAATGATGCATGGAGATTTTAGTTCCTTGTTGAATGCGATATAATCCAACCACTTAGACTTCTTTATTTCTCATCAAAACAGTGAGACACTTCCTCCAGCAATTCTGAAATACTGAAAAAAAAAATTTTCTTTCTACTTTTATTTGTTTACTTTGGTCCTTACTATAGAGATGGGTTAAAATTCATCTGGGAAATTAGCTAGCATCAAATGCTTATGAGAGTACAACCTGGGTGGGAGTGACACAGGACTTGTCAAACAGCAGCCATGCGAATGGGAAGGTAGGAAGAAGCCAGAAGCACCAGTCTCTTTGGTGCAAGACACACAGAGTCTCTTGGTACTCAGCCCAGCATAAGATTGCCTCTTAGGAGAATTCTAGAGGTGAGGCTAGGCTTGAGGCATTGTGGAGAAAGAGTTTACAAAATTTTTATTCAGTTCACTGGTAATAGGACAAGCAGAATAGATTCCTTCTCTTGCAGTGTTTGTAGTCCTGCCCACTTTTAAGCAGTTATATTTTTAAATGAGCAATACAATGATGTGCCCATCATTCTTTCCTTCTTCAAGGAGTTTATATGATGTAGTTTGGATGGGCTGTCTGATTCACATGGTAGTGGAATAATAATGGCATCATCTGATTAAATGTAAGCTATGTGTTATAAAATATTTGGGTGCCAGGTGTGAAAAATTCAAGTCTTATTGACAGTAGATTGTAATGTCTCATTGTAATGTTTCATGAGTTCAGTAAGGTCTGGAGTAGTCAAGGTAGTCTTCAAAGATGTGATTCTTTTTCCAGCTTTATTGATATATAATCAACGTATAACATATAAGTTTATGATATACAGTGTGTTGATTTAATACACTTGTATATTGCCACCATAGCGTTATCTAATTCCTTAATTACATCATAAAATTACCATTTCTTATTTTATTATCAGAACATTTAAGATCTACTTTCTTAACAACTTTCACATATGTAATACATTTAATCACAATGCTGTATATTAGAGTCCTAGAACTTATTCATCTTCTAACAGGAAATTCGTACCCTTTGACCAATATCTCCCCATTTCCTCCACTAGGTAGCCACTGGTAACTATGTTCTACTCTATGTTCCTAAAAGTTTAGCTTTTTTAGATTTCATATATAATTGAAATAATACAGTATTTGTCCTTCTTTATCTGACTTGTTTCACTTAGTATAATGCTTTCAAAGTCCATTCTTGCTGTCACAAGTGACAAGATTTTCTTCTTTCTTATAGTTGAATAATATTCCATTGTATGTATATATACCACATCTTCTTTATCCATTCATCCTTTAATGGGCACTTAGATTGTTTTCATATCTTGACTATGAATAGTGAATAATGCTGCAATAAACATGGAAATGCAGATATCTCTTCAACATCCTGTTTTTATTTCTTTTGGATATATACCCAAAAGTGGGATTGCTGGGTTGTATCATAGTTTTGTTTCTACTTTATTAAGGAACTTCCATACTGTTTTCCATAGTGGATTCACCAATTTACATTCCCACCAACAATGCACAAGTTTCCTTTCTCTCAAATGTTTTTGCCAACACTTGTTATCATTTGTCTTCTTGATGATAGCCATTCTAGCAGGTGTGAGGTGATATCTCATTGTGGTTTTGATTTGCGTTTCTCTAGTTATTAGTGACGTTGAGCAACTTTCCAGTTACCTGTTAGCTATTTATGTCTTCTTTAGAAAAATGTCTATTCAGTCCTTTCGGCCCTTTTAAAAATTGTATTGTTTGTTCTTTTGCAACTGTATGAGTTCTTTATATATTTTGGACATTAATTTTTTATTGGATATATGGTTTGCAAATGTTTTCTCTCATCTCATAGATTGCCTCAGAGGAGGTGATTTCTGACCTGGGCCTTGAATGGGTGGAAAAGAGGAGAGGGCAATCTAGTCAAAAGCGTGATGTATTAGAGAGAGAGAGAGAGAGAAAGAAAGAGAGAAGAGAGAGAGAGAGAGAGAGAGAGAGAGAGCGCGCGCGCGAGCGAGGAAAACCAAATTACCTAGATGAGATGGTGTTTTGGGAAGGGTAAGACCATAGTAAGCTTGAATTTGTTGAATAGAAACAATGTCAGGGACTCAGCTGGCTCCTTTATATATTTTATATATTACCCTACAAAGTAATAATAGGTGCCATTTACAGTGGTAGTCAGTATACATGATACTGAGGATCTAGAGAAAGGTGAGGTCTCGTATTTGACCTTAAGTCTTCAGGATCTAAGACTCTGATAAAGTTACAACACAAGTTTATTCTAGAAAAATTGGAATGTAAGCACCTCATCAAGGGACCATGCAGAACAGAACCAATTACTCTGCCTACTGGATGCAAGAAGGGCTTTGCAGAAACAGTGAGGTCTGATCCAGGTGATAAAGGATGTCTAGGAGTTTGCCAGATCAAGAAGATGGAGTAGGCATTCCTGGTAGGAGAACAGCATGTTCAAAGGCACAGTATGGTCCTGAATTATGTTTATTTTTATTTAATCTAAAAAAACCCACAAAAGCCTATTTTGTTGAAAACAAGGACAATGCATATTTGCATTCTACCTTACGTATTTTCATCTTGCCAACTTGCTTTGTTCACAGACCCTAATTTCTCAGCTTTTCCCTACAGTGTTTTTCCGGCCAAATTACCCCCACTAAAATCATGCTATAAATGTATCATCTCCGTCTTCTGCTGCTGCTGTCACTGGCTGTGCCCTTATTTTTCAGCCAACTGCAATGGAGCCTGGAAAGAGAAATACAAATTGCTCCACAACTGAACACAGGCCCTTCTCTTCGCCAGTAGAGTGTAGGTGGACTGGGGACATTATCACATTATCTCCCACAGGCACTGTTTCAATCTGCAGTGGCATGTAGAAGAGAAAAATGTGTGGCTTTTACAGAGCATCACTGGTAGAGTGGGCCATTGTGTAACACCTATTGTTAAAGTCAATATCTGTGAACATGACCAGACTCTTCCAATTCCTTTAGTACATTCGTTTTCTTAGTGATATTTTATATGTGTTATTCTCTGTGAGGCAAGCACGGACAAGCACAATCACCATTTTGTAAAAAGGGAAACTGAGTAATGGAAATGCTCAATGAATGGATGGATGGAAAGATGAAATGACTTTATTTTAGCAACTATATTTGAGCATGTATTATGTCTTAGTCATCATATCAGTGACACAGTATATGGATCTAAATAAAACACTTGTAATTCCGTGCTCTGTTCACATTCTTTTCTGTCCCTGAGATCCTTTTACCCTCGCTTTGCTGTTGACTAATTCAACTTATCCAGGTTTTATGTTTAAGGACCAGCCCAAATGCCATATCCTCTCTGTGGCTTGGCTTGACTTCCCTTTATCTCTCTCTGCAAACACATGATTACTATACCATATTGGTTTTGAAAGAATCCTATCACACATTCTATGTTACTTATTACCTTCTTTACCTGACTGAAAGAGATTGAGGTCATTTTTATGTCCCTAATAGCTGGTATAACAAAATAATAAAATAGATAGCAAAAACATGGCACTCAACCAGGATGGGCTTGTGATCTAAAGGAGATCGACTTATGTAACTTCATTGTGTTAAGTGCTGTACTAATGTATCAGTGTCTTGAGATTGGTAGTAAAACTGATATCAGTTTGCTACAAATTTGCCAAATCTGATTTCCAGATCTATGCCTATTCTGTTTCCAATAGGATGTTCTACCCCAAATAAATTCTTCTTTCCATAGAAAATAAAAATCATAATTAAATAAATTTCAGGAATACCGAACATCATGTCCTTTCTCTTGATATCCATGATGCCAATTAACATATTAAAGACTGAAAATTCCCGCAGTACAAAACCCCATCCTCATTCCTGCAAGCTAAAAACCTAGTGGCTCTCAAACCCATTGGTTCCTAGAGCTCACGAACATGAGAATATCAGCATCCCATATTATTAGGAAACTCGAACACACATTAGAAATGCTGCTTTTTGAGTCAGTATTCATATCATGAATAGTGTGTTACGCTTTGTTTGAAAACATTAAATGTGTAGATTTTTACTCTAACCCTCCTTTGTGTTTGGTGGGCTATCATGCCAACTAGGTCAAAGTGTTCGTGCAGGAGCATCTAGGCCAGTTAGCGTTTCAAAAGAGGAGAGAGAGGAGAGAGAAGAGAAAAGGGAGAGAGGAGTCATGCCTTAAGGTTTGCAAAAGTTTCCCTGAGGATGGGACTGAAGAGCAAAGAGATCAGGTTCAATATAGAATGTGTTGGGGGCTATCACCTTGGAACAACCTGCCTGTCCACAATCCACTGGGCTCTTAGAGGTACCATCTCTTCCGGGACCCTTGCTGCCCAGCTGCTCACCTCCTCCATCACACCAGGCACTGCGTGGTGCCTTTTTATGACCAGAGGGTTGCTTGCGCAACAGAGGCCAGTCCCACTGCAGAGACTGTATTTGTTTTTCCTTTATTTTACTGGAAGTCTTTGCTGCCGTATGGGCTGGTAATTGCACCACACCGTTTCTGAATCGATTGCTTTTAGAGCTGTTGAGCTTTTATTACTGCTATTCGTTGGGGATAGAGGAGGGAAAGAAGCAGGTCAGTCTAGACGCTGCACTAGATGAGTGCCATCAACTGTTTTTCTCCAGTTGTTGAATAAAACTGGTAAATGTTCATCCATAAAACCAAAAAGAAAAAGAAAACGAGTGTGTGAGAGAAAGAAGAGATGTCACAGAGAGAGAAAGAATAAGCAAACATATGGATCTGACTTTTCTTGGAACAGACAGCAAACCATATTGCGATGTTGACTACATAGTGCAGTAATGTTGTAGGAATGTAACAAGAAATAAAAGACATTTAAAAATATCTGTTGGCAGTTGCACAAATCTACCATCTTTGTGAGTTTACTGATGTTTTCTCATTCTTGGAGCTGAGGAGAAAGGTATATGTTTTATTTTATTTTTTCTCACTCAGATTGATAGACTCTGTAATTTGATTCAAATATGATGAATTCCTCCTTAGTTATACATATTACTGTTATTTTTTCTGGCAGATGTCTCTATCGCCATAATTGGGCCAATATTATCAACTGTCGGCATCTATTATTGATTTATCTAGTAGAATTTGTTCATGGTTTTATCTTAAAGTAGGGCAATTCACTTGAGAATGATAAATTCACATAATTAGATTTAGTGAGGGGGTATTCTCATTCTAACTGGAATCCATCTTCAGAAGCCAGCTAATCTAGCTTCTGGTTAAAGAGCTTTGAAAAACAGAACCAAATACTCATGTAACTTTCGTTCATACTAATTGTTCACAATCCCAGGCAACATTGCATTTAACGATTTTGTCCTATGTGATATCCCCTATAACATTCGTGTGCATTCTTTCCTATCATCAACCTCTCAGAAAAGGCTTAATGACAGTTCATGGTGTTTACCTATTTTCCAAAAATAGTCTAAGAAAGACATTATAAATTGGACTTTCAAGTTAAATTGGTCTGAAACACATTTAAGTGCCATATAAATGTCAGCTCTTTCATAGGATTCTCCTCTGCTAGCAGGTGGCAACACGCCCATTTCAGAAGGCCAATTTAAAGTGCAGGGGACTTAAATGACTTGCCCAGAGTCATATGCCCTGTCAAAGCTGGGCATAAAACCCAGGTGTCCTTATCCCCATTCCGCTATTCTAATAACCAGATTCAGTGCTATAATAATGCAAATTATAGGCCCTACCTTTGGAGTGGGATGCATGTGAATGTCATTTCTCACTTAAATGCATGAATTATGTCTTCCCTTGTGGTGGCTCTATTGCTTTCAGCCTGTCATTTCAAGCAGCATTGCCTTTATTATTGAAATGAAAAGGGTACTCGGACCATTGATCTCAATGGCAGTTGGCACTGTAAGAACTACCAGTTTGTTGTGTCATATACAAAGATACTGCCTGGTATACAGATCAGCCAGTGTATCAACACAAATGATGGCATCAGATAGCCCTGCCAAATCGCTGTCTCTTTGCCAGATCCCCTTCCATACCCCCGTTAGTTCCTGCCCAATAGCCAGTGATAAAGGTACTTCGAAGTCACATGGATTTCCATGTAAATGTCATACAATTTTGGGTTCAGTTTAACACTTTACCCCCTTTAGCTTAGAATTCAGAGTTTAGGAAAGCTGTAGTTCGTGTTAAAGTCGGTTTAAAAAAGACTCAGAGATACAGAGGACAAACTGGTGATTACCAGAGCAGAACGGGGTTGGAGGGACTGGGTGAAAATATGAAAGGATGAAGTACAAATTAGTAGTTACAAAATAGTCATGGGGACAAAGCTAAGAGTACAGCACAGGGAATATAGTCGATATTATGATAATGGTTGTGTGTAGAGTCAGATGGGTGCCAGAGTAACCAGGGGATCACTTCATAAACTACATCAATGTCTAACCATTGTGCTGTATACCCAAAACTAACATAAAATTTAAAAGAACATGATCTTAACTAATATAGAGGGAGATTCATTTTTGCTCAAATATATTTTCACTTAACTTGAGTTTTATCTGCATACATTTTCCATTCAAAACAATTTTAATACATTATTATTATAAATAAAAAGAATGTTATTTTATCAGAAAAAAAGTTTAAAAATGTATCTTACTTTTTCTTCACATAGACCCCTATCCTAAATTTCTAGGACTATACAAGTCTAAGAAAATATGAATAAAAAGACATTTATTATTGATAGGGAATTTTTTTCTACAAAGTGTTTTGACTGACAATCAGCATGTGTTCCGAGTTCATCAATGAAGAATGTCATTTCTTCATTTAGCACGAAGAAATTTTGATCCATAGTAATTCATGATATGGAAGACCCTGCACATAATATATATATATATAAAGTTTAACCTGCTCTAATAAGCTCTCCTCACTGTAAACTCTTGAGGAGCAATTAGGGACTTCAGCAGAGTTACTCTGAAAGTCTAGCTCATTGCAAAGCCTTTTTAGTTCTTACATGAATATAACTTCTTTGAAAGTAGATGACAGACTTTCCTTAATACAAGTTCTTATCTATAGTGGATAATGTTATAATGAGGAGCCAGTATATAATTTCCATTTTATGAGTAGGGACCAGAAGACTAGAAAAAATAAAAGTTACCCAAGTGCTTTGTATCAAAATTACGATTTGACTCAGGCCCATCCGGGGAATTCTCAACTTTCGCTTGGACCCTGATGTCCGTCCAGCAGCCTGTTTCATGAAGGATACCTTTTCCTTTTGTGTCAGGAGCAAGATCGTTTGTGGATTTCAGTTTTTAAGAGGGCATATGGGAGTAATAAAGATTCTATGTAAAAACGTTATTTAACTTCCTAAAAATCCCAGTCTGCATTTTGAGAATGTGACCATAAAATTGATAGGGATTAACTTTAATATTTGACTAGTTACTGTAGGAATTTTTTCCATGACAGTGTACTCTGTCAAAATTGGTCTCATTCTATAAATCCCTATCCCATCAGAGAGGAGCTTCCCTCAAGTAATATGAAGTCTAACAAGTGCAATTAATGGCACTTTTTTTTTTCTTTCTTAAAAATGGAAAGGAGAAAACCAGATAAACCTTTTATCCTGTTTTCCCTCTTCTGACTGCAGGGCACACTATGACCAGTGCCAGGGCTGGGTAATTGAATCCAGCGGTGCAAGCCGACTGCATTTCTACTGTAAGTGGATCTCTCTCCTCTATCAGTGAGAGAAAATGGCCTCAAATGATTCTGACTGGGACACAGCAGTTATCCCTCTTGCAGATAGCTGGCCCTTATTGACTTCTCTTAGTAGGGGATCCCAAATTGCTGCCCAGATGAGACCAAGCAACAACTAGGAAGGATAGACCTGGCTACTTAGTGGGTTTCTATGCTTATGGAATAAGTGATCAAGAAGGTCCATCTAGAGAGGAAAAAAAAAAAAGAATTATGGTCAGGTGAGTCAGTCAACAAAGTAGCAGAACTGTGACCAGAGGTCACAATATGTAAAGCTACCTGCTTAAGTGTATTTATAAGTTCTATAATTTAACCCATGTCAAGCATCTTTTTTTAAAATGGTGTTCCTAGATTCTAACTATTTTTCTTTGCTTCGTGGTTTGGAAGTGTATCAACTTTGTGGGTACACTAACTTTTAGGAGAGTTGAGAATAAAGAGGCCATTAAGGAAAGGAGAAGGTGGTTTGGGTCTTGGATACCATTCCCCAGATAACTGACAGTAAGGTCTGTGATAGTGCTTGGCATGGTCTGAATTTGCCATGAGTCTTCAGTAGAACTCAGTATTATGAGTCTATTCACAAAAAGACCAAGTGAAAATTTTAGCTGAGGACCTTAACTAAGTTTTAAACATAGTGAGAAATGTGACCACCACCCCTAGCAGCCCCTTATCATCTGCCACACTTCATCTGGATTTCGGGATGTTTAAACACATTGCATAGACAGCTCACAGACAGATTGCTCATAGAGGGAAGGAGTTTTTTAAGAGTACTTTTTCACAAGTCTGAGAATTCTCTGCAAGTGGCAGATGACAATCCAAAAAATTGATAAAACAAGCATATTCTATCTCAATTATCTAGTCACAACCACTTAGTGACCAGGTGCTTTTGCAGGAGTCTAATGCCTGTGCTGAGTTGCGTTCATGACCACATGGAACCAAACCAGTCCTACTTTAGTTGTCAAGGGCCAATGAGAAAAGAAGAGAAGCAGATTGAGAATTTAAGAGGAGTACACGTGCCATGTGTACTTTAAAAAAACACAGGTTTTACAGTATTTCAAATGGAGAAAATTGAAGGGAGAAATAGAATCACAGCCAGCTTCGCTTAGGATGAGCAGAAAAACCTGGGCCCAAGAGATCAGGAGTATTATGTTTACTACAGAAGTGATCATTTTGTTTAAACTAAGCAACATCAGCTTTCACATTAAATTGACATTATTCATTGAAATTTTTACAACCTTTATAGATTTATTTATATTTAAGTTGTAAATCTGTTTTGGTTACATAAAGATTATAAGCATAAGCAAATTGTAGCTACTTTTATGTTTGCATATATTTACGTAATGCTAAAATAAAAGAATTGGAATAATCAGTGGGCATCTCTAAGAGTTTTTTTTTTTTTCTTTAAAAAAGGACCTGTACTTTATTCATGTTTGGAGTCTCATAGAGGAGATGTTTAGAGTCAATCAACTTAGAATTGGGTGCTAACATCAGTAGGCAGGATTTTCTTCTTATCTAGTTCAGTTTCCCTAAGTTAAGGTTGTTTGCCAAGTTCAGTAGGGCTAAGAGAATTACCAATGGCCAGAAAAGGGGAGCACTTTTAGCATCTATTAGGTTTGATTTCTCAAAATCAAAGGCCAATTTGAGAGAAAGAGATGTGTCCGTATGCAGGGCATAAAGCTAAGCACCTGGACTGTTCCGAGACGGTGTGATAGAAAAGAATGGGACAGTGAGGGAGCTGGCCCACTCTGCTTCCTAAATACAGTGTTATGAAAATTTCAGCACGAATTAGTTAGTCAACACAAATGACTATCTCTAATATTTGTTAAGAAACATAATTCGACTTAGTGTAAGCACGAAAGGAATACAGGCACCAAAACCCAGGCAGCTTTGTCAGAAGCTTGCTGTGAATTATTTTCCCTGCTTCAGTTTCACAGTTACTCTGAATGTTTTGCGGGGTGTTTAAGGAGAATCTGTGAGTCCCAACCGTGTGGCTCCTGAGCCCGGCATCCCTCTGTTCTCAGAACGGGAAAGCAGGTCTACAGCAAACTCACCTTTATCAGGACAAAGGCACCAACCTGCCCCCTTAACTCTCATAACTTCGTGGAGCAAATCACCTGTATTTCACTTAAAGTGTGAGCAGAAAACATGTTCTGGCTGCACTTTTATTTGTGGGGGTGAAGAGGGGCAGGGGGCTAAGGCCAAACAGGGGGGAAACTCAAAGATTATGGAATCTTTCACTGTTTTTAGTTTCCCTTTGTGGAGCCTACCACCCCGCTCTGTTCTTGCTTCTCTCCCGGACTCATTACCACTTTTCAGTTAATACAAAATTCCCCTCTTTTCCAAACCCTGCAGTTTCCTCCATGGTTTCCACTGACATAAACTATTAAAGCCCAATCTTGCTGTGATTTTTGCCACCATGGAGAAACATACATTACGAGAACAACTAACCCTTTATAACTTGGGAGACCTTGGGGTCTTGATGGCATTAAAGTTACACAGCCGTAAGCATGCAGCCGTATATCATCGAAGTTAAATCATTTTCAGTATAAAATGATGTCATCTACTTTAGGCACAGCCTCAATTCCAGGGCTCTTCATGTGGTAAGTGTTCAATAAATACTTGGCAATTTAATTTATTAATTTTTTATCCCTTCCAACATAAAAAACAATGTTATATAGTTATCTGTAAAAATCCTTTAGTTACAACACTTCATTCAATCTCTAGCAGTGTCAGAAGTCAGATATCATTACATCACCATGATATTCCTGATGTTGTACATGGGCAGTAAAAACACAGTCATTTTGTTTAATCGAGGGGAAATGGATATTTACATTAGTGATAATTGTATGTTACCTTTAAAAAAGGGTTATTATTTTCAAATAATGTAAACTCATAATGAAAGGTTATTGTAGAGGTCCTGCTTTAAGAATCTCATGATGATTTGCATGTAATTAGCATCTTGCCAGAATATCCTCCTGAAACAAAGACTTCTGCTCCTTTTGCAGCTCCTTTTCTGTGGGTGTAAGGGTGCATCAAAGTATTATAGTAAGTTGTTCTCTGGTAATTTTGTTTAAGCTATTAATTTGACAGTGATTGTTTTGACTTTTGAATGACATAAAAAGTCCTTGAACATAATTCAGGCTAGCCGATGTTCAAATTGACATGATTTTTAAAATTAGTTATTTCAGAGTTAGTGCATGACATAGATGAAAAAAAAAATAACATATTGTATTTATGCAAAAAATTCTCCATGCTGATCAGAACTGACCTCTGGGTATAAGATAGAACTGGACTTCCATGTCAATGGGAAATAAAATGGGGAGGGGGTTCCTAATTACATTAGTTTATTAAGAGTCCCAGGGCACTTCTTAGAATGGTAGAGGTGATGTTGGCCCTTATGTCCTGGACATGATCCAGTTTAGGTAACTGCTAATTACAATCTGTCTACCTAATTCCCCTGGCTCTTGCTTCTGCATGGTATTTTTCTTCACTTCACAGTATTTAACCATTGTATGCTCTTCGTGTGTGGCTGCAAGAACAGCTGCTGACTTCTACATCTGTGTTCAATGTGCTTTGCTTTTTGTTTGTTTTTGATTATTTTTATGTTATTACTACTACCACCACTGCTAGACAGAAAACAAAAGCCTTGCAAAATTTTTAGCTACTTTTAACTACTTAGGCTGGAATGTTTTGTCAATCAAACATATGGATGATCTGGGTCCATGTTTGAGAATTTGGAACCACTAGGCACACCAGTGGTCCATGATATACTCATTATAAGGTTGTGACAACTCAGGGATAAAGTCCAGATAGCCCAGAATTTTCAGAGTTCCCAATTCTAGGCCTGAAACCACGACATAGAGCAGAGATAGATGGCAGTTAACTCACAACTAGACCCGCCTAAGGATCAATCATGTGCTGGAGCTTTCCCCAAGTAGGAATATCTCTATTTTGGAGAGTAGAGTTCACTTAGATTCTTTTGATCACAATTAAATGGAGCTAAAGAACATTAAAAAAATGATGGGTCAAAAAGACTTTATTCACCTTAAAATACAGGGCCAGATGTTCTGTATTGCTTCTATCCCTCTGAAGGGCACAATATTATTTCTGAATCTGTTCAGATCTAAGCCCTTGATTTGGGAGCTAGTACTTGGAGTTCAGGTAGAGAGACATCAGGTTTTATCTGTAATCTAAGCTCAGTGTGTAAAGATCATTCAGCGAAATAAATTAGGTGAAACTTTATTCATGACCTAGCAATGTCAAGTTAATGAAGCATCTTTCTCACTTGTCGATATAAATTGAGTCTTCTCAGTGAGCAAAATTCTTAGAACATGCAAGAAATAGACATCCCTGGGGTCACGGTTTATATATTTTGAACATGCCAAGCACATAGATTATTATCTCGATCATACCCACACTAAAGAGGTTCACCAAACTAGCACCTCAAAAAGATGTTCTGACTGAATCAGCTCACCAGGGATAACCAGCATGCCTGAAAGACTCAAAGACAGTGTTCCCTATCTTTTCTGTTCTAGTGTGTTTTAGCCAGAAATGGGAAAATTCCTCCTGTGGATGTTATTAGTGAAGCAAATATTGTTTCCTGTGAGAATGCATTGCTGTGACTCAGATGGCCCATCCATGACTCAGATAGTGAGGGAAGTAACCCATTTTACCAATTGTGTTGTCTTTTCTACTGCTATTCTTCATATTTCAGTTCCATCAAAGGAACAAATTGCTTCTATTGTGTATAAAAGCACCATTTACTCACAAGGAGCATTTGAAATGGAAGTGAGAAGTAATAGTAACAGGAGAACATTGGCTAATAATTGTGCTCAAATGGCCACTTGGGTAGGTGGGTGGGGTAAGGATAATTGTGTCTTAGAGTAGTACATCTCCTGAACATTCATTGAACTTAAAATTGCTACGTTGATGAAATGCAATTTTAAAAACGTGGTTGTGGCTCTCACACTTAAATATAATGGATATTTTCAGAATATTCTGACTTTGCGATATCAGGCAAGGATTTGATGTCAGTATGACCCACGAAACCTTCTAAGATTTATTACTGGAGATCTGAAGAAACTCCTGCTGGTTTCTGTGTGGTTGTCTATCTGCTAATAATAATAATAATAATAACAATAACAACAAGCAGATAATAATAATAATAAGCAGATTATTATTATTATATTTAATTCTGGAAACACACTGGTACATACTTTCTGAGAAAAATTCATGTTGTCACTATGCTGGAAATATATTCTTGCTCACTTCAAGGAGAAAGCTTAGAGAAAAAATCCACCTATTCTTTTTATTGTTTACTTGCACTAATGGAGAAAACCGTTAGAAAAAAAGGCTTTCCATTTTTGCGAGAAAAAGAACAAATAGGCACTACTTTCCAGATTTTCTGTGTTCATTTTAATCAGGATAGATGATACTGATCTTGCATTAAAATATGACTGTGCAAGCTCTGGGGGTGAGTTTTGACCCAAATTTAAGAAACGTACTAGTTTCTCACAATACTCTCTGGTGTGTGCCTTTCCAAAAACGTGAGAAGAGGATTAAGGAAGAAAAACCACAGAGTTTTTAGATAGATTAAGTATGTGGGGAGGAGGTGGTGGGAGGGAGGAAAGGGAAGTATGGTGGGGAAGAGAGAGGGTTAGAAGGAGGGAGCGAGACAGAGAGAGACAGAGACAGAGACAGAGACAGAGAGAGAGACAGAGACAGAGAGACAGAGAGAGAGAATCCTGAAAATATATTTTAATTTACTAAAAGAAATAAATTCTGTAAGTATCACCAGAGTGAACCTGTTCACCAGAGTCCTGGGCTTTGCAGGCTTAGGGACATAAAGCATTAATCCTTAACATTTGTTGGCTCAGTACCCCTACATCAAACTCCTAAATTCTTGGCCCCTAATTCAAGGTAGCTTCCAACCTTCTCTTCACCCCTACAACAGTTATTTCCAGGAAGCCTCCAGTTTTTCACATTGGGTCACAGTTGATCTTCTCATGTTTTTTCTTCTTGGCTTCTCTGTTGATGTCTACAGCCTGTCAATCCATTTGAGTTGACCATTGTCACTGACGTAATCCCTGCCATGAGAATGCTGCCTTCTGTGTCCCCCAAACTGAAAGATTTTCAGGGATCCAAATAGAACTTAACCTTGCAGAGCCCAGTATAGTTCTCCACAGAAATGGTAGGGGATGATTCTTCTTTGTAGGCCTGTAGCTTGGCACATGGTTTTGGGTGAGGAAGAGACACCCCTTTTTCTTTCCCCTCTTCACTGCTATCATCCTCTTATAGACTTTTCTCTTCACAGATCTCCTGTCCCCTCTTGCCAACCAGCTTATGCAGAGTAGACCTCCAGATGCTGACAGTGTAGTCTTCAGACCCAGTCAGGCCCTCAGTCCTTATCTTAATTAGCTTGGTCTGCCAAAACAGAATGCCCCGAGCTGGGTGGCTTAAATAGCAGAATTTCATTTCTCCCAGTTCCGGAGTCTGAAAAGTCCAAGCTGAAGGTTCTGGCAAATTCACTTTTCGGTTTCTACTGAGAGCTCTCCTCTGGGCTTACAGAAGACCACCTTCTTTCTGTATCCTCCTGTGGCCTTTCCTTTGTGTGTGTTTGGCGAGAGAGGGAGAGGGGCAGGGACAGGGACAGGGACAGGGACAGGGAAAGAGAGGAAAAGAGAGGGAGGGAAAGAGGGGAGGGAGAAAGAGTATAGAGGGAGAGGCATGCCCTTACTCTGATGCCTCTTCTTATAGGGATGGTAAATCTTAATCATGTTATATCAGTACCCCCTCCCCATTTTATGACTTTATTTACCCTTAATTCCTTACAGCCCCCATCTCCAAATACAGTCACACTAGGCATTATGGCTTTAACAAATGAATTTTAAGGAGGCATGAACATTTAGTACATAACACAATATTTAAATTCATTAGAAACCATGGATATAATTCTATTATTCTTCCTTAAGTGAGTGTCTAGATGCTGGCAGAGAAAGTTGCCATCCAATGGATGACTGTATTGTATGTCAGAAACCTTAGATAAGTTATGGCATGGTTTAGTGACTGTGACAAGATTGAGATCTTAGCTTGAGCTATCTTTTAGTAATCAACGGACTATTTTACAACCCAAGAAAATGAACAAAATCCCACTTTTACATATGCAAGGTAAAAATATATTGATATTGTAAGATATACCCTCATCTGGAGACAAAGCCATTTAAAATATCCCATTTAAACACAAAGGACACTAGAAAGTACAGTAAGACAAGTTAAAGCAAATAATAACCTTGCTTACCTATGGCTAAAATAAGAAAAGACGTCTATGGATGATGATAAAAACAGGCACAAACAGAGACTCATGGACATGAACAATAGACTAGTGGTTACCAGAGGGGAGGGGGAAGTAGATGGGATCAAGGGGGTCAAATATGTGGTTTCGGAAAGAAATCTAACTATGGGAGGTGAACACACAATGTAAATATGTATATGCCTTACTGTTAAAATGTTCAGCTGAAACTCACTGGATTGCATTAACCAATGTCACCATTAATTGATTAATTAATTAATTAGTTAAAAAAAACAGAGGTGAGCATAATTGGGCCTCTGCAAGGCTCCCATGGGCCTTTGGCTCTGTTTCTAGTCTTTCTATCTAGTGGTCCATTAGATCTTTTTTCCCAGTAGGTCAGACCTCTGGAGGGGCAACTGACATTATTAGTTTGCACTGTTAGTCTTGAAAGCGAGTTTAATTACAGAAAATAATTGTAGTGAGTATGTCCAGAGGCATATGTGTGTGTCCATGAGATAGACGAACATGTTCAATTCTACGGCTGAAAATTCCTAATTATTGAGTCCAGAGCTCAAATTGTACAAGCAGGAGGTGTTTTCCCTTACCCTAGGTTTACAAAAATATCAGTGGCTCTTCTGTTTAATCTGCCACATTTATAGGCTACTATTCAGCTGGTCACCACTAGAAGTAACTCAGTGTGCTGCTTCCCAACAGATTTTCCCTTACAAAATAAATGAGGAAACGTTTTTGTATGTGTAAACCCTGAAATGGTGACTCTTAAAACAATGAGTGATAAGCTATCGATTGTTGAGTTCTGAGCATGGTCAATTATCATGTCAACTCTTGTTTATTGTTTTTAATCATGTAATTCTCTCAAGTAAGAACTGTAGGTTATTGCATATCCCTTTACTAGTATGTTCTGTGGATCCTGTTGTGCTTCGTTGCTTGTATCAACTATACCACAAACACACTTTCCGTATAGCGTGTAAATCCCTTCAAACGATCCTGTTTAATATTGTAAGGGCAAATAGGAGTTAGTCTCTCAGTAAAACCTAGCATGTACAGTGATGTCTCTAAAGAATCCAGAGAGTAAATTGGAAATATTTGAAACGTTGTATTTTCTGATACTCTTCAGAACTATCAATTACAGTGTAATCAATTATCTCCAGTTGACCTTAATTGTCATCAACAAGATAGGTAACTTGCTGATTCTCCTCATTCAGAAATCTATGTCCACATGGAAAGTTCACAGCACCATGCTTTCTTGTAATGCAGCCAGGAAGCAAGCCAGCCCAGGAGAGCTGGACCCTGAAGTAGCAGAGTTTCCTCGACTCATTTTTGAGTCTTCAGAGAAGAGTAGGGATGAAGTTCATTGCATATTTATTTTGCATCAGGCTCGATGCTAAGAGTTGGGGATAATAATAAATGAGAGGCAAAACCTATCTTTAATAAACTAACATTTTTGAAAGAAGACATGCACAGTAACGATGCTATGTGACAGGTGTCACAATATAAATATGTGCAAAACAAGAGGCGGCATAAAAGGCAGGGGAACCTGTCTATTGATTGGGATTTGGCTTCTGGTAAAACATGGCATTGATAAGGTCTTGCCTCTTTGACCTGAAGAATGAGTAGGGGTTGATTGGGTCAAAAAAGGAACCATTCAGAAGGAACATGTCTGAGGTTCAGAAGTATAAACCAAGATCGTATATTTGGGTACATAATTCAAGATGGCTAGAATGCCAACTATGAAGAGGCCCCAATTTTGTCAGCATATTATAGGAGTACAGCACTATAGAGCTAGATAAGTTTTGCTTTGTTGTGTTTTACCAGTTAGATATTTTTCAGCTATCTTCTCTCCAGTGGAAAATTCTCACAGATTTGATCGATCCAGTCAGGAGCCTTTTTTTAGACATGAAAAGAAAGGAGAGATATAGATTCTGTAATTCAGCAATTATTTCAGTGCCTGCATCTGCTAGACTCTATGCTGGGACAGATAAAGTCTTGGTCATCATGGAGTTTCCAAAATGGCTTGGAAATCACGAACCCAGCTGCCTAAGAGAATGCAACAGGGTGATGTAAAAGAGGGTACCAGGGCACGTGTGCAACAGTAGAGAGCAGTCGAGATGGAGGAGGACTGAGGAACAGGCAGCTCTTCTAAAATGGGCAGCCACTTTTCAGCTTTAGTCACTTGTCATGTAGGACCAGTTTTGTCAGTGTTTTTGATTTTTCAAAACAAACAGAAATGTGAAATTTTATGTGGAACTCTCCATTTGCGAAAGTTAAAAACTACTTCAAAACTGTAACGAACCAGTCATGTACCAGCATTGGGAAGGCCACGTCCAGCCTTAACTCTTCCGGGTCATAGACCACGCATCTCCATCAGTTGCTTTGAGGGCTCTATGAAGGACGTCAACCCTTCGTTTTGTGTTCTTTGTGTATTGCTTTCTTAAGAGGATCATAAGGGAGCTTTAGTGTCCTCAGCTGCTTCTGTGGTTACTTGGCCATTCATAAGGCTTGTAGATGATAATGAAGTTGTCTTGGAGGGCTGCCATGCCCATGATGTAGTTGCTTATCCAATTTTGTAGTCCTTTATCAATTCCCTCTACAACTTGAAGGCCAGGCTGAGGGTATGGGACAGAATATTAAGTGGTTTCAAATCAAGTTCAATCTCTATTAGAATCTGCATTGTGATAATAGGAGATATTATTAATAACAATAGCAGACAACAATAATAATGTATCATTATATTGTAAGTCCACCCCGAAGTGTGCAGACAAATCAGGACTTTTTTTCTTTTTGGTCACAGTTAACACAATTTACACAGTATAAAAGAAAAATATAAAAAATTACAAGCAATTCCAGTGTCGACTAGGATTGGGAGGGATTTGAAAGGAGCATAAAAGAATAAACATACTGTAGAAAAAGTGCAGAATATGAGCATTTTCTACCAACAGCGTGATATTTGCTTACAAATTTTTCCTTCAAAGTGAATACTTGTTTTGCAGCCATTTTCTTAGGGAGAATAATGTCACATCAGCCTCTGAGCTGCAGTTTTCTTACCTGTAAATAGGTGATAATAATAGTACTTGCCTTGTGTACTACTACTAAGTATGATTAAATGAGATACTCCAGGTAAGTCATCTAGCATAGTGCTAAGTTCATTTCATAGTCATTGCTACCATTTTTACTGTTAGTATAACTATTATTGTTGGGGGTTTAACTCTCTGGCTTGTTTTCCTTCTTCATTTTTTATTTTTTATTGATGGGTCTGAGACAATTATTTAAACTCTACACACCCTCAGCTTCTCAATGCTATTTTCTTCTGCCTGTTGCCTTTTTTTTAAACCATGTGCCATCTTCTTTCTCAGTACAATTTTAGAAGCTATTAAAATGGTCTTCTCAAGTTAGTAAGTGAAATATCAAGATATACTAAATAAGAGAGTGGCTTTAGGCTAAGCTGATGTAGGCTTGTTCTTTCTTTTGCTGGGTTCTACCTACACTTTAAGCACTCGTTGGATTAGGGAGTATCTATAAAGTTAGTGCAGTCATAATCATGCACTAACTTTATTCCTATTCCAATAGGAATAAAGAACTAAGATGTACTGAGTTATTATCATATGCTAGCAACTTTACCTGCTATCTCTTTTAAGCTTCAGAACAACACTATGTGAAAAGGATTATATTAGTTATCTGGTTTTGTAGGAAAAATTGCCCAGAGACAGGCAATTATTTAAGACAACAATAAACATTATCTCTCACAGTGCCTATGGTTCAGAAATTCAGGAGTGAATAAGTTAAGTGGATCTGGTTCAGACTGTCTCACAAAGTGACAGTCAGTGTCCACCAGGGCTGCAGTCATCTAAACACTTGATAGAATTGGAGGTTATACTTCCAAGATGGAGCACTCACATGGCTGGCAAGTAGGTGTTGGGTATTGGCAGGAGGCTCTGTAATTCTGTTCACAGTCCCCTTCACAGAGCTGGTTGGATATCCCCAGACATGGCGACTGTTTATCCCCAGGATGAGTGAACACACACATGCATGTGCGCGCACGCGCACACACACACACACATTTAGAGAGAGAGAGAGAGAGAGAGAGAGAGAGAAAGAGAGAGAGAAGGAGGGAAGGAAGACAAGGCAAAAAGCATTCACTTCTACCATATCTATTTAACAGAAGTGGGTTACTACATCTAGCCCACAGTAAATAAGAGTGAAAATAGGTTCTACATTTTGAAGGGAAGAATGTTAAAGAATTTGCAGACATATTTGAAAACCAGCACAAGGAAAAAGGTTATTATCCTCAATTTATGGATGAAATAATTGAGACAACATGCCCAAGAAAACAAAGTTAGTAAGTTGGATAACTTATCCATCGCACTTCTCCTCAACCCTCCTTCCACATGACGTTCTTGCTTTAAAAAAGTAGACTATAAAAGTGGTGCGTGATTGATTTCTTGCGTGTGTGTATGTGTGTGTTAGTGAAATATGCCTTCTAGTAAAAATTTGAAAACCTTATTTTCTAGAATTATTTGTTGCTGTCATGTTTTTGGAGTAGTCATTTGTATGCAACCCATCTGACAGGGGAAGCGTATTTCTCACTGGAATTAGTATATGTGGAAAACATCATCAATCATAGTCATCACAAAGCAATTAAGTACCTAATTGTGCATGGCGCTGAGTTTGCTACTGAAACAGAAAACTTTGTAGGCCTGCCGCTTACCCTCTTGGGGCTTGGAATCCAAGAACTCAGTAGAAGATTGAAGAATGGTAAAAAGAAGAACCCAAGGCATGAGCAAATGAAATATGGTTGCAATGATTGGCTGAGGGGCGGAGAAGGGGGCGGCAGGGAGAGGGAGGATTCAGGGGAACGAAAAAGATAATGAAACAAGCAGCTGAGACAGCATCAGACTAAAGGAAGAGATGCTTAAAAGACAAATGGTAAAATACTGAATTAACACAACCTAAATTTTGTTTTAAAAATATATATAAAAATAACTGGAAAAAGGCACCATGTTATTCTTGGAACTCAACTTTCACTGAATTTGTACTTTCAGGGTATTTTTTCCTTTGAAGCAAAATTTCCTGTCATTTTAATCCCCTTTCTATGTCAATGATGGTTTTTAATTCCTAATTTCTATCACTAACCCTCAGTGAAATTATTGCCTAAGTGTCTGAATAGATATATCTGAGTTTTATGTCTATTATTTTCATGCAGAAAGGGAGGAGGACATGCCTGCTTTTTATATGCATTTGTAAGTATTTTCAATCAATCAAGCATTTATAATCCAACTGGGAAGAAAGGATTCAGACACAATAGCCCGTCTGCTGCAAGAGTCTGCTGTAAAATTGATCAGCTGGCCAAGTTGTGCTTTTATTTATTTATTTTTTAACTTAGATTTTGCTTTTTTTCTGGGAAGAAGAAAGACAAAAATGTCATGAAACCAGCAGCAGCAGGTGCTGCCAAAATGGTATTTTTCTTATCTGCACTGATTTCAAGGGGAGAGCAAAAGAACGTGTAATTGCTTCTCTCTCAGGCTGCTGGGATGGCGCCCGTCTCTGTGGCATTATCCGCTTATTTGATCTAGGCAAGGGAAGAAGCAGAAATAAATTAAAAATGCATTTTCCCAAAGGCTCCAAGGACGTTATTCACAAATGCTCTCTTCCACCAATTTCTCCCATGGGAAAGTGTATATTTAGGGAAAGCAACAAAGGTCAGAACTTCTTCAGCATATTCTTTCCCTTCCATTTATTTACCTCCTTAAGCGCACGTGTGTGTTATATGCAGTTGAGTTGGGTCTGACTCCCGGTGACCGATGAATGAGGGATGTCCATGGTGTCCTGTCCTCCGCAGCTCTGCTCAGCTCCTATAGAATCATGTCCGCGGTTTCTTTGATGGAATCAATCCATCTCATATTTGGTCTTCCTCTTTGCCGCTGCCTTTGATTTCTTTCCAGCATTGTTGTCTTTTCCAAAGAACCCTGCCTTCTCGTGATGTGCCCGAAGTAGGACAGATATCAGAATAGCGAAGAAATTAAGTAAACAGTCACGACAGCACACCAATTTCTTTTGAATGCAATGATTTGAGGAGGTTCATCTATTTAGGCCACAGATGTCAAAATTCCAGTTTCTAAAAGAGAAACTTTTCAATGGCAAAGGATTTATCTATTTCAAGAATCGTATTATAGAATGATTAGATGGGGGAGGTTTCTCAACCCAGGAGAGAGACAAATGCAAAGATGGTTCTGTTCTCATTTTGGCATTGGGCAGAAGGCAGCCTTCTGGCCCTGCTGTCACCTCCTATCTGTTCAGGCTTCGTTTGTGGGCTGCCTGTGGATCGCATTCTGACTCATAGCAGAGATTCCCTCTCTTGGTCCTACTTTTATCCCAGGCCTTTACCTTTTTTTTTTTTTTTCCTGTTTTTTTCCCCCTCACTTTCTATAGGGTCCCAGAATCCAGAGGAAGTTCAATGTCATCTTTCATATTATCCTAAAATTTTTCAGATATGACACTTACCAATATTTTAAGATTTCCAGTAGTAATCAAAGTTTCTTAAATCTAGCAGTAAGAATATTCTTCCAAATATCTCATCAATTCCTTCTAGTATAATAAAATCCATTGTTTTTTTTACTATATTCTTGATAGCAGTCAAACAGTTGCTTACTATAAGCTGTTGGCCTTCTCCAGGATAATTAATAACATCTGCTTGGAGTTCTTTTTCATAGCTTCATTTTTTTTAGTCTTCCGAATGTATTTTTATTGCTAAATTTGGACTACTTTCAGTGTTGCTACACTGTCAGTGTATTTACCTCTTCCTCTCTTTTTGCCTATTCATTATTGAAAAACCAGCTCAAACATCCTTTGTTTTGAGAAGTCAGTGACTCAACCGTTCAGAGACTTAGATACCTTGAACTTGTAAACACCACCACTTTGTATATACTTGTGTGGTATTTGTTGATGTGCGTGTATGTGCATAATTTTCTGATCCAGAACTGTACAATGTCCCATATGAATTTAATGTTCATTAAAAGGGCCGCCATCTTGCCTAGAAGTGTGTTTCCTTGGTTGGGTCTTCTAGCTTCAGACAGCCAAGAACGTTCACAATGTGCACTTTGTTATCATGTCAGCTTTCGGTAAAGACATGCAAAAAGTTTGAGGGAGTACAGCGTCCAAGACTGCCCTCACTTTTGACAACAAATACAAGTTCAGGAGTTTCCCCGAACCACTCAGATTAGATAATCTGGTAGAAGAATTCACAAAACTCACTGAGAGCAGTTATACTCATCATTATGATTTATTGTAGGGATGGGATAGAGATTAAAATTAGCCAAGAAGAGAGATCCATGAAGAAGACTCCAGGGATCCAGATATGGAGTTCTCAGTTGTCCTCTCCCTATGGAATTACAGACAGTATTGAAGTGTAATAACGTGCGTAGAATAGTGCCAACCAGGGAAGCTCACCCAAGCCTTGGTGTCCAGAGTTCTTTTCCTTTTGAGGGTGCAGGGTGTGTGGGGCAGGGCTTCATCACATAAACATGGTTTAATTTCTACATGGCTGACCTCGGTCTCTCGCTCTTTAAGAGGCAGAGCTGATACCATGTCACCCAAAGTCCCCAGCCTAAATCACATTGTTGGTGTGGCTAGAAGGCCCCCCATAAATCATAGTGTTAGATTTTCTGGCATGCCAGCTCCACCCTAACCAAAGACAGTGCTCCCACCAAGCATGACATTCCCAAGGCTTGCAGATTACTTCCCAAAAGCTGAGGACAAAGACCAGACCTCTCTTTTGGCAAAGTTAAGTTCTTTACTGTACAACGTACTTCCCGTTTTAGGATGTTGCTCAAAGGTCCCACCAAACCTATCATTTTCAAATGAGCGAAACAGGAAATCTGATCCTGCTTTCACAGCTTGAAACAGGTAAAAGTAAACTCTTGGGGGGCTTTTTAGGCAGGGTGGGTGTGTTTACAAGGAACAAAATCCCATCAAGTCAATTTCAGCCAAGTGACTGTGTGTACAGTGGCATCTCTAGAGTATGGGAATCATTTATTAACATCCTCCCTCTACTTTCTTCCTCTCTAAGACCAAATTATTTTCAGCAATAGGCATCCAATAATTTAGTAACTTTCATCATGTTTGTCCTTTAGTTTTAAAACAATTCTCAATTAAAGTAGAATACATTTTATCCTAAAGATGTTATTCAAATTCAATAGAAATATTTCATATATGGCCTAAAATTTGAATTTACCAAAGAAAACATCCCACAACACAGTTTTCTGTGTTTCCCTGAGTAGACACATGGAATGACAAAATTGAATAACTCAAGTTCTCTTCCTTCTGTCTTTACAATCACTGTATTATTACTTTTTTATTTGAAATTCATTGTTTAAATAAGGAGTTATAGGATCACAGGATTAGACATACATGTTGCACCTAAATTAATACATGTTGCACCTATAATCTGATGATTATAGAACATTATAAACTTACTGTCCAAGTGAATATATGAAGCCAAGTTCATGAGCGTTAGGGACTGATTTTATAATTGAGAGTTCTCCAAATTATCTTCCATGTAGAATGCAATGATTATTAAATAATATGTAATTAAAAGCGTTAATACGAAGCTTATATTTAAATGTGTTAATATAATTTTTAAACTCAACAATGTCTACAGAGGTTGTTTAGAATTTTGACCAAAAAGATTTTTTGTGGGTGGAGTATTTTCTGACTGGCATTGTTAAAAATTGTAGAGGGAAAGCAGAATTAAATTTTGATCATCTTTCTTTGTAGCATGACAGGTTATGACTTTCCCCCCATAACTCAGCATCTTTGTGAGCTGTGGAGCTCAGTCTGATGTTATTCTCTTGCCCAGGGTGGGGTATATGCTGAGGAGAGGCCAGGCTTGCTCACGCATTGCTGCAGGGCTTGTGCCGGTGCTATTTACAGTCCTAATTAAATGGGAGATTATTAGAAATGGGAAGGTGGCTATAAATAGCTTGGTCCATTTTATATGTCGCTTCAGTGAGTGGGAGAGCATCACTGAGCTTCTCCCTTGAAGTTTGGTTTATTCAGAGTGTGTTCTGCTTTTGTTATTTTGCTTTAGCCTAAAAAAAAAAAAAAAAAATCTGATGCTGATCAAAGTGGAAAAAAAAAACAAAGAGGAATCACTCTCAGTCCTCGTATATGGACAGAAGGAAAGTGAGATGAAATAAAAATAGGGAGGGATGCCAGTGGTATAAGAAAAAAACAAATGTGGTCTTAATCCTTTCTGACAGTGTTTTTTTCTGAAAACAACTAAAAATAAATCTTTTTTTCATCTATGAAAAACTGGTTCCCTTCACCCAGCCATAACGTGATCAGCCAATCAGTTCCAATCATCAGGGGAGCTGGACTTGGAAGCCTTCTCTTTCTACCCTTGGCTAGCACACCTTTTCCAAGAAGTGGAAATCTTTTGGCTTTTCTCCCTTCACAGTGGACAGTACAGGCGGCGTTGGCCTCTATAGGAGCAATGCTATGACTCAAACAGCATTTGACCTTGACCCAATCACGTGGTTGCAAATTCCCGATTTCCCAAGTTAGAAAATACCTTTAGACACAGTGCCCCAAATCTTGGCTTGTGTTCTAAATTTCCCCACTGATTCTCTGGCTCCCATCTCTCCTCCCCTGTACAAACTGCCAGATTCATCCACTTAAAGTTGAGCTTTGATCCCATCTCGTCAAAAGCCTTCAGCATTTCTCTGTTACCTGTTTAAAATTTCCATTTTCTTAACCTCTACTTAAGGCAACCCATGATCCCCTTCTAAATAATGTACCAACCTAACTCCCCCCGGTTTTCTCTGGTTTAAATAAGTTCTAGTCAAAGGGCTTTACAGGCATTGCCCAAACTCATAAAGAGTTTTAACTATTGCCTAATTTTGTTCATGTCTCTGTTTGTTTATTTCTTTGGCATATCATCCTTGTTCTCCCACATCTTAATTGTATTACAAAGCCGAAGTCAAATCATATTCTCCCAGCTGGAAATTACTTTTATCCTTTACTCTAGATTCCTTAAATCTGAATGCCTGACCTTTTCATTTAGGATTTTCTAATTGGCTGGTTAGTTATCTTTGTGTATATGTTTTTCCCCACCAACTAATTTTAAGGCCCTTTAGAATTATCATGTCATAGGAATATAACTAACCTGCACGTGTATTATATTTTGTAGCCTATGAAAGTTTTTTTTTCCTCTGTCTTATTTGATCTCTCAAGCACCCCCTTGAGGAAATATAATATTATCCATAATTTTAGAAGTAAAATAATAGAAGCTCAAGAAGAGTTAAATATTTTGCCCCAAATATTTAGGCTGTTAACTATTTGATCCAAATTTGAAAATGCTGGACTTCTGACTATATCCCATGTTCTTTTCATAGCTCATGGCTGCTTTTATACTTTCCACGCCCACCGTAATGCCTGGAACTGGTTATAAATCAATAATACTTTTAACTGAAGGAGTGAAAAATGAGTAAGAGAATGAATGAATGAATAAGAAAACACTATGTATAATGTTGATAATTCCACAGATCTTCACTATGATGTTTTCAGAGAATCTGCCAGGGACCTGAGAAATGAAATCACTTTATTAGTGGTCTGGGTCTTCCTCAAAAACCAATAATAGCAGTAAGGGCAAGATAGTCTTAGGTATATTTCCTTCAACACCAAATGTTATTTTAAAGCAAACTCCACAGTATTTACAGAATGTTTGTTTCCTCATTGCACTTTAAGTTACTACATAAAAAATCAAGTAAAACACAAAAAGCTTAAGTCTGATTCAAACAGTGACCTCAACACAACCAACCTGGAGAAGGCAGGTAATTTTTCTCTAAGCCCCCACGTAGCTCAAGAGAGGATTATATAGATAAATGTTGCAAGAGTGGCACAGGTTCTTCTCTGAGCCCCATTTTCTCATCTAAAGACAGAGAATATAGTAGTACCTGCCTCCCAAAGTGGTGAGGATCAGATGAGAAAATCTAACCAGAGCCCTTAGAACATGGCCTGGATGGAGATGTGCTAAATGGCTTCTATTATCCCAACATTACAAGGAAAAGAAAGGCACTTTGCTTCCTTTTGGCCAGAGGGCAGTCAGAAGTAAGCTTCTTTGGTGAATTTCACCTAATTTTTTTACCTGCACACTTTTCGGTGTTTATTTTGAGCATGGTCCTCCAATCTAATAAATTTATATTTTTTCTCATGATTTTTATTATTAAGATCAAGTAACGTATGTTTTGGCTGGTGGAGGAGTAGCATTGTGTGCTGGAATAAATCTCTGTGTCTGTGTCCACTCTTTCCCTCCCTCTTTTTCTCCTCTGTGAGCTTAAGGTCACATTCCAGCCACTCCAGAAAGTGACTGTGCAGTCACTGTAGGCTGTTCTTCCAAGATCATTACAGGCTGCTTATGTTTGGAGAGAGGAAGCCTTTCTTTCAGTGATAATGACTGTTAGATGCCAGGATTGAGCTGTTTACCTCTGGAGTGCTGTGTATCACAAGCAATGGCTGCTCCAACCTCGTGATGTCATCGTAGGCTCGCAATCCATTGCTAGAGAAAATGGATTTTTAAGCAGTTGATTTTCTGACCATTACTAGGTAATTTTTTTCCTGGACAATTATTATTATTAATTATTATTATTATTAGGCCAGGATGACAGCCAGCAAATTCTACAGAGGGTGTAATTGAGTCTATTTTCCAGATATAAACTGCTCCTCCCCACCCCCACCTCTTTAGTGAGCTCTGCTAAGTAGAAATTTATGAAGATAAAAACCATGGTCAGGGAACGCCTGGGAAAAATTAATTCAAGGAGAGGAGATATTGTATCAATTCAAAAATCAGGTGGAATGTTCTAGGAGTATACCAGAGGTTAGTTTAGAGAGTCTAATAAAACAAGCAAGCAATAGATGATACATAGATAGATAGGTAGGTAGGTAGGTAGGTAGGTAGATGATAGATAGATAGATAGATAGATAGATAGATAGATAGATAGATAGATAGATAAAATACCCAACTGTCTACAAATGAGAGTTTACTTGCATAGGTTTATTACATGTGGACTTTTGATTTTAGGGGACCAGCAGGAAGTAACTGCCAAGGTGATTAGATGTGGGAATGACTGGAGATTAAGGAATAGAGAATACAGGCAGGACCTGATGGCAGCAATTTGACTCAAAACTTTGTGGGACTTGGAACACAAGCACTGCAGCTCTGAGGTCCAGAGGACAATGCTTTATACAGATGAGGAGAAGCGACTATTTTCTCCCACCCTACTACTGACAGTAGTACAGCCTCAGCACCTAGGTATTCAGCCAACCACCAGAATATATCTTCCTTGGATGAATGACAGAGGAAGAGCCTACAGGGGCTTCCTCTGTCAGGATTTTTACTGAGGTTGTACACAGCAGGAGGAAGGGGCACTTCCCATATGAGCTAAGGAATCAGCAAAGGATGAATGAACAGGAGGGATTAAACAGGAACCTTTATGCAGCCAATGACCATGTAAAACTACCTCTTTCTGGACAGAAGTGTAGAAGATTTTGAGTAATAGTTGAGGTCGGGTAGCTGGGTATGCCTTGATAACATTTGAGAATAAAATGGGCAGAGTAACCAAAGGTCTTTCTATTCCAAACTCGGAGTCACTTTTTAAGTGCTAGAGACTAGAAGACAGATGTAGCCCTGTAAGGGAATGGGCTGTACCTGTCTTTATAAATGCGTTGCATTTTTCCTATCAGTGTAGAATGACAAAGGGCCTCTTTTGTGTTAGACACTGACCAACATTTTCTAAAACTAAAATTAAACATTGAGTTTATTTTACTCAAGTGATTTTATGACCACAACACCAGGAAGAGTTCGGTCAAGGAGAGTATAATCTGAACAAAAGTATAATCTTTTTAGTTTTAGGAAAACACTTGATAATAGTACCTGGATATAGTGAAGAACCTTAATGTTCCTTTTTAGGAATATTCTCTTAAATGCAAATTATGAGTAGACAGCAAAGTGCTATGGACTTATTAATTAGTGTACACACACCACTTACTTCCCTGTATCTTGGCCATGTGTGCACATTGGCTTTATGGCATATGAAGGCCAAGCTTGTGGCTGAGCATATGGTGCCCCTTCAGATAAGCACACTGCTTCTCTCTCTGCTTATCTAATCATAGCAACAGAGAAATTGACTTTTCATTTTTCTTTTCCCCAGGCCCTCAGAGATGTATGTGCCAGATACTTGGCATTCCTAGTAAGAGAGTCAATCATAATTAGGATTCTAAATTAGAGTACATTGCCAGCTAGGGCCTGTCATGTTTTATATTATTTGTGTAAGCAAATATAATATAGCTTGAAAGCAGCAAAAGAAGAGAAATAAGTAAAACTCATATTTTTCATATTAATAATCTTGTGAAGTTTTATCAGAACGTTAGATAAACCGAGTAACCAAAAAATATAAAATATAAAGATTTACCTGAAACTCTATTCTTTCGAGTAATAGTTTTGTTTGAAAATGCCTATTATATAATATTGGATGTGGTCAGATGTTGAGTGGGAGGTTTACTGGAAATTAACTGTGGAAAAAATATGGTACAGTCAATCATTCTATGGACTTTGCCCTGGAGCTTGATTTGATTACACCTTTTTCAGTGTGGTCAGTGTTTCACAGGTGGCTGTATAACTGTTTTCTACTTGAATCCATTCAGAATCTATCGATATACTTTACCAGGGGAAAAAATGTTCTTGGTAAAAAAACCACACTTTCCTTTTGGATATGGCACCCTATTACCCTTATAAACTTTAATGAATAAAGGTCATTATCCACTTACATGTTAGAGCTTAGGCTAAAAGAATTCTCTGGGACTTCCTTTCTTTATAAAGCAAGAGGACATATTTGGATGAACTCCCTGAAGTTAAATAATTTGTTGAATATCCCAGTAGTTGGCGGTAGAGCCTAGATTAGAACTCATTCCACTTATGTAAAAACAAACAAACAAAAATGAAACTGAGCTACTTTGCGGTGCCCAATGTTGGGAAAACCTGTGGGAGAGGAAAGGGTCTTTAAGACAAAGCGTATATATAACAGCATGGAGTTCTCTTTTTTGGTCCTAGTATTCCCCCTCTTCGTTCATACTGATCCTTCTCATGCCTTCTTAGTCTGTTGCTATGGTGGAGAGATGCCTCTAGAACACATCTGGATTGTAGGTTGAGGCCAACAAATTCTACTTTCATGGCATTTGGAATCCTGTGGACATTAAAATCAGATGTAACATAGTTCTTTTGTTGTTGTTTTTCGAGAGAAGCTGTTGTTGAATCCTTTTCTGTACAGGTTTTTTTTTGAGTGTGAAAATATTATTCATTCCTGCTTTCTTTTGTACCAACACTAGGTGTTTATATACATCTCTGTGTTTTAATTCTTTTGTCTCTGATTTATTGGCATAAACAAATTATTAGCCTAACAATAGTAATTGTAGGCTGCATCAAGTTATTATGTCATTGTCATCTCGGGACCCAAGTGAACCTGCTTGTAACTAAATACTAGTAACTCCTACTCTTGTCAAAAACTTCGGTCACAGTGATTACCAATTGAGTGCTATTCTCTCCTCACCACGGTTGAGTGTTTTCTGCATTTTCCTCTTAGAATGGTTGTGCCAGAATTTTTCACTGGAAGCCATTTTTAAAGCCTTTATTATCCTCACTACAGAATATGGCAGCATTTCATGAGCAGTTTTCACAGAGCTTTATATTTTTAACATCAGCTTAACTCCTTGTGAATGCTTTCTTTTCTTTTGAGTGAAAGGTGTTACGCAAACTTAAATTTTTGCTCTTTTAAAAAAATAAACCAGGATAAATTGCTCTGTAAGATAATTTTGCCACTATAGTATCTCTTCCCTTGACTTCTTCTTGGAAGGCTCTTATTGCAGCTTTCACTGTGAGAGCTTTGTGATTCTCACCACACACTTCTGTTAAGGAGGGCTTTGGATCACTGCCACTGTGAGTCTTTGCTGGACGCTTCTTTCAAGGGTTGTCACCACCTCTCTTAATTGCATAGTTAAAAAATCAGGCGAGCAATGTATTAAAGTTAAATAGCAAATTTATTTCAGACGAACATGATTTATATTAAATTTACATGCTTTGAAATACATATTCAGACATACACATATAGATTTCAAAAAAAGAACAAAATTGAGCAAAAGGAAGGAGGAGAGAGAAGTCTTTACATATAAATGGAAGAGCCAATGTGTAAATACTCTTGTGTGTGAACATCTAACTCTGGACTAAGATGTATTGTAAGTATATGTGTGATACCTCTATACACAGATGCATACATACTGCCTTTCCAAATACCACCAAATCATGATGAGCAGGATTCAGGAGACAGTGGATGGTAAGACCTGTAACTCAAATAGGAAAAGGTCTTTAATATTAAATGGTCATCTGTTTTCATTTGTGGATAAGTAACATTTTAAAAAGTGATCTGAATTAGAATTTTCCAAATTGTGTTTGTGCGCATGCTTATTGATAGTTTTCCCTGGAATCCCAGTTCTTCTTTTAGTAATAAAATTCTTAAATGATATATCTAGCTAGGTGACTTATAGTCATGCTCAAATATTATTATAGGTCATTTCAGATTCATCCCAGGAAAAAGTCACCTGTTAAGATGTCAATTCTGAGCAATTTCTACATTTTGCCCATTCTATTGTAGATATGACTGTCATTCACAAACGGCTTGATCCTGAATTTGAGGTCTATATTACTATTGTAACATCATAAATCAAAATACTGTTATGGTCTTATAGGTGGCTATCCTGTGGATGTTTTAGCATTGCATATTCTGTCTTGCTCAGTTGGTCCCAACTCAGATCTGCTTCACTTTTGAGTCAAAGGATAGCTTTACATGTCACTGCCACTTCATGCTCCACCTGTGGACTTTAAGCCCAGTTATATGTACCCTGTTGATTTCTTACTGAGGGTGGGTGGGGGAAAGCCTGCTATTTGAACTAAACTGACAGTTTTTGTTGATGAGCTGTGAGAGAGATTAAATTTTGTCTTGCTCTTCAACTGTTCCTGAGACTCTGTGGGACTTAGAGTAATAGAATTTTATTTGTGTCAGTAATGTTGATAGCCTTGATTTTGACCATAGAGAGCTGAGATGTTGATTAAGAAGTGTCCTATCGACCACAGTTTAAGTGCATAACAGATGAACTGGGAGCCTTCGTGTTTTTCTATCCACGAACCCATTGTTAGCAAATGTGCTTTGGATTTTAATTTCTTCACTGACTCGGTAATGTCTATCAAATATGTGGAGTTATTTCAGGGAAATTTTTATGTTTATCCAAGACTTATTCAGTGTTGTATTCCAGTTGTGTATACCTCAACATATTGTTCCTTTTAGAAATAAAATTAGAAATGTTCAGCATAATGAATATTTAAGAGAGAATGCGTAACAGGATAACAAAGAAAAAGAAAATAAGGAAGAGATGGATAGTAAGTGAGAAGTAAGTACAAATGATTCAGAATATATTTCATCAAAAATTGCTTTTTAAGTGTCACTTTCTCTTTCTGCAGAAGACATTATTGAACAAAAATCAAGCTCAATGCAATTCAATTTAAATTTATCGCTCTATTATTTTAATATATTTACTCAGGGTTAACAACTCATTAAGCACCAAATTGCTCACTCTTAATGAGTCTCTGATGCTAAAATCGAGCTGACTTAAAACTTTACTGTAAAATAACAACAGTACTGATGCATAAGGATGTAATAAAAATTAAGTAAATGCTACTGAATGCCTGTGGACTTGACATCAGATTTGCAACATGAAATAGAAAATATATCATATACACGTTGCTTGCGGAAATGTGAGTAATAGAGTTTTGTCCACAAAAACATGATTGGCTTACTTTTGTTTTGCTGTAGTAGATTCTATAAAGCAAGTCATATATATTTTATTTGCACATTTACCTTTTTTTCTATTAAAAAAAGAGTTCTAGAATCTGTTAAAAATAGTATCGATGTGTAACCCAAAAGCACTAGACTCCATTAGCCTTTAACTACTGTCAAGGTTATGATGACATTAGTCAATATAGGGTTAATTGTTATACATTAGCACTCTTAAAGTGTTAGCTAGTTATTTTGGGGGCATCCTTCAGGAGCGTGTCACAGGTACTCACAAACCAGTCAGTCATCTTCAGACATCATATGATATCCAGGTTAGTCCTTTTTCTCCACCATCCCATTGTCCATGAAGCATTGCCCTCAAATCTGATTGTATATGTTCGACCATGAAAACCGTCTATCATGAGAACCACATATGCCCTTGATACAGGAGCTTATCGCTGCCCATGCCTGCAGTCCCCTGGGTGTCACAGCAGTGCTGCTTTTCCCATAGAGAAGAGATCAATGGTCTCTTCCCCAACTCTATGCCACAGAGTGTCACCTGGGCTAAGAAGTTCTGCTTGTGCTGAGATTTTGAAATTTTCTCTTAAATTTTAATTTTTCTCTCAGCTTTTGCCTTCAAACCATTCTCAAGCCATACCATCCCCTTGATCATCCTAGGTCTCTCAGTACCTTGACTCCAGCAAAAACTCCTTCCTTCCCTTTCATTATGAAACAGATTCTGTGACTATCGGTGGAGCAAACAGACAGTGGTAGCTGATGGAGGCCATAGGACACTGACATAATATTTTCACTAATGGCATTGGGCCCTCGCACTTCCAACCAAGAGCCTTGTTATTAATTTATTCTCAATGTCTATGGCTTTGGTCAACATTTGGATGAAAAATGTTTATGAAAATACATGCTATTTATGTTTCTAGATATGATACATACTGTTCATGTTAGAAGCTATGAAATTTAAAGGAATTCACTTTCACTCTTTTTTTTTTCCTATGAAGTTTCACTTTTCGATCAGCATGCCTTCAGTGAAACTAGCATTTAGGAATCATTGTTACATTAATTTACTTTCATTTGAGCCACAATCCTATTTCATCCTTGTCAATAAGCAACCTTGTGTTAGCATTTTAAAAATTGTTTAAAATATGCATGAAAATTATTTCTTATTCTACCTTGGTCCATACCTTAATCAGTATTTTCACAGACTCACAATTGCCAAAAAACAAAAACAAAACAAACAAACAAGCAAACCCATAAAGGGAAGCTTAAATTTAAAAAAAAAAAAAAAATTCCTAGAATTACAAAAATAAGCCTCTTTAATAAAATTTGAGATGATTTAGTAGTCCAAAATTGAGCATTAAAACTAGCCTATATACTGTATTTGAGGTAATTGAAATTTTCATGTTTCTTTCAATTCAGTATAACTTGCATATTTAATATTAATGAGTTTTTAAAATTTATTATTGGCATAGCTTCATAGGTTTCGAGCTTGGTATTTTAAGAATTCAATAATAATAGGATTTTCATTTCTGCGTGGTGAGCATCCTTTAATTTACTTTCACTCTTCCTTCCATGTAAGTGAACTCTTTTTGATTCAATCATTTTCATGACAGACTCATTTCTTACCCTGGGGTTTATTTTGGTAATTGGTTAGAGTGATGGTTTACTTTGGTTGGTCTAACTTTTTTTTTTTTTTTTTTTTTTTTGAGGTATAACGTACATACAGTGAAATGCTCAGGTCTTAAGTGTGCTATTTAGTGACTTTTGATAAATTCATACAATTGTGTACCCACACCCCTAATTAGCACAGAACTTTTTAATACCCCTGGAAAATTCCCTCATACCCATCCCCAATTATCCCTCCCTCTAAGCAGCCACTGATTTAACTTCTATCATCATTGTTTAATTTTCCTTTTTCTAGACTATCATAAAAATGAGTTCACATAATGTGTCTTTTTTGATCTGCCTTCTTTGACTCAGAATATTGCTTTTGAGATTCAATGGATTGCTTTTTTTTCCCCTTTTTTTAGAGGAGGCAACCCTTGGTTGACCACACAAATTGCAAAGACCTTGTCAAGTTACAATCCCTTATTTTTTATTTTTTACACCTACAGCACCTAGTCTTCCTAGATGGTCTCCCATCCAAGTACTAACCAGGCCCAACCCTGCTTAGCTTCCAAGATCAGACAGGATCAGGCTTGTTCAGGGTGGCATGGCCATAGACTGGATTACTTTTAATAATACATACATGCAATTGAGTCTCAAAGACTTGAACAGTCAGAATTTCTTGTGAAGTTAGACGATGTGATTTGCCACCTATTGAATGATTAAGATGAAGTTATATATTTAGGTGACTTCAAAGACCCTGAGATGGGTTTTTTACCACTAAAATAAAATAATATTTTTTATCTTCTCCAATTATTGCTTTGAAATGGCAGTATTCTTTTATAAATTAAATGACTTATTTAGCCTAATTATGGCCTCAACCCAAAGACAATGTCATGATGACTTTTTCTTTGTAATATGTTCATGCTCAGCCTTCTGCATACTAGTAAATCCCATCGAATTCTAATAGTAAAATCAACTAACAGAATAGTTACTTATTTTCATCTTTCTTTTATATCTTTTGTAAATATTTTGGTAACATGATTTTCAAGAATCTTTACTTTCTTAAAAAAGAAAAACAATGTGATAAGACTAGACAATTTAGCTAAGATCCTAAAGATCTAAACTTAAATCATAAGTTAAGCAGAGATTTTATCATCTGTCAACAAACAGTAAGAATATTTTTTTTCTCAGAATGGAAGAAGTAAAATGAGGCAATAAGTGAAAGAATGCCTTAAAAAATAGCAGATAAAGTCCAGAAATGTCCAGTTGTGGATTTGATGAAAAATAGTGGCATACCCGACATCATTTAGAATCTTATTTGATAAATAAGTTATATATTTTAATTTTCTGGTAGTTTAAAGGTAAAAATATGGTAATTACTTTTTTTAATATCCTTATTAGATGCTGAACATCTGTCGTAATATCAAATTTTGTTTGTGCATTGAGACGTATCAGGCTACTAGTCCATATCTTAGCACTTGTTCATATGGAATCCTTGAAAAAAATCTTGACTTCATTTTGAGATAACTTGCTCCCTTCATTATCGATTGCTTTTAGTATCAAGTCAATAAGTGAAAAGAAGCTACTATTATAATAATTTACATTCTTAAGAAAATAAAACTCTAGAATTTATAAAATGAGAGGATTAAGGTATCTCAGAAAATATTTGCGTGTGTGTGTATTTTTATATATGTGTGCTAAACAATAGCATTTAAAAATCAACTTTGAATAAACAAACAGACAAAAAAAAGCATGAACAGATACATTGTTTTTCATGTATCTGTTGCCACTTCAGAATGATACACTAATTTAATTATGGTAGTAAAGATATAACTTCTAATTTGATGGATCATTATTTAACAATGATTCATTAGTTTTTAGAAAATAAAAAGTTAACAACCGATATGGTATGCCTTCTTTAGTCTCTTCAGCACCACAGGCAATCAAGACAGCTCTATTGGTTTGAATAATAAAATGGTAATGATCTCAGAACACATAATTATTATAATGGTACAGATGTGCTTAACTTTACAATAGATGTCCTCCTAGGTGCTCTGTGTAAATTAATTTATTTAAAGTTGAGTGATCATTTAAGTGTTTTAGGACAACTCATTTGCCTAGAGAAACCCTTTGAAGTTTTATTTTCTGATGGAAAAAACCAATGCTGACTTATCTGCTTTGTAAATAAGAGTGTTTTCTTACTAGATATGTTGAGAATTGACACATTCATCTTAGTGTAAAAGTTTTTTTGAAAATCATTTTTTGAAAAAAATAATTATATATGAAGTATATATAATTTAGCTGTTATAGGATATAAACAATTTTGTTTTAGTGGTTCTCAGTCTAGAGCAGGTGGTAGGAGGCTATCAGAATCATTGGGGCTGGGGTGTGTTTGGATTACACACACCCCCATGCTCTCATGAAAACCAGTGCCATGAAGAGCCACTAATACTAACCAGAGTGCGTTGGATCTTTGAGATATTTGAGGGCCAGAAATAAAATGATGAAGAATTACAACCTAGATATCTTGTATCTTTTAGAATAAGTGTATCCTTTTGGTTGTACATCCTTTTAAATGAAGGTGGTCCCTAGAATAAGTCATGATCAACAGCAGTGCAGGTGACATCTCAATCCTACTAAGAAATTCCAACTCCTAGGGAATTCCAGCAATTGATATTCTGAACATCAATTTCTCAACACTTTGAGTCTTCAAAGAATTCTCCTAGAATAAAGAGGGGTCCAGGTCTTGAATGAAGATAGCCCCAAAGTCTGTGGGAGATAAACCACTTTTCTCTGAAAAGGAGAAAAATTCTGAGCCTGTGAGAGTAGACACAACAGTTAAGAGAGTAGCCTTTGAGCAGCTCTGAGTGCCTGTGGGGCCTCCATTCAGTTTAAAGTTGTGTTTATTAAATAGGGAGTGTTTCTTCTAGACATATCTTTTCAAGACATCATGATGATTTTAGTTCTTTCTTTTCCACATATTAAATGGTTCCAAGATTATCTCTGTGTAGCTTATTTAGCACTTTAAACAATTGTTGATACCATACAGTTGACATCATTTATACATATTTTAATAGAAAGTTAGTGATTGTTCATTAGTGCTTGATTCTATGACAGTGTTAAAAATACCTTCCAAAATCGATTGATTGTGAAAGTCATCCATAGAATGCATGTTTTACATTAGCCAGCCTATGTTTGCCAGTGCCACTCACTCTCTATTCAACCAGCTGTACTTCTGTCCTCTAAGACAATGGAATGAGAACAGACCACCTGCCTGTATTACCTACCTGTCTTGTTCATATTGTAGACAATCATCGAGAGATGAAAAGGGCTATGGAATGTTGATTTACAATGAATGCCTTCCCATGCTACCTGCATTGGATACATGTGATTTAGATTTCATTGTGATGGTTGCTCACTGTGAAAGCCTTAGATGTAGTATGGGAAAAGCTTATACTCTCTGGCTAGAACTGTACTGTTCAATATAATAGCCACTAGACATGTGTGACTATTGAGTAATTAAAATACGGCTAGTGTGATTGAGGAAATGAGTTTTAAGTTTTATTTAAGTATAACTTTAAATTTAAATATAAAAACTGAAGCAGTGTAAAATATTTTCCATCAAACTCAGCCTTATTGTTCTGATGGGGCTATGTTTCACCTAAAGCTTTGAAAATTTAGCACCTGAATTGCAGTGTGCAGTACAAGTGTGAAATATATACTAGATTTTGATGACTTAGCATTAAAAAAAGATGTTATCTCATTAATAATTTTTATATTAATTAGATGTTGAAATTACAATATTTTTAATAGATTGGATTACCTAAAATATATTATTATAATTAATTTAACATATTTCTTTGTACTTTTTTTTAATATGACTCCTAGGAAATTTATAATTACATAGTTGGTTCACATTATACTTCTGTAGAGCTGACCTAGAACATTCTGAAATGTGTGGCAATTATTCTTCTATGGTTTCATAAAGAAAATATTAGTCCAAGGCTGAAGCTTAGTTGTACAAAACCGAAGACAGCAGGTTTTCTGCATGGTCTCCGCCATGAGAGAAAGGACCGCTTTCCCAATATAGAAGAGGACCAAACTTGGGCTTTGCAATCCTTTTGGGCCCATAATGTCATCCCTTAAATGGTTCTCCTGTGCTTGCCATTTTGTTTTGTATGTAGTACATTCATTCTGGCAGTGGGTTTAAGGGTTTTGTCCCCACTCCTCATTTTTAATCCATGAAATGTGCATTATGGAGAGAGGTAAGCAGATTGTTCAGAACTGCAGTAAAGATGCAGCATGATATAGTTCGAAAGAAGTGAGTTTGCATCCTCGTTCTTCCAGTTATCTGCCGCATGACCTTGGGGAAATTACTTTTTCTAAATTTCAGTTAATTCATCTAAAAATGATACCTAGTAGGGAAATTTGAGATGTCAGAATTAATGAGATTTATAAGAAACAAGAAATATGAAAACATCCAGTAGATAGCAGGTCCTCAAATACATTCTGAACTAAGACAATCTAAGTTTTAAATTTCTGTCATTACTTAATGACCACAATGAATCATAACAGTTAAAACACATACAGCAGTGAGCCTGACACAGGCTAGCTTACCAATTTGACCCCCTCCCTGGTGAAGGGAAGATCTCATTTCTCTACTATTTCAGTTCCTCTTTCTATAATCTATGCTAAACTTTCAGTTCTCCCACTATATTAAAATTATCACTTAGATTAGAACAAAATATTGCCCCTGATTGTGAGGAAAACAAACAATATTTTCAGCTAGAGCTAATTCTTTAATATACCATGATATCTGGTTACATTTTTTTTTTTCCCCTAACATGGAAATTACTTTTCAGCTTCTCTGAAAAAGTTCTTTACCTACAATATCCCAGTGCAAATTAACCTGTTATGAGATTTGTTTTGTGCTTTGGAAGTGCTTGTCAGACAAGCTTTCAACACAGAGATATGTGATTTACATTAGTTTGCATAAGAAAATGTTACTTCAGGGACACTTTCTCTATTTCTTCTGATACTACAGAACAAACAAAGAGGGTCAGGTGAATATTCTTAGTAAGTAGATCAATCATTTGGGACTCACAGGAAACAAAAAAGTACAGCATGATTAGTCAAACCTTAGTTCTCCCCCACAATGCGCTCTAATGTCTCATTTTTACTGTTGGTGTTATTGTTGTTGTTATTATTTATTTTCCAGTTTCTGTGTCTGGTCCCAATAAAATCCTTTACCTCTGTATCTTTCTGTTAGTGTTACTTCATGTTAAAGAGAACTTATTGAAATTAATGGTCAATGTGACTCTTTGTCTTTGAAGACATAGTCCTTTCTGAGAACTTAGGTGAAGAATTCATAGACTGAGTCAGGCCCTTCAACCGGTGGAAAACAAAAAGGCTCAGACTTGGATTTTAAAGTCAGTCTTCTTTAAATGTAAAATATACAGGCAGAGAAAGAGACCAGACTAATTAATTTAAAGGCATAAAGACTCAAGTTAAGTTGCGCTGGAACATTCCAAGATACCCATTGAAAGAATCTTTATCCAAAGCCTCGCGAACCCCCAGTATAAGCACTAAATAATTATTTTAAATTTGAATGCTCAAATAAGAAAATAAAATGTAGGAGATAATTTTTTTAAATCATTATGTAGTTATTGGGGGAATGGAGAAGTGAAAGGTGATGTGAGATGTATTTTTTAAAGGCAGATGTACTTCAAGTAGGAAAAGACAGCGATTTTGAAAGGCTAGATACACTCACAATCTTTTTTGCAGTGTTAATATGATTGGTGCAGAAGATTTGGGAGAGAAATTCAGTGGTGGCAGCAGAGAGGCAATCAGGGATTTTGTTTGCGACGTCATCTTCAGAAAGTGAGGTCGTGGTTATCAGACAGCTTGCCATAGACTCTTAAAGAATGTTCTCATTTTTTATCTAAAGCAGCCATTTTCTCCTGGCATTCCTGATAAAAGATCACCTACCTCTTGTGCCAATGTCTGGGTCTCCTGCTAAAGGTTACGATGGGGATGGAGTTTGGGCTCTATCTGGTAGTATTTTACATGGGAAGCTGAGAGTACCTGTTTGTCAGGGTTGCTGAGGGAGCTGGTGCTATGGAAGAATGTCAGTGAGCCATGTCACTAATAGCTGCGGAAGCTCTCTGTTATCCACAAAGTAGAGCTTTTGAAACAGTCTATACTTGGGCTTGAAGCCGAGGCAGAGTCTCCTCTGCTTCCCTCAGAAACTGTTTCCTAGCACCAGCAACTCTGGTTGTGCCCAGTAGGATAAGCGTGTGAGGAAAACAGAGGAGAGATTGACATCATGTAGAATACGGAAGAAGACCACACGGATTTGTGCTTTTGAGGTGCAGTGATTCCATTTAATAGTAAAGTGTGGTCAAATACATGACTTCAAGTTTGGCTAGATTATCAAATCCTCTTTCCATAATGAAGAGTGGATAATATAGAAAGCAGATAAGAAGAGGTGGAAATGGGATGGAAAGCACAGTCTAAGAACCATGTACTTTGAATCTCAGTTGTTTTTTTTTAATGCAGTCTCTCCTGTGTTTCGACACCTCCAATTTGTAGGAAATTAAAAAAAAAAATTAATCTACTATTTGACATTCATGGAGGCTAACTCTGAAATCTTAAAATAATCAGATAGCTTGTAATCATTCCCTTCCATGTTGACTTTTCAAATATTTGAAAACAGCTACATACTATCCAGCTCACTTTTCAAAAATTGGGCTATTCTTTCTCATTCTTCAATTTCTGAATCTATTTGCATATTTATTTAAAGACTCCTAACAATGCTCCCACAATCACATATACAAGTCCCCTCATTATCCCAGAATAGCACTCGCCTCATCCTGTAACTCTTTGGGAGAACCTAATTGTGCCTCTATTATCTCCTCCCATACTCAGAGCTGATCTTCCTCGATAACCATATGTATTGTGATTTTTCTATTGTGCAGATCATTTCTCTTGTGAGAAAAAATAAAAAGTACCTATTCCCCTGTATCTTCGTACCTCTGTTGTAAGCAATAGCCCTAAACCTTCCTTGTTCTTGCTCCAGACAGATCATAAATGTCACACTCCTAACAAACAACAAAGCAAAACAAAACTTTATCAGTTATTATTGGACTTTGTGCAAGACTTAGTTGATCCCTGTCTTCCACTTAACTGATACTATCCATGACAACAACAATAATATATAGAGGCAGCTTATTCTGTTCCAAGTAGCATTCTGAGCACTTACATATATTTATTCAGTTGACACTAACAATAATTGCTTTAGGTATATATTATTACTATATCTGTTCTATTGAAATGGAAAGTGAAACTCAGAGAAGTTAAGTGTCTTGTTCAAAGACACACATCTGAAAAGTGGTAGAGCTGAGGTCTTCATTCAGGCCTTTTGTCTCCAGGGTGCATGGTCTTTTGCTGTTATACTATGCTGCAATGTCTACTTATGGGAGAGTACATCTTTTTATGTTCTTCCTTGTTTTAGTGAACCTTATTTCATCTTTTATATCTTGTTAAATTCTGATCTCCTTTGAGATATTTCAGTGCGGCCATTTAAATTTCTCTAGGTCCTCTAAATAGTGTCCGAATGGAAGAGAGTGTGTTTTCCATCACATGTAAAACCTAGGTGAATACTTCAGATGCACAAAGCTTGAGTCCCTTGAGGTCAGGACCTAACGGAGAAAGTACCACAAAATAAGCAATGATGATAAATTCAAAGGAAGATGTTTTAAGGGCAAAATGTTTTAAAGTCAAATGTTTTAAGGTCAAAAACTAGAATCTACAAAGACACTATCCTGGTTAAGTGGCAAAGGAAGGAAAGTACCATAAGATGATTCAGCAGGGGAGGGATATGAGGCCAACAAGTTAGATGGGTGGAGCTAGAATGTAGGCTCTGTGGACCCAGTTATGGAGGAGGATGTCAGGAGAGGGGAATACAGTGGGCTACAGATTCCCAATCCTCCAGACAGCTTTAAAAACCAGGGGCTCTAGCAACCAGGTCTTGGTTTCTAATGCCATTCTCCAAAGAAAGGAACCAAGCATTTGGAGGGAAATGCGAATTCTGGGGCTAGGCTACTGTCACTATGAGATGCTAAGTCTGGAGCATCTTATAATGACAGAAAGTAAGAAAGGGCAAAAGGACAGAGAGAAGGAGCGGGGGGAGGTAGGGAGGGAGGGATGGAAGAAGAAAGAGAGGAAAGGGAAGGAAATACAAACAGAATGATAAGGGTATGTCACAAGGACTCAGGAGCCAAATGAAAGAACTCCCAATAGCCAGAGCCAATTTAAGCAACAAAATAACGTAGTATTGTGTTATAACACCAGATATAAAATAAATACATGTGAGTCTGTATTACTGAATAAATGGGTAAATGGGAGGAGAACAAACACATATCCCATACAAAATAATTACAAAGAACTTATGTCAGTCCTACCCCCTCGAGGAGGTGGGGTCTAACTTCCTATTCCTTAAGCATGGGCTGCACATAGTGATGTCTTTCCAAAGGGTACAGTGTGGAGAAGGGCAAAAAGAATAATTTTCATTAAATAAAACTAATAAACACTAGCTCAGCTGGGTAATCAAGGTCAACATCAATAGAGATAGTCAAATTGATAGTATTCACCATTGATGTAATACAATGAAATTTAATATGATGTCCTAGCTGTGATCCTGAATCAGAAAAAAAGACATTAAGTAAAAACTAAGAAAATCAGGATAAGGTATGTGTTTTAATTAATAATTATGTATCAGTATTGGTTCATTAATAGTGGCAAATGTATAATATTAATGTTATATGTTAAAAATGGGAAACTGGATATGGGATTAATAGGAATTCTGTACTATCTTTGCAACTCTTCTGTAAATATAAGGCTATTCTAAGATATAAAGTTTATTTTACAAATTCAGAGGCAGAGGCTAACAGTTATGCAGCCAATCCTGGAAGCCTCTGTGGGAAGTGGCCCTGGGACCTTATGATGTCATCATTAAAAGGGGTCATCTGAAGGTAAGATAATGAAAGTCCCCTGACATAAGCTATATAATAAAATCAATGTAAGGCCAACCTTTGACTATAACTGTCCAGTCCTTCCCTATGATTCATTCATTATCCAAAAGTTTCTGATTTCCTGGAATAATCTGTAGTCTCTTATTTCAAGATAACTTTTTCGTATCATCTTTCATATGATAACAGCTATGTGTGAGTATCTGTGTACATGAATTCATGCATCAATAAGTGGACAACGTTAATTAAAACATTATAACAACTAAAGAGTCTAAAAAGAACTAACGTTGGTGTGCAGACACTGCTCTGCATGTTTACATCTTGGCATTCTAGAGAAATTGTCGCTGCTACTTCCTTTTTAAGCTATAAAGCATTAAATGCTTTAGAAATATGAGGTGGAGGGAAGGAAAGAGAGAGGGAGAAAAGGAGGGAAGGAGGAAGGGAGGGAGAGCACCCCTTAAATATCCCTGTGGCATCGCAAGGCTGAGACTTGGCCCTTCCCTCTTAGTCTCTGGGGGACACAGGTTTTCTCAGATACCTGTCCTCTTGGAAGGACATTGACTCTAAGGTTAGAAAGGACCTCTTCTCAGCTCCAGTGAAGGGAATGTGGTCCATTTTCTTCTATGAATTTACTAGCCCTTTCTGTGATGGATTGGATTCTGCATCTGATCTTTGTTGTCTCATTTCTGATGGAAGTCCAAGGATCCCCGAGCTGTCCATATGATAAGGACATATCTATGCTTTCTACTTTGTGCTCTGATCCCACCTGAAAAATAGATCCTTCATATTCTTTATCATTTAGGGCAATAGCCTGAGTTTCCCAAACTTTTATTTGTACTTCATTTGCAAGGTACCGCACTCCTAACTCTGTCCCAATTAAGCCCTCGTTTCTATAAGCTTCATTCTGACACCTCTTTCTTCAGAGTATATACTATTTGCTTCAGCACCTTATACAGCCAGTGCATTGTGTTCCCAGGTAGAAACATATCATGATGGTCTTTGTTCTAAAGTAATCTCAGAGGTCACCTCCAGTTCAATACATTAAAACAGATGTTACAAATTTATATGCCTACTAGGGGCATATAAAAAAATTAGCCAGCTGGGGCTGAGGTCAGAAAAACAACAATTCAGGCAAGACTGACACTAACTCTTGGCCTACATGTCAAAGACACAAAAGAGAGTAATAGGGACTGTGGCATACTGAAGAATTTAGCCTCAAGGAGGCAGCCACTGCTCAGCTACCACTGGTCATTACAGCACAGGAATGCTGGCCCAGTCCTATGAAATTTTCTTATTTTTCAAGACAAGCCAGAAGTTAGGACTTTTATGTTCAGCCTTTGAATTCATTACCTGTATTTAAAATTTCTTTTATTTAAAATACCGATTAGAATAAAGAAAACATTTCTGGAAGCAAGATATTTCTCACCTACTGCAAGAGTGCTGCTTCTGAATTTCAAGAAGAAAGAGAAGCACAGTAGACTGCCTTCATAATCCTTGTGTTGTGTGAACAGGATTAATATCCATCCCAGTTATAGCCTAACAATTTCACAGCAACCATGTAGTTATTACATGTTGTATATATGAAGTTATGGCATAATGAGCGATCTCATAAGACTTTGCAGGCTGTAAAACAATTTTATAGTTCCAAGAGAGAGCAGCTCCTGATTTAGTTGACAGTGGTTATTGTTTCTTTCCATCTCACTTATTTTGGAATTAAAAAACAAAAAACAAATGCTCACACAATTCTATCTTCTCAATTCCAAGTTTTACAGTAGTGTGCTGAGTTTTCTCATCTTATTTTCTTACAGTGAGCTTTTCCATATCTTTTGTTATTTCTAGCTAATCTTTCCTTATGGTCTGATGAGGGCTCAGCCTTTCTTCTGAAATATCATTAACAAGCCATGTGAGAGAGAATGTGGGTCGGGGGAGGACTTCAGGCCTTTTGTGGTCTCCTTGACTCCAGCCTTGATAATCATGCAGGGACTCTGTCTCTGAGGTGGTACCCGTGCCTGTGTCAAGATGAGCTCTTATAACATTATTTCAGAAGTATTTTCATAAGGAACATTGATGAGATTATTATTTTCATAGGCGACATCCTGCCTATTACTAAGTGCTCTGCGATAAGGACTCCTAGGGTCTGCAGAGGATCCCGCCTCCTTGGCCTTATTCGGCTCCACTGCTCCTGCCGCCCTCGTATATGCTGGCAAGATGTTGTATGGACAGCATCATTGGTGCCACACCCTTGTGTATGCCCAGGCTGTCATCCCTTCTTGGCTGCAATAAAGAGTAGGAGACGAATGGCCATTCGTTACCCAAAGTGATGGATCAAGACTATATAGGAGGATGCATGCTATCGAGTTCTTGTTAATTATGCCAGCATGATGGAGGGGCAGGCACTGTGATTTCCATAGTAGAAGGGGCCTGATGGAGGTTGCGGCTTTGTAGCAGTTGTCTAGCCTGGAATTAGCTAATGAGGCTCTTTTTGTTTCACACTGGAAAGCCTCCAGAACCCACTCACGAGGGAAATTAACAAACGTCTTTTTGTTACCTCCGGATAAATCTTCAGGATGAAAAGTGCCTCTGTTCTACCTCTTCAGTCTTCTCCTTTCTTTTCCCCCAGTGGACCCTCAATTACTGTGGAGGCCAAAAAAATAAAATAAAAATAAATTAATTAATCTTTGTTAAGAAACTAGCAATGGAAGTTTGAGAGTAAAGGCTAGTTAGAAGTGGCTGTGAAGTTCGCAGTCTTCAGGTGATATTCTAAATATATCTCATTCATGCAGTCATTTCTTATTATTTCAACGCTGGTTGTCTATGTAATGTGTGGCTACCAGCAGCCGGCATTATCTGAGAATGCAAATAGGGGACCAGCGGCAGTAACCTGACTCATTTCAATTAGGATGGACCATCTCGTAGGGTCACAAATACTTATTCTCTAATAAGTCTGCATGAATTTGATTTTTACAAAATGAGATAATTCTCTCATGGGCTTTCAGTTTCAGTTTTCAGTGATTTTACTGATTTGCGTTCATGTTGGAATTTCCAATGAATGAATTGTCAACAGGTATTTGTCAAACATTTATTTTGTGCCATATAACATTTTGATTATTGGGAATATCAAGTGTTTAATCCAGTGTCATAGTTTTCAAGGAACTCAGAGGACTAGGGAAAATAAATATATAAAATATTTATGTGCCAGTGGTCTAGGCACAATGGAAACGGTCAGCTTGGACACACTTTTATGAACTGTTACTGGGAGAAATGAGGAAGGGAACTTTAGCACAGGCAGTTATGTTACAGATGCATATGGCAATTTCTGCTGCTATAAGTAATCCAGCTTTACTGGTGAATTTTCTTTGACAAAAGAATAAATATTGTTTGTGAAACTTTAAGTTATTTATGGATGTGTTTATGTGTATGGGTGCATATATTCGTTTGCATTTCTTTGTGTTTGTGTGTTTGTACTGTGTCGCAATAAAATATATCTACTTTTAGACTTAGCACTCAAACATATCTGAAAGCTTTCCATGTAAGTGATGGAGACAATAGAATTCAGAAAGCAATATTTATATGTGTTTCATATACGTCTTTTTATTTCTAAAATCATTGATTTAAACAGTTTATTATACTAGTCGATAGGGAATAAGTAGTCTTTTCAGACAAAAAAAACATTAGGGTTGTGACAAAGATAGTCTTCCTCCTGGTCTCCAATTCACATGTCTAATGCTTGAGAAAAATTAAATATTCAGCAGTGTGGAATTTCAAATTCAGGGACATAAGAGGAGACTTTGTAGGTTCAGATGCAATATTCTAGCTATTCTGACAAAGTGTTATTTAAGAAGCCACGATCTCCCAGTAAAAAGGAGAGAAATTCAGGCTTTGCTTGTAAATTAGATTTTTTTTTTTTTTGCCAGGAACACATCTTTTCTGGTGGGAAAATAGAATTTAGTCAATTCAAGCAGAGGAAATAAACTTTTTCAAGACCATGGGAACATAGCAGTTTGAGCCACATATTTAGATGATAATCTACAAAGCCTTTTTTTTTTTTTTTTTTTGTATAGCAGACTAAACTCTTTGATCCTCCAGGGGATCACTCTGATTATATTTTAAGGCTGTTTATATCTGATTTCATTGATAACTAGCTCTACATTTTTTACTTTTCTTCTTCTTTCAACTCAATGCTTGTATTTTTGTCTTGACATTTGCTAAAAATTACTGCTAGACACAACACAATAAGAAGTTCTGGAAACAGTAGGGTTCAAAATGTTGTACAACCAATATAATTATTCTGGTGGAAATAGTGGTAAAGTAACAAGTTTGAGAATTTGGTGTCCTTCGGATAAAACTACAATTTGTTTTGTTTTTCCTCATATTTATATAATGCTGTGAAATTTTAGGATCCGATTTGGTTTAGTGACAGATGAGTGGTGAAGAGAGAAAGAATTGGAAAAGTTACAGAAACTGGCAAGAATATTGGAGATGGTAAATTGATTTCTTGGATATCGATAGATATTAATTCCTTTTAACTCTTCCTTCTTCACTTAAAAAAAAAAAGAAAATTAAAGTACTGTAGACTTCTCCTTCTAGAACTCTCTATAGCAGCTACATTGTACTCCCATTTTGTAGTGGAGCTAAGAAGAGGCTTTCTGTGGCTAAGGACTGAAATCTGATGCCCATGGATTTTTGCTGGTATTAGCTCAGCTGTGACCTTGCCTGGCAATGGATGCTGTGGAACCAGCCTAGGGTACCTCTAGTTTCCTATGTCATGGGGCAATATGTTAATGAATGAAAGTGCCAAATAGAAATGGAACACAATTTCAAATACATGTAAACTGAAAAATACCTCTTTTTATTTGTTGGTTATTTTTTAGTTCATATACTTAAAGAAATACTTTATGTAAGAATGTCAGAGACTGCATTGATTAAGGGTGTTTATTGATTGGTCATTTCCAATTAAGGGCTCATATCTCAAGACTTAATTCTAGGATCTATATGTTTCAAAATGTTTTCCTATATAATTCAACTTACAATGAGCTTCCTCTACTATAAAGCCATAATTTTTATTGACTCAGTTCCTCAAAGAGAGGCAATGCATCATGGTGAAAAGAAAATTGAACTGCAAATCAAAAGATCTAGATTCTAGTTCTTGATGTTTCTCATTTGTATATTTAGTTACATAATTCAACCCCTAGATACCCTTCACTAAGATACTAAGATCAGTATGATGAGTTCGTGTGGGAAAATGGCCACCATATGATTCTGGACCAAAAAGAGTTACCGAAAGAGTAATGTTGGATGTCCAAGGGATGTGCAAATGGGAAAACCATTATCAACCTACACTCCAAACTGGAAATGACTCATCCCAGCAAAAGATTCTGAGGTCTCCTTGCCACAAGCATAAGACTAGAATATAGATCCCTTCAGAAAATAAGGCTTTTGAATGAGCTTATTGGATAGAAGTTTTAGGATGAAATCAATAGATAGATTGATTAATGTCTACACAGAGACACTACTTAGGTCATGTGTAGAGGAAAGGCTAATATTTATAATAAAGTTTTGAAGCAAAGAGAATTCTGCCATACACAACTAGAAAAATAAAACAAAAAAAGATCAACTCTGGCAACACTAGTATGGGGTTATCACTATATCTTTAGTGAGGAGAAAAGAGGGACTAATAACTAACCCAGTATATTACTCCGTAGAGTAAATGGTATAGTTTTCCCCTTCATAGTGTGGATTCAATTGATTTTCATTGATAATGTAGTGATCAAATGTTTATTGAGCATATCCTGTATTCCAGCTACCTGGCTAGCATTAGAAATAGCAAAGTGAATAACCCAGGTATGCTGTCTAACTTCATGGATCTTACTATACAGAGAAATTTTGAAATTAAACTTAGAATGCACAAATAGTGCTATAGACAGTCTGCTGATGATATGGATATCACCAAACTGTTAGAGTCAAGATTCTGATACCGAGAAAAGGGGAGAAAAGGTATGCAGCTTAAACAAGCATATCATTATGTGGGTTTATTACGTGTTACAAAGTACTATGAAGCACTTGGTAAACTTCAGATAGTAGTAGTGTTAGGTAATTACCACGTGAAATCATTATATGGCTATTTAAATTTTATGTTGATATTTAGTAGTTCACATATTTATAGCCTTTTAATGCAGTTAAATGTAAAATCCTTAAGGGAAAGAATGAGAAAAGGAGGATGGGAGAGGAAGTAACATTTGTTGATCTACTACGGTGCTAGTCACAGTACTTTGCTCTAAACCTGTTACTTCGCTTAAATATGAATGTTAGAAAGTATTTCTGATGCCCTCAGTATTCTCTCTACACTGTCTGTTATATTACTTTGCATTCATATGTGCTTCACAAATATTTGTGTTGGTTGATGTAGTAATTTAAATTACTTCTAAATTGAGTAAATACAATCTTTCTCAACAGATCATGTCCTTTTTTTATTAGGCCTGATAGCTCTTGCCATGTCACTTTCCTAAAGAAGCAATGCAAAGAACTGGTCGTTTTTATACTAAAATCATTTGTGTAGTTGTTCCTTCATTTCTCAAAGCCTTTGAATACAGTGCCCATTTATTCTTTATGCTATGGGTTCTGAACTGAAAGTTGCAGATGCCTGAAAATGGTGTAACTTCTTCCTTTGGAGAGAGCCATTTGCCAGTGGGATGAGATGCAGCTGTATGGGGTTTTCTAAAGGGAGCACAGTTTGGAATGCTGGATTGCTGCCTGGGAAAGGACCAGGGCACTTCACAGTGGAATGGTTCGACTTTTGGAAAGTCAACTTTAGGATGCAGATTCATTTGGTAATAATAACATATTTTTCTTTCTTTTAAAATGTGTAGGAAGAGTAAGACCAATCTAGGCTCTTTGTGTTCAGTCGCTAAAGAGATGGGAGTAAAATAGTATAGACAATGCAAATGGCCCATGTTAAGTAAGAAAGACAAGATAAAAAATTGTATGATTTATAACTCATATGAAACCTGATGTAAAAACTGAAATAGACACATATCATTTAAAGAGATATAACTCCAGTCAAAATATATACAACGATTTGAGAGTATTAGAAGCTGAGGAAGAGTAGAAAGCAAGACAGCACCAATCAACAGTGGTTTAAAATTTGGCCTGTGTGGTGATATTACCTGAGTGGAATCCTACCTCTAGGAATAGCTATGTGACTTATACTTGCTTCATCTAGAAAAATGGAAACTGTCTGAGGATTGAATTAAAACATATATGAATCATATATAATATAAAATAATATATGGAATATCTTAAGTGGAAAATACATAGTACAATTTCTTTGAAATCAATTATTGAAGTGATCAGGAGATTTCTATCTTGTTAACATAAAGAAAATTAAGCAAGGTGTGAAAAAAATAAATGATATGATAATAAATAGACACTGCACTTTGACACTATTATTTAAGACTATAAAGTCCCAGAAACTCAAATGAATCCATGTTAATGCCAATGCCTTGTAAAATATAAAGGCTGATACACCTGAAGATTCTCGGTCCTTTTTTTTTCTTTTGTACTTCTTGTTCATATTTTGCAGTTACCATTATTACATATATTTATGGTTTTTTAAGTTTGTGAGTTCTCATTGGTTGAACTAGGGTGGCGAACCCCATAGGGGGTTCTTGGACTTCTAGGGGCTTGCCTTGTTTACCTGGGCAACATGCTTCAGGTGGATAAGGACATACTCCAAGGATGTATCCCTTCTCTGTAGTATAGTGATCTTTTTTGGTGATTAGACAGTCAGAAGAAAGGAGAGGTACCCAAAGAGGGGGGCACAGTGGTAGAAAAGTTGGACAGGTTTTATGTAACCATGTGAAGAAATTACCAATTTCCACTGAAAATCCATTTTGTCACTGTCTTATTACCAAATCTTTAATTTTGTTTACAATGACAATGCATCCAGCTTTAAAGAAAAACAAACAGGAAAACATTCCCTAGCCTCCCTAGCACCTAAGTGGGCATATAACTTTAAATTTGACAAATGACATGTCTGCATGAGTGTTCAATGGTTCATACAAAAGGGCTGCTCAAAGAGAGCTGGCTTAGGTGCAAGGGGCACACCCTCTGCCTTCCTTGCTGCCTGGACATGACGACTGGAACTTCAGCACATATGTTGGTAATAAAGCAAAGTTAAGGGTGAAGTCATGTGCTAGGTAGGGATGGTCGAACACAAAGGTAACGCTAGAAGTATCTGGGTCTCACATGATTTTGTGGAAAATTCTGCACCAGCCTTAAAGTACCAAGTGCTGGGCTTCTTTATGTGAGAGAATAAGTCATCGTAGTGTTTTTACCACTATTTTTGTGTGTCACTGTTACTCATACTGAGCACAATTTCTAATTACTACATATATAAGCTTTGCTCAAGTCTGTTAATTGTATTGCCTCCAACAGGAAAGAGTTTAACTACAAGCTGCCTCTCATGTATATGGATGTTATAAGCTCAGAAAGTACATTGCCAGCTGCTGAGACACAGTCCTTATTTAGCCTTGTTTAGCCAAACCACTTCACAGGTCCAAGTAGCAAAGGGGTAACTTACATTAGCCTCAGCATTGAGTTTTCTTTTTATAATTGACATGGGTTGTACCAGTTAAATAGGCATTGCCCTAAGGTCTTTTAAAAATCCTACCAAATCCTAAAAGAGACTAACCAACTGACTGACCAATGACTGATTCACCAACGAATGCTCACAAATACGCCCTTATTTCCAATAATATATGTTGATCACCTTTTACCCCAAGAGCTAAGTAGGTTCATGAAATAACGAGATTAATCAGAAAAAGTTCTAAGTCAATTTTCCATTTTAATCTAGTAGAAAACACACTGAAGCAGAGCTGAAATTAATATACCCGTGATGCCTCCACCACACTACAATGCAATTCAGCTAGCAATAGACTCAGTTGAAATCACTTTTACCTCAATGCTAGCCTTGTAAGGATTTCTCTTAGATAGTTGATAGATAGATGATAGATAGATACATACATACATACAGACAGACAGACAGACAGACATATATAGATGATAGCTAGATATAAAGATACATATATCAAAAGCCCATGCTCTATTTTTGATAACAATTTGTGCCCAATTATTTGACTACTATCAAAGCTATCTGCTGCTATTGCAACAACTGTAGGAGGCAGAGTTCTTCACAAATGCCAGGCTTGAAATCTGATAGAAAATAGAGTAAGTAAATAAAAGATGCTTCAAGGCATTTCACCCCTGTGGTGGTTCTCTTGAGAAAGAACACACATATGCACATATGCTCACATACACACAAAGTGTTCGAAATTAGCAGTTTCTTTAAGGAGGAGCATTAAGAGAAGAGAAGGTCTAAGGTTTGTTACTGGCCTTAGAAGAGCTTACTGTTCACTTATTTATAAATATAAACAAAGCTCAATTAGTCTTCAACTCAAGGAAGAGAGACACATGAGGGGAAATGGTCATGGATGGCCTTTATGATTCTTTTTTCCATGTGAAGTGTGGAAACTCACTTTCAGTATTGGATTTTTTGGCTGGATTGTTCTCCTCCCCAGAGGCTGTCTCTGCAGAAGTCATTATCGGGCCTTTGGAAGTAATATCTGATCTACCTCTGAATGTAGATCATACTCCTTCTCTCTGCTTCTCCCTCCTTGCTTTTCCCTCCCCTCTTATTACACTGATTGCATGCAAAATTAATTATCAGTCCTGTCACATCTTGCACTGCTAACAGTGGTCAGTATTGAATTATGAGGAACGCAAACACAATTTTCAGCAGCCTAATTGCTTCTCCTGTACCCAGTGAAACGTTACATTAAATACCCATGGCAAGCAGATTGTATTCAATTTCCATAACAAACTGGTGGGATTTCATTACCAGAATTCCTAGCATCTACTCACACAATTCTTTCCTAACCATTCTATCATGCTGGTCTTGGAAATTCCTTTCCAAAGCAGCAACTTCCCAATGTGGTATCGATATGCACCATAGCAAGTCATCCACGAGAGTGACAGATGACTAATGCCTTCTATAGACATTGATGGAGATCTTCTACTGTTCATACCTCTACTGTTCAAGACTAGGTAGAAGGGAAGACAAAATGTAAACAAATAGCTATAACAACTGTTTAATTTATACTCATAGATATATCTTCAAGGTACCTTGGTAACTTACAAAATACTGCATTGCAGAAAACTGAGATATTCACCAAAATCTTAAAAGAGAAATTAATGCTTGAGTTGGCTGAGGAAAGCTGAGTAGGAGTTAATTAGGCAGACATAGTAGAAAAGGGCATTTTAGAAAAAATACTTATAACTAGAATTTATGAGAACTTAATTGTGCTAGTTCTGGTTTAAAGCACATTATATGCATTCAAACATTTAATCCCCACAGCAACCCTATGAGATATTATTCCAATCTTGTGAATGAGGAACCTGAGACACTAAGAGATTAATAAACTACCCCAATCATGATGGTTCATTTTATACGTCAACTTGACTGGCCATATTATACTCAGATTAAATATTACTTATTGGTGTATCTGCAAGGGTGTTTCTGGATGATATTAGCATTCAAATCAATGGAATCAGTACATAAGTTCCGTATCATCCAATCCACTGAGGGCCTGGATAGAACAAAAAGCAAGGGAAGGGAGAATTTAAGAAGGGAAAGTCTCCCTTTCATGATTCTCGGGCTTTCGGTGTTTAACTGAATTACACTACTGGTTTTCCTGGATCTCTAGCTGACAGAGGGCAGATCATGGGACTTCTCAGCCTACAGGATCATGGGAGCCATTTTTTTGTTTTTATAAACTATATGTAGAGATGTAGATAGATATAGATGATTTCTCTAGAGTACCCCAAGTAATATAGATTTTGGTACTGAGAGTAGTTTTAAAGGAACAAATTTTTAAGGATGAGTTTTCTAAATTGGTTCTAGGGTTTCTGGGATTGGCTCTTGAATCTGATTAGATTTAAAGATACTATTGATTCTATTCCAAGTAGTAAAGAGAACACCGATAGTCCATGATATGAACTGTTTATAGAGATACCCAAAATATCTAAATCAGAAATTACTAATCAACCACTTACAAGAAGCAAGGAGCTAGATTACTCTCTGTATGATACTTTTGAACATTTTTTTAAAACAAAAGAATATAATGACACGGGTTGTCTGTTACATAGATATAAATAACAGAGCAAGACTCAGCAGTGTGAAGAAGTCACAGAATAGCAAGGAAGATAGATATAGATCATTAATGGTCATATTGGTTGTGCCAGGAGGTCGGAGTTAATCTCTAAGCAATGAGGAGCTAAAAATAAAAAAAATAAAAAAAATAAAAAACAGTGACAAGGTCAGGTGTGCATTAGAGAAATATCATTGTGTAAGTAGAGGGAAGGCTTGATTAGAAGGAAGCCAGAATAGGAATCTGGAAGATCAAGCCTTTCTCTTCATCTTGCTACATCTAGGCAAGGGTTAGTGGATGAGAGGCTGAGCAATGGGAGCACCATATGGTATGATGAAGAGAGGCTATATATGAGAAATACTTTAGGGGTGCATTTGACCCAACTTGGTAGTAGATTGAAGTAATGCAAGTAAGATTAGAATCAGTCAATCTACTCTTCTGACTCTCTCTCTATCCCAAAACCTACCAGGTATCTTGAAATAGGCAAGGGGAAAAGGTTGGAAATGAAAAAGAGGGAGAGAAGTTAAAAGAAACAGGCTCAATAGGGAGAAGTAAGATATTTTGAGTGTTCCAAGGGACTTGATAAGCCTGAGAAATGTCTATAAACTGCCCGTGTATTCCATGGAATCAATGTGGATCAGCCATTGAAATTTATAAACCTACAGATCATCACAGGGCAGGAACATAAAGAGTTAATTGTTTGCATAGCCAAACAACTTTGTTTTATAGGTGAGGAAATAGTGTCTAGAGAGATCGAAGTGACTGGACTCAGATCACTTAGCTAGTTACTTACAGAGCAAAATTCATGCTTACCATTTCCATTTGTTTTGAGTCATGAAACCCTTAAGTAATAGCCAATTCCCCTTTCCCTGAAAGAGAATCCTTAAACACTAAGTCCTGACCTAATTTGCCTGAGACAGTCAGTTCTCACAGGGGACACTATCGTGCACAGCCAATTCCTCCCCATCCCAGCCCTAGGATCCAAATACTCATCTGCTTGGCAGGTGTGTCAGCTGCTGACTGCTCTCAGCCGGGCACCTCTCCAGGAGTTACTTTCTGCTGAAGAAAGTTACCTGTGGCTATTTGGACTGTTGGAGAATTTTCAGTGTCAAGGATTAGCCTTTTCGGCCATCTGAAACCATAAAGATATTTTGAGTGGAGAAGTGACTTCATGGGAAAATATTTAAGGACATGTGCAGGGATAAATGAGAATAGAGAGGAAGTGGAGGGGAAGTTGGGATAGTACAGTTGTAATATTATAAAGACTGTACTAAAGTGGTAACTTTGGAACCCCAAAAAGATGATGACATTTTAAAGGAAGAATCCACGTTTGATTGGAGTTTGTAAAAAAAAAAAAAAAAAAAAAGATTGATTAGAGGTTGATTGGGGTTTGGAAGAAAGAGAGAATTCATGTCTGAATGAATAGAAAATTAATGGTGCCATATCCAAAACTAGATCATTGATTTCGAGAGAACTGGCTTGGGGGAAATAAAGTGAGGGCTTTTCTGATGTTTGAGATGATAGAGAAACTGTCAAGCAGAGATACCTGGGAGGCAGTTGGACATGTAGGACTGGAGCCCAAGACCAAGAAAGGGGTGAAGAAAGAGATTTTTGAAGATTTTCCATGGAGGAAATAGCTGAAGTCTTAAGAATGTATGGGATTTGAAGGGGAGAGGATATAGACAGAGACAAAAATCAAAGGATAACACTCAAAACTTACGGGAAGTCTATATTTAGGAAGTGGTAGGAGAATGTAAAAGCACTGTAACAGAAAAAAAACAAACAAACAAAAAGAAGGAACCTATGATGGGAAAGAACCAGAAAAGTGGAACCTACAGGAAAGAGAGCGTTTCAGGAACCAGGGAGTGATCAGCTCTATCAAAATACCACAGAGAAATCAGTAAAATAAGTAATGTTAGGATTGATTTCTTCCCTTGTGTAACAAGAATGAAAATTAGTATGATGTAGTCCTGAGGATTAAAGGAAATCATGTATGTATATTAAGTGTTGAGCACAAGACTAGGCACAGGAAAAGCATTTCGTTAACAATCCCTGCTGTTGTGAATAGTATAATTACTTATTAGCACCCACCAATGCAGAGTGCTTTCCTAGTTACACATCTGAATAAGATACAACTCTCACTTTTGAAGAGATCAGTGTCAATACAAAGACAAAGATGAAAGCAGGTAAATGCCACTCTCTGGTATTGGTTCTATGAGAAAGATGCATATACAGTGGAAAGAGGCTTTAAAGGAGAAAAGTGAACATTTTGTGAGACCTTTATCAGATACCAATGAGAAAATTAGCCTTACATATTAAATTTTACCCTTACATAAAATCTGCTGAGCCAGTTTATGGAGTATTGAATCGGTGTAATTATTATGTTCCTTAGCTCAAACCTGGAGGGACAGACTCTAGGGGGAGAACAGCCATGCTCCAAGGTCTTCCATTTTTCCTGTGTGCACAGACTTCTTGTTTACTTTTTCTGCAATAAATAAATCAGAATGGCTTTGAGTAATGGGCATTTTCTGTAGCCTGAGCAACATATGATCTTTAGACCCAATTTACAAATTAGGAAAACAGATAAATTATTTATAGCATGGTAAAAAAATAAGATTTGGCCGAATCCAACAGCTTTCTCAAGGCTACTGTTTACTCCTCAGAGGACTAGATCATTTCACCCTTGCCTGAATCCAGGTTTTTACAATCGATTATACTCAGAGTATACTCTGACCAGCAGCATGGGCATCACTGGGATACTTGTTTCAAATGCATAATCTCGGGCCCTATTCCAGACCTACTGAGTCAAAATCTGCATTTTGGTAAGCACTTTAGGCAAAGTGTGTGTAGATTGAGAAGAACTGAGCTAGAACATTGTATTAGAGTTGAGGAATTCAACCACCTCCTTCCTCTTCCTCCACTGTACCAGTGGGTGATGTCAGAGCATCATGAAGCGACCTTGATTATGATGAAGATCACAATTAGTATAGGTTACCACTACTTTTCTTCTCTGGGTTATGTAATCTGGGTTCACGCAAATGAATATTTTTACTGCAATGGACTGAATGTGTATGTCTCCTCAAAATTCATACATTAAAGAATCAACCCCCAAGGTGATGATATTAGGAGGTGAGCCCTTTGGGAGGTGATTAGGTCATGAAGGTGGAGCCCTTGTGACTGGGATTAGTGTCCTTATAGAAGAGGCCTGAGAGAGCTAACTCTCTTGTCCCTTTTGCCATGTGAGGTTACAGCAAAAAGACCACTGGGAAACAGGCTCTCACAAGACTGCAAATCTGTCTGCACTTGAATCTTGAACTTCTTAGCCTTCAAAACTGTAAGAAATAAATTTCTGTTCTTTATAAGATACCTAGTCTGTATTTCTGTTATAACAGCCCTAACAGACTGAGACACTGACCCATTGATAGTAGAGGTAGAAGTGATTATTTTGTTACTGGAAAGTGCTACTTATCTCAGAAGCAAGCAAAACCTGGAGAGTCCTTCCAGAAATCAGAAATATTGGCTAAGAGGTTCATAGATGATTTCTATAAAACTTCCTGTCACTTGTTAACTGCATGACTTAAGGCACTTTTTTAACCTCTCTAAGCTTAAGTATTCTCATTGACTGAATATAGATAAAACTATATCATATAGCTGCTGGGAAATTAAATGACACATGGTATATAAAGTAGTTAACACAGTGTCTGGGTCCTAGTGAAGGCTCAATAAATATTACTCGTCTGTTATTATTTCATCATGATTGATTACTATCTAATCTCAAACAGGAATAGTAAAGGCTTCTGACTACTTTGAATGAAACTCAATAATATTAAGTTAAGTGATATTGACAAATACTGTGATATTAGAAATCCAGGTGGTACTTAGGGATCGATTTTCTTCATCTCTATTCCGTGGCTAGTGATACTATTTATTCCTTTTGTCTCTGCTACATTTGAGACAAAATGTCTCCTCTTTCTCAAAGAAATGCCATCAGCTCACTGTCCCCACACTGTGCTAGCGCCTTTTACAGCTGCAAAAGCAGATCTGAGCAGATGAGCAGAGCAGCGTATGAACACATGTTTACTCTACTTTGCCACATTTGTCTTACTTTACATTTCCTAGGAACACATTTTAGGATGGAAATGCTGTTATTCCATTTATATTTAGTCAATTATCTGGTTTATTTTCTGTTTTTACAATCTAATTAAACTCAGTGCATCAACTTAGTTTATGGCATGACAGCTGTGGAAACTTAGTTTATTTACTTTGAGCGAAAAAGGACAAGCTGGCAGAATGTCCTCAAATTTTATGAGTACATACAATACTGTATGAATATGGTTGGTATTCTGGCCCTAATAATAAATTCTGCTATTATACTATACCATAGTCAAAATGGTATAACTGACTACAACCCTACATATTTTCCAGGAAGTGATTGCTTCTAAAGGAATGCCAGTTTATTCTCTCTCGTGGGCCTCATTCATAATTTTTAGTTATAAACTATTGGCCTACCACCCATTTGCTATCATTTCTAACATCTTTTGACTCCTTCGGTGAGATTGGAAGAAACTTTGAATATGCTTCATCTAAAACACTGTTTTTTATATTCTAGAAACATGAAAGAAATCCTTGAGGCCTTAGCTGTATTCTCTTTAAATTGTAGATCACTAGAGCATTTCAGTTTTATTGCTTCCACCGCTGTTGCGAGTCCAAGTCCTTTGTCCATACTCTTGGAAGGCTCTGATGGGGGACGCTACAGCTCACCTGCAGATGCTTCTGTCTAGACGCCTAACCTCCCATCGTGACCACTGTCCTTTTATTAAAGACCAGGGTTGCCTTTCGTTAGCTCCGCATCCAACAGCACTGATTGCATTCCTCCCGAGTGCAGAGCAGGTGATATTGTACATGCTGCATTCCCCACAGAGCTGAGCCACTGACAAGGATTAAAAATTCAGAAGACTACCTAAGAGTCACGTTATTCCCTCGCAATATTGTTCCCTCACATGGAGCTTTAAAATTACATAGTCTAAATTGTTTCTGTAAGGCTGACACCCATTCCATTTTCAAAGTATCGATGTGACTTCTTTTCATAGGTGCACAGGAAGACCAATGGATGACTGGAGAAAATGCTTCTTTTTGTAGTTTTACCGCTGACTTGTAATACCAGTTTTTAATTTTGCTTCATGTTCTATTTCCAAAATGGGATAGAAATACATGGGATAAACTACTGTTTGAGTTAGTTAAGTCTTCACATCCTAAATTGCTCCTCTCTGAAACCTCTCCAGATTTCTTTTACCCTCCGACTGGATCTGCACATGCTCCTTTATTCCCAACTATGCTGTGTATTCAGCTTTGTGGACACAGCATCTGTAAGTCACACAGCTGTGTTACACTAGAGTATAGGGATTAACAGCTCAGGCTTTGTAGTGACTCTGTCCTGAATTCAAATTCCGGCTTTGCTACTTTTCAGCTCTGTAGACTTGGGCTTGTAACTGAACCTCTTTGACATGTGGTTTCTTTATCTATAAAATACACATGGTGATAATACATGTCTTATAGGCTTACCCTGAGGATTAAGTGAAATGCAATTAGAAAGTTTATGTGAAGTACCAAGTATAATGCTAGCTCTACACCGGTATGAAGTAAATAGTTATTTCCATTACTTATTAGTTTACATGTCTGATTCAGAACATTATAACTTTTAGAGGTTAAGACTCAGATTGCATTCCATTTTTGTGCCTCTATATCATAGCACAGTGCTCTACATTTACTAGTTTAATGAATAAATGTATGAGTGAGTAAATAATCACTTCAAGTCCATAATTTGTCAAAAAAGAAATTTCCAGATAGACTTTTTCCCTTGTGGAGTATTCTTTCCCATGGTCTGAGTGCTAACACTGCAGTTGTCTAAGCTAGATCTGCATGACAGCATGGGACCCGAATCCCCTGGCAGTGTCTCCTGGGACTGTCCTGGATCTCAGTCATGTTCCTTCATTAATTAGTTCATGCCTCAATAGTCATTTTTATATTTTTTCACCTCTAAAATAGACCACATGCTCAATTTTCTAATGCTAGTTGTAGTTTCGTTTTCTTCCTTTTCTTAAGAAGAGCAACAGAAATGTGGCAAACTTCTCACAAGCCCACATTTTCTCACATCTTTAGCTCAGAAACACCATTATTCTGCAGATAAGCAGGTTGCAAACGTTGCAGTTGTTGAACTGAATTGAAATATGACATTTGCTCTTATTGATCCATTGCTTATTTGTGGCAGAAGCTATCCCTCACCCAGATTTATTTCTCTCTGCCTTACTGCCTCTTTGTGAGCTAACCATTTCCCTTGAGTGTTTATACCACCGAGCTTTCTCAGCAGCTTTAGCTATGAATATATTCCTTGAGATAGGGTAATGTTTTTATACCAATCATGTTTAAGGATTATTATTTTACATTTTAATAAATAAGAAAAGGAAAGAGAATGATGCAAAGTGGTAGAAAGACAGGTAAGATTAATAGGTCAGACAGGCAAATTATCAGGCCACCTAGAATTTACAGGTAGCTTTCTGATCAGATAGCCTAGAGAAGAAATAAGAATGACAGTCTTGGCTGAATCCTATACATACATGGAAGATAAAATAATGACACATGGGCTAGTTATAAAGCACCTCTCCTTTGGAGGCTGAAAGCATATATGTCTAAGAAGTGTTTTAGTTTTCAAAATGGCAGTTAATGACTTTTCATAGCCTCTTTTTGAAGTGAGTTTCTGTCCATTTGTGGGGTAGGGAAGAGCATTACAGATACATGGCTTGCTAAAAGTTACAGAATTGCTGTGGCAGTTCTGAGAAGAGATACTTTAGACCATCAAACTATACCACCTCCGCGATATTATTAATTCCTCATCACTCACTAAGAACTGGGAGTAGCGCATTCTAGTCAGTACAGCCTTTGTTCATTCATCCCAGTACCTATTCAATCACTTATTCAATGAATATCAGCTAGAACTGGGCCATATCTTGATTTTACTACTTACTGTTTCTGTGACATTGGGTATGGTTATTATCCTCATTGGATTTCAGTTGCTTTATTTTTAAAGTATAAGCAATAGTAACTAACTCATCATATCATTCATTAGAGGATTAACTGAGGTCCTATATAAAGCTTCTTGGATGCTGACATGTAGCAGGTAACTAAGAAGAGATGGCAGCTGAAAAGAATGTTTCTTACTTTTTTTTTTTTTTTTTTGGATAATATATGGAGTGACAGTTTTCAGTGTAGGAAGTGATTGTATTTGTGTAGTCTTAATAGTGGCATTTTAAAATTCCATTGTAGGATTTAAAAATTCTGAGGAATTAGAAAAAAAGATTAAAAGGGAAAAAAGTAGGTTACCTTTTCATAGATCTATTCTAGAAAAGAAAGCAAGAACTGAGATTTGTTTTACATGCAAAATAATGGAAAGTTCATAGGCAAATGCTTGAGAGTATGTTTTTCTCCATAAGAAGATAGTTTAGGAGTTTTCAAAAGTAGAAAAGGGTCTTACCTTTGGGAAAAATGGGAAATAATATTCTTATGTAATCAATCAGGAATTGTGGACTGAATTTCCATGGTTCTCTCTTTTTGAATGCTACATGTGTAGGACAGATTTTTGCCCACCAAAGTCTGACTCTGAGGATTTTTGCTAGGTACAAACTAAAAGCTGTATTTTTCCTCATACAGTTCCTGTTTTAGTTTTAGAAGTATCCATTTCCTTTCTAATATATCAATTCTGTGAATATTTAAATATTTATTTGTCTAGCTGTTGCCTGTATTCAACCAATTCGAAGATTCTTTTGGTTGGGCTTTATGGGGGATTTAGAGAGTAAATGCTTTGAGTCGACCCAGGTCCTTTGTAGGCAAGGCCTCGCTTGTTCAGGTGAGGACAGGTACTGGAAGGGAAGATGAGAATTATGTTCTCCGGTTCTTTGAGATGCTCAGTAACGCCACGAGTTTCTCTAAGCCAACCCTTCTGCTTAGAGAACACTAGCAGGTTACAGATAAAGCTGGTTCCTATGATCGGGCACACAGACAAGAATTAAGTCAAGTCTGCAATATTTACCCAAAGAAGGAAGACATCCTAGGAAAATGCCCATTATTCATGTTCTCTGAGACCTCAAAAAACTGTAATAGGTGGAAGTTGTAGAATTTCCAAGACATATTTAAATATAGAAACATCTCTTCATGTGAGTGTAAGTTCCTCACCACCAGAGGTACTGAAGGGAAAGAAAGGGCAAACTTTTCAGGGTTATTTCAGGAATTTACCCATCAGATACATGTTGATCTTGATAACTACTAAGTTTTCCTCTGTTTTAGAGATTCAGCCAGATCTATTTTTTACATTCTTTCCTTAAGAAGCTGTTCTCTGATGCGTCAGTATAGTTTCCTCTTGGGATTATGAGAAATTATAGAAATTCAGAGCATTTAAAGGTGATAGCTTATTATTATATTACTCTCATAGAAATATCCTCAGATAACATTAAATAAAGTAGTGGGGGTTTTATTTATTTTAGCATTATCCTGCTTTCTTCTAATTTGTTGAGAGAGAGAGGAGGCAAGGAAGAGAGATCATATTTAATTTCCCAACGAATGGAAGAAGAAACAATAAATTGAACTTTTAAAATAAATGTACCACTGTGATGGGTTGTTATGGTCATTTATAATGTCCATCGTCCCTTATATCTGACCGACTTTCTGCTGCTTCTGAAACACCATCCTCAAGACTATCATCACACAACTGTTAGAAATCCTAATATGTCACAATTTTGCCACTCTTCCTCTTCTGGTTAATTAATGTTGAACCTTTCAGGGCATCTATGAATCTCGGCAGGGATGGTAGGGGACTAGAATTTAATTAAAGGCAACAAGCCTACGTGGGGATAGTGAAGACTCAGATTCCAGGAGGGAGACAGTCATTGTACAGAAGCTGCTGATAGGCAATAAGCAGGGTGGCAGTGTGCAAGGACTGAAGAAAAGTATCCAAAGACCTAAACAAGGAGAAGAGAAACAAAGAGATCGACAAGATCCAGCTGAGCTTTGTCAAAAGCATGGCATAGAGAAGGAGTGTGTGTGTGTGTGTGTGTGTGTGTGTGTGTGTGTGTGTGTGTGTGGTGTACACACTGGCTTGAAGGTAGCAACCTTTTCCCCTGATAGAAATTTGATTATGGCAGCAACAAAACCTAAACAGAGAATAATTAAAGAGCAAGGGGGTAGCTAATGAAATGAAAATAACTTTAAAAGGATGAAAAGAAACTGTCGTTAACACACCATGTGGTTAACCTATGCGCCTAGCTTCTGTGGAAACATAATAACACAGAGTCAGCTCCTGCAATGCAAATAAGCTCCTTCCTGGATGGAAATGGGGCTCTTTGGAAAAAAGATTAACTTTTCTGTACATGGGGACATGATTTAACTCGTTGGAATAGTAATTTGACAAATGGCGCCACTGTGGTCCAAAGTGAATGCTGCTGGTTTTTGTTAGAAGAGCATGAGCTGCAAAACCATGAAGAAAAACATTCTTGCACTTTTTCCCTCAGCATAAGAACAACTTTGAGCCTGCTGACTTTTGAAGGTTCCAGCAGTATAAGGAGAGCTCTAAGGTTTGGTGGTGTGTGCCTCACACAGGGCAGAATGAGCGACATTCACAAAGCGTTTCTCCCAGGGGACTGCTCCCCGGCTTGGCGTACGCTGAATTTGGGGGTCTTGCCTGTTCTTGTCATTTTGGCCCACCTGGTTCCAGATAAAAATAAAAATGGTTTCTTCTACTTGGAACTTCAGTTAGTTGAGAGTGTGATATTGAGGTATGATGGACTTTTGCATACTAAAGTACACATAACCTAGTGCACTGCTGTTACTAATTCTTTTCTCTTTGCCAAGTACAGGTAACCATTTTGGCCAGGTGGGGCTGAGGTGTTTTGGCTATGTTGAGATTTCTGTTTCTTTATCTCCTTATTTTATATGTCATCCACTGATTCTCTTCTAAGCCCCAGTCTATTTTGCATGAAAAGAATCCAGAGACCAGAGACCAGGGGCAAAGCATCTCTCTGCTTGGAATTATTACTCAGTGTTCAAATGTTAGGTTCAAAGTTCTCAGTACTGATATCTCTTGCTATTGTAGTTCTTGTCTGTCCTTGTGTAGATTTATATATGGGGTGCTTGAATTGAAAGAGTCACTCTCTTTTGGTCCATGCTCTACACAATATCTCTGCTTGAACTGCCTTTTGCTGTATACTGCAGGAATAGAAGATTCTCTAGCTTTTGCCAAGGAAAGAACAATAATTTTTGAATAATGTACTAGTTAAAAAGATCTCCTCTAGTGTGTTGAAGTTATCTATCCACTCGGCCTTTTATTTACTGAGTACCTACTGTGTTTCTGGAAGGGTTCTAAAGGAAACAACTCAGAGGAGGTCTTTGTCCCCATGTATGCCATATTCTAATGAGGAGAGGCAGATGGCACTCAGATGAGTAAATTGGAAATCAGTCGTCAATAGCAGTAAGTACTTCTTTTTTGGTGGTTGGAAGGAAAAGACTTCCCATTTGAAACCTGAGAGATGAGATGAGCCAGTGATAGCAGACCTGAAAGAAGGGAATTAAGGACAGAGGGCGACAGAAGGCTCCAGAGGTGGGAACAAGAAGGCCAGAGTGGCCAGAGCAGAACGAGAAGGGGGACACAAAGGCAGAGGCTGGCTCCTGAAGTATGGGGTTGTTCACTGACAGCAATCGTTGGCGATATCACCCACTTTTTATAAAACCCCACTTCATAGTAAAAAAAAAAATTATTTGTAATTTAATTTCTCTTTTTTCTTATTTTTGCCTAAGACCTTTATTAAATAACAGTAAGTTTATTAAGTCCATTGCATGTTCTAGTCACAGTGTTAAGTATTTTACCATCAGCCCTCTGTCTTCATGGGTTTCACATCCATGGTTCCACCAACCGCAGATAACGTAACTTGAAAAAAAGTTACATTGTTGCTGACATATAACTATGTAGTTAAACTTATGATGGATTGATGGTTGGGTCTGTAGTGAACACATACAGACTCTTTTGTCATTATTCTCTAAACAATACAGTATAACAGCTATTTACATAGCATTTACATTTACATTGTATTAGGTATTATAATTAATGTAGTGATGTTTTAAAGTATATAGGAGGATGTTCATAGATTAAATGCAAATACTATGCCATTTCATATAAGGAACTTGAGCATCTGTGGATTTTGTTGTATGTGGGTGTCCTGGAACCAATCTCCCATGGATACTAAGTACTTATGGGACCAAGATTTAGAGAAATTAACCAGTTTTAAAGATTTAATACAGCTAGTTGCAAAACCTGGGTGAATCTTACATTGGTTTGTTTACAGAACCATAAATTTACTTATAAACTACTACATGGCTTTCCCATTGTGCTCTTACCATGCTCTTATTATATTCCAGTCATTAAATTGGATATTTTATACATATTACCTTAGTATACCCAATGACCCTATGAAGTAGATATTATCCCCATCAATCTGCAAGTAGGAAAACTGAGAAATAAAACATCCAAAGGATTTGCTTGGGCTCAAACATGAGTAATTGGCAGTGTTGGGATTGAGTAATGTCCATCTGAGCCTAAATCTCTTTCTGTTAAATACTATACAACCTGTTTTCCAATATCATCAGCGTCTCAATCTGGAGACCTACATTTGTGTTGTAGAGGAGCCAACTTGATAAAAATAAGTCGCGGGGCCTGGATTTAAACCATGCTTTGTTTTGTCAGTCTAATTTTGTGCTCCTGGTTGGGTAAAATCTTACCCATTTTCTCTTTTTCCCTATCAAATACAGACTTCTCTGTGAACTATTTGATGATAAGCCTGAACCCAGTATGACCTTATCATCAGGTAGGCCCCAAGGCACTTGTATTACTCCTCCTTGGTTCCAGTTCTTTTTGTGCATGTTTGATTGATTCTTTCTACTCACTTCCTGTAGGCATACTCAGTCCCTGAGAAATAGGGCTGTGTCTCCGTCACTTGTGCATCTGTGTGGCATCTAGCTGCTTACTGTGTCACATAGAGTAGGTGCTCAGTAAATATTTATCAAAGTAGCTGATATTTCAGGAAGTATGGGAAACACCTTGTCCCGGCTATTCTCTATTTTTGGACTCAAGCATTTGAGAAAATTTGTCTGAAAAGCCACAAAGGAATATTTTTAATGAGACAGGTGATAAGGCTCTCTTTTGAGATAAGGAAAAACAACATCGGCAAAGGAGAGATGGCAACGGAACCGTGCTGTTTCCTGCCAACGGATGCTCCTGTTATCCACATGGGAAGAGAATTAAACATCTTATCCCACTCCCAGGCGAACTAACTGGCTATGTTTTTAACCTCTGCTAATTGAGTTTTGGCTACTCAGCTCTAGAAATTCACCTGGGCCAAATTGGGCCACTCCAGGGTGCGATCTGCTCCAGGAAGCTCTGCCATCTGAACCTCTCAGCATCTTGCACTCTATCCAGCATCACTTCTGATTTTCCATACACACACAGCAAAACCAAACTAAATTTAAAAAGATCTTACTTAGTCTGCCCTTGCTACCTGTGATCCTGACTTCCCCACTCCAAAAAAATAAATAAATAAATAATGACTCTAATGGGATATAGGGCCTTTACAAACACAAAAATGATCTTTCTACAGAAATAGCAGTGGGCGGGGGAAGATAAAAGGTAAAATGTGTTCTACTCCAGTCTAGAGAATGAAAACAGTGGTTAGCTGTAGCGATTCCACTGAATAACTCAGATTTCTGTATTGTATCCTCTTATCTACCCCATGTTGTCTATGAGACTGAATAATAGGGGAAAGTAGATGTTAGTTCAGGAAATATGAGACAGAAATGGAGAGAGAGAGGCTAATTGATTTGTATCTGCAATCTCTTCAGTCTTGCATTTGACAGGTTATATATGAAAAAAAAAAAAAAAGACATGTAGGTGCTAGGGTTGGATCCAAGTGAAAATAATGTCCTTAAAGTTATTACCTGTTTCGATTAAGGCAGTCTCTTTCTGTTTTTTGATACCTTGTTGTTTTGGGGGAAACATGCCTGAAGGGAAAGTGAGCAGTTTCTACAAAGCAAGAAATTTAAAACTTATAAAACTGTTGTGAAGTTTGTGTGATTGTACCCATTTTACACATAAAAGAATGGGAGCTCAGAGCGGTTAAGAGACATGTCCATGGTCATTCTAACAGAGAGCTGGACGCCCTCCAAGTCTCTCTGTGTCTATTTGCCTCCAGTGGCCACACTTTTTCCTGTTTTCTTTACTAATTTCAAGAGCGCTGGTTTTATATTAAACAAAGGAAGATAAAAACAAGAGTTAAAAAATGAAACAAGCACAAGCACTGGCTGAGTCAGAAGACCATCCTCTGCTTCCTGATCAGGATGTGAAGGTAGGAACACGAGGGTTTGGCTCTTGCCCAAATCCTTAGACGCAGAAGGTGAGAGAAACTGACTGAAGACTAAACAATCATCCAGGAACCAGGAGTGAGGATGGGGTCCGCCAAGTGTATTATGTCATAACAAAGTATCCCTAACTAGGTGGCTTAAGACAACAGCGATTTATTGTCTCATAGTTCTAGAGGCTAGAAGTCCAGAATCAAGGCAGGGCCATGCTCATCTAAAGGCTCTAGGCAGAATCCTTCCTTTCCTCTTCCTAACTTGTGGTGATGGCCATCCGCCCTTGGTGTTCCTTGGCTTGCACTCCAGGTCTCCCTTTTTCTTCATGTGGCACTCGATAACTATGTGTGTCTTCACATGGCATTTCCCTCTTCTTGTAAGGACACAAGTCAAGTTGTATTAGGGAATATCCTAATGACCTCATCTTGTTCTGATTATATTCATGAGGTCATATTCATAGGTACCGACGATGAAGACTTCAACACATCTTTTGTGGGGCTATAATTGAGCCCATAACACCGAGTTATAACTGTGATTCTTCAGAATTTCTGTGTGTTGTTGCCCATGGCCACCAAATATATCACTGCTAATATGTTGGGATGTGGGAGAAATTTAGGGATCTTTGACAGGTGGCCTTAGGATTCCCCCCCCATCATGTAACACTCTGCTGTCATTGTTAGTTCCACATCAGTGGGGATAATTTTCGTGTCATGCAGAGTATGTGGGGTGGCCTCTGACAAAGTGAAGCCTAAGTCCTTGGTCTTTTAAGCACCTAACCCAGGGCGGAAAGGCAGAGACCCAGATGCCTTTTCTGAGATCATTTTTTGATTGTATATCTAGATATCAGGAGTATGACAGATGTGGCACTTGATCTAAAATCAAAGTGAGCATTTCCTAAGGGAAACATTAACTCTGTTCAGATGATACTAAGTAGAAAATGCCTGGGAGTACTGTATCAGTGTCCTCTGGCCGTCAGCGCAGAGGGAGACAGCAGGAGCCCATGGGGCAGAGGCAGCAGCACCCCAGGGACCTGCATTCTTCCACTAACAGGTTATAGATGGCCAATTTAGCAAGACATTTGAGGATCTCTGGTCTGTCCTATGTACTTCACTGCTCAGAAAGGTTAAATGACTCAACTAAACTACTTATTATCAGGTGGATAACCAGGATGAAGCATATGTAAACAAGACCATACAGCTTATTGATGCCCCTCTAAGTGATAAAGCATTGAGTTTCTTGTTTTAGTACATGAAGTGGATGGTGTACAAATTATAATAGTGTAGGCGTTAAGAGTGCAGCCAGATAGCCTCAGTTTGAATCCTGTTTTGTCTACTTAACAAGCCGTGTGATTTGGGGCAGGTTCTATCATCTGTAAAATTGCAATAATAATAATATCTACCTCACAGAGTTGATATGAGGGTCAAATTCATATGTATCGAAAGCACTTAGAACATTGCCTCATAGAGATAAAGTGTTAAGAAAAGGTTGATATAATAATTACTATTGTCATCCTTCACTTCATCATCAGAGTGCCCTGGACATACTGAGTTCAGGTCTGAAAGCCCCACTGTGTTGTGAAGCTGCATTCACCTCCCTTAAACCTCGAAATATTCAGAGTGGTGGGAGCTACAGTGGAGGCGGGACAGCGAGGGTGGGCATGGGGTGAGTGCACAGTCACCAAGCACTGTGGCGGGAAGGAAATCTCACTGAGGACACTGCCAGTCATTGTGGAGGTCCTGGGTATTTCCAGAGAAAAAGGTCCTGAGGCTGGCAGCAAACAAGTGGGAGATCAAAAAAGTGAGAGTGAGGTTTATTAGCTCTTCCATGTCTGTTGGGACCCCTGACCCCAGAACCAAATTATGAAGATTCTTTCATTGTAATGATGATGCTCTAAAGGACTGATGGGGTAATATAGAAAATTTACTTTTATACTATACACACCTGTACCACTATACTCCATTTTCTTATATCTGTGTCAGGTGCCATCTCTTGTATTATGAGAATATTTGTGTCTGGACAGATGTCTCTCACCTGCCTCCTTCACAGTGAGTGGTTTCTAGCATGTCATAAGTCTCTAAAGCAGATAACCATGCTCTTTAGGCTTGTAAATCATGCCCCATGCTACTTCACTCTTTTGTGATTACCTCCATGAGGCCATCTTTAAATAGGGGGAAAATTCGAACTAGGATTTATTAAATTCAGATTCAAGTTCTGTTTGTGTTTTCCTACTTGTTTTGTGGTCTCATTCAAGTCTCTTGATTTCTTCCTATGAAACAAAAACCCATTTTACAAATGGGAAAACTGACACTCAGAGAGGTATCTAGCTAGAAAAGAGAAGAACAGAAATTTAAAATCTAAGTCTGTCCAACTCAATACCCACATTCTTTCTGCTTTGTGGCACTCTTTCCAAGTATTGAAAATAATTAAAGATATGGGTACTTGTAATATATAGATATTTATATATTTCCAGTAATTATCTTGGAATGGAAACATACTTACTTTCATTCTAACTATATTTTTCATGCAGTCATCTTAGTCACCATCACCATCTAGGTTTCCTCAAGGGACCACATATCGATGACTCTTACAATCACTGTTGTGCAAGGTGAGTGGGAAATAGACACGATAGGAGAGTTTGGGTTGGGAAACAGACTGAGCGCTGAACAGTAGGCAGCATTACTGTTGGCAGAGGAACGGAGAAGACGCTGTGGCTTACCCATGCCATCATGGCAAAAAATAGCATGGAACAGCTGGTGAGCTGTCAGAATGATCTCAAGGAGGAAGTGTGAAGCATCTCTGCTTGGTGCATTAATCGAGAGTTATTTGGGCAGAAGTGGATTGTCAGGGGGGGAACAAGCAAGGTGGTAACTCACCATTCCCAGGCCTTTCATCTCTCTATAATGTGGCCCTATGTCACAGGCTTCCCTCACACATATACACCCCATCTGCCTACCCTCTCCCTCTCCCAACGCCTGACCTCACCCAGAGATAATGTGTGCACACACCCAAAGAGATAACAATAATGAAAAAATGCTTGTTAAAGCACCTACAGATATTTCATCAAGAAGAAATTTAAAAAGACGTCGGACAAGTTAGCAATTAGGCCTTTTTCGAAAGAGAGATTTTTTTGAATAGTTATGATTGAGTCCTGATGTAGCTTTGGTTATTTCATGGAGTAGTTTAAATATATATCTGAACTACATTCTTTAGCTGTCATTAAGACTTTGTCATGATTGGTGAATTCAGCGAAAGCATGAAGGGGAGAGATGCAGATAAGGAAAGGACACATAGATGCAAATGACAGTCTTGAGCAGGGCATGAAGTTATTTTTGCAGTAGGAGGAGATACAATTTGATAACCAACCCTCTTGCATTGAATTGCAAAGCTGCTTTCTACTGGAAACAGTTTGAGTAACCTGAAATAGATGAGGTCATGAATTGTTTCTGTTATTGGTAGCTAAGGAAAGAGCAGTTGTAGCCAGAGAATCAAATGTTGTGCTTTTGGATATGACCTTGAATAGAGGCTGCTACCTTTTGGCTTCCATCTCAGATAATAAATCCTTCCTCCTCCTTCTTCTAAGGGAAAGATGAATGAATCAGGTGCTTCGGAGACTTCCAAAGGAATGGTTTTAGCAAATGCAACAATCAGACATTTAGAGTTAGTGGAACAGTTATCCATTTAGGGGTATTGTTGAGGTTATTCATTTTGTTGTCCCTAGAATGTAATTCTTTGAAGTAGAAGACAAAGAGCAATAATTTGTTCAATTGATGAATGAGAAGAAACAGAGGGAGAATTTACATGTGCCAGGGAGTCCAAATTAATTTTATTAAGTAGTGAATTTATTTTTTTTCTTGAATTTTGAAGTAACTGACAATATTTCTAGTTGCGGGATGAAATTCTTTGCTCTGAGTGATATAGGAGCATTTGGCAAATTGTAAAGCACTGCTTGTATGTGGTTTTAAGTGAATGAGGATGCTTCAATAAAGCTGTTTGCAGCAATTGCGATATCTAGTTTTGAACCTTTCTTTTGGATTCCTGCAAAGAATATGCATATCTGTGTTGGGAGTTAATTTCTCAGACTAGCAATAAGCAGTCTTTCCATTCCAAATTTCCACACTAACGTGACCATTACCAAGAAACCCATGTTGAACTCCTGTAATGGGCAAACCATGTGTCATTCATGATCTTGGTACTACTGCTCTTTTTGCTTAAGTTTTAAAAACTTGGCCTTTCTCTTTTGATATTGATTACCAATAGGGTTTTTGCCAAGTTCTTAATGTAGTACCAAAAGTACCTACATATATTTTAACTCCTATAAACAAAACAAGTTTTGGTCTTGCTGGAAAATTGAATTACCTGAAAAAAATATACACTCTTTAAAAGCCCAAACTTGGCTTCAGTTCAAACATGCAAAACTTCTGGGTGATTTATGTTCTACTTGACATGGTCCATTCATTTTTAAGAGAGGCAGAGTACAAATTACATTTTCATGATGTAGAGGAACTAGGAATAATTCTGATGACTGATTTACCAACAACAAAATAGACGAATGGTCTCACATAGAAGTCTTCTAAGCTCATGACATGTGCAGAAGACACTACCATTGGCTTTAAGGTAAGAGAAATGGTTTTACTAGTAGCTAAAGAAAGCTGAACAATCAGTCAACCAACTTTCCTATATTTTCAGTGGCCATTTAGAATGGATTCTAATATGAAAATTTTGCAACTGTAAAGGTTTAAGTTACATGCAAAACAACAATATAAGTTGGCACTTTCTTTAATATATATGGAGTAAAAATTTTGTATGGCCATTTCCTTGCATTTGGATCACAACTTTAAAATCAGTGCCAGTCAGAAAGAATTTTTGAGACTTTTGTTTCCTGAAGCTGAGTTTATTAGTCATTGCTTAATAATGCTGCATAATAAACCATACCAAAATTGAGTGACTTAATAATATCTGGTATTTAGTTTCATGTTCATAGGCCTGCGTGTTGACTAAAGTTTGTCAGCTGGGCTCAGCATGGTAGCTCTTCGTTGGGCCACAGGCAGGCTAAGATTAGCTCTGGGCCGAAATTAGGTTCAGATCTGCTCAACATGCATTTATTCTGGTGGTCAGGCTACCTGAGGCACATTCTTTTCATGGTACGTCCTAGAGTACAAAAGGGCGACCCAAGCTATAGAAGCACATTTAAAGCCTCTGCTTGCATCACATCTACTTCCCTTCTATTGGCTGGACAAGTCAGGTTGAAAGCCATAGTCATGAGGTGGAAAAATATTTTCTTCCCACAGTGGAAAGACACTGCAAAGTTATACACTATTCCAGGGAGAAAAGAAATGAAACAATAATCCAATTACCACATGACCAACCCTAATTACCTCCTTGGTTATACTTGATTATGAAGTTTAGACTCTTCTAGGTGGGTAGGGTATTAGAAGTCATCTAGTTTAACCTCCCTCCAAATGTAGGAATTCTTTTCACAGCAGTCCCGACAGATGCATTGTCAGTGGCTGCTTGAGTTCTCTCAGTAGTTCTCCATGATTTTACAAGGCAGCTTTCTTTATTGTAAGAAGATTCTAATGGTGGAATACAAATCTTATTCATGTTCGGAATCTGTCTCCTTGTACATTCTTCCCACGCCTCAGAAGTCTCCACTCAGGAACAAAGGTGAATATGTACTCCTTTCTTCGTGGGATAGTTCTTCGTGATGACAGCTAACATGTTTCCCTCCTAAAGTCTTGGCTGTTCTAGTTTCCATAATCATTCCTCAAATGACATGAAAGCATTTTCCCAAATTTTACCATTCTTGTCGTGCTGCTATTGACTGCCATTATAGCCTATTGATGACTCTATTAAAGCAGCGTATTTATTATAGAGCAGGATGCTCTGCACTTTGCCTGACTCCTGCTGAGCACAGGGAGATCGTTGCTGTATCCAATAGCAACACCCTTCTATCCATGCATCAGGAATTTACTTGAAAGTTTTTTTTTTTTAATACAGATTCTGTCCCACTTCTAGATCCTTTTGAGATTCTGTTCATCCGATACCTTCATCTCTTCTTCCTGAACTCAGCTTTGACTGAATTATTCCAATATTATACCTATGTAATTTATTGTATATAAATAAATTTATATTTATCTCAGTTAACTTTTATCATGTTTTATGTATGCTGTTTCTTCAATCTCTCTGTAGTATTTGCATTCTGACATTCAATATATCCTCCCCATATGTAGGACAGATATGAACTTGGAACCATGGCTTCTCTTTTTTCACTCAAGTCACTGATACCAATGTTGACCAGGTAGTTCTTAAGGAGTTAGTCCTGTGATGTCAGCCTTGCAAGATGGCCAGCTCTTGAGTTGTTCATCTATAAATCCTTGTAATGTATCAGCATTTCCCATTTTTTTCTCTAATATGATGTCAGAGATATCACTAAAGACTTTGTCTGATGCTTTGTTCTGATTTTTACACTCTATCCACATCATTTTCCTGATATTCCCATTTGGTAAATGTATTCACAAGAAAATGAGATTAGTTTGGTGTGACTATTCTTAATGAAGCTGTGCTAGCTCATTGCATCTCCTCCTAGTTTCTGAAGCCCAGAGATCACAAAAGCAAATGCTCAGAAAGACCCAGCAGGCAGTAAACATTTAGATCAGAAGCTAGGTCTAAGATTTTTTTGTCAACAGAAATATTTGTCCTTTGCCTAGAAGACTTCCCTATCTGAACAAAATCCTTTTGTGAGCCAATTTCACCTACCATTTTATGATTACTTATCTAAATAAGTTTATTGTACTATTACTTGTGTGAACACATATATTTCCCCAGTTTGAAAATGAGGACGATATTGGTATATCCCTTGCCATACATTTATAAAGGACCATAAAGTTCCCAGTTTAGTCTCAAATCAATTTAAAAATCTCCTCCACAGTGTCTCTAACAAATGATCGTATAGACTTTCTTTTTACATCCATCAAATTAGGGTGATCATACTACATCACAGTGCAGCTACTACTTACTATACTTCTTTCCTTTCTATCTCAGAGGAAAAATTGGCTTGCACCCTTTCCACAATTGAGTCTACCTGTGTCCTTGGCCTCTTGCCCTTTTGTCTCTTCTGGGATTTCATGCCATCTGTTACCTCATCCCTATTTTATCTGTTATATTTCCCCTCCTCTGCCTCTTCCCCATCTGCTCACGACATAACTCAAACATATCTCAGTATTTTCTTGTCATTTCACTTAATGGCATCCCAATACTGACTTGAAGAGAGGGTATATTCCTTAATACGACTTTCAGAGCATAACATAATGTGGCCTCAACCAACCTTCTTATCCAGCAAAACCCATTTCTCTCTAGTATAGACACTGTTCTCTGGCCAAAGTCATCCACTCATCAGACTTCATGTTTCTCTTAATCTTTGTTTTTGGCCATGCTAATCCTATTTCTCAGAATGTTATTTCATCAATCTTGTTTTCACTCTTTTTATTTGTTGAAATCTTAGATGTCCTTTACAAGCCAGCCTATGAGTCACCTCTGTCATGAAGCCTTCCTTGCTCTCCCTGGCTGAATGAACATTTCCATTGAAATCCTGTTGAATTTTGCTTGTCTACATTATTGCCTTTACCACTTTCTATATTTTCAGTAGCTCTTTTGTCCAGGTCTTTTCTCATCTACTCAGTTGTAAAGTTGTTGAAAATCCACACTATGTCTTATCCATCTTTAAATCTTTAGGATTTAGCACAATTTTTTGCATGAAGGATTTGTTCAATAAATACATACTAATTGATGGAATAATTAATACTGAGATGCATTAATAATTATCAATCCAAGTTTTTTTCAAAATCTCATTCAGTTCCCTATATATTAGTACAGCCACTATTGAGGTTTATATAAAGCAAATTCTCCCCCTGTAAAGCAAAAGAAAATAGCCTTTATTTTTGACCTGGTATGTTACTGATACTGGACTAGGTTTCTTTCAGAAATGTTACATCTGTGTTATTCCTTTTTTTTTTTTTTTTTAAATCCCTATGAAGATCCTGTTTGGAAAACTTTTTGTTATAGATGAAGAAATAGAAGCTAAAATTTTTAAATAAAGTGTTATTTCAGAGCTGGAAAGCCAGATGTAGGCTTGGAAGTCTCTTGGGAGAATAAGGTTTTCAGATGAATGTAATGGAAAGAGCAGAGAACTGGATAAGTAGATGCCTGGGTTTTTTTCAGTAACTTAGGGAATTTTATCTGAGTCTTTTCCACTTGAAAAACAGATTCACATACAATGGTGCAAAATATGTGTCCCTTACTTACCTTCCTCCAAGAGATTAATGAGATGAGTTCTAAGGAATACTTTGATTTTCTCTGATAAAAGAAATAGATAAGTATGAACTGAAGCATTTCCTGCATCTATTGAAGGTTTTAAAGAGGGTGAAAACAGCCTTTTAAAAATTATCAAAGTAAAAGCAAGAGGAAGAAAGAGCCCCATACATTTAAAGTCAAATCAACAATTAACATGGAGCACCTAATGATCTTCTGATATGCGTATTGCACATTACAGTTTACCAGGCACTTTTACATGTATTATCCCACTTAGTTCCCATAATTAATTACTCTCTGTACTACATAGGCTAGATATTTTTGTTGCCATTTTTTTTTTAAATAAAAAAGCTAATACTCAAAGAGGCCCAATACTCACATGTGATTTGACTCATATGAAACGGTCCAGGGTTAAACTCAGATTTCCTGGTTTCCAAGCCCAAGTTCAGTGGCTTTACATCTCTTTGGTTCTGTTGACGTGATAACATCCAAACTGAACCATCCACATTCTGTCCATGTTTGCGGTTAAATTTAAATACTACTTTCATTATAAAGCCTTCTCATATCACTCTAACTTAAAGCCGGTCTTCTTCCATACTTTTTTGTTGTGTTTAAATAGATCATTAAAGATCTGTTAGAGTTCTTGTGAAAATCCACAGGTCATCCACTCAGGCGGTTCCCTAGACACCTGACATAGGTTCCCTGTAGCCTCTTCTTTCTCATGACAGGCCCTTGGGATTCATTCCCGTTTCTGTTCTTCCTGACAGTTGCCACCATCCATTCCATCCTTGGGACTGAGCCTCAGCACAAGGAGTGTTTTTGAAAGGTAGAAATGGTTCTATTCATTTTGAGATCGATGCCTAACACAATGTCTTGTGCACAGTAGGTACTCAGTACATACTTGCTGAGTAAATGGCTAGACTAATCCATGATTCTGGATGGGGCAGAGGTTCAGAAAGTGTGATAAGAATACTGGGAACAAAGGTTGGTTCCTGATAATGGACGGTCTGAGATACCAGGCTGAAGAGTTTGAAATTTGCCCAGCTGGCAGCAGTAGACTTACTGGCGCCAAGAATTGGTTTCACTGGATTTTCTACTTCTAGGGCAGATTCCACTTTAGAATTCAGTAAATTCTTGGCTTTTTTTTTTTTTTTTTTTTGGTCTTTTCAACACCACTGGGACCTCCCTCCCACCAGTGCCACTTTGCTGGCGACTTGTGATATGTAAGACAGGCAGAAAAACCCAAGTGAATCGAGGAAGCCTATTAAAAGCATGGATTTCTGTGATGTCTCAGTTTGTTAACTAAATTGCAGGTTGTAGCGCTTGGCCAGAGACAGCTGACAGACAAGTCTGCCTGAACAGCTAGCATTTCAAATATGACACGTACACTTTAGTTTCATCAGAGGTGGTGAGTATCATTATTTCCTAGGCCATCACGGTAAATATGGTGATTATATGCATCCCTTGGAATTTGGGGCTGACAGCATAGTTGTGCTACCCTAAAGAGTCAGGGCTAGTGCCCCGATATAATGACAGCAAAGCAGATCTCTGGGCCTCTTAGGAAGGAGACAGAAGCTCATGATGTGAAGAAAGTTCCACAGGCATGCTGAAAATCTTACCAATTAGGATTGCAATTTCTTTGCTTATAAGTCATATTTAACATTTCTCTCTCTAATATTTTTTTTCTGCAACCCAAATGTCCTAAACTCCAACATATCTGGATCCAACAGGTATATATTGTTGAGAATTTCGGCAGTCAGAAGAAACAGTGGTTGTTGTTAACCTGATTAAGAGGCAGTTTCAACATGACTATAAAGTGAACATTTTGACCTCTGGTAGCTCTTATGCACGATCCCACACTCAGACGTGCTGGTGTGCACTTTGGGTGTTTTTCTGTTGAGTTTTAGATGTTTAGCTTATTGTTGTTTTAAGGGGAGAGGTCTAGGGATGTCTGTCATTCTGCCATGTTTCCTTTCCAACCTAAAGTGAACATTTTGAAATTCCCAAGAGTATACCAAACTTCAAATAACAAGTCCTCTTTAGAGGTCTGAGGATTGGCTCTCTAGCTTCTCTGAAGAGTCCATCTATAGTGGTAGTGTTGCCTAGACAGAGTTTATTTGGATTTCTAAATTTAACTTTAGGTGGTGAGCATGCAATGCAATATATAAATGATGTGTTATAATTGTACACTTGAACCTATATAATTTTATTAACCAATATTACACCAATGAATTTAATTTTAAAAAAGAAAGAAAAGGGATGGTTCCCCCATCTGCACTATACTATGAAGCAACCACTATTTCCAGGGAAGGAAATATTGGAGTGACATATCTTGCACCTTCTCTCCAATCCCTTATCCAGTTGGTGGGATTGGATGAAGGGTCTGTACATGTCTGATGAGACCTCCTTCCCTCTCTTTGTCCTGTTCAGAAGGTTCATCTCCCTATGCTGGTCATACCCAGGCTAGTTTCATCTTTTCAAGGGACAGTGGGAGAAGGGAACAGGACTAGAAATATGAGTAGGAGCCTGATGTGTGGCCAGGTCCACGTCTCATCCCAGACCTACTCCACAATCTGGTCCCTAGTTCAGCTCCACAAGCAATAAGGTTTGCTGGTCCTTTAGCCTGTGTCTATTTCTCAATTGGCTTGAAATTTGGAATGGAGACGGCAATGATTTATTGCTCACTTAAACCTCAACATGGTAGAGTAGTGATTCTGTTTTTCTAGCTGTTATATTGCAAGGAACATTTTTTATTCATTTGGCAAGTGTGTTATATAACTAAAATAATTTTTTTCAGTATCATGGTCTGCTCAAAATTAAATAGTTCTAGAGCAGTGGGCTACATTAAATTTTTCTTGACGGTTATAGCCATATAGATATATGAACTCACAGAACTAAGTGTGTTTGCATAAAATGTATATGTACCTTCCTATACTGAATGGTCTGCTCTCACGCAACTTTCAATAATGCATTTTATTATCATTATCTTTGAAGGTATTTATTAATGTTATCATTTATTGGCTAAATGTATAATTCCTATTTTTGTGTTTCTGAGTCAAGGTGAATGTAGCTACCATACTGCAGAGTTCAGAAAGCAGTCTATTTTGTTTAAATTGGACCTTTGGACCTTCATAGGAGGCTGCCTAACAGTGATAAATTTTGTTGTTGAGTTTCAGTCCATGGAAAGTATATTAAAACCTTGAGCTGAGCCATCTCTCTGACGCGGCAGTTAGGTCATTACAATTTGGCAGACACTTTAGATGCGTGTGTGATTTTATTATCGAGTCTGCTTAATTCATCCCAGTCCTTCAAAGAGGAAGAGATCTAAATTTCCTTGAGCACCTTCTATTAATTAGATGCCTGTATATTTTGTTTTATCCTCATAACAACCTTTTGTGATAATATTTTCCCAACATTAAAGATTATTAAATTGATGCTTAGAGAGTTTAACCCTTTGGTCAAGAACATGTAGTAAGTGACAGAGTTAAGGTCCAAAGCCAGACCTGTCCTATTCAAAAGCCTATGATCATTATAGTACATTAGGGGTTAAAAAAAAAAAAACAGAAAAGTATGCAAGGGGCAGGCTAATAATACAAGTGATTAAAATGGATTAGGATATAAGGAAAAATTTTTTTCTTGAAATCCACGGCCCTCTTAATCTATCTTTCATTGAGGTTCAGAGAAGTTGCTAGTCATATAGGGATAAAAACATTTCTCTTTCTTCTTTACCCCACTATATGAAAAAAAAGAAAAAAATTGGGAAAACTTGATAAATGACAACCAACCCTCAGCCTTTGCATCTGATGATAGGGAGTGGCGGAGATTGTAGTGAATTCAAGAATTTGTACCTTTCTCCCCAATCATCTCTGATCTTTGTCTTTTCAAAATGTTATCCCAGTGTTGCTAAATCTTACCATTTTCAAAAGAGCTTAGATATCTAACTATTCATGAGAACCCTTGTCATTTTTAAATGTTGAAAACTAATCCACTTTTAAAAAAATAGCATGGGTATTTTTTTAAAAAATAATATACATCTGAGGGTCTGATCTAGTCTGTAGGTTCTGAATTTGTAAACTCTTGCATTATACAATGTTGCTAAGTACTACGAGAGAAAAATAATCAACAGACAAAAATTAAACCCCAAACAGTTTTTACTGCCCTTCCAAGAAGTGTGGCCCACAAATTCAGTACATTGTGTACTGTGCCACTCTGGGGTAAGTGCGTGATTCCCAGTCTTCTCTCTGCCCTTCACCAGCATGGAGATGAGACATGTGTGTCATGAATACTTGGGTTTTAGATGCCCTGAGCACTCATTTCTGTGTATTTTTGGGGCAGACCTAGTTGTCTGATGAGCAGAGGTGGTGTGTGTGGGTCATCAGCAGCCATCCTCTGGCCATTTAATCAGAAATGCATTCAGCTGTCTGACGAGGAAGGCATCTCTGCTTATAGCTGGGTGTTTGCCTCTCTAAATTTGCCTGAAGATAAGTTTGTTGAAGTCACTACAAAGTAGAGTGGTAAGAAATACACCTATGTTTGAGAGTCTGAGGGACTGTTTTTCTGTATTCTTTCACATGAGACTTGGTGGATAGATTTAATTACATTCATTTAATCCCTTGTCTATTTCACTATTACTTCTTTTCCTCTCCTTTTCCCCCCTTTTTTCTGACCCTAATCATGGCCTTAAATGACTCACAGGTGTCACTGGACATGTAGATGACCAGTTAGCAACAACACAATAACTGCTTACTGCTGAAACGTGGGTGCTCCAGTATCACTCAGTCGATGTCTTCCCTCACGGCCTCTGAACCTCTGGGCCAGAATCAGGCATAAATACAGCACAAATCATTGCCATTCTAAGCAGCTAAAGCTCTTTCCCTGCTGGAAGAGAGATGCCTACAGCAGAAAACGGGAGTTAGCAGAGCACTCTTGGGAAATAAAGGATTTTATTTCTATTTATTTTGAGTCTATGGTTTTCTAAACCCCATAAATGTAACTGTGCCATCATCAAGGAAACATAAGCCAGGAGGTATGGGGAGGCTCCTTTGAGCAAGAGATAAAATATTCTCTAAGATTTAACATGTTTATGAACCTTAAAATATGCTTTCTCTTTGTATATGTTAAGCCCTGAAAGTCTACCTTCACATTCAAAGGTTTTTGTCTCAGCAAAATTAGTGGAAATTTAGAAAGCAGACCAGCTGGTTGATAATCTAAAATTTTTTATGCCAAGTATTTCCTATTTTTCCTTTTCATAGACTGAATTTCATTTTTATTCCAAGTTTCAACATTCTAAACTTCCCCCATTCCTTCTTACATCCTCATCTGCATCTGCCTAAATAAGCCCTATCTAGCTTCACTTTTTTTTTCCCACCATTGGCCTGACCTCCTCCCAAATAAGGCCTTTTCTGCCCTGAAGGGCACATAATGAATCCTCTGCCTCCATCTTGTCTTACATATGAGGAAACTATACCCAGAGTATTTGTGACTTGTCTCAGGACCTGCTTTCAGTGAATGATTAGAACTTACACCCGAGTTTTCTGACTTCAGTGCCATTGCCCTTTTCACAGTACCACAGTGAGGTTTTCACTCTGGAGCACTGAATGATTCTGAATCTATTCTTCTAGCTTCTGATGGGCCCTATACAGAGTGTATGATCATTAGGTACTTAACTACAAAACAAGTCTGTGACTTGACTCTGACTTATCCAACATTGATTTAGAGAAATAAAGGTATTGCTTTAAGAATATAATTGTGGGGGGGAAATAATGTAATTGTGTGTAAAGACCATCAATTTCATAAGTCTAGTGAAAATTGAAAATGGATAGTGGTTGTAGTATAGCCCATCCAGAAGTGTCCCTAAGAGACTATGAAGAGAGAATAGCCTCCCAAAGGACGGAGCTCAAACATTACCCGAACCAGCAGTCACTGCACTGAGGAGAAGGCAGGAAAATCAAATCGGGTTTCTCTGGACGTCTGGCATCTTGGATACTTCCAAGTATCCAAGTTAAAATTGTGTTTAATGGGAACCAAATGGTTCAAGGAACTGGTAACTGAATGGAGTAGTGTCTCCCTTTAGGACTTTAGTTTGAGTCTAATGCAAATAAAGAAGCAGGGTGAGTTGAGGCCCTCGGTAATGGAACCCTGAACTTGTCTCCTCCAGGTCCACAGAGCTGTCCTCCTTGGACCACAGAGGCTTGTTACATGTCCCAAAGACTGTTCAGTAGACTACATGAAATAAATTAGCAGCCATGGTCCCATGACGTGTGGTCATTGTCTACATTTTCAAAAGCACGCTCTCATTGCAAAATTGAAAAGCAGTAAATGAACCATGAATGGATGATGCACCCCTGGATGCACCGAAGTGTGACTTGCTAGGGAATGCAAAGATGCATTTCACCATTCTGTCAGGTGCTCGGCTGAACATTGAACCCCTTATGTGGGGAAAGACATAGAAAGTGAAAATGTATTTTCTGTCCTCACAATGCTTATGGTCTGAATAGGGAAAAGAATTAATTGTTCCATTAAAAAAATTAAAATGGATCAACCCAAACAACTGATTTTATTGTCAAACAATACCATAGAGATTGTGGGATACCTGGAAGAGAGATCGAGTTAATCAAAGATGGCTCTGGGAGAACGTGTGTGGAATTGTATTCAGCTCTCTACACCTATGCATGTTGGCTAGGAAAGCTGGATTCTCTGGCACAATGAAGTCTCTTCTCAAAAGAGGAAAGAGTACCTTGTTTAGCTTTGGGCTGAGCCAGGCCTAGGAGCTCTGTCCTGCATGGGGTTATTCCTGCATCAGTCATTCTTTAATGACCAAGCAGTCGCATTCCCTACTGCTCATGTTGACTCTAGATCATCCAGTATTTTATTCACCCTGGAATCTGTAGTTAGTTCTGAGTCAGGTCTGCAATTGATTCACATCCCTGGGAGGCCTTCTGTGCAAGTGAAGCCTCCGGGGCTCTATTTACCGTCCAGGGAATGTCCAAGGGCTGGATTAGAACTTGACTGCAGATGCCTTTTAACGGACACAGAGAGGCTTAGATTCTCCTGAGCCATTGTCAATTTACTTAAAATGCAAAGAAGAGAGTCACAGAAACCAGCTTTAGAGTATTTAAGTTTTAAGGTCTTGTTCAAACACAGACACAGATGTATGTGCTTACATGGGATACACACACACACAAACACACACACACACACACACGCACACACACACACACACAAAACTCTCTAACATTGTATTCCTTAGGCTCTTGGATGAAATTTTTTAGCATCTTTGTATCAATGAATAAAGTTGTTGTGCCCCCATAAAGAAGAGAGAGAAGAAGGAATGTTTGTGCTCTTTAAATGCCATAATATGAAAACTTCTTCATATTGAGTATGGATTTATCATAAACTCCATGAATAATTCGTGTATTCAAAGTTGTGTGGCTCCTGGATGGCTCGCAGTGCATGTCATGTCATAGAGAAGTGATGACTTCCTAGTCTCTCAGAGGTCCTTCCCCCATTTGGCTGAAACTTGCTTTATGATTTGGTAGGGATGCTAAATTTAAGTAAAATTAGATGTGTTCTCTAATTATTCTATCAAAAGAGCACACTGTTTTGAAATCATTCTCAGGGCTGGTAGATTGACAACCTTTCCAAAGGCATGAGTCAAATCCCCATGACATGTTTTCAAGTTTCCCATCTGGGTAACTTTTATTAAACTCACCTGGGGCCTAGGGAAAGCATTCTTCTTTTCATATCTCTGTTCAGGTATCCAGATTACTCTCCCTAATGCCGGCTTTGACCCTGGTGTGGAGGCAAGCAGGCCTGCCTTCCCTTGATGTACTACAGTGGTTTAAATTTTACTTATTTTTTTTTCTGTTGCTTTTATTATGGTGGTCGAAGGTAGGTCAGAATCAACCTTTTGAATTAGAAATGCTGATATGATCCAAGAGAGACTGTTGCAGTAGTGATAGTGGACAAATGGGAGGACCATAAAATATCACCTGGATAAAATACCCGGCTGCAGCTCTATCTCCAGGACGCACACACCAGCGTCCGGGCGTGCAGACAGACGCTGCTGATATATTACAGTCTGCTGGTCATTTTGTTTACGATAACCAGGAAAGGAAAAATGAGCCCCTATTTCAGTGTGCTCGTCCCAAGATGATGACACACTAGAATCTCCTTGCAGGTAAACCAAGAGAGCTCAGTTAATCACCATTTATCACTCAAGGGACTCAAGTGTCTTGCAGATGCATTGGAGCCCTGGAGACTGAGATATTCATTGGGCCGCAATGCTATTTTCTTCTTTTCATTTCATCTAATGTAATAAACTGCAGTCCTGGCATCAGAGTGATATGTGCTTGCTTTTAGAGTCCCAAGCCTTTAACATGTACATGATTCACTCCAGAGATCTAAATAAATTTTCAGAAAGGAATGTCATATCATTATAATTTTAATAACTTTATAACTTCGCTCCGTCTCCTCCATTACCAAGACTATTCCTAGTTGCCATCATTTTTTGCCAGAAGCTTCTAATTTATTTCTCCGTATCTTCAGCTGTTCACCTTCAAACAGTGTTAATGTGGAATTGATTTTAGTATCTAAACTACCCTTAATGGCATCTGAGGTAGATTAGTTTATGCCTAAATTGGGTGAATTTTTATATATTTTGTCTTGGCTTATTAGAAGTGTGTTCTATTTGCCAGGTGATAGTTGAATGAGCAGGTATAGGCTCCCTTCCCACTTGACCTTCCCACTCATATTTGAGTTATTCTAAATGCTTAAACATAAACTATTGGTCAAAAACTGAAACAAAAATTATACTTAGCCTTGAATTGTGCAAGGTGCCAACAGGGGTCAGCAGAATTTTTCTGTAAAGGGCCAGAGAGTATTTTAGGCTTGTAGGCACCATGAGTTCTGTTGCAGACACTCAACTTTGCCGTTATAATGCAAAAGCAGCCAAAGGCAATATCTAAATGACTGAGCACAGCTGCGTCCCAATAAAACTTTATTGACATAAATAGGCAACAGCCTGATTTGGCTCACAATTTGCTGATCCCTGCTTCAAGCCAGTCTGCCTCCTACAACTTTTGCATACTTCTACAAAGACATCATTTAAAAATATGCAATAACCTACACATTATATTTTCTGATAATCCCAAGTACTAAACCTCTCAATTCTGAAATGTGTATACTAATATGTTTTTCCTTAGTGAGAAAACGGTATAGAGTTCATCTACAGGGGTGGCTGAGAATGCTTTATTTATTAAACCAAGAATTCTTGGTTGTTGTTTGTTATTCACGTAAGTCCACCCGCCTTGAAGCCATAATGTTAACTTAATCTGCCACTTGAAAGAGAGGTAAATAGTAAAACACTGTGGAGAATTGCTAAAGATTTCCTTGCAACTACAGAATAGGTCTCGAAAGGTTACTGGCTGTTTACTGGTGTCTCTTCCATAGGGCAACTTCTGCTCTTCCTTGAGTTGCAATATCTATTTCTAAGACAGGGAGTGTCTCACTTGCAGCCCACTCAGACCTGACCATACATCTTCATGGAAACTGACTAAAAGTACCTAGTTCATAATGAAGGGTCGCAGGACTAGATTGGAGTTGGGACTATCAGGTAATGTCATTGTGCCAGGGGAGATGTCCTGGGAGGCTTTCTTAGGGGCTAGCTAACTCATTGCTATGAATTACAAGACCAGATTGGGAAAATAACATAGGACATATATTTTAGACTTGCCACTTTCTGGCTGTGTGAGCTTGCATTTCCATGTTATATCTATATGTTATATCTATAAAATGGACACTTGAGCACAGCATAGACTAGGGGGAGTGTCAGAGAGATGATCCGCACATGCTCATTGATCACCCCATGCTCTGAGGGATAGACCACAATTATATACGAAATATATAAAAATTTACATGTGTGTATACCCAGACATGCACTGGTTTACATATGAGTATTGTGTGTGCATATGTACTGGGTGCATGCATACATGTCTTATAGAAGAAGTATTGTGGGAAATAAGTTTAAACACATAAGTAAATATTTGTAGAACAGTTTCTGTGATGCAGTACATGCTTTGTGTATGTTTGTTGAGTGACTGAAGTTTTGGATTGCTAGTAGCCCTGTTGTTATCATGGGCCAGATAGTTCTTTGTTGTATTCTGTCTGATATTGAGCAGCATTCCTGGCCTGTACCCATTAGATGCCAGTAGCACCCAACCCCCCCCCCCATTGTGATAGCTAAAAATGTCTTCAGACATTACCAGATGTCCCTGGGCACAGAATCACCTCCAGTTGAATCCACTTTTCTAGTAGAACCAAAGTATTAATATAAAAAAGAGTTTCCCAGACTTTGGTAAGCACCTGGAGGGTTTGTGGGGCGGGGTGGGGCCCGGGAGGGGGGGGGGAGATTACTGGGCCACACTCCACAGTTTCTGATGCAGAGGGTCTGATGTGAGATCCAAGAATTTGCATTTCTAATGCTTTCCCAGGTGATGCAGCTGCTCACGGCTCCAGGACCACATTTTTAAGTGTGTAGGTAAGGTGTAAGATGTTCTGGACAAAGCCTAGCTAATTTAAGATGTGCTTATTAATTGTGAGGATTATTATCTTACTGTGAGCAGAGGGCTTAAGGTCTCTTTATTAAGGCCATCAAGTGGTTTTTTCACAGCCAGGGTAGAGATTTGGGGGGAAAGCAAGGCATCGATGGGAGATGTGCAGTCTGCACTGGGTCTCAGTCAGCTCTGCCCTGCCAGCTGTCTGCTGGATCCTGCCAGGAGACTGCTCCGGGTCTTTGCGCAACACTGGGGCTCCTATAGAAGTGAACTCTAATTTCTACTTTGTTGTCAAACTTGACTTCCAAACAAGGCAGTGTGACATTGGGGTCTGGGAATAGAAGTGAATGCTCACAGTGGATTTGAAGGACACGATGACTCAGGATGCCAGTTTGCGACCGGTGACTATTGGAACCGTGGCTCTGACTTGCATCTTATTTAGTTGCACCAGCTGTCCTGTCCTTCCTTGATTCCCCTCTTCGGGTCAGAGTTTCTGTTGTCCTAAGCTGTCATCCCTGCTTTCTGTCTCTCTCTTTTTCTTTACTTGTAATTAGAGATGAAGCCGTCTTGGGCTATTTATCAGTCTTATCTCTCTTGGCCCTCTGTTAGTATTTCAGTCTGTGGATCTAAGCTCCTTTAATTGATTGACTTCGCACAACCAGACATTAGCAAAACACCAGGTGAGACACAGCTGCAGCCAGGGGGAGAAGTGGATGCAGTTTTCTGGGTGGGTGCAAAGGTCATTGAGACCTGTGCCGATGTAGGAAAGCAGAATTAGTTTTCAAGCCATTTAACATGAATTTTCTATAGACAATCTGTATAGATTCTGGAGCTGATGATCTTGAATGGGAGAGTCATTTCACATAGAGAAGCATCCCATAGGTCATGTGCAAAAGCCTTTGACTCGCCCATCATCCGTCTTGCTATTTCTCACCCAGTTACCCCAACAGCTTCACTGTTATCACCAATTTCACCCCACTATTAACATCATTTTATATCATCCTTTGTAGAGCATTTCAGAATTTGCCAAAATTTTATTCGTATCTCTTAAGTACATTTAACACAGGTATGATCATTCTTCTTGTCTTCATATTGTTCTTACTTTTCATACTGATAGCTTAAGATTCAGGTAGTTGAGGGATCTGTTCAAGTTCACCTGGACAACAGATGCAGAGCTGTGACTGCGCTCAGGGCTTCTGATTCTAAACTGTAAAGGCTTCTGGAGCCCAGAGCAGACATTTTCTTCTCCTCTGCCCTTCCTGTCACAGCCATACTTAAGCTCCTCAAGGAAGGGGACTGGATCATTGTCATGGGATGATGGTGAAAGTCTGAACCTCTCTCCCAGCACCACAGCGGGAGTCTTGTCAGTTTGGGTGATTCCAGATGGGCTCATTCACTATCTTAGGCTTCTTGAAGGAGAGACCTCGTCCCTTAGATCTCTTGAATCTTTTGATTGTACATGGCTCTGCATTCCCAAAGTGCACACTCAGCACTTATTAGCTAACAATTGTCCTAGGCCTAGAACAAGGAAACTATAATATTGAAAGAACAGACGTGATTTTCACTGAAAGGCAGTTAATAGCCATGAAAAGAGCCTATACAGTGTTCTAAGAGTGTTTTATTCTAGAAAACTTTAATAAAATCTTCCCTCAGTCAAAATTATCTGATGAATCAAGTAAATTAATTGTACCTTATCTTTTTGTATTTTACTGATTGCATATATAAAGCACAATGAGACTATATGTTTTGGCTAAGATTTGTGGCAAAAAAAATCTGAATATGGATGATCAGTTTTCTACCCCGTATTGTTCGAATCATGCTTATTCTCCCATGGTATAAACATTTATTTACACAATTTTTTTCTACCACAACTATAAATTCTAATTCCTTATTGATTCATTTATTTATTAATTTAATAAATATTTACTGAGCACCTGCTAGGATTCATATTTTTGAGATATCCACAATTAGGTTAGGCAGGCATAAAGTATATAGTATATAATGTACATGCCATCATATAAATAATTCCAATTATGACATGTAATGTGTATGACCGAAATAGAACATGGTAGAAAATCCATGGATTTTAAAGTCAGAGAGACCTGAATTCTAATCTTAAATATGTCTCCAGGTAGTTGGTAAATTCTCAATTCCTTAACTATCTTTTTAACCTATGAAAATTATCTGAACGGTAATTATGAGAATTTGGAAATTATTCAGAATATTTGCTAATCACTCACTCTGTCCATCGAGGAAGTCTGGGTTATGCTTCAATAATAAAACAGTTAAAATATTCGGTGACATCAAGCAACCAAGCTGTGTTTCTCATTCATGTTTCATGTCCATTGCAAGTTATCTTGTTGCCATTCTAACTCAGTGACATAGGCTGACAAAGAAGACACTACCACAAATTTGCTCCATACAGTCATTGAGAGAAAGTGGGAGAAGTCAGGCCGGTGTCACACCCACAACGAAGTGAATGGCACGAGGAAAACAGTGCCACCGGTCACTTTATTTACTATGACCCCGACTTAGAAATGGGTACAGCAGACCTGTCAGTGTCTGGACCCGAGAGGGATCACATACATGTCATTCTCCTTGCATTATTGCCTAGCACTGAACTCACAAATTCTGTGGGAAGCTTAGAAGTTAAGATATTGAGAAGTGCTTCCTTTGCACCTCTCCCTGACATGCATTTGAGAGTCCCAGTTCTGTTTCTGTCAGCTACAGTTTTCTAAAATCATCACTGGTGCATTCTGCCGTCCCCGGGGACCCTCAGGAATGAATGAAGAGATTGCCTTCAGAGAGATCTTTATTCTTGAGGATATGTCTTGCCCTTGTGTATTTTTGCTCCTGAAACCTGCCGGCTGTGTTGGTAGCATCTCTTAGGTCACCTCCACAGTAATAATCATAATGTGGCTGATTGATAGAGGATCAGAAATCTGGAACCTGACAAATTTGAGGAACCAGGTGGGTTTGTAAACAGTCATTTTTGATGAACAATGACTTGCTGGCTATTTAAGACAGCTGTTTTCTGCACCATTCAATTTTTTCCTGAATGCACTTGAGAATTCTTTGGTAATGTCTTCTGATTTACCACTTGTCATTGTTTTTAGTATTGAGGAAGAGCATAGATTGAAGCAATTGCCTCGGTAGCAACTTTAATAGTGATGGGGTATGGACTTATTAAAATTTATAGTCATGCCGTTTTTGCAGCTACACTTTGCTTGTCTTGGAAAGGCTTGTAAAAAGCTCTAAGGAACATGAAGTGGGAGCAACTACCAAATCGGGACAGGAAATCAACCTTGCACATTTTTTTTTTGATGTTCTGTTTGCTAAAATTTACATTTATTTCCACAATATTTTTTGGCGACAGTGTGGCTAAACCAACAGCTCTTTAGCTTGTGCTATTATGGTAGCCTATGCTAATCAGGGGAAGGAAAGAGAAAAGATGACTGGCGTTTACTGGGGTCCCAAAGTATGCACAGCTCTGTTTCACACATGTGTGTTCTTCTGAAATTCTCACGAGTTTCGGAGATAGCCTTTCCCTTCCTCTACACATCCCTTTAATAGCAGGAAAGTCAAGAATTAAAGGTCTTACAGCTTTCAGAACCGGAGGTATTATTTGAACCACGCTATGTTAAAACCTATGTTTATCCTATTGTATACATTGATTTCTCTTGTAATCAGTGTTATATATAGTCAGTGATTGGAAAGTTTCTTCTGCTAATCTCATTTATCTTTTATATGTATATAGTGTCTTACTATTTATAAAGTACTCTCATATTAATCATATTATTTCAGTCTTACAATAGCCCTATGAAGTATGTAAAGCAGGTATCTGGTCCCCATAATATAGTAACAAGAAACAGGTCAGTAAAGTTAAGTAACTTGCCCAAGGTCGGTCAAGACTGACTCCAAAGCCAATGTTTTTATCTCTCACATCGTCTCTGGACACATGAACAAGCAGAGTTTATTTTCGTGGCAGCTGCGTGTGATGGATTCAAACCTGGGCAACTGGATGAGTATTTGCCACAAGGCTTATAATGAACTGAGACAAAGAAGTTAGCCACAGATTATAATGCCAGCGCGGTCCCATGACAAATGACAGAGTGGTTGCAGTAATGAAATTTTATACGAGTAAAGAGACCACATCTGAGGACTAGCACAGCCACATTTACCACTGCAGGAAAAACAGTGAGACATCTGGGTAAGGGTCTCCACTCACACTGGCAGCATGCTGGTAGGATTAGGAAGATCTCTCTGAAACAGCGATTACAGTGGCAAATGTCTGGTGCCTTAGATAAGGACCAGATATTTATTCTGGCAGAGATTAAATCTTTTCTTTCTCTGAATCTATTATGGATCTTGCAGAGAATCTGCCCAAGAATATATCTCACTGATCAGCCAACTCACTGAGCCAGAACTGTGCTTTGCCACTGTCGTGCGTGAAAAGCTGCAGAAAGCTGGTTTAAAGGGTTTCTCCTCTCCCCCTGAAACTGTTCTCCATCTGTGATTAATTAGTGACTCAGAGGTGAGTTGAATCACCAGTTTTTTTCATGCATCCAGGATTTATACAGTGGTTTCTCAGTAAAGACACGTTGCACAGTAAACAGCCCACATTTGTGGGGTGAGCAGGGGAGTAATGGTGTCTGCAGTTATGGTTTCTTAACCGCCCCAGTCCTTTCATTCTGCTAAACAGATTCTGACTCTGGTTGTCATAGCTTTGCTTATTTAGGGATGAGGGTGACCAGGTACTAGTGTGCGTTTGCACATGCAGGCATGCGCGCGCACACACACACACACACACACACGCCACCCATACTTAGAAATGAATGTCAAGTTTTTAAGTAAGAGAAAGTAAAAATGTCATATTGTTATTTCTGAATTCCTAGAGAATTAAGGAGTAAGAATAAAATGGATCATAATATTATTAATTATGGCCATGAAAGATGCAAAAGAATCTATTATCAGGTTCATTTACCCATGTATCCTATTTTAATGCTAAGTACTTTGTTTAGTATGGGGGATGCAGAGATAGAGAAAAAGAAACTGAGAACATAGTGTCACAATAAACAAGGATTTAAGAAATCATGACTACATGGAATCACCATTTAGGGAAGTGCCTGAATTTCTCTTTCCAGAGAACAGAGCGTCAGATTTGCTGACATTATTTTATACCGCATACTATGCACAGAGCACAATGAGAGCAGTGATGTCCGCCAGTGTCTCAGCCTCCCTGCATACTGAAAGCAGCCTGTGTTGATCAGCCTGGATGCCTACTGTCTAAAATCAAGACTCCTGGGTACTTGCCCATTCTTTTGTTGTGCACGAGATGTGTTCATATGCTAAAGGAAAATTGGCAAGTTGAGAAAAACCTATCTTTCGAAAAAAATCAATGAAACGTACCATGCTGTATGGAAACCAGCGCCTAAAATCTCTCCAGCATCTTAACTTATTGACTTTAAGCACAGCGAGTGCTTAATAGACATTAATTTATTTATTAACGAATCAGTGAACCGGATTTAGTGAACTCTTCCCTACATCTTAGTTTATATAGATTCTGGACTTCTTTCCCATATTATTCTCTTCTTTCTCCTCCTCATCCCCTGCTTTTCCCTGTCCTCTCACTCCCCCTCATCCCTTTCCTCCTCTTTGTTCTTCTACTCCTTCAATTAGGAAATCAAAGATAACAAAGACTATTTGAACTAATATCATGACTCAGTATTGTAAGAACATCAGAATTACAGCTAAATTTTCTTATCCTTGAATGTCCAACCTGTTGCTTATCCAATAAGTCAGACAACTAGGGTAATGGAGAAAGATGTCTCCCTTCTCTCCTCATCCGTCCCTTCTGACACCTTGCATGCTGTGATATGTTTCTAAGAGTTTTAAAGAGACTGAGTATATCTGATCAGAAAAGTTACTTTCATTTTATGTCTCATTGACTAATTCCAACTCTTAGTTGTAATCGATTATTAGGAGAGAAGATTAAGAGTTTTAATAGCATTATTATTTATGCTTCAATATTTCGCTTCCTAGGAGGTAGATCATATCACCGCTTCCACCTTCACCACCACCATCACCATAATTATCACCTTCATTGCCATAGTGTTAGTCTTCTGAGTTTGCTGTGTTTTCCCTTTCCAGAAGTCTTTTTGAGCATAAGGCTCTAGTACTGAATATTATATCCCTCTGTGGATTAACGTGTAGGAGTTGGGCTATAAGTGTGGGAAGGATAACAGCCATCTGACTCTGAAAACCCAAGCTCAGTTTCACTGGCTTCTACAGAAGATATATTTTCTATGTATTTTAGACCTACAGTAAGGTGACATTCAAGAGATGGCCCATAATGCTAGCTCCTCCGCTATTGGCTCTCAATGATTCTGTACCCCTTCCCTTTACCTTGACTACCCAAAATGTACAACCAGGCTTATATTTCCTCTCTAATTCTAAATCTGAACTGTGAGATCTAGGGTCCAGTGTCTTATTAGCCTCTCCTGGAAAACAGACCTAACTCACCTCACAGAAATGAACTCTACAGTGTCACCGAACAGTTTTAGGTAGGTGTCTGATTCTAGCTTTGATATCTGTTGAGGGCAATCAAATGATGTAACCCGTGCAGTGCAGCCTGTGAGAGCAAATTGCTTTTTATGTTTAAGATGAAAGCCCACAGACAAATGTGGGGAAACTGTTATTAACTTCATGCTGATGGCTCCCTCTGAGCACCTACACATTTGTTGTTAGTTGGAGGATCAACTTTAAAGGGAGAAAAACCTTGCGGTTGGTGATAACTATGCCTTTTGTGTCTCTTTATCACAGGAACAGGGGAAAATTGGAGTTGTCTTCAATATCGGCACAGTTGACATCTCCATCAAAGAGGAGAGAACTCCCGTGAATGACGGTAAATACCACGTGGTGCGCTTCACCAGGAACGGCGGCAACGCCACACTCCAGGTGGACAACTGGCCGGTGAACGAGCACTACCCCACAGGTACACACTCTGCTCTCACTGCCCACACTCGTTTTGCTCTCCCGTTCTTACTTCTAAATGGCGATTTTCTCACGACCATTACAAAATCATATAACGCTGACTATTAAGCACACATTCATGATTTTTTTTTTTGTATGAAAAGATGAGTTATTTCTTTAGGACTTGGTTCAGTATAGGGAGCTTCTGGAGACTTACTAACTATGCACTGAACACTTTTTATTAACCTCACTGCCTGACTGGCTCATACCAGACACAATTATTTTAGGTTTTCCGGGCCACTGAAAACGATGAGCAATGGAAGGAAGAGGCATCATTTCTATCCTGAGCTATTGTCAGTAATCATGGAATAATCAGTTTGTAATGTAATTTGTTTAGGTATGATCAAAGGTACAGCTGGCCAGAAATTGTAGAAAGACTGTGAAAGGAAGTTTACTAAACTTGAATGGATGAACAAGTGAGGGTAACAGAGAGAAAAACTAAGGGTGGAATTTCATTCATTTGGATGACTTTGCCAAATTTATTTTCACCTACGCTAAGCATGACTTGATATTCAGACATTTTCCTAGTAGGCATTTTAATAGCAAGCATACTGGTGTGGGAGGAAGAGGGGTTAATCATCTGTTTAAATTTTATAGTCAAGCAGCATTTGCCAACAAACTCCCAGAGCCAGATGGCCGAATGAAGGGCAAGGAGAGGAAAGGTTGCCTTCTTTAAAAGACATCATTTAAATAATCCCTTAGTTTTCCCTCTCATCTCTCACTTCTCCCAAGAAAAGAGCCCTGAATCCTGATCATAAATGTTCCAGGAATGGGAGGGAAAATACTTGGGCTAATTGCTCCACAACTGTATTATCACCTGGTGGATAGGAAAGATTAGCTCAGAATATTGACTTTTCATTAATATGGGCATGGTAGTATGTCTTGCTCTCTATCTCCTACACTCCACATTTCTCATAACTTTCTCACTGTTATCCTCTCATGTCCTTTATAGTGAGGTGGCCACAGAGATGAGAAACCCAGAAGTACATTTCTGGAAATTAAAGAGCTGTTTTAACTAATAATCATGTGGCCCAATAATTTTGAATGACTTAAAGGCTATGATCAAACTCAGCATTGTTTTCTTTAAAAGTCAATCAAAAGTAACTCTGCTACTGGGTTTTCCCCCTAATAGCCAGTCTTCCTATGTCTGTTCTAAGGATTATGGAAGTATTCACAAACAGCATGCAAGACTCCCACATTATTGAAGCAAAAAGCCCCCATCTACCCATTAATCTACCCTGTCAGTCTCTAGCTCAGGCTTGACTGGGAGTCTCTTGTCATACTCTTAGTACTTCTTTAAGGCACAAAATTGACCTTATGCATTCATCTTTGAGCCTTTGAAGAGAGTGGTGTTAACAGCTACTATGAATTTTTATCATCATCCAAATTCACTAGACACTAATAGACCTGATTTTTAAATGTTTCTTCCTTGAACTCTGGGGAATGGGAGGAGTGGGGAGGAAATCAAAATAGCCTAAGATCTTAAAAGCAGTTTATTTGCTCATAGGAAAAATCAATCTCTCTCCATGCATATTATCATTGGCCCTGCTAGTGCGACTGTAGGGTTTGTTATGTTTTTATTAGGAATTTCAAAGATTTTTAAATTGATGTTAACTACTTGCCCAGAGCCAACATAGAATCTGCAAGTTTGCTGCCAGCAATGAGAAGGCTCTTTAATGGTCATTTTAAAGCCACAGATATGTAAAAAAAATCAGTGACCCTTGCTGTGTGTCTATCTCTTTGTATCTTTAGTTCCAAATTATGGGTTGCTTCTTATGTTTACAAAACAGAAAAAAAAAAAAGCCTTTCTTTAATGGTATTGCTTCCCACTGAAAACTGTTATTACTAGTAATTGTTGGTAACTGTTATTTAGTAATAATAAGTATTATTATTATAGGACATAATACAGTATAGCAGTTATAAGTATGGGCTTTCGCTGGAGTTGGGATCTTGGTGCTATCAGCTGTAAGTCTAAGGCAGGTTGGATTAAGACCTTGAAATGTCCTAAGCACTGAAATATTTGGTGCCTCTCTTCACATATAATTCAAATTACAACAGTAAAGCATAAAATAAGAATTTCTAACAGTTCTGATTTTTCTTCTCTGATGATCATTGTAATGTTTTTTTAAATACATCAGATTCTTTCTCCCCACGTTCTTATTTCTTTTTTTAATCTGTTTTCTTGGTTCTCTAAGTAAATGTTTATTTTTCCTATTTGGTAATCCAGTTCTAAACCTTAAGCAAGTTATTTATTTACCTCCTGGGCCTTGGTTTCCTAGTCTGTAAAATAGGGTAATGATAATACTCACCAGAGTCAATGTGAAGACTGAGTTGAACACATGTAAAATGCTCAGTGTAATTCTGGGTCAATTAAGTCAATATTCAATAAATGTTAGCTATGAGGATTACTAAACATTTGGGTAGCATTTTTTTTTTTACATTACATATTCACTCAGACAGATGACTTCACTTTAACTATGAAATTGGGTAGGGTAGATATGCTTATTCTACATTTCAAAACTTAAAAAGATACTCAGAGAGATGCTGTGTCTTTCCTAAGGTAACATAGTAAATGAGGGAAAGAATGAAGACCAGATTCTCCTGTCTTCAGCTGAGCACTCTTTCCATTATTGTTCCCACAGTAATCTAGGGGATGTTTAGAGAAGAGCATCGATAGAAATGAGCATCATTCTTCTTGTATCATCTTAGGTTTATTCCTTTTTTTTTTTTTAATGCCATATTACAAAGGTTAGTATCAATAACCACACAAAGGTGGTTATTGTGAGATGTGGACTTGAAAATCCTTCTTTAAAAAAGAAAATTTCTTTTAGCCTTGCTGAAAGACTTATTTGTAATAAGTCTGTGCTGTCTTCCCATGACAACAATGGCAATTTGCTTCCATGCAGCAGTGGAAAGAATACTGAGTATCTAAAGGAGCTATCACCTCACTTTGTTGCCTAGACTGGAATACGATATTGGAAAGCGCAACATTTATTCTACTTTTACATTCCACTCCTTAAAGACTTGTCAGGCGCAGCTCATGTTTGGATCTTGGATACCTTATTTTCTCTACCTCTTGTTTCTCTGTGCAACTGGAAGGACCCATTCAACTAAATTTAGAGCAATCTGGCAATGTTTAATTAATCTGTGTTAACCCATGAGATGAAAACACCCACCATATATGGTCAGGCAGTCTTGACACAGTTTCTGCAAAAGCGATGTATTCTTCTTTTTCCAACCTATCCTATTTAATTGATAGTAATAAGTATGGGAAAAAGGTCAAGTAGTTGTGCTACTTGACTATTGCTAAGGTTTAAATAGTAAATAAATATCGAATAGCTCCTGCAGAATAATCACGTAAGTTATCCCATTCTGAGGCACCCTCTCAGAGCCTCATTCCTGTTCAACAGGTCTCCATGTATCAGGGTGAATGGGTCAGCTCCAGAATCTTCTCATGGGCACTTTCAGAATTTTGTGTGGCTTTACTGAAACATCCCACTGTGAAATAGTTAGAAACCAGCTGGGCACAGAGCATGTAGCATGCATGCCCTTTGTGATTCAGGAAGGATCCAAAATAAAAAAAGTTCTGTAGCCATTGGAATCATATCACTTAATTTTGAGAGATAGAACTCAAAAGTGTCTTCTCTCTTTGAACCTGAAAATGGAGAGGTTGAGGAACAGGAGAGGAAAATAAAAGATGAATCACCCCAGAGCTAGCATCCAGGCAATGACAAATGTTCCTTATAAAGCCTCTGATTACCAATTAGACACAATGGAGTGGTGGGGACAAGGGGAGGGGAACAGTGAGTTGAGCATAAAAAATTAATTTTAGCCCCAGACTAGGCTCCCTGGGAAGCTAGGCTGAGTGGGATTGTAATATCAGGGTTATTATAATCCTGAGCATCGTACAGCCAGGGACTTTCCAGGTCAGAACTAGGCTTCCTAGAAAGTGGAAACTGATAAATATCTCCAGTTTGTATGACATCTCATCTTACCATTTCAGGTGGTGCTGAGGATAACAGGAGCTCACTTGTTTTTTCTTTTGTTCTTGACTTTTTTAATGCCAGTTTACCCCATGTGCTCCTAACTGGACTCCCTGTCAATAAAATGCCCATTGATGAATCCTGTTTGACTACCCAACTCAGAACATGATAAGGATATAGAAGTGGCTGCTCTTGTCAGACACTAGATTAGAAAACTTCCTCTTTATATTTGCATGTGTCAAATTCCACGAAACCTTGTCTTTATAGGGATTAAATGGAAAAACACTGCTTTAGTGCTTACCGATGCTCAAAGTGCCTTCATATGTATTATTACATTTACACGTGATCCTCACTCTATCCTATAAAAGAACTGAGTCTTGTATTGTTATTACTGCCATACCCATATTCAGGTTACATCACTGAGGCTCTAAGAGGCTAAATAACTGACCCAGTATCACGCAGCTTAGGGGGTAAAGCCAAGGTCCCTATCTGGATCCTCAGGTTGCACTACCTCAAAGTTATTGCATATTTTTCTATTTCTCAGAGTCATGATTTTATTGATACTGACACTAGGTTTTTAGATTTTTGCTTTGTTTTTCCATTCAAAGTATTCTCAGAAGTCTCTGCCTGGCCTAGTTCAGTTAGTAGGGTTTCTTAACCTTGACACAATTGACTTTGGACTTGAAGATTCTGTGCCGTAGTGGACTGTCTGTCCTGCACGTTGTAGGATGTTTCTGCATCCCTACTCGCACCCACTACATTCCAGTAGCATGGCTTCAATACTAAACGTCTTCTTGGGGGCAAAATCATCCCCAGGTGAGAATTACTGAGTTAGAGAAAGTCTCCAATATATTTTACTTCAAATGCTTATTGTCCTTTTATAGTTTAGACAGTATACATGTGGATAAGGGAAATTTATTTGTGCACATCTCACCCTCGATTATTGAGACTTTGAAGGGTTAAAAAGCCTATGTACTTGACGTGATGCTGAAATTCCTCAGGCCTTGGGTTTTCATTAATTCCTAGCCAGGAGGTTTTCTTTTCTTTCCTTTCTGTTTTTGGCTGCAAACATTTGGAGCCTTGCCAGATTCGAAGCACACATTAAAACAAGCCCCATCTACCTGCTCATTCATGCATTCAGGGCTAGTGTTACTTTCAGTTCAACAGGGAGGAAAATGTAGATAGTGAAGTCCTGCAAAGGGAAGAAAAAGTATAAATACGACGAAGAAGGAAAGCCATATTTGAACATGGTTTTCAAGACTGCAGAGATGTCATGGCAACTGGTGGGAGGCTGACTTAATGAATGTGTTTGAACATTGCTAGGTATACATTTTAAAGCCATCTTATATGGAAGTCTTCTAGCATTCAGTCACAGAATGTAGCAGTCAGTCAAACCAGTGCATCCCAAATATTTGCACTGCTAAATAGTCAATTTTTTTCTCATTCGTCGGGAATGAGTTAGGATTCAGAAGTAGGTGAGTTCTATTTCCAAGGGACCTTCAAACTGCTGGGGTTGGTCTTTGGTGAAAAACTGTTTTAAAAACCTGTTTAATACACACACACACACACACACACACACACACACACACACACACACACACACTGAGAGAGAGACAGGAAGGGAAGCAGTGAGGGAGGGAGGAAGGGAGAGGGAGAGGGAGAGGGAGAGGGAGAGGGAGAGGGAGAGGGAGAGGGAGAGGGAGAGGGAGAGGGCAGAGGGAGAGGGATCGAGAGAGAGAGAGAGAGAGAGAGAGACAGAGAGAGAGAGAGAGAGAGAGAGAGAGAGAGAGAAGCAGTATTCTTTAACTTGGCTGCAAATAAGATTCTCCTGGGAATTTTTAATAAACTGAGGGTGCCCAGGCCCCATTCCAGGTGATCTAATTTCATTAGTTTGGGGTGTGGTCCATGGATCAGCTGCAGCAGCATCACCTGAGAACTTGTTAAAAATGCAGGATCTCTGCCCCACCCACACCTACCGAATCAGAATATGCATTTTAACAAGATACGCAGGTGATTCATGGGCACAGTAAAATTTGAGAGATGGTGTTCTAGGCATAAATATATTTTTTTAAAGTCCCAACGTGATTCTATGTGCAGCTGGATTTGAGAATAACTGGTATTTAGAAGACTAAAATGTCTCATTTTCCTTATTCAGACTGTGCTGTTCAGTACAGTAGCCACTAACCATGTGTAGCCACACCTGCAATGTACCTGGTATGACTGAGGCCCTGAAAGTTTATTTTATGCATAGTTATTATGTCCTCTAGCCACTGAGGAATTTGAGTACGTTTTCTTGTTCAACTCTCAGGCCCACACTATGAGGCTGGTGGCTGGTGACTGGTGTTAGACAGTGCAGAACTAGAATATACTATCTCTTATTTCCTTTTATCTGTTATTCATAATGTAAATCTTCATTTATATCATTAATGAATTAAAGGGCATTTGCCTTCCTATACCTTCTGAACTTATCTAATGCATTTTGTCTTTACACTGGGGTAATAACGCCACTGGAGTCAAGAGTGTTGTCCCAGAGATGCAGAAAGTGGCAGAGGCCACTATCTCTCAGCCAGTTCATCCAGATGGTGATGGCTGCCCTCTGTTGGACATTTACTACATACTCCCCACTTCATGTGCATTTCATTAAGCCTCAATACAACCCCTGAGGTCGATGTTAGCTTTATTCTCATTTTACAGATAAGCAACTGTCCCAGAGGCCCTAGGTACGTGCCTGGCTCACAGTGTGAATGAAAACACTGGTATTCCAACCCAAGACCATCTGGCTTGAAAGCCCTTGTCTTAAATCACACTCTACGCCTTCTGCATATTCCCTTTGATACCCCAGAACAATTGCATCCCCCGGAAATTTCAATCTTAACCCAAATCTTGACAATTTAGAATTTTTCTTTCAAGTTAAATCTCTGATTTCTGCCAAGTAAGAAGCCAGCCCTCCCCACGGGCATTTATGACATCTGCTTTCTTCCATATCATCAGTTAGGCCTTTTGGGACTTCGGCAGCCTCTTTCCTTTCATGATTCCATTTCACCTTCTAGCCTATATCTAGAAGGGAAGAACTTTATTAGATGAAAGTTTCTTATACTGTTTAACAGTCTTGCTTGGGGGATCAGAGAGCAGTGAGAGGGTGCTTAGTGGTTTTTTTATTTTTATTTTACCCGGTAAACCTTTCTTTTCTGTGAATTCCCAGCCACAAGGTAAATAGCCTCATATCTTACAGGTTAAATACAGATTCTCCTTGACTTACAGTGGGGGTTATATCCCAATAAACCGATCGTAAGTTGTAAGTATCAGAAGTCAAAAATGCATTTAATACATTTAACTTACTAAACATCACAGATTAGCCTGGCTCAAAACACTTACATTTTCTACAGTTGGGCAAAATCATCTAACACAATGAGTATACTGTAGAGCGTCTGTCAGTTACCCTCATGGCAGTGAGAGGTGGACTGGGAGCTGCAGCTCGCTGATGCTGCCCAGTGTCATGAGGGAGTACCCTACTGCCTACTGCTAGCTTGAGAAAAGATCAGAATTCAAAGTATGGTATCTATGGAGCGTGTCACTTTCTCATCAGCATAAAGTTGAAAAATCCTGAATCAAACCATCGTAAGTCAAGGACCGTCTATACAATTACTGCTCTCAAACCTATAGCCTTTCTCTCCCTGTCGACGTCTCTTAGAAGCTGATAAGCATTTTGAGGCAAACCATAGGCTTCTGGCTAATGCTTAAATTGAACATAACTACCCAGAAGACAAAAAGACAAGACTAAGCAGTTGGCCCTTGGAAAAACATGGGTTTGAACTGCACGAATCCACTTACATATGGATTTTTTTCAATAAATACTATAAATGCATTTTCTCTTTCTTATGACTTTCTCAGTAAGGTTTCTTTTCTATAGGTTACTTTATTATAAGCATACAGTATACAGTACATATAACATTCAAAATGTGTTACTTGACAGTGTGTTTATGTTATTGGTAAGCCTTCTGGTCAACAGTAGGCTATTTGTAGTTAAGTCAAATGTTATACATGGATTTTCAACTGCATGAATGTTGGCACCCTTAACTCCCCACTGCATTGTTCAAGGGTCAACATTGGGTGTGTGTGTGTGTGTGTGTGTGTGTGTGTGTGTGTGTGTGTGAGAGAGAGAGAGAGAGAGAGAGAGAGAGAGAGAGAGAGAGATACATCTTACAGAAGAAAAGAACACTTGGGAAGAGGGGAAGGAAACCCATGAACATATAGCACATGGACACAAGGCACATGTTCCTGAGACATTAAGCTAAAACATTGCTCAAGTTTATTTATGAAATAATTCAATAACATGCAAAGGAGTTAGTTATAATGATGAAGAATTACATCAGATATTATGATAGCAATTGTAGTAACTAAAGACATTATTTATCTAGAATTGATTTGTGAACAGGGCAGTGCTTTTGAGCAAGAGGACTGATGAACAAAAGAATAATTTTGATGGAAACTTCTCTAGGACTTTATAAGATGCACAACTTAGTCTAGGGTACTGGGTTATGTTTTCTCATCTTTAGATACCACGATAGTCTAAAGAGAAAGGTGTACTTTAACAAATTAAAATGATAAATATTTATTTAACCATAAGTTAAATGTTTTTCATATTATATATATTCTAGGGACTCAGTGAAATATGTAATGAGACATTTGAGGGTTACTTTTAGGCACTGTTTAACTAGGGAAACAGATTTTTTTTTTAACTTCTATGGGTAATAAGTATATAATAAACTAAATCCATGGAATAATACTTTCAAGATTAGGAAAACAGGTCATCTTTTATGTGATTTTAAAATTATACTTATTTGCAATAGTGTGATATAAAAATACTAATAACACCTCACTCTATGTAAGGCATCTGCAATTATACAGATTCTTCCAAATTAAAACAATCATCAAGTGTTGTAAAATTTCAAAGCTAGACTAAGGGAATTACAAGTTTTGTTTGTCCTATTTTCACAAAGAAGCTTTAAGTTAGGTAGTAAATAAAAATTCTGGCATACAGAATTTATTTCCGATTATGAAAATCTAGAATTATTATCCTAATCATAAAATGCAATTACCCTATTTTGTTTTCCCTCAGTCCCAGAATTAGATGAATATCAAATGTTCTAACTCCTGTACAAGAACATAGCTCTCTTTATAGGAAAAGTTTTCATGTTTCAGTCTCTTCAATTTAAGTTTTGCACAAGGTTGCTGAGTCCCTCTAGTTATTTAAAGTCTAAAAAGAACATTTAGCTTCTTAGAGAAGGGTGGTACATAAATATCCAATAGTAATAATAATAAGAATATATATCCACACACAGAATGTCATTTATAATTCTATAAAGCACAGAGGGTAATGAAAGGCTCTCTAAACTGTAAATCACTCAATCGATTGTAATCATATTGCAGCTCATCTCAAAGAGATAAGGACTTTCCACTCCTCTAAAATCCCTATCAATACCCTGGCAGGCTGAAGCAGAGGGAAAGGAGGGTCAGAGGAGGAAGGAGAGAATGAGTCAAGGACAAAGAGGCAATTCTCATCTTCAGTTCATGGAGTTAATGTGGACTGGATTAGATTTCCAGTGACATTTACAGTTTGCTCCATGACATGCATTTCTTTTTCACATGGTACTTTTACAGCCTTACAGTAAGCCACTGATGCTCCGTGTCAGCCTGATTGTAGGGGTTTGCAATTTCCAGTACACTGCTGTGTAAGAACACTTAGGGTCTAGGTACATAATTGGAAAATGATAATTCAAGCCAAAAGCTGAAGGTTATGTCAAAACAAATGATAGAAACGAGTTGATAATGGGTCAGAAAAAGTAATTATCTTGCACTTTCAAAAAGCAGAAACACTTCAGAAATCTTTTTATTAACTTCTGTTGCCTTTCATGTTAAAAAATGTTGCTAATCCCCCATCCGTATCAGTGAAGTTGGTTTGATTGGAATGATCTTCTTCTGCATTCATTCATTCGCCAGTCAACCAATATTTATTCAAAATCTACTTTACATATAAATCCATGCTGGGTAATGGGTATACCTGTATGATATGAAATAAAACACAACTTCTGCCCTCAAGGATCTTATATTCTATTGGAACAGAAATACATGTATACAAATAAGATAGTTTTAATACTTAAATTTTATTGTGCAGTTATTAAGTGTCAGGCACTGCACTGAGTTCTTATATTAAATCTTTACAGTAGATGTAAGAGTAAAGAGTATTTTTATCATCATTTTTCAAATGGAAATATGAAGGCTTATAAAATTAACTTTCCCAGGGTCATTATACATGAAGACCTGGAACTTAAGCCTGTATCCCTTAGAAGGCAAACCTCATCCTCCAATGTGTTACACTACATTGTACTTGCAATTCTAAATAATGTAAGAAGGTGCATTCATTCAGGTGAGATCTGGATTCACTGGCACACGTAAGTGCCTGATAGAGCCTGAGGGCCAGACAGGGGTGGGATGAAATCTGAGCTGTGACATTGGGCTCTCTAGGACAATGCTAACAAACTCTGCTCCCTTACTAAGCATACACAAGCATAAACTGTGACGTGACCACCTACACATTTCACAGTGAGGGAACTGATAGACAGGCTTCGTTCATACATTATTTCACTTAGTATAATCTGCCCAGTTGTTGCAGGGGAGAATTATTACTCTCCTGCTTTTACAGATCAATGAACCAAGGCTCAGGGAGTTTGAGTACATTTGTTGCAGTCACAAGGCCATAAGGTGTCAAAGCTGGGATTCCACACAGATTTATACGTTCCTACACCCCTATCCCTTTGTTACCCCACTTTCCCATCATTTCACTGGAGCACTCTATTTTGCATTATATAAAGAGCTCAAATTCATTTGGTTGACAGATGTAAATTCACATGCAAATTTACTATTGTTTCCCACATCCCAATGCATGCAGTACATGCTGTAATCACATTATTAAACATTTACTAGAAATGTGCTTCTGCCCGATGTACGATTTCTAGTCTCAATTTTAATTAAACTAGATTTCTTTGCATTTTAATCACATTATAGAAATGTGGTTTTCTCAGAGTTCAATGGTGAAATCTTTATTCCAAATGCCTACTAGTGTCTGAGAGCTGTATATCCTGGGGAAAGGGATGAGGATATTATAACACATCTTTTCATAAAGGATTTTAGGGGAATAATATTAATTAGTAATAGGTAACACTGATACTGTACTTATTTTGTGCCAAGCTCATTGATTATTACATTGAATCCTTTCCACAGCATTCTGGAAGGAGATGTTATTATTATTCCCATTTTAGAGACGAGGAATCTGAGTCTCAGAGAAGTTAAGTAACATACTTTCCAGTATTGTAAGACAAGTAGGTGATAGGGCCATCTTGGATTTGAATATAGGCATGGAGACCCAGTGCCTTTATTTAGAGCTACTTTTTCTCTAAGAAAGCCAAATAATAAGCATTATAGACTTTTCAAGCAATTATTTAATTCTACTGTTGTAGTGCAAAAACAACCACACACAATACATAAATAAATACATATGGCTATGTTCTAACAACTTGATTTACAAAAAGAAACTGATGAGCCAGATTTGTTTCTTGGTTGTAGTTGGGGAGACCCTTGATCAGGTCAAGCATATTTTGAAGATTGTACCTTTGTTTTTACTGATCCATCAGCTTTATTTTGTGAATTGTCTCATCTCTGTTTATAGTAAAGGGAGCAAGATAATCTCTAAGTGGATGACTTAAATTTCAGAGACACAGAGAATATATTACTGCTAAGTGGACTAGTGTAGAGCCACTGGTGAGGTTAATTCAGGTTAAAAGAATATATAAATGGGCCAGACAATCCATTTACCTGTGCTTTAAAAAACAAAAACAAAAACAAAAACAAACAAACAAAAAAACATACACTGCTTTCTTAAATGAACACCCAAGGCACAGATTCAATTCCACCTTAATTTATGTCATGACATACATTGCTTAGAGCAAGATTTGAAAATAACAAACAGAAAGTATTAGTATTTCTCTAGTTCTGTTACTTCTATTTAGTAACTAAAAGTTGTGGTAATCCAAATCCACTTTTCTCCCTTTCTCCTTAGGGAACTTAACATACTTTTCTTTTGAATTTATGTGTTTTTATTAGCCATTGGCTTAGCCATCCTAGCCTATTCTCTGTCCTTCTTCATAAAGGTGCCAACTGACTTCTTAGCATTTATATTTTCTTCTGCCTGCTCCATGCTACGTCTATTTGCTAAGTCCCAGGGAGCATCCTTGTCATTTTCTCAGCATTGGCTGTCCCTAACCTGTTAATGGGAGCTTCCTGCGTGAGCTTCTGTTCACTTCCTGCCATTAACCTGCAATTATGAGGGTGGACTCTCCTCGTGTGTGACTAATCCTCTTTCTGCTGTTGAATTTTAGACATTTTAGAATCTGTTTCCATATTTTTTAAAGGAACAAGAACCAGGTTATGAGTTTTTACAAGTGTGTATATACTGAAAAGCATTCACAAGTTTAAAATAGATATTTAAAAATTACACTAAGGCAGACCAGATTTTATTTATACAAAATGGAATCCTTTCAAATTTTACTAACCTCAGTATTGACTATAATAAAGTTATCAATCAATTCAAAATTCCCACCACCAGAAGAGAAAGCATGTACTGTCCGACTTGGCTCTCTGCAGTTCAAGTTAAGTCACTACACTTTTGTTAATCCCCCCATTTTTTTAGCCAAAGTAGCTATATAGTAGTTGCTCAATAAATGTTATACAGCACAACTGTACTGAAATTATTGGAGACTTCTGATTCTTTGTCACACTTACACAATAACAATATATACCAAGGTAAAGAGCATCCTTTATAAACATTAAATATACCTAAGTTTGTTTTAAAAGCAATAGGAAAATATCAAATGTTTCACTGTGAATAACTTAAAATTTTACCAGGAAATTTTTCTTTGTCAAAACGATTAAATCTTAATGTTATTAAAATATTTTTACATTGCCGAGGTGATTCTCTATGTTTCCAAGGGTAGATTCTCAATATACTTAAACAAAATGATAAAAGTAAGCAAGGAGGATATTTAGGCATCCACAAAAGTTTCAAAAAAATATATAAATCTAACATAAATATAAATGTAAAGTAAATCTAAAAGCTTCTCAGAGAGCCAAGGTTTAGAAATACTTCATTTTTAAACCTATATAAAACTGTTGTGAGATGCTGTTACAAATAAAATAGGAACTTATATAAGTGAAGTACAAACTAAAATAGAACCAAATGCTTTTAGAGTTTCAAAATGAATAGCTGGATATTTTACTAAATTTTCTGTGTGATAAGAATGGAGTTGGACCTCCAGGAGAGTAAAAATAAAGGTAATAGATAGGAAAGAATATGTTGTTCTCAGGGAGCAATCGAGGTCTCCTAGGAGGTAAACCAAGTGAAGTCTAATAGTCTTGCTTCATTTTGTGACTTTCTCCCACTATGACCCCAGAGAATTTTGAGCTTCAAGTAGGTTCATAAAAGGAATTTTGAAATAACTCTTTACACATCTGTTCTTGAAATAAGTCAGTTGAACTGAGCTGGGTGCTATACCAACACATTGACTCAAAGTTCTGACCATCCCTGATCCCAGACCTCCTCAACAATTCTCTAGTTTTGTTTCTATTCTCAGTTGCTTTTTTCTTAATTCTCAGCAGTTGTATGTAGTTTATCCACAGAACTTGTTCTAAGCCCACCTTCCTAGCTGTCTAGTTGAAATGCAGTAGTGGTCGTAGATGTCTCCAATGAACACATCGGCCAAAACACTGATGAACGTTTTACCCAGTTAATCCAGCTCATTCAGTGGCTTCATAATTATGTAGCTGCATCATTCTGTCAGGTTAGTGTTGCTTCAATCTTTTTTCTGGTCAAATAGAACAATCAATATAAGTGTCCTTTGTTCCTCTCTCTTCTGGCTTTGATTCCTTGATTTGTGTCACTTCTCCCACTGTAGCTACTTAGAACAAGCAAAAGGTTGACTAGAGGGTTCAAGAGTTTGAGCAATAATTGTGAACCTTCAAACCTCACTGCCTTTTGTATGTGTGATATCAGTTGAAATCACAGTTGACACATCCAGCCTCTAGGGACAGAAGCCTTTGTTAACAGAAAACATTCAAATTCTTCTCTTACAGTATTTTATGCACTCATCTCTGTAAGTCCCTTTATTAGGAACTGAATAATAGAAATTGGACCATAGTTCAATTAGAACATGTTAAATCCAACAAGATAAGTAAGGAGGAAATCCACACATTTCTTCACTACTCATGGTGTCTAGGTTCTCCTTTCTGAGTCACACTCAGAAGTAAATCTTTGAAAGAAAAAAAAAATCTTTGGATAGCATCTTTGAGTTTTAGTTAGATGGGAAATTTCAATTCTTGTTTAGAGGTCTAAACATTTGTAAGGATTCTGATGTGATTTAAATAAGCTACTATCCCAGATAATTAGAAATAAAAACATAAAACCAAGAAAACTGAATGCTCTTCTTTCATTTGTCTCATCTCTTGCCCTAAATATACCTATCCTTACTAAAGTTCTAAGTGCTTTTTGACAAGACAGCAATGGTACATCAATAGATATTGCATGAACTTGAGCAGGCAAATAGAGTCACTCAAAGGCCTTCTTTTAATCTCTTGGATCATTATTGCAAAGATAAAAGTGGGTTTCTGAAAGAGTGAAATTCAAAGGAACCTAGCAATTAGAATGGTGAAAATACTAGGTCATCTGTTCCATTTCCCTAGTTGGTTTGCAAATTTCTACACAATGTAGACTACTCCAATTTGACTAGTATGATTTGAAATGTTACAGATTATAGAGTTTGCCTTTCTTCTACCAAGAGAAGAGATCTGTCTGATTTTTTCTCTTTGGCTTCCATAATTTTTTTTTGTTGTTGTTCAGTGCCATTATTATTAGCAATGTCATTTAAAATTATTCTGAATCGTTTCTTTTGATCCTGGATGTTTATTTTTTTACAGATAACTAGGAGTTGTTTCTTTTGTCCAGGGTGCAATGTTCTATGCAGAACATGTAAAAACATTCTCTCCTTTGAGATATTTACAAAACATCTCTCTTTCTATACAGGATATACACACACACACACATATCAGTGGGTAACTATAAAAAAAAATTTCATTTGCTTCGGTACAGATAAATATATTTAGAGTAGTCTACAGATATTTATAACTAATCCTCAGATAGCAAAGATTTAATATTATGTGTTTAACGTCTTATATTAAATGACTAAAAGAAGTCATTAATATTTTATTTATGTTCCTCAAATTTGTAGGTTTTCAGAGGTTATAAGAATCTTAGTAATTATCTAAACCTTCAAGGCTAATAGTTTAATAATCCGTTAGTGTCAGGAAACCTGCCTCTGCGTGAGGTAGCTATAGTCATCAACTTCATGAATATTCTTTAGCACTTAAGATGTGTCGATATTTGGTGTCATTGTAGGTTGTAGAGGGTATTGTGGAAGTAGGATGGTGTAAAAAAGATTTTTAAAATAAACCTTACTTCTAAGGAGACTGGAATTTCATTAAAAAAAAAATGCCCATAAGACCTAATATTCAATGCAGGATAGTGGAGTCTATCCTGACAGGTAAATATTTAATATATGTGTATAATTTCACATAATCATTAACTGCTTTTTTAAAAGTGTGAAAAAAAAAGCCCTGATTTTTTTAAAAAAAAATTCTGGTCATCGCATTTGTAATATGAACTAATATTTGAGTCATAACATTAACTGTGACATACTTCTAATTATTAGCAAGTATGTTCCACTCAAGTTGTCAATCAAAACATTTAGGAATGTTAGTTGTCTTTACTCTCTAATTAACCCTTTAGTCCCTAGATTTTGATCATTTTTGATGCTAGAGTCCAACTGCCATGCACATACCAAAGTAATGCCATTCTGATACCAGCTATTAATTTCTAGGAAAATGACTTATAATCTTCTCTAAGTGAGTTTACAAAGGTGACTTCTTGCTAATCCATAACTTTTAAAAGTTGTTAAAGAGCCGTGCCTGATTTTTAAAAGCTAAGGTATGGGAATGGTTTTTATCTTTAATTCAGTGTTTTGCTTTGTTTTTATTATTCTGTATTAGTAGGGGCTAATGAGTGGCAGGGAATATCTTTCTACTCTAAGCCTAGGTAAGGCTATAATTCATGACAAGTGATTATTCATACCCAGCAGGGACATAAACTGTTTCAGTTTTAGAAAGTTGAGGTGAGGGATGGGAGTGAAGGCAAGCATCCTAGGTTTCCCATGGACTCATTTAAGGAGTTGAAATCCATTGGTGGGGTGGGGGCTACAGTTCCACAGTATCTTACTAGCAAGCCCAGCCTGCTCTTCTTACCAAATTTCTGTCCCTCTCTTATCTGAATAATAATGGAGGGGGGGGTCAGATAACTAACTCTCTGGCCCTTTATTAACTCTATTCCTTATTACTTGTAGAGTCAACTCCACCCCTCCCCCTCCTTTCCCCTAGTCTAGGTTTAAAAATGGAGGTCAGAGAAGTGTCCATTCTTCTCTAATTTTCTCGCCCTGTCCCAGCTTTCTCAGCCTTGACCTTCCCTTCTCCTCTCAGGAGCTATGTTACTGCATTCCTTCCCTTGGATTTGACCGTTCTCTTTTCAGAATGAGGAAGAGGGCTAAAGATAAGTGACAGGAGCTCACATCTCCTTGTCTCCATTCCAGGACTCTTAAGGCTTTCACCACATAAGCTCCACAGACAACTGCTGAGCACTTTCCCCCCTCTCCACCCCAGGCCTGCATGGGAAACCCTCACACAAGAAGGTGCTTTGTTTACCCAATCCCACCTGTCCTTCCTGGATTTCCTGACTTCCTGGATGTCACTTCACGTTTGCTGCATTACAAACCACTCCAAAACTGTTATTTATTGGCTCATATTTCCCTGTATCACGTGGGTATTTTTTTTTCCTTCCAGACTTGCTCACATGGAGCCTGATGATCTCGATGGCCTCATTCACATGTCTGGGGCCTCAGCTGAGCTGGCCGAGCTGGCTGAGTCGGTTTGGAAGGCTAGAGTTTCTCTTCTCATGGTCTCTTATCTTCCAGGAGCCTAGACTGGCCTTCTTCATGTGGCAGTCTCAGGCTTCAAAAGCACAATAGGGCAGGCACCCCTATTTCATACAAGTGCTGCTCAAACTTCTGTTTACATTTCATTTGCAATATGTCCTGTGCCAAATAAAGCAAATATCAGAGCCAACCCAGAATCAAGGGGTGGAAAAATAGACTCAGCCTCTGATAGGAGGAGTGACAAAGTCCCATTGCAAAAGGGCATAGGTTTTAGAAGGGGAGTGTAGCTGTTTTGTAATTTAACATTGCCAGAGAGCTTGGGAAAGGCTCTGGCTGCTGTAATTCTTTTCCTTGATAATTTTTGGCCTCCTAATCCTACATTCAGGCCTCAAACTGAAGTTGGAAACTAATGACTGTACCTGAAGAATTGTCCTTTATCTTCTTTAGGCTATGACATTCTAGAATTACTCTTGGCTCTTTCTGCCGTGTCGCACTGGCACTTTTTTTCCCCTAAGCATTTTATTTTGTCTTAAATTAATTACTTTTTTAAAAATAAGTATCCATTTAAATTTTTTGATTTTTTTAAAAATATTCTCTCTTGATGCTTTCAAAGACTTTATCTGCCTTTGTTTTGAGTATTTATGATTTATCAATGTGTTTATAAAATGTGTTTTATTTGTATAGCCTATGTTCTCCCTTTTATTTCTTTTTTAAAAAAAAAAAAAGACGAAGACAGTGATATTATAAAAACAGGCCATGCTGGTCTCTATTTGCCTCTAGACATTTTCTCTGAGCTCATTGTTTATCATTTTTCTTTGTTTACGGCCAGATTTGAGGCCATGCTGCAGTTCTCACAAACAAATCAATTTAAATTAATTTGCCAAGTAGAGTTAACGAGGCATTGTATGAATTCAGGATCTACTACCACGACCGCATTCCCCGAGGTGATTTCTTCGCTGGGAACATTTGATTCTTGTACCACATTGCAGCAGTGTACACCTGACCTTTGAATTTGCACTAAATGATGCATGGCTGCCAACTGGTTCATTTTTTGAAAAGCATTGGAAATACCGCATAACGAAACAAGTCGGAGTATAGACAGTTCTTCCACTAACACCTTTGTGGGGGAAGAGTGTTCTTCAAGATTTGCATTCTCTGATGCTTGCCTATTTCTCATGTTCTACATGGAAGTTCAAGAAACACTAAAATGAGGAAAATGTATTTCGTAGATAATCTCTGAGGTCTCCTCAACCTTAAACTTGTAGACTCCTCTCAAAATATAAACCATAAGTTCCATTGAAGTCTACTCCCGTAAGCTGCTTTTTAATTATAAAATGCAAAAAGCAGTTGCCGAAGAGGGTCCTCGGTGGTTCTCTGGACTCCCACACGTGCTGTCCCTGCAACCCCCACACACTGTCATCTGTTATTAATAGGTTCTCTAGCAAAGAAAATTTCGTTCAGGCTGTAAAGTTTGATTCAAACAAAATAAATAGGAAAATTCAGTCCTCCTAAAAGGGGAGGACATGGTGATTGAGTTATTCAAAGGAGCACAAATCTGGGTCTGAGGTGAATAACTTCCCAGGATGCTTAAAGAATCTGAACCACGCTCCTGTTAACCTTCACTCAGAAATGATGAAGGGAGTCAGTCAGAATAGAAAACTAGTTTGGGAAAGATGTCCTGTATTGTATAAAAGGATGGATCTCTTAAACTTGGGAGTGATATATATATACAAATTTTCAAGTGTTTCATTTGACAGATAGGTTGGAGTATGTTTAACCACATTTAACAAAGTTTCTGATGATGGCTAAGGACTAACATGGGCTTATCAGTACTAGTCTTACCAAGCTAGTCTAAACTCCCTTTGGATAGCAGTAGCACAGATGAAAAGGAGATGAAAGTTGTAGTGTCTTTTTGTTTTCTGAGAAGAGTATAATATAAGGAGAGCTATGACAAGCATCTTAAGGAGATCTGCCTCTGGTTCAAATGAAACACAGATAAAGTTAATTATTCTGTACTATTATTGTGTATGTAACAAGTGACTCCAAACCTGAGTGGCTTAAAACAACAAACATTTATTATTTCACAGTTTCTTTAGATCAGGAAATGGTAGTGGTTTAGTCAAGCGGCTCTATGTCAAGGTGTCTTAGGAGTTGAAGTCAAGATATTAAGTTGGAGCTACAGTCATCTCAAGGTTTATCTAAGCCTAGGGCATCTGATAGCCTCAGTTCCTTGACATGTGGGTCTTTCCACAGGTCCTCTTAAGTGTCCTTATGATATAATACTAGCTTCCCCAGTGAGTTATGAAAGAGAGTGGGGAGGTTGGGGTGGGGGGTGGGGTGAATCACAGTGCCTTTTCTGATCTAGTCTCTAAAAACATACACTATAATTTTCACCATATCCTATTTTTTTAGAATTGAGTTACTAAGTCCAGCCCACATTCAAGGTTGGAGACTCAAGCTCCGCCTTTTATGCAGAGGAGTTTCAAAGAATTTGTTGATTTTTAAAGCCTCCACATAATCCTCATAATCTCTCAATTTTTCAGGGTCTAGAATGAATGCACAAAAAACATGCTTATCAAATCGGCAGATGACACAAAGCTAAGAATGGTATCTCCTACAAGAAAGAAAAGACCTAGAGTTAAACATCTTTTTATCAGGTTGGAATGCTGTTATGAAACAGTAATGAATTTAATAAGATATAATAAAAGATCTGCTTTGTAGTTCATGAAGTTTTTTACATGAATGCAAGGTGGACCAAACACTCTGGGAAGCAATTTAATTGGAAACTATCTTGAGTTTTGGTTGGAAACAAGTTTTCTATGTGACTGTACTGTGATGTGGTTGTTTAGACAGCTGTTGCAAACCAGTTTATTAACCAAGTCAAGGGTGAATGGTACGTGGCACAATTAATATTATTTTTAGATCCCTTGGGAATAATATATTCATTTATAGGCACAAGGTAAAAGGTTGGTTTAGAGGACCTATAATTTATAACCACCAGAGATTCCATAAGATCCACACATAAGGCATACTATAGCACAAATTTATTGTAAGATCTGAGATACTGATATTTGTGTGCCTTTCCTTTTGATGAGGATAAGAACATTCCTATTTGTTACCCATTGGAATTGTCCTCTTGAACCGTCTACCTATCCTCTTTGCCTTGTAGGAACACCACCATATATGTTTGAATGAACAAATTTTTTTTTCTACTAAATATTCTAGCAGTCTGGCTATAAATTCACTGAGCTTGATATCCTCTTTGTGAGAATAATGAAAGGAAATGGGAATAGGGAGTGGGAGAGGAAGTCAGCTAGAGAGAAATGAAAGAAACCAACGAGACCAAAGAGAAACAGGGAGATCACACAGAGGATGAACATGTAGGAATGCATGGATCACGGGGAAGAGTAAGCCCCCAAATAACACTGTGGCTTTTACAACAAGGGGGAAATAAATGATAAAAGAAGCATACCTAGGGGAATCGGGAAGGGATCATATGTCAAACGACTGAAGACTGAACATTAAGGCTTTATGTTGAAAAGGAATTTGAAAAGATTTGACACTAAAATTGTGTAGTGAAGTAATTTTTGTTAAGTTAACTTTCTTTTTAGTTTAATCTTTATGAATCAGGTACTGCATAATAATAATAGTAATAAATCCTACGTTGAGCACTTATTTTGTACCACACACTATGCTAACTGCTTTGCATACATTTAATCCTTAGTTAATTCTCACAACCCTACGATGAAGTTATTATTATAGTGCTCGTTTTATTTATGAAGAAACTAAAGCTTAAAGACATACCAAGACATATATTTAACATGTTTGGAACTAGACAAAAATCTAGACATTAAAACTGACTTTAGGCTAGCTTCAGGTCATATATTAGAATAATTATAGAAGGGGAAAAATGACATTTGAGGAAGAAAATCAAGTTATATATTCTATGTATAGTCAGTTTATGTTTTGCTAATTTATAGCATGTCATTTTTGAAAGCAGCTCTTAAATAAAGATGCTAGATAGACCTATAGTACTGAGGAAAGCTCCATTAAATATTACTTGGAAATATTCTCTTAAACTATGAAAGGAAATAAAGATATTTTAGTTATCTGGACTTTGTGTTTTAAATCATTCTAGGAGTGAAAGTATCCTTGATGGATGAAAATAAGCAGAGAGAAACTCCAGGAGCAGTGAGCTTCAGGAGAGAGTCGAGATGGCTTCAAAATACAGGGAAAGGGTAGGGGTTGGTGACGTATGTTTTAACTGTTGCATCGGGGTTCATGGTCTTTAGTATAATAGCACTTCAACAGGAATGGCACTTTGATTCGGATTTGGGATATGAAAGAGAAGTTTAATGTTGATGTGTTTGCACCCAAACTCACCTCAGCCTGTCTTGACAAAGGTCAAGGAATAGGGACGTGATTACTTGGATAGCTGCACTAGGGATACTTCTCTAGCGTGACCGCCATTCCTATCCCATAGCCTAAGGTATTCAGATATGATGACTGAATGTGTACAAGCATATCAGTGAGAGAACAGAGGCAGAGTTCAATGAAAACATCAAGGCTGGAAGGGTTCTAGAGGATTTTCTAGGCTGGGATTTTCCTTGCCGTTCCACTCATACATACATCTTCCCTTTCACTATTTATTGGAAGAAAGATCATCCATTTTGGAGTCTTAGACATGCGTTAGAGAAAGATGCTGAGAATTAAAACACAGATTCCCCATTCTCAGATTCTTGCTGCTTCCCATGAGCTAAGTCCTTGCCTGGATTATAACATTTAATTTGCGTAAAATCTGGCAATATAGATATTATCTTCATCTTTTTTTTGAAAAGCTAAAAAAACTGAGGCATCTGGATTAGGTATATTGTCCAAGTTCACAGAACTAGTAAATGTCTGAGATAAAATTGCATCCAAAGTCTGTCTGACTTAGCCACTGTTCTTTTTGCTCATTTTTGGAGCCATCTTTGCTTGAATAGCTCAACTCCTATAGCCTAGAGATGGTGGATTGGTACTATGACTTTGATGTAGGAAGGAAATGATAATATGTCTGTTCACATTTGTTTTCTATTTTTGAGTATATGCAGAAGGCATGAGACACTCACTCAGCTTCATCAGCCAAGTCAGGTATGCTGCAATGAGCCACACTGCTTTCTAGGGGCAAACATCTCATCCCTCAGAAAGATGGTTCTCCCTGGCTCATGGAACCACTTACGTGAATCTGAAGTAGCTCCCTTATTTAATAATGCCCTGTGCTCTGGGTTTATTAATTTACTTCCCCCAGCCGATCAGTTTTCTGCTCCAAGAGATTAATTTCTTTACCTCGGCGCACTAAAGGATCAAGACTCACAACATATAAATGGTTCTTTTTTCTTCAACCCCAAAAGTGTATTGTGAGGATTAATGAAATGATGCTTATAATTGCATTTTGAGTTCCTTGGTAAAGGCACTTTATACATATAAGATATTAGTTCTTTGTTGAGGTCCATCCATCACTTACAAGTTGCCAAACATGCTAGATACCCTCTGTGTATTACAATAGCCCCCTTTCTGATGTTGAGAGAGTTCATCTGGGTCAACACCAGGAAAAAGACCAGAGCCGAGCTCAGAGAATTTCTCCAGTTCCTTTTCTTTAGTGTCTTATATTGGCTTTGAAACCCACAAAGTGTTGTTTGGGGAGAGAGATATTGTAAGAACCTCCCAAAATCCCTACTACTTAAGCCAACCCGCATTGATTTTCTTTTGCCTCTGGCTCTAATACATAATATTTATTCTTTGACTGTTCATTAGACCCATAGTCTCATTTTTTAGTGTCAACACAACAATAAAGAAAACTTTTCCTTCCTTTATTCCAAGATTCAAAACAAAATGCAAAAGTACCTCTGGCATTAATTTTGTACAGATGAATGTTGTTACACTGTTCCTATTAGCATGCCCACGTGCTTGACAATATTTCAGATGGTATTAATGGTCTACCTGCAAGAAAGCATTTTCTGCCAGCCTGGTGCAAATTGCTAGAATCTTTAAGCCACTCTTCCTCAACTTAACAGTAGTATATCATCATTAACTGTAGCTGGACCAAGAAATTACATTTGTCAATGTCTGCATTGCTCTTTTACTTTCAATGGATTTAGAAGCTCACTTTGTTTTGGAAGTTGGGTTAGCTGAGTATATTTCAGAAGATACAGACAGATATACAAAAAGCAACACCTAGATGATTTAAGAATATTTAGGATATTTAATTTTCTGTGGATCTTTGGATGATAACCTTTGTGGGACCAAATGGAATAGGTTATCTTTTGAATGGAGTCCTGATAAAGCTCTGAGAGGATGGAAGCACATCATGGAAACAGTGTACATTTTTTTTTTTATCATTGGGAAAGAGTGAATCATATTAATGATAATAGTTTAAATAAATTGAATGTTTTTCAATTCCCAGGTTTTCTATATGCTCTACCTCTTAATATCCTATGCCTAGTCCCATGGTGAATTGGGAAATGGGGAAACTGAGGCTAAGTGACTTATACAAAGTCACATAGCTAGTACATGATAAAGTTAGAACTCAAAGCCAAGTTTGTCTATAAAGCCCATGTTCTTAACTCCTATGCTGTAAAGATTATGGCTTTAAGAAAATTAGCATAATGTCTAATGAATAGGATCTATGTTTGGACAAATAGAATGTAAAAGTGGTGTTGTAAACGTTATCTTCTGTGCTATACAAGAGTTTTCTTTTAGTTCTACAATTTAAAGAATTTTACTCCTTTGAGACTGCCAACAAATTTCAAATTTACTCTTTGGGACTGTAAAGAGGGACTGATGTTTGGTGACCTATTCAAGGATCAACTCAATTTCTTCGTCTTATCTTCCTCTGTTTTCTGTTCCTTTTATCTCAAATAGATTCACTCAAGTGTAGGAAACATGAAGTATTTCTGCATAAATGTTGGAGCTATGTGTATGAACCAGTTGGGTCTTAATAATTTCGCCTCAGTAGTCTGCTCTTTACAATATTATAATTCAACAGTGCATGTTTTGTGTGTCTCCAGGAGTTGAAACACTTGATAATGGAACCAGTAGTACAAATGCAAATAACCACAGGGTTGCCAGTGATATAAAAATCTCAGTATCTGGCCAAAATTGGAAGGGGATACACACACACACACACACACACACACACACACACACACACACACACGCAAATCCATACATTTATTTTAAGTAGAATAAAATGTGACCGATATTTTTTTTTCTAAAATTCAGTTCCATATAGGTGAGTGTCAGATCCATGTAAATAATTTAAGCAATATCTATTTGAATATCTCTTTGTGCAACCTATAGATTTCTCAGTGTGGTTGAGAACTGAACTCATTACATTTTTTGGTCTAATTAGTAATGCACACAGGGCTCTTCTTAATCGTATTATGGCTTTACTATCCATAAGGCCAGTCTTTCTTGAGGATAACATCACTTTCTATTGAAGAATTTATTTCAGTGTTTGTTTAAATTTTTGTACGCATTGCTCTATGAAATGTACAAGTGAATGTTATTAAGGATTTAATATGAATGTATATGAATTTGATGAGGCTTGTTCACCTTTCAGAGTCATCCCTATGTATGTATTCTTATATTAAGAAGGTTGTTTGTTCTTCAATCAGTTTAGCAAATGGGGCTCGGGGCAAATGAACTCATTCTTATGCACATGTTTCTAAAACAGTTCTCTCTAATGTTTGAGATAAATTAAAATAAAAACCAACAAGAACATGAAAAGAGACTAAGAACAATGTTAATGTGGCAATTTAAACCAATTTGGTTTTCCAAATGACCTTCCATCTTTCATAGCTTTTAACAGTATGCAAGATCACTATCCTTACTGCCAGATACTATCAATCTGCTGTGAAAACTTAAAACTTTTTTCTAAATGTCTTTAAAGCTGAGGTGGAGAAGAATGATTCTCTCTTTCACTTTTTGAAGGGTGTATGGTTGAATTGTGGCTATGCTGTCCTCCCAACGTGTCACTTATTGATTGTCCAACATAGCTTTTTTCTTTTTCTAGCCTGTAGCATGTTCCAAAATAATTTTCTCTGGTTCTTTATGTTTGAAAGAGCATCAAAGGGGTGGAGGAGATCCTTAGGAGGGCCAAGCACCCTATGTATTTAGAGGAAGTAGATCACTGCAGTTATTTAATTAATTCAATGCATATAAAACTGGAAATTTGGAACTTTGGGCACTTTTAACTTTTCCCTGGTTGTTACTAAGAATATTTAGCTTTATATTTGCTATTGACTTCACTAATGCATTGTGCAGTGAGCAGAATGAAGCTTATTACTATATTTAATATTGTAGCCTATAATGATAGTTACAGAAAACCCAAAGTAACAAAATATATTCAAGGTGAATCTGGCACAACCCATTTGCCATTTCTCAGTATACTCTTGTGTCAGGACTAAAACTTGAGAGGGATCAAAGCTCATGAAGATAGATGACATCCCTTGGGATATCTGTCTGCTGTAGAGTAGGATTAAGACTTATAGATACAGGTTCTTTTCAGAAAATTGTATGTTCCTTTCCTATAAAGAGAATTTACCCAACTTTATTTTGGGTGAATAGACTTCTGAGTACCTAGATCCACCTGGGAAGATCATAATGATCTCTCATCAGTAGCTATATTAACAGGTATTACTAACTTCTTGAGCTATGGCCTTGTTGAAGCGCCAAGAAGTTAAGTTGCCTTTCTGTTTTTTTTTTTCTCATTGCCTGCACACTTCTTTTATTTTCCATGAAAAATAACTTTGAGGAAAACTTTATACACTCTAATCCAAAATCGTTAGTTGTTCTCTCCATTCATTGCACTTTCCTCATTTGATCTGTCAATATATTATGCTTTGTGCCAGCTCTACAGGGTCCTGTAATGCAGGCTGAAAACAAACCCATAGTTGCCCCTTTTATAACTTGTTGTTGGTGGTAGTGGTGGTTTATTCTTGGTTAATGAGTATAATGAGTCAGCTTCTTAAAATAATTTGTTCGTAGGAGAAATGAATGGGGAATCTTGCAGGCATCTCACAACATTGCCACTCTTTTCCCATCCTAACCCTCATGGAAGGCAGGCACCAGGTTAGTCACATGTGGAATCTGCCAATAACTCCCATATGGAGCCGGCACTTAGATTGAAATGCCATGTCAAGCTTCCGTTCACTTGACCTGATGATATATTCAATTCTATCATTTTTTCTGGCTTTTAGGCTTTTTTTTTTTGTAAATGATTTCTAAGCCACTTGTTTTGAGACTTTGATTAATTTTTAATGTTGGTAATTGGGAATGGGATTCCTTAAGTTCTAATATAAAGCTATAAGTCAAAGTAGTGAATTAGAATTCACTAGTTTCTCCTTGATCACTGTCAGGTTAATTGAGATAGAACGGTTCCCAAAGCATGGTTTTATAATAATAAAAGCACATGCTTTAGGGGTATATCTCCACAACACTACTCTCCATGTCTGTCCTAATTAGCGAAATCATCCAGGGGTAGAAATAGTTATAAAACGAAGAAGGGGGCATACCAGCACTTAAAAACATTATGTTTGAGGTTTGACACTAATTAGCTATTTCATGCTTCGGAGAAGTATCTGTAACAGGCTTTAAGAATGGATGCTTGTTCAGGAAGGATCTCTCATAGGAAGGTGAGAGAGAGAGAGACTAGGTAAACATATAAAGAATGCATCTATTAGTAAGTAATAAAGTGTAGGTGTTCAAACAGCTGCAGATACTATATCATTGTATTTATAGCTGCCTTTGTTTACAGATATATACTTTGGGGGTCCTTTTTTTTTAAGTTGAAACAAATATGGACAAAAGAGTAGAGATATAAAGAGTCATCTGTAATGCTCTATGTATTTAACATAGGTGATGGGATACCAGAACCTCCCTTATGGAATAAGTAGTCTCACCTGTCCATCAAGACTTAAATTGTCTTCTTGGCTTCCCTCTGCCAAAGGAAGAGCAGCCACAAACACTTAAGATTAGAATAAGGAAGTGCGTGGGCCATGCTTCTGGTTGGAAAGAGCTCAGTGAGAATGGAGAATAAAGGACCGAGACACTGAGGGTCCCCTACCGTATTCTTAAGCTTATCCGGCAGGCTAATTACTCACAGGTCAAAAGAGATCTGTGTGCCTCCATTGGCCCAATTAAGGTATAGTTGGGGTAAGAGATGAAGAGCGAAGGTAAACCCATTCTACGGAAGGCCAGACTTCTTACTGATTCCTATCCCATGCCACATTTCCAAAACCTGATGGAGCACGGCATAGCTAACACTAACCTGACCTCAAACCTGTCAACCAAGGACAGAGTGACTTCGACTCCACCTCTACTAAAGATAAATTGATATCTATCTCTAAAAACTTCATAAAACAAACCAAAAACCTAGGATGTTTTTTAATGACTTATTGACTTTTCAGATTATTCTTTAAGCTGTTTTTTAAACTTTAAAGGCAACACTGATAATGAACGCTTCCAAATGGTAAAACAGAAAATCCCCTTCAAATATAACCGGCCCGTAGAGGAGTGGCTGCAGGAAAAAGGTAACCGTCGTTAAAACTTTTATTTTAAATTCATTTGATTCTAAACCCTCATTTTTAAAGCCTGCAAATAAATGTTCCTTAAATGATAATCGCCTGCTGCATAAATGACTGTTTTAATTTTCATTATAATTTGTGTCAGCTTCCACCTGCCATATGTTGATAAATCATGCTATAATACATTGCCATTAAAATACAGTTAAAGGGACTAACATCTAGCTTGCTATCAGTGTGACAACCACAAACAAGAAATTCCAGGAACCTCTAAAAAAGAAATGTATTATGGCAATTTAACCACTGCATGACATTATTTGTTAATTTGTTTTAAATTACCTCTTCTACCAAAGCTTTCTAAAGGAATTTCAAAAGTACTTTTTAAACTTACATCTTGAGGCTGTTTCGGCTTTACTATCTGTAGCATGGTTAATAACAACAACAACAAAATCATAGATAGATTCTTGTTAACTAAAACTGCTTAAAACAAATGTTATAAGGGGAGCCATGTTTAACATTTGTTTATAAACAAGGAAAAGAAAAAAGAGAAAAACGAGTTTTGCCTTTTAGATTCAGACCTCCAGAGGCAAAAGTATTTCGTAAGAGGTTAATTGTGTTCTAGTTGCTGGCTGAAACTAAAAATGAAAGCAAACTTATTTTACATTTTGGTTGTGTGATATCCTTATGTTTTTGATATTTATGCAGCAATAGTGTACGTGGGCAGGGCAGTGAGTTGGAAAAGGAAAGGCTCATGAAAGGCAAAACAGCAGTTTGTGATTTGCTGAAGAAAATAACCACTCTGTTAATAAAAGAGGGCAGCGGTTACACCTGACGTTAGAATTTTCTGTGTGGCTTCTATTTGTTGGGATGTAAACTATTGTCTTTAAATGGAGAAAGGTTTCTATCTTTAAGAAGCTATTTTGTCTTCTGTTCCTTCCTTAGTGAGCCAGTATAAGCTTGTCTTATCTCAAGACCTGATGTGAGTTTTTAAAATATGTAGAGACTTGATTTGGTTATATAGAAAAAGTCATTGGGTGTATTAGTATACAGCCTAAAAAAAAACCAAAGAACTGCTACAGTTTTAAGCTGGGTAAAAACATTCAACCTTTAAACACGGAAAATCCTGAGTCTTAACTGTTTGCCCTGTTTTTAACGTATGTGGTCTAATTAAAAATAAATTAAGAATAACTCTAAAAAGCAAATAATTTCGTCTAGTAATCATCAGTTCATAAAGTCCCTTTAACATTAAATATGATGATTGCCTCACTTTTTAAAAAGGAAATGAAAACTAGATGCATGTCTGAGTCTCATGTGCCTGAGAGAACTTTTTTGTTTCTTTCAATTTTATGTTAATAATATTTTATTTTACTCCATTGCCTTTTGAAGTCTAAGTTTAATAGCATGCCAGGCGTTTTCATTTGTATAAACCATTATGAAGTTATTAGTAGGCTTTTAGTTTTCCTTACAGTAGCATTGTTATCAGTTGGCTTTCATATAGAAGGACGCTTTTAAACACACAACAAACTGAGGGGTTGGGACTGGGGCAGGGGTGGGGTGGTTCAGGTGGGATGGAGGGAGGCATTCTAATTTCTTAATTAAATATGTATGTATTTATATATGCACCTAATAATGAAAATAATTATTTGCAGTCTGAGAGTTTTTCTCCTCTACATTATTTTAACCGAAATTACTTTTTTTATAATTTGAGTAACATCTATTCATTCTATTGCTTTACCCCTTCCTCTGTCTAGCTAACTTTCCCTTCAAAAAGAATAGACCACATATACCAAAAGACCTTGTAAAGAGTAAAAAAGGGTAAAGACAGAAGGTTGATTAGGCAGATGTGTTAGGAAGTACTCGAAATACTTGTTTAGAGTGATTTCTGTCATTGGTAGCGTTCCCCGGTCTATTTTCTGGCTTACTATTGACTGACTTTCTGACCTTAAACAATCCACTTAACCTTTTTATATCTCAGATTTCCCATCTGAGGAGAGGAGAAATAATACTGCCTATTCCCCAAGGGTGTTCTGAGGTTTAATTAATTAGTCTTTGTGCAACACTGACTGGAGACGTGCAAAGATTTCATTTAAGCAGTATGTGAACTTGATGTCCAAATGAGGTAACAATTAATAACTTCTAAAAGGATGGGCACCTAAAACAAAGCAGAAAGTAACCTGCTACAAAATCCCGTACTGGCATTATAACCAAATTTCGTGTTATTGATGATAGAACAATTCTCAGATTGGAAAATAGATGTAGACATCATGATCGCTTTATCGAAAAATCAGGATTGATCATAATAAGTGACAATAATAAGATCTGGCATTGATTTTGAGAAATCTTGTGCAAATGACAAAGCTTTCTTGTCAGTCCTTATATCCCACAAAGGGAGAGGGTAGTGATTGATGGCTGTTTCTTGCTTGTTCACTTACTCCTCTGAGCAGAGAAAGATAAATTGATCAAAAGAAGACAGGGCAGGAGACTGAGAGTATCTTATTATTACTTTAGTGATTGCGAGCTTTGCTATCAGCCACATAATACAAGGTACAGAGGGCTAGAAAAGAGTCTTAAAACAAAAGTGAATCTAGCCAGAAATGGACCATGAAACAAAAAAGCCACAGAAATTCCAATCCTTCCTGTGGCATCATGGAAAATTGAAACACAGACAATCTTCTTTTCTGTCTCACCCTCTTCCACCCTCCAGTGTCTTGTTCTCAAGCGATTAGTCCGATTTCTCTGGGAAAGCAGCAATAGCCAGAAGTGGAGCAGTGGCTTAATCTTGTAGCCCAGGAAATGTCTTCCCTGTCTCCATGCTTTGGTCAGTCTTGAACAAACAAGGCCACTTTACAGAGTGAACTGTGGTAGCTGAAATGAAAGAACTCCATTATTTCTGGCCAGTGTAATTCAGCTTTGCATTTCAATCCTCTCTGACCCTTTTTATTTTCAAGCATTGCCAGAATAATATCACCAGGAAAATAGATGAGGACCATTTTAGATGTGAAGTGCTTTCAGGAGTATTGGAAATATAAAATGTTCTACCTATAATTAGTTAGAACCATTAACTGATTATCAATACTAGATCATATTCAAAAACAGAGATGAGTAAATATTACTGTAGATATCATGATCACTTTATCTAAAAATCAGGATTGATCATAATTAGTGACAATAATGAGATCTGGCATTGATTTTGAGAAATCTTGGGCAAATGACAAAACTTGGCCAACAGTTGCGTGAATGGAAGGGATAGCTTGGGGCTCCTTGATGTAAGATACTAAATTTTAGTCCCAGAAATGTCCTCCTATTAGGTAACTTCTTACTTATATTAAGCTGTAGCAAATGCCTCTGTAAGGTTGAGGGAATATTTATTCTCTTCTTCCATCATGGCATTTCTGTTGTAGTAAGCTTAGGGCTCTCAGAAAATGCTATTGTCATAAAATAAGCAGTAAAGAAGTATGAGCTCCAGGTCTTTACCCAGTGTTATTGTGCTTTGAACTTTTGCCACATGTTGTATGAAAAATGAGAGGCCAAAGGACAAGCAATGTTACATATGCACAGGACACTGAAGGAATTGGTGGGAAAATAATGGAAATCTATTAGATCTATTTTGGTTGCACCCTTAGGATCTGGGAAATTCCATTATCATTAAGGCCAGCAGATTTCATTTCCATGCTCCAGATATTTTTATAGAATGAAGATCCTTTTCATTATAACAAAATTACCTGGCCAATTCCCCATACTGCAGTGTTTGAAGCTTCCAAAGGTGTATTATTTATAAATCATACCTGGCTAATATGCCCTTAAGAATTGTTCAAGGAACAGAGTTGACTTTTATATAGAAAGTTCCCTCTGAACAGATGTGTTCTCCTTTCTCTGCTTCTTTCATTGTATAGAGTTAAAGACCATATAACAGTAGTAGAGGTTAACAGCCTAAACATCACAGTTTGCCTGTATTCATATTAGAGATTGTGAAGCAAAAACCCCAGTCTTTTAAAAATATATTCCCTTTTATTAAGCAGGCAAGAATAATAACAGAACATTGTTCCCAGTCATTTATAGGTAAAATAATTAAGGGGATTATTTTAAAAATGAGTGAAACATTGTTTGATCACTGACTAAAGTGAAGAAAAACTCAAAAGGTATATATTTAATTCCATTGATAAGTTTCCCCTCTTCTCCATAGGGAAAAGCAGAGGGAAATAATCTGAAGAGATAATAGCATAGAATGTTTTAAAACCTTTCAGGGTTTTCTCAGAGAGATCTAGAAGTAGTTGGAGGAAGATAAATTGAGTTATACTATTCTAAAGTCTGTTCTACCATGATTTCATTCTAAGAGATATTTATCCACAAAAGCGTAAATGGTTCCCCACAGGAGAACACCAAATAAAGTGAGCTACTGATATTCTCCAACCCATTAACATACCTCTGTAGCATTTTAAGGAGTTTTATGTGTTTCTTTTTCATTAATACCCATCCTCCCTTTTAAAATGTATTGATTTAGAATGACATCTTTTTTCTCCTCCCCTCCCCCATCAATGCCCACTATTTTCTGTATTTTAGGAAGACATTTAGTTCTATGACCATAATCCCCTCACCTCAACATTAATAGAGATAAGAAATGATTTGTCATGATGTTTATTAAAAAACAAATCTAGATAGAATATTAAGCATTATGAAGGTTCCTAGAAAATGAGGTGTTTGGTGACTAAAATGTTCATTTCTATAAGCATGCAATGAATCCAAGTCTTAATTGCAATTTAATTTAATTTAATTTCAACTAATTTAACTTAATTATCAGGCCTAGTTTTTAATTCAGTTTTCTGAGTTACCTCACAAAGTCTTTGGTATTAATAACTCTTTTAGTTATTATGTTACTTTGTAGGTTAAAAAAATCAGTGCAATTGGCACTTATGATTTATTATTATCATCACTTGATTTGGGGTTTCTTTCAGTTTTCCACAACTGCATACCCAAGAAGGTTACAATACTCTTCATCATCGAACTGAGGTTCTCCTTCCTCACAATAAGGAAATAGATTTGATTATTCGGGTTACGTGGGATATTCAGCTAGACAGTGGAAGAGTTAAACATAGTGAAATGTTACTTGCTAATATTTGCATTGGACTTTTATTTAATTCTGTCCCTTTCATTTACTCAAGGAAGCCTGTTTTTATGCCTGGTCCATTCAGACCAAGCAAGGCAAAAAGAGAAAATATATGGGAATAATAATGTTTCCTCCACCCAACCCACTAGGCCGGCAGTTAACCATCTTCAACACCCAGGCTCAAATAGCCATCGGCGGAAAAGACAAAGGACGCCTCTTCCAAGGCCAGCTCTCTGGGCTCTATTATGATGGTTTGAAAGTACTCAACATGGCAGCTGAGAACAACCCCAATATTAAAATCAATGGAAGTGTCCGACTGGTGGGAGAAGTCCCATCAATCTTGGGAACAACACAGACAACCGCCATGCCACCAGAAATGTCTACAACTGTCATGGAAACCACCACTACAATGGCTACAACCACAACCCGCAAAAATCGCTCAACAGCCAGCATTCAGGTAAGTCTTTCTCCAACGATTAATTGATTCTGCTTTTTTGTCTTTGAGACATTCCTATCACAGTCAGTATAGCTAGGTAGCTAGAGAGTCTGAATTAGAATGTTTATAGAAAGGATGCCTACAGATGCTCATAGTAATGAGACTCAGGAGTCGAGAAAGACAAAGTCATTCCTAAAGAAGTTATTTAAGTCTTGTGTGCACTCATGAGTTATTACTCTTAACATATTTACCACTGAAATGGTAAAGTTGTTGTTCAAAATGAGCAATGGTTAACACTTTATGAAATATTCTCTCCTCTTATTTATTATATTTCTTTTCTTTTCAATAGCAAAAAGAGAAAAGGGGAAAAGAAAAATTTGTTATCACAGGAAAGACTATATCCTAGTACAGTTCTAGTCACATCCTCCTGATGGCTTTACTGGACATGATTTATTCATTTTTGAAGCCAGTGGGTATCATTAAATCAAGAGCAATTGAAACTAGAGGTTCATCCGATCCTTATAAAATGCAGTCGTTGTGTTTGATATTAAGTGTTGATTAATCACGTGTTATTTTTTTGTTCATTTTGTTTCCTTTATATTTGACTAAGATCCTAATTACATTAGAAAATTTGAAGGCCTGGGTTTAGCTACGTAGGAAGTTCTTATTTTGTGGTACATTTTTTTTTTCACTTAAAAGTAATTATACCAAAGCTAAAATTTAATGCTTTGCTAACTCTCTTGCCATTTCATAAATCTAGTTATTAGAGGGTAGGAGGTTAATCGAATTATTAGCCTTAAATGCTCTGGCATAAAATAAGACGTTCCGATTGCTTGTGGGGAAATTACCCCAGGCTAGTTAGTGTTGGTTGAAAATTCAGTAGATCAGTACTTCTCCTTTCTGTTTCTTAGTTTTAAGAAAATATCCTGGGGCTCAATTGAATCTTTGACATCACCCTTCTATTGACTTTAGTAGTCATTGCAAACTTAAAGTCAATCAATAATCAATTAAACCTCCTGTGTGTTCTCATTCTTCTGAATTAAGTTAACTTAAGTTTGGTAGAGTTTAAAAGTGTCGTCTTCCTTTTTCCATCTCTTTGAGCCAAAATGTCCAGCTAGCTCCACAGGCGTGATTTGAAGCTATATGCACCGATGATATTGTCAGGCCAACCCATGTGTTTTAGAAAGGCGACAGGGACCTGGTGAGGAAACAGTCTCACAGCCCCAAGTGCTGTTCCATGCATACCTACACCCATGCTCAAAAAAAAAAAAAAAAAAAAGCTTTTTCTCTGATATTAAAGCTATAACTCCTGACACTTCACTCTACTCACTGAAAAGAAGATAAAAGGCAATATATATTTCTATTATGACTCTCTATAGCTCAAGAGCAGATCTGTTTATTGTTAGTGAAAAGATACTTCTGTCTGCACAGGCCTTGGCAGACTTGTTTTGTTTCTGTCAGAATACCTTCCACTAACTCTGTGGGAAGCAGAGTCGCAAATGGCTTTTTCTTCATAGCTGTGGCTGGTCCTGTAGTCTTTTTTCAAGGCCAAATTTTCACCGACCTCAGGAGGATTTAATGTTACATGGGGACTCACGGACTAAGCCATGGTAATTAGTGGTTTTTGGCTTTCCCTCCTACAGAAAATTCATAAATGGGAGCAGATTGGGTGAGCCTTTCCACAAACCGAGAGAGCCACAGCTTCTGGAGAAGTGTAGAGCAAATCTTGCCAGTGATTATGACCCTAAACATCAGAGAACCTGTTCTCATTTTAGCGGATGTGGCTGGCTGGAGGATGCCTTCTAACGACAGCCTCCTGTCTGGCGTGTGTTTGTTTTCCTCTGAGTCCAGTAATAACTGGATTACATCTACATGTCTCTCCTTTTGCTTATATCAAGGCTATAAAAATGAGTTATAAATATGTTGACGCTCTTTGTTTTTAAGGGTGTGTAAATACATATTCTTGGAAGAAAGCCAACAGGCTAGCAGAATTGGATTAGACTGAGATGAGGTATAAAAAAAAGCCCCATGTTCTTTATAAAGATTAACTGGTGGAAATAACTTTATGCCAATGGCTTGGGGCATTTTATTCTTGCCAGCTAGCCATAAGAACTCTGTCCTGGGCTCCATGAAAACTCATAGCCTATCTTGTCTGCAAGCCTATTCTGATCTCAAGTACAGTCCATAGACCACATCAAGCCTAGGTTAGGTCTAGGGATCTAACAATCCTTGGATTCTCTCAATTCCCACACTCCAAATACTTAGGGTGAAGAAGGTCAGTCTCAGAATCTCTAATATGTCCTCCGTGATTCAGCTAATATCCTTAGATAAAGTGGACCCATAAAGACTTGAATTCTGAGAGATACTGCAGAAAGGAGAAAAAAGAAGTAGGGAAGACTGAATTTTATATTCATCGGGCCTATCATTTGCTTTTCTAAACGATTCTCTGTTCTGTCCCCCTTTGTTTTGATTGTCCTAAAATGATGCTCTTCCAGGAAAAACAGAATCCACAAGTATAAAATCCCGATTATTCAAAAATCCACTGGTCCCTTCTTAGAGCATAAGCTGAAAAAGCATCATTTGAGCAGTTCATTTCTGATAAGACCTCAGTTAGTGTTGATTTCTGATCAAAAGAACACTGCAAAGTACTTTCAGTGCTGCTCTTAACTGTGTGGATGTGAATAAAAAGTTTTCAAGTTGATATGGAAGTAATTGGTGCTTTGATCTTGTTGATAACCTGGTTCATTACAGACCTACTTGTGAATTACATGGGCTATGTTAAATTACAGCTTAGGTGTCCAAGCTTCAGATCCTCACCCTGTATTAAGAAGGATGTCTCTTAAGTGCTCCCTAAATAAAATAATAATAAGTTAAGATTGAGAAAGCAGGTGGGTGGGTAATAATTCTCAAGTGAAGTTCTGCCGCTTAGAAGGTGCTCAGTAAATATTTTTTGAAGAAACCAGAAAACAAAATATGTTTCATTACATACCTTATCATCGTCTAAAAACTAGAAGAGGCATAGCTTATGGAGCATTTTCCCTTCTGAATGGTTAGTGTGCTTTGGGCAATTTTATTTATTTTTTTTTTTTTCCAGTGGTAAGGCTATTGCAGAGTGATTAAATGCATGTACTTGAAGTCAGACTTGCCTGGATTTTAAAACCTAGTTCTTTATATTAGCTAAGTGATCTTGGGCAATTCACATGTGCTCTAGTTAACTTTTGCTATGAAACCAACTTTCTCATTCAACTTAGTGACTTAAAACAACAATTATATCATTGGATCTAACAAAATGCAGGGCTCAGCAAGGCATTTCTTCTGCCCCATGTAGAGTCTGGGTTACTCAGTGGCTACTCGGGTCTGGAGGGTCTGACTTCACTCATGTGCCATGTGCCTGGGTGGGTTAACTGGAAACACTGGATTCAGCTGGGTCCGTTTCCCTCTCCACATAGTCTTTGTGACTCTTCACGTAATCTCTGTGACTTTCCATGTACTCTCCAGCACAATAGTAAGACTTCTCTCATGGAAGCTCAGGGCTCCCAGAGAGAGTTGTCCAAGAGACAGGAAGTAGAGGCTGCCAGTTTCTTAAAACCTGGTCCTGGACACCCACACAGTGTCACTTCCATCACATTCTGTTGGTCAAAGCAGCCACAGACCTTTCTCAGCTTCAGGGAAGGGGGCATAAACCCCACTTCCAATGGAAGGAGTAGCCAGAATTTTAAACCAACCTGTCTACCACATTGTAAAACTGGGTGAGCGGGGTCAGAGCAAAAGGTACTGCTAGTGCTTACACCGTGTGATTGTTATGAGGATAACTAAGTTAATATAAACAAAATGCTTAAAACAGGTACATCATGAAGAGTATGACTAAATGTGTTTTAACCTTATTTTTATATTCTATCCCCACATTTGGTATGCAAGTCACTACTCTCTCAAGCAAGAATCTACCTCAGAAAATGGGGTTGTTTCTATAGACAGTAGTGTTTGTAGTTCACAGTAGGGGCTAGGAGGTTTTGGGGGTAAGGATTTGAAGGAGAGTCAGAGTAGAATTTGGAGGCTGAAATTAGTTCTGGCAAATAAAAGTTCTCTAAGGTCCCCGGTCTCAGATACCTCACTACCCACCTTTTGCTTTCTCTTCCATTTTTAAACCAACCTGGGGTTCTGTGGTTTTTGGAGATTATGTTCAGCTATGAAATATGTCTACACATATATTAGGGGTTTCAAAGAAGAGGAATTTAGGATTCTTGCCATCATGGAGCTTACAGTCTAAAGAGGGCAAGAGACCTTGACATGAGCTATCAATATGAGGTAGCAGCTTACAAATGGTGGTGTATTGAGAGTGAGGGATGGTATATGGGATGACTGGCTGGATCTCTTGGCTGGGGTGGTTATGACTGGGCCTGTAGATGAGTACAGTCAGATTCATGGTGACAGGAACAAACCCCAGGTTGGTTGAATGTCTGAAGCTAAGTTATCCAAGTCAGAGACAGTAAGTAATTCCTGAGGGTGACAGCCAACTTCGACTAGAATACAGAATGCATAGAGTAGATTCGTGCGAGACAAAAGATCCAGATTCTGAGAGTCTTGACCTCACCCCCTACCCCACCATGGGAGAGGACAAAAAAGAGAAGACTGGATTGGGTTCCCTGGGGGTCTTGCTACCAGGGATGCCCCAGCAATTGTTCAGGCACTTCTGTTATGTTACAGCTGACCTGAGTGTCAGTGGGTTACTATCATGACACTGATAGGTCAACTTCTAAAAAAACAAAGTCAAACACAGTAAAATTTCTTGGTCCTCATTCAGTATAGATGACAAAGTGTGAAACAAGTGTCGCTTAGTCATAATTTTCAGTCACCAAGACCAAAATGTCCCTGTGAGAAAGGGCCAAAAGGAAAATAGTCCCAAGAATAATGTATATTCTCTTACCTAAGGCCTCCAGACTGAGTCATCAAGAATGCAGTGTATTCTGTATAAACCACCATTTGGAATCACTTATACACTATTAGCATGATACTCATCATGACCCATTTTTTGTTTTATTTTGTTTGGGGCATTGATAAAAACACCTTGACATTGGATCAGTGCTGCCTGGCACCAGAAAATTACCAGAAAATGATAATACTCAGCTTAGATTACAACTATCCTAATAAACAGTAGAAATGAAAGACTTGAGAGCTTCATGAAGTTGCATTTTTATCTCACATTCACAAATCCAGTGGTCGAATGTGAACAACTTTCAACGATCCCAGAAGGAATCCAAACTTTTTCAAGCTTTGTAATAATATCTATGTGGAAGGTCCCCCTTCTGGTCTACTTTTAGATTTAGGCAATAAGAAGCACACTTCAGCAAACAAAGAGTGACAGCATGTTGAAGGGAAAAGAGTACACTTCAGAGTCAGAATGTCTAGTTCTCCAGGTCCTTTTGGTTACTTAACCGTGTATCCCTGGGCAGGTCGATTAGCCTCTCTAAGCGTCTATTTTATTATCCGTAAAATGGGCATAACAGTACCTTTCCCATGGGTTTGTTGTAAGAAATACACATGTTCATGTGTGAAAAGAACTTAGGCCATGGCCTTCCCCATAAGTTTCCACTCAATGCTGGACATCCGGGAACCCTTCAATCCAGGAGACTGTCCCAGAACTCACAGAGCCTCATCAAGCCTTCCTTTATGTTTGAATAACCACAAGATGAACAATTTTGTCTACATCGACACCAATCCTCAGTTACCCAGGATTTCCTCTTGTGGTTCCAGATTGAACCAAAGTCCTGAACTCATCAATTAGAAGAGATTTCTATGGGAGATTCTTTCATTTTTCTGGAGTGGAAGTTGGCTTTGCTGAACAGTTATTGCACCCAGTGTCCTATGAGAGTGAAGTATATGAAGTTGCCATTTTTGTAGACCAAAATAGTCAAATATCAGCTATTTCAGGTGGTTCAACAAAATTGGTATCGATGGCATTTTGAGACTCTGGCTGGAACACCATATTTTCTCAAGGTTCTTTGACTAATCCAACTGTCTTGAATTGGAACTCAAAATAAATCTACCTCATCTTAAACACCATCCTCTAACAGGATGTAGATATGTTGTATCAGGAAGGGTTATACTTACCCAGAGAATTAAACCCTCTGAGCCCCTCCAATTTTTCCCCACTGCCACCAGCTTTACAGAAATGAGACAAGGAGTCCACATCATTTTCAAGCCCTTGCTTTTACCATTAGACAACAGAGCCTCCGGGGGGAGTTTATTTTTAGGATCAGGGCTTAGCTAATATTGATTAACAGCCTTACATAACGTGTGGCTCCCGGGCTCGTTCCTTTCCTGCCAAGCCTCATAACTGGGGAAGGCACTGAAGATTTGTCAGTCTAATTAGACTTCTGCTGCCAGCCAAGAAATATCTTGTCTCTTCCTTACCCTTATACAGGTACTTTTGTTTCCCCTCTCAGAGAATAATTTGGGGAGAAGGAAATTGGACTCTAATTTACTAGTAAAACTCTCCCGTGACATTTTCTCTCTGGAAATGCATTATTCTTAAAAGAAAGAAAGAAAGAAAAAAAAGGAGGGGGAGCTTGATGTGTTTAGCTCCCTCTTAAAGACTTACACATTGACAGAACAAATAAGCCAGGGGAGAGAATGCAGTGTAGCTTCTTTTCATCCCCTCTTTAATATTTTAATTTTAGTGGATGAGATCAGCATTTCCCAAAACTTGAGTTTAGTCACTTAAAAGGTCCTCTGAGAAGGTCCTCATTGCAGATGGGTTGGAAGTCTGTGAGTTTCAGGAGAAGTTGTAGAGATGCCCTTCTAATTGGGCTGTAATATTTATAGGGTGGAATTTCCACCAGAACTGCTGATAAAGTGCTAGAACTTATTTTGAGCCATCTGAACAGCTGGGAGGCACGTGGGGTCAGCTCTTGGCTAGTCACTGTGGAGGTCCTGAAATGTTGTCAAAGCTCTGAGGGGTGTTTTTTCCAGTCATCTGAAGTCAAAATCCTTACTGTGTGGTGTATGGACCTCCTCTTTGCTATCTCTCTGACCATACTTTCTACAACACCGCTCCAGGCACATGGTTCTTTTTAAACTTCCTTGAACATAGAACCAGGATAAGGGAAAGGGGAGAGGGATAGGGTTTGCAATTACAAAACTGGATACTGTTTGTATTTAAATGTTGATATTTTGTTTATCATGGATTTTTTTTTTGCATTAACATTGGTTTTCACATATGACGATAAAATATTATTTATATCAATAAATGAATTTTGGGGAACCCCATTAAATATTACACCTTAGATAAGTGCCTCATAACTCAGACTTGCTTGAACATACCAGGCACGTCTTTGACTTTTCACTTGCTAATTCTTCTGCCTAAAGCAGCTTTTTCCAGCATTTCATATGACTCATTCTTCATCCTGGTTTCTGCTCATATGGCACCTTTCAGAGAGTTCTTCGTTGATCGCACTTTATAAAATAGCACTCTCTATCATCTCCTGCTTCGTTGTTTCTCATAGCAGTTACCTGTTCCTGACAGCATATCATACAATTATTGGTTTATTGTCTCTGTTTACTAGAATGTGAGTTCTACAATGGCGAGATCTTTATATCAGGTACTATAAGAGCACAAGCAATACAAGTAAATCCTTAGTCGGTATTGATCAAAATGTATGAATGGGCAACAGTCCATCAGCACCTCCTCAGAGAGAACACATGCCTCTTAATACTTACAAGTTGAATCTCACTTCCAAGGTTGAGGCTCACCAGTGGGGATGGTTATAAGCATAGTTTTGCTGCTTTTAAATCTTTGCCTTAAGAATAAGGAGTCCCAGAGATGTCTCCTTGTCTCTGGTGGGCCAGATTGTTCTTGTTTTGTTTCTGGTCCTTCATTCACTTTTCTTAGGATTTTTTTGTTATCATAGTAGCAAGGGCTGCATCTAGCACTCAGAGTCTTCGAAGCACTTTTGGAACTGTAATATCACCAATCTCCTTCTCTAATTTTCTCATTATTCCTATCCCACACCATCAGTTCTTAATTCTCCTAAAACCTGCCTTTAAATATAAAATGATTTTTAATGGCCCACCTCTTCTATTTGTTGATACGGATAAAAAATTAACTTGAGACTCATTTTCCTGGTTGTACACATGTGGGTAGATTTGTGGGTATCTTCTATCTGCTTTCCGTTACCCCTTTTGTTTTTCTCTAATGGCCGAGTATGTTATATGAACCCATTTATTCCTGATCACAACCCTATGTTTCAGCTGGCTACATAGTTACCTGTTTTCTTCACGATCTTTTGAAAGAACATTGATGGAAGATACTATGAGAAACCATTAGATCGAAAGCAGGAATAATCTCTATGTAGTTTATCACTTGACATTCAGGGCCTGGAACAGTGCCTGCCACAAAGAGGGGTTCGGTAAATGTTTGTTAAAGAAAAATAAAATGTATTAAATAAATGAATGCTTGTCTGCAGAGGAGGCAATATTATTCACGTTCAAGGCAGACAAAGAAAGCTGAGAAAGCAGCCTGGTGTGAAGGAAAAGAGTGCATTGAAGCAGGCACTAGGAGACTTCTCAGGGATAAAGAAGTGGTTCAAAGCATGATTCTAGGCAGACCTTCATCTACCAGCTGTGGGATTTTGGCTAAGTTGCTTTTTGGAGCTCAGTTTCATCATCTGAAATATGGAGATTACATCATCAGCTTCATGGATAGGTAAAGATAATATAAGTCAAGGGCTTAAGTCGGTGTGACTTAGTAAAAGATGATTATTGTTGTTATTGTTGTGTTACTTTAAGTGACATTTCAATCAAGGTCATAGTAGCACCTAATTTTTATTTTTTATTTTGTTTCTAATTAGTCATTTGACCTCTGACATGGCAATTAGTTTCCTTGGGTTGCCACGCTTTTCTCATCTAACAAGCATAAGAGTAGATTCACATTATCTCTATATAACATCTTTATTTTTTTTAACTATCTAACATGGTGCCTTTTACATACAGTTAAATAGATGGATAAATGAATTAGAGGGAAGAAGGGGAAGGACAGTTTAGAGGAATGAGAGCAAGCAGAAACACTAATTATGTTGCTATAAGAACTATTTGCTCATTTCATGTGTTAAATGGTTAAAGCTGAGAGAAATGAATAGAATATCTTTGTTCTAATTCAAATAATATAAACAATGATTTTTTTCTGTATCCCCTCCTCTTTTCTGAAAACTGTCAGAAGTGATTTCACAATGATAACCCCTATATAGAAGATAAACTACTTATTATGTCTCTTGACTCGTCAAAAAGAATCAATGATTTTGGTTTAAACTGAGGTCCAAGAATTTTTTTTTTTCTGAAAATACATCTCTTTCTATTTATGCATGACAGGAGAATGACTTCCAGCAGTAATCATTGCTAGCCAGGATTTTCCCTCTCTGTCTTAGACGAGGCGGTAGGAGTGGTGGGATGTGCTTTTATACATTTCTGATGCATGTTTGAATGATTGTAACAATTAGAAACACACCGAGGCTGTTATGACAGACCTGCCTTTTGAAACCTTCTAATTAATGCCTTGGGTTGTCTAGAGAGCAAGTTCTGTTAGCTAAATGGAGAATGTAAGGTTCTCCTTGATTTTCTCATCATCTAGGGATGAGGTGGCTGGGGAAGTAAACGCACATCATTTCTGTGGTGGCTAGCAATCACTGAGAGGATTACTTGATGGAAATTTGATTGACTTGTGTATACAATGCAATCTCTTCTATCTCTCATCCCATCTGATGGTGTGTGTGTAAGAGGGAGGGAGATCGAGAGACAGAGAGATCATGTATATTTGCATATGTTATCTAGAATAGTGCCTCTTAAACTGCTATGTGTATACAGATCACCCAGGTGATTTGTTAATGCACAGATTGTGAATTGTGATTCATTTCAGGGTGGGGCTTGAGAGAATGCATTTCTATCAAAATGATGTCATGCTGCAGTATGTGGAACTCATTTTATGGAGCAAGAATCTGGTAGATATTTGCAGTTCCTGCTGAGTTGTTGTAGCATCTGTTTACCTATCTCTTCTAAACAGCCTCCCCAAGTTTAGTTCAGGGCTCTTAAAGACAAGAAATCTTGCTAACCCAAAGCATTATGTAAGTGAAGGAGTAGATACCCTACTAAAAATTAGCAAAGAACAATTCATCCCATTAAACAGTCCTGCTCCTGGTCCCACTTGTCCCCTCAGCCTGTTCCTTACTTTGTTACATACTCCTGAGGCAGATGGGGAAAAAAAGTAGGTAGAATTTAACTTGTCATAATATTTATCCCCCTTTCTGAGAGGGTTTCACGATGATCACCAATGAAAGCAGAAAGACGTGAATGATTTTAATCTGCAGTAACAATGGAGAACCAGTCCTGACCATCTTGAGCAGTATAAATATATAAAATGACAGATTTTTCTCCTCTGTCTCTCCACTTCCCCCTCCCAGATACTGAGAGAGACACATATTCATGCACCCACAACTCATACTATAATACACAATGAAATTTCACCCAGCCTTTATCTCAGAGCTGCTGTTCTGATGATTAATGCCACACTGGCTGGGAAGCTATTCTGCTGAGAAAGACAAGGAGAGAGGAAGACACATGAAATAGATCTTTCAGGCCATTTCTCATTATTATTATTATCATTATTAGTTCTTACTGCCCTATCTAGCCTGTTAGAGAATGCTTGATCTATTGGCCAGGGGAAGGGGATGACATTTGAAAGCCGATTTTATGAGAGAGGAATAAGCAAGGACAATGAAATAAACACTTTTTACTAAAGAGAATTGACCTGCATGGGGTTTTGTTTCTGTTGTCATTTGTTTTGGGTTTTGTTTGTCTGCTTTATTATTTTCGTTGTTTTCATTTTAAAGCCAAATATAATAGATGCCTCCATGTGTGTATTCTGTGTCGCCCCCCCACCACCAGACATTTATTTTTTGCATATGGTCTTTTGTCTTTATTGAGTCTATGCAAGAATCAATATGATCTAACTGATGCAAATATTATTCCTGACCACTTATGCAAAAGACCAGACAGAATAAGTTCATTACTTTGTAATTTTCATAATTGCCTCCATATCCGGTTGATTCCGAGTTTCTACAAGGGCTACTTAAAAAATAATAATAATTCTGGGGTGTGTATTGTATAAACCACAGTGTCTGATTCTCTCCTGTTTCTCATTCAAAGAACGAGTATTTGCTAAGTATTGTCTGGCTCTGTCATTTCAGAGGACGACACAGCAGCAGTCCTTGTTGGAAAGATGGGACCATAATAAAAGCATTAGCACAACATAGGTGTCTACTGGTAAAATGTCAAATGCATAACATAGACAAGGTTTAATCTGATTTAGAAAACGCTGTATTTGCAAAGTTGAGTTTAAGAAGATTTAGAGCTGTAGTGCCCACATTTAACCTCAGTTTTTGTCGTATTTTGTAGTCAGTTAACAAATATTTGGGTAAATTGAGTACCTAGTATGGGCCAGGTACTGTGCTAGTTGCCTGGGCTACAGAAATATACAAAACTGATTTTTAAAAAAATCTTTTTTCTTACAGAGCAAAAATCCTGTTCCACAAACATTGGGTACCTCCTGAGTGCCAGACTTTGGGGAAACAAAAAATGAGATAAATGTATTTCTGCCTAAAGGAACACAGTCTAATAGGGTTCTTAAATATTTCCTGAATCTAAGCAGACTCATTTTTAGGTCAGTTTCTACGGAAACTTTAGCACACTGATCGGCTATTACAGATGCAGAGGCAAAAGCCATCTCTATTTAGGTCAGTGCTAAGAATAAAGTCTTTAATTTCTACTCGAAAAAGACAACTTTCAAATGTAAACAATGTCAAAATAGCAACACTAAACCATGTTACAGTAAAGTGCATTTAAAATACATTTGGTCTCGAGGACCAAGTTACAATATTTATTGCAAATATTTTGTTTATTGGTTGGAAATTATAATCTCGTGAATTGTTAATATTGGAAGAATCTTGAACAGTGTGTAATTATTGAGCCTCATACAACACCAGGTGAGATTGAGAGATGGGCCAACCTAGTTTCAAGTTCCGAATGGTTTCATCATTCAAAGCTGTATGTCAGGGGCGAATTGCTCATCTGCCTTTTTTTTTTTTTTAATTTAAATAATAAGCATGCATTAATTTTATATTTTCACTTAATTTTTTCTCTAAGTAATACAGTTTAAAAACCTCGCCCTGATCCCCCTTCAGGATAGAAGTGCCATTACTTCAGCTGCTTGAGGGTTAGCTGATGGCTCTCAGCTCAGTTCTTCACTGGGAACTGCCCTTGACCAAAGAAGCCACCTTACCCAAGGTTAAGCCTCTTCTTGGGAGTGGCCCATATCTAGTGAGCAGTGGGTGGGCTGGATGACATCTAAAGATCCAGTCCCTTGTTTCCCCTGTAGGTGTTAGGGTCAGCGGAGGTCTTTGTTGCAACCGCATCGAAGTTCACCACCTCCTCCCTCCTCCTAGTTTTCGATGGCACTCTCCCCAAAACTTCCCACACACAAAACTAGGTCTCAGAGTCTGTTTTCTAAGAAAATGAACTTAAGATAGTATCTAGAGGCCTAGGGAAAACAGAAAAACAGAACAGAAGTCTTTTTCCTCTACTTCACCATGCCTTATACCCTTTCAGATGCTTTCCTCCATATTTCTAATAATTTGCTTCTGTTTCTTGCCTTTGTAGTTTTAAATATTAACTAATGACTTCTGACTCTGGAAGAAAAGGGTCGGGTTTTCTCACCTCCTCCATGTCCCAACACATACATACCTCCTCACTTCCAATTTCCCAATGAAATTCTGTCACATTTTGATTGAATCAGTTGACATTGTTACGATTTTCACCTATCGAGAAAAATGTGAGCATACCATGTATTCATTTATTCCACAGATCTTTACTGGGTGCTTAGAATGTTTCAGGCACTACTCTAGAGACTGAGGGTACAGCATCCTACTGTTAGTAGTACAACATTCTGCTGTTATGGTTGTATTTCCTTTCTCCTGTAACTCCTTGTTAATAAATCCCCTCATTATCTCTTGAGCATATTTTTCTAACCATTTACCAGTGTTATAGCTAGCATAGCTATAAAACTCCTCTTAACATAAACACACAGGTAATCTATCATCTCCATTTTTTTCTTGGAGACCCCCCTGCCAGAGTCTTCTATCCAGCTCCAGTCTGACCTAAGTGCTCTGTGCACCTGCCTTGTCATCCTGGATCCTCCTTGCTCCACATTCTGGGAAATCCCTGAGCTTCACTTTTATGTCGAATCCCAAGTTTTGTCTTTCTTAGTTCACTCCCTCATTCTGAAGGTATGCATCTTTCTGTAGCTTCTGGAGAAAAGGCGGGTGAAAGGTGCAGCCATTGAAATTTGTCTGTCTGAAGAATGTCCTACTTGTCCTCACCCTTGATTAGTAGTCTTCCTGGGAGGGATTTGTAGGTTGGAAATCATCTTCACTCATAAATTTGAAAGCTGTTGTCCAGTGTCCTCAGGCATCCAGTGTTGCACTTATTGAAAGAACAGTCTGATGCCTGATTCCTACAATTCACCAGTTTTATATTTTCTCTCTGAAATCTCGACTCTTTATCGAGAGACCTAACACTAACACTTACACAGTTCGGGTTTCCAGAACCACATGATGCTTTTGTCCCATGTTGTTACTTGCCCATTAGCCTCCCTCTGTTGGCAACCTTATTTTGATATAATTTGTTCAGTCAGGCTATTACTAAGCATATGTAACACACACACACTGAATATAACTTCAGAAAAGCATGGAGTTTTGAGAGTAGCACATGGTATATGGAGCCTTGAGAACTCTGTATTATATTATATCTAATGTATTATACATATGAACTAAAACTTACTATGATCAATGCAAAATTCCAGTAAAAATTATTGTACTGCTAGCTCCTTCTATATACTAAAGTAAAACTTTTAACTGTTTTGTGTTCCTTTAGAGGCCTCTATTTCTGTGGGTTTTTGTTTTGTTTTCTATTTTTACCTTAATACTCATTTTCTATCCACATCAAAGGGACTATGAATTAAATAATATGTATAAGCGCTTTGTATATTTTACACCCAGAAATGAGCATAGCTCAGTTTTCTGCTTCACACCAGATGCTTATATTTTTGAGAGGGGCAAGGATTAGAATTATCACTTTGGAATTTTTATCCTGTGAAATGTCAGTGTGTTTGCATGCCATTGAGTTCCATCATACAGTGTTTGGTGATAAAGTCTGTTCACTTGGCTCTCGATTTCCTTTAGCTTTATCACAGTAATATATTTATTAGCTTCGCATGTGCTAGTTGGTAGGAGAAGAATTACCCCCACATACTTATTTTATTGCCCCTCATGAGGAATTAATTATACACTGTAAGAATACAAATGGGGTTCCACACACACAAAAAAAAATAGTGAGTTAATGTTGGATATATATCATGTATACTAGAAATATGATTTGATTAAGTAATTACACTAAATATGAACCAAAGTTTTCATCCATTGGAGGAGAGATAATTGGAGGCCACTGTGAGAAAATCACAAATAGGAGGCTTCAGGAGAAATTTGAGTGGCAATGGCAAGGATGTCCCCAAGGCTATTTCTATAGGGAATCATTTCTATCAACATTTCTAACCAGAAAACAAAGATTGCTGGAGGCTCCGAAGTAGATCAAAATATTTGAAGAAGGAAGAGGATAAATAGCAAAATTCACTCTCAAGGCCATACTGAAAGCAGCTATAAAATATTTTTTTGACTCCTATAGCCGTAAGGGGATTTGTGTTTTAATTTGCAAGATTCGGTGCAAATGTCTAAACAACTTATTTTTGTTATGTTTTAATCAGTAATATGCATAATAATTAGAGAGAATTATGAATCTCAAAACAATACCAATCATGTCATTCATAAGAGGAGAATTAAGGTGTGTTCGTGTTTCTCCTTTTCTCCCTCATTTTCAGTGAGGTACACTTTTCTGTTTTCCTCTTCATCGTATTGGGTGTTTTTATAAGAGGGTTTTTTCTTTTTCCTGTTGTAAACATTTTTTCCATCTCAGCATCCTTTTCAAATTCAAGAGACATTTTACTTTGCAATGTACAATGAAAGGCGATTATGTTAGAAAATATCAGAGATGGCTTTGTCATATCTGGTGCTGTTAAGTCACGTTTTATCTTAAAGAGCTCAGCAAATGAGGCCGAGGTAATGATTTGACAATTGAACAAGCCTCAGCCAGATCTTCCAGCCTTCCCTGCAAAACTCCCTAAGGAGAGAGAGACCCAGGTGGTGAGTGGAATTATTTTTTCTTTAAAAGGCTGTGGAGGTTCTGGCAAACCTATGTTTTTGGTTTTGCTTGCAAGACGGTCTTTGTAGGGAATTTTTTTTTCCCAGCATTTATTGAATTTAAGATGGTGGTAGGGAATTGAAAAGGGAAGACTAATTGCTCAGTAAACAGCTAATGGCTACTGCCTACTGCATGGAAGGATCTGGAAGGAGATGGAGGGGTGAATAAGACAGATGTATGCTGCCTGTCTTCGTGGAGTTTACATCATGTGAAGAAGGCATAAAACAAACCAATTTCAAAAATAAGTATTTAATCACAATTATGACAAGTTCGCTGAAGGAGGACAAGCTGCTAAAAAAGCAGAAAGGGGCCTAAGCTAATATTCTGATCTGGGAAGACTTCCTTGAGGATGCCGTTTAGGAGCCGTGCTGTTCCAGATGAGACGTTAGGTAGGTAAAAGAGAACAAGGAGTTTGCCAAGCAAAGGAAACAGCCTATGCTAAGGCCTTGCCATAGGGAACATACAGTATCATGTCTCTCAGTCTTTGGCCTATCGTTTGGCTCTAACGTCTGGAAACATACCACATTTGACCATGTTAAGTGACCCGTTAATGCCTACAGCTGAAAGGCTAGCAGAAGGCCACTCAAAAGGTTTCCAACAGGATTAAACACTGTCCCATTATTATGATGGAGTGATGTGCGGTTGGCTGAATGAAAGTTTCTGAAGCTAGATTAATTGTCATGACTAGTTTGAATTGGCTTCAAGTTCTCCTGTGCTGAACCCTCTTTATTACTGCATAATTGGTCATATAATAGATTACATAATTGTCATGGATGTCATGTCACTAATGTCACAGAAACTGTCATACAGTGTAATATCAAAACACCTCTAGGTTTCCAGACTTTACAGCCATCCTGTATTTCACTCTTATTTCTTCCTTAGAATACTAGTAACCAGAAGTCAGTAAGTAGAAAACTTCTGATTTTTCTTCCTGTTTTCTCACGCCTTGCCTTGGTTTTTCTTCTTGTTTCGTGGAAACTGTGGAGTTCAGTGGAAATTTTCCAGCAGTTTAATTAGCCTCTCTATTTAATTTTAATAAAAAGTCTGAACCAGAAGCTGGAGACAATGTGCCTGATTCAATTCATAGATGTCAATTTCTTTTTAATTGTAATTCTTTTCCCTAGTTCTTCCCACTCTCAGTGCCCAGGCACAGCTGAGGCTTGGGTTATTATAAGACTTTCATGCCTACGCTGTCAATTATGCCTCCTGCTTTAGGATTACATTCGTTTATTATTATTGTTCTGATTATTAGTAGTAATAATGGGCATCTCTACCCAAACCCAGGTGAGTAGTAGTTTTCACAGTCTTTGCCTCCAAACTGAACTTGTTTTAGATTTTTACTCAGATTGTTCCTTCTTTAATGGCATGAGGCACTGTTTCCTGTGTTGCATTTAAATGCTATTTTAGATTACTCAGAAGACAAGGCTTTCTAGAAGATTCTTCTTGGTGTGGAGAAGTGGCATATTTTCCTTGGGTAGGATTCACAAACCAGTGGCTATCAATGGATTTTTTTTTTTTTTTTTTTTTGTAACAAGTGCTTGAAGAAGTATTTGAACTGGCAAAAGGTGTCTATTGGCTCTCCAGTCTTTTTCTTAGAAAGGCCCCAGGTCCTCATCCTCGAAAGCACACATGACTTTGACTCCCATGCTCACTCCAGAAGGAAGACGTTCTGCCTTTCTGATGAAGGTGTCCCTACCACTATTACTAACAGAACAGCAACATGGTCCATATCACGTAAAAATGGTATATTGGCCCCGCAGCAATATGTTAATTCTTTCAGACTTCCTTCCCAGACTCAAATCTCAATGTCTTCAGTGTTTAAAACTACATTCATAGTAATGTCACCCAGAGAGCCTCAAGAAAAGAGATCAGAACTTGGTGGAAAGTCAAGACTTTTATTTTATTACCTTGCACTTTATCTCTTTAGCAAACCAGAAGAAAGCAATGCAATTTAAATCTGAGTGTGTAAAATGTTTGCGCTTTAAATTATAAATGTCTCTCAATGATACAGTCTCTGCAAATAACATTCTGTGGATTTTCTGGAAGAATGATTATGATGGCTCATCACCAACTTTAAGGTACTCAGGCTGTTGTAGTGCCTTTTCTTTTCTTGGTTTCGTTTTTTCACTGTGACTCTCACTGATACAATTTCTTAGTCTCCCTTATCATATCCTCTTAGACCATTAAACCTTTCCCTATAAAATGAAGGATTTGGCTCAGAATCCTAGAGTGAACCATCTTTCCAAGGCCTCAGACTCTCAGCTCACTCATTCAACAAACATGGGTGGGGAGGATGGGGTGATTTCTGCCATGGACCAAGTACCCTTCTAGACTCTGAGGCTGCAACAGAAACAGAATGGAAAATTGTATATGTGATTCTAGTTCTTATGGAACACACATTCTGGGAGCAAGGTTGGAGACTTCCAAGGAATAAATTTGCAAGAGAATGTAGTATACACTGACAAATGCTATCAAGAAAATGAAGCAAGGTGAATGTTACACAGGGTTTGTGGTAGGTGGGTAGCTACTTAAGGGACAGTCTCTCTAAGTAGGAAACATTTAAGGTGAAACCTGAATGATAAGTAGACCCACGCATGTCAAGTCTAGGAAAAGAACATTCCCAACAGAGAGAATAGGTTGTGTGAAGGACTCTTATGTTGAAACATTTTGGGGAAGTTTGAAAGAAGATGAGTATGGCCGGAGCAAGAAGTGATCCGTTAAGAGGTGAGATCTGAGGAGTGGCTAGGGTCTGGGTCATTTGGGGCCTGTTAGGCCATGGAAAGGAATTGAGCAAACTATTAGAATGCCGTAGGTAGTGGAGTGGCATGACGTGATGTATGCTTTTTAAAAATAGTTCTGGCTGCCATGTTAGAAAAGATTATAAAGGAACAAGACATGAGTCACAGATAGCTAGTATGTTACTATGGCATCATTTCAAGTAAGAGATAATAGGATCTTGAACTTGAATAGCAACTAGACCTCTTCTACACAGCAATTCAGCTTGATTGGGTTGCCCTGCGTCTTTTTTTACTTTGCCTCTGAATTGTTAAATCTCTAAAACCTTAAACCATACTATCTCAATTGTCATACTTACACCCAGTTGCTTTCCTGCTTCAGCAAATTTCCATTAGTCTATAAATTATATCTCGTTATTGCCCTCAACTCCTCTCCCTCTGCTGTATTCATTCTAAATCATTTCTAACAGTTTCTGCCCTTTACACAACTGGAATAGTGCCTTCAGCATGGGCCTAGAATCCTTCCCTTTCCTTTCCTTGATCAGCAACCCCCTCTTCTCTAACTTTTTTTTTCAACATTCTTTCAATCCTCCACCTCTACACCATTTGGTTTCAAATACTACTTTCAGAAGAAAATGTTCGTCAGTCGTGAGTTTCTTCAAATTCTTCTACCTCTAAGTTTACCCATATCAGTGCTCACTTTAAGAGAATCTCTTCATCCCTTTGTTCAAAATCTTGTGTTCCTCATTCCTCCACCATGGCCTCTTCCCAAACTTTTTGATGTCATTCAATGCCTTCATTTTCTACTGGTGCCATGACTGTCATTCCTTTCAGCCTGTAAATATACCCAGGGCTTTCCCATCTCAAAAGCAAAATCAAAACAATGAGCAACAGTCTATGTACCTTTTCTTAGCCCTTCAATCAGCCAGCTCTGGTTCTCAGATGAGGACACTCTTTCTTTTCTTCATACTCAAATTTGCTGAGTTTTATATTTGCATTGATTTCCCTTTCTAAACAAATAATTCACTTTTATTGCAGAGAAGAATCACAGTTAAATGAATTCCAACCATGATCTCACCATCCAGGATGAATCACAGGTTCCAACCACTGCTTTTTTTTAATTCCTCATCTACCAATATTTCTTACACACACTCAGCATTCTGGTTACAACCTGCTGTAATTTTAGACACATTGTTTTTTCTAGCTGGGAACATATAACATGCATGAGAGCATGCTTATTCACCTTTAAAATGATGATTATAGAAATATTAACGTATTATAACATATTATAAAAATATGACATAATAGAACATTATGGAGGAAAAAATGGGTTCATATATTCCAACTGTTTAGACCAGTTCCTGATACATATTGAGTACTCAATAAATGTTAGCTATCATTACCATTATTGATTTTTTTTTCTTTTTACTCACTCTCTCTGCCTGGAAAAATAATCAAGACTCAGTTCAGATTCTGCCTCCTTGTTGAGTTACCTACCTTCTCTTCCACCCTGTCTCTGCCAGGCCCAAGTCAGTACTATTTTCTCAGTGCTTTCACAAGTGGTTAAATTGTTGTAATGAACATCTGTGCATACTTTATATCAGCACCTCTTTATATTTCTCAGACAGGTAGATTAAGGTAAGGAATATAGGGACTTTAGCTATGTTTCAAACCAAGCAGTGGTTGGGTTGCTGTTTAACACCTGAGCCCCTAGAGAAGCCATCTGTGCTGCTCTGTGAGTCCACAATGACTTCTCAATTAGGTTCCTAGTCCATTTCCACATCTTCCTTCCCACTGAGATACTACAAGAAGATATGAATGGGCCATAAATAAGTTGCCTAAGATAAATAAAATTAAACCTATTATACTTTTCTCAGTGTCATCAGAGTCTTTCAACCAACTAGAGAGAAATTCTTTAGAACGGTGTTTCAGTGTGCATGTGTGTGTGTGCACGCGCACGCACCATTGGAAGTTTCTGTCTGTAGAGATCAGAGAACAACATTTAAATAAATGGTAAAAGTAGGGAACTTTTCAAGCATGTTTGAAGCCCCACCGTGGAAAATATATGTAGACAGAGAAAATCTAAGAGTTAAAATATTGAGTAAGTTTCGCTCTTTATGTTTCTATATCTATGATAGTGGAGGCTATAAAAAGCAATATTTATCTGTATATGTGTTCTATACCAACGTAATCTATCTCTCTAATTAGGTAGTCAATTATTTTTAAAGAGCTGCAAATAAGCTCTATAAGAATGTCATAAATGCATTCTGTTTAAAAACAGAACATCTTGCAGATAAATTTTATTTTTATTCTTCCTACATTCTCCTGCTGCCTTAAAAAAAAAAATCTTACTATGAACTAATTCTAGAAATGGATCATTACTGCCTAGAAGTCTGTTAATCACGCTTACCAGTCCTTCTCCTTTGACTTCATTATGCTTTGGGATAGAAAAGGTGGGTGTTGTGTGAGTCTCCTTGGAGAAATGAACAGTTGCAGTAGACAGACTTCTCAAGAAATATAATGTTATTTTAATGTAAAATTTCCCAAGTAATAAATAGGGGCTCGAAGGTGGTGAAAACGCATCCTATTTAACCAGAATTATTAATAAGAGCACTGTATCTTTTGCTTCCATAAGATCTTTCAAAATGTAGACAAATTGGAGGGAGGCCAGACAGAAGCAATAGGATTAAGGGGATTGAAGGAATGACTTATGAAGAAAATTAAAGGAGCTAAATATTTATAGTTTGGCTAAGTGACAGCTCAGAGGAGATGACATTCTGGACTACAGAAATTTGAAAGTGGCTGGCCATAAGCAGAGCGAGGGATTATTTAGATAATAGAATGAAATCAAGGGAGGGAAAAATCATAAACTCATCATCTGGATTCTTTTCTTGACTATGAGAATTATTAGTTTATAAAAGTGCTATCTCAGAACTTACTGCTTGGATTAAAGCAAGAGACAGGGAATGGTAGCGTGAAGTTTCTAATAGTTTCCCCAATTCTGAGCAACTTTTCACCAGGAAATACTTCTTACTCATTTTTAATCCTTAGGATTTAACACATTATAAGAACTACATGGAGAGATAAATTATGCTTAATTTAGTGAGAAGAAAATGGTTTTTGTAGTTAGATGTCAAAGATTTTATGACATCTCTGCTGTTTTATTATTGTATGACCTTGCTAAGACTCATCCGAAGAGTGGGTATTAATATCTACCTTGCGGGATTGATGTGAGGTTTACACAGGTCATTGTGACATCTCTTTTTATCTATTTAATAGCCAGTAAACCCACCTTTCCTCTCCATCATCATTGCTGTCATCTTCTTAACTTTAGTAGTTCCATGAATGGTTTCCTGGACTCCAGTCTTGCCCATCTTTAGTAGTTTCCACAGTGCATTCAGGATAAGATTTTGCATTGCATATCTGATCGAGCCATCTTCTAGCTTAAAATTTCCAAAGAATGCCATTGCCTTCAGGATAAAATCTGATCTCCTTAGGATGACATACTTCTGCCTCCTTTCTAGTTTCAACTCACGTTACCCCACCCCCTCCCACATAATCCTTTAGCCACACTGACTTGCTTATCAGCATGAATTCTCAAATGAATTTCCTCTTTCATGCCATAAACAGGTTGGTTTTTCTGCTGAGAATGCACTCCCCACTCCAATCTCTTTCCCTTCTGGCTAGCTCATACTCTTTCCAAAAACCCCAGTTCAGATTTTACCTCTTTGGGGTAACTTATCTGGGGTCCATGTGCCTCTCCTGTGTATTGCCACAGTAATGGAGCTTATTATTATACTGCTGTTCATTTTATTATATTTTAATTGTTTTTTCACATCTGCTTCTTTTAATAGACTTTAGGTTTCATTTGGAGTAGATACTTAGATTAGTGTCTGCCGCTTAGTAGGCATTCAGCAGATTTTTTAATAAAGATGGATGGATGGATGGATGGATGGATGGATGGATAAAAGGAAACAAATACCTGGAACACAGAGACCATAAATTACTGTCAGTCCTCTTCCATTGCAATATTGAAATGAGGAAAATGTACTTGGTTGTCTGTAATAACCATAGTCTTGAATTGAAATTTATTAAGTTATTTACATATGTTTATACCATTCACCTCTGTCTACCACATTGGGAAAATATTACAGTCTAAGAGAAACAGCAGGAATCTAGGAGTCCTGGGATATACATGAGCAGAGAGAAATAAGTCAATATACTGTCCTTGCAGCAATACTTGAAAATACCCTAATGTTATGGGTAAATATAGATCTTTATTTTTACAACTAGATGCTCTGTGAATTCTGATTAAAGAGAGATGAAAATGAGGACAAAGGGGACTGAAATGGGAATACATTCATACATTCCTTATCCCTGGTGCTTGCCCTTAATTTAGCTGCATAACGCTAATTCACAGAGCCAGGCCCCTTGTCTAGAGTTTGCCCTAATTGTTGGGTGCATTTTTACATCTCAGATGATCAATTGCCCATGCTGAGAGCAGAATGTTAAGATTCATGAAATTCAAGTCCACTCCATTAATAACCTGAACAGGGCTCTCCTTCCTCCTTTCCCTTTGTTTTCTCCTTTGCCAAGTCTCCATTCTCACTCTTTTGTGTATGTGTGTGTAAGGGAGATAAATGAATTTTCAGATGCAGCAGTGAATAGCCACCTTAAAGTATACCTCAGGGTCTTCTGTGTCCCTTCACAGCTGTGTGATAAATTGCCATCTTTAGAATTAATTGTTACCTTTTCAGGAAGTGTTTGCTCAATTTCATTTCTTTACTGGTTCACCAGTGAACCTCTAAGACAGAGTCAAACTTTCCTTTCCTCTCAAGAGCTTGCTACGAGGCAAAAACACCAATCAGTGGAGCCAGCAGGGAGGAGTGGTGCCTCCATGTTGGTCTCTAACACACGCATTTAGCGCTGACCTGGGCTAGGTCATCTCAGTTGCCTTTTAAGACTAACTTGTGTCTCTTTCCTTTTGGCTCTGAGATCAGAAACCTATGAAATTTTACTGCAAGTTGGATCTCCCAGGCTCCGGGAAGGAATGTTCTTTCAGAAAAGCATTTCTCTCTTCCTTGTGAGACTGCCAGTCTATTCAAGAGCTGAAAGAAAGCGAGCTATTTCTCACGCATCTCTCCACAAACAATACTAAGCCTGCTGAGGTTCACACAGACAGCACTGAGATGCAGAGGCAACCCAGCTCTAACCCTGTCCCCAGAGAGAAGTTGCCTAAAAACAGTCCACCTAAAAGAAGGCCCTAAAGAACTCATACAGGAGCATGAGCTTCAGCCCTGTTTCTCTCTAAGCCACAGAGAGATCCAGAAAGGTTGTCATATATTCCTTGTAACTAGTATCTCTGTTACAGCTGTAAAAGTAATATAGTCATTGGTTCTCAATCAGAGATGATTTTCACACACATACACACACACCAAGGGGACTTTTGGCAGTGTCTAGAGTCATTATTGGTTGTCACAGGTTGGATAAGGGGAGCATATGGAAGTGCTTTTGCTATCTAGTGAGTAGAGACTATCGATTAGAACTCCACATCCTGTAATCAACTTTGGAATATATAAACCAAGTAAATCCATTCTGATATAGTATGGGAGATCCTTAGAAAGTATAAGCTATAACTTCTATTCTCCAAGCACTAGGGGAAAAGAATTGATGTTTGTTTTTGAGCTCTGACTGTATGCGAAGCTGTATGGTAACTGCAAAACAATGGCATGAACATGTCCTTGAGGGACTTACAGTCCACTGGACAAACTTAAAATCTAGTAAGACACTAACACTACCTGCATTGGGTGACATCAGATGTGCTTAAATTCAGTACCGATTTTGATAATAAAGTGAAGGCTAGAAAGGTCTAAGAAGATTTGATGCGGAAAGAGAAACTTGACCAGAGTCTTGAGAAGAGGGAATGAGGAAGCAGAGAGACAGAACTAATTGATCGTGATGGGTGTGTGGAAGGGTGACAGGTAGATAGCCTGGGATGAGGGAGCGAACCCTATTTGCCTGCACTCTCTGTCAAACCTTCAGGCATTGTCTGGCAATTGTTGTAGAAGTGTTTGGGAGAGACCGAAGAGGGAATGTCTGTCTGGTTTTCAAGTCTTTTCAGGACCATTTCTTAGAATAATAACTTTTAGGCTTGAGAAATGAGTAAACATAAGACATGGGCCAAGAAATTTAGAATTCCTGAGGGCCTTTTAGATTGACACATGTCAGAATTTTCATTCTGTAAAACAAGAGAAGGCAAAAACAACGGGACAAGCGGGCTTTGGAGACAAGTCAATTCTAGGTGCTTCCTTTGTTTCAGATTAGCGGAAGTGGGATTTTGGACACACAGACCATTACATGAGGTTCTTAAGGAAACACAATCAGTGTGTGACTTGCTTCTTTCTCTTAGGACATCCCTGACTGTGCTGCTTTAGTTCCAGCTCTCACTGGCTGTCAAATGGGAGTCTGGCTTCACTAAAGGACTGTGGGATTGGTTCCAGTTTTTCACGTTCAGCAATAAATTTATATACTGATTCCCCCATTGACTTCCCTGTTTCATGCAAAGAAGTTAGAGAAAATGTGGCATATCCAAGGCACATTTTGTGATCTTTGAATGAAATATTGAAATAAGCGATGCCAGCAGCCTTATGTTCTCACTAATGGTCTGATCTACCTTATGAATAAACAACACCAGTTTTTTTGTTACTAGATCTCATTTGCAGCATATTTATAAAGTCAGAACTCCACAGTGTTTCTTGACAGATTCTAGAAGGGAAAAATGGCAGTGCAATAGTTTGCTAACATCTAGGTGCACTTTTTGCACATGCATATGGACGGGAGGAGAATTGTTCCAAGGCAAGAAGCTAATCTGATTCATATCTAGAGGCACTCAGAGAAACTGTCAGATGGTTCCCACAGTGACAAATTCTCGGTCAAGGGACCTCATGGAAATAGAGTTCAGACACATTTTAGAAGAAATTCCTGCTATCTTTTCTTGCAGTATTTTTCCCAATCTCTTCTTTACATTTGCAGCACAGAAACCAGAGATGGAGGCTAGAGTTTTCTGTTTCTCTTGTTGTATAATTTATTTAATAAAGCTAATTTCTGTGAAAAGTCAGTGATGTGCCTTAGAGACTTAGGTATGGGACCTCAGCAAGAATTTGCTTTAAAATGTGTCTCTTTGACTCATTTTGGCACCTGAGTGATATAGCTACATTAGAAGTATGTGTTGCTTTCTCTGTCATAAAATTGACTTGCTCTGTCTGGGTAACAATATTTGATTGTAGAACTTCTTCCATATAACTTCATTTAATTTTAATAATTTAACTAGCAGGAAAAAAATTTAACACTCCATTTGTACCTCTTTGTACACTGACCACAACATATTATTTCAACAAAAGGACTAACATGTTGAATCTGAAGTGCCTAGAGTTGCTCTTTTAATTGACTAGTGCAAGTTATCAAGTTAGTTGCTCAGTGCTAGTGAACAGCTTTGTAATAACTTAATCTGAATTATCTACTAGGTATGACTGTCACTCCCCTGAATACAATGCTTACCAGGCATCATGCATGAAACAGAGAGCTTTGCATGCACGTTACTATTTGTGCCTCAGTTTATAGATGAGAAAATCAAAGTATAAATTACAAAATGTGTTGAAAGTCCAGGGGAATAAATGCCTTTTGTGTAATCCCTTGTTGAAAAATCCCTTAGGATTTCAGAATAAAAAAAAATGTAAATATAGAATTGTGCCTCCTGTGGGGTACATTCCAAGAGCTCCCAGTGGATGCCTGAAATGCCATTTGTAGTCACTTCAACTTTTCAGCAAAAAGCAAGAGACAGTGACTGCAATCACAGGGTGGCAGGGAAGGTTGCATGTCAGGCCTAGAATGGCATGAACGTAGAGCAGCACAGCCCAAACAACTTTCTTGGCTCAAGTCGCAGCCCCATGTATGCCCTCAGGTGATTGAATATAAGGAAAACAAGGACCAGCCTAACCTTTGAGGCTAAGAAATTGTGTTGGTCAATGTCTCATTTCTCTTTTGTTTTGCTTTTCTTCATTTGCTGTGAATGACCCCTATTTTCTCGTTGCTGTTTTATGACAACAGCAACAACAACAAAAAAAATGAACGCCCACTGTGCAAATATTACATTCATCTCTTTGGCCTAGAGGGAAGCCGCTACAAGAGAAATCCTAGATTAATTTTTTTTTTTCACCCAGATCTTAAAGGAATTTCTTCAAAGTTATGAGCGACCCTTATCTCAGCTCCTGACCTGAAGCTAGGTTCCTCTGTCAGCTCTCCAGAGACCTGTGTAGGGGAAGCAAATATTTTCATATATGTATAAATCAAACACCGAAATTTTACAAGGCTCCACTTTGCAGGAAAAATGGACCATTGCCTCTCAAATTGCTAGCCTCAACTGAGAGGCACCTTCTTCCTGAAGCAAAGTGAGAATTTTCCTTTGAAACTTCATGCAACTCAACTTCTGCTTTATGATAAACCATTTTTGAGCTAGCTTAGTCCTACAGTATGTCAACCGAGTAGGTGTTTCTACTACATCTTTAATTGAGTAGGAAATTAAAAGCAAAAATGACCACATAGAATAGCAGAGTCTTTGTATGTTTGAAATTTAGACCAGTTAGTCGAGTGCTTGTAGAACCCCTGATTCTGTCTCCCCACTGAGGAGAGCCTGCAGTGAGCGCAGTCGTAGGATTTTCAGCGTGGGACCAGGCTGAAACTAATGATCGACGGGGCCAGTCCTGCTCACATCTGCACAAATCTCTCCCCTGCCAGGAAACAGCTCCCTTTCCTCCCGGATTGCTGTCTCTGAGGAGGAGAAGGTCGTCGGTGCCCACCGCTGCCAGGGCAGCCCTTTACGCCAGCAGTAGGTGCCTTTGAAAGGCAAACTGCAACAGGAAGACTTTGAAAGCAAGATGATTTTTCATCTTTGCAGGCCTCAGCCGGAACATTGGTTCTCAGTGCAGTACAAGCGGTTTCAAAGTTATCTCCCATGCTGATATGAATGTGATAACATGGAGCGGAGAGGTGCCATAATGATTTCCTTTCAAATGGCTGCCTCGCCATTTATCTTCACACACTGTCAAAGACTGATATGGTAGGGAGTTAGCAGTGGCATGGAATAATTAATCTCGCGCTGGGGAAGTAAGTTCCTCGTTTGTCTCCTGAGAAATTAGCACTGCATTGACAGGAAAAGTAGATGATAACAATGAGAAAGGAGAAAGGGTGTGGTATTTTAACTGCGGGTGCCAAATTGTATATAGTTTTGATTGAGCACCTACTATGTGCCAAGTTCTGGGGCTGCTGATAATTCCTGCTCTGGAATAGCTCATAGTCTCTTGGGGGTCAGATATTATTTCTAAATGCTTGTCACCTTTGCAAAGTGCCCAAGGCTGCTGTGGTGATACTTGTACCATTTCTCAGAGAAGAGCTGATTTTCCCTGAGAGTCTGCCCTAGTCAAGGCTCAATTTCTAGAGCGAAGCATTCCCCCTCCCCCACCACCAATGCAAAATGGCTTATTAATAAGGTGACAATCCAGAGGTTAGCGGTCAAGGACTAATGGGAAATTCTCCCACTCCTAACAGATGGCTTCCATCTCTGGATTCAAGTCTCTCCTATTTTCCAACCAGTGGGAAAAGGAAAAGGGAAAGAACATGCCTTATCATGTTCAAGGGTAAGACCCTGAAGTAGCACTCATGACTTTGCTTATATCCGTAGGTCACACCTGCCTGCAAAACAAGAAAGGCAACAAAATGCAGACACTAGCTGAGAAGCCATGTACCTTTCTTAAAACTAATTGGGATATTTTTCTAGAAGAACCAAAGGAACCTAGATATTTGGGAACAATAAGCAATCTCTGCCACAGAGATATTGAATAAATTCCTTTTTCCTTGTCTAAATTTCCAACAACTCATGTCTCAGATGAGGGGATTAAAAGAGGTGAGCTCTACAGTCCATCTGAGTTCCGGAGCCAAGAGAACAGCTAAAATTTCCTCCTCCTTCCCTGGGTTCTGCTGTGCAGGTGGCAGAGTGATGGGCTCTGTGCTGGGAGTTTTATTATGAGCCAGTTTCTTTTTATTTGGAAATAGCAGGTGCCAGCCCTAAACTGGATTCAGAGGAGAGCAGGGCACGGTTCTAAGATGCAGTTTGTGGAAAGAGTCCAGCCCATAACCCTCCTCTTTTGAGGTTGTAAATGTGCTGACTGGGCCCAACAAAACAATGGTGTGAGCCAGAAACAAGATCGTAGGCTGGGACAGTGGTGGGTAGCCAGGGAAGCCTTCCGTTGTAAAGAGATCAATGAAGGCATGATTCCACGAAGAAAGGGGGATGCTGGCCTGGGTAGAAAGGCAAGGGAAGCATATGTATGTTTTTAATGGACCAAGGCAGGTAGTCAAATTATTCTACCTGGGAGCTGGATGGTGAATGGCTTCTCCTGTTTTTCCTACTGAAGGGATACTGTTTCTGGTAAGGCCCAGGAGATCTAGGCTACAGCTTCCCTGATTGTGCCTTTGGAACACTGGTGAACTACGGCAGGTGGCTCAGTGGGGCCTGAAGTTATCAGTCCTGGGCAAGTCCCCACACTGGCCTCTTGCATCTTTCTTGTTTTCAGTGTGCATAGTGATTGGAAAGAATTGCACAGCACTTGAGAGAGACTGCCAATCAGAATGGTTCATGCTAGACCCTTGGGAACTAGCTCAGCTCATCACTATGTCGATTTAAATAAATTGTCTTTATTGAGACATATTGGCGGATCAGGTCTGGCATTTTGATTTTCTCTGTAAGGTGAATTTTGGAAAAGAGTTCATTATAATAATTAAGGAAGATTTATGCAGAGAGTACCTTTTTTTTTGTATCCTGTTACACCGTTGGTATTTTATGAACAAAAAGAAAAATGAGTTCTGGATATTAACTATTTAACTTCAAAAAGGTGCTCCCGAATGAGTTATTTGTAAGTTAGAATTTAATAAGTGAATACATTGTGAATGCACCAGATTAGAAAGACATTAAAGGAAAGTTATTACAAATTATTTAGTAAAGTGACCATTCATCCCCCACAACCGAAATATTAGCTTTGACAAGGTAATTAAATTAACTCATTGGCCTTAGGCCAGATACCATATAAAGGAAAGTCCAGCCCCTCCACTATAAAGTGATTCTCAGTGGAGACAGAGTTTTAGCAAGGTGACATAAGTGTCCCTTCCATCATCTGACTTGCTGTCCCCACTGGAAAAACCCACAACTCAGAAACACACTGAATGAAAATCGCCCACCACAGGAAGACAGTGTGTGGGCTACTAGCTACTACAGAGTGTGGTTTCTGTGGTTAGAGTACTAAAAAAAAAAAAAAAAAAAAAAAAAGCACGGTATTTTCTGTGCTCTTGACTCAACTTCTCAGAGTAGATCAAATGAACAGAGCAACCCGCAGCCACTTGTTCTGCTTCCGTCCGTTTGCGTCTCCAGGAATTTCCCAAATTGCAGTAATGCCAAAGCATCTATTAGCTTCGACAGAGGTGCCTCATAAATCATTAAACAGCCACAGCTCAAATTTAACCAATTGCCTTTATTCTGAGCAGTGATTTTACTATTTCAGTCATTTCCTCGGATTTTTATGTAAAAGATTTCACGGAGGCATCATGTAAAATGGTAACAATGAATGAATGAATGAATGAATGAATGAATGAATGAATGAATGAAGCCTTCTTTAAACAACACATTCTGTGTAGGACTGATCGTTATATTTTCCCATTTAGCAGACATTCCTTTTAGGTGATGTGCTCTTACTCATTATAGAAAACTGTCATAATTTCAGAGCTGTCATGTAAACACAAAACTTTTAACTAAGAAAATAGACCTGACCTCATTAAGTATTTCTACGCAGTGAGCTTCTTGGTCTTCTAAATGACCCATTTTTCAACTTCCTTTTTTTAAATTAGAATTTCCTTTCTTTTATCACTGGCTTTCCTTTTTTTAACCAGTTACCTAGATTAGTCTCTCTATTATTTCATTTATTATAACCCCAACTCTAAAGTATCTGCTTTTGTAGCTTTTCTTCAGTATTTGAAATATTTTGTCAGTAATTGACTATAACCCCTTGATTCCTCCATCCTGCACCTCCCTCAAGAAGTTCCATTAATGGGTATAAAAATATAAATTAAACACATTAGTCATATTTTTATGCCTACCCCTGCCCTTTGTCTCTGTTTCTGCCTCTAACATATGGTCTTCTGGTAAACTGAATTTTTTTGTGAAACCACGGAGTATACTTAGCAGCACTCACCTTATCTTAGATTCTTTGTTTTTACCATAAAGGATCTGTCCTATATACCACGTCCTTAGGATCTCACTATATGTCTGAAAGAGTAACTCAAGCTAAGGTCATCATAATCGATAAGGTCTTAACTATTTATCCTAAATTCTATCTAGTAACTTACTTTCTTAATTGAAAATTGTAAGTCCTTGTGTATATGAATGAAGAAGGCTGTGTGGGGGAGGGGAGGAGACGAAAAGGGGATATTTCATGTAAGAAGTTCTATCCAGGGACTTTAACTTGTGCCACTCAGGCTTATATCACATCTGCTCATATATAAGGTCAGTCTTGTCTGCTAGGCAAGAGGAAATTTAATTTGTAACCTATTTTATTAAAGGATAATTTAAGGTACCATGTGGGAATTGAAATCATCTAAGGTAATAGAACACAGAACTTCCCTAGATTTAGAACTGGGTCTTCTGTGAGTTTCATTCATAATGACACCATAATAATAGCTACATGTGGTAAGAATTTATGAGCCAGGGACTATTTAATATACTTTTACATTTATTAATTCATTTAGTTCCCACAGCAACCCTGTGAATAAAGTTCTCTTGTCTCTATTTTATGGGTTAAAAAACTGAAGAATAAAAAAAAATCTTAAGAAGCTTCTCTCAGTTCATATTGCTCGTACACTTTAGAGATGGGATTTAAACGCTTGTACTTATAATATGTTTGACAAAATGATTTAAAAAAAAAAGAGAGAGAGCAATGACTCTTTAGGGCTCAAAAGAAACTGCTCCAACCCATAGTTTGGTATTATTAATATCAGCAGGATCAACTGTTAAATAAGTGTTATATATAAGGGTCTTGCCTTTGGATAAAATTAAATCTTTCTCATGAACCTACTACTGTGACCAAATTGCAAAATCTACAGTGGATGAATAATTAAATCCAGATGTTACTTCCAGAAACAACAGCAGCAGAAACTGGAGATGAGGGGAAGAAGGGGAGATAGAAATGACAGTCTCAGTATTCGTAAGAGCCATCATAGTTAATTTTAAAATAAAAATGTGCTTTAAATGCGTGTTCACTAATCCTAAGCATCGCATAACAACAAATCAAATCCACCAGCCATTCAACAGCCAGCAGCACAAAAACCTTACTGTGTCAAATATAATATGCATGACTGGAGTCACAATTTGGTTATCTTAAGGAGAAATAATTTGGTTATCATTAAGCTCTTTGGGAAACTGGTTTTAATAATGTTCTTCGGTTATCAGGGGTATCGTTTTTTTCCTTCAGGCAAAGAGAAAATGTGCCGCTAAAACCTTTACCGTGTATAATAATGAAGTTTGTCCATGTCTGTGCAGGATTGCCGTAATTTTTTATCACTCGACATGCACAGGGGTATGAGGGCAGGCAGTTTCTCAAGCTGTAGGAAACTGCTGAATTCACAGATTTCCATCTCAACCAATGCACTAGCTATATAGCATATGAAGCTGAAATTTGGTTTGTTGGTTTGTTTTCTATGACTATGATAACTTTTAGTGGAATAATAGTTGGAGGAAAAAAACTAAGAAGAGATATCATTGTACCACATGTTAATTTTTTTTTCAGAATATATAAGAAGGGTAGAAAGTAATGAGAATAAGTTTATCTTCATACTTGTGTCATTCTAAGTAAGCACCGGCATGTTCATGTCACTTCAGGAACGAAGGACATTCCATTGCCTTGCTTGCTCTGAGAATGTGCCAAGAGCTGGTCCCAATGCCGATACAATTAATTAAAAATATAAATGTGATTCTAGCTAGCTGCCATACAGTCCTGTCACCACATTTTTTTTTTGAATCATTTATTTGATATTCACTGATTTGCAGCTGCTGAAGGTACCGAATCTCTTACCAAATATCTTTCATTAGGAATGTTAAAAACTTATTTTGACCAGCTCATGTTCTGTATCTTCCCCAATCTTGGGCATTTCCAAGCAGATTTATTTCTCCTCTTTATTCCTTGCCCACCCAACCACCACTCCAACATCCCTTCATAATTTTTAAAGTAGCTTTTCTGCTCTTAGTAAAAGGGGATCCAATTCTGTATATACTCTGAAATTCTGTTTAAAAGTGCTGGCTTTCAATTTAGGGACCAAAGTAGGATGTAGGGTGTATCAATATGGGAATGTTGCATGACGGAAATGTCATGACATTTACAATCCAGATGTCACAGCAAGCTGGGAGACGAGACAGCTTGGCTGATAATTAGATGGCAGATGTCCAAGCAGTTTCACATGATATACATTATCTTTTGTATATTTGAGACTCAGGACCCTATCCCTAAAAGATAAATGAGAAATCACCTCACCTATACAATTTTTTTTAATTGGTCTTATAATTATATTGCCTTTTTAAAAAAATTATAGGAAATAGCATACATAAGGAAACAAAAATCACTCACAATCTCTATTTTGGGTATATCTCTGTGAAGGTAAATATGCAGTTTATGTTTACTTTTTTCAAAATTTAGACTACATTTAAAAAATGAAGGATCTGTGGCCCGGCATACTTAAATAATTTCTAAGATAACCCAGGTAATTAGTGCCAGATATGAGTCCAGAATCCCACAATCTCCTGATTCTCATGTCAGCATTCTTTCCAGAATACCTTATTCTTAAAAAAAAAAAAAAAAAAAATGTTTCCAGCCACAACAAGATGTAATTGCCATTTAACATTGTGTAAGTTTAAGGTATACAACATGTTGATTTAATACACTTACATGTTGCAAAATGATTAGGTCAGATAACACCTCCACCATGTCACATAATTAACACTTCTTTTTTCGTGGTGAGAATATTTAATACTTACTCTTTTAGCAATTTTCAAATATATAATATAGAATTATTAATTATAATTACCGTGTTGTACCTTTGATTACCCAGAACATAATTTATCTTATAACTAAGTTTATTCTTTGACCAACATCACCCCATTTCTCTTCCACTCTGTTATACAGTATTTTCCATATCTGTAGGGGTTCAAGTCCAAGACCTTTTGGGTTAAAGGCAAACGTCAAATCTATTACCACTTTTGTGGTTTTATGCACAAATTTGGAAAAAGAAGTAACGCTGGCCATTATGTATATTATTTTACAATGTGAATACATTGATTGTCAATAATTACACAAGAATATTTTGTCCATAGCAACAGAAGAGCTAACTATATCGATAACATTATAGAAGAAAGTCCCAGTTGAAGGGAAACATGCCTTGAAAAATCAGACTTTAAAGACTTGTACTTCCTAGGTTTGTTATTGGCTTAAACTCATTGTTGGTAGAAAGGAAAATTTTGAGAAAATACGTTCAGCTGTCATGTGAATTATGCAACCGGGAAGGGGGAGGGAATGAGTTTTCCTTATTGCCCAGAGGTGTTTTGTGTACGCAAAACTCAAAAGCAAGTAAACTTTCAAACTCCAAATTTTGCATATGGCCGTCGTCCTCAGAGGAATAGGTGGGTGACTGGAAAGAATAAGTTTATAAAGTGACGGAGCACTTCTCACCAAAGGATCCCAGAGGATGTGAGCAATGCTAAAGGATCATTCCATTCTCTGATCTAATATGGTTCAAGGGGGAAGTCTTTCTATTACTCTTAAGTTTGCTGGTTTCCACCAGGACGCCCTGCTCAGTTCCCCATCCTGCTACCCTATAACCTTTTTGGTGAACACTTTCACCAGTGGATTCAGCTCCGCCCTTGGCTTGAGCCCATCTTGTTCTGAGGCAGGGGACGAGCTTTGGCTCAGTCTTGCTGCTGCTCTTCTTGCACTTCGGGACCTCAGTCCTCCAGCCACGTCCTTTTCTTGAAGGGAACACCTGCGCTTCCCTTATCAGACCAGCATCCCAGTTACGGGGGTCCTACTTTTTTCCAATTATCTGAGACCTTTATTAATACTCCTCTTTACCTGGCCAACTGTCTAGCTTTGTACTATCTTATATTTCCTAGTAGCCACATTTAAAAATTTAAAAGAAAAAATGAAGTTAATTTTAAGAATATAATACATTATAACAATAAAATCTAATTATATCTTCTGAATAAATATACCACCAATACAACTTCCATGAGTGTTTAGGAGGGTGAGTACCCAGACGTAACTGAGATGAGTTATCAGGATACATATTTTTAAATATTAGTTTAAAATATTTCTTGATTGTCTTGGGTTGGTCAAGTATCTTTTTAAACTTTGTATTAGACTCGCAGAAATGCACAAGAAGCATTACAATGCTCAAACATGGCTTAAATGTTCTGCAAAATAAATGAGAGCTTGCTCTGTTGAGGTCTATCTACGACATGTATAAACATAAATGTGCAGACATGTTTGAACAGGGCTTGTAAAATAACAAGGCCTTCTTCCATGGGTGAGAGGAAAAACGCAGCTTCTTAATGAACTTGAAATGGCTAACGTTCCTTCTAAAATTAATCATTAGCTATGTCCATATGACTCGAGAACTAGCAGATTAAAAAGTAAAAAGTTTCTTTTAATCCTCTCAGCTATTTGATGTGCATCAAACATCCACATGTTGAAAACATCTAAGCTTCAAAATTATTTTCATTTAGAAGTTTTACACTTGCATATATTATTCCTTCTCTCAATGGCCAAAGACTGAATCTAAACTATACTTTTCAGTTCACTTCTTAAAAGTGTAATAACATCATTCCAGATTCATGAAGAGCTCAGTTACGAGCCTGTGGACTCTGCACTTTGTGGTTTGGGTATCAAGAAAGGTTCGCTCTCTGATGGCTTTCTTAGTCACTCACCCATTACCCAACAATAACCGTAGAATATGTTTAGCAAGCACAATGTAATATTAATATTATTCTAAAGTTGCTTCAACTAAATAATAGAAAATTTGACATAAATTTTGAATCATCCACTGTTAGATCTTCTATGCCACTGACTCCCTTTTTAGTGAAGTGATTAAAAACATAGACGACAGTAGTTATTTTATATCTATCAGCAACTATCATATCACTAAATAAGTCTTTACTTCTGCCATATGTGTTATGTCTCAGCATGGAGTTTATATTATGTGTTTCATTTTAACAATTTTCTAATTGCTGTCACTCTTGTCAGGCGGCAAATTTTGTGGACTGCAACATAGATTTCATCTTAATGTCCTCAGAGGTAATTGACAATTTTAGGCTTGGCATAATATTCATGAATTCATATACCAACTCTTGCCCTTTGTTTCAACCAACACGCCTTCCATTTTTTGCATCTCCTTGAATTTACTCATATTTCCATTGGAATGTCTTCCTTTTCACCTCGCCTTCTTTGGCATAACTCTGTCCCTCTAGGCCCAAATTTTCCATGAAACTTTTTGCTTCCTGTTTTCTGCTAATGACATTTATTAATGACTGTATTTATAGTAGACTTTGCTTTTAGTTATGTAATAAAACATCTGCTTTTTAACATAGATTATTATTTCCATGTATTTCTTTCCCTTTCTCTAACACTAGATTGCATATTCCTAGGGACCAAAATGCATGTCTTTATCTATTAAAACCAAGCTTAAATGTCACCTTACCCATATTGACTAATGCTTTTTTCCCTTTATCTCAGCTCCAAAATGTTATAAATGTGTATTATATAATTTAATACCATTTTAAAAATTAGCTCTTGTTTCAGTATCTTATCTCCCAAATTAGATTATAACCCTCTCAAGGTTAGGGAGCATGTACTCTACGAAACTCTTAAATATGCCTCAGTGTATTGTACAACTAATACTTATTGGATGATTCAATTGATATATTCTCTTCGTAAAATAAAGATACCCAGCTCTTCAAATAATTAGCTTTGTGACCTGAGACAAATCATTCATCATCTATGAGATTTAGTTTACTATATTGTGAAATAGATGACAGCTTCATTCCTTAAATGTAGAGATTCACTAATGTGTTCCTTCAAATCACAGCATTTGGTTTCATGCTAAATCTAAAAGCCATGAGAACTTTAAAACGACAAAAACAAAAAATTTGGAATCACCTGCATGCCTTCTGAAAGCAATTTTGAAAGGCATTATTTCATACAATTTGATATTATTCTAATTTCCTCTCATAATTTTAAGAAATATGTCAGACATTTTCCCTGTAATTATAACTTTCTACATATATGTCTATATGCACATACATATACACACACATATATTTGTATATAGGCAAATGTGTAATATAGATACACATACACAAATATAATATACATATGGATTTGTTTTCTAGCCATTATAAGAGTATTGCACTAACATTTATGGAAACTACAAGTTCACAGGTTTATTCTCATATCAAGATCCTCATACACCTTTGTAGACACTATTTTTCTTAAAAATAAAAGAGTGGTTCTTAATGTATTGTTGTGGTCATTATACTTTGTTTCATTTTGTTTATCCTTTTCCAATATATTGTGACAGATTGAGCAATCTGTGATTGATTCTTTTGGTTGAGAATTATAGGCCTGCCATTGTTAGAACAAGATTACATTAGCACTACTCTCCAAAGTCAAATTTTTCTGGACATTTTAACCATCCGGTAGTGATAACAGAAAGCAGTCTAAATAGTTTGAAGTTTTGCAAGATACTGTAGCTCTTTTTCATTGGATTGAGAGGCAATTGCCCTATGATTACCTTGATTCATGTGCTGTAAAATTCACCATAATGATAATTTACTCCTTGTACTGAATGGGGTAAAATGTGCACAAGTTAGTCTCTCTTTCTCACTCTCATCTTCTTCCTCTCCCTTATCCTCCCTCTGTCCTCCTGTTTACTGTAAGTAAGCATTTTATATACAATCTGACAGGATCCATTATAGAGGTTTTCCCTATATTACCATGTCAATCAAAATATTTTTAAATAAAAGTAAAAGTTAGGCCAATTTTTTTCAAATTCCCAGGTCATTGGTTGATACATGACTTATTGCTTTGATCTGATTACATTTTAATTTGTGAAAGAAAGGCCATAACTGGTCCACTATATGATTTTTTTTTCTAAGTTTATTTGTCCCTTAATTGCCCATAGTAACTCGATATTTCAGAACCTATGTTGCCACAATTTCTTCTACACCAAAATTTAACAATTATGGAGTTGGTCAGGTAATCAAACCCATGTACGCTTGTAAATACTTATTAATTCTAGGATAAGAGAGAGAGAAGTATACCATAACTCACAAATACATAAATGCTTTCACAAACTTGATACTTGATGGTTCTATTATTTTAGATGACAAAAACTGAAGGGCAAAGAAGCTAACTAAGCAATATTTTGTAGATTCTTCCTTGTAATAATATAATCAAGCAGATATTTATAGATGAAATGCTATGATTCTTGTGTTGCCTCAAAGCAAACAGAGGCTGGGATAGGCAGGTGGTTCAGGATATAAACAGAACAAAATCAGCCTTGAATGATCATCATTGAACCCGAGTAATGGATACAGGAAGGTTCACCATATGAATTTGGTTACTTTTGTATATGTTTGACATTTTCTATAATAAAAAGGTGTTGAAAAAGAATATCATCAGGTGTCTGTAGTGTAACACATGTCAAGGCATCCAAGTTAGAGTCCTGGCTCTGCCAGTAACATGCGCTACGTGACTTTGGATGGGTCTCAACTTCCTAGACTTCATTATTTGGTCAGTAAAATGAAGGCTTTAGATAAGATCAGTGGTTCCCAAGAATGTGAAATTGCCTGGAAAACTTTTTAAAATGTCACTGGCAACTCAGAATTTTATTTGGATTCAGGAAGTAGAGGGGAATGTGTACTTTAAAACAATTTCTCAAGTAACTGTGATACCACCATTCTTTAAATGAACACAAATTTGAGGGTGACAGAGACTAACTTAAGGCCTGACTGCACAACACTTCACCAGGTGAAGGATGGGTTCTGGAGATATGCATTTTTAAAAAGCTTCCCAGGTCATCCCAATAGGGTGCATATGACACACTTTGAGAAACACTTTACTAAATCATCCCCACAGTCCCTTCCAACTTTAATGCTCCATGATGCTACACAAACACTATCTTTTTTTCTTCCAATTTTGTACCATTTCCTGAATGACTGGTCATTAAATTACATGTATATAATGTTCAAGAAAATGACGCTAAGTTTCTTGCTTTAAGTCATGAAGCAAGGTAGAAGCAGACTCTGGTTTAATTAGAATTTATATTTGAGACCTGTGGGCTATTACTAAGAAAAATTGTCAATTGTGGGGAGAAAAAATTTCCCAATTAAATATAGCCAATAAGTGAAACACCGACTATTTAAAATAGATAAATTATTTTAATATATTGTCTCTAATGTTGCTTTCTAATGATTCCTTTGCATGGAGTTTTATTCTTTACGTTGCCTCTATTGGATAGATTAATAAATTGAGATTAATGAGATTATTCCTTTTCTTCCACCTGTTTTTAACCAAATGCCTATACGCTACATGAGCAGGGAATTAGGCGACTGCTATTGTTGATCACTAAGTTTCTTTGCATAGTGAACAAAGGTTAGATGTGTGTGTGTGTGTGTGTGTGTGTGTGTGTGTGTGTGAGAGAGAGAGAGAGAGAGATAAAAAATATTGTCGTAAATGTCTGCCTCCAATAAGGCCTCTATAAATATGGGTTGAAAGATTCTAGTAACACTTTTTACTTTAAACCATAGACTTTTATCATAATCACTACTCCTAAACCTAGAAGTTCTACTAGTTTTGTGGCCCAAACTACATTTTTCAGGAGAAGACAATACGAGTAAAGCTGGAAAGCAGTCAAAGCCTTGATGTGTTATCCTCTTCTTTGCCCCTTCACCCACTTGATCATTTCCTACCCTAGAAGAAATGAACATCATACTTGTGGCTCCAACTGATTCCTTGTCTTATTGATAAAGGGAAGAATAATGAGATGTTCGCATGTCATTACAGTGAGTGCTGAATATATAGAAAAACTAATTCATCTCTAGGATGAAACATCTAACAGTGATAATGGGGAAGTTTGCGCCAGCTGGCTTTGTTCTTGGTACTTTGTCTCATTCTCAAAGCTTTTCCTAGCTCAGAAATCACTATAACATCCCCTAAATGCGCTTAATACTTCACTTATTTAAAAAAATTACTGCTGAGTAAAAGAATTAAATTAAATTGTAACTGATTCTTAGTCAAAGAATATAACCTAACCTAACCCTGCCCTGTGAGCACTGTGGTGTCAGTCTTACTAGAAGCCTGTTCTGTGACTGACGCAAAGCAAGGGTGACATGTAAAGTAACATGAACCACACAAAGACAGACACAGGTAAATGCTTCAAAACCTAAATATTATATTAGAAAAAGTTTCTAATTCAATAGTTTTGTTCCTGCTACCAATATCAAGTCTTGCTTCTAGGAAGGAAAAATGGTAAATTCCTTATGATGGAATTGCTAAGTGCATTATACATTTTAAGAAGACTTTCCCCCCAGAAACACAGCACTTCCAATAGTTTCATGGGTTTTATTTCTGCATTTACTTTCAGATAAGTTGAATAATTCTCTGGTTCTAGCTAGTCCCCTGGTTCTAACTAGTAATAGAGCAGGTTATAATAAGGATAACTGATTTTGGAGAAAGTTGTGATGGGTGGAGTACGGGGGTGAGGTGACCAAGAGGCCTTATTTCTATTGTCCTAGAGTATTTGGAATAGTCCAGATATCCTCAAATGGACCCAAGTCAGGTGTATCAGGAGCCATTAGAAAAACTTGCTAAGGCAAGGTGTCAGAACTAGGATTATTCAAAATATGAATTTACTAGCCAGGATCATTTTAATTCAAAAGCTGAATATAAAACCTACTTGAGGAGGAAAACTACACTAATGGAAGGCATAACTTTTTAGTTACTTCTAAAAAAAAAAAAGATACAGGGCTAAAAACACGAAACCAAGACAAAAATAAGGAATCGAATGATGTAGAACTAGGGAAGAAATGAAGGAGCAAAAGCTCCTAATGTAGAATGGGCTCTACAGCTGTTGATTCAGTGGCTCAATGGTGCCATTATGACCAAGTTCATTCTGCCATCCTCAATATGTCAGATCCATTAATGCAACATCCAGAAGAATCAGCTCTTCTTTCCATATCAGCTTCTTAGGTGCAAGGAAAACTTTCCAGCACCACCAACCCCAATTCCTTCTGACATCTTATTGGTCAGGACTAACCCACATATTCTATCTTAAACCAATAAAAGGAGAGGAGTGCCATAGCTGAAGAATTCCCAATGAAATGGAGAGTCAAATACAAATTTATTCAATCAGTAGAAAATGGGGAGAATTCTTGTCTCATTCTCAATCCATGGGGCCACGATCAGTCTGCTATAATTTGGTCCTAAATTGGGGTTGGAAGAGATCTTTAGTACGTGTAATGATTTCCCAGGGCTGGTATAACAAGTTACCACAAACCGAATGACTTTCATTGTTCTTAGGGATAGAAGTCCAAAATCAAGTTTAACAGCAGAGCCATGCTCTCTCTATAAGGGGATTCTTCTTTGCCTCTTCGTAGCTTTTGGTAGTTTGCCAGCAATCTCATGGTTCTTTGGTGTCTTAGTCTCTTTGGATTGCTGTAACAAAGTAGTATAGACTGTGTGGCTTGTAAACAACAGAAACTTATTTCTTACAGCTCTGGAGGCTGGGAAGTCTGATGTTAAGTCACCCGCAGCTAGGTGTCTGGTGAAAGCTCACTTCCCAATTTAAAATAGCTTTCTTTTCTCTATGTTCTCACATGGCAAAGGGGGCAGAAATCTCTCTGGAGTCTCTTTTATAAGGGCACTAATCCTGTTAATGAGGGCTTTTCCTTCTTGACCTAATTACTTCCCAAGGACCCCACCTCAAAATATCATGCATTGGGGATTATTCAGTCAATAGCACTTGACTGGCAGCTGCATAACTCCAATCTCTGACTTCCTCACCACATGGACTCTTCCTGACTATCGCGTCTTCACACAGCTGTCTTCTTATAAGGGCACCATTCCTACTAGATTGGGGCCCCACACTATTCCAGTATGACGTCATCTAACTTAACTAATTATATCTCTGACTTCCCAATTTCCAAGGAAGTTTACATTTTGAGGTACTAGGGGTTAAAGCTTCAACATATTATTTATAAGGTGGACAAAATTCAACCCAGAGCAGTAGGCTTTTCCAGTCTTTTCCAGTTTGACCCAGTTAGATCTAAATCTATGGATTTTGGCCTAATGAGCCAGGGCACTGTTCTCTAAACTTGCTAGAGCATAATACCCACTGGAGACTCAGTGAACTTGCAGATTTCTGGGCCCCCCATAGGCATGCTGATTCAGGATCTCTATGGAAGATGTCTGGAATTCTACTTCCTAACAAATTCCCCCAGTTCAATGTCATGATCGAGTAAATTTGGAAAATATGGATTTAGGGGTCCTAGCTCTTATGGAGCTTCTGCCATGTTATTCCTGACTGTGAAAGACTTTTTGTACATATCTTTCATTTAATCATTACATCAGTACTGAGGGTCTGCTCTTGTTGTCCTCATTGCATACCTGGAGAAGCTGAGGTTAAGTCAGAGTGGAGTGGAACTGGAGCTAGGCCTGATCTCGACACATCCACTCTTTCCACCATGCTAATAGTAAGTTCAAGAATCTGGAATCATTGAGCCAATGTCCTTTACTTTCTGTATCTTATTCCCAGGGTGAAACATGTTTTCTGTTGTTCCTGTCTTTAGAAGGAACAAAAGACAGCAGGAATCTGTCCTCCATTTGGCTTTTCATGTACTAAACAGCATTTCTTCCCCATCCTCTTAATCCTTTACTTTTGGGTCATTTATTTGTTTTGTTACTTCTTTAAGAACATCTAAAATGACCGTGTCCCTTTAGAGAAGATAAAAGTTTGTTGAAACAGACTTCTCTGCCAGCCTCCTTTTAGAGGGGCTGAAACAAAAGCTCCCTGCCACAGCGTTTCCATTCTATCATCCCGCAGGTACGAAATGGGTCATTTGACTCTCAGCAGTTTGTGCCAAAAGTTAGCCAGGGGAGAAATGAGACTTCAAAGCTTTCTGTAAGCCAACTTGAGTCAAAAAAGCTGCATTTATAACTGCTCAAAGGGCAGGTAGTTTACAGAAACCGTGATGTAAAGGAACTAGGACATTGTTTTCCTGAGACCTTTGCCACTAAGATTTTATTCTCAGCGCCCTGAGGGGCCACTGAAGACTTTTAAGCCAGATAGTGACATGCTAAAAATTTTTATTTCTAAAAATTATGACGGCTGTTGGGAAAAAGTGGATTGATTGGAAGAGGCAAGGAGAGCCATTTCACAACTTCTCAGGAAAATCATGCAGTAGGAGAACCACAGACTCCACCATTGTGGCTCATTTCCTGCACTGTTTCCCATCCCAGACTCTTCTGTTGTAGAATGTCACAGGTTCAGGTTAGTTGTCTCTTTAGTTCAGCAACACATAAGGACTGAGCTACTGAAGTCAGATAGTAAATTTAGGAATTTGTATAACTGAACCAATTGACGTATCAAAATCCAACCTATAAGGCTAACATTATATTGCTACTGACTTCAGGTTGTAAGAACTTTGTTAAAAACAAAAACAAAGCTAAAGGGCTCTCACAAAACTTACTGTATGTTTAATGTTGAGTCATGGATGGAGTCCCAGATGTATATAATCAATTAGCATACTGTGGATAAAAACTTAGGCCCTGGAGTCAAACTTAGATGGTCGTGCCATACCCTCGCTGTGGCTTTAAGTGGGTTATTGAAACTCAGTTTTCTCATTGATGAAATGGGACTAATAGCATCTACCTTGTAGGACTGTCATGAACTCTAAATGATGTTATAAATGGAAAGGGATAGGATAGGGCACACAATAAGCTTTTAGTGAGTGTCGCGATGGCTGTTTTATTAATAAACATAGGTAATTTTATCCAAAACGTTAAGCAAAAGACGTGGATTGGAAAGGGCATAAGTGTGGACTCTAAAGGTTGAAAATGGAGGAATAAGGAGACATTCACTCTCCATCCTTTTGGTCATTTCCCCCCAATAAAACACAGAGTATTTATTACCCACTTCTGACAACCACATGGAGTCATTTGCCTCCCACACCGTGCAGAATTATAGACGATGTATTAGAAGCCATATATTGCCTCTATCTTCCCCACATGTACCTAATAACCACACCAGAGCTCGATAAAGAAGAGGGTGCTGGCAGGTTTACTCATCTTTTTATTTCCTTGTTGTTCTCTCTGCTGTGATCTCAACAGCCAGAACTGGTGCTATTGCCCCCCCCCACCCCCTTTCTTGTCTTAGAGCTGTTGTCAAATGTATAAATACACAGCGAATACACTGGAGCCAAACGAGAGGGAAGAAGGCTGTTCTCCCCCATAAATATGCTAGGGACTGAAGTGTTTGCAGACATCGTGATTGCAGCAGATTAAAAAGGAAAGCAGTCTCAATTGGAAGGGAGGCACTGCAAAAGGCTGGGGCAACCTTTCAACTCCAGGTTAGGAAGAAGCCGATGATCTATTTTTTTTAATATTGTGAAGAAAAGGAAAACGTTGTACAGTAAATCTATTGAACTGCTTCAGGAGGCTTTTCTCTTGATCTAATTGAGCCGTTTGAAGTGTACTTGAAAGTTCTCATCCAGCGCGTGTCAGAATCCTGCCTGCTATGAGCTGTGAGAAGTTAACGGTCTCTGGCATTGTTAGGAGAGATTGTCAGGTACCTGACGGCAGCCGTGCTGCAGCACAGAGGATGAGCATGGAAAGAGTGTGTGTCCACATTCGTCCCTGGTCATGGGGCTGTCTGACTATGCATCTATGCATGGACTGTAGGGGAGGGGGAAAAAATCTTTCCTCTACCCATGTTATATTCTCCAGCTGGCCCTCTGTTAATTAGACTGGCAAGAGACAAATTAACAAGAGAAAAAGAAACAGAAGTTTATTAACATGTGCACTGTACATGTACACTTGGGAGCACCTGATGACAAGTGACCCAAAGGGGTGATTAGAACTCAGGCTTATATATCATCTTAACCTAAACAAAAGAAAAGGGATTTTGGGTTCCAGGTGGGGAGGCAAGTTATGGAAAGATTACCAGGAAAGATGTGATATATAAAGGGTGTTTAGTAAGGTTTGTGATGCAGATTTAAATCAGTGCCTTCACTGGTAAGAGTTGTTAAGAGTTCTCAGTGGCCTTTTGCTCCAAATAATCCATACGCCAAAGAAGTATATTTTGGGACTGCATATTCTGGTACCCTTCAGAACCAAGCAAACCCATACCTGCATCTCGATGGTGCCTCTTAATAGTGTCAGTGCTAGATTATTTGTCAAACAGGAAGACAAATTAAAAAACAACTGGTTATCCACCTTACTGACCTCTGCTTCCAAGCCATTGACCATGCCTTTCTGCTAACTGAAATGACCTTGTATGCCATCACTGATCTCTTCACCTTTCATCCCTTTGTCTGAGGCCTCAGATTAGATGTCACCAACCTGGGAAGCCCTTCTTGCCCCTCATGACATTGAGGTTAGGGGTACCCCCTGTGTTCTTTGAGTACCTTGATTTCCCATTCAGAGTGCTTAATGCACTAAACTGATTTATTTCTGAATATATCCCCTATTAGTTCATATATTCTGTGAGTTTATATTGTGTTTATCCTTGAACTGAAAGTGATCCATGGTGTATAGCAGATTGACAATAAATTACCAAAATAATTGAATAACTGTGGAGGAAAGAGGTTGTTTGAGAGTCCAGGATGCTAGCTCATGACTTGTGGATTGTCAAAAGTCACTCACTTTTGGATAATTTTGATCACTCTTAGATTATGCTTTTCAGTTTACACATATCTGCATGATTGTCCTTAACAGGCTGTGGAATTCCCAGTCCTTATAATTGACCAGCGCCTGGTAGTTGAGGGTGGGCTGGCACCAACATAGAAGGACTACATTAGGACGAGCTCTATATCCCCTCTTCTGATTAGTACTCAGGGTTAGGAGGGCGAATTAGTACTCAGATGGAGAGAGCATCTACTGGACACATTCAGGGTGAGTCTGGGAAGAGTAACAAGGTAAATCATTTCTAATTTCCATTATCTTACACATTAAACCCTTATCGTCTAGCATTTTTAAAATAAGTGGTGAACTTGACTATGTCTGTAGCGCTCTCCATTGCCGAATTTCTCTTTGCCCTTGTTCTGTTTGAGTTTAGACTTTCAGGAACTTGTCTTTATGATTCTCTATTCACCCTCTGGCGTACCTTGCAAATTGACCCGTAACCAAATCTGTTTAATGAAGGTCACAAAAACTAAATCGACATGAGACCTGGGAGTAAAACCCAATGGTCCTGATTTTTCTATTCACTAAGAAGCAGCCACCCCCACCCCATTCTCCCACCCCCTCAACAGGACAGGTTATAGAATTTCATGTCATTTTATCTTATTGATTGAATCATCCATCTCTCCTGCAAAGTCAGGGTCCTTAAGTACTTGTGTGGAGACACAAGGACTGTTCTTCATTAGCCATCTTTGACTTTGTCATTGATATTATTTACAATTTCTAATAATTATTTTTTTAAGTAAGATGTCAGGGTGACCAGAAAGGATCTTAGATAGGACATCACATTTCTCCCTCCTGGAGAAAAGCATGAAAATATACCATTCTCATTATGAGATTGATGTTATCCCTCTGAATAGAACCTCCTCATTTCTTACCTTTGGAGTTCTTATTCAGCTCCCGAAGACTGCCAGACTGCCTGCCACACATACACACACTATTACTTTCTTTAGAACATAAGCTAGATTCTTCCAAAGTGCAAGCCCCTTATTTTCAATGATAAAAAGATTTTATTTCTGTCCTGGTCAGAAAATACCTTGTTAGCATTTTTATGAACAAAAAATATTGAGGCTTTATTTTTTCTGACAGAAATAGTTTATTGTCTTTCTATGCCACTCATTTTTAGTTTTTAAAAAACCTTTCCACCAGTTCTATTGTTTTCCAGCAATTTTTTTTCTTTCTTTCTTTTTTTTTTTTTTAATGATCTTAGACAACCACAACTGCATTTACCCATGTCTCTCACATCTACCTTTGTGGCTCTGGGCAGCTTGTTTTATATGCCCGGCAGGTTTCTGAAGCAGAGGGTAGGAACTGAATCCTTGAAAATCAAGTCATTGTTTAAGGATGTGGAGGAACTTCTATTTGAATGAACCCTATTATGAACTTTTTTTCTGTAGCAAATAAAGACTATCTTATCTTCTATGCAAATCCTGAATCCCACATTTAACCTAGAAGTCCCTATTTGTATAGTTATCTTTACATAAAGGTCATTCTCCAATCTTATAATTGAAAATTAGGCAATTTTCATTTACTCTCTGGCTTCTATGCCTGAAAATCTCTTATCTCTATCTTTATTTTGATATTCTCTCGGAGTAACTATAATAGTCTCTGAAAAAAATAATGATACCTCTGTTTTAGTCTAAAAACAAAATAGACAGAATAGACTCTAGGAATGAGGTACCCAGAGCTAGGTCAAGTGAACTAGTGATGACTTTTTGGAAAATTATAGTAAATCCTAATTTTCTCGTGAAACATAGAAATGTCTGATTTTGGCACTTAATTCTCAAACATACTTAGATATGTTCCTTCTCCTTCTCCCACTCTGGGTTTTATCATCATGTAAATGAGAACTAAGTCATCTTGCCTTTGAGTCATTCATGAAGAAAGTTTTCCTTTTCTTGTTCTGAAAAAAGTGATTATTTCACTTTTAGAGATCCCTCCTGGGGCCAGATGAAACATCTGAATGAAGTAAATATTAATCAAAATTAAATGTGAAGATGAAACTCTTTTTTTACTTCTTTGTTATTTTTTAATTTCTTTCATTCAATTAGAGCTGACATTCAATATTATTTATATTAGTTTCATATATATAGCACAGTGGTTAGACATTTGTATATGAAGATGAAATTTGACTTGCCTTTTTACCATTAAATACATATTTGAAAAATGTGCTCTTCTTATATAGATTTTTTTTCTTTGTCACACCATTACTGAGTTGAACCAGAGAACTAAATCTTAATATTCTGTCTGAGATAATGTGCTCTTTTCTGGCCTGTGCCAAAGCAGAAAATGTCAATGAGAACTGAGGTGCTTTGTTAAACCCAATGGACTTGGTCATTTCAGAAAGCATCGTGGTCAAGGTGCTCCCAGTAACAATAATTTGCTCAGAGAATTGGGCTTGAAGTCACTCTTTGTCCCAGTTTTGAAGTCTGCTCACAGTAGGAGTCTGAAAATGAAGCCAGAAGTAAAAACTGGCTTTACTACTGAGATCCCGAACATGTAGTTTTTGGGGAAGAAAAATAGAACAGGGTGTTTTCCAAGGATCCTCTTTTGTAATTGGTCAGCAAATGTCTCGTGTTCACATGAAATCCACCACTGAAGGCTGATGCTGTATCAGTTGTGATTCCCAGAACTCCGAGGTCCAGCTTCACCATCAGAACCAGGCGGGCTTCGTGCTCACCGTCTCGCAGGAGCTGAAGTCCTCCATTTCAGCAGGGTATTTGGGTCAGACACACCTCTGCAAACGGAATGATGAACTGCAGCTGTAAGAAAATTAGTTTTCTTCAGGAGCTATTTATTGCTCTCAAATTAGCAGCATATTAGGTGAAAACCAAAACAAAGGCAGTTGTGAAATGAGGACATATAAGAGATGCAATATGTCTCTGGTCTGGTCTTTGTGCATCGAAGTCCGAGCAATGTGGGTGAAATAAGACCATGTAGGTATGTTGGTGGGCCCATCTCGATGAAAGGCCCAAGCAGAGGCAGTAGCTGTACCTGGTCATTGTTGGACTTCTTGACTTTCCTGAGAAGGACAAGTCAAATTAATGGTGATACTGTCTGTCTGATTTATCATAAATTCTCCCTACAGTTTGGATTAGCTCTACTCTTTTTCTCCTCCCATTTTAATCTCAAGCATATGTATATTTTGTATCATTAATTTTAAAAGTCTGCAAAGCATTTGCTGTCATCTATTTAGTTTCAAAGAGATCCTGCATGATGTAGTAGGAAGAACACTGAACTGTGTTCCTATCCGGGTCTGATACTGACCTGTGCTGTGACCTTGGACACAACCTTTCAGCCATATTAGTTTTTTGCTGTTGTCAGCTCACAAAGCTACTTCAAGTCTTTGGACAATAAGAAATATACTTTTTCCTTCCATTAAATATACATTCTCTTTCAAGAAGAGTGTATTAGGAACTGATTGACATTGAAGGAATTTGCTAAGTATGTTATTTTTTTTTCCTGGAAAGGTAATCTTTTATGGAACAGGATAGTATTACCTTCATGGAGCAAGTTTAGCAAATTCTCTTAATTTTAGGCCACTAGAGTGATTTCTACATGACTCTTGTTCCCCCTGTTCTTCCTTGAATTCCTAAAGGACAAAAAAAAAAAAAAAAGAATGAAGTGCACACAGTTGCTATATCTCTAAACAAATGCCCAGCTGCACTTAGGAAATGTCCAACAAAGTGTTAGAAATCCAGAGAGAACCAAAGATAGAAGGGCCAAGTTGAAAGTGAAATGAACTTTTTACACTCACCGTTGGAAGATGCCTTAAAGGTGCTTTTAACAACCACAAAAACATTGTTTAAACAATTCACACCTTCTAAGGTTTGGCTCTTTGGCACAGGTTTCCCAACTGTAACTGTGCAGGGAAGCCAATTAAACTCTTAAGAGACTCAGCTTTCTCATCTATAGGAGAGAGAAATTGGACCCAATTCTCTTTAAACCTTTTTTTGCTTTAATATTCTCTTATTCTACTGGACGTTGTCAGCATTTCAGAAATTTGCTCTTTGAGAAAAAGACATTGAGGAGAAAACAAATAGGTGATAATGAGGTTTTTTAAGTAGTAGTAAAAATAAAGGCTTTGAGGTTTGGCATAATGATCTAGTAGTTCACTGAGTCCCTGAGAACAAGAAGTGAAGAAGGCCGACTTACTCTTTCAAGTCAGAACTCACTGTTATAACCGGATGATAAACTTCTTTATAAGAAACTGGGTAATACTTCATAATTACTAAGGTGTGGCTTAAGCTTAAAGAAGACCAACTGCAAATTCTCGCAAGCAGCTAAATAACATGTCTTTATTACTGACATTGCACACTTCCATAGACTCTTTTACTGTGGACAGTGTTACTTTTCTGCTAACTTTACAATAACAAAAAAAGCCCAATAAAATGCAGAACTTATTTTTCTAAATCATTGCCCCTAGGGGTATTTAGGTTAAATAGGAAAACACCCTACATATATTTTTGTAAAATCTCTTATTCAGAATGGTAAAAAGGAACTATCCTTTTTTCAATCTTGTCCAAGAAAGCAAGTATCTCCAACAAGTCATATTTTCACTAGTAATGCCATACTTGCTTTATTATGTGGCATTCAAAGAAAAGGCTTTCAGTCATATTTCTACTCAAGTATTTAATTGGGTAAATAATTTAGGTTATTACTTCAAAGTAAAAATTTGATATTTCTAAAACAAAGTTTTAACAAGCTAAGTAATAACGTTAGCCCATAAATAATAAGGGTTATTCTCAAGATGAGATATATTGTCTTGATTAGAAAGAAGCACAAATAAAATTCATTTCATGGAAGAAAGGAAATCTGTACTGTTTATTTGGCAATAGGAAGTCAGGCCAAAATATATTTGTATGGCATTCAAATAGGGTCATATGGGAAGGCAGAATCTGCCTTTATGAATATTTTCAGCTTCTAACATGAGAATGGGATTGGGAGAAAGAATCCTGTATGATATTTAAGAAGTGTCTTGGAACTGGGTACATTAACAGAAAGAAGATGTGTCCAATGTAAAAAAAAGACTTGTCCAGTGTAAAAAAGGCAGTTTTTAATAGGGCAAAAGTCAAGTAGGATCCTATTCAACTGTGGGCTAGCGAGCATGATACTTCCTTTCAGAAAGAAGCAAAGTAAGCTAAGACCTACTAATAATTATTCTAAAACAGTGCAAAGAACATTTATCTCTAGAAACGGGGCTAGTAACTGACTAAAAGAAGGACTCTAAACTTCCTAATGCAAATATCAGGTCTATTCCCAGGGATTTGAAAAGTAATTATTATTATTTCAAATTCTAAGCCCTCAAATATAAGTTTGAATTACTTAACCTTTTTTTAAAAACCTCTCTAACGCAGCTTTGGGGCCTGAGGAATTTCCTTTGGAGGAAAGAAGTCAGAAAGACAAAAAAAGAAAAAAGAAAAAAAAGTATGGGAAGAAATAAGGGGGAAAATATTCAGAGAATATGACTTTAAAAAATTATTTCACAAATACCAAAGGAAAACTTAAAACAAAAATAAGTTGACTTAAAATGCAAAGAAAGAGTATTACCCAAGGGTAAGTCACCCCGTTCTTCTCTTTTATTGGGAGTTTGCTTTCTCCCACTTCGGCTGACTTTGATCAGTTGTTCTCAGCAGGGCTTGTGTCAAAGAGGCCCATGGCACAGACTCGCTTCTGGGTTATCATGACTTATGTTTCCGCACACTGACAAGGGGCACCTATCACAAGTTAGAGCAGCACAGAGACATAGTGAGCATGCCAGCAAAATCTTGACTGGCAGCCTGGCATCAGCTCTGCCTTATGAGCTCTTGGCTTAAAAATGCCCCACTCTAGTCACTGGTGGTGGTCCCAGGATGGACGCACTTCATAACCATTGACCATACTTATGTGAATAGAAAATGGGCTACATCCAATAGGAAAAATATATATATTACCTCCTGAAGTGATAAATGAAAATGGGGAGTTGATATGGCTGAGAGCAAGAGTGAGAACCCGCTAGTGAGGTAAAAGAATAGTGGGAGATAATGAAGAGAAAAAAAAAAGGATACGTATTTAAATATATTCTTACATTTTAATATTGTCTTTTGTTCTTGACCCCAGCCTTTGATTCACTAGTAACTAAAGGACCTTTCTTCACTGGTTTTCCATGTTATGATATCTGATAAAGAGGCAGTGAACTTCAACACAGGATAGTTTCAACACAATTATCCTACATCATAACTGGGTATGAAGAATGTTCTTCCTTCAGATGTGACACAGTTTGTTTGACCAATAGATAAAAGGAAAAGTGTTATGTTACACTTCAAAAACCTTTGTCTTTAGACCATATGGAAGTTTGAGCATCAATGGGATGTATTCATTTAAATCTTTAATCATCGGGTATCTGTAGAAATGCACCTCACTGGAATTCTTCCCAATTAAGCAAAAACATCCAGTCTTCTAGCAAATAATTTATATTTTGACGTTATGTATTATCGTAGTGACTAAATCAGCTCATATAAAAAAAGAAAATCTTCAAGTCTTCGTGTGAGCTAAAGGCTAGAGTTTATAAGGAAGATCCTTATAAGATACTTCTTGTACCTTAAGATGCTTTTGAAGCCAAAAACTTGAGAGAATCTTCAGCTTATTCCTGACCCCCATCCTGCATTGGACATGAGCCATATGTTTCTAGCCGTCATTCTTGTGTAATTATATAAATTCACTGTGTCAATAGTTTGCATCCTGAATTAATTTGTATAAGGTGTCTGGGGGAATACTGATTTCATATTGGAAACAAAGTTAGGTGGAAGCTGTCTTTTTAGAGTTGTGTGACTCCATACATTATTATTCTCACTCCTACCTTACTCTAGAGAAATCAGTTTGATGACTTCATGTGACTAAATATTGAGGGGAAAGTTAGCATTACTAAATCAGTCAGGTTCTAACAATTGACTCCTTGCAAGAAAATTAGTGCATTAACTCTTTCCTGGTGAGTTGGGTTCAAGCCGCTCATAGTCTGATTTGTGAAATGCTGCATTTGCACATGCGAGCAGTTAGGAAGAGGAAAATGTGCCAATCCAGAGGTCCTGAGGAAAGAAGATTGGATGAAATGTAAAGGTGATGTCACATGGATGATCCATATAACCCACAGCTTTCAAAATTTTACTGGTCTCACCTTGTTCCTAATTTAGTGATTTTTTTTTTCTTAAAGGAAAGGCAAAATGTCTAGTGAGTTAAGTGTTCATGCTCTGATGTTAGGTAGAACGGGATCATATAATCACTTAATAGCTCTGTTATCTGGGTCAATTTATTTATCTTCTCCAAGTCCCCATTTCTTCCTTTGTAAAAAGAGGATCTTGTAACAGAACTGGCTTTGTAGGATTGTTGTAAGTCTTAAACGTGGGGACCCATGTTATTTATTTAGTACAGTGACTAACACAAAGAAAAACCCAGTGAGTAATAGTGGCCATCTTTCATATTCTCGTCATCATCATTTATTAAGACAGATGCAAAGTGATGGTATCATTATGATGTTTTCATAGAGAAGTTAAACGAGCATGTGCTGTTTTGTTTTGTTTTTTCCTCAGTTTTTAAAAACAATAGGGCTAAGGCACAGGTTGCATAAAACTGACTAATGCCATTTACGATGACAGTAAGTTTGAAGGAAAGATGGCAGTCAGGAGGAAGTGAATTTGAGCCCTCATTTTTTACTTATTTCTTCAGCATCAGTTGCAGCCATGTTTATAATCTTTGTTTTGTCCCAGTAAAGCTAAGGAAGGGAAGTAGAGTCCACAGGGAAGAAAAGTTTTTCCTGGAGGGTGACTCAGCCCTGAAAAAGAAAATCAATAATATATATGAAAGGGGAAAAATGTTTAACCATTGAAAGCAATAATTACACTCTAAATATTAGCACAGCAGATAAGAGGCGGAGAACTAAAAGAGAATATGGAGCTGCTTCACCGTTTATCTTGCTTGAGGCCTTCTTTCTGTTCGCTGGAATCAGGGTCTAGTCTGGGGACAGAATCCACAGCAGCGATAGAGTCTCCTAATAAATCATGCTTCTTTTGTTCTTCTATGCCCCATTCCTTCATCTTCCGAGCTTTAGGCAAGAGAAATGGCAGGAATAGAGCGTTTCATTACACATTTCTGTTACCATTATGCAGAGAACTCTGAGTGGCTCTACAAGAGAAGAATTAGCCGAATGACTTTATCTAGGCCAAAAAATAAAGGATTAAAACACGCAAAGCCATTCATCTATGTAAACCAGTTCTCCAGGCAGCATTTATTCTAGTTTATCGGCTAATTCCTTTAAAGTCTGGGAAACTATTTTCCTTGAAACTTTTGGCGTACCTTTATACTATTTTGTTCTCTGCTATGATATTAATATTTTGATTTTTTTATTATATGTGTTCTAAATCAGACTAACCCTCCCCCTTCTACATCTTCCAATGTTCTCTCTCTCTCTTTCTCTCTGTCTCTTTCTCTTTCTCTCTCTTTCTCACACACACACTCACACACACCACACAATTATAAGTCAGTTAAAACAGATAATCTTGTCCAAATAATTTTAGCATTTCCATTTTATTATTTGTCAAGTTGAATGGAATGCCCGTGCTTTAAGTGGCTTACATTTAGTCCACCTTGCATAAAATACCATATTATTTCTGGCTGCCTAAGAAACTCGGCTCCAGCCTATCAGATAGTGTTGCTGATTTATACAGTAGGAGGCATGAGAAAAGAACCGTGGCTGAGCATTGTAAAGATAAGACAAAAATGCCCCTAAGCATTTCACTCGTAGCCTATCCAAATCCTGCAAACTGCCTGTATTCCAGCATTTCATTCTCAGCACCTTCGCACATACTCCTAAATCTCTTTCAATGGAACGGCTTGTTTCCTTTCCTCTTTCTACTCTTTGTTGTACATTTACTATATCCCAAGTGCTAGAGCGGGCACTTCACATTCATTTGGCTCATTTACTCTTGCGACGACCTTCTGTGGTGTGGTGCTATCCCACTGATGGCAGCTTCTGTGACACTGCGAGGGGTGAGATACAATCCACATGTCCCTCGTAATGTCTTCACCGTGCTCGGTTATAATTCATTTATTTGCTGCTTCCTCCAGGAGGCTATATTGTATTCATTATTGTGTCTTTAGCAAACAGCACAATGCCAGGTAATTCAATATTGCCCATGTGAATGAATCCCTGTTTGTAAGACACAAGAGCCCTCCATAGGGTCATTCTGGCCAGAGACTCACCCCCTCTGCACTGTGAGACCACACGTTCACCATGACCAGTTAGGAAGTAAGAAGGAATCTTCTAGTACCTTTTATATTACCCATTTTTAGTTCAAAAAGTTTTATAAACTTCAGACATTTAAAAATATCAGGGTTCATATGGAGCTACAGTTTGATTTCAGCAATAACTGCACACACTTGCATTGGCATGTAAAGATGTTCCCAGTACAATGTTAAATGGAAAAAAAAAAATAGGTCTCATAACAGCATATATAGAATAAATCCATTTTTAAACAGATAGATGCATATCTGTATACCAGAATTCAGGTACATTTTTTATTCTTCATTCTTATTTAATCAGTCCCCTATTGTTAGCTACTTGGGCTGTTCCTAATGTTTCATTATTATTATTATTATTATTATTAAGGGGGGGGGGGAGGCCTATGCCAAGTATTCCAGTACAGTCTCTCTGTGTGCTTGTCTAATTATTTTGTCAGGATAACAGGACGCATGTGGTGTCCACTTCAGTGCAACCATTAGGTGCACTGCCTCTCTGCCTCCAGGAATGGGCTTCTCCCCTGGGAGCAGTGCCTGCCACATCATCTAGTGACTGGAGTAATATGAGTTCGTGTGACATGATTAACGAAGCATTCAAAAGGTCATCTGCATCTTATTTATCCATGAGCTCCCTGACACCCCCAAGAGACACTTATCTTTTCAAAAAGCCTGTTCCTGAGCTGGAATCCTGTGATCAGATGGCAGCAAAGGCCAAGTCTTCTCCTATAGAGAATAATTGTATCTAATCTGATACATAAGACCACTGGGCAGGGCCCTTGTCAGTCTGAGTTCTGTGGGATTGGGTCAAATTAGGGTGAGGGGGAGTGTCTTACACACAGCAAAGGCAGAGAGCTGACTCTCACAAACAGGAATTTCCACCATGGTGCTAAATTAAACTAAATTTAGGAGAATGTTTGAAATAAGGATCTTAAAAATCAGAAGCTTCTCAATGATTTCTTTGCTGATCATATCTAATTCCTACAGAGATCTTCTTAGCCCTTGGGTAAGCCAGTCCTATCTAGGACCCTCACATTAGAACAAGGACGGTCTCATTCGTGTTGAAAGGAAACACGTCTTGACTATTTATTTCCTCTTATCCATCATGCCTCAGCTCAATTACTTATTACTCAAGACATGTTCGCTGTCAGTACCATGTTATTTGCCGATGCCATAAAGGACCAGTAGGAGTTACCAGGCAGGTAAGAGGAAAAAGAGCAATGCTGGTGGAGGGAGCTGCGCACCAGGATGTGGGGGTGAACCTGCATGACGCATCTGGAATTGCGGATAATCTGGTTTTGCTGGAAGTGGGTTGCAAGCTGAAGAGTAATGGGAAATGAGGCCGGCTAGCATACCAGGAAGTGGCAGATGACAAAGCCCCTTGCATCTCTATGACACTTATCACGTGATTTGTTTACTCGGCTTTTTGATGAGCACCAAACTGGAACCTCAATATGAATTCTTGTTCTCATCTGCCAAAATCATTTTAGTGGCTTCCCATTGCTCTTAGAGAAGACTAAATTCTTAATATCCCCTACATTGTCTGATATAATCTGTCTCCTGCCTCTTTTGTCTCATTCCTCACCTGGCCTGCCTTCTTCTTCCCAACCCCGACTCCCTGCTCCAGCCGTAGTCACTTTCCCTGAGTTTTCTTAATGGGCCATATTGCTGCCTCCTGACAAGGGGACTTTTGCACATTATTTTTACATGGAATCCTCTCCTCGCCTGTCACTCTTACCTGTTTATTTCCTCTTAACCATCAGGCCTCAGCTCAATTGTTTTTTACTCAAGAAATGCCTCCCCCAGTTACCTGGCTGGATATAACTTCCCACTTAGGTCTCTCATACCACTATGTGCTTGTCTCTTGCAGTACTATAGGAGGAGTAATTGTCAGTGGTAGTTGGTATAACTATTTGATGAGTGTTGATTTCCTCCTCATAGGTATTATCATTATCAATACCATCATCAAATTAATTAGCCAGTATCTGCTGGGTGCTTGTCACATGCCTCACACTGTTCTAAGCATTTTTCCCGTATTAACTCATTTAATACCCACAACAGTCTCCATTTTACAAATGATAAAATTGAGGGAATAGAGAAATAACTCTCCCAAAATTACACAGCTAGTAGGTGATAAAGTTTGAATTTGAACCCAGGAAAACTAGAACCAGAATCTTAACTCTTATAACCACTATAACCACTAGACCTCTAAGTTCTAGTCCTAACACATAGTAACTGCTCAACAGATATTTATTGAAATTTTAATGGTTAAATAAATTAATTAATGAAGACTCTATATATGCCCAACTCTTAACCGAGGGCAATTGGCCACAGCACCATAGAACCAATGGTAGACATTTCATTGGCAAGAAGATATTCTAGAGGAATTTCAGAAAAGAGAACCCCTGATGTGCTTTATTTGGTCTGGGATGAAAATCTTACAGGATGTTAACCAAAAAGATTAGTCTCGTGGTTTATGTGTTCATCATCATAACCTTTCCCAATATTGACTTTGGAGTTTGTTCAGTGTCTGTAATCCCTTAGGCTGATGTTTATAATCTTGAGTGATTATGCTCTGTTTGTGAAGGGTTTCACATATGTGAAACATTCCTCAAAAACTTTGAAATAGAGAGAGCGGGTCAATGGCAATGTCATCCAGGTCTCTGCCAGTCTGTGGTTATCTTGCTTACCTAAAAGCAAATTCTTTCCCTCTTTCTCATTTCTGTACAGTAAGTACTTCACGGCTGTGTGTGTTCATACATTGGGATTTTGCCATGAGTCTGAAAAGACCTCTAGATGAAAAGAGGTAGAACAATGATGGAAACTAGTTCTAGGAACTTAGACATTGGATTATTATCAGAAACCCCCAGTCAGACCATTGAACTCCCTCTGCATTACCGGTCTGGTAAAACATATTCAGTCACTTAATAGACTTGCCTTTACAAACTCTTTTCTGGGAGATCATGTGGAAAAATCTGTCCAAATCGTCATTATTTCTGTGTAAATAGTAATGCACATGTGGTTTCCGTGTATGCCATTATCAATTGCATTTGAGCAGTGCTAACCAAATGACTGATGCTTCAGTTTTACTAGATAGTCTGCGCTCTCTGAATTTGTTACATGATAATTGAGGGCAAATATGTAGGAGAAGCATTTGCTGATGTTGTGGGAAGGATGGTTTCCGGTTCATGATGTGGAGGATGGGCCGGAAGTGAATTAAATATTAAATACACACATATTATGAGTTAGTGTGATTTTTCCAATGTAAAGAGCAAGGCAGCATTAGTGTAGGAAGGTAATACAGTGTATAATTCTATGACTGTTTATGTCACAATCAATGCAGATTTACATTTAGCTGGCTTTTGTATAGAACTGTACGTAGTACTGTTTTGTATTGAATATCACTAGAGGATATTTAGTACATAAAACAATGAAATTAACGTTTATGTATTTTGGTACTCATGCTAGAGTGTTCTAACTGATGGAAGGGAAGATTCTGGCTCTTGGGAGAACTCTAAGCATCCTAGAAAGTGTCCACAAACATGTCAAATGCATGATCAGTCCAGTGATAATTATCTGCAGCCATCCAATTTCAATGTAAGGTAGTAGGTTGAGGATTTAGGGGTGACCAGATAAAGATAGGATTACTCATAGGGAAAGCTATTCAATGTAAGACGTGTGAGGCTAAATTCAAAGTTGTTCCCAAAGAATAAGATTACCATGAATGCAACAAAAAGTTAGACAAGTGTCTGGACTAGGGGACTGAGCTCTAACTGAAGAAACCAGAAGCAGAATCCAGTAGGAATTGAATGAGTAGGTTGGGTTCACTTGTCAGCTGGACTTCAGAGCTAGAGTTTCAGAGGTCCATCCCAGATCAGAATGGGAGAGATGACAAGGGCTGAGGGGGAAAGTGGAAATGAAGGGGCAGTTGGGCACCAACAGGCCAAGTAGACATTCTAGCCAACTCAGTAAAGGGATCTCATTGGTATGAGCCTCAGTAGAAAGGCTAGGTTTGGAGGTTCTGTCTGATTCCAAGCATACTGATTTAGCAGATATGGTAGCCACAGATTAGATTATTTCCAAATCCTAAATGATTATCAGCAGAGAGCAAACAAGACACTCCCATCACTTACTCTGTAACTGGTTGTGTTGAGTCATTGTTATAGCCCACCCAGGTCCTAGTACAGAGCCAAGCACTAAGCGGGTGCTTTATAAATGGTTAATGAATGAATGAATGAATGATGAAATGAATGTGAGTGAATGAATAAGTGAGCAAAATGTTGGGGTGGATGGGGTGGGATTGTGGCAGACAAGAGGTGACATCCTTAAAGGACCAGCTCAAAATGTGACATTTACACTCCAATTTTTAGAGTTAATTATTCCTCTTCTTTGTCCCATAGTGATTTATTTATTGCAATTTAATAGTATTTATCAGTCATATTATCATTACATTTAGTGAATCTCTGTATCCTAGGCTATGAAATGGTTAACCCTAGGGATTATAGATGTGTACCTACAATGTTGCACATAGTCTCTAGTACAGATTAGATACTCTGTAAATATTTACTAAACTAAATCTGTAAAGTTTCCAACACACTAGTATGGTTTGTGACTCATGCATCATTCATTTAAATAAGGGCACAAGGCTTTGTGATAGTATGACAGTCACTTGGGAAATCAGAGCAGTAACCTCTTCAATATCAGCATTTCTTTTTCCAATCTTTAGGTTCTCTGAGGGCACGGTATCTCTTCCTTTCTCTCCCAGAAATCATGTATTGGAGGAGATTGTCTATGTGTGCTGTTCTCGATTACCCCATAGTTCATGCATTTCTCTCATGAACAGAAATGAGCTCTCCATACAGAGTTATGCAATATTAAGGGACCCTCTGCATTGCCACAGATGCTAGGATCGCACTGAGAAAACAAAGGATGTGGTCAGAAGCCAAGAGGGACAGAGCAGAGAAGCATGAAAGGCGTTAAGAAAGGAGCTCGACTTCTCTCTTCTTTCCAATGAACTGGGGAGCCCAGAAGTGGCATCATTTTGTACTCCAGTAGTGACATTTTAATTTATAAGCTACGAATGTACTGATCGCCAACTGCAAAAATTGATTTGGTTGTTCATCTGATTCAACTCATGTCAGAGTTTGAAAGTAATTATGATAGTGGAGCTGATAGGCAGGCAATTACATTTTTGTTCTCTCACTCTCCGGCTCCTTCCCCTTCTCTTTCCCTCTCCACCCCTCCACCCCCAAGGTTGTTTTTGTTGGGAAGGCTATGCAGGCAGAAGACAAGGGAGTAATCTTTGGAGAAGTGGTATATGGATTCCTACAGCACAGGCTATAATAAATAGCATATTTTCTTGGCTACTCCTTTATCGTAATCTACTTTTTCTTAGCCTCTATGGAAACTAACCAGATGAAAAATACAGACTATTCTGTCTCCTTCTTGAAAGTATGAAATAGAAAAAGCACATGCACTGCAAGGCAGCTACTGCTCCTGACTTGCATTTGAGTTGTCAATAGATACAGGGTATTTTTTAAAAACAGATTTCTTCCAAATCACAATGCAAACAGGAGCCTGGGATAAGGAGAGATTGAAGCAGTTTTGAAATCCAGGTCTTTACTGGGAAACAGTTTCCATGGGAGATTGAAAATAGCCTTGAAAAAGTGGTGAAGGATTAGAGCATAGAATTGGATTGAAGAGAGATTTTTGCTAGACTCAGAACTTGGCATGTAAACCTAAAATAATTTAGAAGATGGAATTGAAGAGTATATCGCAGGTAAAAGTTACTTTGTAGATGGATGAATAGATTGATGGATAGACATGGAATTCTTGATCTACATCTATTTGAAGGTGTTTATTTATTTGCAAACACTAAAAGATTCATTGTTTTTAAAACTCAGCAGAATGGCTTTTCTGGACCAAAGCTAGTGAAATTAGAATTTTAGGAATGGGGGTGCCTCCTCAGTTAAGGCCCAGGAAATATTGGGATATCTAAATTATTTGAAAATAAAATTTTTCTCTTGACAATATGGGAAAAACTTTAAAAGATTCCATTCCATGCCAAGATCGATGATATTCAGAATTATATCTCTCCCTCCAGGGAACTTGTGGCTTAAAAATTCACTGCAACTACATCATGGTTAAAAAAGAGATGAGACCTTTCCTCAAAAACGACCTGCCTTAGCCCAATGTAGGCTTTTCTCTACACTCTCTGATGTCTCTATGAACCTCCTTTCTACTTCCTGGCCCACTGCAGTTTGGCACAAACCCCCATTTAATGAATGAGTGCCCTACGTGTAGAAAACATGTCAAATAAGGTTGACCAGATTGGTGTAAGGCAGGTGATGTGGGATGTTCTGTTGGTTTGAGACGCTGCCATCCTGCAGGGAAGATGTCAGGGAATAAACAAGGTATTCCTGCGAAATACGTCAGCTGTAGTTTATACTATTTATGTTAAAGAATAGAGAAGCATTTTGCTTTGTGATTTGTAGACCACCTATAAAAACCCTTTCCAAAAAAAAGATGTGTGGGGTGGGGGGAGGAGGAGAGGGGATGTGGGAATGTGTGGGGGCAGAGATTCAAAATACAGTTGTATAGATTCTCAGGTTTATACAGAGTCTATAAACATTCTTAGGCTGTCTAGTTCAAAATATAAATTCAATTGTTTATACATTTTTACTTAGCAATATTACTTTATATCTGAGCCTTATAAGAATCAGGTCACTCTCTTAGATTTGCTCAGGGTTTAAAGCCCCTTTTACACACTCTTGACCTTCCTACACTGTCTCTGACCACAGCTTCATGGTTAAGTGAAAGATCAGAATCTGACAGATCTGAGTCAGAATACACAGGTAGTAAGCTCTTTGTACCTCAGTTTCCTCTTCTGCAATATATAAATGGTTAAACTTACTTTTGGGAGAACACATTAGCTACTTAGCACAGTGCTTGGCACACAGAAGTACTTAACTAATAGAGTGAAATTATTATTGATTTGTTACTGCAATTGCTTTAAATAAATTCACCCTACAACCTCCCCCCCCCCCCGCCCCACACACACACCCCCAGGCAGAGACTTTAGCTTGTCTCTGGATCTTTGGAAATATCAGATTTTCTTCTGTTTTGACTTTGGAGATTTTGTTTAAAACTATGTAATCTCTGCAGCCACACCCTCTACTGTCGCAGAAAATGACTAAAAACCTCCCTATGGATGCAAAGACCTTCTTTGGCCTGTATCACCAACTTTCTAGGCACTCTCTCTGCCTATTGTGCCATCAATTCTCACCATAGATTTTCAGGCAAGCTTCTCTGTTAGACTCACCCTTCGGTCCTATAGCCATCTGTCTCAGCCTGAGCTGTTGGTCTAGAATAGACCAGAGTATGTCTCATGTCTTAATAAGGCAACATCATACACAACATGGCATTCATTTGCCTCTGTAATTTAAATTTTATCTCTCTCTATAACATCTTCATAAGGGGATCCATGATTCTGTACTCCCATTGACTCAGAAAGAACAAAAATATGTCCCAAGGGCTCCACAGATATCTCTGGCCTTTGACAGAAAACCAGACAATCACAAACAATTTTTGAGGAAGTAATTATATTTTTGTTTACTCCTTGTTACTTATTTTAAGATAACTATTCAACTTCTATACCTCTTAGTTTATATACTGCATTCAAATCTATTCAGATTTATTAATAATTTAAAATTTTTTACTATGCATTTTGAGCTGAGTTCAAAACAATCCCAATTTGGAATACTTAAGAGATGGAAAGTTCCATTGTAAAAATATCCTGATCAACAGAAAACCTTTTGTTAAAATATTGCTGGTGTAAATATTTCTAGTATGTATTATTCATCTTTTCTATCTTAGAAAACTATCGTTAGGGTCATTTGACTTCAGTTCAGGATTTTGCATGCCTAGGGGTCATTTCAGTGCCCCAAAATGTGGAAATGGAGTCAGTGAGCTGCATCTCTATAATCTATCATCTCAAAAAACCCTGTGGAGAATCTTCCTTTCGCCAAATTGCTAACATTACCTTGACGTTTATGTAAGAGGCATCACTCACTTTAAATTCAAGTGCATTCAAACTTCTGGTTCAAAAGGTAAATTATTTTTTAAAACAATAATTGGCAACACCCTTGAAACCCAATAAAGGTCCGTTTCTGTTTTGTAAATTAATCTATTACTTTAGAGGTTAGTGTAGTTTTATCTTATTAGATGCTAAAGAGTTATTTCTCCTAGTTCTTGACATTTAGTTTTTCTGCCTGCCCATTTATTTATTTGATTCCTGATCACCAGCCAAATTATATAGCATAGATTGATTGATCCAATTCAAATGGCTGGCCTGTAACTAAGGAAAGAAAAAACATATTTTGTGAAGAATAGGTATGAAGTAGAGAATTTAGTGGTAGTATGATATGCTAAAAAGACTAGGACCAAAATGGCATGGTAACTTATATGAGCTGAAGGGTGCAAGGAGCCAAGGAAGGAAGATAGTGAGTTGAAACCTATCACCACCCAATAACATCAGGCTTCAGCATTCATCCCTTGTTCACATGTATCGGCAAGAAGAATTTATCTCGTGCCCTCGGTTCCTCTCTGGGTCCCCAGTTCCAGCACTCTGATTGACTGCCTCTTCCTAGCATTCTAAAGATAGAAAGAGCTTCATTTCGCTTGATCCAGTTCTCTTCTTCAGTCTGGAGCAGTGAAGTTCGTAAGGACTGATACCCATTGACATTTTGCGTGACTCAGGGTACAAATTGAACTCAATGCTATGGAAGCAGCTGTTCATACAAATCTAACTCCCACCGCCTAACCACCACCATGAAAGCTCATATTCGTGCGCTTATATTGCTGATAGCAAGAGTCCAAGATCATTCTCGTTGTTTTACTAGGACTACTTATTAAAACGTATTTACTTGTCTATTGCATGAAAGCAAAGGAAAAAGGACTTCTTCATTGTTCTACCATTTCATTCTATGCTATGCTACCTCACATGCTTTGAAGTAGTGAGATTCCTATTTTAGCTGTCTCGTTTCAGGTGAAGAGTCTTGCGGTGTGTGTGTTCACTGAATAAGAACAAAACTGCCTCATTCTTAACCTCTAGTAGCTGACAACCTTTGGACTCCTTCCACAGCTTGAAAACTCTTCCGTCCCTTGAAAGCATTTGTGCTGTGCTATAAGTGCTGTTTGTATTTCCTCAAAGGACATATTTTAAACAAGTTGTCTCTTAAAGGGAAAACTCAGGAAAGCTTTAATAACAAGTTGACTAAAATTTAGAAGCTTTTAAGTACCCCTCTCTCTTCTCTGTGGTAGATATGGTCCAGATTCATGTCCATGAACCATAAGTCTGTTACTTTTCCTCATAGTATCATGATGCAAAAATAGTAGATGGAAGCCATGAATCTGGGTTTGGGCCCACCTGTGTCACAACTCAGAGTACGACCTCTGACTAGCTGTGATAGGACTCTGCAGCATATGTAAAGAGTATCCTGAGAGTGAAACCCTCATACAAATGGAAAGAATGGTTATTATAATCTCATGAAGATTTTGAGAACAATGTCATCCATTCGATGGGGCTAATATGAAGAATTCCATGATGGGTGATATTCAGTTTCTTTATTCTGACACGCAATAAACTCTTTGGCAGCATAAAAAATGAATGACACAGATTTGGTATATGATAATGATTTTATCATCTCTTGCATTATAACTCTAAAATCTTAATCAATAATGATCGTCCAGAAACCTTTAGCCAATAGTATTAGAGTTTATAAGATACTTCCTAGGAGTGCTGAAGAGCAGACTGTAAGATAAAACTTACATGAGATTACAACATATAGTGAAAAAAAAAAAGAAATTGAATCCAATTAAACCTAAAGGGAGATGCCCATAGGATGTAATTATCTGAAATGGGATTTTTTCTGAAATGCATTCTCTCAGACAGTATAATACTAGTGGGAGGTCTACCGTGACCCACAGAGATAAGGATTATGGCTCCATGTACAGGACAGCACTTCGATTCAGCAGCCTCCTTGAAGTGTCCCTTTAAGTTTCTGTAAGGTGTCGAGTGTTCACTGTTTCACAAATGTGGGGGATCAGGGGATTTGTCTTCTCCAGGCAAGGTCCCTCTGCTGAGAATTGAAACAAGAGGACACATTGCCACTTGCCTATCTTTCAGAAAAATGACTGCTGTGATAGCATAAATGTCCCACGAGCTTTGCCTTGAAGGAAGTGTGTTTCTAATGATACGATTTTGGTATCCAGCCCTCTGTGGATAGCTTGGCATATGTCTTGTTATATTTAAACAGCATTGACTGATAAAGTGGATGTTAATTGGCAGTCAGTGACTAGGCTGCAGGTCTTTGTCACCTAAGCTTTCAGCTAACTGATCATTAACTAGGAGGTAATGTTTGACCCAGAAGGTCATTACTGTTATTAAGTGGGAAAAGAAATTAAAATACTCCAAATTGCTTTTTTTATGAAATGGATGAGGATTTTAAAAAGAAAGAAAGAAAAATGATAGCTCTGTTACAATGTAAATCAGTGTCCGTTTACAGTCCCTTTCTTTCCTGTCCCTTGAAGACCAAGTGGTAATGTTTATGGGGCAAGACTGTATTTCCAAAATCTCGTTCTTTAATGTCTAGATACTCACTATTTTGATATTCACTGAAAATAAGAGATTTCAAAGCATTTTTCAATCCCATCCAGGGAATGCAATTCCTAAAATTTTCAAAGGAAATCATTTTGTCTGGCTACCATGCAGTTTCTTAAACAGGCTTTGAGTAATTTTTCTAAACAGTGAAAATGAGATTAAAAATAAGTCATTGCATACATCTTATTAGGTAGAATTATAATAGTGTCATATATATCTTTAGAACTTCCTTTAGAATAAGCTGTTTATGTTTCACAGAATTTTGCTAATTAAGCCTTAGCATTCACTTGGTGAGGAAAGTATGAATCCCGACTCCGCTTCTTGATTCGTTCTATGACCTTTGAGATTCTGTCTCTTCAGTAATCTCCTCCTCGCCCTCATATTGCAAAAAGAAAATAAAAATGATCTGACAGATGCTATGAGTCTTGGCAATTAAAACTTTACATGAAAGTTGTCTCCTGAGAGAAAATATTACTCTCCCTTTTAATAAAAGGGTACAATTGAGCCCTCTTTCAAACCTCTCTCCTTCAAATGGGTTAATGTCTTATATAAAAGACAGAAACGGAGTCTCCTTCTGCTGAAAAACTGAAGCAAGAGCCAAAAGCATTTCCACCCATAAAATGGTTATGAAGTCAAACATCCCAACTGACTATAAAAAATAAGAAAGCAGAAGATCTGGTGTGTTTGTGCTTTTTACCCCATCATTTTAGTCCTGGGTTCAGTTTTATGCACTTGGCCGTCATAGCCATTGTTTGTTTGTTTGTTTGTTTGTTTGTTTGTTTGTTTTTTCCTTCTGTTGAATGACGCAGTAAATTTGGAAGCACCAGTGTTTCACCTTCACCTGTGCTGTTTGGGGTGCATATCTCTGAAGACTAGAGATAGTAATTGAGTTGTTTGGGAATCTCTTTAAATTAGGTTCAAAAGCTACTGGGTTTGTTTTGGCACATCTTTTTTTTTTCTTCTTCTTCCAAAAATTAGGACTCAATTTCAGTAGGCTATTTTAGCTACTTTTAAAAAGAAATGTATCCCTGTATCAAATAAGACTAAAGGAGACATGCTGCAATGTTTGAAGGCAAAAGCATCTCATCTCCCAAGAATCAGAAAATCTCTTCTCTAGTTGTATTTGTAGGTACTTTTTGTGGTATTGCTTTTTTCTTTTTTAAAACAGGTAAAGCTCAAATGAGCACAGCACAGTCCAGATGGTGTTTAAAGCTGCCTAAGTTTCTTTTATGTAACTTTCTCTTCCTAAAGTGTGTTCCAGCTGGGAATCTACTGGGCTGTTAAAACTAACTTTGTCCCTTTTATGTCTTTGTTATTCTTGGACACACACACACACACACACACACACACACACGTACGTGCACTCACATACAGACACATAGACAGGCATGAACATGGACATTCCAAATGTATGGCCTTTAATCATGTCCAACAGGGCTAAAGTAACTCTGCAAGGCTTCATTAACTGTCTCTCAGACTAAACATTTTATTCAGTTGGAAGACAGAAAAACTCTGCAGGATGAATTTCAAAACGCAGAGTAGAATTCTTACCCACAGATGAGAATCCTTTGTAAGCCCTCCACCTTCTCATGCAGGCCTTACTTAAGGAGAGGTGGAAACAGGCAGTCCATTCATCTCTGAAGTGTATATAGTAATGTGCTCATTCGTCCCCAGCAGTGAAAATTAGCTTAGAGTAATTTTTTTTTTTTAATGCCTGAACATGCATTCCTTTGGAGATTAAACAAATAACATGTGCTCGCATTTGTGTAAAAAGATCACTTTGCACCAAGTGTATATTCAATTTGGTTTGTTTGCCAAGTAACAGAGGTGGGTTACCCTGGCAACATCAGCGCCTGTTCTGTCTGTCTCTCTCTCTCTCACTCACCCTTTCTCTGTCTCCTCTGCATTTGTCTTTTTCTCTCTTTTTTTTTGACCCCCCCACCTCCCTTTCCCTGGCAATGTCATTGTTATAGCCGATGTGACACCCACAGAGGACAGTTAAAGCCACTCAGTTTAGGGGGTATATCTGCCGTTCACTTCAGCAGAGAAGAACTAGTGCTCTGAATAAGTACTGCGGATTCTTGAGCATTTTCCCAATTTGGCTGCAAAAGTTAATGAAATTGGGGCCCAAGCTTAAAATACAGATGGAGCTGTAGATCTATCCTATGATATAAATGAAGAGATATACTCTTTTTTCATAGAGGAGTAACTAGGGAATTTGATGCCATTTGGACCTCTGTGTGCTAAGCGTTTGGAAGCATATTAAAACTATTTAAAACACAAGCATTCATTGCCTTTGCCTGGTAGATATTACTTATGTGGAAAATTAAGAGTCCAGTTCAATGTTTTCCTGGGTATACAGCCTATGAAGGTATTTAAAACCTAAAGTATATTTATTCTTCATTTAAAGATGTTCAGAGAGTAGAGCCATTTAAACACTCTCCCCCTGCAAGCATTATGTGTGCATCGAAGGGAAGAAGAGCAAAGGATGATAAACTGTGTTAACTGTACAATGTTCAAGTAAGATTTATCTAAGAAAGAACAGTCTAGTGCATTAATGTGAATATTCGAAGATAGATATTTATCTTAATGGACTCGGAGTTACTTACAAACAGCATAATTGCTATGCTCATTTTACAGGGCATTTATTCAGAGCCATTACACTTACTCTTTTTTTAATATAAAGAATCCTACTTAAAGTTTTAAGTGAGACTGGACTAGTGTGGCCAAAGAAACATAGCTTGGTTTTTCCTGTCTCTGCTCAGCCAAGGCTTTTGGGAATGATGAGAAGCAAAACCGAAATCTCTTCCCTGCTCACCTACACTTACCAGGCTTTTTCTTTTCTTTCTTTCTTTCTTTCTTTTTTTTTTTTTTTTTTTTGGTGAAAGATTGATCTATTAAAATGTTAAATTGGCCCAATTTCCAGAGTACTACATGATATTTGACTTATTTTAAACTTATAGTCCTGCAAATAAGGAATTTGGTACAAGGTTTTAAAATTGCAAGATAAGTTGCTTATGGGCTTGTCTGGACCAATGGGACATTTTGTGTCTTGAAAGCAAACATGCTCTTCCAGGGCAACCCCATCCTTGACAAACAGCTGATTAAAGTATTCCTGCCCCTGACACCTCCAAAGGTCAGAATGAATAACAATCTGACCAGCATGGGGAGCACTTCCCTCTCCATTTCTATTATTCCACTTTTTAAGCCTGACTCCTGGCTTGCCCAATTCTATTTAAAATCAACAAACGTTCCAAGAGCATCTGCCATCCATTTCAATAATATTGTACTCCCAAGCTCTGATCCAGCACTGTCGTAGTCCTGGGGAGGCGATTTCAAACCAATAATAAATACTGTTATCGTATGAACAACACAGAATAGTAACATCTCTGACTCATGATATTCATTTCAATTCACATAATAATACCATGAAGTAGATGTCATTGTCTCAAACTTACAGGAGAGAAATACGGGGTGCAGAGTGCTTGTGATCACCCTGGTCACCTACCCCAGGCACGGAGTCATGCTTTCCAACCCCAAACACAACACTTTTCCCTTGATATTTTAGTTGGCTCAAATGAAGCTTCTTCCTTTTTTCAAGTTGCAATTAAGTATAAGGATATATATATATGTATATATATATATACACATATACATATATATATGTATATATATGTGTACATATATCAGATATATATTATAAGTCAGAATACAGTAAGTGCATTAAGTGAGATTTGATGAAAGTACTGAGTTGGCATGCTAGAGTTATTTTATTTTTTCAGCTGTAGGGATCAGGAGAGAGCTGCATGAAAAATGTATTTCAGTTAGGCCCTAAAGAAGAATCTGTAGAATTTTACCAGGTGTAAATGGAATGAAATGCCAACAGAACTGGGTAAGGAGCAGTATAAGCCAGAACACTGTCTGGAATTTATCAGGCTTATTTAGAGCCTGGCAAACAATTATTAAATAGTTGGAATGTAGAGGTGCCCACAGGGGCAAATTGTGGTGAAAGGTGGTACTACAAAGTTACATTGGAACCCAGAGGTAGAGGATCTTAAATTTAATATGTAAAAAATTATTTTTTAAAACAATAATTGGCAATACCCTTGAAATCCAATAAACGTCTGTTTCTGTTTTATAAATTAACCTATTATTTTAGAGGTTATATATATTTATGTCTGGACTTATTTGATAGGCAGTGAGATAAATTTGGACCAGGAGAGTGGCACATTGAAAGCTGTTTTTATTCTAGTGATACTTTCTAGGGTTCATTGAAGAGAGGTAGGTGGAGGCAGGGAGTCTGGTTAGAGAATCTCAGGATTTATGCAGGTAGGCAGCCAGGGCAGTAGAAATAAAACAGAGTGGCATTTCAGTGGCGGGCTTTGTGGGCCAGCGGGGAGGACTCGAGGATGACCCTGAGGGTCTGGGCTTATTTCTGGAGAGTAAGAACCCAAAAGACAGAGGCAAGAAAGGCAGCAGTGGGAGGAGGAGATGATCAATTCAGTCTGGGATGTGTTGATTGCAGATACTTAAAAGATATTTAATTGAAACTATTTTTCCCTTTCTAAGGTAAAAATGTTTCTCCCTGCTTATGTAACTCCCAAAAGATCTCCTGTTTTGAACTCCTTTTGGACTCTCATCAATTGGTGTAAGAGAGTATTGAAATGACTGTGGCGTTCTCCCAGGGGGTCAACTGAAGTGTAGTAAGGGCAGAGGTCACTCACACTGCGCCTTGCATCATCTCTGTCTCTGGTTGCAATTTATGGGTTGCTTTCTATACATTATGATTGTTTTCATTTCTTAGTAACAGAAACCTTGACCTGAGATGACTGAAGAAGGGATAAATTTTCTCACTTAATAAGAATTCTGGTGTCTGGAAAGTAGAAAACTGCTTGTTTGGACTCATCCTACATTTAACAATATCAGAGTCAGCTTCTCAGGTCTCTCTTGGCCGTTCCCTCACAATTGCCACCTTATGGTCACAAGATAGCTGCCACAGCCCTAGATGTCCCGTCCAAACTCAAGGTAGAAGAGAAAGCAGTTGAACCAGCCAAGTCTCTCTCTTTTATCAGGAATAAAACAAGAGGCCATAGCAGACTTCCTTATTCAACATTTTGCCTGGACCAATCCCACATGACCACCTCTAGTTACAAAAGAGACTTGGTTGGGCTGGTCACATTGCCAGCCCTACCAAGGATATTGACAGTGTCTCTAACTAACATTCACCTTTCCTGCTACACAGTAAAAACTCTGAAGGCGGGGACCATGTTCCATCAGGCCCAATGGCCATAGTATGCCATGACCTTCTCTCAGCTGGTGCTTTGCTGGACATTGAGGGGTCCAGAGCAGGATGTGGTACAGGAACCAGTTGTTGTCCAGTGTACTAAGAACCTCCTTTTGTCTTTGGTTCCTCCGTGCAGCCTTAGGAATGCAGGAGCTCTGGTTAGATATTAGAGACTCTTATCCAGCACCTCTCAAAAAAAAAAAAAAAACCAAGAGACAGACTGCGTGCTTGGAGGAAATCTATGCTGCTGTAAAAATAGAACAGGGCTTGAGTACAGTCTTCTGTAATGAATGCATAAAAAAAAGGAGCTTCTTAAATTATAAATGTGTCTCTTGTTTATTGCCCAGCAATCCTGTTTTATTGATTTCTGTTTATTTCCAATCACCTAGAATGGAAATAAACCTATGTTGCTTAGAGATCTTGATCCCTAAAAGATTGTCATTAAAGTTACTCTGCTGTATTTAGTTGTTTATTTATTTATTTATTTATTTTTGCTCAAAGTGATTGAATCAATACAAATACAACCAAAACACAAAACACTTTTTTCTTTGCTCCCTAGAAAACTAGGGGGGAAAATATATAGAAAAACTAAATAAAGATGCTAAGATTAAAAAAAAAAAAATTTCAGCAAATGACATATTGATTTCTTTCAGAGGGGCAGAGTGTAAATTAAAAATATTTTTCTGACACAGTTTTTAAAGATGCCACTGACTCAGCAGAGTTGATGCATATTGACTTTCACTTCCAAAAAGGTCAGTTGGGAAGGGCAGTCCACTCTTCCCAAGACCAACTTGCTCTCAAAGTTCTCAGAGGCAAGTTTTCCTACAGTCAGTGCTAGTAACGGTACTTGGTTCTGTATGATCAGTTCTCGGTTTTCACTTTGCCATCCTCCACACTACCTCTGTGTATAGCTAAAGACATTGTAAATTTTTCAGAAAATTTTGCAATCATAATTCTTTTTAAAATGATTACATCAAAACTCATCTCAGAATCGGGAAGGAATGAGGATAAACAGGGGCCAGAACCTTAGAATGTTATTATACAGTGGTCTAGGCAGATATAGAAGGGAATGGGGCTATGGGCACAGGCAGCAGAAGAGCCGTCCCAGTATGGGAGATGGGGGTGCTCTTTCTCCTGATGTGCCCTTGAGAGAATAAGGCTACTGCACACCTACAGTCATGAGGCCAAAAGTGAAGCTCAAGGAACTCAGTTTCAGGAGCATAAACTATTTGTCGTCATTTGAGTTTCTGAAAACCATGTCAGATCCCTTTGGCCTGTTCAGAACGTTCTGCAGAATTGTTCTCAGGGGCAACTACATAATTTGTGAGAACCAGGACAAAATGAAACTAAGTAGACCCTTGTTCAAAGAACAGAAAAAAAAAAATAATGTTAAATGTACTCAGATACTGAGCTTTTCTCCTTACTTCCTCAGTCTCTCAACTTGTTACGGCATTTTGTTTTGTTTTGAGTTTACCACTTAATGCCATCTTAAGTAAAGAAAAGCTGAACTTTAAAATTATTAATGTGAATATTACTATTCATTCTTATGTTGTACGCTGCCAATTTTAAATGCAAATATAAGAAAATTTAACTTGCATGCAAAACCACTGAAATAACGCAACTGGTATTTCACAGTTCATAGATGCAAATGTATTTTGTCCTTAGCAGGAGTATGGAAACACCATACAAAAACTAACTCACATGTTTTTTTTTTTATTTTGCTTCTTGATACACGTAACTTCTCCCAATACCCTCCAACTTCAGGTTACTGATGGATAAGGTAATACTAAAAAGGGAAAGACCTCTGCACTTGTCTCTCTCTTTCTATGTCATTATTTTTAGTGTAAGTTGGTGGCTAATATGGAGAAATGAGAAAGGATGGGATGGATTTCCTTGATGGTTCACGTTTCTTGGAACACCATTGCCTTCTCTTTGCTTTCTAAGCAACTTCCAATTAGAACAGAAAACATAGCCTACAGGGGCTGTGGGTACCCCAACTTAGTAGATGTAACCTATTTACTTCTGTGTTTATTTCAGAAGACATGGTCTGAAACTCTGAAAGAGGGAAATGCAAAGGAGGTCAGCTTTGGACTGAGAATTTGTCCCTAGTCAATCTTGTCTATAAGAAAATACCTATCTCCCAGGAAGAGAGATTGGGGGATGAATTCAAAAACCCATCTCTTTTCCCTGAAATATAGAGCAAGAAGGAACATGGAGAACATGGAGGAATGAATCATATCATTTTTGGCAAAAAAAAAAAAAAAGAAAAAAACACATTGGTATTCTCCACATGAAGACTTTTGTTCAGAATTTTAACACCTATTAACTGCTACCTACATCAATTCTTGTGGGTCACATTAATATTTTGCCTTGGCCACTCACCCTTTAAAAACTGAGGCTTCATTTTAGCAATAATATTGGAATAAAGAGATCACTTAAAAAGGAAATACCAATTTAAGTTTAAAAAAAAAGAGAGAGAGAGAGAAGTAAGATGGGCAGGCAAGGAGGCAAGAAGATAAGCAAGTAAGAAAGATAGGTCTTTGGAGCATCAGCTAAATTTTTTGGCATTCCTTTGTAACTGGTTAGACCCTGAATACCCAGAACAAGGTTTGTAGTGAACACCAAAAGCATACAGAGGAAACGCAGCCAACCCTTTCCGATTGGTACCAGACAGGACTGCACCAATAAGAAAAACAGCCATTAAAGCCAGACCTTTATGTGTATGTGATCAATATGTGCTGGATATAGATTCCTAGAGACGATGCGTAGTTTGGTGGGCATCCCCCTCTCCCACCCCCCACCTTCTAAATAATATGTAATTTCTCCAGGCCAAGAAATAAATTGAAAGGATTTAGAGGGATTTGCTTATCAGTGGAACACCACGTAGCATTACATTCCTCCTGCCTTTGGAAAGGTACATTGAAGTTTGGTTAATCTTCTGTGGTTCAATACTCCTCTTCCCTGTCAGGCTGCCTTGAACAACAGATAGTTTAATCCCCCTTCTACCCTCTCTCCCTCCTTTTTCTTGACCCACCCTTCCTTTTTTGAACAGATGGAAGAAAAATCTTAAAACTGGAAAGAAAAGAGAAAAAAAATGCCAAACCACATTTATTTATATAATCATAGAAGACCTCATGGGTAAAAATAAAGAACCCCAATCCTTGGCACAAAATGTGGCTAAGCTTAGCTTGTTTTTTTTTTTTTTTTTACTGTTAATTAAATATTGAGTCTGCAAAGGGATTTTCTTAAAGGTTAATTCATTAGCAAATGATATTATAAATCCTGTCCTTCTTTATCCTGCTCCAGTATATGCAGTGTGGAAAAGAAGAGGAATGTGGAGGCTATTGAGGGTGGGTAGAGTTTAATGAGAAGCTGGCGATACTGTTTGCTTGAATTCCTATGAAAACTGCTATCTTGAATGACAGTAGGTAGTCAATTTTCATTACAGGAGTTACCATTTATGAACTTCACTTTAAGATTTTGCAGATGATGGTGTTTTCTAGTCAGTGTTTTCTAATCAGTGTTTTCTAGTTTGGCCTGGCTCAAATCCCCATAGGCTGTAAACCCCATGAGGACAACAACTGGGTCTAACCCTCAGTGCAGTGATTGATTGACGCATCACAAGCAGTTAATAGATGTTTGTTGAGGGAAGACTGGTTGAATGAGTAAATGCATGCACTGAATGCATAAATAAAATCATATATCCAGAACAATGTTTTTTGTTTGTTTTATATCTTTCTTAGAGACCGCTACACCAGTTAACTAATTTTGGTCATGCTTAATGTGGTATCTTTAGCCCAGGGCAATTATCTTTAAAGCCTACTTATTCTGTAGACATATGGGCCAAGTAAAAGATATATATTTATAGTCATATCTTACTTGGCAAGTGATTATTTCCAGGAGTAGCTAGAGAGAAGAGAAGAAAGTGTATCTTAAGATACCACAATGACATGAACCCCAGAAGACGGTCTTAAAATTCACAGAGTGTTGTTCTAATAAAGACACTTAGATAGAGATGGGACACAAGAATTCAGAAAGAAAGCATCTTTACCAGACTAGAACTTTGTTTCTTTGTCTCCATCGTTCAGAACCTGCCTTATGATATGCCCTTGTCTTTTATACTTGAGTGTGAGTTAAAATAATGTTTTTATTTTTTCTTAATCTTATCAGTTGCTTCTTTTGAGGATGACTATAAAGCCGATGTTCAGAATAAAATGAAGTATAGATAACCACACTCATTTAATGTTAGCTGTGTTTTAAGGTTGTTTCTGTATTGGGTTTGAGTTAGATGAAATGATGGTGTTGGTCGAAGGTTGGTTAGAAGCTTGCTTCTAACAAGCTTGCCCGTGTTGCAGGGTTTTTCTATCTTTGTTCAGTCTATAAATCATCCAGTAGTATGAATGTGTGTGTGGTGGTGGTGGTGGTGGTGGTGGTGGTGGTGGTGGTGGAGGTAGTGGAGGTGGTGGTGGTGGTGGTGGAGGTGGTGGAGGTGGAGATGATGGTGGTGGTGGATGGGGGAATTATCTATTAGCATTGATCAAAGATGGGACCATGCAATGGCAAGAATTTAATGAAGAAAATCTTAATAGATTAATTTAAATTGAGATGGTCAAACTTTTCAAAACTCATTATAAAGGATATAGATTTACCTAGACTCAGTAGATTCTTTTTAAAAGTATCTCAGGCATTCTTTATTTAAATAGAGAATAAATACTCACAATGAAGCTGGATGAGACTCTCCTTCCTATGACCTATGACATGCTTTGAACTCCAACTCCATCTCAGAATGGAAATCGAGAGGAGAAGACGAGAACATCAAGCATTTGAGGGAATTTAATTCTTTTTAGCATGAAGCAGAGATATATGGCTATTTTCTGTGGGACTTCAGAATATTTATGGACCTTTCTCTTTTTCTTTTTCACTGGAAGAAAGGCGCTCATCATTCTTGAGTATGTTATTTATAATTTCATAAAGCTGTTCTGTGGCAGAACTTATTTTATCTTGCACTTAATCTCGGTCAAATAACCGTGCTTCCAAAGAGCTGGGTGGAGAAAAATTATTATTCCCCAACATGATTAGCCTATTCTCAGTGTAAGATAAAGGGCTAAAGGATAGAATTTGAAATCACAAATAGGCACCTGGGCAGTAAGGCGGAGACGCGGTGAAACTGCCTTGAGCTGTTCTGATCCCAGCAGCAGACATTCTTCTCAATGCCTGTAATGGATAGCAAGGAAGAATGATGTGGGACCATTCCAGTGCAGAGAATGGGGCAGAGGCCTTCGGAGTAAATAATTAGAAGCAGGTGATTCTTGAAACAATAACTCATTGGAGGAAAATGAGAAGCCGAATTTGTGAAACTGAGGGAATTGGAAGGTAAATTTACCAATAAATTTACTTGGGTGGGCAGAGTGTTGAGCTTTCTTCTGTCTCAGTTTATTCAAAAGTAATTTCAATAAACATTGGTAGGGGAAAAAAAAGAATATGAATGCAGTAAAAATTCTTTTAGGAAAGGAATAAAGAGGGCTTCTGCCAGAGATATATTTTATTGAAAGTTATTATAATGCCTATCTTTAGTTTTATGACTCCTAATACAGAACCAAGTAATTTCAACATGTGTATTAAAAATATGAAATATATATTTTAAAATTGGGTAATGTGAATTATTATTTTTTAATATAGGACTTGGCTAATAAATAGGAACAGAATAATATTTTCCTCCTCTTGAGAAGACAAGGCAAGGCATTTAATCTGCACTGTGGAGAAATGGTGCCATCAGACCCATGCACTACATTCTAAAACCACGTGTATTAGCTTCCAAAGGAAATGCAGCAGGAGACGCGATGGGATGTGGGGATGGGAAGAAGAAGTCTGACAGGGCAGGATATTAAGTTCATGCTCCTTATCCAAGCTTCCAAGAACAACCCAATTCAAGTAGCTGCCATTACCATCATTCTAGTACATCCCTTCATTCCAGGCACTACTCATAGGTGTACAAATAAACTGTGCTTTCTCATTCCTCTGAGTCTTTGCAAAAGAGTCGCTTTCACCTAGAATGTCCTTCTCCTGCCCACAGCTCTTAGCTTTTCCCTGCTACACCACTACCCATCTCTGAGGGCTTGTTTTCCACTTCCCCTCCACCTAGGAGCTATCTCTGCTACCTGCTTTTCGCTCCCTTAGCACCTTATGCTTATGCTTGTCCTAGCATTTTGTTTACTACGTTGAGTTTGCCTGTTTACTTGACTGTCTCGTCAGAGGCTATGGACAACCAGAGCAGGAGAACTGTGCTTTACCTATCACTTTATCCCTCATAACTGTTACAGTGCTTAACACATAGATATTTAATGAATATTTATTAAAGTAGCGAAGGAATGAAAGAATAGAGGAACAGAACACCTTGACAATATAGTTGTGTATAGCTGATGGTTGATCTGGTAACCCAGCCACTATCAATTTTTTTTGAGGGGTGGTGGTGGGGATGGTCATAGATCTTTTCTTCTTCCTTGAAGGACTTCTAACGTTGGCATTTGACATATAGGAACCGTAATGTATAAATGTTTTAAGCTTAGCCATTGGGAATTATGAAAGCTTTCGACAGTCATTATGAGGGAAAAAAAATGTGAAGGTAATGTGGAAGGCACCTTGATGAACACTCTCGATATAACTATACAATTACAAGAGTTTCCTAAAGCAGTACCATTACATGAACAAGAATGGTTAGTGGACCATTAAAAATAACAGATGTCACTATAAAAGCTACACCCTTCGTTATTCTAAGTACTGAAAGAGTTAATGTGTGTTATCTGCCTAGCACAAAACTTGAATATAGCAAGTGTTTAATAAGTGGTAAATATTATTAATAGCATCATTCTAGATAGTTCAGATATTTTTCTTCTCAAAGAGTACTAACTGTAACTTTTTTGGTGGCTAGACTCAAAGGATGTTAAAGAAGGAATTATGGTTAATTATGAAAAATGGTTGTAATTATAGGGAAACGCACACACACATACACAGCCTACGGCTACTGCATTTTATTTAAAGATAAAAGTCCATAGTTCTGTTCTCATAATAACTATATCCGGAGTCTGCATATCTGCAGTATTATACCAGCCACGGGAACCAACAGCCAAAGATTCAGAGTCAGACTCTACATTTACTGATGTTTGAGGAAAGACACAGACAAGAAAACTACAAAGCTACAAAAAGAAAGCCGTGGGTTTTCCAAGGGTGATTTCAAATTACGTTGTCATTAGTTTAGGATGTGATCCTAAGCGCATATTATCCAAAAGCCGTGGTTTGTAATTATTGAGGTTTTTTTAGATGGCAGAGACAAAACATAGTTTTAAAAAAAAGAAAATTTTCTGTGTTTGGTGTTCTTAATCCTGAGTCCTTTGCAAATCAAAGCTTTGCTGCCCCTGATAAAAGGAGTTTTTCTGAAATGATGCGGTGGTCCGTGGCCAGCTCAGTAGTGTCAGGAGCCACGTTCTCCAGATAAACAAGCATTGGTTACAGTGTTGGGCCAGGAGAGGACTGAGATGTCTGTCGTTGCTTCGGGAGTTTCATTGATCATATCTGTACATGGCGATGATGAAGTTTGAGGGAAAGAAAAAAAGGGGCTGAATTCACATAAGACCCCAAGAATACCTGGACTCAGAGCCATTGGAAACAGACCATCTTTCAATTATTTTGAAGCTCTTGGTATCTTTACAAGCATGTTTTTCTTTCTCTCTCCTCATGGCAGATGCATTGCCATTATTGATTGATTGATCTATTGACTGACTGAGTTAGTTCTAGCATATATTTATTGAGCATGTACCATAGACCAGGAACGGCACTTCACTTTTAACATTACATTTAAATCACATACTCACCAAGGACAAGACTCTGTTTATCCCAATTGACAGATGAGAAACTTGAGACTCGGAGAGAGGAAGCAACCTGGTCCACCAGGCTACCAACTGGAAGTGTAGGAGCCATAGTCCCCTCTGAGCTCATGGTCAGGCTTGCTCAGAACCACACTCTGCTAGTCTGCCTCTTTTAACCTCCTTCGAGTCCAGCCACCATGTATAGGAGCCAGGAGGGTAAAAAGTGCTTCTGTTGCCTGGGAAGAACAAGTTTTCATCCATAGATCAGCAGAAACCACATCTCTAGCAAGTAGGGCATGGGGACAGGGACCTGAGGGGAAAGGAAATAGGAATATGGAAGAGCATATGTGTGGGGTCTACAGTGGGAGTTAAGGACCCATTTGAGGGACAGAAGTTGAGGTGGTCATGGGGAAGGAGAGTGAGTATATGCCAAACCATGGGGGAGAGAACTCGTGTAGTATTAGGAGACGGGGGAAACTGAAAGAAAGTAGTAAATATCCTTTCAATCTCAGACTTCAGTAGTTTTCTTGAAAAAACACTTCACATCATTTCTTTGGCCAATACAAATTAAGATGACTTCCCTAGAATTAAGTTAATACCACCAATATTATGTTAATGCCTTTTGGTTTCTCTCGGAGTTACACATTATATTCATACATTTGCTCAGTGACCTTTTTATTGCCTGGCTTTCCGTTCTTGAGAAGAGCTCATTAGATTTTCATTAACTCACTGGGTTTCACTCATTTCTAGGGACCAAAGCTAGTTAAGCAGTATATGGGCCATTCTGCAAGGTCCTTATAATGAAGTCCCCAACAATTAATTTCCAATCAATTACACTTTACAAGTGTGTCCTCAACCTTTTTTTCATTACCACCCTCAAAGGAGTTTTTTAGACATTTATTTTCCTAATTGCCCTTCTCCCGTAAAATTTTAATACCACAGATATACTGTATATTTGTTATTTAAATACTGTGGGTTTTTGTTAGACTCATAAACCCTTCTAATAACTCAGATCTCCTCCCTTCACCCAAAACAACCATCGCTGCCCTGGGGGAGGTATCGCCCCTATAGATAATGCCAATGATAGAACAATGGCTGTGGCCCTTCCAGAAATGGTGTTTGCCTCTTATCATTGCCTTCTGCATGTGTACAGTTAACATTGAATCCCTCGCCACCCTCCTTTCTTAAATAACTGGCAGTGGACCTACAGAGGGCCTCATCACAGCGGGAAACGCCAGGGGAGTAGGCTCCCCATTTCTCTCATGGGAGCAAATGGGGCTCCAGGATACAACTGCGAACATCAGTTGCTAGAAATGAAATGCACACATCAGTAGTATCTCATTAAAAAAAATGTATGTTTGCAAAAGTCTTTCTCTATTAAGTTTAAGGAGGAGCAGGGGTCGAAGTATCTCCCTGTCAGGTGTAGAATAAAAATCAATAACGTGGTTTAAGGCATCTTTCTGCCACTGTCAGTTAAGTGAAATCAATTACCTAATGTGGTGTTTCTACTGTTCTTTACTGTGTCCAGTAATTCTATCCCTATATGTCTATTTCTAAAAAAAGGTTGTGGTCTGAAAATACTAAGCATGTGTGTTGTCATATATATTAGTTTTCTAGGGCTGTCATAACAAAGTTTCACAGACCAGGTGGCTTAAACAACAGAAATTTATTTTCCCATAGTTCTGGAATCAGGAAGTCCAAGGTCCATGTGTCAGCTGGGTGAGTTTCTCCTGAGGCCTGTCTGCCCGGCTTGTAGATAGCTGTCTTCTCCTCATGCCTTCACATGGTCATCCTGCTTGGTGTGTGTACATCCTGATCTCATCTTTTCATAAGGGCACTGTTCATATTGGATTAGGTTTACCCTAATGCCTTCATTTTAACTTCATTGCCTCTTTAACAATTCTGTCTCCAAATACCAGTCACATTCTGGGGTGTGGAAGCTACAACATCCACCTATGAGTTGTTGTTGTTGTTGTGTGTGTGTTTTTTTTTAGATGGGAGGTACACAATTCAGTCCAAAACATCGTGTAAGGAAGGGTATGAAGAAACCTATGTGAGCCACAAATGCAGACTTTGACCAAGATGCATCTGTTCAAATCCCCACTGTTTCTTACTAGCTGTTTGTTCTTCAGCAACTCACTTAACCTCTCTGAACTTCAGTTCTTTTTAAAAGTGTAAAAATTATCCCTATCCCAAAGGATTGTTGTAAGAATTATGTCTGATTAATTTATAATGACGATAACTAATAAGTATATATACATGTGTCGCACAGCATCTGGCTTGTAATTGCTTTTCCTCTTGAATATGGATTCAGACTTCAATGCATTGGGAATAGTAAGGCTAGAAAATCAGTATATATTCTATATTTGAGTACTTTTGTCCATGTAGAAGGGCGAAAGTTTGTTTTTTATATAAGATCTGTACATTAATTAATTAACCAATTAACTCAGCAGTATTTCTTGTGCATGCAATATGTGCCAGGTGCAGAAAGCAGTCTTCTTAGCTTCTGTGTAGCAAGGAGCCTTCTTCTTGCCTGTGCCCACAGTCTCCTATATTTCTGGCAGCAGATTCCCTGGCATTGCAGAATTTCTGTAGGAATCGATGGGTGGGGTGTTGGGGGGGGGGGGGAGATAATTTCAAGTTGATTACAGCTGCAATCAAATTTTTTTCTACTCTCCAGAAATTGCCTTACCTATGTCCAGAGACTGTCATGTGGTGTCTCTCTGCTGGTCCACATTACAAATTCAGCTAATTGCAGCAATTACATGAAGAAATCACTGCTAGCAAGAGAAACCGTTATGCTGTTTCTGAACAGACTGCATTCCAGTGTTCATTAATTATGCCAGCTTATACCTTCACAACCACCAAATCATACACTTGAGACCTTACACTCTATGCATTTGAAACCCTCTCAAAGCTGCATTGCATTTCATTCCTAGACTGTACTCTGGTATTGCCCACCATTTGCATTAGCCCTCAAAATGGAAGTTAAAGTCAGAATAGAGGCAGCCTGCACAATGTGACAGAATGGGATAAGTTTGAGTCTCCTAGGACCACTTTGAGTCAGTCAGCTTCACAGAAGATCCACACAGATCATCTGGACCCAGAGCCGTTCTCAGCTACACAGAGTTAAAATTCTCCATTTGATAGTGTGCCCTCTTCAGAGAAGGGAAATGGTGATAATGATGGAGACAGGACACTGTGATAAGCCTTTTATGTTTTTGTTCATTGGTTTCCTTATCTCTCTCTCCTCTCTCTTCCCCCTACCCCATTATTTCTCCTTTGACATGCACAGCCAACATCAGATGACCTTGTATCATCTGCTGAATGTTCAAGCGATGATGAAGACTTTGTTGAATGTGAGCCGAGTACAGGTAGGTTAGGTCAGTCTTGTTTTGCTTGCTTTAATTTTTCATTTGCAAAAAACAATACATACATATATGTGAATATACATGTGTTTATATATATTATAGTGTGTTAATATGTGTGTTTCCTGTATCTATATATGTATAGGCATACATATATAAATATTAATATAATCGAAAGCATCAAATCCCATGGAAGGAGTAACAAGATCCCAGGGAAATTTGAAGTCAGTTTCTTGATAGCCAATGAAAAACCAGTGGTATACCACATAACTGAACGATCAGACATGATAAATGCATAGCAGCCAGTGGCAGCTATGAAATTGACCAGAGGCAGAGCCGTGATGAGTCCTGTGTTCTAATGGCATCAAAAAAGCATGAACCCAAACTGGACCCATAAAGGTTATTTAAACCTCATGAATTGTTCTGAGCCTAAGTGCAAACATAATACAGCCAAAACCCAAAACCAAACAACAACAATGCATTTTCCATGGGATTTCAACAGCGGTTAACATGGTATTATATTTATACTAATTTTGTTCATTGTGTGTTTAGAGCATTTATGCAGCAATATAGCAGAGTAAACACAAAATTAGTACCAAATCATGCCATGTCATCGGCTGAGATGCTTCAAAATGTATCTATGCTGTGCTGAAGTTGAAAGGACTTTGGCAATTAGAAGCTTCAGTGTATTCCCCATTTGCACCCAGATACATTTTGATGTTTTATGGTCTTTCTTTATAGTGAGCTATATATGATATAATGTCCAGCAGGCAACTGCAGTACCTGATTATTTCCTATCAATTTTTCCAAGTCATCTGTTCTGAGACTTGCTACAAGTTAAACATTTATATATGTACACATAATAGAGAACAGATATCATCGAATTTCTGTGTATATTTAATAGAACTAAAAACTGGAGTTGGGTTAAGATCCTATATCTGCAAAAGCAAAGAGAAATAAATAGAAGTTTCTAGTTGATTCTTTGGGTTGCTTTAATTTTTTCCCTTTTTTTTTAAAAAAAAAGGCAAGTCATTCAACATTTTCTTTTGCTCATTCTAGAGAAATTTGGCTTTATGAAGAAATAATATAACAAAAGTAAAACTTTTCCATTTGTTACCCTAAAATGATTTACAAATTTTCACATTTTATGGAAGCCTGAATGCTTGATGTCTTGTAAGTGGCTTTGGATCCAGGAAGTTCCAGGGGTTCCTTTCCTTAGCATCACGTAGGATCATCGCAATAATATGGAGGGCCTTTTCATTTTGGAATGTGATCTGTTTCTTTAGAAACTCAGTTGTGTGGAAGGAAAGTAACTGTGACCCCGTTAGTCAGATTTTTTTCAAAGTACTGGGTAATCTCAGGGTATTAGGTGAGGTTTTAATTCTATTATGCTAAGTAAAATAAGTTAGAGAAAAACAAATACCATATGGTTTGACTTCTATGTGGAATCTAAAAAGTCAAAATAAACAAACAAAACAAAATGAAAACAGACTCACAGAAACAGAGACCAAAGGGATGGTTGCCAGAAGGGAGAGGTATGGGGGTGAGGGGAAGGGGGTGTATGATAAAGGTGAAGGAGGACATAGTCAGTAATATTGTGATAAGTTTTCAGGGTGACAGGGGATTCCTAGAATTGGTGGGATAACCATATTGTAAAGTACAAAAATGTTGAATTACTATATTACACACTTAAAACTAATATAACTAATATATCAACAAAACTTGTGAAAATAAATCAACAAAATGCAAAAATAAAGGACAGATACATCCAATCTATAACAACTGAGGCACCAAGCTTTTATTCATCAATTAATTCATCTGGTAATCCATTCAATAAATATTTCTTAACACTCAGGCAGGATATGATGGATCTCTAGATTTGAGTCCTTCTGTTTTAATAATTCTCATAAATGAACTGTAGGAGAAAATAGAAAAAGGGGCTTTACTATCTAAATTAGCTCTCCAACACATTTTAATTCAACAAATATCTTTTGAGGAGCTAGATATTAAGGATTCAGATGTGAATATGGCATGATCCCCAAGACATATGTTAACTGATGTGATGGATAGTAGTTTAAGATACCCAGACTTTAATTTGGATTTCCTGATTGTTCTTTCCATGATTTTCTTGATTTAATAGCAGTGATATCTATGTCTGTCTACATATGCAACAATTTTTATCAAATCTTTAGATTTTAAGTCTTCTTATAAAAATTGAGGCTGGACCGTTCCACAGTACTACCACCATCTCCCCCTTATCACCTCTCTTCTCCTGCATAGTCATCTCCATAGCAACCTTCATAATAACACAGAGGTTTTCTCCAGATCTCAGATTCACAAGTTTTATAGCCTCCGGGCTGTGGGTATATATTGCCATTTGGTATTGAACATGAACAGATCCAAACTTCATTGGCAACAAAACTAAGTCCATTAGCTTTTTTTAGTGGCTGCACAGGTGTTTCATCTGATTGAAAAGCAGAGGACAGAAACTCAATGCCAGTATTTTGAGTAATATGTTTACATGGGGAGGGGGAGGGAATTAAAGCAGTTTTAAAACAACCTGTTGTGGTCCGCAAGGGAGTATGGAAGGGATATACAAATAAATCAGGTGACAGAGTGCCCACCCTGAAGCAGTTAACAGTTAGCTCTAGGAGACCGATGTTGATGTCTCCTACCTGGGATTATTCAACTCATCATGTTTGAAGGATGAACATTTCTTCTAAATTTATTTACTCTATAAAGTATTCCTGGTAAGTGATTTGTCTACACAGAGAAATATGTCAGAGGCATATTTAGTATAGGAAGGACATAGATATTCCAATTGATGCAGAAGTTTCACCCTGGGGACCTGATTAACACTGATGAAGGTTATATAGCATAGAGCTATCAAGCCCTTTTTTGCATGATATGGGACATAGCTCTTCACATTTTCCAAAAAATTACAGATTAAAAATCAAACAATTAAACCAGTTATTTTGGGGACTTGGTTTTGCACTACCTAAAGAGAAGGCTTCCATCGCCCATACAGAATCAGATAATGGTGACATTTACATAACTTTAACATCAGTTGTTAATCCTGAGATTTCACGTGGATGTTGAGATTAAAATTCTAGTTTTGAATATCCGAATTTACTGCCTCAGTTTCTAAAATTTTACTCTTTTCCAAGTCTTGTGTTTGATGGAAATACACTAAATTTGACTCTTTACCCAGCCCTTCTTCTGCTTAACAATTGCCTATCTTCTCTCACTGTGTTAGCAAGTTTATAATTTTCCACTGTCTCAGTTACAAGATGTTTAACTTTTACAATTTATTTCCAGATTTATTAAGGTCCCCTAGAAGCTCTTGCTTTTCATAAATTTGGGCAGTTTAGTATATGCTTTATTTAACTACTTTTGTTTTCATGTGGGCAACAAACTTTAAATGAAATTACTTTTCTCATTGTCTTTAGATCAAAATGGGTTTCATAGCTACTGGTTTTTAGTCAGATGTAAGCAATTGCCTTTCTCACCAACAACCGACTGGCACTTAAGGATCGCCCTGGCTTGGTGTAGCTTAGTCATATCATCCTAGGAACAACTTAAAATTTTTTTGGAGTTTGGTTGATGATAGTCTAGAAACTTGGTAAAGCCAATGGTTCTCAAGTTTTCTCTGTATATTTGCTCTGAAAAATATGTAAATAGAAAAAAATAAAACCATGATAACAAAGCACAGACTTAAAGCTCAATTAACATTTATTGACTGAATTTGTGTGACTCTCAAAGTACCTCATAATCTTAACTTAAAATTGGAGAATTTTTCATACTTCTAACTTCATTTCTCCTTAAACAGCTAAATAAAACCTGTTGAATTATTTAAAATCTATGATTTCACATGAGTAAATAATGCCCTAACAAAATCTACATTTCTTCAACAAAAAATATTCTCTACTGTTCCTATTCTTTCTGTTCTTAGGAACTAGATAATTTTATAATGACTAACAGGTAAGATCACATCTTCTGAACATTTGCTTTAAAAACCTAGAATTGAGCCTTGAAAGCATAAAATCATAATGAAGCAATATGCATCAAGTCAAAATATTCAGAAAATATTTAAATAATTATTTAAGTACCTAAAGTTGAACATCAGGATTTTAACTTTAATTTATAAACTTTGATTACATTTCACACAAAGGAAGTCAGTATCTATATTTCAGATTTGCAACTTTGCATATAAACCCTTTCCCAATTATACTCTATTGATATTAAATTTTATAGCAAACTTACATTTCATTGTCCTTCTTGCATCTTAGGATTCACCAATAACAAAAAAAAAAAAAAAATAGATGAGCTAGAGAAAATTCAAATAACCACTAGAAAATAGAATTCCTTCATGAGACAATTGAAGCCAAATAACAATTAAAATCTTTAGTAAGTTCACCTTTGTGATCCAAAATGTGGCAATGAATTCTGAAATATAGAGAAATTGATGAAATTCACTTTCCATTTCTTCTCTCTCCCTCCCCTCTGCTTTTATCCCCAGTGTCTTCATTTTTAGAACTAAAAATATCGTCAAAACAAATATCTTAGATTAGTTTTTATATAATTAGAAATTACAAACTTCCTGAATTTTATATATTTATAGTCTCAAGATCTAAAAGTCCTGGGGACAGAAGTCACATAGGAGAGGGGGAAAAATGGAAAGGAATATCTTTTACACCTGAGAAACAGGCATGGCAATGATTAACAACTGTATTGATTTAGCCAACCATTATCCAGGGATACGTTTTTCTGATTGTCGATTAGCCAGGTGTTTTACCTCCACTTTTGTTAAATGGACTTTGATCAAATCTCAAGGGACAGCACTTGCACCAGCGGGGAAGACAGTAAAAGGAAGTAAAGATGAAACACATCCATCCACCAACAGGACTGTGCCAAACAACTTTTGTAATGGTTGAGTTGAGGGGGGCTGTTTAAACTCATGGCAGTAATCTATGATCACAAAGTAATCACTAATCCGAGAGTGGTTCTCAGATGTATTTTAACTCCTCAAATGTACAGTCCTCACATTTGCATTTGGTGTTTTTCTTAATTACACTATCATACTCAACCCAATGTTAAATTCGGTGGAACACCAACAGCATGTCCCTGTTTTTGTTCTCCAGGTGAAACTGGATTCTTAATCTTTCTCAGTTTGAGATGCTTCAGTAAAGTATCTGTAACATGAAAATCTGACACTGAGCTCTTTAAAAGTTCACCAAATCATTCGAGTTTCTATTTGCTGAAACGCTGTAGGAAATGCAGCTGTTATGTTAGGACAATAATACTTTTCTAATGACCAATGAAAAGATATAAAGCCAGAATCCATAATCCATAGATGAAAAGTAAATGTGTTGATCATTGGCTTTATATATGATGTTTGTAAGTATATGTGTTCATAGAAACACATATACAAAGAAAGGGATTTTTCTGTAATTTTAGAAAGACTTTTCCATATAGAAGTTTATGATTTGTAAATAGAACCATGTTTAAACATTACTAGTCAAGTAGCTTTTCAGTGTATAGTCAGTGTATAGAATAATAAATTCTAAAATGCCATAGGAGTATTAGAGTATTACCACATCCAGAATTTTACCTTGAAGAGCTCAGGCCCACTTAATAACACTTTGAATAAAGGGATAGTGGAAGTAATGTGAGAAATGTTTTAGCTTTGGAAAGAGGAATATAAATAGATGTAAAATTTATTAATGTAATATTATTAGCTATGGACATTAGTCATTTTTACATTTGAGTTTTATTTCTAACATTTACAACAGCAGTTATTCACATACTTAAGTCTAGGATAAATCATACCAATTTTTGAATTTCCTTCATTGATCTATGCTAAATTAATAGAGTATATTCATTGGCATATAATTTTAAACTTAATGATATAGTTTCTGTCTTCATTTATTAACCAGTGATAAATTGTATCATTTTTTATAACCCAACTCTACTCCAACCCAAGCTAATTTTTAAGCTATTGGAGCAAATATGTGCCCTTTAAATCCCTATGATAAAATAGGGATTTAAAATCCCTATTTTGAAAATTAGAGTAATTATGGAAATATAAGTATAGGAAAGTCTCCTAACTGGCTTTTAGGCAGTTAGGAAATTGTTAGTTCAGGCATAGTGTGCATAAAGTATACGGCTCATGGATTGACCATTATCATGGATTTCATAACAAAAACAACAAATCTAATAAAAATGATAAAAATTAAAAAAAATTCTATTTATCTCCATTACCTAAGATTTTTTGATATGTCAGGAAGGGAGAGGAATCAATCGGTAAGATCAATGCGTAAGTATATATACTTTTATTTTAAAATTTAATGAATCGCTTATTTATAAAACATTTTTTAATGATTACTATGTGTGAGCACTGGAACATGTGCTAGGAAAAGCAAAATAGGATGGGACTCCTTCCAGGAGTTCATAGTCTATTAGTCAAAAATAAGGAGAATAAAAGGAAAGAAGGGTTTGGAGGGAAGAAACAGTATGGACAATGAATGGGAATACCTAGAACATTGAGGAGAACTCTGAGAGGTCTCTCATTCAGCAAATATCATATCCTACCCAAAGATGGGCAAGAAATATTATAGAAGGTGATGCCAGCCAGTGATAGAATCAGGTAACCCCAATGAGCATTCTTCTGTATGGGGGCACGGAATTTCTGACTCATTTCAGTTGAACAATCAGTATGGTTCAGTCATAAACTTTTCCTTGAATTCCACATATATGATATGCTCTAGGGCCAGGGCTTCTTAGGTAATAGGTTCGAGACAGACCTGTTGAAGGGAGAATTTCAAGCCAAATGCATGAGAACTTCCTGATTTCAAATGCCACTGCAAGTAGTTGCTTAAGGAGTGAGCTTAATGAAATCATTAAGCAAGTCCCCCCTAAAAAAAAATCAATAAAGAGGGATTGGGTCTTCTAAAAAGAAGTTTTTATGGGTTTTCTTTTATTCTTTTTGTCCTAATTTTTTTTCTCCCGTTAAGTCCCAGTATATGTACTGTGTGTATATATATAGGCACTAAATACATAGTGCCTATCGCTCCGTATATATGTAGACATATTATAAATGATATTAGACTATTATAAACAGAGATTAACAACAGCCCCTGCCATCAGTCATGTGTTTTACACAGAAATTCACACCATCATTCTTACATCAGCCAACATAGACATGCATGATACTGTTTTAACTTGGGAAACAAAGCATGTTAATTTTTCTTTATATTTTGTTTTCTTCTTTATCATAATTACAATTGTGATTCCATAATTCAGTTATCCTTGAGAGGGGTGGAGAGAAAAAAATTATACAGATATATCTATCCATATATGCACATTTCTGTGTATATATATAAGTAGATATATGCCTCGTATACATTTGAAGAACATTTTCTGTCATTTCACCTCATCTTGTGCCGCATGAATTTTTGGTGGTTCGATTTACTTTATTTTTTTTATTCATATTTAGTATTTTGGTCATTATGGCTACTTTTAATTCATTGCTATAGTTTTTATGAGTAATTATAATCATTATTTTCTAAATACTGAAAGATATATAGATGTACAAATCAAACAAGGCAACAAAATCTTTTCTTGCCATCCTAATCTCGAATTTCTCCCCCTTCAGCATATCCCTCCAGTATTTATACTCAAAACAAAACAAACCCCAACAAAACCCAAGAAAGTTGTGTACAAAAGAATGAAATACTATGTTTTCCTCTTCTTCCTCCTATGTATATCTTTCCTTTTAGTTTCCTTCCTTTTCCTTTTTCATTTTTCCCCATATCTGCACAAGCCACCTGCCTTTAATCTCCTCTTTATGACAATTGAAAGGAGGACAAATGAGCCAGAAAAAAAAATATGCAGAAACAACAAAGAAACACATCCCTCTCTACAAATTTCAGATGGCATAAAAAGAATTTTATTGCAGATATAGAATATTTGTTGTATCTTTTATTTCCTGACAAGCCCAGGATCATTTTGTGGCATGCAGTGACAGTTTTGTAGCTAATCAACTAACCATGGCCTCCATCACCAGTGCATGGGCTGTAATGACGCCATCTTGTTTCATCCAAGTGACATATCCAGGCTAACCTAGCAAGTCCAGTGTATGAGTTGTGGGAGTAACTTTCTTTTGTAGATATAATTTCATGAGTTCTCATTTTTATTATTATTTCCATCGGGTCATGGTAGACCCAAGAGCTGCTCTCGCGGCATCTCTGTATGGTTTCGTTCTTGTGTTTGCTTTCCTTGACACAGCAGTCAAGCATGTGTCTTGTCTGGCACATCTGTCTTGCCATCTTGTCTTGGAGTCCACTGTCGTGGTATCGTTCCGTGATTCTGTTCTCTGTTTGTAATATGTGATTTGAAATCCTCTCCCTTTATTTCTCACTCTCCTATTGTTTCTACTTTTAACCTTACCCCTAAGGAACTTCACAAAGAAGCAAAGCAAATTTTCAGTCAAATTTTAAGGCTGAGAACTGTGGTTTGCATCTGGAAGTCATAAGTTGTACTTTTTTACCTGGCTAAGGAGGCAAAACCTACAGTGGGAAACCACTAATGATAATGGCCAAACAACCACCCAGTCAACACCACTAAGACACCCTTGTTGATTTCTTTGGCACGATTAAATGGGCTGACTGGTAATGGGATCTCATATCAGAGCTAATTTTCAAAGAGTTTTTCTGCAGATCATCAATTTTCTAGTGAAACTTTTTCTTCAGGAACAGATCAACATAGAATTCTAGTGAGGCAGCATCGTTTCTGCTATATGTAAAGCAGCGCTTATTCCTGAATTGGTGAGGAATTTGTGGAAATCTAAATGTGTTTTATTATTAAATACATTAATGTTTGTGTATTTTAACCTAAAATATAAATGTGTTTGACAAGGCACCTGAAGAAGACAAAAAAAAAAAAAAAAAAAAAAAGCTTTTTAAGTCACTGGTTCTGCCTCACACACATATCAAGGTAAGATTACCTTTTGATTATTTCTAAGTCAAATGATATATATTTTATTTTATTTTTTAATTCATGGAAGCATTAGAAGGCCAACACATGGGACCTAAATTTGTTTTCTTCTCTTTCCAAAGAACATGACATTCACAATAACTTTAGTTCTGAGAATAAAGTCTGGATGTCTTGTGACAGAACTAGAAGGAAGTGCTCTGTCAATTATTTAGATGCTGGATTATACCTGTGATTATCCAGGAAATTTGCTGCAAAATTTGGGATGATTTGATTTGTTTGATACTAAGAATATGAAAATGAATCTTTGTAATGATTCACTTCTTTATTCAAAAAGTTGAGTACAAGAACATAAAATAGATATAAAATGATTTACTAGATTAAAGATTTTTGAAATTTTTATTTTAAAGTCTATATTTTTAATCTGGAGAAGAAAAAATATTTCAAGGCAGATGGTTTTATGATAAGATGTTTTAGCCTCGTTAGAGTAGATTTTTGCTGCTCTTAAGGGTGAGGGGGAAGAGTAAGCAAGAGGAAATCAGTGGGCTCTGTGGACTGAGGAGAACTTTCTAATGAAGGAAGGAACAGAGAAAAAAGGTAAATGCAGCAGCGGGGAGGGTTATTCCTGATGAGCCAGATAAGGTAACCTGCTGATCAATGTTAAGAACCAGCACACACACACAGACACACACAGCACAAGGCTGTTGTGTTTGCCAGTTTCTGTAGTGTGAAACATTCCCACTGTGGCTGATTTTAAGCCACAAATATGACAGCGCTAAACTCAGAATTGGGAAGAAATGCTCATTAGCATATGAAGATATAATATTTCCACCATATAGATACTAAAGACATCAATAACCTCAAGAGCACAGGTACTAGTAAAATGTAGTAAAATAACTAGGAAGTAATGAGTTTTAAGTTTTTATTACCTTTGTTTTTAATATACTGCATTTGATTGTGATTTTATTTATTTTAATTTTTGATAATGGTTGTGCTTAGCAACCAACTTGCAAAAATCCTGAAAATATAGCAATCAGCTGTCATGAGCTGGCTCTAGCACAGAACTGGCCCAGGTAGCATGCTGAGTGCATTAAAACTTGATATTTATTTAAATCTCATTTTAAGTTGTTATAAGATGTGGCCATCTTGTAGTTGAGAAAATTGCGACTCAAATGTTTTTCTTTTCCATATTTGAGTATAGAGTTAAGAATCAAACCCAAACCTGTTTTAAAATGGACACATTTTATTTCTATTACAATATACAGGGAAGATCAAGCTTACATACTTACTTAAATACTTATTAAACCACAAAATTTTGGAACTATTGTGTGCTCTTTGTGGAGCTTTGACTGATTTCATTTCTGCAAAATAGAGTTGCGAATACTTCTCCCTTATAACACTGAAGATGAACAGGGTATTTCTTAGGCTTGCAAATTTTGTTTTTTTCAGCTTCAGAAAAACTGTAATAGATGCATTTCTCTCCAGCATGATTCCATTATTCAGCTGTTATGTTTTTATAACTTTTAAAATGCAGTGAACTTTATTTAGTTACAGTATTTGATGTATGTTAATTAACCAGCTGCACAGTGGTATATATCAATGCTCTACTTACACTTTTTCTCATAGGATAAACTAGTATATATAATACTTAAAACAGCATGGGAGCCATTGTGTTGCAGAAAATGACTTCAGCTTAAAATCATTTTTTTTCTATAAGATACTCAATCATTTATTTGTGAAAGAATTTGAGAGATCTGGTAATTAAAAAGAACATGTTGAATCTTATTAGCCCTTCTAATTTGACAAGATAGACTCTCTGGTTGTGTCTCTGGTAGTGTGATATTTTACTTTGATTTGGTGTCAGGTTTAGTTGCCGCTGTGATCACCTTTCCATGACAGCATATACAATATTTGAATAAAGTCCTTTGAAGTGATATCTAGGCCTTCACCTATCAGTTTGCTACTGCTACATCTTTGTTCTTTCATTGAGTAAATATTCATTGAACACTTACTATAGTCAGGTATCGTGCTAAGTACTTTACATTTTTAGCTTCTTCAATCCACATAGCAATCCTGTGAAGAGCTATTGCTATCTTTATTTTAAAGATGATTAAACTGAGGCACAAAAGAGCTAAAGAAATTATCCAAAGTTGCTCAGCAAGGAAGTAGAATAAACGAGATTTGAACACAAGCCAGCTGGCTCCCGAGCTCACACACTGGTCACTGTGTTACACTATCTCTCATTACATAGTGCTTACTTTCAATTAAGTCGTGTATATGAAGTAGCTACCTCCCTTGCTGATAACAGTGAAAGTTTGTATATGGAGTATATTAAGTGGTCAAGACATGCTTGTTAAATGAATTAATTACTATGTTTCTCAAAGGCTTTGGTTGACAGGGGTTATGAAATTGTTCAGTTCTGATTTACCTAACAGCTGTGGTTGCAACAACTTAACCTTTGTTTTTTGCGAGGTGGAGTTGTTCCAATATTTAGGATAAATGCCATCACTCATGGAAGGTTAGTCATTCTTGGTGTCACCTAGGTAATAATTTGAACACCAGGGGCTTCTAGCTCATTACTCATTTAGCAGTCCTGTTTAGAACATATGATCAGACAACACCCACCTCTAACTGATGTTAGGGTTCTAAGAATAGAGGCTCTTAATGAGAGCACTGATAAGACACTGCATTTTCTCTATTTCAGAAATAATTATATTCTTTGGAACACAATGTTTTAGATGTTATAGCTAATAGAAAGCAACAAAGTAAGTGAACATGCTCCTGACAGGATGGATTTCTTAGCCTCTTTCTGACATCTGTGTGCTCTTGACATTTTTTAAATTCATAGCCACGTGTTTACCCTCGCTTTTATTTTTCTTCCTTCTTTGCATTATGTATCTCAGACTATAAACAAAAGTCAAAATAAAAAACAAACAAACAAAAACCTTTTTTGGGCCCTTGAATTTTCTACGACAGAAAAGAGTCTTAAAAGGAGTTATTAAGGCCTAAAATTCACACTCAAAAAGAGAGCATCTTTTTAAAGCCATGTTGGCTTGTATTAGAATTCTTCCAAGGAAAGTGTAACTCACCCAAGAATCTGAGGGTCTGATTACAAATTGTATTAGTCTTGACTAGTCCTGAAACCAGATCCTAAACTGGAAAGTTTGTATACTTGAATAGTGCTGAAAACCCTCCGTTGGAGAGTCTGCTTCCATCTTAGCTCCGAAGCACAGAGACCTACTTTTTATGCAGGGGTCATGAAAGTTGACAGTATTATATTGCCAAGTGTTCACATTTGTCCGGTCAATCACTCAGAGCAAAGGTTGGTAAACCTTTTCTGTAAAGGGCCAGAGAACAAATATTTTAGACTTTGAGGGCCTTTGAGGGCCTTATACTTCCTGTCATAACTTCTCAGCTCTGTCATTGTAACACGAAGGTAGCCGCGGACATTACATAAATGAATGAATGTGGCTGTGTTTCAATAAAACTTTATTTTAAAAAGCAGGCATCTAGCTAGGTTTGGCCCACACCCTCTCATTTATTGACCCCTGATCTAGAGAAATTTGATAGGTTAGGAATTTGTAATCTTTTTTTGTTTTTTTTTTTTTAATAGATGAATCCTTCTTGCCCATTTTATAGTCAATCTTTCTAAACATTTGTTTTTCACTAAGCACATGAGACCACAAAAGCTATGATAGGACGTTAAAAGTGTCTTTCTCACCATTGTTTTAGGTATGCCATCATCTCAGATATAAAACAGGATAAAACAGTCATATAGACAGCCAGACAAGCGAGTCCACCTGTCCCTGTAAGTCAGCAATGAGGGAGGGGAACAGGGCGGGCAGCTGGCAGCAAGGGGAGACCAAGCATGCATCCCGATGACGTTGTCTCTGTCGTCGTCCCTGGGGGCCGTACCCCTCTGCATGCCTAGCTGCTATCTAAAACTCTCCCCTTTCAATTCCTAAGTCAGTGAACCTTCCACACACCTGCTGCCTGAAATATCATGGGAAAGTATTACCAAAGAAACTGGCGGTGGGCTACAGAAAGGCCGTCGGCTGTTACCTGCCAGCAATCATCTTCATCACCAAAAAGAACTGAGAGAGCTATCCCAATCCCAACAACCAAAAAATATGAGCCCAAGATTACCTCAAGAAATCCAGCCTGCCTTTGCTCCCAACCAGGACCGTGGCCCAGGTTAAATTTAGTAGATCCTAGAAAGGCCAAGCCCAGCTCCTCAACTCCTGGGGATGGCCAGGCCTCAGAGGAAGCCCAAGTTCAGAAAAGAAAGGTGTGACCCTATGAAAATGCAGGCAGCCTTATGGTCTGCATGACAGTCACATTCAGACAAACGAGCCAGTGATCCAAAACATAAAAATAGTTCGAATATTTTTTCAGTATTTGGAGAAAATGCCAAAGTTAAGGGAGGTAAGGAGACATAACATCATTAATACACAGTAAAACATCTTTCACATCCTTCTCTCCCTGCTCTGCTTTTAGTCCCTCTTCTCATAGCAATACACCAGCCATTCTATATAATTACGTCCAGCCTCCAACCCATTAAGCCATCTCTGGCCTCTGACCCCTTTTTTCTAGATCTTTTTTTTTTTCCTACTATTCTTTTCTTTTAAAACATAACTTTTTCTTGGACCTGGGTGGGCATATTTACATGCTTGTGGTTTGAGTCCCTTTTGCCTTGCTGAGACTTTTCTAGATCCTCCTGAGATTCGTTCTTCCCCCCAGGTGGCATGGGTACAGAGAGTTCTGGAACAAAAAAGAGATGAGAATCTCTGCCTCCTATACTAAGCTTTTCAAGGCAGGGAAAGAGCAGTGGAGTAGGTTGGGGGTAAAAATCTTCATTCAGGAAAGAAAATTTCCTTTATTGACAACTTGAAAAAATATATATATATAAAAACCAGGATCCTCTCCCCCCAGCTTGTGCCCCATGTTTTTATTTTGTAAGAGCTCGCTGTTTTGCCCTTCCTTTTGCACATCTGCCCTTTGCACTCCCTGCCTCTGCCGGGTGCGGGCTGCATCCTCCCAGCTTTCGAGCCTGTTTGGCAGTAGCCTCCCTGAACTTGGGCCCACATACTGTGTCACAGCCCAGTAATTCTTCCCCGAGCCTTGGCTGTGAGTTCCTAAGCTGACAAATGTCTAAATGACTGAGATAAGATATTTGCAACCTGCTGAGAACCTCTTCTTTCCCTGTACTTTCTGATTTGTAGCTTTATAAGTTTTATGGGGAAAAGGAGAAAAACATTCTTGGTGACAAAGGCAATAAACAGAGTGGACAAAATTGAAAGGACACAATACATAGGACCCCTTCTTGCATTGCAGGCAAAAGCATTTATTTCTATCTTAGTCTTCTGAATGTCAGAAGTAAGGGATTGTGCCACGGGTCACAGGAAGGAGCCTCCTATGTCCTGAGGGGAGTAATGTGTTCTACCACCTGGCAGCAGATTAGACAGGAATGGCTATGAAAAGATAGGTCCAGAGCCATACTTAGCATTACTGCAAACATGGTGTTTGTTACTTAAGGATTTCATTTTATAAATTAATGCTTAGTCCCTTTGGCATCTTTAACATTAAAAAACGTGAGAAAAAAATACAAAAGACCCGTACACGAACATCAGGTAAACTATGAAGCCAGATCCTAATGTATCCTAACCCCAGAAGGAGCACAAGAATAACTTTTAGAAGCCAGGATGCTAAGTAATAACATTTTAAGCTTTCTCCATTAGCAAGGTTCCCTGGTGTGGTATCGTGCCTGGAGATGTAACGCTCTCAACTATGGCGCAAAAAGGAAGCCAAAAAAAAAAGAGTAGAAGAGACGAAGCAAGGAGGCGAGAACCAATAAGCCAGGAGAAGGGACTTTGGAGGCAGGAAGTGCAGGGGCTAGCTTTTTAAAAAATGTAATTTGGAATTAGCACTTTAATATGCCTCTGAGATCAGAGAGATTATGAAAAATAAGAGTAAAACAAGGGTAAATTAAGCACTACCGATGACCTGAGAGGGACATAACAAGGTGAAGTCTCAACTTCTCTTTCTCTCATTATGCTTGTGAAGCCCAGTCTTTTACTATGTGTTTGCTTGGCTTGTTTCCTTATTTGTGTGTTCGCTTGTTTCTTTCTTTAGTTATTTACACTTAGTCATTACTAGCTTTTCCTATAAAGCAAAGAGGCAAACTCTGTCCCCAGGGGCTGACTGGGTGACATGAATAGGTGAAATAGACCAGGTTTGACACAGTCAGCAGTAGTGAGAACCCTGATGAATTGGGGAGAACATGGCTTCATGAAGCAGCATTCAAATTAAATATTTTTAAAACATTGAAAGAAAGATAGGCCCTATGAAAGTCAAATAAGATACAACGATGAGATACACCGTGTCGTAATTCTATTTAAAAAAATTTTTTTTGATGTGACACCATCTTAAAATTTGAAGAATGTGCTCTCAGTAAGATTCCTAGTTAAGATATCATTTGGTGATATTGACTATCAAATTAAACAGCAATTCCTATTCCAAACTCCCATAAAGTTAAAGGCCTTTTTTTTTTTGTCTCTTTTTACTTTTACTATAATCTTAAAATTTACATAATTCCAAGACTATAAACTTGCAGAACTTTAAAGTTCATGGTAATGATTTAATTTTAGGTGACAAACCAAATCCTACATAGGTAAATTGATTTGCTCAAGGTCACTGAACTAGTTTTTATTAGAGTCGAAATTAAATTCCAAATGTCCTAAATTCATAACTCATACCATTTTATTGATACTGCGTATCAAGTTAAACAAACAAACAAAAAAAGCCCAAAGATTTTTATTCTTAAACTGAGATAGTACCCAACAGAGAAATCAGAAGATGTTAAAAATTCATTATCATCTTTCTACTTACTGGTCATTGCTGCCACATGGAGAGTGTGTGAATAACACCATTAGGGGTCAGATCTATAACTCTATTCTCTGGGTCACTAGGGGAGCCATCTAAGAGATAATGGGCAAATCTAAGAGATTAAGCAATTAGTGGGGACTAGAAGTGGCTTGTGGTACAGACTCAACCAGCGTATGCTCTAGTGATGAGCTGTCAGTGATATCACCTTCCTGCAGTGAGGACAGAGTGGTAGCCAAACTAGACAGCTCAAATGCAAAACCAGTGTCGAGCTCCACCTGAACTTTCACTGATTCAAGGTGAAATGAGAAAAGTAAGGACAATATATTGAGTTTCCACAAAGCTAAACTTACAGACTGCCCTATATTCTGAGATTATATTTTCTGGGATATTTTTAATAGTTAAAATCAATGCCTTTTACAAAAATAGTATTTCGTTACTGCTTGTAGCATCTTTAGCAAAATAAAAATTGGCAACCGTATGTTACCCCTTCCCCTCAGGTTTTTCCATGACATTTTTCTAGTCTGTAGAAACAAATCAACAAACAGAAACCAGAAAAAAAAAGAAAAAGAAAAAGAAGAAATTTAAAGTGTTATCTATGTTGCCACACTAGGTTTAGTAGCTTTTGAAGACTGGAAATCTTTCTAAGTCTAAAATTTGATTATAAACTAGATGATCTTAAGACCAAGCCATTTGTTTCATTGAAGTTATTATTCTAAGCCTAAGTTACTTTTAAGATAGCTTTCGAAATCTCATTACAAAAAGGATAGATTAAAGGCAAGAAATAGAATAAGAGATTTTTTTTTAATCTAGAGTAAATGTTTTTAGAAAGCCAAAATCAGTTTATAAATATAAATAAAGTAAACTAAAATAGAAATTTCTCAGGACTCAAATCTAAGTCTAGAATTTCTTCTGATCTAAAGCTTTGTCGAAAAGTAGAACTGTTTTTGGAGAGCAGAATTTGCCTCCATTTGAACTAGCACAATCCATCCTTGGGTAACAAGAAGGTAAAAAACCTTAGTCCCCAACCAAAAGAAAGAATGTAATTTATACTAAAGGCAATTAATAAATTTGTATCTCATTTCCTCTTACCTTTTCTGTCTCTTGGCCAATCTATACCAATAACCTCTTGTATCATGAAATGTATTATCTAAGTATTGCAAATATTACACTTAATTTAGCCTAATAAGAAGCCATGCCAAGTTTATTGCATGTTTATTGGAAATCACAGGTTTGATGTCCTGAATCAGGTGTAAGGATTACATTATCAGTAACAGACTTAAAAGTGATCATCTCTAAAAGGAGGCCAGTGGTGATTTTTATTTTATTATTCTACTCCAAAGTGTGAGTATGTATTATATTTGTAATCAGGAAGAAAGTACATATACATGTATCTTTTAATGTACAAGATTATATTAGGAGGCCAACAAAGGAAATCTTGTGAATATTTAGATTTAGGAACTCAGCCAGATGATTAATTTGAAAAAATAGTGAATTCTGCCTTTCCCAGGAGTCTGAATGAAATCAATAATATAAGGCCCTGGGAGGAAAACTGCTGGAGGAATTCAGAGGTGATGGTGATGATGATATGTAGGACTCCGTATAGCAGAGCATGCACCAGTTCTCTGAGGTCAGTCCTGTTCATCAGTTGGCAAATGGTCCATGGACACACCAGGTGGTCATACAGCAGCAGTAGGCACATGGTACACTGCAAGTGACCCGTTACCAAAAAGTTTAAAGTCTGTGCTTGGAAACCAGATGGGATGTGAAGTGGCCTTCAGCAGACCCTTGGGAATACAACTGATTCTTTCACTCAGGCTTTAGGTGCTATCCACATCCTTACTGCCTGACCGACCGCCCCTCATCTGTACATCTGCTTGTTAGATATAACAAATAAATGAAAGAATGCAGTCACCAATGAGTAATTAAAAACTTCGAATTCCACTCCCTCCACCTCCCTCTCCTTCTCCCCTCCCTCGATAGGATGTCCAGAAAATTAAGCCAGATGTAGATTAATTGAGACTCTCGTCCATGTAAGGAACATCTGTCACTGCCGCTACAGAGATTGTATTAACGAATTAAAACATTTGATTACCTTTAATCCAAAAGAATGCAGCAGTCTCTTCAGTCATTTAGTTTATCAGGGTTTTCAGTCTTTTTTTTTTTTTTTTCACGTGAAGCTTATGACTGTAGTCCTTCCCTGAAGCAGTGAGATCTTTCAGCAGATGGTGTTTTCCATAGCTGTACCCTTTCCCTTGGGCAAGGGGGAAAAAGCCCTCAATAAAAGCAATTTTGGAGTTAGACGGAAAAGGTCTCCATAATGAACGTATTTTTAGAAACAGCTGGTAAAACAAATGGTCCAAATGTGATGCCTGGAGCATATCTATTCAAACAACAGGGTTGTTTAAAGATAAAAGCAGCCACTTTTACATATCAGAATTGGTAGTGATTTCCATGCTTACATTTAAGAGATGGGAGAGCTGGTTAAGGCTTTTTGATTTCTGTTTTGTTTTCTGGGACAGCTTCTTTCACTATTTTGGTTTTATTAGTATCTGAATTTATCAGAACCTGCCCATCAAATTGTTAAAATTATGAATATCACAGAGATCATTTTTAATTTACGTATAATGGATTTTTTAAAAATTGTTTTATTCTTCTAAGAATGTACCTATTTGATAGCACCTGTGAGCAGTCCAAAACATTATCATGGGAAATTGATAATGCACTTATCGCTGATCTTATCGCCCATGTTTTGAAAAAAAGTTAGGCAATGCTACTAAAGGACAAACATTAATATTTCTAGCCAGTAAAACATCTGATTTCACCTTTCATTTGCCACATTCAGTCCACTTTATGACCTTTCTTTGTCATGACTTCATTTGTTTACTAAATTGCTTTGTTCTGGAGCCACTGCCAAATGCCATTACACAGCTTCCTTTATCACACTGATTGGTGAGATAATTCTTTATTATATTTTTACACTAGTTCCAATTATCAAATTATATATGGATTCTCTCTGGGTCAGGTATTGCACAAAGGCTGATTTGTTATTATTAAACTTGATAAATGGGTGTCTTATCAGTTGCTGTTCACGTTGGTTTTTTTTCCTCCACTTCACTATGGATCTATTTTCATTTTTTAAAAAATGTCAGAAATAGGGCCTCAGGGAGAGTTAGTCAGTGACCACATTAGACCTAGCAGGATCTTACCTATTGGAGAAAGGTCCCATTTTAAAAAGATGCACAAATAATCTTCACTACCTCCTTCTCCTCACCCCTCACTCAAGGGACACAACGCTTACTCAATAGATGGAGCTGGGAAATTCGAAACATCCTTCACTTTTAATTTTTTTCATTAACTATGTGAAAGAAACTGATCTTTTCTAGAACTAGACATATCTAAAAATGCGTCCCTTTGCTATTTTACCTCAAACTGACTTGCTTGCTGGATAGTTTAGAAGTTACACAGGATAGTCTAGGACTGATTTTTTTTTTCTCTATTATGCTGATCTTGGAAAACATAATCACAAATACTGACAACCTAGATATCTATCTATCTATCTATAGATAGATATAGATATAGATATATAGATATATATAGATATAGATACACATATACATACATATTTCTTTATATATTTGCACTAAAGCATCAATCAGTAATTTTTACAGATGTTTTGATGTAAAAATAATTCCATATTGGGGTCAGAGATCCTCTAGCACTTCTCATACTGGAAATCTGATCACGAAGTCTGCATAGGTGTGTGTATTGACACGATTGCAATTATGTATCATAGGGACACAAAATTATGCAGACAGACTTACACTTATTTCCTCAGAGATATTTTTTTAACTTTGAATTTTCAAATAATTTTAAAGTCGGAGAAGAGTTTTAAGAATAGTACTTAGAACTCCCTTATGCCCTTTACTCAGGTTCACCAATTGTTAACATTTGCCACATTTGCTTATTTTTTCTCTCTGTGTATGTGAGTGAGTATATAAAATTATATGCATATATACCCAAACGTATATTTGAGCCATTTGCGAGTATGTGTAGGTGGTAGGTAGGTAGGTAGGTAGGTAGGTAGGTAGGTAGGTAGATAGACAGATAGATAAATAGACATAGATAGATAGATGATAGATGATAGATGATAGATGATAGATAGATAGATAGATAGATAGATAGATAGATGAATGTGATAGATTTCCCTCCGAACCACTTGAGAGTAAATTGTAGACATCATTCCCTTCTCCTCAATAATTCAGTGTATATTTCCTAAGAACAAGGATAAATCAAGAGTATAGTTATTCAAATCAAGAAATGAAATCTTGATACAAAATCTCACCCAGAGTATATGTTCACTTTTTACCAATGTCTGCATAATGGGTTTTAGAATTATTTTTTTCTGGTCCATGATCAATCCAGGACCACACACTACATTTAGTTGTCTAGCTCAGCAATTTTTTGAAGCCTTTTTCTGATATATTATTTTATTTTACTTCCACACTTGTGCCAGTCACAGATCACAGAGAGTAAGTAAAATTGTTGTCCTGCTAGGTGGATTGGTGAGGGAGCAGGGAGAGAGAGCCTGTGCTTCAGCAAGGGGTGAGATTTCCTTCCTCAGAAACTGAAATCATATCAAGGAAGAGGTCGAGGTATCTTCTGTATTCATTGCTTAGAGAGCACTTATAAATGGAGGATATTTCTGACCAATGGAATACTTTCCATTAGCGCTTTCACTTAACTGCTTACTGAGTATTTCGAACGTTAAGTCCTAGGAGAGGCACTGAGAGTACAAGAATGAGCGAAAACAGAGATGGCCCCCAGTGAGTCTAGTCAGGGAGGCTGCCATTAATTACCAAGTGATCTCCAAATATACAGTGACAAGCTTAGAGGAGTGCTATGAAACAAAGGCAGATGTCACATGTCAAGGCGGGATATGTGACAAAGTAGGGGTGGGGAGTGAGCATGCAGGGCGGAGGCAGGGAAACTTTCTCTGAGGAAATGATATTTGAGTTGAATTATGTAGGATAAGTGGAAATTAACTGGGCAAAGAAGAAAGGACACATACTTGAGCTTGCTAGGAATTTTAGACATTAGAAAAAATCAGCCATCTCTGGAAGGGTATCTTTTGGGAGCAACAACTATCTCACGAGATTTTGTTCAAGCCTTAAAAGAAAGGAATTTTACCTAACTAGGCTTTCGTGTCTTTTTGCATCTTTGGGTGAATGTATATAAGAGTGAATTTAGTGACTCTGCAGTGCCCCTTGGTGGGGAGTGAGTGGGCTTTGTAAAGAACTTAGGTAGAGTGATACATTCACTGGAGGAAAATTGACTTAAAAAAAAAGGGGTGGGGGGAGTCTGAATTTTTGTACACCAATTCCTGCCAGTAAAGAAGAAGGTGACCGGAATACATGTCTTAGACTAAAAGAGTCACCAAGGCCATCTCCAGGTTCTGAGAGTCTTAAATGATATTTTACAGTTTAGTCTGTGATTATATATTGTTTCTTCAAGCACATACAACCTAAACGTGAGAGGCATAAAACAGCATGCAAATTATAAACATTCTTAAGTCCTACAGAGTCTAATAAAGAATTAGTCAACACAATAATTATTTAAGAGGCACAGATGTTGCTTCACGGGTCTGTGCCAGAGATAAGACTGCACATTGGTGATGAATGATAGTGAGGAAGTAGAGATCAAATTATCTATCTACTTATAATTTACACAATTCCACACTTTAGAGAAAACACACTCCTTTTCCTTTACCATTATAGTCAATATCAGTTAAGTCCCCAAATATGTGATTTTAAAGTTGCTGATTATTTCTCAGTGTGATTAATGATCTTGAAGGAAATGGTTTGCACATGTTCTAATTTATTAATACTTGCTCCACAATAAAAATTTGCTTGTGCTTTCATAGTTGGAATAAAAGAAATATGCTTTGTACCAAGACTATATTATAACATTTTATATTTATTACATATATATCATTATTAATAGTAACAGTAAGTATTATAATAAATACTTTTTCCAAAAAAAAATAAATAATAGGAAATCTATTCCAGAATGCTTGTTCACACTACAAGAGTTTTCCAAGTCACATTTTAGATTGCTAACAGCATCCCAGTGTTGGATCAGAATTTAAATATTCTTTCTATCAATTGGGAAACAGTAGTTTTTCTTTATGTCTGTCATTACCTATGGATGGTTCGTGTTCTGCTTATAATAATCCAACACTTCTCTGCCCATTGTGTTTTATAAGATTATTGCTGATTACCATTTAGATTTGTTAAGTGACATGGGACATTTTAAGGAGTCCGAGGACAGTAACCATCAAGGGCAGTAGTGGTAGCCTGAATCAGTTATAAATGAATTGTTTTATTGCCCACACAATGATCAATATATTTGCTGCCACAAAAGCTTAGTTCTAGTTCCTGAATGAAAATATTTCTTTGTCTCTTTAAATACATGTATATATATTTCATTCTATGAGATAACAGACTTCTCTGAAGTTTTTCTTCATTAAGAGAGATTGCTAGTAAGCATCTTTTTCAGTGGAACAGAGCTGAGTTGTGGTAACAATATCGTCTACACACCCAGCCTACCGTGGCCACAGAAACCAATGGACTTTTTTTTTTTTTTTTATTGGAGGTGTCTGCATATCCACAGTACCACTTGCTATATTTCATTACAATGCATTACTTCACACAACACACTCTGAATGAAGAAGATATGCTGGGCGGCTTCAAATTCAGAAACTTCCTCCAAGCAGGGCTTGTTTATCGGCCTGCAGCACACTTGGAACATTTGAAAGACTAGTGATAAGGTTCATTCATGCTGAAAAAAATGCGTTGAGCATCATGGCCACTTCCTTCACAATGGCCTGGCATGGAAGGATGGAGAAGGTTATTGTTACCACACAAATGGCTGTCGGTTTGCCTCTGGTATGACTTTGTCCAGGGAAGTTGCATCATTTTAAAATGAAAAGAGTTCTAGGGAACATTTGTGACTATAGTACTGTAGTTGTAACTTTGTGGACTTTTTAATAAGCTTGCAAAGAATAAGTTTGGAACCTAGAAATAGTTTGTTCTATTTATTGGCAGGGGTGGAGCGGGATGAAGGATGTTTAGTACTTTTATAAAATCCTTTGTCTGGCCATGGAGTTTGGATTCAGGCTCAAGAAGTGGGCTTGGGAGTCATTCTCTTTAGTTCTACATAATGAACAAAATGAATGAAATGCTTTCCTCTTTTAATTTTAGAATGGAGGCACCTTTATTTCTGGAATTATATTTAGTAAACCCCAAAGTGTATGGCTCTTGTGTGCTAGAAGAGAGTAAGGGAGAATAAGTTGGTATGTGACTATTTTTCTTCTCCAAGTATTCAACTAGATAAGGAGGCTGGTGGTGCTCAGAAGGAGGATGTTGCCTTTTGCACAAAGCCTGGGAGGGAGTTAGAGGTAGCCCACAGGCCCTAGCGTCCTCCTAAACCCCTGCTTGATGCCATTAGCCAGAACGAGGAAAAGGAAGTCTTGATCTACTATTCAGTGGCACAGATCTACTTATATGTCAGTAGAGGAAAACCAGTCCTCTTGTCTACTTTACATAAAAACCCCGTATTTACCAGAGTTTGGGTAAATGTAGACGCAGGCAAAATAATCTCTCCATTTGGTTTTAGTGGACTAAACCACCTTGTTCTACTGCCTACCTCCTACCTCATTTACTCCATAAAAGGAGACTTGTTCGGTTAACTATTTAAGCAACTTTGTGAACTTTCCATGTTATTTGATGCAAGACATTGTTAGTAGCTGTACGCGACCTATTTTTAGTCTTCTCTCTCATTTCTTTCACACTGATTGATGAAATGGGAAGAAAGTTGAATAAGCTCACTCTTCTTTTTTTTAGATGACACAAATATTAAATTGACAGATAAGCTTCTAGGATGTACCAGAGGTCTTTAAGGGTTGACAGTCCTATTAGAAAGAGACCACCAGAGAAGTGTGAGGAATAGAAAAATGAGGGGAAAGTGTAGATGCAATAAGAAATTGGGGCTGCTGAGAGCATTTTAAGAAAAGTGCTTGCTTTTTCACCAGCTATGTCATTTAGTTCAAACAGACAAGAAACTTAATACGTTCTCCCAAGTGTAATAGAACTGCAGACCCATCTCCTCAACTTCTCTCTCTTTTGCATAATCTCATCTTTCATTAGTCAAGAGCTAGCGAGTGTTTTCCCATGAGATTTGGTCATGTATAGGACATTAATGGAGAACTGTGTCAGGCTGTGGTGTTTCACACGTGCAGGTGGGAACGATCTTCCTCCAGTTAGATTCGGTGTGTGGATTGTCCTTTGCGTTTTGCCCCTGCTCCTGAAGCTCATGCAACTGTGAGAACTGAGGATATATCCACAGATTCCTTCGACGCCAGGTGTCTATGGACCTAGGCATTGTGTCTGGGTTTATTTTGATCTTATGAAACATGAGGGTTTTCTGACTTCTTTCAATATGTCTGGAGGATGAAGCTATTTCAGTTAGGCATGGTCATAGCAGCTCCACTAGTCTTAGAAGCACTGGGGATGGATTTTCATTGTTTGTACCTGCTTTTCACTGGAGGCTATAAACTGATAATTTGGCTGCTGGCAAAATTCCATTGTAACAGCTAAAAGAGTGGTTTGGAAAGACACCAACAGTAGCCAGATTGTGTTAAGTACTAAACTGCTATTGAAGATCAGCTCTGCTGTTGGGGGCATGAAATCAGTGGCAGAACCTTCTATTTTCCAGCTTTCCTTGCTCTGGGTTTTTCATTATGCTTTTTTTTTGTGATTTCCCCCAGAGTAGATGCTCTTTCTCTCTCTCTCAAATACACATACACATGTGAAAATTTTATAATACTTTAGCATTAACTAAGCACTTTCATATATGGTGCCTTTTGCCTCCTACATATATTAATGATATCACACTATTATCTATATTAATGATATTCATGGTTCAACAGAAATACTAAAGGAATCACAATATGACATACATTGTAAGTTGCGTTGTGGCCCATGGCAGGAAGGGAGAACTGGATATCAGAGACATCTGTAGCCCAGGCTCGGTTACTCAGTGTCTTCATGACCTTGAGCCAATGCCTTAAATTCTCTACAATGTAGTTTCTTTACTTTTAAACCAATGGTTCTAAACCGAGGACAGTTTTGCCCCCAAGGGGACAATTGACAATTCCAGAGACATTTTTGATTGTCACAACTTGGGAGATGCTATTGGCATCTAGTAAGTAGAGGCCAGAGATGCTGCTAAACATCCTGCAGTGCCCAGAACAGCTCCCACAGCAGAGAATTTTTGAAAGCAAAATGTCAATAATGATGAGATTGAGAAACCTTGTTTTACGCCATAAATAATATCTGCTCCATCCATCCAGGGATTATTGTGGGGCTGAAATATATATGAAAACATAAAGTAGCCTTCCACGTCTGATATTAATACTGTCTGGCACTGCACATTCGGACACCAAAATTGAATCTTAGGAGGAAAATGGATTTTTTTTCCTCCTAGATTAAAAGTTATAAATGAAACTATCAGATTAAAATATATTAAATATATCCACTGAATCTTGCTCCAGAATTTTATGGTCTTACACTAATTCTCTAAACATAAAGAGAAACAATGAAAAAATATTAATCTCAGGAAAAGAAACCTACCATTCAGTGACTAATGTAGATAAAGGAAATTGGAATCTGTGCAACTAACAGGCTTTTCTATTAGCGTGCAGCTATAGTGCATCTTCCCTAATAGAAGCAAGGCTGAAATGATAAGTTGTTTGGATCACATTAATTAACATTCAGCTCTATTAGATTTGCACCTGAGGTTGGGTTCATTTAACCAGTGCTGATGGATATCAAATGTAACGATATCTAGCCTCATTATATTAGAATAAAATAGGTTTTACATTGAAGGCAAATTTTAGACTAGACTCTTAATAATGGCCTTTTATATTAGCTCAGGTAACTAGAGATGGTAAAAGAATGCATTACATTCCAGTGAACCAAACTCCATTACTAGTTATAGTAGTAATGAGAATTAATCCCTTTGTTGCTTTTGTTGTACAGTTACCTCACATGTAAATATAACTCTAAAATTTATGTCATGTTTACAGATATTATTTCTTGCCTTATTTTTGTAATGTAGTCCTCTTAAAATTTTAGCTTGGGTTTAGGGACAGGATCTCCTGAGTTTCTTCCCAAAATATTATGTACAAGAGCCTTTATATATGAAAAGAGCATGCAAACTTTATCAGTTTTTCAGTAGGGTTTGTTATACAAAAAAGTTGAGAGATCACCCTTTAGAATAGAAACTCATCATCTCCTCCATGAATGATACCATATTTATCCTCCATAAATGATACCATATTTATTCTCCCAGTACATTAGCAGATCATCTCTAGAGGTGCCAACTGATTGATAATTTTAAAATTCTTAATTGACATACATACATTTTTTATTTAAATATTCAGATTGGAAACTCTGCCATATAGCTAAATTTAATAATTATGCAAATACAGCACAATATTATTTAATTGAAACCTTTGGGATGAAAATAACTGAGGTGTGTAATACTCTTTGCAACCTGAAACAACCATTCTAACACATATCTGCCAAGTAACAACATCGTATGTGTGAACAGGCAGAGGATTACAGCTCTGGCTTCCCTCCCCCAAAAAACACACTTGAAAGAGCATGTACAGTATAATCCATACAAACTCTCAGGTTGTTTGTTATGAAAGTCACACTGCAAAACAATGACTATATAGACAGACGGGAAATCTAGAGAGCTGGTAATTAAATAAGCAGAATGTCTCACACCCACCAATAATATTAACAAATTCTCTTAGCCCTTGAGAAACATCACACACACACACACACACACACACACACACACACCATTTTTTACTAACTACTGAGATTTAAAGTACCACTAGAAAAGGAAACTCCGTTGCAAATGCTTACATTCCACCCAGAGCCCATTCTCTTCATTTTCTTATTTCTATCTCTGCCACCTTTCTCTCAGCTGATAAGGAATTTCCAAGTACTGCTCTTATAGCTGCTGAGTGAGCACAGAGTATATGCAACAAGATGCCTTATCCAAGTCTCCTGGAAGGCCCGCTTCTCTCGACCTTTCCATTTCTTAAACCAGCCACTTTAACTATACATCACTTGCTGCTCAGCTTCACAGCTAAAGACACAACAGTGTTTTACATGAAATGTCACTGTTGAAAACATTGTTTATCACTCAAAATATAGCCATGTGTATATCTATACTTGTTTGTATTCCAGTGAAGTCTGTAACACTCAACGTGACACAATAGGGGCTAGTTAAATATTTTGCCAAAAGTGGTATTCTAAATTAATAATAAATAATTGGAAATGACAGAGTCTAAATCAAAATCTTAAGCATTTACATATATTCCCAAACATCCCGTACCAGGATTTGCAGTAGCCAGATTCAGACATCCTTCATCTTCTTTTCCACATTTCTCTTTTCAAACCCTAATTTCCTCAGAGAGCAACTTTAGTAACTTTCCCCAAACATGGACACCACCTTATGAGGTCCCTTTCAAAAGCAAGAATGTTCTTTTTGTTTCTATGCCCATGGTGACAAGAAGGACACCAGGGCCCTTTTTAGAACCTGCCTTTTGCAGTTAGCAGTCACTGGGCTTTGTGAGGATACACAACTGTTTCATTTTAAACTATTTTCATCAACACCTTAACACTTTTCCTCTTAAAGGTGTAGAAGAATAAATATTGATATCACTCTCAGAATAGTTTTTTCTTAACTCTGAAAAAATTTGGTGTCTGAAGATTTCGATTTTGTTTTCTCCTTGTACTCTCTTCAGACTTCTGTTCTAGGGTTTATGCCTACCCTTGCTCATAAAGAGCCCCTTTGAGGCAGAACGTGTGCTTCAAGGGGATGAGAATGTGGTATGCAGGATGAATGGAATAGCTACATCCTAGATGACAAAATTGAGAGATTGAAATGGAAGAAAGTTGTGGCCATCAATATAATTATTCAGATTAGAATGAAGCCATTGCCCTGGGGTTCATGTTTTTCTTCATAAGTAAAGTGGTTTGGGATTTAGTGTGAGTCTAGATAGTTAGGATTTCAGCACTGAACCACACCCTTGCACATGGTTTTTGTGGTTGATAATCATAAGTGTTACACAAGAAAACTGACATCACCCTGTCAGACCTGGCCATTGTTTGCAGGATGCAATTTAAATCCTGGTGTGAATGGAATAGCCTAGCTTATCTTTGGTTAGTTATTAAAAACTTCATAGTTTTCAATCAGAACACAATGCTCTGCTCTGCTCCGCAGTGGATTTGCAAGTTCCTACATCTGCATCATTAGAGGAGAATGCTTGCCAATAAGATGTGTTTCTAACATTATATAGAGAAAAGAAGAACAAATGCAAAATTACTCTTCTAAACAGAGTTCAACTGAATGCTACCAACAGTTCGAGGAGTTTGGACTGCAGTGGTTCTGTGCATCAAAAAGAACCCATTGGCAAATGGCAAAGGAGGTGCTGAGTGTGATCCATGGCTGCTGTTTTAATAGTGCCTGCTCTGCCTTTCCAGTTGGCTTTCTTGAAGCAGCCAGTTCCATGCTTAAGGCCAGAGGGTCAAGCCTGAGCGGTTCTCATTGAAACACTTGCCAGTGGACATCTGATACATTTTAAGGTTATTAAAACCTAAGATCCCTTCTTTAGTTAAGACACATTACACTTTCACTGTCAACCCTAGCTCTAGTTCTGGACAACAGATGAAACTAGCCCACATGACACAAAGCTACCCATGGTGTTTCCTAACTATGCTTTTCAAAATCTATGTAGCTTTCTTTTATTTGGTCACCATTATAATATGAGCTATCCAACAGAGAAAGAGCTGCTGGTAGCTGTAGAATACAGATGGGTAATTGTTCCCATGTAGTCTCAGAACACCTTGGGTTAAGGGCTCCAAAGAACCTCATCTATCTGAACATTAGCACAGTAAAAAGTTAGAAGTGTAGATTTTTCCAGCATGATAAAAGTCAATCGTGCCCAACACTTTCTTCAAAAAGCCGGAGTTGCTAGATTGAAATTTTGTCATTTATGAGGCATCTAAAAAATCTCTGACCCATTGGCTCTTATATTGTCTCCCTTGGTCTATCATTTTGTTGTTACCTGATTTCCACATGGGACCCTGTCAGTGGCTAATCTGCACAGTGGGAAATCAGCTTTCAAACCTTCAATCTTGAATTACTAGATTTTCCTCTTTCTCTGCTCACTAGCCCTAATACTCATGATAATACTCTTAGTACCCTATCCCAGGATTTTGTCCTCTCATTGCAGGAAAACAGAAGTCATTATCCCTTCCTGGGACCCACTAAGGAGGGAGTGTTGGGAGGTGGTTATGTAATTGACTTTTAATTCTGAGAGGAAAGGCAACATAAAAAATATGCTATTATGTAATGACACAGTACTAGGTAACCAGTAACTACAATCAATTTGAAATATTTGAGAAGTAGTAATACTGGCTTTGAAATAGTTTTAGGCATCTTTCTTAAGTTATTGATTCTTTTCAAAAGATCATCTTATCTAATCCTTCTATGTTATAGGCAATAAAATGGGGCTAAGAGAATTAAAGTCACTTACTTGAGCTTACATAACCAGTAAGATTGTCTCCATGCCCTGCTTCATCATGTTATATGTTCTCTAGGGAGGCAAGAGAGCTTACCTTCTGGAAGCTTTGCTAGTTAGTAGGATGTAAAACCTGTGGGGAAAGGCCCAGCAACGTTCGATTTTACGTACTTCCTTGGTTTCTCTAGAAACATGCTGAGTAGATATTCTCATTGCTTTCTCCTTCATTTCTTTATCCTTTGGGCCACAAATGGTGAACACCACAGCTTTACAAAGTTAGTCTTTTCATCACTAATAGTCCTTTGATGTGACTTTCTGTAAAAGTATCAGAGAGTTATTCTCTCAAGACTTCCACATTATTAAGCTTTTGCTTTTAGATTCTTTCTTTCTAAACCGAGGAAATAGGTCCTAAGGACTGTGGGTTAATCAAACTTCTTCAAATTTGAAGGCTGTTTAGGAACTAAAATGCCCAGACATTTTCCAGTACTTAAGCTCTGCGTACAGTATCTTTCCCTCTTGATTTGTGCCTATCAGCCAGATCCACAGGATGCGCTGGGAATTGCCATTTTATTTTTCAATAATTATTTCCCAGGCATTTATTCACTATGGTCATAGTAGCTGTGCTTTTACCATCTTTACTCATCTGGTCAACACCGCCTACAACCTTAAGTAGCAATGACCAAGAACAGTAGTCCACTCTGTGCTACTGTTCTAAATCTTGCCACACCAACCAAAACGAATAAAACCCAGAATGAACAGGTTTATTCAGAGGAGCTACAAATGCTATTCATAAGCAGAGAGGTATTTTGAGCAGGGTAGTTGCATGAGGGTGTGCAGACCTTGCACTGCTCAACTCCAGGGGATGCTATCTATGTGGACTACAATAGGAGTTGTCTCCTGGAGTTGGACAGCGAAGCACCCTCACTTTCAAGCTGACAGATGCATGTACCAAAACAGGAGATCGTCTTGTTTCTTACTAAATAATATTTTCAAAGACATAAGACACACACCCTCATCTGCAAGGAAAATTTGAGTTGAGCCAAAACAAAAACAAAAACAAAATTGATATGATAAGGACAAAATGGTTTCTCTAAGTTTTTGTCACATCGCTCCAGCCCTAGTCCTTAACTTATATAACTTTCAACCCTGGATCTGCTCTATGGCCTTGCCCATTTGTCCTTCAAAGTAGGAGGTGAGTGGTGATAATCTGCCCTACAGAAAACCTTTGCTGAGTAGCACAAGATAATAAGAATTTTCCTTGAGATGTTTACATTAAGGCTAATATAATTTGTATTGAATCACTCAATGATATATAATTTAAAAATCAGCCTTATTTTTTTGTAAGAGGAGGCACCTGATAGCACAAACAAAATAAGACTAGCCCTAGGCCATGTGATTTTGCAAAGACAATATTTAGCCCTTATCGAGTTTTGTTTCAGTTTTCATTACTATCCATCTATTTGAAAAAAACAAATATATGACCCTTTGGCTAATAGCATTTGGGGAAAACATTAACTACAGATTAATACTATGAAACAGGAATAAAATTAATAAGCAAACATCCTAATGGAGTCACTACATGTGAGCACATTAAACTTCTTCATAAAGATAGAGATTGTAAATGGGTTCCAGGCTTCCATCATGCTGACTTTTTAAATTAAATGTGTCACAATTGCTAAAAATAAAACCTTCAATGTTTCTCAAATCTTTTTTTTTTTAACAGATACCTCATATGGTCATCACATGTAGCGTGAAAACTTAAAAATCAGGTAACATCCATCTAAAATAGCAATAGCAAAAACAAAATATATTAAGATCTGTTTACTATTACCATTGAGAAATAGTATTGGAGACCACACTGAAAAAAAGGTGATGTAGTCTGACCAAGAAGACATTAAAAGTGACCAGACTTGTGTCTTCAAAGCTGCCTATAACTCTTTCTCAGTTTATAACACTAATCCGCAGCCAGGCTATTTCTTCATCCTTATCCTAACACCATGTTACTCTAACAGACATGGTAAGCTCTGTGGTTCGGAAAGAACACAGTCGAAAGCTAATTTTTGTGTCTTCTGGGCTGCCTGACACTGTGCTAGTAGCATTTATGCCTGTTCAATGAGTACAGAAGAATTCGTTTTACTTAATGCTTTAGATCAATTAGTGGAGCCTACCAGTTTGGGCCTAAAGTATAGAATAAAATAATAAGGTATGAAAAAAATGTAATGATCTTCTCCAACAATCAGTGTATGGTGCTTTTCAAAATTTGTTGTATAGGGCCAATGATGGAGTATTACATGGCATAAAAGAAAATGATATGAGACGGAAGTATTTAGAGAGCACTTACGATTTAACAGTTCAAGAAAATAACAAAGGAATCAAATCATTTAGACCATTTTGGTAGGAACTTATTAGATAACTGATGCTTCTACTGTGTTACTTTTAGAATTAGAGTATCTAAAAGCATTTATTATGTGGTCCTAAAATTCATGTATTAGAAACTGTTAGGCAGCATTTGATGTGCCAGTAAGATATTTATTACTCTTAGAAAATTTCTGAAACTCCATTTGTAAATATTATAATTATAAAATGCTTGTATATCAAATTTCTCCTTCCATTAATTAAATATCTAGTGAAGTTTATCTTTATTTTATCTCCATTTTACAGATAAAAGAGGTTATGGCTTATTCAAGGTCACAAAGGGTAGATCACAGATGGAATTTAGCTGAGATCTTTTGACTATAAATTCAACTTGATTTTGCATAAGAGCTCCTTGGGGAACTTATTAAAAATGCAGATAGCCAGACACTGACTGACTGCTCTCCTATTCCTACTACTCTCAGCAGAGGCTGAGTTAGTAGGTTTGGCTTAGGTGACCTGAGATTGTGCAAAAAAATCCCTCAGAGACCCTTTGAACATTTCATTGCACAATAATAATTTCAAAGCTATACAGAACCTAGGATGTCCTATGGCAGTTGTTTTTGTGCCTAAAGATTAGCTTCCTTGTAATTTCCCATACTCACCGACAACTTAATGCTGAAAAACATTCTGTTTAAGGGTGGTATTGTGGTTTAATGTAAAACATAGGATTAGGTACAGTCAAAGCTATTCAGGTTTCTAACTGTGTAACTTTGAGCAAATTAACTCTGTCAACCAACATTTACCGATATGTAAGATATGCTTATAATAATTAAGTGAAATAAAATATCTAAAGCACTTAACACAATGTCTGGCAGAGAGTAAGTTCTCAATAACTCTTAAGAACAACTCCTTCCAGGAGTAGGCTTCTGGTTAATTCATGCTTTAACTATATAGTTATAATTTATATTTTCTTACTCTTTTCCCGTATTTCTGAGGAAAGCATTATGTTACCCATCTAATTGTATGCATTTGTCCTCAGCATATATCTTTACTAATCTGGAAGCTCATATGCATTGAGTTTGGGGAATGAGTAGGAGATTTCTCATAGTGCCTTCCCTTATCTACAGTAGTTCTGTTTATAAAAATTAAAAATAACCTCATGAGATGTACTTTGCCCACTTAGCCATCTCTGCAGGTTTCTCCTCCCTGGTAAACCAGCTGCTTGACTCTCAGGTCTGACAGAGTCAAAGTCATATAGTCATGGTACATCATCTTAATGTCAACTGCATAAGTCTTGGGCAAGCTTTTCATCTTGTTTGTACAGTACTAATTTCCATTAATTATAAAAAGTCCTTGGTGGTATTTTATGAACACTACACATTCCTTGCAATGAAGATAGATTTTAGTGGGAAAGAGGTGTTTTCGAGACATGGCGACTTTTATTGTAATGTGTTGTCAAGTTCAGCTATTTCCTGCGGATGACTTAGAGAACTTAGGGGCCCCCCAGAGAAGAAGCAACAGGATGGAGCCCAGCTGCTACCACCCAAAGAAACACCAGCACGAAGAAAACGGTCAGAATTCTGGTCACAATGGCAGAGTAGAGGAGCTTTTATGGAAAATAGCAGCAAAATAAACATTATTGAATAATTCATTACTATATAAACACAATCATAAAGTGTCATGGTACCAATTGAGGAGAAAAGTCCCACTGCTGCCAGGTTCTGCTGTCGGTGGCTGCAGGGTCACAGCAGGCAAAGATAACCAAGTAAATTTCTCTACCCTGATCGTCATTCCTCCCACTTTTAATTTGTTTGGCCCATTCCTTCCTATTGCCTGAAGACAAGCATCAAATTCTGGCAGCTGTAGATCTGAATATCATGTTTATTTTCTCCTTAGCTTTCATAACTCAAAGGAAAGCTTGAGTTTTTAATAAATATCCCACTACCAGTTTATGAAAGGGAGAATGAATTAGATAGTGATGTATTTTTCAGAAAGCTTTTTAAGCCAGCTGTGGATGAGAAGGTCCAATTTGCACTGGAACTGCTAACTAGAACCCAGGGAAATCCCATCCAGTTTAGAGAAGAGTAAAAGAAAATAGAATAGAGAATGTAGTGCTTCAGTAGTTTACAAAGCATTTATTCAGCACCTTGTGTCTAAAAAACAGTATGCTAGCAGCTATGGCGCACTGCAAGAGAACAGTGGAGTGGCCTCCCTGAGCTCTCACTATGAATCCAGCACTGTTCTGAGTACAGTGGAGAATAAGGCAAATCTCTGTTCTCGTGGAGCTTATATTCCATAAATAAGTGGGCAAAAGTCAACTAGTAAATACTATGCACAGAATCATGAGTTAGTGAGCAGGCTGCTGCTTAGGTAGTTGTGGATCGCCTCTTTGAGGAGTAAAACTGAAGGAGAGAACTGAACTACCAGAAGGAACTAGCCAGACAAAGAGCAAGAAAAGGAGTGTCCTACAAGGGGAGCTGGAGGATATTGCCAGAGTCTGAGACATTCTGGGTCAGGGGGAGCTGTAGGAAATGAGACTGAAGTGGTAGGCAGATCACAGGGGACTTTTACAGTGGATCAGAGTACAGAATTTTGATTTGGACAATTCTGAGAAAATTTTAAGCAAGAAAGTGACTTGGTTTGATTTATATTGTACAGTTTTTAAAAATCACTTCAGCTTCATCATGGAGAATGGATTTTAGGAAGCCAAAAATGGAGGTGGGGAAAAGAATTGGGAGGCTACTGCAGAGTCCAAGCAAGGAATTATGGTAGCTTACTCTAGGACATGGGTAATGACAATGGACAAAAATAGATATATTAGAAATTGTTGCCAAAGAGGAGTCAAAAGAATTTCCTGTTACACTAGATATGTGGATGTGAGTTCAGGTAGGGGATCAAGTATGATGACTGATTAGGGTCTTATGTACCTGGATCAAACACAAGATATGGGAAATCTGAAAGGAGGTGCAAATTTAGGAGGAGAGTCAAGTCCAGAATTCTGTTTTAGTCCCTTTTGAATTTGAGAAGCCTTTTAGTTAGTGAAGCAAAAATGTCGAATAGGCAGTTGAAACTGGAATTCATGAGAATGGTAGGTTTTACAGCCAAGGAGCTGGATGGGATCAACCAGAAAATTAAGGTAGCCCATGTGCAAGCCTGGGGCTAGCCAAGTGATGAAGATATGAGAGGGCAGGACAGGAGGAGGAAAGTTGAAAAAGTCTTTGGCTATTAAAGCTAGAGGAACAAAGTATTTCAGACAGAGCCTTCATTTCTGACCGGCACACAGGTGGCTTTTTATGTTGATAAAATAAATATTTTATATTATCTAATGTCTTGGACTTCAATAGTATTAGAACATCCTAATAGTTTGTGAATAATCCTCATGTTTCTAGGGTTCCATATCCAAGTTTAGAGTTTCCATTTTTTTTCTAAGCCAAACTGGGATTGAGACCTGAGCCACTAATTCTCCCAGAATTCCTCCCTTCATCCCATGGATACATAAAATAACAATTGATGAAATGTATTTGAATATTTTGTAGGAGGGACAGATGAGGAAGTTTACCACATATATCTGATGAAAAATCTTGAAAATTTTCATGAGCTATTTGCTCTGCAAACTCCTTCCTTTGATCATCCTGCTTAATTTTTTAAGTCTTCCCTCAGATTGTAGTCAGACTTCCAAGAAGTTTCCCTCTTTCTTCTGCTCCCCAGGATTTCCCCCCAGAAATTTAAAATATTTAATCTCATGCAAAGTAATTCATTTGGGCCTTCTTCTACCTCACTTGGATACATTGAAGACAATGCCCTTTAGCAAGTAGGACCCACTCTCTCAGAGAGGTAGGTTTGCAACTTGAGTTACTTGAGTATGCCTTTGGGCTTCTTAAGCACAATTCCAAGCAGTTTAGAAACTTATTTCTTTGAAAAAAAAAAATGCATTCTCCAAGATGAATGTTGACCAATGAGAGTTCATCTTATTGCATTTGCAGTTTTTAAAAGTTTGACTTTACATTTAAACAGGATTATTTGGATATGGCAGAATAAAAATGGTCACATCAAAATATACCGCATCAGGTCAAGTAATTGTATTATTTGTTTTCATTGGCAAAAAAAAAATCCTAAAGCATTCTTTATACCCAGTAGAGATGGAGATACAGAACCATGTAGTTACTGATAAGAACCTTTTGTAGACAGCTAATGAAAGCTGAAACTGTGACATGATTATGAGTTGCTAGTAATATTATAGAAATATAGAAACCAAACAAACTTTGTGCATATTAACTGATAGCTGACATATTATAAAAATGTGTATGTACTGCATTTAGGCTGTGTTGGCTTCATTTGAAACTCTTGCTTCCATGGGTTTAAAAAATACATATTTTATTTGCAAAGTAACAACCATAGATTTTGGTATGTTCAATTATTTAAGCCAGTATTTTCCAAAATGTAAATGGTGTCTTACTTACATGAATTTTAAAACAGGCTACTTTGAAGTAGGTAAATTACTCAATAGAAACCTCAGGAGACCTGGAGTGCTGCTATGTCTTCCTCAAAACACCTTATTATCCAGCAGTATGTATACACTGGAAGTATACTTAGACCAGTTATGTTTCCTATTTTAAGAAATTGCCTATGATACAAAAACAGCCCATATGAACATTGTCATAACTATCTTTGTGTGACAGAAGTCATTTGATGTCTTGTGGGGCCATAAGGGCATTTTAAGATCTTCTCATACAATAAAATTAAATGTTAAAAATATAATTAATCATTCCCCCAAAATCACCTAAATAACAAGGGTTTTTCTTTTCCTATATTATTGGGATTTTTTTTCACCTCCTAAAACCTCCCAGCTGCCCTTTGTGAAGTTCCTAGAATAATGATTACCATTATTAAACCAGAGACTAAAAATCTTGGTACGGACTGACCCATGGGGACACATTACTATCATTATTTTAATATAAAATAATAAAAGGGGCGTCCCATAGGGGGCAAAAGTCTGACTCATACTCACAGTATATTCTATTTTCCAAAGTCACCCCCAAAATAAACATTCTTGGGAGTGATTGGAATTGGCTGTCAGAACCAGGTGCTCTCAAGGGTCTTGCCTTTGCGGTTCGCCTACCCAGGTTTCCCAGTCCTTGGTTGAACATTAATGTTCTCACAGGGATGTAATATTGATTATAACTCTTGTGATCTCTTCCAGTAGAAGCTGAGGCCATTTGTAAAAAAACTCCTTTCCCACATCCCTTCCACAGTATCTTTCCCTCAATACTCACATATACACATATACACTCACTCATCCTCTCTCTCTATCTCATTTTCTCAAGATAGGCTGAATGGAATATTTTGTTTCCCAAATGGTCTCTTGAAGACTGGTATGGTTTTCCCCAATGGACTCCAATAAACCAGGCTCATCTCCTAATTGTAGGTTACAGACATGGACATGATGCCATTATGCTCTTTGGGGTTTTGCCTCAATTACTAAAAAACATAGTATGTGTATAGATGATTGATAGATGATAGATGGATAGATGATAGATTAGATAGAAAGATAGATAGATGATAGATAGATAGATAGATAGATAGATAGATAGATAGATAGATGATAGGTAGGTAGGTAGATGATAGATGATATAGATAGATGATAGATGATAGATAATAGATATAGATAGATGATAGATATAGATAGATGATATAGATAGATGATAGATAAAAATAGATGATAGATAAAAATAGATGATAGATAAATAGATAGATAGATGATAGATGATTGATAGGTAGGTAGGTAGGTAGGTAGATGATAGATAGATGATAGATGATGATTGATAGATAATAGATATAGATAGATGATAGATATAAATAGATGATAGATAAAAATAGACGATAGATAAATAGATAGATGATGATAGATAGATATAGACAGATGATAGATATAGGTAGATAGATGTATATATATATATATATATATATACACATACACATATATACACACATATATGCTATTTCATTTATCGGTCTCATTTTATTAAGTCCCTATTGTCACCCTTGGTGCCCTTTCAATTTGGTAATGCCCAAGAACACTCATATGGAACAATGTTAGTTATAATCTCTATACCTTATCAAATATGTCTTCTTAGGCTATGAGTAAATATGCGATACGTTTCCTAGAGCAGAACCTATGTCTATTTTTACCTGCATTCCTGCCACTATGGGCTCTACTTCACCCCCCAACATGCATACATATATACATGTCCACACTTTCCTTCTCGAAATTGGCAAAAAGCCTTGGGATGTCCTTCGCTCCTACTGGAAGGGTGTGAAACTAAATCCGATACCTTTCTCTTACCTCCAAATCAGTTTGTCTTGCTGACCTCTCCTCAACCCTAGCTTGCTGTTCTGTTTTTCTATTTTCCCTAAATGCAACTTACTTTAAGCATGTATGAACTGGATTAACATTCCTACAATTAAAGGACAATAGATGATTACCCATTTGTCAGTCTTAGCCGCTCCTCTTTTAAGATGTCTACTTATGACGTACATCCAGACTGCACGCCCTTTTTATTTTTTTTAAAGAAGCAAAACCAAATTCAAAAAAAAATTTAAGAAAATGCAAAATTTCTTTTTTAAAAAAATGCAAAATTTGTTTTTAATTTTGGCTATCACCAAAAGGGGAATCAACAAGCCAGAAAATGAAAAGCAAAAAACGTGTCCCCTGACTGCTCTGTCTGTGCCTCCTCAGCGTGTGCATCTGGTTGTTCATCTCTGAAAGTGTGTGAAATACTTTTTTTTTTTAACTTTTTTTTTTGGTTCTTTTCTCCCTTCTTGTTTGGGAATTAAATGCTTTTTGTATTATATATATCTATCTATATATATAAAAAATATTGGTGTGTTTCTTTTTAATTGCTAGATCTTTAGATTTGGTTTTATCCAAAATTATGAGAAAAAAAAGTTATGAATTGTTTTCTGCAATTTTTCCCCACTCCCTCTTTAAATGTGGAACAACTTCAGCTGCAGAATCCCCACATCCACATCTTTCAAATTAGCCCGTCTCATTGGGAATCACATGCACCCGCGGGTGGCAAGGGGCAAATGGATGACGTCATTCAGACGGCGCCATTTCTATGTAGGGAAGTAATTATCAATGCTGCCAGCGGGCTCCCTATACTACAACTGTACCTGTCCATCGCCTCTGCCGATCTCTGAGTCCTTCCCCTAAATCCAGATGGGGCTGTGTGGCTGTCGATGAAGTTGTTCAACTTGAATGCATAAATCTAGTCTCCTTGTTTTTGCTTTTGATCACTATTATTAGTATTATTATTTTACGTATTTTGGCTATTTTTAGCAAGAAAAAAGTTTAACTGTTTTATCATTTGAAAATCGTTAATTAAACTGTAATAATTTTTTGAAGTAATTGCATGTTGAAGAAGTTGCAGCTTAGGGTGTGTGAGATTGTCAGTGTTAGAGTTCTGTTCTTTATTTCTGTAGATGGGCATGTGTAGGCTCATTTGTTTTTGTATATTGCCCATCCCTTCCTTACAGCCAGAAGCTCTAATGCAGCTAGATCACTCCGTGCCGCCCTTACATGGACATGGCGACTCACTTACACATTTACTCCCATCATCTTCATCTCTTGTGTAGTACACTCATAGATATGACCCTACCCTTTCTGCATCTTTCCTTCCCATACCCCTCCTTTCTTTAGCATTGTTCAAATTTTGTGCTGTCATCCATCCCCGTAAATTAAAGAAAGTCTAATACTTGTCAAAAAGACAAAAAATAAATAAAAATTAAATATATATCTGAGAACCTATAACAATGCAGAAATTCATTTAAAACCCTGTAGAGTCATAGATTTTTTTTTTAAGGCAAATTATAAAGGTAAACAGGTTTTTTCTTTAAATTTTTTTTAAATTTTAAAAATTACAATCGGAATTATTTCAAATTCAAAATCGATGCCCTCCTAAGCCCCTCAAAGTAAAAATTTGTTAAAGTGCAGATTTTTTTATTTTTATGTTATGTGGTGTGGATGTATGTGTTGTTGCCTCCCTGTATCATCCTCTGTTGTAAATTATTATATTTGGAAAATGAGACATTTTACTCAAAAGTTTTTTTTTTAAGAAATGACAACAAAAAAAAAAAGCAAGTTACAAGAATGTGGCAATTCTATTTGTCCAAGAGCATTCTTACACAACTTTCTTTTGTAAATTTTTCTTTCATGCCAAAAAACATGCGGGCAATTTGTTGATGTAAGTTGACTATAAATTAATATGGTATGCTTTTTTTAATTTAAATTATTTTGTCTGTACAGAAATGATTTCTTTCTTTGTTTTACAAAAACAGCCTATTTTTTTAATTTGCTTTTACTTTTCTTTCTGTCCTTATATTGTGAATGCCTTGTTGAAGTTATTCGCTCTCCTTCCCTCTCGCTTACTTTAGCCCTGATGTTGATTTTATTTTCTACTCTCTGATTTTGAAGACAGTATTAAATATTTTATTTTGCTTATGTCTATTTGCTTAATTTTCAGTGTTATGTTTTGTGCTGAATTGCTTCTAATAATCAATGTGAATTCTACTCTTGGTAGGGCGGGGGGGGGGTGAGTAAATTGTTTTTGACATCCAAAGAAAGTCTGGCCTCTTTGCCTGGAGAGAGATTTAAAGCATGGAAAGTAATGGTAGGCTCTACAGTGGGATACTGAATCAGATACAGCCTACAGGAGGTCTGCATCCTGGAAGAAAGTGAGTTAGCTCCAAGTGTTAAAAGTGGTAATTACAATCTAATTTAACTCCTTAGAAGGAACTCAGGGAAATCTGTCCTTTGTTTATGTTTTTTTTTTTTTCCTTTCTATTTTCCTCAAATGGGGAAATAAGGTACTCTCAAGTAATTCTGGTTGAATTTGGTTGTCTAGAATTATACCATCACCACGGGCTATGAAATCAGTTTTACTGATAATAAACACATCTAGAATCCCAGATGTTTGATTGTTTAGAGTGTTGTCCTACGATAATGATGCCTTCCTATGTATAGAACTAAGTACTGGTGAAAACATACATACATGGAAGGCACACAGCTCTCTCTCTCTCCCTCCCCTCCCTTCTTTCCCCACGTTTCTATTAATAGTTTCCATTTCTCACAAGGATTTAATCAGGTAAGCCTTAAAAGGATCTTAAGATTCTATCAAGAAGAAACATATTGATTTTCATACCCGAAGTTTTATTCAGGGAACTTTTCAGGTGGGCATTGCCTTTTTGTGTGACTCTAGGGTGAGACTGTCCTTTGACCTAGGTATTGGGATCAACGTTGACTTATACACTTCATGAAACATGGTCAGTAAGACGTACTATACAATTTTTAAATACAGAGATTACCTGTTTCATTTTAATTTTAGATATTTTTGTTATCTGAAACTTTTACAGAAATATCACACTGAATAGTGGATAATAGGTATGTTTTCAACCCAACAGCTTTAATGAGTGGGCTTTCTCTACTTAGTTTTGTATAACTTTAGATTGTTTAACATTTTGGATGATAATTTCCTGTTTAAAACTAAGAACTTCCTAAATAGGGCTTTACTTTATCTGATTGAATTGAAAGCTTTTATTTTTGTTAAATAAGATATCCATAGGTCATTGTAATAAAATTCTACTCTTTTTTAAAGATACAAATTCTTGGAACTATAATAAATCATTCCTCAATCTCTGCATTTAAAATACTCTTAGTAATCTGCATCCTATATTATCATACATCTACCTTAGCATGAGGCTACTCCATAAAAAATGCTCAGAAGAGAGTAAACAATGTTTTGTGTTTGGTAGGTGTAAAATATTAGTAGAAATGATATTAGTAATTAGCATTTCAGGGTAGCAATAGGCTCTGTGCTAGATACTCAGCATGCATTATAATAACATTAATATGCATTATTATTATTTTCCTTGGTGGTTTGAGGTAGGCTGTGTTATTACTCTCATTTTACAGAGAGTTTAAGAAATTTAACCAAACTCGTATGGCTAGTAAGCTACAGAGCCAGAATGTTAACTTGAGTCTGAGTGACTTCAGAGGCAAAGCTCTTATTCAATAAACAAATGAAAAACTCCACTGATATTCCTTATTTTATAATAGATAATATGTCAAGGAGCTATGGTTCATCTTACCTGAGCATATCTTGAAAAGTGGAGTCTGTATCAAATCCATTTCAAACAAACTAGAAACAAAACTAGAGATTCTCATCTCATGAAAATGTAAGTTAAGCCCCTTTAGGACACTTGCATTTGTGTGGTGTCTTCTCCCTAGGTACTTGTCATGTTTGTCCGTGGCTAATTTTTCTAAAGGTGGATGGAGGACAGTTTAATAGTTACAAGCTTTGGAATATTGGTGTGCTGCAGGTACTCACTTATGTGACACCAATAACTCAATGAGTATCATCCAACAACCAATTTCATGGGGAAAGGGATAATTTCTCACCATTATCTGTAAGCTTTTAAGCAGAGAATTATAAAAGTGCAAATAAAATATGAGATAAAGAACTTAAATATACATAATAGAAATTCAGAGAACTGGAGCATGGTGTCCTTTCCCAGAGTCTCACTCTTCAGGAGCCTTGTTTTGGTGTTTTTGTAACTTCTTAGACCCAAATATCTACAGAGAGACGAAGGTTGGAGCTACATTGAAACTTCATGCTGCTCTTATTTTTTAGATGACCCATTCACCATCACATACAACATTCTCACAGTTCAGAAGAGTTCTACTAAATTTTTAATACACTGTCTTTTTCGGTGGCAGAGAGCCCCTTTTGCTGGATATCGGCCCTAGAGACATGAATTATATATCTATAAATACACTCATAAAGCAAAAAAGCAGGGCAGCCTTCAGGGCTAAAATAGACCTTTTATATCCCTAGTGATCTCTCTAGTTTAACAAAAAGCACAACCCTGTCAGAAAGGGTATATGTTCCCAATTTAAAATGATAACTTTAAAGAATACAGATCTTATTGCAAACCAAAGAAAAATTCTGGTGATGGAATAGGAAATTAAGAGTGTTGATGGATTATAGGTTTTGTATCACTCTGCCTATAACCTCTTATGACTTTATGACTTCTGTGAATGCTTTTGGAAGCATAGACATCTGGTAGATCACTGACCCCACAAACTTTGGGCAGTGAAAAAAAATATCAGCTGCTCTGACATTTCTGAGGAGAGTCACTTTGGATTGAAACAAGCAAAGTCAAAAATAGGGTTCCACAATCTTAAAGTCATTTCCATTAAGGATTTAATAATGGGAGAAATACATCCCTCCCCTCCTCATCTCAAATGATGTGTGCCCATGGACTCCCAAGATACTGTAATTATCTTAACTCTTAAACATGAAATTTGATATTGATTATATATATAGACACACACACACACACACACACACACACACACACACACATTCCAATTTACACACTGTCCAGGCACCTTCCATGTTAACAGTTACCTAAAATCTTCCATCTATTGTCACTGTAATTCTCAGTTTTAATAATGACCCCCATATCCCAGTTGACTTTCTTTTAAAGACATTCTTCCAGCTCCTTGAGATTCCAAGAAAGGGGGGATTCTGAAAGATTCTACCATGTCACTGGTTAAATACCACTGGAATTTGGGATCCAATTTCCCTGACAGGGGGCATCATTTATTAATTTTATCACTGCTAGTATAATGAATAAGAGCAAAGAGAACTGAAGATTGGTAGTTTCGAGAGCTTCTGTTATTTAAACTCTTCAATAACATACCCGTTATTTAGTTTTGAACTCAGCTCTTATCATTTCACTTTGGGGCTCATTAGGGGCTCAGCAACCTTTTAGAAGCTCTTTATAAATTAGTGAACTTCAAAGACCCTCTTTCCAACCCATTATGAAAAGGATGGTTTTTATTTATTTATTTTTTTCTGGTAATCCAAAAGACGTGTTCAAATTCGAGTGCTGACTGAGAAAGGAATAAGCACAGAAAAACGGGGGTGATTCTACCACAGAGTGAGCAGTTTGTAGATACTATAGGTTCTTAACAACAAAGACATTGCAGAAGCTTTAGCTAGGATTGAAATAGAGAGGGAAAAAATAGGCAAATTTAAGACTCCAGTTGGGTGTCACAGATGGTACACTAAAATTGCAAATAAATGCACTCTGGAATCATGAAGACACGATTTTAATCTCACTTAAAGGGACACTAGCATCCTAAACCATTTGCCTTTATATTTAAATAATTTGTACCAGGTCTTTGCCTCCCAATAAATCAGTTATTCCTATCCTGTAACCAAGTTTCCTTTCTGCTCAACCCTGCATGTGGGGTAGATTTTCATCATTGCTCTAAAGAACAAAAGAGTTGATATTTGTGCCTAAAATGGAACACACATGCTAAACCTGTGTTCTAGGTGAGATGGGTAAGAACTCCTGCCTTTTTCTCTGAAGAAAAGTAAAATCACCTCCAAGTAATTTCTAGGGAAACTTTAAACAGATTCATGAGACTTCGTTGTTCTCTTACTCAACATCACCATTTTCCACGTAGCTTAGATACAACACTTAAGACCCTGTACTAGAAGAATGAGGAGAAAAGTTAGCTCAGGGTTAGTTTTGTGACTGGCTTACCTTTAGGGAAACATGCTCCAGATCCCATTTATAAAAACTAGCAAAAGTGTATAAATAATGCATTAAATAAGTTACAAGACATATAAATTATATATGATTACAATGTAAAAAAAAAAAAAAATAGGCATGCTGGTCTAGTAAAGGCAATCTGAAGTTTTGACAATCCTCAAAAATCATTTTGCTCAATAGCTTCAAACTTCGAGCACTAAAAAAGAAGCTTGGATTTAGAGCACAGACCAAATTATCATCTTGAGATTCTCGGAAAGGTTCTTGTTTTATTTCCCCACATATGGTAACATTATTTGGTAAGCCAGAGAAGACTGTACAGTGCTCCATTATCCCTTCCGTTCCAAATGATACTCATTACATACATTATTGCTACCCTCCCCAGCTCAATTTCTCTCAGTGTAGCACAATGTTATTGGCTAAATAGAGAGGGAATAAAGGCTTCTGATGTGGGCAGTTCTTCTCAGGTGCTATGGAAATATATATGCTTCTCAAGAGGCCCTTCTCTTAGCACACCTAAAATGTAGACAGTTTTGATGCAGCAGTTCTAACTGGGGCATGGGAAATGTTTAAAGATATAAAGTGTGGAAAGCTAAGCAGAGAGTTCTAATTTGTGAGTCAGTCTTTATAGGAAGAAGCTGGGAAGACTGTAAGCTCAAAGGCTTATACACCTGGCGTGTCCCTAGAACTTTGTAGTGCTGAGCCACATGTCTGGGTTTGTCACCTCAGCCGAGTCATAGCTGATGACAGATGCTCAAGCACCAACCATCCCATCAGAGTGAAGTTACTACTAAGGGTGGAACACACAAAAACATTGTACCTGGTTGAGAGCTTACTGACCCAACTCAGGAGAAGGCCTTGGACAATATCGTGTTAGCATCTCAGCTGACAGGGGCACATGATCCCATCTGCGCTAGTAGATTTTTAAAAACAATAGTTGGAATAAACATTTTGGACAAAATTCAGTGAAGGGACATAAACTGTGACTTGTCAAAATTCTTCCTCTGCTTGAAAAATATCACTGTAAAGAGACACAGAAGAAACTCTGATGATCTTGCTTATATACATGAATAATAAGCATGGCCCTATGGTTAGGTAACATCCAACATAGAACATTTGTGGTATCCATGATCTGCAAGGCACCACGATTTAGCGAACTATTCTGAACTTTCTTTCCTGACCTAGCCTACATGTTTACAAGTGCAATAACTGGGGTCTGTGGATAAACCAATATTTTTTTGCCACTCTAGTTAAGAATCACTATTTTTCAAAACTCGCTTTGTTATCTCTACATTTCTGAAACTAAAAGTGAGTTTCCAGTAAGTCATAGTTGTCTGGGCTGGGTATTTTTAAAATCTAGCATCCAGCTGAGGATATATTGCATATTGCATAAAAGCAATACATTAACATATTAGACCAATGCAAAGAAAGTTGTCATTTAATGGGGGAATTTCTGGAAGAGCATAGTCAAAATGGATTTATTAGATGAACACTTTCAACCTCATATAACTTCCCCTCACTTAGCATATAGTAAATGAAGACTGCCCTTGATAAATGTGAAATAAAAGGTAGTAACTTAAAATATTAAAGACACCATCTTTTATGTTCCTCGATCTTGCTCTCAGTGACATGGAGAATATTTCACTCTCATCCTCATGGGAGCAAAAAACTAGAAACCCAAGAAGGCAATAAAGAAATGCTATGGTTCACAAATTAATCACCTGCATGTGTGTATGTACACACACACACACACACACACACACACTTTTTATGGCCAGTATTTGCAACAATATAATTGAATGTCATCAACCTAGAAGCTGGAAACAGCCTATTTGAATTCTACTTAAATAATTACTTGAGAGCATCTTCAAAATTTATACCCCCCTATGTGTGGATTTCAGGTTTTGGTAGCAAGAGGCATGTAATGAACGGGCTCTACGTCAGCCTAGAAAGGTTAGGCTTCCACCAGAAAGGATCCATAGGTGGATCGTGGTCATTTTATTGTAATTTCTGAGGCATAACCTAAGAACTGCGTTCATTGAGAGTGACTGAATTGTGTTTATCTGCAAATATGCTAATTCTGTGTTTCTTTTTCTTTTCAATCCCAGGAGGTGAATTAGTTATCCCTCTTCTTGTAGAAGACCCTTTAGCTACCCTTCCTATTGCTACTCGTGCACCTTCCATTACACTCCCCCCTACCTTCCGCCCCCTCCTCACCATTATTGAGACCACCAAAGATTCCCTGTCCATGACCTCTGAGGCGGGGTTACCTTGCTTGTCGGACCAAGGCAGCGATGGTTGTGATGATGATGGCTTGGTGATATCTGGGTATGGCTCAGGGGAAACCTTTGACTCTAACGTGCCCCCTACTGATGATGAAGATTTTTACACCACCTTCTCCTTGGTAACAGATAAGAGTCTTTCCACTTCAATCTTCGAAGGTGGCTACAAAGCACATGCGCCCAAGTGGGAATCCAAGGACTTTAGACCTAACAAAGTCTCCGAAACTAGTAGGACTACTACCACATCTTTGTCCCCTGAGCTCATCCGCTTCACAGCTTCCTCCTCGTCTGGGATGGTGCCCAAATTGCCAGCTGGCAAAATGAATAACCGTGATCTCAAACCCCAGCCTGATATAGTCTTGCTTCCGTTGCCCACTGCCTATGAGCTAGACAGCACCAAACTGAAGAGCCCACTAATTACTTCCCCCATGTTCCGTAATGTGCCCACAGCAAACCCCACGGAGCCGGGAGTCAGACGGGTTCCGGGGGCCTCAGAGGTGATCCGGGAGTCGAGCAGTACAACAGGGATGGTCGTCGGCATTGTGGCTGCTGCCGCCCTCTGCATCTTGATCCTCCTGTACGCCATGTACAAGTACAGGAACAGGGACGAGGGGTCCTATCAAGTGGACGAGACGCGGAACTACATCAGCAACTCGGCCCAGAGCAACGGCACGCTTCTCAAGGAGAAGCAGCAGAGCTCGAAGAGCGGCCACAAGAAACAGAAAAACAAGGACAAAGAGTATTACGTGTAAAAATGACACCGCTAACAATATCTGAATTTAAAACAGAATTATTTATACATCAGTATATAAATACTTGCAAAATGGGATTGAACAGATGTCAAAACTGTGCTAACTATGAGGTGGGGTATACCATGACTATGGTGGGGAAAACTGTTTTTAAAAGGACACACACAAAGTTGTACCTACCTTTACGGTTCAGCCATGGCTGCTTTGATTCAGTCATGGCCCGGAGACGGAAAGTTCTTTCTGCCCTGCTGTATCATAAAGCACACACTTTGCGCTCTGGAGCAAGCAGACGGCTCCCCCACTTTTGCAGACTTGGGAGCTTCCTTCTCTTGAGGACCTTTCACCCAAGGTAGAAGACTTGATGGCTTACTTGTTCCATAACTCCAAGTGAGTCTGTAACAATGTTTGTGAAGCTTGACTGTAACAATGTTTTTTTGTTGTTGTTTAATTATGTAAAAAACAAAAACACAACAAAAAAAAAAAAGAAAAGAAAAATGTTAAAAACACAAACAAACAAACAAAAAAAAACACCCTTATCTGGTTCTGGCCAATGCGTGTAACTTTTCAAGATCTGAGGGGAAAAATGGCTTTTGGGTTTTTGTTTATTTTTTGAGAATGACTGAACATAAGTTAAGAAGAAGAGGAAAAAAAACTCAGAAAGACTATTGCCATATGAACTCAAAATCTACCATGGTGTTCACTCTACATATCAGGTTGTGGTGTTTTTAAAATCTGTTGTTTGTTTCCTATATGATGTTTTGCTGAACACATAGCAAAATTAAGTGATGGATGATAATATTGATTTGAAAAGCTGGTCCCTCAAGATCTAGTTCCAGAATTTGCCACCCGAACCCTGAACAGATGGGGTTAGGGCTGGTTTTATCAGAGCTATTGGCTTTACTTAACAATATTGCTCCTGTCCATTAGCCCAGCCAAGTTGTGGTAAAGGAAAGAGCCCCACAAACTAAAATAGAGCCTTTCCTACCTAGGGAAGGGAACGGGGGGTGGGCTGGATATGTGACTGGTTGAAATGCATGCAAATATAGACGAAAAGACAATACTAAAAGTCTGTTAATGAAGCAAAACAGACACTGGGGAGTTCAAATCATGATGGAACCACAAAAGGTCACACAAGCCAAACATGGTATGACAAGAGTGCAAGATGCATAGTTCTTCCCCCACCCCCAACATGATAATGTTTTTCATAGTGGTTTAATTTTGTAGCCTGACACGGATAACTCGATCCATCCATTTGCTCATGTCTCCCTTCACCCATCTTTTCTAAAACTAAACAAATGATTAATAAATGAGTAAAGCTGCTGTGACACACACGCAAAAGGAATTTAATAGTATAATATATATATAAATAAATATATATACAGATATATTTATCATGGTATGTTTGAGGGGATGACTGAAACAGGGGAACTGTTAAAGTCTTGAACTGGATTAAGAATGTTGTTTTAAAAGAAAATAACAAAACAACAAAAAAGTAAACCTTAAAATGTGAAGAAAGTGTGAGTTTTAGTTTTGTCACAGTTAACTGTGTCAAAGAGAATTTAAAAATCTTCTCAGATTTTGTTTACATATTTTACTACATTTTTGCTGGTATAATTCCTTAGCCACCTATGTACATACTTCTTTCCGAACTATTTTTTCTTTCTATTTGTTTCGGTTCATTTGGTTTATATTCCAGTTGTATTTCTTTTCTTTGTTTTAATTTTTATGAAGAGGAAACAATGTACAGAAAAACAAATTGGTTGTGTGGCCATAGCTATCCAAAAAGCAAGAGACAAAGCAAGACGAATATTCACACGAAATGAAGTGTGTCCTCTGGAGGGTTGGATAGATACAATTTCTTTTGTACACATGAAAATCAATCAGCTGTTTAGATTTAGAAATCTACTCTTGCTGGTCTTTGTAAGCTGCATGAATATTTGACTTTGAAAAACTATCTTAAAGACATGGGGCAAAAAGTGCAGTCTAAACAATGGTAGCCTTTACTAAAATCTATGGAAAGAGGTTTTCCTCATTATCTGATATTTCAATGTGTTAAGAGTTTTGGATTTTTTTTTTTTGGTCATTAAAAAGACAGAATTATGAAGAGATATCAAAGCACGATTTTCGATAACCTAAATGGCCCAACCTATATGAAGTTGATTATATCTCGATGTCTTTAAAGGATTGCTGTTCTTGGAGTCTTAAGGTCTTTCTTGTGAACTGATTTTCTGCTTTCTTTCTTTCCATTTTTAAAAATTTGAGTAAAAATACATTTGTTACATTCCTTTTAGTGTAAGTTCTATTTGGACAATTTTATGGGAACATGTGCATTCTGTCTGTGAGCTATCATATTCCTGTTGTTTTATGAGCAGACTCTTAAGGAATTTATTTTATGATGTTGTGATGTTACTGCTTTTTTTTTCTTTTTCTCTTTTATTTCATATTTGCATTTTCGTTCAAGGATATGCTTAGCAATAAAATGTTCTTCCCAAAACCTTGTATGATGATGCATTTTTATTTTCTAAGCACTTGGTGAAAGGTCTTACACCGAAGCTAAACTTTTCATCTCTTATTAAAAGCCACATAAGCTAGGACCACTTTCATGTGAAATAAAATGAAGGACCACTTTCTAATCAGTTACTTATCAACTTATCAAACTTATAAACTTATGAAAAGTGGCATATTTATGGGCTAAACGATTACTTTCTGTCAACTGAGGCATTATTATTTAGAGAAACCAGGAAAGAAAACACTTTTCTAAACAGGTAAGGTGGCAGAGCATTGTATTCTGGAAAAGATTATTGAATATTGTATATTTTTAAGTGTTTTGTAACTTTTAAATATTTTCTATAAGTCCACAAACGTCAAACAGTTCTCCAGAACTGTGTTCACATAGTACCTTAATAGCTAACAGCTTTAGATGCCTTTTTTCCAAGCCTCCCACCATACTGAATTTTTTTTTTAAAGCACTAAATCTAAAAGCAAAATTAAAACGAGTGCTTAAATTTTAACAGCTTCTCTCTAGATTTTCAGATAAAATTCTGGAAATGTTTATTGTAACTGGAACCTTTTTTATAGTAGATGTGTTCTTGATTTGCTGGTTCCCTAAGCCATGTGTTTACTTTACCAATTGGAGAATTTATCTTGATATTGCACATTTTTCACCATGATCCAGAAATGTGGGTTAACTGAACAGCTGTACTATATCCATACATTGGTTAAAAACAAATATAATTAACCCCATTCCTTCAGATTACATTAATGGAATGATTATGCTATTGACTATCATGGGACTGGAAAAAAATGAGAATCAAACTGTGGAAAACGTCAAACTATGGAAAGTTCTTTTGGTTCTTGTTTCAGATAATTTATGTAAAGTAAAGCAGTCATTTTTTTAATGTTCATGATGTGGCAGGTACTGTGTTAAGTGTTTTGGATCTGTGTCATGCGTTAACCCCTGAATGGTAAATAATATTTTCCTTACCTTAAAGATGCAAAAACAAAGACACAGAGAGCTTAACGGCAACTTGGCTAATATGGTTCTAATCATGTTAGAAGTCAGGCCTTGCAGACATGGAAGTCAGTAGGATGTCATGGAAAGGGGATAGACACTGAGACCAGACAGAGTTGGTTTGGAACCCCGGCTGGATTACTCACTGTGTATTGGCAAAATTAAGTCTCTTTGAGATTTGGCTTCCTCACCTGAAAAATGTAGCGCCTCACGACTTTGCCTTTCATTGTAATTTGGGGGGCAAAAATGAAATAATATGAAGCATTTTCATTGTGATTGATACAGACCAAGAACTCATAAGATTAGTCTTCTTCACTTTGTGTCCTGTGCTATTCTCTTTATGACAGCTGCCTTCTAGAATTAGACATTCTGTGCTACATTCTACAATAAAAAAAGATTTATTTAGTAGTTGAGCAATGTTGCCAAATTATGACTGGGGTTTACTAGCTATATTTAACTAAACTAGTCTTTTTTCTAGTCATATACTTGATTATAAGCATGGTTACAACTAGGACATATGTGGCATTGATGTTTGACAGCATAACTCTGACTGAAAACACATTTTAAGCAAGAGGCCAGAAGTTCAGGTAAGTAAAGGGAGTATAGATTTGAGAAAATGTTAAGCTTCTCAGTTAAATTTCCAGATGATGGTTAATGTGGTAGAGTCATCAAGATCTAAATGACATTTGCTCAGAAACATTGACTAAAGTCCAACAGAAATAATTTGTCCATGTCTTTCCATGAGGAAGTGGGGAGACTACACCATTACTTTCCAATGTGTTTAACTTTGGCCGTGGGCTTTGGATTCAGAAAACTTATTTTAAATCTCAGCTCTGAATCCTGGTTCTGTCCTTTACTAGCTGTTAATCCTTGAGTAAGGTGTGTATGACTCTATCTTTGCTCATGAGATTGGAATGATATCACCCTCCTCTTACTATTCTATAATTAAATGAGCTAATGTGAATTAAAGTGCCTGGACATAAGCATAGTGGCTGGCCCATAATCATCAAACAATGATAGCTAACTTGTCATTTTAACCATCTACTGTCATCCTAGAACAAAAATAAGCCAAAATTTCTTCTAAAATCTAGAAAGAATGCATATTGGAGAGCCCCAGACAATCGTACTGCTGTAACCTAAAATTGTAATTGTCTTTATTCCCCTGCAGTTGAAATCACATTGATTTATTGTTTCTTTGAGTTCTCCTTGAGTCTTCAGCCAGAAATGTGCATACTTCTATAAAACCCTCTACTTTAATCAACTCCTTCAGAATGGGAACCATAAAAAAGATTCAAATGGTAAATTCTTCTGTGCCTCAAAGGACAGTCTTCTATTCTTCCCAAATCACAGAGTTATCATTGCCTTAGACAACCCTTCAAAATTCTATATTTGCTTTCTCACCATAAACTTTCTAAATATCACTAACATATAATCCAAGAACCACTGTAAGCATTCATTCTTTTGATAATTCAACCAATATTTACCGAACAGTTCCGTGCCAGCAATCTACTATTGGCTATTGTTACTTTGTTTCAATGAAGACAATAAATGGATACAGGGATTTTAAGCCTTTTTATCTTTTATATAGATCTACACAGACCCAGGTTCTCTTTATTCACATTCAAATTGTAATTTGGTCTTTCTAAACTTTGTATTTGTCCCATTTGAATTTAAATTTTGATGATATCATTTGAAATCAGTTTATTTATTAATGTATTTATTAGACACCATTAAAGGGTTACTATGTCTTAAATTGAAAGCCTTACTAGGTTTATAATCTACTAAACTAAGGGTGCAGAAATAATGATACTACAGTGAATACAAATAGACTATCAAAAAGTACAAACAAAATTAGAGGTTCAGAAGATACTTAAGGAAGGGTTTCATAGAGGAGGTGACATGTTAGGTAAATCTTGAAAAATTGATGGGCAGAGATCAGGGCTGCATGCCATTCCAAGAAAAGCATTGAAGTGGGAGCAAATAGGATCAGAATCATTATTTGGATGGATCACAAACTATATAAAGTACATTAGTGAAAGATGTGACCATGAAAGCTTTTAGAATTTTGTCAAGGGAAGAGTGGGAGACTGTCTCAAGAAGTTCTCAAGGTCAAGGTCTAGTTTATCATTGAGTGCAGAGGCCAAAGGAAAGGTAATAACTGATACTTTTTAGAGAAGGTGCAAGACAATTGGAGGTATCAAGTTTCCAGATAGAGGTATTACTCTGAACAGAATAGGAGATAAGTTGTTCTAAAATAGCAGTGAAGAAGGAGAAAATGGAATCAGAAAATGACATATTGTAGAGGAGGTGACAGAAGTTGAGACAGCTAGAGTCAGTCCCAGTGTGCCAGGTAAATCAAAGGCAAAGTTATGTTCCTAACAGCGAGGCTCTGAGCACATGGCAGAAGTCTGTTGAAAACCCTGTTAGGAAGTCAGCTAATAAAAGTGTCAGTAAGAGGGGTCCGCTGGCATTAATAGTAATATTGTATATTGTTGCTAAATTTCTTTTGTATTTCATGACTTGAAATTCAATCATATGGTTCCAAATTTAGAGTTCTTTCAATTACATAATGCTGACTCTAGAGAAAGAAATCATTTTATAGGGGAGTGTGTGTGTGTGTGTGTGTGTGTGTGTGTGTGTGTGTATTTCTCCCCCCCAGAAGCATTTCGAGTGGAAGCTAAGGAAAAGGATGATAGGATGGTGTCTTAATCTGCTCAGACTGCCGTAAGAAAATACCATAGGCTGGGTGGCTTAAACAACGGAAGTTTATATGATAGTCCTAGAGGCTGGAAGCCCTAGATCAGTCTCTGGCAGGGTGTGTTTTCTGGTGAGTGCTCTCTTCCTGCCTTTCAGAAGGCCACCTTCTCCCACTGTCCTCACATGACCTTTCTTCTGTAGATACGCTGGGGAGAAGATCTCTAACTCTACTTGTAAGGCCAAAGTACTATCAGATCAGAGTCCCACCCTTATGACCTCATTTAACTTTAATTACCTGCTAAGATCCTACCTCCAAATAAAGTCACACTGGGAGAGCAGGACTTCCAACACATGAATTGGGGGTGGGAGTGGGGCAGATGCAATTCTGTCCATCACAGATGTACATGGTGTTGGCAGTTGGTAAGGTGAACATTTTTAAAGCATGAAGGAGTCAAGGAATTCAGAAGCAACTCTAGCCTTGTCGAGTATCCACATGGGCGAGGTAGAAGAGACTAAACCACAAGCAGGATAGGATCACAGGAACAGGGAGCAGGCTTGGAGGCAGTATTAGGGTTGTTGAGAGAGAAGAAAGAGCAGTTAAGAGAACCCAGACTCAGATTTGGAGATGTATTAAATGAATAGTGTAAGCTTTAAGAGTGTTTCAACTATGTGGTTAGATACATGGGTTTTAGAGTCAGAATGTCATGGCTTGTATTCTAGAGCTATAATTTTAGATAAATGACCTACCTAAGTCTACCTACCTAAGGCTCAGCTTTCACACCTGTAAAAGGAAATTATATCATACCTAACTTGTTGGTTTGTCAGGAAAGATTAAATAAAATAATCCACATGAATGCTTTGCATGCATGCCTGGTACATAATAACCTTAATATATTTTGGTCATTATTACAATTTGGTCTTGTTACCTGAGTCAGGCAGGATCAAAATGAGCTGCGAATTGCATGGCTAGCCAGCACCAAAACGTGCATAAAGATATAGAAGTTAGGCAATCATTCTGAGTATTTTCCTAATTCTTTCGTTTGCCAAGAAAATGTAAAATTTAGCTGCCTGCTCATTGGCAAAGTTTTCCCTTCACTGCAACTAGTTCTCTGCTTCCAGGCTCCAACTTGGATTATGCCCAGGAAAGCCTCACATCTGAGACTTCCACTCTTCGCCTGAGTTTCTAGTTCTCAGCTTTCCTACAGCAGCTGGTCAAACACACATGAGCAAACCAAGAGGCTTTCAGGAAGCCTTGAACCCTTCTACTGATATGCATTATTTTGGTTTGTTTTTTATTTGAATTTTAATTATGAACATTTTCAAATGTTCTCACAAATAAAGAGAATAGTATAACGAACTCTATTTATTATCTAGTTTTAAGAATTATTAGTCTTTTGTTGTTCTTGTTTCATCAATGCTCACCTATCCATGAAAGAATCTCCTTTTCTTTTTTTTTTTTAAAGCCCACAGCACCTGGTATTCCTAGGTGGTCTCCTATCCAAGTATTAACCAAGTCCGAACCTGCTTAGCTTCTGAGATCAGATGAGATCAGGCACATTCAGGGAGGCATGGCTGTAGCCTGAAAGAACATCTTTTACTGTCTCACACTGTTAAAAAAAAAAAAAAAAAAAAAGTTATTGTTGGGTAAGTTGACCTAAGTCCTGTTCCTTGCATTTCAGAAGAGCTAAACCTAATGCTCTTTCTGATGGGCAATTAATGGCATGATTCCAGTTCTTTGTGCAATGACAACATGAAAAAGGAGATTAACTGCTAAGTAGACTCTTCATCAATTAATGAGATTGCCTGAAAACTGAAAGGCTTTTTTGACTCACATGTATTTCAATTCAACTGTGCTCAGTCACTTTTTGAAATGAATTTAAAAAGCCTATAGATTATATACAGGTGCCAAATCTTTTGTGGAAGCTAAGAAATATTCACTTTTACCTCTAGAAATATGATCACAAGCCTACGAGCATATCTTCCCAGGGTTATATTCATGTATTTGTAACAACCATAACTACACTGTATTTCCCTGAGTCTATGTAGATGAGATCATTCATTAAGTGCATTTTCAAGTTATTTTATTTCTGCTCTGTCAACACTGATGATTTTCTCTTCTTTGCTCTCACTTGCAATTTTCATTATAAAGGTATCATGAGAGAGAGAAAGAAAGAAAGTTATATTGAGACTATTTGATAGTATATTGTTCTCTATCTCAAAGTCAAAATAAGTGAAAAATGTATAGAACCACCAAAGACTTTTGCTCCTTGGCTTTATGGGCCAGAATGAAAAGTAGAATTGTAGGTTTTGTCAAGTAAACAATGTTCCTCCTTCTGCTCTGTGCTAAGCAGTTTGCCCCATTTTATTTATCTTTTTGAAAGTGGAGGGAACCTAGCACAGCACATATAAACACCAGGTTTGCAAGAAAGTACAGTAAGGCAGTGAAGGTTACCAGTGGGATAGGAAGGTAGCTTAAATTAAGGGTGTCATAAAACTGAAAAGCTAAAATTTGGCATTACAATGTAGTTATTCACGTTCATACTTCACCCAGGAAAATGCGCTTATGTGAATGGGTGTGAGTGACCAGATCAGTTTTGATACCAAATTTGAAATGGGCAAACTAAGATAGTTATTGCTCATAAACCAAACAGGGAGGAAAATGTGGGCAAGAGGCGGCAAGCAGGAGCAGAGGAGCTGCCCCTAAATAATAAAGATGTTTGTAATTGTTCAGAAGATAGGTCCCAAATTAGAACACCTAAAATAATGAGACCTCTCTCTTCTCCACCTTCCTCTCTCCCTCCCCCTCCTTCTTGCTCTCTCTCTTGCCTCCTTCCCTCTCGCCTTCCTCCCCTTCTCTTTTTCTCCCCCTGCTTCTCCTCCCCTTCCCCTTTCTTTTTCCTTTTCCTCTTTCTCCCCCACCCAATTCCAGAAAGAGTGTCCGAAGTTAACAAATAAGCTGAGTTTACACACACATACGCCCTTCACTTCTTTTGCAAAAAAGAAAAATTAAGTGCTTGTACTTCCCTAGTAATAAATTGTAAAATGCCTTAACTATTGTGCTGCTCTTTCTGTATAATTTTCTCTTTTAAATTTAAAACTTTCTTAAATGCTGATATTATAAACACTGTTCCCCTAAAATATATTGTAAGACCATAAGTCACATGTCTGTGTAGTTGGACAAACCTTTTCATGACTTCCTCAGGTAACAAGCTGCAATTTGATAACATATTTTGATGAATCCTAATATTTTTCAGCTCTACCGAGATACAATTGACATATAACATTGTATAAGTTTATGGCATATAAAGTACTGATTTGATACATGTATGTAATGTGAAATGATTATCAGAACTCATTAATTAACATATCTGTGACAACATGAATGAACTGTCAGGGCTTTATGCTAAGTGAAATAAATCAGACAAAGAAAGACAAATATTGTCTGATTTCAGTACACGTAGAAGCTAAAAACTCTCAACCTAATACAACAGAGAGTAAATTGGTAATTCTATTTTTAATTTTTTGGGAAACCACCAAACTGTTTTCCATAGTGGCTGTACCAATTTGATGTCTTCCAACAATGTATAAGTATTCCCTTTCCTCCACGTCCTCACCAGTACTTGTTATCTCTTGCCTTTTTGATAATAGCCATTCTAGCAAGTAATATCTGAAGATAGGTCCAGAGCATCAAAAATAATGGGGTTTCTCTCTCTTCACTCTCCATCTCTTCACTCACACCTCCCCCCCCCACCAAGATTTATATTTTCATTTCTCTAATGATTAATGATGTGAATGCCTTGTCATGTACTCATTGGCCATTTGTATGTCTTTGGGAAAATGTCTCTTCAGGTCCTATGACCACTGTGTAGTCAGATTGTTTTCTTGTTATTGACTTGCAAGAATTTCTTAGAGATTTTGGATATTAACCTCTTGCCACATACATAGTTTGCAAATGTTTTCTCTCATTCTGTAGGTTGACTTTCCATTTTGTTGATTGTTTCTTTTGCTTGTAGAAGTTTTTAGTTTGATACAGTCTCACTTGTTGATATTTGCTTTTGTTGTATGTGCTTTTGGTAACATATTAAAAATAAACAAATAAAACAAACAAACAAGCAAAACATTGCCAGCACAAATGTCTGGGAGCTTTTTCCTGGCTTTATTCTAGAAATTTTACAGCTTTTGGTCTTATATTTAAGCATTTAATTCATTCCAAGTTAATTTTTGTGAGTGGTATAGATAAGGGTTCAATTTCATTCTTTTGCATGTGAATACCCAATTTTCCCAACACCATTTGTTGAAGGGACTATTCTATCCCCACTGAGTACTCTTGGCTCCCTTGTCAAATACTAGTTGAACCTACATGTGTGGACTTACATCTGGGCTATCCATTCTGTTCCATTGGTCTATGTGACTGCTTTTACATTAGTATCATGCCATTTTGATTACTATAACTTTATAATATAGTTTGAAATCAGGACATATGATGCCTCCAGCTTTCTTTTTCAAGATTGCTTGGTTTTTAGGTTTTCCGTGGTTCCATATGAATATTAGGATAATTTTTTCTATGCCTGGGAAAAATGTCTTTGACATTTAGAAAAAAAATTGCATTGACTCCATAGACAGCTTTGAATATTATGGACATTTTAACAATATTAAACTGTTCTGATACATGAAGATGGGATATTTTTCCATTCATCTGTGTCTTCTTCAGTTTCTTTTATCAATGTCATGATTTTCAGTACACAGGTCTTTTATCTTCTTGGTTAAATTTATTCCTAAGTATAAGTATTTATTTCTTTTACAGACAGCCTATCATTAATGTATAAAAACAGAACAAATTTTTGCATATTAATTTTGGATCCTAAAACAATTGTCAATCCATTATTAGTTCTCATAATTTTTTGATATAGTCTATGGTTTTCTGTATATGAGATCATGTCATCTTCAAATAGAGGCAAATTTACTTCTTCCTTTCTGTTTTGGATGACTTATTTATTTTTCTTGCCTAATTGCTCTTCCTACGACTTCTATTGCTATGTTGAATAGGAGTGGCAAGGATGAGCACCTTTGTCTTGTTCCTGATCTTATAGGAAAAGCTTTCAACCTTTTACCATTGTGTATGAAATAAACTACAGTTATTATATCCTCTTGATGAATTAATCTCTAACATTATGTTATAAACATCTACACTTTTTTGCTATAGTTTTTGACTGGAAGTCTGTTTTATTTTCTAAGGCAAGTAGAGCTACCCCTGCTCTTCTTGGTTTCCATTTGCATGGCATATTTTTTTCCATCCCTTCACTTTGAGCTTACATGTGTCCTTAAAGTGGAAGTTAATCTCTTGTAGGCAGCACATAGTTAGGTCATGTTTATTTAACCCATTCTGCCTCTACATACATTTTGATTGGAGAATTTAATCTATTTACATTTAAAGTAATTACTGATCAGTAAGGACTTACTAATGTCATTTTACTTATTTTTTCTGGCCGTTTTATAGTTCCTTTGTTCTTTTATTCTCCTGTTTCTGTCTTCCTTTGTGAATTAATGATTCTCCACAGTTGTATGCTTTGATTTATTTCTGTTTATCTTTTGTGTATCTGCTGAAGTTTTTTTGTTTTGTGGTTACCGTAAGGCTTACATACAATGTTTTAGGTAGAATAGTGCATTTGAAGCTGATAACAACTTAATCACATACAAAATCTCTACTGTTTTAACCTCCCCATTTCATGTTTTCGATGTCACAATTTGCATCTTTTAATATTATGTATACATTAACAAATTACTTTAGCTAGAATCATTTTTAATATTTTGTCCTTTAACCTTTACACTAGAGTAAAATGATTAATATACCACCATGTTATAGTATTGGACTATTTCAAATTTGACTATATATTTACCTTTACCAGTGCTTTAATATTTTCATATGTTTTCATATTACTAATTAGCATCTTATATTTCAGCTTGAAGAACTTTTAGCATTTCTTATAAGGTAGTTCTATCAGTGGTGATGAACTCGCTCAGCTTCTGTTTGTCTGGGAAAGTCTGTTACTTTCTTTTATTTCTGAAGGACAACTTTACACATATTTTTGTCTTTCTACTTTTCTGATGAAATAATTTTGCATGATCTCCACATTCACACATTCTTCTCTTGGTTAAGCTTTTCATTTAATTCTTCAATCATTATATCTTCAGTTCTAAGATTACTAATTTTTAAATTGTTGAGCTTCTCATTTTGTTCATGTGTTGTTTTCCTAATTTTATTTAGTTGTGTATCTATGTGGTTTTCATGCGTGTGTGTGTAATTTACTGAATTTCTTTAAGAGGATTATTTTGAATTTTGTGTCAGATAGTGCATAGATCTTCATTTCTTTAGGGACAGTTGTCGGAGCTTTATTAGTTCCCTTGGTGATATCATATTTACCTGATTCTTCATGATTCTTATATCTTTGCATTGGTATCTGCACATTTGAGGAGGCAATCTCCTCTTCCAGCCATTCTCAGCATTTGGGTGGGGCTGATGACTTGCTTCGCTGCCTAGGCTCAAGCTTTAGATGTGCAGCACAGCTGCCTGGCATCTCTGACCAGACTTCCTGGCTTGATGGGGCTGGAGGCTACGCTCAGTAGTTGGCAGGGGCACTGACTTGCTTCCCCATCCATGCAGGTCTCTAGGTTGTGCTCTATGGCTGGGATAAACTGCTGGCTGTGGACCCAAACTGAGAAGATCCAGTGGCTGAGCTCTCTGGCCAGATGGGGCCATTTAGGCACCATTGCCAGCAGGAACATGGTCTAAGATCAATGAGCTCACTGCTGTGAGCCCCCTTCTCTTTCTCTAGCTTACTCCCCCAGTTATTTAGATTAGGCAATACCTAAGTGGGCCTTCCTGAAAGCACCCCAGCATGGTGGAGAAGCTGAATGTCCACCTTGGGCTTTCCTTTTTCCACTGGAGAAACTATAAAAACTCCTCAAGGTTGTGCTTAGGAGTAATGCAGTCAAAATGAAACCACTTCTCTCACCTTTCTAATGTGTTTTTTTCCCAGTTTTTGTGGTCCCAGTGGCTGCTGCAGCAACATCCCTGGTTCTGAGATGTTCACAAAGGTGTTTTGCCTATGGATAGTTGCCAGGTGCTCTTTCTTTGAGGGGAGCTATAGTTGAGAACCACTTATTTTACCATCTTGCTGACATCTCTCTGAGTGAAAGCTTTTCTAACTAGACAGGTTGATGTTAGGTAGCAATAGTTGGCATATGTGCTTTATTAAAAACACTACATATAAATATAATGGGCTTCAACAAAGGGGAAAAAAAAAAGGAAGTTGGACCACTCCTCATCATAGTTAACACTGAAAATAGTTCTTTTTTTCAACCAAGGATTTTACAATCAGCCATACATTGATATGTGACTTTGATAGTTCTATTACATATATCTGTTGGCATGGGACTGCTGATTTATTTAAGTCAACTTTGGTAAGCTCTGGAAAAAAGATTCCAGAAAGCCAAACACTCACCAAAAAGCCATCTACACAGTACATGAGCAAGGGAAAGTTTCCACAGCCCAAGCCAGTCAAACAATGCTGGGATAAAAGAGTGGATTTTAAGGGCTTCAGTTAACAAGCCCTACAGCTCTCTGGCCAGTGGGCATTCAAATGTTGGCTTTGGCAGGCAGGTGCTGGATGACACTCAGAAGGAGCCCTAAGAGGCTGCTTCCCGTTACACCACCTCAAAGAAGTTTGGGTTTTCAATTTATTTTTTAAAAGCAGATACGCAGTAAACATCGGAATGTGAGTTTTATGCTAAATATATTTTGGTTTCAGAGCAGTTATCTCTTGCTGCCAGAATAGCCCTAAGGATTAAGATGGTTTATTGGGATCAAATGCCTAGGAGATTTATTATAGTGCAGACTGTTTACTCATTCCCATTAAAATGCCTATTATGCTTATTTCCTTGCCTCTCTCTCTTCTATCTTCTTTCTTCCCTCCTCCACAATCCATATTCTATTATTTTATTTTCCTGCTTTAAGATGAATCTACTTTGATTTTTATCCTTTATTAAAATTAAGTCCTTGGAAACTCTCCAGGTTTCCAAGGAGAGTGGGCCAAGGAGTAGCAATGGCGTATATGTAGCTCATTAAGGCGTTGGGAACACTGAGTCTCGGAGCAATAAAAACAAACAACAACAAAACAACAACAACAACATACCACTATTTTCAGATACTGTCTCTGATGATTGGAGAGAAGAGTATACATTTGGATTAATTTGTCATGAAGAATTACAAACACTCTAGCTAAAATCATCTACAATTTACAGTCATATAGGAGCAACAATAATTTGCTGCCAGATATATGCTTTTTTTGGATTAAAAAAGGGGTTATCTAATTAATAGCCAAATTTTATATATATATTCACATATATATAATTTTATATATATATATATATAAACCATTCAACAAAGCAATGAGTTTACATACGATAAATCAGCTCTCATGAAAAGAGACATGAGACATCAGAAAATATAATCACTTAAATAAGAAAGCTATACAGCCCAGGAAATAATCCTAGAGGGCTTGATAATGCCACCAAATTGATAAGAAAAACAATCACTGAGTCCATTAGGCTGTACAGAACGATTTTATGAAAACTGTGGTGGGCCAAGCAAATGTTTGTTATAAATTCATCTCAAAAAGTGACTATTACAGTGCCTGGCAGTGACCTTGTGTGAAAGGAACAATTGAATATAGCTGGCCTGCTACACATGGGGTGTGCAAATACATTGTTGTCATCCCCCCTCCACTCCCTTTTTTTCCCCTGGTACTATCCTTGGAATGATCTACATCAGCTGTTGTCAAACTTGATCATATATAAGAATCACCTAGAGAGTTCCTTATAACACAGATTGCTGGGCCCCACCTCTGGGGTCTCTGATTCAAGAGGTCTGGGGTGAGATCTGAGAAGGTGCATTTCCAACATACAAAGGTGATGCTGTGCTACTGGTGCATGTACCACATTTTGCGAACCGTACAGCCTATAAAGTAATGAAAGAACAATTATATGTTTGAGGTCAAAGAAGGTCTCATCTCTGCTAATTTTTTTTTTTTTTTAAAAAAGGCATGATTTGTATCTATGCAACTGACTTGGAGCAGTTACTGTCTGCTGCTTAGGTTTCCACTACAGATGCAGTAAAAAAAAGTGTCCTCGCAACTTTCTATGCATCTGTCTGATTGTGGCAGACAAGATTAAATAAGAGAACACAAGAGAAAACATAGTATAACAGGAAAAAACATGCAGAGAAATTTTGCAACTCAGAAATAACCTTGTAAACAGAGAATACCTGTTTTACTCCGAAAACAAAAAAAGGATCTAAAATTTGAGTTTAAACGAGAAACAGAAAAAGTATTCCCCTACGTCTTCACCTTCTAGTGGATTCCACATTTTAAAGCTTAAAGGTTAAAATTAATTGAATCTAAAGCAAAAATAAAAATAAAAAATAAAAATAAAAAAAAGCATGATTTAGTCTTTAGTTGCCTTATAGCTCAGGTAACTTCCAACTTGAAAATTCTTTCAATCTCTGATGAATTATTTGAATTCCCATCGATATGGTTACAATAAGAAGGAAGTTGATTTACTACAGGCAAATAATAAAATAGTAAGTACTGTAAATTGAGCACTTACTGTTTGTTGAGCTCTCTACTGAACTCCATTATATTCAATACCTCATTCACTCCTCATAACAATGCTTTCAGATCAGCACTGTTTCTCTCCCCTTGTCGCAGCTAAGAATTAGGTTTAGAAAGTTTAAGTGATTTGCCCAAGGTCACATTTTCAGTAAGTCTTGGAATCAGACCTGGATCCTTTCCTAATACTCAAGAATTTAAAATATAGTAAGTCGAGTTCCAAATAGGCCATGATAGAAAAATTAGTATTAAGAGCAATATTAACAGCGCCAATCATTATCACAGCAATCAGAGTATTACTCCTAAAGAGCTCTGTAATATAGGTATTATTATCCTCATTTTATGTTTAAAAAAAAAACTCAGAGAATTTAAGCAATCTGCTTGAGGCTATACAGCTTGCAACATATGACCTAAGGATTATGGATTCTAAAGCCCACATTGTTTATACACTCTACCAAACCCTAACATCAAGCAGTATCCTTCTTAGACCCATTAGTGGCAATCCACATATTTAACATGAACTATTTCATTCATGTCCTTATAAGGTTCAACAAAATAAAATTCATTTGTTCCCCATTAGTAATAGAAGAATGCTATGATGAACCAACTTATACATATTGTCAAACTTTTATGTCAATATCCATAGGTTAACTAGATCCAAGGGTGTTTATTTTTATAATTGATTTTTATTAGTAATAAAGTAATATATACACATAGCTTAATAAGACAAATAATAGCGTTATCACAAATACCAGAGCTCCCTGTTCCTACTTCTCCTCTCTTCCACCCTCGCCCTGCTTGCCAGAAGCAGCCACTTCTACTCTCAGCTATTTCCTCTGCTATTTACCTCCACACCTCCAAACACAGGGTGCAGCTAGCTTTTGATTCACTAGTTAAAACATTGGTCACTGACCTCTTAGTGTGGAATATTAGCATTTTTTCTCTCTCTCTTATACACCCCTTTTCTCTTCTCTAGTCTTTCAATGTAGTCATTTTATAAATTTGATTAAATATGATCTCATGCTTTGATGATTATGACTATGCAAACATCGTTCTCTTTTAAGTAAAGTAGTGTGTTATGGTTACTTTTATTTTTCTGTATAATTTTTTGTTCCACATTTAGCTTTTTTTCTGGAATTTATAATAACATTTTATTTTTTCTATTTACTTGGATTCATAGTCTCAGTTCCATTAATGGCTTTGAAAAATGATTTTCAAGGTAAAATTTTACATTGCCAAATCTGTCAAATAATCTAGTAAATCTTGGAGACATCTCTCCTAGGGGTCTCTATTTTCTTGTTCCAACCTGAAGTGGTTGCTCTCTCAGACACCTGATCAGTTCTCATCCTTTGTCATTGACTTGCTATTTTTCTCACTCTCTTTTGTGGTGGGTTTCCTTTTTTTCTGGGTTCCATATTTTTCTCCTACTTATTTCATTCACTTGCTAGGTAAAACACCTTCTCTAGTAGCTTCCTGCAGGGTATGAAACTTTTGAGATTTTAGCATACCCTGAAATGTCTCTTTTGAAACTTGAAACTTTTGAACGTTTTCTGAGAGTACATTTAGCTAGAAAATACTTTTCCCTAAGAATCGTATCCCTGCATGGTCTTCTAGTTGTTAATGCTCCTGTTGAGTGAACTCAGGCCATTTTTTCTTTGTCTTCTGTGTGTGACCTGGTTTCTCTGAATCTCCTCTTTATCCCTGGTATCTGAAATGCCATGATGGCATGTGTTGGTGGTTCCTGCTGAATCAGTTACTCTACAGACCTGATAATTCAATAATTTGATCGAAGAGCAGACTAAAGGTTGTATTCTCCAGAATTTATCAAAAGAATTCCTTTCCCACTTTTTTAGACTTGCATTCCCATATTGCACATGTCTGAGAGATAAGAGTAGCAACTTACCTGAATTCAATGAGAAACTTATGCACAAATTCGATCTGAATAAATATTACAGCTGTATCTACCCCCTTATCTATGTTTTGATAATCATAAGGATCATTGCGAGCACAGAGAAAGGAACATCAAAAATCACCTGAGGTATGTAGAAGACGCCCAACACAGACGATGACACCAAGAAGAATCAAATGAGGTGTAGAAGTTTACCAAAAGTACTGGAAGAACATTCCAGACAAAGAAAACTATACATTGGAAGGCTTGGAGATGAAAAAGAACATGGCATACTCGTTCATTCATTTGACAAATTTTTATTGGGTGCTTACTATGTACTAGCCGTAGCACTAGCCATACCAAGGGAATTACTGCTCTTTCAGTAGAGAATGTGGTGTTTCTTCTAGCCTGTTAGCTTTATGAGAGCAATGTCTGAGTTATTCATTATTGTGCCCAGTATTTGACATTTTTTAAATGAATTTATGTGGAAGCATGCTCATCGTTATCCATAGATTTCCCATATTCCTCTTACCCCCAAAGTTTATAAAAACAAGTAATCAGTTTGCTTGTACTCAGTAGTCTGAAAGCTCATCAGATTTTGTTTCTTATTGTATTTCCTTCAGGTCTGAGCTCAGAGGTTGGTACATTCTAGGTCACCGTACTCAGCAAATATTTGTTGAATAAATTAATATATAAAGAACACATAAGTGATGTGTTGGCAAATTCTGCATATTTTAGGGTATAATAAAAGAAAGACGAGTAAAGTAGTAACAGTCAAAGATGGATACATGTTGGAGAAAACATGATAAATAATTGATGAGTAAATAAATGAATGAAACATTATACAGAAAAGAAAATGTTCAACTCAACATACGTACAACCTTCTGAATTATTGTGCTATTTTAGTGGTAAAAGGATATTGCTGGTTGTTGGTGTGCTTCTTTAGACTGTGGGCATATATCAACACATGGCCTATGACAATTTGCCAGTTGGTTTGGGGTGAATTTAGCAGAACTGACCCTAAGTCATCTTTGAAGATAAAATGCATAAATGCACCCAGAAGTAGAAGAACAGATTACTTTTCCTACCTCACATTCCCTTACCCAAAGAAAATTGATTGCCAAAGAGCGCCACCTATCTACTTCCCCTATGTATTATTCAGAAGAGATTGGGGAACACAGTGCTACCCCTCGCGACTTTTTGGCAGACGCGATCAACAACTGCAGTAATTGCTATGTGGAGGTGGGAACAGATTGCTATGATTCCTTAACTTGAGTGGAAAGCAGTGCTTACATCGTGTAATTTACTTCGTAGGTTGTTAAAGTGATTGACACCGTGGGTTACATCATGTCATTTTACCTTTTGTGTGTGTAAGAGTGCATAATTCTAGGCCTCGTGTTTGCCAGCTTACAGCGCAGGGCGTTATCACTCACTCTTCTCAGCTCCTTCTCTTAAAAAAAATGGCAGCACCTCTCCCCCTACCGCTACTTGGCCAGTTTCGCTTTATTTTCAGAAAAGAATGCACTGAAATTAGTACCAAGAGAAGGGGATTTATCCTATTTAAAAAAAAAAAAAAATGACAAGACCTGCCATATGAACCTAGACAGTGATAGAAATTCTTCTACACTGTCCCCCATACTTCATTTACCGTGGAAGCCAACACTCTACCATGCGTTCAAACACAAGCAACAGCTAACCCGCCTATAAAGAATCAAAATCATTTGCAGAGTAGAAAAGCATTTTTTTCCCCATGTGAATATCCATTTTATGTTCTAAAACATCATAAAAATTTTAGGTAGATATATTCAAAAGGTCCGGAAATACATTCTCAATTGGAATTAATTATTATTAATTGGTAACAGGCCCAACTTTGCTCAGCTAAAGCATGGATCTACAGTCGCTGGTAACACATACCAAAGTTTGTGGAGCCCTTTTTACTGATCATCTTCCACCTTGTGCTACCTTGGTGGAAAAATGTACAAATTTAGAAATAAGTTTATTTATTTATATCTATAATAGGCCGAATTCCCAGAAGAGGCAAGATAGCTATCATCATTACCTGAAATGTTTCCTGTCTGATTGCAATATCCAGTTATGACTATACCAATAGAGACAGAAATTCTGGGAAATAACTGAAACAAGGTTAGTTATTTCAGCAGCAGCTTGACAAGGACACAATGACTGATTATTAAGAGAGGGTCTTCCAGAGAAACGGCCAAAGAATTCCAAGGTGGAACATTGATTCACTTTATTTTATTTAGAGTGCTGAGAGAAAAGGAAAAAATTTAAAAAAAAAAAAATGAAAGTATATAGGATACTTTTAATATAAATATAAAACATAAATACACACATCTCTTACAGAGAGTACATTCCATTTACCACTTAGGCATTTCCTGGGGATTTTAAAAACAAAGCCAACTTGAAAGTAATAATACATAATTTATTTTATTTTTCTTTTATGTAAACAATAATCTCTTTTATGTTTCCTTTTTATTACTCAGAATATAGTTTCATGAAAATGAAATATTATCCTACAAATTTTTTTACCTGTTCCTATTTTTACACCTAATTTAAATTCTCTCTTCCAGGAGCTAAAGCTGGTCAGCATGCAGATTTCGGCAAGGGAGGAGGAAATAAGGAAGGAGAAGTGTCGATAGCAAATTTTGATTTTTTAGAGTGAAGAGTCATGAGCTCTGCCTGTCTTTCAAAGTGATCAAAAGATGCTGTACCTCTGATAAGGCAGGATGTCAAGCATGGACCCACATTCATTGTTTCATTATTATGGGAATGATGCTTATTTTTAAGGTAGCAAGTGTGGAATGCTCCAAGAGGAATTTCAGTGCTTCTTTATTCAACTTACTTTTGTATTCAAAGTTGATGGTTCCAGACCCTTAAATATTCCTGAGGGCTAAGGATTCATTTGCATTTCTTTCTATTGTTTTCAGCATTTGTCCTCTGAAATAGCCTTGGTGGGTTCCCATGTTTTACCTTAGTGAACTTCTTTTACCTTTTTATTTTTCCTCTCAGATCCTTATAAAACTTCCTTATAAAAAATAATATGTTATCAGAAACTAAAGCTTTGTACCACTGGGACCTCATTGCATTCGGGAAGTAATGACTGATTCTTACACTTGTTCACTATGCTCTAATCCCTATTTAGGGCAACTGATTCTATAATTTTATGAATAACAATGAAAGAGTAACCTATCACTACTGACTCCTTTACAAAGTGGTGATATGTAAATGAAAAGATAATTGCCATTTGAAAACAAAGGCTCTCTTTAAAAAAAAAAAAGCACAATCGGTTGAAAATAAAAACTAGTCAAAATATATGCATTCTTCTATTGACATTTTTAAAAAGTTGGCTTCAGTTGGGTTAATGCAAATTGGATTTGACCCAAGCACAGTAGTACCTAGAGATTTTCATTGATGTATAGAGAAAAGTAAAAGTAACAAGATTTCTACTTAAAAATTAGCAATACGCATTAGATGTAAGAAGATAGCTAATACAGGAGATCAGTACATATGCAGTTAGAGACTCAAGGATCAATTATGCTTTTAATTACTCAGCACATCAGGAATCTGATCTCAAGTATGCAAACCAATGTAGTTTTAATTCTTAAGGAAAAAATGATCTGGGTAGTTGAAATAATTAAAAATCACAGATAATCTTAAACCTTTATGGTAATAATTCATTAAAGTCTCCTCCCTTAGAGAAATGGTTTTATAAGAGCTACAAATCATTACAAAACTGTCTGGCTTATGTCTCCTCTACTTTGATTATCCCACTGCAATCTCTGGGGAAGGCCATTCAAAGCAGTGAAAAAGCCCAGAGTCAGTAAAAAATGAGGAAAGGAACAGAGAGACTCAAGGAGAAGCTATGGAACTCCCAAAAGACTCTATAAAGTGCAGGACTATCAGAGATGAGCCTGTCCTAGAGACTCTTTGAAAGTAGAACTTGCATCATTCTGTTTAAAACAGTAATGAACAGTTAGTTAACCTATGGGAGAAGGTGTGAGCAGAGCCAGGTGGTGATGCTTCAAACTAGAATATGAATAATTTCTAGTTTGGGAACCATGTAGAGAGACTGTATTTTAGATATTTTTTCCCATTATTTTCTGTGTGCTTTTCTATTAGTCTCAATAAGACCAGCATACAAGACTCTTCTTTAGACTCAAGTTAGAGAAAACTTTAATACTCCTTTACTTCACTTTTCTCCTCATCATTATTTCTTTAACCTGATACATGCTGCCTTATCAGTCACAAACTGGGCTGAGCTCTTATTCATTATAGACCATTTTTCTAACTTCAGATTCATCCCTAACTTCAGATTTACCTATTCTTTTGATTAATCATTACTTTTATCTTTGAAACTTTATTATACAAAATCTAGATAAATGGCCGCTATGCCCTATCTTTATGTTCTCTATTCAGCAAGAATCTAGATGACTCTAAGCAGCCTTCATCATTCTCTCTTTTTCAGCAATCTGTCAAAATCTATGTTTATGCATGAACTTGGCAGTAATTTTCATCAGGATGTTACAAATACATTTCCCATAATGGACAGATGAGATCATGCTTGGGGATGCCAGAGGAGCGCAATGACTCATAGACAATTGACCCAGGAGGGCTTTCCTCTCTCAGAGGAACTCTCTTCTGCCAAACATGCAGCTTGGAGAAGAGGTAGATGTAGACACCACATAATGAATAATGCGAGAGGAAGAGTTACAGACCCAACTACTGAGATAATCCGGGCAGTTGATATATAACAAATACAAAAATCTCATTGTTGATTCATTCTGAAATCTCACAAAAAGATATTTATTGCCTTCTTTCTTCCCTTTCTTTCTACCTTCTTTCCTTTATTCTTTACTTCCTTCCCTTCTTCATTCCACAATTAGTTCTTAAACACTATTCTAAATACTATAAGAAGTCCTGATAAAATAGTAGGTAGAATAGACTCAGGCCTTGACCTGGAGCTTACAGTTCAATAGGAAAGTCACATGGTTACAAAAGTCAAAACAAGAAAAACGAGGTAAAATCGGTGTATCCAGAAGTCAGTAGTAACAAATTTAGTTTAGGGTCTGGGTGGTAGTCAAGGAAGACTTCTCTAAGGAAATGACTTTCAGAGTAAGGCCTGAAGGATGCATTAGAGTTAACCAGACAAATGGCACAGCAGGAGGAGGTGAGGAGGCAGGGATAAAAGAGTTTCAGGTAGAGAAAAAGGGATATAGAGAGGAATTCTCAGAAAGCATGACTCCTTTGGGGAACAGAAATAAGGTTGGTCAAAATGGAGCACAGAGTCTTCCACAGGTAAAATCATTTTCCCAGGTCCCACGGCAAAGGGAGTTTTGAGAATATAGATGTTGGCAGGAAATAGGTCATAATATTCTTTAAGCTGTACGTTGATGGCACAAAATCTTGGGCCATAAAATTCAGATATCTAATGAAAGGTACCTAATTCTATTTTACTTTAACCCAAACTACTTTTTATTTTGAGTACTAGGCTAAAGATTTACTAGCTGTTTACTAAATCTGTTTTCCATTCCTCCTAGACATGTGGCTAGATAGTACTTTATAGTCTCCCTTGCAATTAGCTGTGGCCATGTGTTGTGACCAATAGAATGAGAGAAGGTAACATACTCTTCTTCGAGGCCTGGCCAATGAAAACCTCTAATGCAATCTTCCATTCACTCTCTTCTGCTATTAGGTAGCTGGATATGATGCCCAGGGTAATATGGAAGCTATGTAGAAAGAGCACCAACTCCCCCCACCCTGGCCCCCGCCACACACACACACTTACGTCCATATTGAGAGGATGTTAAAAGGAATATGTTTCAATTATGCTAAGTCTTTGAGATTTTAATGTTTATCTATATACCACTGACTCTCAAAATGTGGTTCTGAGAGCGGCAGCAGTAGCTTCACCTGGGAATTTGTAAGAAAGGCAAATTCCTGAGCCCTATCCCAGACTTGCCTGTTGAATATAAAACTCTGGAGGTGAGGCCAGCTGTCTATGGTTTATAAGCCTTCCAGGTGACTCTGATGTGAGTTATGTTTGAGAACACCCTTTCCGTCATTTCACATTACCGTAATCCATTCCACCTGGTGACAGAAGTCCAGTTAATTCAGGGATGTCACAATCGATTCAGTGTTTCCTTAGTCAACTCGACCTACAGACAAGAGTACTTCATTTTACTGTGCTTCGCTTTACTGCACTTTGCTTTATTGTGGTTCGTGGATGGTGCATTTTTCACAAATTGAAGGCAAGACCCTCCGCCAGCAAAAAGATTACAACTACCGAATTGTAATATTATTCTAGCGGTCTGGAACGGAACCTACATTTCCAAGGTATGCCTATACATTGCCAAGGTATAAGACTGAATTATCATTTATTCACCTACGTATCCTTATTACTGCTTTTTCTTCTCTTCTCTTTTTTTTTTTGGTTTGGCTCTGTTGTTTTCCATAATGATTGCTACTTTGTCTTCTTATGCCAGCCTCTTCAGACTGAGCTTCCTACTACTATTGCGTCTTCCTTTACACACAAGAAGAATTTCATACTCCCTTCAGGGAAGCCTAAATTCCCACATAGCTGTCTTTACCCTTCCCACGCCACGCAGAGGACAGGAAAACCCTTTAAGCTTTTTAACCTCCTCGGGCTTTCCCTGAGGTGTTAGGTATAGGTGTTCTGTACTCCAAGTTTTATTCTCCTCCTCTGACCACACTCAGCCCAGTAGAAAGTCGGGAGCAGGACATATCTTAGGGACAAACAACATTATCTAAATATATGGCTTCCAACTGTATCAATAAAACTCCTTTCTCTAGCCTGTTATGGGGTTAGGAAAACTGGCTCTTAAATATGGTGTTTTCATGCATTTTGTTAAATCTATTCTTTATGGTATAAAATTTGGTTCTTAGTTGTTCTTTAAGTTTTTTATAATCTTGTTTTTTCGTCTGAAACATCCATGATTTCCTCAACTTTTTCATAAGAAAGTTATTTATTCTCAGGAATTTTTTCAGATTTCACAGTTTAAAAAGCTTAGATACACTTCTGAATGTGCTTTATTCCAATAATCTTTCCAGTTTCTCCATGATTTCTACCGAGTCTTCCACAGGTAAAATCATTTTTTTCCCTGCATATGTAGCATGTAGTAAAGAACTTGTCTTCGGACTTTTCTATTTTTGTTGTTGCTGTTACATTATTGCGGTGAGAATGCATAACCTGAGGTCTACATGTTTAACAAAATTTTAAGTGTCTAGTACATTATTCGTGACTACAGGGGCAGCACTGTACAGCAGATCCCCAGATCGTAGTCATCTCGCTTAACTGAAATGTTATGCACGTAGGTTGGTAGCTCTCCATTTCTCCCTCCCTCTAGTGGTTTTGATTCGCATTTCCCTGATGATTAGTGATGTTGAACAGTTTTTAGATACCTGTTGACCATTCCTGTGTCTTCTTTTGAGAAATGGCTCCTCCCAGGTCCCACGGCAGATGGGGCTGATTGTAGGGCTGTTGCCAGGTTGGGCTGGAGCTGAGCCCATAGAGGAGCAGGCATGCTTTTGCTCTGTGGCTGGGATTATGTTCAGCAAGCCTGCCACCAGGATGTGGGCCTGTCTTCTCCAAGCAGTTTTCATTAATCTTGAACTTTATTGGGATTTCACAACCTCCCACCTAAATCCTAAAGCTCCCACAAATGTGCTTTTGTTCATGGATTGCTGCCAAGTTGTTGTTTGTTTCGGGAATGCGAGCTGGGGTCCTCTTATTTTACCATTGTTGCTAACATCAGCCTCCCCCAATGGCATTTTTTACATAAATAGAACAAATCATTCCATAGTTCATATGAAACAAAAAAGATCACATATGGCCAAATCAATCCTGTGTCTTAGTTTTAAAGAAGTCAAAAGATAACTAAAAGAAAGTTAAAAAATAAGCAATAAACCAAGAGAATGTATTTGCTATATATAGCCACAAAATGCATTTGCCGCAAAAGAATATAATATAGAGATAGAGCTCTTACTATTTGATATGAAAAAGTAAACATACCAACAGAAAAAAAATGGAGGGAAAATTAGAAACAGCCACATACAGGAAAGAAAACATATATGGCTAATCAATGTGCTCAACCACATTAGTACTTTGAAGAAGGAAATCAAGACCACACCAGAAATAATTTGATTCCATTTAATTAGTATAAACAAAGAACTCAGGCAATTCCAGAGCAGTGATCAACATGACTTCTCATATACAGCTCACCGAATGATAAATTGATACAACCATACTTCCAACACTTAGCGTTATCTGTTCTGATTGGATATCTAATAAAGTTGCAATGTCTCAGCAAGTCCTTTCCTACTTACCAAAGAGAAACTCTTGCTCATGTGTTTAAGAGTCACATTTCAAGAGAGCAATAAACACAAAATTTAGGAGAGGGTTACCTCAAGGGCAGAAGGTAGGAAGATGAGATAGAGGAGGAGCATATAAGTAGATGAGAATTATTAGTAAGGTTCTTGTTCCTGGACAGTAGACTAAGTTGTAGGTGTTCTTTATATTACTGAGAATAAAACATTATTAATGCTAAGATGTTTAATTTACACTGTCAAGGACTTTTACTCAAGCAGAATTATAGAGTTTTCAAGAACAAATTTGAATATTAATAAATTAACATAGCCCTAAGTTTTCAAAAAGTCTGAAATAGATCAATTTGCATGATTTGCTACTTTCTAGTCATTTATCTTGAGGCAAAACAATGATTCCCATTTATTTACGAAACACAAATATTATGTATTATTTACTTGACTTCCTCATGGACATGCAGGGTAGAAGGAAATTTTCATTCTATAAAGAAAGTTGGTATACTGTGAAGAGTATCAACAAGAGAAAAAAAAATACTATAGCTAAATAATTTACCTGAGACTAGAGATCCTTTATAATAAATTGCCTGAGTTAAAAAAAAAAAAAAAAGTTTTTTTTTTTTCATTTTGAAGCATCATTGGTGGGTCCAACAACATGAAGCACATTCTCAAACACTAAGTTAGTACTTTTAATAAAGGAAATTTTCTTCTTTACATGTTTTGAAGCATAAAAGCAATTTAATGTTAGTTTTTCAATTTGGAAAATAGAGGAAATATTGCAGAAATAGAAATAGAGGAAAAATTATGACACCGCAACTACAGACAAACATTTTGTTAGTGATGAACATAGTTTTGAGATATACAATTAGTCGTCCTCACTGATAGAGGCCTAACAACATTAATTCAAATTATTAAAGCTGAATACAAGCAGTTTGCCTTTAAGTAAAGTTTTAGACAAAAAACGTAAGTTCTAAATAGACTTTTTAAAGGGAATGGTTATTTAAGTAATAAATATCTTTCACTTAATGCTTTAAATAAAGGCTCAATTAGATACAGACATAACTATTCAAAAAAACACTAGAAGGCAAATGCATTATGTTTCATTATCACTATGTCTCTGTGTTGAATAGCAGGTAGTACTTTTCTGTTTTGCTGACATCTTTTTATAGAAATTACAATGACTACTATAAGTCTCCTTGTGAGAAGTCTTTGTTCATATTATTTATCATTGCCTTACAACAGATTCCTATAAATAGTTGTGTTAGATCAAAAAACATTTTCAAAACGTCTTATCTAGTGCCACCTGCCATCTAGAAAAGTTTGTACACATGTACAGTCCCACCAGCAGTAAATAAGAATGCCCCCATTGCAATATTTAAAAAGAAAGAATGCCGAAAAAATTCATCAGTATTTGAGCTTCTTTTTTTCCAAATGTGTTTCTAAGATGCCATCATGTTTTATGATTACTATAGAAAATATGTGAAGGAATTGAGAAAAAAAAGAATTAAGTCATATACTGCTGTTTCTAAGCATAGTAACAAGTGTGTTTGGAAATTGCCCAATGTTTTCTCTGATTAGGAAGCTTTGTTGAGATCCCCAGGAAATATAATCCCTACTAGTTTATGTAGTTAAGGTAAAGAAAGTCACGACAGCTCTGACTGAGACCACTTTGCAATTACCACCCTTTGAAGACCACTTCTAGTCTCTGTGGGTTATGCAAAGTAATTTCTGTATGAACTTTTCTCATTTTTGAAAATCGTTCTTACTTACATTCAGTTTTATTTGTCTGGTTCTCCCATGCTAATGTTTAAATACTTTATAAAATTTTAGCCATGTCCTTAGTTAAATCTTTTAACAAACTGTAGGATTTTTAAAAATTAATCACAGTATAATCACTTTTCATCTAGTTGTTCAGCAAGTTTTAGAAAAATGGCAGAATGTTTGTTTATTCAAAATGAAAGATTCAGCTTCATTTGTACCTTATTTAATTTTTGGTTCATTGTAAATTGCAACCTACCTTTGCTTGGATGTCACTGGCTGAAATTTTCTGTAATTAAAACATACCAATATATTGTTAAGGATAGGGACATGTACTAAAGTCTGGAACCAGATACTTAGATTTGACTCTTTCTCTTTATAAAGCTATAGTTCCTTCATCTAACATGAAGATAAGAATAGTAACTGCCTCATAGATAATATATATTGACAACATTTAACAAATTTTTCATCTCACTAAGTAGATTCCAGGCACTGTTCCATTTATCATCATCATCATAATCATCATCACCATCATCAAACCTATGGTGGAAAATTTTCTTAATGAATCATTCTCAAACACTGGAGAGTGGTTTTAAAAACAGATTCTTAGGCCCCCCCCTCAAAGATTTCGACTTAGTATGAGAGGGGAGAGGCTCACTCGTTTCTGATGTTAAGTGATTAACTCACTATATTTTGACTAATTCTGAACTCTGACTTATTTGGGGTCAAGGTAGAAAATTTAGCACTCCTATTAAGTCCAATCACACAGATATGGAAACAACTAGAAAAACTGTTTCAATAAGATATTTAGTTTCCATATTGATTATCCCATGTTAAATGTGAGTAACTATTGATAATCTACCAAATAGTATATGTCTTTGGGGATATATAGCCCTCTCTCTGGCTTCCTCTTCCCATGCTTTCCTCCATTGCACTGTGATACCACAAGTGAGCAGTGGACTGGAACAGAAAGAGGAAGGGACCCAAAGCTACATACCCACTGGGAAGTACCAGAACGGTGGACAAGACCAGAATACTGATCCTGCAAGGCACAGGCACATACTCTGGCCTAATTATTTAACTTCACTCTGGCTACTTTCTCTTCTGTAAAATAGGGAACTAATAGTATCTAACATATAGCATTGTTTTGAAAATTAAATGACAGGACTTTGAAATAGTATGACTAAAATTAAAGTGCATTTTAATTAATCATCTTTGTCTAGCTGTCTTCCTCCCAAAAAGTTGGCAGCCACGATCAAATAATGTATCCTATCTCTTCCTGTCCCCAGCCAAAGATGCTGCATATGATATAGAATACAGATTATAAAAGGAAACATGGAACACTGGTCAAGCAAAATGTATTGCTCTGCCTGCAATTTCCCTTTCTCTACTCCAGATATTAAAAACTAATTCTCTCAGTTATTCATTGCTGGCAGAGATGATTAATTTAATCTTTGTAGATAAAGTAAAATGTTTGGATGAAAGAAGCAAATACTCTGCCGAGGCTAATTGTAAGGCACATTCGGGTGACTATTTCATTGTGTGTAGTATAATGATATCATAGATGGTTAGCCAAGAACAAACATCAGTTCTATAAAGAGAATTAAACTAAGACCAAGTCCATTTGGCAGCTGAAATGAATATAGTCCTTAGAGCCAATATGGATCTCATTTTGGTAAATCCTACCGGGGCCTGGGAAGATTCCGCTATTACCAACCGATGTATGATATCCTGTTATATGTGCTTTTATTTCTTAGTGCAGATTTTCCACATTAAGGAGAATATTTTAAGTAGCCCCTGGTGTTTAAAAATGTGTTAGAATAAGACAGACATTGAAAAAATCCCACACTGCTACTAAACTTGGTGGCTGTGGCCATGGGACTTAACTTCCATGAGCTTTTAGTTTCTGACTCGAAAAATAGGAGAAACAAACATCGAATTGTTGTGAAGATAAAGCGGGATTTACTTAAAGCATCATTTAATAATGTGGGGCTTATAGTAAATACTTGATCAGAGAGAAATATAGAGATATGTTATATGTTTACTTGTGCATACATGTATATATAAAAATATATACTTGTTATAAATAATATTTTTATTTATCCTCCTATCATTCAGCTATCTTCAGTTTTACCATCCAGCCCTGCTCATATCTGTCATTTTTTCAAGGTATTTTCCTTTCCTCTGCACATTTTATAATCCTCATCAACAAGTACAAAAAGAAAACAGATGGAAAGATTCTTCTTCTCATTAGTAGTTAAAAATGCAAATTATAGCACCCTGGAAATGAGGATTAAAAAAAAAGAAAATGAAAACATTTGCTGATGTGGCTAAGATAAATCAGTTCCTTGCTAACAATACTGTACTTTTTTTTTTTTGTAGAACAATATTTCAAAAATAAGAGCCATAAACATGCTCATAGCCAGCATCCTTTCTCCAAGAGTCCATCCAAAAGACAAAATCTGCCGGAAACAAAAGTTTAGTTATGCAGTTAATATCTTCATAGATAAATCTAAAAATGCATAATTAAAAAAAAACCCAAATGAAAGGTTGTATAATTTATAGCACAACCAAAATAAAAGTTGCTCAACTATTAAAAGCAGTAGTAACATATAAAATATGTTAAAATGAAAAATATTTATGAAAATGTAAATACAAATAATATAATAAATTGTGCATTGTGATTATGATGAAACTATTTATGTGAAAGGTAAAGCCAAAAATATGAGCTTTCAGTGAGGAAGAATTATAAGCAATTTTGCAATTACAGCTTTTGGAAATATTTTTATCTTTGCTTTTTCTTTATTTGAAAAGTGAACACTAAAGTCTGATTGACTCTGCAAAGGCTTTCCAATGTACTAAAATTATATGCATTTTCTTCCCTTTCTAAAAATAATACAATGCCATTTAGTTGTAGTGCTTATTCTGGACCTTACATTATATCGTTATCATTTCTATTTACTTCCTGCATGTTAGTTACTCTCTTCCCAGAAATCCTCTAAACCCTTTGAGGACAAAGATTGGCTAATTTCCATTTTAAAAATACCTCACTATACCTAGTCCAGACCAGAAAGTCAATAAAGTTAAATAGGCAACACATATGTATGAATCACAAAAGTATTACTGATGTACTTAGACAAATTGATTTTATCAATGTGAGAACTGTTAACCAAACCAACATGTTTATTAGGCACCTTCATACAGTTCCTAATACAGAATATGGGTAGAAGATGCTTTGAGACTTGGTTCTCTGTGGAAACCTAGTGTCAGTAAAGCATTGCCTCCTGCAGCTGTTCTTTCTGCCCTATTCATTTCCTCAGTTTTCCCAAAACACCATTTATACGAACTATTTGTGTATATATCATATTAAAGATTTGATACACATACACACACATGCACACACAATGGAGACTTGTCAATTGAAGATCAGATACTCCTGTATCAGTCAGCATCTAGTCAGGAAAACGCCCTAGTCAGAGAACACCCTAGACATTTTGATAGAACTTACTATAGAGAATTAACTGAACAGACATTAGAGGTGAGCAACTAAATGTACAAATGAACAATGGCCTATCTACATATGACAATAGACCTGTGGCCTTGAGCCTCCACAGCAACCAGCACATAATGGCCAGGACTTGTCCAGTAACTGTCAGCTTCCTGACTTTTTACCTCTTCCTCCAGCATTCGGGAGTGTGATCCAAGTCAAATATGCTCTCCAAAGCAATCACATAAGACACCCCACTTCTAACTAGCCTGCCTCTCGCTTTCCCACTTCAAAAACCTCCAATTAGATTGTACTCGAAACTTTTCCTTTTTATAACTATGACGATTTCCCACTCTCCACTCTGCGTTTGAATCTCTGTCAAATGCAAGCAATGATGGCTGACTCCCTTGCTCTAGCAAGCTCTGAATTAATAGCCTGTTTTTTTGTGTGTTTGTTTCAATTTGGCTGTTCTTTGTTTATTCCCACAATGGAATTAAAAAGGGAGGAATACACTGAAGTAATACAAAGTTAATAAATACTGGGAGCATCCACCACCCCTAGAGTTGGAGGAAAAAAAGGGAGAATAGCAAAACCCAAAATCTCAGACCCTACAGAGTTGAAAGAGACACTTGAGGAGGGGTTGGCTGGCATCTGGCTGATGCTAGCAAAACAGTCTGGGGGAGAACAGAGCTTACAGCCGGGACCGAACCTCTGAGGAAAGGCCATTGCCCTCTTGTGCTGGTGCATCTGAGAGGGTGCAATGAGGCTGGTTCTGGAAGTGCCAAAAGATAAGAGACTAAAGCCGACTGCTGGTACTTGAGTGAAGGTCTTCGTCAGGGTGATGGTCATAGGAATAACGAATAGACTCCAGTGACATTTGAAATAGCAAACAAAGAGAAAGGAGCAGGTCCCCAGGCTCATTCTGGCAAAACCTAAGAAAGGCAGCTGGCAAAGGAAAACGTACTTTGCAACATCCAATCAGCATAGCAAAGCAGAATATAGAAGGGCAGCAAAGGACAAAGACAATCACTTAATAATTAACACACTTCTGTCCTTAAAGGAATTTTAGCCACCCACACTACCAAAAGCTATTCTTTTTGCTTTGTCTTCTCATGTTTTCTCCTCCCCCCTTCCTGGATCATCTTTATTTCTTCCAATCTCACAAGATGCTTGACTATGCCTTTCCTACATTGTATCCATCTCAACTATGCTCTAGGATGGCTCAGTGTTTGTACCCCCAAATCAGCCAATGCAGGTATTTTGCTTTACAAAAAGCTGTGGGCTATAGGAGGACATTATGCCCCTTCCTTGGGGGACAGGAGCAGCTGCTGATGATTGGGATTTCTAAAAGGCATTTTGTCCTTGTTTACTCTGTTATGCATGCTTCCATGATATCTATGCATATGCACTGGCAGATGCTAGGGTGACTACAAAGGTGGTGGTCCTACAAGGAGGTGGGCATTTTCCAGTGTCTCACTGTGGGTAAATGCATGTTTAACAACGGTGAGGGCATGAAGATTCAGTGGCTGGGGAGGGGAGATGTGTGTAGATACCAGGGATAAAGTTAAGGTGGGAAACTCTCAGAGATCCCATACCTGTGAAAGAATGTTTTCCTCTGTTTACTTTTTAAAGTAATACAATTTGCAAAAGTAATATATGCTCACTGTAAAACAACAACAATAACAAAACAATAAAACCAAAGAACATCTTAGTATATAAGAAAATAAAAACACCTTCATCCTCCATTATATTCATCGTCCAGATATATCTACTCTTTATCGCTTGGTGTGTATTCTTTTAGGCTTTTTTTTCTATGGGTAGTTAGTCCCCTCCCACACTGACTCTGGATTTGGCCACGTGACATGCTTTAGTCAATGAGATGGTAGCAAATCTGACACAAGTGGGAGAGTCAAAAGCACTTGCATGTTAGGATTTGCTCTTCCTTGCCGTCATTAACTTTTCTGCTATAGTGTAATTACCAGCATAGTCTGTCTTCCTGGGGGACAAGAGACCACATAAGAGGGCCACCCTCACTGTCCCTGCCATCCCAGCAGAGGCCTGGACATGTGAGTGAGGTCATTCTAGACCATCCCTCTTCAGCCGAGTCAGAATAACTTTCAAAACAATCCACTGAATCATGAGAGCTAGTAGATGTTGTTTTAAGAAACTCAGTTTTGGAGTGGACTGTTATATGGTAAAAGTTAGCTCAATAGGACAGGTAGACTAGGATGGAAAGATATAAATATAGGGACATAAATAGATTTGTACTTATGTACATAGCCAATATAGGTTTTAGAGATATTTTGATTTATAATCACCTGAATGATACATTCTTTAAAAATCCCAAAAGTACTCATAAAGTGAAAGAATCCTTTCATCAGTAGCCACCACCCCAGTCCCACCGGTTCTGTCTGTCATCAATGGCTACTACACGTTCTTCTGGATCAATTCCTGCTTTGTGAATTATAAACTAGAAAATTTTACTTTCTTCACTTTTACTTTCTTCACTCAGCAGTATGTCTTGGAAATATCGCCATGCCAGTGAGTGTAAATCTATTCCTACACATGTACACCACACTTGCTTTACTTTCTAAATCTTTCTGATTTGAAATTTGGTATTCAATTTGTTCTTTTCAAAATTGGCTTTACTTTTTTCACACTTATTCTTTCACTTGAATTTTAGATTCGGAAGTCAAGAGAGATGAAAAATATTGTGGGGAACTTGGGGGGATTACACTGAATTTATTAAGTTTGAAATGACTGACTGTTGTAGTGCGACTTCTCATTTATAAATTTTATATTTCTTTTTTACTTAGGTTTTTAAATCATTTTCAGCAAACTTTTATAGTTTTCTACACATTATTATACATTTATTTCTGGATTTCTTCCATATTGCTTCATATATTGTATTGCCATCCAAAAAAGAATCTTTGAATCTATTACGTTTCACAGGTATATAGGAAAGCTTTAAATTTCTTTTTATCATTTATCTTTCATCAGGCCACAGTGCTGAACTCTCTTATTCATTCTACTAGGAAAGCTAAGACATTCAACTGACGAACTATAGATAATCTTATCACTTATAAAAATTTGCCCTCTTTCAGTATGTATACTTCAATTTTTTTTCTTTTAATTTGGAACGTCAATGCACTGTTGAGTATTAAAAGCATTAGCAACCATCTTTATCTAGTTCCTGACTTTGACGAGAAGGTTTTTGGTTGTTCACCATTGACCATGATGTTTGCTAGAGGTTTGGTAGAGGTAGAAATCTGTCAAAGTAGAGTTGTTTCTTTGTTCTCATATACTTAGTGTTTTTTTTTTTTAATAAAGGATGCACATCAGATACCATTAAGTATGTTTTCATTATCTATTGAGAATAGAATATAGTTTTTTTCTTATGTATATACTAAATTATCTTAATAAATTATAATATTAAACTACTCTTACATTCCTGAGATAAACCATACTTAATTATGTCGTATTATTTTCTAATACATTGTTATGCTCTATTAGTAGTGTTTTATTTTAGATATTGCACCTTTGTTCACAAATGAAATTGTTTAGTAGTTTTATATTCTTATCTCTCCTTATCTAAATTTAATAAGAGATTAATACTGAGTCCTTTATCCTTGATGGTCTAAGTTTGAATGTGATATTTCTAGATAATAAGCTATTATGTTTGTACCTGTCTATTATGTATATGTGTGTGTGTTGTTCTGCCAGTGACATATCTATATTAAATTCAGGAAAATTTTTCTCATCTTTATCTCTATCTTTTCATATCTATATATCATCTATCCATCATCTATCATCTATCATCTATCTATCATCTATCACCTATTACTATTATCTCCTTTAAGTAATTTTTATTCTCACCTTCTAAAACATCTGCTGAAATTGCTACCTCTATCTTCTTTTATTTTTTTCTTACATTTTTCTCAGCTTTTGGAGGTAACATTTGATAACAATAGCAAATACTTATACAGCTTTTTATATACAGGTAATATTCTCCATGCTCTATATGTATTACCTCAATTAATCTTCATAAGCACTACTGCTAGTTGAATATGTTAAACTACATCAGTCTCGACTGACTTAGGAAAACAAAAACACCCTAGATATTTCAACAGAGAGAACTTTAGAGAATTGGTTAAGCAGGTATTGAAACACTGAAAAAGCAAAATGAGAACACTGAGTTAACATTTATATACATGGAAGTGACAGTGGCAGTAATGGGTACCACCCCTATGTGTAGGGGAACTTATAAAAAATTATCAGAACCTATAAACTCCATAGAATTGGAGCACAGAACTGTTAGCAAGGGATGCCACTCTAGGTCAAAGGTTAGGAGAGGTCTTAAAGATAAGGCAGTGCCCACTGTATGATACTGAGAGAGGGTGAAGAAGCCCGTTTGGGATGTGATGTAGAGATAGAGATTAGGACCACTGACTGCTGCTGCTGGGGATTACCTCCTGCTGTTAGGGCATGTTGCTAGGAACTGGGAACAAACAGGAAGTTCCTACCCCTGTCTACTGCCTCTTAGTTGTGCTTTTGTGCCCTCTATGGACACAACTTTACAGGGAACACATTGACAAAAGAGAAATAAAGCTTTCCAAGCCCTAGCCCCAGCTTCCCAAATAAGAGTGTTATAGGATATTTTTGGTATTTAGAAATTAAAAAAAAAAAAAAAGGTTTATAAAGAGCACAAAAAAATTTAAACAATTTTCCCAATGTCACACAGCTGGTTAAGTCCAGGCCTAGTATTCTAACCTAGACAGTTTGTTTCCAGAGTCTTTGCTCTTAACCACCATGAGATGCTCTCTCTCCAGCTCTTTCAGTTCTAGAAACTTCCTTGGTTCTCTACCTCAGCTCACTAGTTTCTCTTGAATTATGGCCTTTCTTCTGTTTAGCCCAACTACTAAGTTTTATTTCAATAATGACAGAGGTTTTTTGTTTTTGTTTTTTTAATTGCAGTAAAAATACTTAACATGAGAGCTACCCTCTTAAATTTTTAATTATACAATGCAATATAGTCATGTACCACATGATGGCATTTTGGTCAATGGCAGACCATATACATGACAGTGGTATGCCAAATAGCCTATATGTGTAGTAGGCTCTACCATCTAGGTTTATGTAAGAATATTTTATGATGTTCACATAATGGTGAAATTGCCTAATGACACATTTCTCAGAATGTATCCACACTGTTAAGTGACACATGACTTTACTGTCAACTTTAGGCACAATGCTATACACCAGAACTTAATCATCTCTCACAACTGAAACTTTATACCCATTAAATAGCAACTTTCCATGTCCTTCACTGCCTAGCTTCTGTCAACCAGCATTCGACTCTCTGCTTCTCTAAGTTTGACTATTCTAGATACCTCATATAAGTGGCATCATGAAGTATTTGTCCTTATGTTACTGGCTTATTTCATTTAACATATTCTCTTCAACGTGCATCCATGTTGTGGCATATGACAGGATTTTGCTCTTTTTTTAAGACTGAATAAAATTTTATTTTATGTATATAGTACTTTTTCTTTACTCATTCATCCATTAATAGGCATTTAATTTATTTCCACATCTTGGCTATTTGTGAATAGTGCTGCAATAACCACAAGGGTGCTAACATCTCTTTGAGATCCTGATGTCAACTCTTTTAGACAAACACCCAGACGTGGGATTGCTGAATCATATGGTAGTTCTATTTTTAAATTTTGAGAAATCTCCATACTGTTTCCCATAGCAGCTGCACCATTTTATATTCCCATCAACAGTGTGTAGGGCTTCCAGTTTTTCCACATTTTTGCCAACAATGGTGACAGCTTTACTTTCCATTATATAGCAGGTTAATTTTATTAGGGATCAGATATCTCCTTACATTTCTAAGGATATAAATTATACTTAACCTAAACTTCCTGTTACATTTATTCTTCTATGTCTCTGTCCTAAAGGTTAAGTTAATCTTTTGTTGAGGGATAGAAAGCATTGGATCTCAAATGATTGGTGACTTTTAATGTGCTCTCATCTTTGTAGCTGAGATATCCTGCTGGATTAACTGATATGTCTATTTATGAGGAGAGGTGAGATGAGGTGCTATGCCTTGTACACTGAGCAGCTTTCATTCAGAGTAAGGAAGCTTGGAACATGCCACTTGTGCAATATTGTATGATCAGTATTATCACAATCCTTTGACTCTCTAAGTTCTCACCATATAACTCCTCCCTCATCTCACCTGAGTCTCACCCCTGTAGTTGCTCTCTGCCCTAAGAAGGGAAGGTGGGATATTCAAAGTCTGATCTGCTTGGTCTCCCATTCTAATTACTCAGTCATTTACTCTTAGGACCTTTTGATCCCACTATCTACTACACTTGGCTATAAAGCTCTGTTGATATTGTTCTTCTGTAGCAGAAAAATATGTTTGGAAAACTCTAAATTTTAGAAACCTTTGTCTTCTAATTTCGTTTTCATTCATTTCGATTTTTTTTTGAAATTCTCAAGAATTTCTCATAGGTTCTGGTCCACCTGGGTTCTCAAGAAGTGAATTTTAAATGGAAAATACATGATCATTTCTAGACATTTTATGGAATGGAAAAGCTATATTAGAGCTAAATTTGTCATCTAAAATAAAAAATTTTGTGTATTTTCAGAAACAAAATAAGATTCTGCTACTCATAAAGTTTTGCAAATTGTTTTTTTGTAATGCATCAATAAAACACAGGCACATTTACATAAACGTAGATATATGTTATTTTGAGGCTACAGTAGTATTCTAGTCATGAATATATCACATGGACATTTCCCTATTATTGGCCATTTTAATTTGTTTTTAATTTTTGCTATTATAAACAATACTGCAAAGAGCATCCTCATGTACTTTTGAAATCATTTCTAAAGAATTGATTTTTCTAAGGAAATATTCATGGGAAATGGCTTTCAAAAAAATAATTCTTTCTTCTCCACGTTTTTGTTAACACTCAACAAAATTAGCTAAAGATTCTCATCATTCTGGCTCTTACAGTCCAGAGAGTGGAGCATCCAGGCCCATTGTCCATTACTGTCCTTATGGAGTGAAGAAATAATGCCAAGACAGAGGAGGGTACTCAAAGACATGGAGAAGCATGTGGCCAAAAAAGAAAAAAAAAACATCATTTATGTATTCCCAGGACATTAAAAATGAAGCTACAACATCCATCGATAAATAAATGAAATTGTGTAATTAAAAGGTTTACTTGGCAATATGTAGAAAAATAACATTCTGAAGTCAAAATAATTTCTAAAAGATGCTTTACATATACCAAGAACCATTCAATTATTTTCAGCAAAGAGGTCTTTCACATCCTAAATCCTTTCTCTCAATAGACTCAAGTCCCAACATCTGTCTTCATTCCACTTTTAAACACTATCTGACCTCTGTTTCGGACTTCTGTCCAACAATTAACACTTCCAAATTCTGTTCTCATATTTTATCTCCAAGTATAAACTCCAAAATGCCTGTGTTAGAATAGACATCTGGTAGACCTACCAGAATAACCCTAGGGACAAAAGTTATTAATCTGCAATGAGCTGATTCAGAGCAGATGACCAAAATATTACTAGAATTTACTAGAAATGTGTTCTCCATGTGTGACTTGCTATTTTCCTTAGAAACTCTGAGAAAGCAAAGACGAGAAAGAAAAAAAAGAAAAAGGAAAAGAAAGAAAAAAAAGAAGAAAGAAAGAAAGAAAGAAAGAAAGAAAGAAAGAGAAAGAAAGAAAGAAAGAAAGAAAGAAAGAAAGAAAGAAAGAAAGAAAGAAAGAAAGAAAGAAAGAAAGAAAGAAAAAGAAAGAAGGCAAGAAGGCAAGGAAAGACGGGAAGAAAGGAGAAAGAATAAGAAAAAAATAAATTTCTGTGGTAGACTATCCTTTTTGAAAATGTCCAGAACTATGATTCCAGTCCCACAATCTCAGAACCTTTACATTTCTCCCATGAAACAGTGAAGTTTAATGTAGACCAGCCTCTGTGACTGCCCAATATATTAAATGAAAAGAAAGAGACACTGTATGACTTATGAGGCCAGGACACAAAAGGTGATACAGCTCCCATCTGGCTCTTTCTCTCTAGGGACACTCACTTTTGGATTCCAGTCACCATGTTTTGAGGAATCCTGGGTCACAGGAGAGGCCACTTATAGGAGGTGATTTGGCTTATGACCCAGTCTTAGCTTATGACCCAGTTGATAACCATTATCAATCACCAGGCATGTAAATGAACAGCCTTCAGATGATTCTAGAGCCCAGACTTCCATAGTATCATCCAAATGAGGCTTCTGACAATATGGTCCAAGACAAGCCATCCCTCCTGTACCCTGTTCAAATTTATGACCCTGAAAATCTGCCATAAATGGCTATTTATGTCACTAAATTTTGGGAAGTCTTTTATGTAGTAATAGTGGAAAAACCACCCATATCCTTAGAACAATGGAAAACTTGTCATGTTCAATTAAAATCAATATTGGCGGATATATATTTAAAACATTAAGGATGAGCAGGGCTGCACACACTCACACTCTTCCACTACTGATGCTAGTTCTAGTGTAGAATTAATTTTCTGACTAGAGATGAGAATCAGAATCAATGGATCTTAAAAGTTTCGGGTGGGCATGTTTTCCTGTCCTTGACCATTTTCTCTAGTTTGTAGTTGGAAAAGCTTAAAAGTGCAGTAGATTCTCCAAATGTTTACTTAAATGCTGCCTTGCTCATTTTAAGTCATTGTCTCTAAGCTTCCTATCTAATGACTTGTCAGCCTTGACCCTCTTTGCTGAGATTCATTTTTCTTCCTTGGTGCCTGCAATTTCCTCTCTGTTAGATTTAGTAGAGTTGGATGAGAATTAATAATTTATTTATTTGGAAGAAATTGATAAGTTTATTATTTAGCAAGTGTATTTCAGAAAACCTTAGGCTCATCTATTAATGATTTTTTCTCCTTTAGCTTGTGGGAGGGAAAAAAATCTCAAACCAAACAAAAAAAACAATAAGGAGGGCTTTACCAAGCTACTTATTAGGTCAACCTTGCAAAGAAGAAAAAATCAAATTTGTTAAGACCTGGTTTTGTTTTTAGTTTTACTGACTAGGACTTTTTCCTTGAACTAAAAGCTTGATGTAAGAGCTAATGGAAAATTCTCTCTCTTTCTGATAATGTGCAAAATAGGCACATAGTTGAGTGCGAGGCTTATATTCAGTCAAAGATTAAAGCCCACATTCATTTACAGTGTCTTCAAATCTGTTCTGATGATGAAATTTAGTACTTTAAAAAATTTACACTGCAGCTAATTCTAATACAATTGCCATCTGACTACATTTATAACCCCCATCATAGCATTTATGGATAAAAATAATGAAATTTCACAGAAGATTAATTTAATGTTCACAGAGGAATTTTCTATATCCGTTTTTTTTTCTTTAATTACCCAATATGACTGCGTGAAGGAGTGGGGGTGAGAAAGTAGATTCTATTCCATTGCTAGGGTTGGATTAAAGCAGCTAAGAGACTTTCTTTTCTCAGGTTCCTCAGATGGAAAACTTTCTACAGTTGTTGGTTCTTTATTTTTCTCAAGGAGACACAAGTAATGGATGCTGCTGCTTATTTTGAAAATTGATATGTTAGAGAGCTGTTGGGATCAAATAATAATTTTCAGTTTGTTGGGTTAAAAAGTCTAATATTACTTTAAGTCATTATCACATAGATAAAGATTGCCAAGAGTGATTAAAAATGGGGAATATGCAGCAAGGATAATCTACTCATTGTGTGTTGAAAGCTAGACATGCTTACAATGACCAGCTACTTTGTTTATGGTTTGAGTGTGTATGTATGTATATTTATAAAATGAAACAAAGACCAGAAAAGTCAGTTACCTGAAAGAATTTTCATAAAAGTAGGGAAAACTTTAACCCCTGTGGTTATTGATATCCTGTTGGTGGAGATCATCAAGAGGAAGTGATGACCTGTTGATCTGTGAACTGGACACAGGCAATTGGAGCCTCCTCACCCCTTCTCCTTTCCTTGAAATGTATGCTTGGCCCTCCTTTCCCACAGTGGGAGCATTTTCAAGAATGCAGCCTTAAGAAAGTGATGTATTGTTGAGACTATCTATATTGAATATGTGACTGAACCTAATTATGGCCACCGTATAAAATTTTAAGATTCTGGCAGGTGTAGAGATCTACTTGTCTTGCAGTTGCCCAAGACAAGCCTCATGTGTAAGTTCCCTTGCTTATTAGACCTACCACCTGCCAACCTACTGTGGTCTGCCTCTTCAGTCTCTCTTTGACCTCCATGTATGGTGACCAGTTTCAGATTTCACCCAGGAAGCACCGAGTGTTTTGAACTAACATAATCTTCTCTCTAGTCCATGTCAGGATGTTTTCCTGCAGATAGTTGTAATGCTGAGAGGGTAGGAAGAGCCTGTATACCTACTTCTGCCCCTTCAGAAGTAGATGATAAACTTCTTTTGAGGATAAAGAATTTTCCTCTTCCCTACAAAGGTTGTTTTGGTTGGTCTAATAATCAAATAGACATGAGATAGATTAACAGGAGAAAAAAAAATTTAATTTTGTATATACAAAAACCACACATACATGAGAGGTTCAAAGTCAGAAAGATAAAGTAAGGTATATATGGCATCTTGAACCAAGGAATTAAACAGGGGGCTGAGACTTCAATGATGAGGTGGGTATTTCACAGGATAAGAGCAGATGTTCTACTTAGATGTTTGCCCTAATATACAAATAGGTCTTAAAAATTTACTTTTGCTATTTACTCTTATTATGAACAAGGCCCCCAATTTATTTTTATTTTTTTATTAAAAATTATTGGGTGACACTGATTAACAAAATCAAATAAGTTTCAAGTGCATCCTTCAACAGTTATTCGTATATATATATATATATATATATATATTGCTTTGTATTCAACACTCAGAATTGATTTCCTTTTATCACCAAATATTTGATCCTTTTTACCCCTATCTAACTTCTCCCTGCCCCACTTCCCTCTGGTGACCACTAATCCACTATCTATGTCCATGAGTCTTCGTTTGTGTGTCATGTTTGTCTGTTGCTTGAAGTTTTATATCCCACATATGAGTGATATGTGGATTTCAGCTTTTTCTATCTGACTTATTTTTCTTAGCTTGATTATGTCAAGATCCATTATGTTGTCTCAAATGAAAGTATTTCACCTTTCTTATGGCTGAGTAATATTCCATTGTATGTATGTACTGCATCTTCTTTATCCAATCATCTATCACAAAGTCCCCAATTTAAATTCTTTAAGGGAGCAGTAAAAGTTTTTCTTGAACCCACAGGGTCTCAATTGCCTTTAGCTCAAAATAATCCTCATGCCAAAGTGGTACATCTTGAGGAGGTCGGTTCTGAACTCCTTTACTTCTCCTCTCAACTAGTTGTATTTTTTCGGCGGTGGGGGTGGGGGACAGTTTCTAACATTTCTCCTGCTGTCATGACACAACTAGGTACATAAGAGACATAGTGGACGTTGCTGGAACATCTTCATTCACTGTGAGCTAAAGTATAAGTGGCTAGAAGCACATATATGTGCTCAGATTAAATGTGTTTTTGGTTTAAACTGGGTTTCTTGATTCTGGCTGAGTTTTATATTCTAGCCCATGGAAGAAATTTTCAAGGTGTATTTATTAGACAATTAATCCAGTGCCTTCTAGTTATTGTGATAGAAGTTTTGAAGTGGCCATAATTTTTTTCTTCCTCTGAATGCACCACTACAAAATATCCTCCACCTAGTCAGCACTTAACTGTGACCTGTGATATGTGACTGAGTTGATTGGGAAGCTCTCTGTTCTTGCAAGAAATAAGTGTGTGCAGATTTGGGAGATAATTAGTTTGTACTTCACAGTCACAGTTATTTTTCTTTGAAAGAACTTATGTTATTATTCTCAGACCATTCAGGTGGCAAGTCTTTCTGGCACTTTTTTTTTTCAATAGCAATAACTAATAGTGATACTACTATCATCATGTTTCTTGTGCATACCTACCAGATGTCAGACACTGCTCCAAGTCTATGTTATCTTCATAATCCTTCTGAAGTAGATAAGAGCCCCACTTCACAGGTGAGGAAAGCATGGTCACATGCACAATGAAAATAGCAAAGCTATTGGTCTCAAATATTGGCAGATTTGGAGTCACTGCCACTTCATAACATATTATGATTTTTTTTTTTTTTTTTTTTTTTTTTTTTAGGCAAGGCAACCCTTGGTTGACCTCACAGATTGCAAGGACCTCCTCGGTTTACAATTCCTTATTTTTTATTGTTTACACCTACAGCACCTGGTCTTCCTAGGTGGTCTCCCATCCAAGTACTAACCAGGCCCCACCCTGCTAAGCTTATATTCTGATTTTTAGATCATTGGATTTCTTTGAATCTCATTGTAATAAAAGATAGACACATTTGCTTGAGGCAACCGGGAAGTGAAAAAACAAATAAGAACAAAAACAGAAATCAAAAACAAAAACAAGCAAAAAAAACACACACACAAAAAAACCAGGCAACCAAACTTTAGACTTTTTTTTCTCCCATCCAGATGCCTAAACTGTTTAAAAATGAACAATAGTTATGTCAACCAGGCGAACTTTAACTTCTTATTTGTTTGAGTTTTAATAGATTGGTCATTCTCACTGATATGCTGAAGCTTTTAACTAACCGAGAAATGAGTTTTATGTGTATGCTTTTGTAAGTATATTTAAATTCTAAATTGCCTAGAAATGTGATTTTTGTCCTCATTTTAAGCTTTCTAGAAATGATGGCAATCTGTGGCTAATCAAGAGTTTTGCTGATTTCACTTTAAATCATTCTTTTATTGAAGAACACATAAGTATTAATTGGATTAAGCTCGATTTTGAGTCATTGTGTCTTTTGGCACCCTTCCTTTTCAAATGAAGTTGTTAGCTTTTTCTCTGATACACTAATCTAAACATTAAAAAAATAAACACTATGGAGTATGCAAGGGAATTTCTAAATCTCTGCTATGAAAAGACAATATGTGTTTTCAGTCTTCCAGGATTAATGCACAGTCTGATAGTCATCAGTCCAGATGTGCAATGCTCCTTGGTAAGATTTAAAGCCTTCACGTGGCCCAGGGTATGAGAAATTATTGAAGCTTCCTCTGGGCAGAAGTGCATTCAATAAAAATATCAACTCTGTTTGACCATAAGAACTTCCTAACCTTCTAATTTGGTAAGGTCTCTGTAACATCCTGTGTCCAGAAAGGATGAGCTGTATATTAATGTATATTAAATGGTTTTACACCAATGAGTCTTCCCTTTTCATCTTCTATTCTCAGTCGATAGTAATCCAGAGAGAACTTTATTTTGTACTCAGGTTATCTTTTTCTTCTGAACACTTCAAAGTGAAACAGTCATTAAACCTGAATGGCAGTGATTATTTGCATCCAAAACCCAAGTGAGCAGGTGACTGTCTAAATGGCAAAAGGTTTGACCACTGACAAAATTCTAAACCCGGCCTCTGAACATATCCCTTGTCATGAGGACAATGACATGGGGATACATTTTGTACTAGGAAGGTTTAGTAACAGAGAGATGTTCTCTAATTGTGGTCAGGGTCTGTTCATTCAAAAACACTTAACATCCATTTGTTTTTGACTACCTTGTGCGATGTTGTCCCTGAGCCAAGTCATGCTCTGAGAACTGTCCCTTCAGACGAGATAGCCCATACTCATGAGCAAGTTCTTAACAGCTATGACTTTAAAGGATAGAAGTGTGGTTTCACACTAAAGTTTTCCAATTGGAATTAAATGCTAGAAAAGCCTTGGAAGTCAAGAACACAGCTAATGCCATGCCCTATAGACAGATATAGAAGACTTAATTAGAAAAGACTTCACTAGAAATAGGTTTATCCTAGTTTGAGGTGTCTCAAAGGAAAATGTTACAATTTTCTGTGGAGATCCAAATCCACAGTCTGTTATAAGTAGCTATCCTCCTGTTTCCTTGGATTTTAAAGAGAATATTTTTCTTTTCCCTTTCAAAGAACTATTCACCTCCTGTTATTTCCTTCTAATGTAATACTTATTCTATTCTCTTGGCATTCTATGCAACTGTTGTTTGAAAGTTGATACCTAAACAATTTCTAAAGAATTGATCAAGTAGCTTCCCTCCATTGAAATATACTTTAATGATTATCTCAGACCCATTGGCATGTCAATGATTTATCACATACAAATTAAGAATAAGCACTTTTTTTTTAGATAAAATATAAGGCTGAGAAAGCCATATTTAAATTACTCTGGCTTAGTCTCTTTCTTTTATAATCAATTCCCTAAATTGTTTCCCTATTAAAATTTGAAGACACCAAAATCTTCTGCCACTTAGATCATTAACTATCTGCTTTATTTTGCCATATAATAAAAGGTAAACTTTTGCCTTGGTTTTCCTTCATTTGTCTATTTAAAGAATATTTTGTCTGTATACCTTTGACACATTGCATTTCATATCCTTCTTAGCCTTTCCTGGTCAAGAAAGCTTGGGTTTTCTTTCTTTAAATGTACATTTATTTACTTGGAGACAAATAATGTGAAATGATCAGCAAAAATGGCCTTTGGTGATTAACATGTACCTGTGCTGTTCAGGGGCATGTCCTTCAACCCAACACAAATTAATTTTTAACCATTAATTAATCATTAGCTCCTTAAGGGCAGAGAGCATCTCTCCCTCTCTCTCTCTCTCTCTCTCCCTCTCTCCCTCTCTCCCTCTCCCCCTCTCCCTCCCTCCCTCCCTCCTTCCCTCCCTCTCTTCCATGGTGCCTAGTAGTAGAGTGCTGTATGCTTTGTGATTACACCAAGGAAAGGATTCTGGCTTAGTTTAAAGACTAAGACTATGGTAATAGAATAATAATAAAATCTTTCATTCTCTTTTTTTAATTTCCTAATCTAAACTCTAAACTCTCTATCTTTCTATCAATCACGCTTATGGTTCCCCTCAGCTCCCTTCATTCCAGTTGTATTCTTTCCATAAGAAAATGAACAAACCAATGTCAATTTTCAGGTGGCAAGCTCATGCATTTCCATAGCTTTATTTACCATGAATGCAGGTGACAGCCAGTTCATTCCATCAATCACAGAGGCAAATTCCCATGAGTCCCTAAGATGCCTCGATTTATTATTCCTGAACTATTCCCTTTGAGAAATTTATCAAAGAAAGGGTGTTTCAGAGAAACCTAACAATCTTTGCATTGAGGTGTACTCAATCATTTAGACAGTCTAAGGAATCACATTTGTGAAGACTCTTGGTGCATAAAATAATACAAAGAGAGGCATAGAGCTCACGCTGAATTTGCACTAGTGGGAAGACAATGAATTGTAGTGATTAAAAACACAGACTTTAAATTCAGTCCATCAATGTTCAAATCACAGCCCGCAAATTACAGGCTGTATAATGGGGTCCAGTTCCTGACTCTCAGTTTCCTTACGTGTAAATAGAAGTAAGAATATCTACCTTATAGGACTGCTAAGAAAGTCAAATGAGATAATCGTTATAAAATATGAAACCTAGTTTTGTGTCTGGAATATTTTGCATTCTCCTAAGAATATAACAAAAGTTATGCTTAAAGGCTGCAAAATGGTCAGTCTCATTGTAAGAAGATTTGTCATTTCAGTTCCAGAGATTCTTGTAGTTAAATCATATCTTCCAAAATATTTCTATTTTACTTGGTAGGGTAGCACATATTATCAGACATCAGCAGTCCTATCTTGCCACCTGCAGCATTGTTAAGGGGCAGGGGTGTCACCTCATAAACTTATGTATTTGGCAGAACATTTTTTTAAAAATGTACAGCTTGAATACAGACTATGTGTTAATTAGTATAAAAGTCAAAGGAGTACTTCATTTTAAGTTCAACTTGGAATTTTCAATTTATTTCTCTGTTCAGCAGAATAATAATATTGATAGCTAATATTAATAGAGTGATTACTCTGTACCAGGCACTAGATTCCCTAACAAATATTTCTCAATTTGCAGGAACACTCTGTAGAGTCTATGGGACAATAATCCTTGGCTAGGCATTCAGTACCATGCTTTCTCCTTAAAGGAATCAAAATTCAAATCAAGTTCTCCTTTGACTTTGTATATGCCAACATCTGGCAGATACTTTGTCTTCTATGTCTCACCAGGCCCTTTATAACTTCCTGATTTTCTGTTCCCTCTGAAGGCTGCTTTTCCTGAATTCCTCACCCATGTATAAAGGCTTTACGGTTTAGTGGATTTTCATAATTAGATGCAGATTTCCAGGAACTAGCTATGCTATTGTGATGGTCATTTGCAACATCACTAGGACATTCCTTATTGTCCAGTTTTTATTTATGCAATAAAAAATTTAAAAAGTAAAAAAACACCAGAGGAAATACTAGACAGTTAAAACTGTTAAAATTAAATAATGAATCTGGAAAGCTTATAAATAGGGTATCCATGGGGCTACACAGGGCTGGAGGCAATAATTTAATTGTAAGAATGCCTAAAGGTCTTATTTCAAATTCTGATGATGCAGCAGATCTAGATGCCAGCATTTGATAGTAATGCCTGAACTGCCAAACATTAACCAGAAGTCATTGCCTACCATAGATGTGGCAGTCTATCATAGTAAATGTCACTACAGGGAAGTTCTTCAAAGCTAAAAAAAAAAAATCAAAACAAAAAAGATTAGACACCATGCTCATCCAACTGGATTTTGCACTCCAGAGGAATTATAAATTCAGATTATAAGTGGGTGGCCTCTGCTCTTTACAAGTTTTCAAAAAGTTCTCTAGCTCTGGGTGGCATTGTTTATGGCCTTTCTGATTACATATCAAATCCCTTTATACAGAGGCAATCTTTGCATGACAAAGAGGTCTCCAAGTTCTAAATGATGTCCCATGTATTTCAAGCTACATTCAGGTCTATAAATTTTCAAAGTAGCACCATTGATAGATAAATTTAACTCTCAAGGTTATTTTTTTAAATAATCTTTCAAATCAAAAAAGTGATTAAAAGATGTCAAGCTGAATATGTCAGCTTCCCTTTTTAGATCTAATATCTTTATTTCTATCAAGGATGTGATAGAAATCTCCTATTAACACGTGATTAAAACATAGAACTTAAATAAAGCACTCAACTGATTAGAAATCTAGGACTCTTGTTCCAGAAAGAAAGCCTAAATTGTTGGCAAATTACAAAATCTTTCTAAATGATCCCCCATTTAACTTTCCAGTCTTTTCTCCTACCATTTCCACTCACCTCCTAAATTTATACATAAACCATAGCCAAACGGTCTGCTGCAGTTTCTCTAGTGGGTCATGGACTTTACCTCTCTGTTTCTTCTGCTTAAAACTACTCACTTCCCTTCTCTGCATGAACAATTCCAAATGAGCCTGCAAACTCTATCTCAACTACAACTCCGAGCTGATTGCCTCTTCCTCTATCAGAGCGTTTGCCATATTGTGCTGGCCTCTGACCATATCACAGAAAGCGGTCAACTCCACTTTTGTGTATCCAGCATTCAGAATGTCATGTGGGAGTCAGTAGACAATAAATAATCATTTTTGTTCTGAATAAATTATTCTCAGGGATGCTGTGTACATTTGCACAGGTGACACACTGCCATCTCTCTTGGGACCACAATTTATATAGACCGTGATGCAAATGAGAGCCCTGCACTTGTGAAGTACACACATGAACAACCGTATATGGCAGGCTATCGGTCACTCAAGCTAAAATTTGTATACTCTCTAATGCTAAATTTTAATATTTTTTTGCTGTTCATTCTCTCTTCCATCAGTTCCCAAATCCTAATAAATCAGAATAAGCTAGGTTTTGATGCAGTAACAAACAATTCCAAAATCTCATTAGTCTGACACAACAAAAATTAATTTCTCAATCATATTATGTGTCAAATACAGATTGGAAGGGAAACTCTGCTCAACATTGTTTTTCAGAGAACCAGACTGACAGAGGTCCCATCTTGATCTACGTATCCAGGATCACTGAGGCATTAAAATAAAAATGTGGCAGATCATGAAGTGGCTCATTGAGCTTCTGTATATAGTCACATCTCAGTGGCCAAAGAAAATCACGTGACCATACGTAACAGCAGAGAGGTCAAGGGAAATGCAATTCTACCATATGCTCTAAAGAAAAGAGATAGGTTTATAAATAGGAGCATCTCTTATTTCTACTCCATTTAACTAGTTTAACTCCTTTCTACCTCATCCTTGTACTATTACAATAGCTTATTTAGCCTTCGTGCCTTTTTATTCTTTCCTCATTTGCTTTCAGCCCTTTTCCCCATCACTGATAGATTAATCTCCCTAAAGTACCATTTGTTCTTTCTTCTTTGAAAAAGAGATTTTTTAATTAAACACCTTTAGTGATTCCCTACTGACTACCAATTGGACCCCGATTTCTTCACCCAATCCCTCCTCTTTCATTGATTCCACAAACAAATTTTGAGTACTTAATGGGGGTTAGATATCACATGAGACACTGAGGGGACAAAGAAAAGTTCTTAGACTTAAAAGAAAAGTTCTTAGACTTAAAAGTTCTTAGACTTAAAAGAACTTATAGTTTAATAGTTGAGCCAGACACAAAAAGAAAATGAGGGCATTTCAGAGTGCTGATTGTGATGCCTATATGTGTGTGTGTGTGTGTGTGTGTGTATAGTGACATAGTTCAGTAGTAACACAAAGAGGAAATAACTTTTTTAAGAGGTCAATCAGGGCGTCTCTGAGGAGGATCTTTTTTGTGATGGGGATTTTGAATTCATGTTTTCCAAGCAAATATAGTTAGGGATGGAAACATGGGGGAGGGGGGAGGGCCCTTCCTTGAAGAGGGAATTGCATGGATAAAGATGAGCATTTGGTGCAATGTAATTGGTCCTCTAGGATGGAAGAGAAGATGCTCACAGTGATGGGATGGGAGTAATTCTGAGGTACACCGAAAAAGAGAGATTGAGGCCAGCTGAGAAATAGAGGAATTTTAAAGATTGATATCAAGGAGTTTGGGCTTTTGGCCTTTTGGAAATATAGAATGATTTAATGGTTTTAAGTAGAAAATGATGTGATCTGCATTGCACCTAAGAAGGTTTACTCTAGTAGTAGTGTGAATGCTGAATTGGAAGATCAGGGAAATCTATTTTGGGGAAACTCTTCTGGTGTGTGATGGTTAATTTTATGTGTCAACTCGATTGGATCATGGAGTGTCTAGGTATTTAGTCAAACGCTGGTCTGGGTGTTTCTTTAAGGGTATTTTAGATGAGATTAACATTTAAGTAGGTACTTAAGTGAAGCAGATTGCCCTCCCTGATGTGAGGCGCATCCAATCAGTGAGGGCCTGAATGGAGCAAAGACTGGCCTCCCCTGACCAAAAAAGACTTCTCCAGCAGGCTACCTTCAGACTTCATCTGAAACAACAGCTCATCCTGCTTCTAAAACAGACTGCCTTTGGATTCGGTGACATTGGCTCGCCTGAGTCTCTTGCCTGCCAGTCCACCCTGCAGATTTTGGCCTTACCAGTTCATAATAGTGCAAACTAATTCTTTATGATAAATCAATTTTTTTCTTGCTTTCTTGCTTTCTTCTTTTTCTTTCTCTCTCTCTCTCTCTTTCTTTCTCTTTCTTTTTCTCTCTCTTTCTTTCTTGCTTTCTTGCTTGCCTCCTTCCTTCCTATCTACATTTCTTCTCTCTCTAGATAGATAGATAGATTAAATAGATAATAGATAGATGATAGATGATAAATAAAACCCATATATATAAATTGATTCTGTTTCTCTAAAACAGAGATTTTGGTACTGAGAGTGGCTCTAAAGGAACAAAATCTTAAGGATGATTATATGAATTAGTTCTGGGGTTTCCAAAATGTGCTATTTAATCTGATTAGATTTAAAGACATTAATGACTCCATTTTAAGTAGTACAGAAAACACTGATAGTCCATGGCACTATCTGGCAATAGAGAATTTCAAAATATTACCAAGGAGACATTTTTGTCAAAGTAAGAATCTTAAATGTTTACTATTTGACAACTCATGAAATTTCTAAGAAATGTTAATTGATTTGCCCAAAGCAGCAAAACATAAAGTGGAAGAGGTGTGTCTTAAACTCACTTTTGCTGGTGCTGTATCCTATCTTATATTTTCATCCATTACTCCAAAGCTGAAAGAAAACCTTGATTTCAGTCCATAGAATTTACATTTGAATTACAACTTGCAGTTCCCTGGAAGTAACTTGTACTTTTCAAGATAATCATAATGCAGATGCTGACTAATGATTTGCTAACAATGGAGGTGGACTTAATCTGATGGGATTAATCAGTTGTAGGTCATGTTGCCCTGTAAGTAATTTTCATAGACTACACAAAGAACCTAATTATGAAAATCACTTCAGAGATCCCCAGCTGACCTTCCTGACAAGAACTAACCAGCAACAATGATTGAATCATTTCCTCAGACAAATCCGGAGTTGACTAAAATCTTACTTGAATTCAAGTGCTGTAACCAGTGATTGGGGGCTATACCATGTGGATGCAAACTCTCTGAATAGATGGATGTATAGATTCACTAGCAAGGAAACTAAATAGAGAGTTGTTTCTGTATGACTTTCTTTATATTTATTAAAACTTGAAATGTTTCTCAAAGTGTTGATAAATAAACTTCCTCAACTGGCAAGTAAAACAAATTTCTAATCAAGGAGGATTAAAAGGCTGTGAAACTATATCCGATGCACAAATGTTGTAATTACAATAAATATTTGTCCTTTCTGTTTTCGCTACAAACTCGAAAATCCTGGAGTCTGTGTTTGGCACATTCAGGAGATTACAGCCATCTGCCAGGAAACAAAACTGTCAATTATAAAACAATCTGGCTTTCCACTCCATTCCATTTCCAGGTTAAACATGGCCCAACGGAGGTAGGATCTTTTTATTATTAAAATTGAAATGTTGTTTGATACCCTCTGCCCTGCAACCCTATTCTCAGGATCCTGAGATTCAAAAATCTCTGAACTTGGACTTTCAAACTCAAGATCAAGATGTCTTATACAGTCCATTCAATAAGGCGAACCACCCTACGATAAGGCTCTGAGTTCTTTACCCAACTTGAACAGAATATGATGTTTCGTTCAATTAAAATGCACTTTAAGCTAAGGAGAAAAATTATGGCAAACAGAAATGACTAAATGGAGATATGGGTATCTTTTGTCAGCTGGAGTAATGAACATTAAAAGGCAGGCTTTGAGGTTAAAAAAAAAAATAGCCTGATGAAACATGGCCAATTTAATAACAGAATTCAGCAACATGGAAGAAGGACAGTTTAAAACCATAGTAGAGACTTTTAATGAAAGAGGCAGTAGCCCTAAAATTGTGACCATTAAAGACCTAATGGAAGTGAGTTAACCTTTGTTTTGGCCAGATTCCATGTTAGAAAATTCACCCTTCTTTCTTGGGTTCTTTCTGCCATTTTGCTGGAAACAGTTATCTTGCATTTTTGTCTTAAGATGCTTAAATTGCTTTTTAACAGACTTTCCAGAAGCTTGTCTATTCCTCAGCAGTGGTAGAGAAAGAATTGGCTTTTAAACAAACACCTAAGAGCAGAGAACAAAATTTTTCCCACTAGATCTGTGGATGGCTCAGGCCTGAGGATACCTCAGAGGGGCCCTTGAGAGCCTACATTAAAGCTCTGTTTACATAATGCTAATCATAGTATTTTCTGGAAGAGATCTTCTTTGAGATCATTAGTGACCATAGGAAAGTGAAAATGAGTGATTTTTCCAGGTGCATCAGATCCCTCACCTCGATTCAGCTCAACAATCAGAATTTGTATTTCATAAAGATGACCCAATCTTGGTCGATAATTTCACTCCTGACTCTTAAAATCAAAGCCAAGGAAATAAAAAAGAGAGAGACTATGTTTTATAGATCGAGAACCCACTGAAACCTAATTCATACATTTGCTAAAGTTTCTCAGTTAAATATTTAAATTAAAAAAAAAAAAAAAAAAAGCTTACCTTAAAGGATACAGTTTAAAGCAAAGCAAACTGAGTAATAATTAAGGGCATTCTGGCTCTAGCCTGAAGAACCAAATTTGGCTCCTAGTTCAGGGAAAAGGTTAAGTTGGATTTCAAAGTTATCTTCTAATTTCCAGCTGACTATGTCTTCCCATACAGTGGCTAGTTACCATAGCAACATCCCCAATGCTACCACTTCATTTTCTTTCCTCTCTGCCTCTCTTACCCAACCATCAACATTTATGTGCCCGAGGTCTCATTCTTTCAATTGAATTAAATGTTAATTTCAAGTAAAGAACTGTTGACTAATCTTATTGCCTCCTGCAGCAGTGTCATAATATATTGCTGGGCCATAGTCAACTGTGAGGTTTATTGTGATTAATTTAACACCTATACAGAGAACCTCCCCTACTTGAGGACTTTCAACTTCAGAATTTTTAGAGACATAAATAAAACTTCACTATAGAAGTGTCAACTTTTCCATCCTCAACAAATGGTAATATGGAAAGTCTTGCAGATAGATGTTAAAGGGGACAAGGATATGCCACCCCAAAAGATGTCATTTTGACATAGGAATTATTTTGAGCTGATGGTAATTTAAAATCAACAGATACTAGAAGAGTTCTTTGTCCACCCCCATCCCTGCCTGCCCCAAACTACCTAAGAGCAGAGCATAGATTTTCATTAGTGAAGGTGACCCCATTGTATCAGAGAAGAGTGACTGTCACCTGAGAGGGAGATGAAAGTCAACTCCAACATGAGTTTGTATAAACGAACCTTGTCAAAATAACTCTTATCTCCCTCTACATTCCCATATATTTTCTAGTCACTTCTCCATGATTTATCATCTTTTGAAGCCCAAACCCCTTTCCTTTGTTAAAATAATATATAAGCTCAAGTCCAACTGCTTCTGTGAGTGTCACTTCTTTTCTATGAACTCCCATGCATATAAATATTAATAAAATTCTGTGCCTTTCTCTTCCTAATCTACTATTAATTTAATTCACAGACATCCCCCACACATGTACCCTCCACCACCAGCCAAAACTAAATATAAGAAGATAGAGGAAGAGTTTTTCTCCCAACAGTGTCCAGAAATTAAGTTTCAACACTGTATGCCTAAAGTTGATGCAGAGAAGGACAAGAATATGTTTGAGACTAAATTCTGCATGTAGTAATGTTACTGCTGATGGAAATTTTCCTAGAGACCATGGATGTTGGTTCATACTCAAGGCAATTTGCATCTGCACATCATCAGGGTCAATGGTAAGAAGGAAAATGAAGATACTCAACAGAATTTGTGGAGTTCATTAATAATGTATGTGGCATCCACTGCTGTTAACCTCCTCATTTATAACTTTCTTATTCATAACCTTAATTCCTTATTAGCTCTGATTTCATTCAGGGCAGCAATGGTTAACTGTTTAAGACAATTAAAAGAACTTAGAACTTTAGATCCCCTTGCAACTGGAGGATTTTGAGAATACTATGAAGAAAGGTTTTGAGAATACTATTTTTTTCTGTTGAAGAGGGATAAACTCAACCTGTATGAACTTTTGCTGTTTATTCTTATGTTTTCTTCTTGCTGGAATGAAGATTCAATGTCTTCAGTATAGCAGCCATCTTATACTCATGAAGTTAAAGATGTAAGCTAAGAATTGTGGACTCAGAGGTAGAAGCAGCGTAGCTCTTTGATGACTTCTGAGAGCAACAGCACCAATTTTGGACTGCCCACCTCTGCAGTGTTTGTTATGTGAGGAAAACCTCTATTTGTTTGAGCCATAGTTGAGGTTTCTGTTGTGTGAGGCCATCACAATTCTAAGTGACACAAATGGCTTCAGTAGATTTTAGTAGTGATGAAAGTGGCTTATTTGGGGTGAATAAAATTCTCGAAAAATTTTATTTAAAAATTTTTAAAGACTACCTAGCACTTCTATAGCAGAGAGTATACTGGATGAGCAAGTTTAATTTTTCTTTGTAAGTATAGATTTACAAAAAGAGAAGAATAAAAAAAAAGGACTTACAAATAGACCTTTCACTGACTCACTTTCTTTAATTGTCAAGGAGTTGGCATTAGTAAATTATCTCTCTTTAAATAAGTTAAAATGCAATGAATAACATTCCTACAACAATGCCTCTCTTTGTCATTTGCCCATTGAATCTCTCTAGTGGCAATAGAGGGTAGAACTCTTAAGTAGAGCTCCTGGAATTGGGCACAGCCCTGACACACTCCAGAGTCTGTCTTTTATGAAAATTTCCTTTGGTAGATTTGTTACAGGGAACTATTTAAAAATTGTTGGAATAATAAATGTAGCTATTAGTTTTCTGAATGAGCACATTTCTATTTTGACAATTGTTTCTGAAAATGCAAAGTCTTAACCCAACAGTGCTATAAGACAATGAGAATGTGGGGATTCTTAGAATTGGGGCCTTTCAGCATTCTTTAAAATTGGTTCTACCTTCATGGATAAACCTCTTCTTCTAGAACATGAATGCTACATGGAGTATACTTTGGTGGAAGAGCTTAAAGGAGAGAAGAAAGGCATAGCCTCTTCTCCAATATTTTGAATATGGCTACTTGAGCTTTTCTCAGTAGGTCTATTTGCACAGTAATCATCCCTTAAGGTTCCTTCCATCAGTCAGAGATTCCATCATCAGGTTTGTGAATACAAAGCTCCCTTGCTGCCTCACTCACTAGATGGGACCAAACACATCAGTCAACATCACTTTCCCAAGGCTCTGCTTACAATTGAAGGGGCCAAAGGTTTCCTTGTTTATGATTATACCAATGGCACATCCTGCTAGAACTAGATGCACGTGGAGGCTTTCCAGCACTCACATCCTCACCCCAACATCCAACTCATAAAGAATACACACTCTTTTGAGTTGTGTAGAGTAGGGGCTCGGCAGCTGTTTAATAGCTGCACAGCAATCCTACACAGGACTGAAAAGCAGAGGCACATACTAGATCTGATTGAACTTGCAGGGGAATTTTCAGGTGGTGGAATGTAATTACCTGAGTTAGGATACCGAGGTTAAATAACACCTATACTCTTTTATCTGAAAGGTATCCAAGATCTTCACCAGCCGTAAATGACTTGAATCTTAGTTTTATAACCCGTTAGTGCAGAGGGAGGCAATTCTCCAGCAGCACAGCAGTCTCCTGCTTGGAAACCCCGTTTCTCATCCGGCACCACCTGCGTGTCCCCTTGGCTGCCCCGCAGCAAGGCACTGAAGCAGCCAAACACAGTGTGCCTGTGAGAGTGTCCAGAAATGCAGCAGAAGGTGTTGGCTTCCTGTCCCCTCATTGAGGCCATCTGGGCTCTCTAACACACCTGTTTGGGAGGGTTTCCATGGCTTGGTTTACAAATATAAGTGCAGCTCAAAATGTTCCTGTCCAGTACCGATCATTCGCCTTTCCTTTTGGCGGCATTAATTACGCGACAAGATCATTTCTGTGCCTATTTTTCTCCTTCATTATAAACTTTAGATGGCAAAAAAAGTGCTTCTCAGTATTTTTTTCTAGTGGAATGAACAGATGTAAAAGTGCTTTCAATCCCTTAATAAAGGTGACATTAGGCCAGATTTGATATTACGCTAAGTCTCACATAACATTTAAAAATGAGTTTTTTCAACCATAAAATTACTAATTGATCTGTCTTGTAAAAAGATAAAGGAAATGAATGCCTATTTGAGTTTCATTTCTGTCAGGTTCCCAATTCCTTATTTTATGTAGCGCAAAATGAATTTTAATGAAGCAGCCTCCAAATTTCAAAATATGTCATTACCCTTCTAAAGTAATTGGCATATTTGACTGCCTTTTCCTTTCTTAGAGTCTATCTGACTTTCTAATCTTGAAGTCAATGTTCCATTCAACATGTTCTGCATACCATCTGAAAGAAGTAAATTAAAACAAGGGGAGGAACTACATACAGCAGAAAGAATTCATTCACTTAGCCATTCGACAAATATTTATGGAATTCTTGATGTATATCAGGTACTGTTCCAGGTGCTACAGAGACATTACAGTACAAAATAGTGAAAAGTCCCTACAATGGTGGAACTCTCTTTGAATGCAGTGAGACGATAGAATATACACAAGTGTATAATATTCAGGCGATGATCAATACTATGAAGAAAAATAGGACAAGGTGGAGAGTATACGCATGCCGCTTTTTACATGAGGGAGGCCAGATGAGTCTCTTTAGGAAAATGGCATTTGAGCAGAGACATGAATTAAGAGTATGAGATATTTGGGGATGAAAATCAGCAGATAGAATAGTCTTTCTTCTTTCATCTTTTTGCCTACTTGTATACATAAAGGGAGGAAATGATTTTCTTAAAAACAAAACAAAACAAAAACGCTTTAGTTGGTTTGTCAAATCTGGGAGGCTACAGAAGAGATGAAGGGGGAAGCCGACTTTGAGTATTTGTGCCAGAATACGTATATTCCCACATTTTTCATGAATCTATATGACAACCCTCTGATCTGATGATCTCATTCTCATTTTACAGCTGGGAAAGTAAAAGTTCAGGGACTTCAGGTAGCTTAGTGGTCAAATGTTCCAGTTATTTATTTTGCATTACAAACTCCTGAAATGTTGTGGCTTAAAATAACAGCAGTCATTTATTTTACTCATGAATATGCAATTTGGACAAGACTCAGAAGGGAAGGCCGTATTGCTCCATGTGGCATCAGTCGAGTGCAATTTAGGGCTAGGGGATCTATGTACAAGATGACTCACTCCCATGGCTGACAAGTTGGTGCTATTTATCCAATGATAGTTCTACTGGGTCTGAGGGCCTTTTGGCCTCCAGTTTCCTCCATGCAGATTGGGCTTCCTCACACCATGGTGTCTCGGTTTCTAGGACAAGTATTGTTAAGAGAGAGCACAAGGAAGAAGAACATGATGTTGTGATGATGCAGATTTGGGAGTCTCATAAACCCAGGTCTGTATCTCACTAGTGTTGAGTCTTCAGAAAACTGACATTATCCTAACCCCCAGCAAGGACATTTTCCCAAATAGCAGACTTCTCTGCATCCATCCATTTAGTCAGCTAGCATTTTTGAGTGCCTCTAGCCCAATAGTGAAAATTCCTTGCTCTGGAGTCCAATTGCTTGAATTTGCATCCTAGCCTTCCCACTTGCTTGTTGACAAAATGTAGGAGATTTACTCAATTTTACTGTGCCTTGATTTTATTAAATGTGAGACATCAGAATTTAAGGAAGGTCCAGAGAACTTCTCATATACCTAAAAAGAGCACTAATCCTTACTCCTATACTATTACCACCTCCGCCCCACTGTCCTAACAAATCAATTACCAGAAGCAAGGTAAAATTAGAATTAATGGCTCACCTTATACAAAAAAACTACTATGCCTTTAGCTCCACAAGTGGTCCAAGACCCACGGGATATCTTTCTTTACAAGCACTCTTGTCCCCTACAGTTCTGTATAACCTTGAATCTAACTCAAGCCCTCATTCCTCCCCAAAGCGTCAAACTTCCCCTTTTCCCATTGGCATTCATGGCCTACCATCAGAAGAAAATATTTTCCAAGTGATCCCATCAGCTCTTTCTCTAAGGAAAGAGAAATGGTTTCCTAAAGCATTCTGCTGTGATAACTGTTTCTTTACCACCGCCACCCCATATAGCTTAGGGCTTTGTGGCAGGATAATTGTCCTTGTCCTTGTTTTTATGTCTAAAACATTTCTTCTCTCACCATTCCCAAATTCAATGTCATTTGAAGCAAACGCCATAAGACTATACTGCCTTTCATTTCTTCAAAGGGATAATTCAAAAGCAATTTAAAAAAAAGCTAAAATATTTCCCCATTATCACATCTAGTCATCTGTCTGCATTTTTATTCGTATACTCAGCCTCCCTGCTCCTATTTAACTCTCCCTACTCTAATTTAATATCAACATCCCATGGATGCACTCAATCCCTTCCTCTTTTGCCTGTTCTATGACTTTTCTATTGGAATTATACTTCTCCCCTGAATGCTTTTTCTCCCTGTACTGCATTGCTAACATTGCCATACGAAAATGCAGAAATATCTTCTATGTTAAAAAATAAAGCCCTCCCTGGACTTTGTTGTGGTAGGATATATGGCTCCCAGGTGCAGCGTAATGTGTTATGGCTCTCTGACCCTGCTCTGTGCTAGAACTTGCCTGGTAATGCATAAACACCTAAGGAAGTATCCATACATTCAATGTTCAATAATATGAAAATATTAACAGTGACAAGCTGAAATTAAAGTTTTCTAAGTGGCTTCTTTTGGGTTTCCACATCAACTAGAAATCATCTGCATCCCCACCGATCTGCCTCTACTTTTAAATCTCACAGAATCCAGCAGCACTGTCCTGTTTCTCTACTCATCTTCATAGCAAAACTCCCTAGAATGTTGTCGATACTTGCTATCTTTACTTCCTTAACAACTATTTTCTCTTCAACCCATACAAGTCAGGCTTTGTCTGTATCATTTACTGACATTCCTCTTCTCAAGGTCACCATGGACATCCAATATGTCAAATCGAATGAACAATTCTCAGTTCTCAGGAGCATCAAACACCTTCGATGAATCCCCTGTTTTTAAGACACTTTCTTTATCTTCTGGGTCACGATATTCTCTTGTGTCTGCTCTTTTTCAGTTTCTTTTGCTTGAGTCTCCTTCTTCCTGACCTCTAAATATTGAACTTCCTCAGGGCTCAGTCCTCAGTCTTCTCTTTTCTATCAACATTCTCTCTATAGTTGAGTTCATTAGTCCCAATGTTTTAAACATCTTCTATATGCCAATGACTCCAAAATATAGATTTCTAATTCTGACTTATCCCCTGAGCATTAAACTCATTTACTGATTGCTTACTCAACATCTCCACTTGGTTGTCTAACAAGGTTTTCAAAATAGCATGTCTAAAATAAAACTCGTTCTCCCCTCTATTCTCTCTCTTCCCTCTCCCCACTATCATCTGTCTGTCTGTCCATTTTGGTCAATGTTACAACCATTCACTTAGTTGCTTAGATCAAAACTATGTAAGTCAGTGTTCTTGACAATGGAGAATGAATAGAGTGTGTATGCATATAGAAAGAGAGATGTCTTAAATAATTAGCTCATGCAATTATGAAGGCTCACAAATTTGAAATCTGCAGGAAAGGCCAACAGGCTAGAGACTCAGGGAAGACCTGATGTTGCTGCTTGAGTCCAGATATAGTTTGGAGGCAAAATTCCATGTTCCTTGGGGAACCTTCATCTTTTAAAGTCTTTAACGGATTGGGTGAGGCCCATCCACACTATGAAGTAGGATCTGCTTTGCTCAACATCTATGGATTTAAATGTTAATCACATTTTTTAAAATGTCTTCATGGCAACAACTAACTGAACCTACATAAAATTAACTATCATAGTCCACCCCTTGTTAACTCATGACCCATATGCATCTTCTTAAACTATATTTAATCTCCAATGAAAGGCCATAACGAAGTCATACTTTTAGATTTATGACTCTCTGCTTTTATGATTTGAGTTTGGCTTTTGTTGCTTTGACCTAGAACTCTCTGCTTTTACAAATCAAGTAAGAATTTTGTAGACTTACCATCTATTTTACTCCTAGAAATACCATAATCAGCTAGTCAATGTTGTAAGTCTGCAAGTTGTACTATCCTGATTGCAGCTTAGATTCTGCAGTCCGTCAGAGTAACCATGCCTACCTTGCCATTGAAATTTAAATGGTACCATTTGACTCCCAACACCCTGGGGTCTAATTACTTTCATTGCATTTAGGTTTTTCAATTTAGTAACAGCAATTCCCAATATAATTTCTAACCTACCAGAGTGACCTATAGAAAGGGTAATCACAGAGCTCTTCAAGAATGTTGGAGATCGCCTCATAAATTTATTTCTCACAGTCCTGGTTAAAGGTATGTCTTCTGGACCCTCCTAGGGTGGGTGAGCAGATCTTACATAATAAATCCACTCTAACGTTCCAGTCTCCGCAAGCCTTTGAATCTCTCCCTCTATGGTATATCAATGCAGTTCTGGCATTTCAATTTCTTTAGTGTAGGCCACCTACACTTCATGTTTCAGCCAGCCAACCAAACCATTAGAGTGCTTTTTGCCCTACGTAAGCTGCAACATTAAATCCAGATCCCTGCTTAGTGGGCCCATATCAATAAATTCTGCCTGATACAATTAATTTTAAGGTCCTTTCACCACCATGCCACACCTTTAATATTTACTCCTACACATATGCCTTGGATTTATGTCTCTAAACATTTGAAAAATCATGTAGTTCTTGTGTGTACTGTACTTCTTCATGAGTCACACTTTGTACTTTATTTTGAGAGGCCTATAGGAACTTGAATCTAGTGATAGGTCTAGAAGCAAAGAGGAATGGTGGAGGTGGGTTTCTGAGGAGAATTAGAAGCATCTTACAAGACAGCTACCTCAAGGGAGTCCATTACAGTTTACTCGGGCAAAGCAGGGTTAATTTCCTCAGGCACGGGTGGAGCAGCTGCTTCTACTGGAAAGAAAAGTGCCATCAGAATTTAAGGATTCGTTGTGCCCAGATTCAACAGGATCTTCCCATAAGTCCCCATTTCAATTTTCAGGATTCCATTCCTTCTCGAACAATGCCCTCACTTCAACAGAAGATGGACACTCTGTGAGGTTGGAAATTCAATTTGCATTGTAATTCAATCTGTTGCAGGATGAGATTCTGGGTTTCATTTTCAGCAATCTCAACTTGGCTACAGGTGATAAGGGTTTCTTTCAGGACAGACACGGAAACTTTCAGTTATTTATGCAGTGCATGAGCTAGGAATTTGAATTCCAGTGCTCATCCTCTTATTTCTTCACTTTGTCCAACACAATTATGAGCAACTAGCCAATCTCATACTCATTTTTACAAAAATATTCTAAGGTATCAAATATATGGTTCCTCAGAAGCTTGCCTCTTAGAAGTAATTAATTAGGAGTAACTGATGGTGATGTTTTGTGAATTTCTATTGCCACATCATGCCATGGACTATTTGTGCTATCTTTACCAATGGAAATAGTTATTAGTGCCTTTAAAGCTAATCGGATTAGAAAATTAATTCCAACTGGGTACCATAGCCTAGCCAAGTCAACACATAAAATTAATCATCATAAAAACCTGCAAGTCATCCTTGACATCTTTAACTCTCATTACATATCTGATAGTCCATTGGCTCCACTTTTAGAATATATCCTGCCCCTGATTTCTTATCACATTCATCACTATCAAAGTTACCATCATCTCTCACCTAAGTTCTCTGAATAGTCTCTTTTTACTTTCTTTGATTTCACTCAGTCTCCTATCCTGCTGGCCACCAACCTTCTGAGTCTATTATTTACACAGCAACAAAAATAATTTATTTAAGACATAAATCTAATCAATCTACTCACTAGCTCAACAACTCTACTAGCCCCCATTAAACTCAAAATAAAACCCAAACTTTCTATCATTGTCTATGACCATATGTAGTCTGGCCTTGCCTCTCCTTTTCTCTGATGATTTCCACATTTGCCAGCATTTCACTAACTCTCTAATGTCCAACTGCAGGTGTTTTTGTTCCTTCTCCCAGAAACCTCTTCTCCCAGGTACTGCTATGCCTTTATTTAGAAGTCACTTCTTCAAAGTCCTTTCAGGATCACTCTTTAAATTAACTGCATTAGGTACTATTCTCTACCCTGATTGACTTTTCTTCATAAACTTTATCACTGTCTAGCATCATATTGTATATGTATTTGTTTAATGTCTTCCGTCCCAATTAGAATAAAACCTCCTAGAGGTCAGGGATTTGCATTCTTTGTTTCCTGCCATCTCCCAAGGCCCTAGAATTAGATCTAGCATACAAAAATGCACAATCATATTTGTCAAATGAATGAATGGCAGTAATAATAATACTCTAGGGTTAGTACTTACAAATTTGTTGAGAGGGTTAAATTTGATAATGCACATATGCCAAAGACTGCTAATTATCTCATAATGTTGATTCTTCCTTCTTTTCTTTCTAATAGAATTTTCCATTTTTATTTAGGTGCATGGTTTCCCAGAATAAAAATTTAATTTCCCATCATGTCTTTCAGTTAAGAATGATCATGTGACTAATTCCAGCCAATAAGGCTCAAGCAAAAGTGCCCCATGACAGGGAGGAGTTCCCCTCTTTCTGTTTCTCTGCTGACTGCAATTTGAGCATTAACTTCTAAGATTAGAAGTTAACCATGGAGGATCCCAAGATACAAATAGCCTGGGTTCTTGCTACCACAAAGTGACATATCATGTCCAGGCTTATTACCTTTGAACTTCTTATGTGTGAGGGGAAAGTAAACCTTTATCATTTTAGACTCATTGTTATTTTGGGGTTTCTATTCCTTGAAAATGTACTTACTTCTAACAATTTTAACATGTAAACTGACCAAGACAAACTTTGGACCATATTAAGCACTCAGTAAATATTATCTTTTACTTTGTGTTACTGTCATTGCTTTATTATTTTTTTTTTTTCTATTTCTGTATCTCCTTGTTAGCATTGATGTCGTTACTTGTTATGTGCTATGCAAATGCTGGAGAGAATAACAAAAATAAGACAGACTTAGATTTAATGAACATTGTGGTTTGGGGAGGATAGACATAAAATTATAAGAAAATGGGAAATGTTGCTTTAATGTTTTAATAAAAAATATACTATGGGAAGACAGAGGAAGGAAGGACAGCATACATCTTCCAGGAGGAATAGAGGTAGAGTCATTGTAAAAGATGTAAATATTGAACCAAGATTTGAATATGTAGAGCAGACTATGAAGACAGAGGGAAAAGAAAGAGGAATGACCGAATTTACTCTTACCTGTTAGGTAAGCAGAAATGATTTTGATCTTAGGGGGAAAAAGTGCTTTTTTTTTTTTTTTTTTTTTTTTTTTAGATATTTAAAGATGAGTTGATATTTTAAAATAGCCTAAGAAAGCCAAGGATATTTCACTTAATACTTCAGTGCAAACATGAAGTCACTATATTCAAAAATTATCGGTACCATTTTGATTAAAAGACGAGTTGATATTTTAGAAAGCTAACAGATGGGGTGTATATAATCAGGATTGCCAAAAGAAAGCATAATAGTCTATCTTGGTTGTGGGCTTGTTAGTGGATAGAAGTAGGGGAAGGGAGAGAGAGGATGGCAAGAAAGAATAAATAAATGTATAAAATTAGAAAGGTCTTCTGGTAGAAAAAGATTCACTTAAGTTACTTAAATAAACAGGTTTTAAAGTAGTTTAAAATAATTTTTTAAAAATAGTTTTTAAAAAACAGTGTTTAAAGTCCTCCCTATTCTATTTCTTATATTGGCAGGCAATAAGGAGTTTAAGGTAGTATTCACTTGACTTTAATTTTCAGAGCAATGTTTTTGTATAAATTTCAAAATCTTTACCTCTACTATGTGTGTTTTTGTAATACAGGTCAAAGGGCAAGGGAAGGAGCACTAAGTAGCAAAATAAGGATGCACAGCTTGAGATTTCCTCCTCAAGATATTTCTATTGCTGTGACCTCAGTGTTTTTGTCAATTCCTAATTTGGACCCTCAGGACTCTTGACTTTGCTCATTTAACATCCCAAAACTAAACTGACCTTCACTTTGGTCCTGAACTTTCCCTTTACCTCTAACACTAGATTTAGCACTTAGAGCATCTCTAATACTTACTCTTAATTTTCCATCTTGATATCTTCTCGCATCACATTAGCAATTATTTTAAATGTAATTTCTAGCATGTCTTAGAGCCAAGTGCATTTATGTGCGGACATACCTCTGAAAATATAGTGGAAATGTATTAGTAAATATTATTTGACCTATAAAAATCTGATTTACAGATTTTGAATTTTGAGAATAACTGTATAATAAACAAAAAATAAAATAAACAAAACAATAAAAATGCCCCTACAGAGTTACTTCTGTAGAGACTAATTTCTGGGACTGAAGAGGAAGAGAAAAAATAACATTTGTTTAATATTAATCTATTATAATGTGTCTATCACCTCGGCCTCTCTTTGCCACATTCTAAAGCAGCTACCCTCCTCATCGACCATAAAATTCAAACCTTTCTTTGGAGAAATATGCAATAGTTGGTAATCTTATGTATTCTAAAGCATCTCATTTTATGCCCCCCAAATGCATGATTTACTTTGAATGATAAATATAGCTCTGAAGTGGAGTGTTTCCGGCATTCACAGATCAAATGTAACTGGGGAGGAATAACTCAGATGCATCCTGATGTTTTATATTTCCATTCACTAATATTTGCTTCACACCATATGTCACAGTAACACAAGAATGTGATAAAGTAGAACAGCCCATTGGTTTTCTCTTCCAACATCTGGTCTTCTGAGGAAGTCTATCACGTTAAAGATTCATGTTTAAATCCCCAGATAGATGGGAATAATAAAATGCCTTGCTGAGAGACAGCTAAGGGGTGCTGCAAAGTCTTCTTTTTATCATCAAATTGGCATAAGTGAATACTATGATAATCTCTATGGAATTAAACAAATAGACATAGTAGTCCACTGGACCCTCTCTGAAAAGCCACACACAATGTCCATTTGCAGAGCAATAAAGCGAACTAGAAACCAGATGTCAGCCTTTTATTTGGTGGCCACCCATTAAGCCTTTTGACTCTTTGCTCTGTTCAAGACAGTCAGCCCTAGGGAAACCACATATCTATGACCAATGGCAACATTGTGCTCCTAAAGTTGGCTTGGTTAGTCTCAAAGAAAAGGACCAAGACTGTATCAGCTGAGTTGATGGGCTTTATAACACATGCTAGTCTCTCTAATCCTTTAAAAAAAATAAAGAGAAAAATGTGCTTTTATATTTCCTACTGCCCTGCAGGAATAAATTGGCAATATTTGTTCTCTTCATTTCCACACAGGCTCCTTGTTCAAATCAGTGCGATATGGCTACTATCCCCAACATCTCACAGACGCAACCCACTAAGTTCTCAATTGACCACCATATAAGCTAAACAGTGCAAACCCTTTTCTATCTTTATTTTGCTTCACCACAGCATCTAACATTGTTGGTTACTCTCTCTGGAACACTCTTTTTGTTGCATCAAATGTTGTATATTTCAGCTTTTTTAATTACTCTTTCTAAAACTTTTTTGATTTCTCTGCCCTTTTTTGACCCTCAAATTTTGATGTTGGCAAAGAAGGTCTTAGGCTTTCTTTTTTAAATCTACATTCTCCTCCTGGGTGATCTGAGTTCCTATTAAAATTTCAGTTCCTAATCATCTAAATGCTACTTGTGCCATTGTCCTCATTTGCTGCCCCCGGGTCTGTGCCTTGGGAAGCTGATCTCTGTGAACTACATCACTGATTCTTTGGTTGGTGGTTTATTTTCATCAAGGAAGATAACATCAGGAAATTGGATATTGGGAGGACAGACACTAATTAGTAAGATATAATATCTCTGGCTTCCTCTCTGCTGGGTTCTGGGTTAATAGTAGTAGCATTCCTTTAAGAGACCAAGTTTATTAGGCAACCGCCTCCTCTAACTATAGGTCTTGGCAGGTTTCCGGTACCTTCCCTTTTTCTTTTACCCCTCAGGCCCAGGGATTGTAGTAGCTTTGATTTGTTGCTTATTCCAAAATACTTCCCCATTCTTGCTATGTTCGCTGAGTCCAGCCAAGGACTTCGACTTGTAAATAGTCCATTCATTAAAGTCTTCTCACGTGATCTCTCTCACCATCTATTTGCTACCAGAACTCTGCCCTACACTCTGAGACTGCTCTAATCTGCATCTCAAATCCATCTCCCATGCCTGAGATCAAGATCCACAAAACAAACTCTCGAGTCTACTAACAGACCCATTTGGATTTCCTGGAGATATTTAAATGCTAACATCACCAGCAGTGAACACATCAGCTTCTCCTCTTTCTCTACATTTCCCTTTTTAGTAATGACATTGCGACATGGAAAACTCAATATTCAAGACAGACACATGAAAGTCATGTTTAACCCCACTCTTTTCTTTGATTCTCTTATCCACTAAATGCTAAGTTTTACTAAGTCTGCTCTATTTCTTAAACCCATTTATTTCCCTCATTCTCACTGCCTCTGTGCTAGACCAGACTACTTTCAACTCTTGTCCAGTGTCCCCTGCGTCCCCTGCAATATATTTTCCACAGGGAACCCAGGGTGATCTCTCTAAAAAAGCAAATTTCATTATGTCGAAATTCTGTTTAAAATTTTTTAAAAATAGATTTCTATCATCTTAGATAAAGTCTGGGCTCCTTATCGTGGTTGTGTGCTCACCCACTACCTGACCTAAACTCCAGTATAACATTTATTACACTTTATTATAATTTCCTATTTAAATGTCACCTGCTTCCATTAGCGTGAAAGCCCATAGGACAGGTGCTATGGGTTGCATTCTATTTCTCCAAAATTTGCATGCTGAAGTTCTAATACCAGTAACTCTAAATGTAGCTTTATTGGAAAAAAGGGTCATTGCAGATGTAATTAGTTAAGATGAGGTCATACTGGAGTAGAGTGGGTCTCTAATTCAATGGGACTGGTGTCCTTATAAAAAGGGGGAATTTGGACACATAGAGGGAAGGCAATATAAAGAGATGCAGGGATAAAACAGCTGTTTACAAACCAAGAAAAGAAGCCTGAAACGGATCTTTCCTTCACGGCCCTAAGAAGGAATCAACACTGTCCACACTTTCCTTTAGACTTCTCGCCTCCAGACCTATGATGCCGTCTGTTGTTTAAGCTACCAGTTTGTGACACTTTGTTACAGCAGACCTAGCAAACTAATACAGTAGAGAACATGTCTGCCTTGATTATTATGGTATCCCAAGCCTCTGGCACTGTCTCAAACACACACAGTGGGTATTTCACAAATATCTGTGGAATTATTGAATGAATTCCTGTAACTACTGTGTTGTAAAATACATGTTATATGAGCAGATATTTTAGACCAATTTGATGGAACTTCATTATTGAAGTATCAAGAATATCTCATTAAAACCTCATCACAAGCTGAAAATCAAAGGACAATGTTTTAATCAGGCACCATCGCATTTAATATTAATCAATCAAGCAGGAAAATGGAGTACATTTTCCATCAGAAAAATAAAAAATGGAGGATCATTTCTCAGGAGAAAAACATTTTTTAAAAATTTTTTATTAAGTTTATTATAATAATTGGTTAACATAGTTATATAATTTTCAAGTGTATATTATAATATGACATCTATAGATTCTATTGTGTGTTTACCACCCAAAGTCCAGTTTCCTTCAGCTACCATATATTTGACCCATTTTACCCTGTCTACTTCCTCCCTCCTCCCCGACACCCTAATCTCTGGTAACCACTAGTCCATTGCCCATGTCCTTGGGTGTCTGTTTATCCTGTTTATTTGTTGCTTTTAGGTTTATATCCCGCATTGTAAGTGATATCATGTGATTTTCAACTTTTTCTGTCTGGCTTATTTATTTCATGATTTTTGCATGAAATATTATTGCATGATTTTCTCGCGGTTCATCCATGTTGTTGCAAATGGCAGTATTTCATCTCTTATTATGGCTAAGTAATATTCCATTGTATATATGTACCACAGCTTCTTTAGCCAATCATCTATTGCAGGACACTTCAGTTGCTTCCATGTCCTGGCCACTGTGAATAATGCTGCTATGAACATCAGTGTGAAAATATTGTTTTGTGTATGGGTTTTCAAATCTTTGAGGTAAATACCCAGTAGAGGGATTGCTGGATCATGTGGTAGATCAATTCTTAGTTTTTTGAGGAACCTCCATACTATTTTCCATAGTAACTATACCAATTTGCAGTCCCACCAGCAGTGTATGAGGGTTCCTTAGAAGAAAAACATTTAAAAAATACTATATCAACTTTACCTTATTCCATTCATGAACCCTTCAGGTTTTACTGATCTAAATATAATAAAGCATCTTTATTGTCAGCTGGGACTTAAGCACAGAGGGTGGAAGAGTTTGAGTGGGTTTCTTGTCATTTTTCTTGTATCAGAGGTACTAGGCAAGGGAAGTTGTTTAGTTGCTACTTTATGAGTTTATCTCTTCATAAGTCAAAGCTGAGAGTTTCAGCCCTACCAGCAGAGTACTTATGGGGTGAAGTTGGGAAACCCTGTCAAATTTATCTATTCATTCAGCTTTCCTTAGTGTTCCTAAGGTTGAAGTAGTTCAGCTAGGGTATGGAACATGGATTTCTTAATGAATGGCTAATTCTGTAAGTTTGTGTGTGCTCTAAAAAGGATATCTCTTAACCCAATTGCACATTTTCAAGTTACCTAAGATCTTGGAAACCAGAACCTCTTTGCTATTAGGGACATTCTAGGTTGATATTTCACAAACAAAATAGCTCTTTTTAATTAAATAGAGACTGGTAATGGTGATTAAGTGGTAAATACAATTTGCATTAAATTATGTTCTGAATGGTCATATCTAAAAAAATTAGCCTAATATGACACATTAGTAGTGACTTTGCACTTGGTGACATCAATGATCTGGTCCAATCTCGATTCTTCAGGTGTTAAGTCACATAGATGATATTAGTGTGTGTTTCTTCTGAGATGTCACCAAGATGCTGCCTTCAGCAAATGCAGAGCACTTACATTTTTAGCCACTTTTAATAACATTTCTTTCTTACTAACTGCTATTTTCAACATCTACGGTTAAAATCAAGCCTTTAAGTGCATTTAATGTTTTTCATATCACACTAAGATAACTCAGTACTCCAGCCAAGTCCTCCATAAAGGAAGCTAAATGATAGAAACTTGCTCTTTCTTTCAATAATTTATCTGTCCAAGTCAGATGTCCAACTCATAAGCAGAGAAGTCCTCACACACTGGTATATTCTTGGCCTATATTCTGAACTCTACCACCATCAAAAATGGAATTCTTTTTCCTAATATGTTATTGAAATCACCATTTTCTTGAGGACTCCAGGCCCTTGCTCTAATGACTAACAATGTCTTTACAACCTCACATTTGGCTTCGACTCCCAGCTATGCCCCACACACAGCCCTTCATCCTGTTCATACAGATTACACTCTTACCTTGAACCATTCAGATTTCTATAGCATATCATGCCATTAGCAATGTAGCCAGGAATTTCTGCATTACAGGAAATGGGAACTCAGATAATAACAACAGAAGTAAAGTTTACCTTTGTTGCTAGTCCAGGACTCCCTTCGCTATAACCATGGCCCATAGAATCCTGGTTTATAAACTCTTGGAGATACTTTGATGTCGTGATGATTGCTCTTGTGAACTTCTATCTAAGTCTGAGGTGTAGATTTTGCAAAAGTGTATAAATGTTATTGAATACTTTCTTCATCATAAAATATTTTATAATTCTCTCTCTGTTTTAGTCTCCCATCATCATAGTAATTAGAGGACTGATTGGCACCACTGCTACCTGGAACACAAATTTAGAGATAATTATCCTGGAAAATCTTTTGTAGTTCAACCCTTGTTTGGGCCATTAAGAATTTGGTTTTCCATTACTAGCAAGTATTGCTGTAATCATTCATCTCAGAGAGTCTCTTACTCCATTTTAAAATTTTAAGAAGCAAGGGAAGGAGACTAAGGCAAAAGAGAAGAGTGGAAAAGAAATTTGACTGACTAATCTAGAATTCCTTGTGTCTCCAAAACACTGGGGCTGGTTTAACAGACTTCACAACTTTTTCATGATAAACATCCTTAGCTTCTCACTATCCAGATGGCATTTTCAGGTAGTTTGCCTAGGTATCCATGAATCAATCATTAAATCATTGCATCTAATCAGCATGAAGTAAAATGATCATTTTTAAAGATTCTTAAATATTCTTACTTTGGAGCATTTGGAGCTTTGAAAATACATGCAAAGAATAAGCTGTTCTTGAGTTTTGATATGAATTAGGAGAAAAGAGACTGACGCTGACCTAAATTGTTATTCAAAAGATTTAAGTGTTAATGAATAAAAGTGGAAGCTATAAAAATGTTTATTATATTTTTTTAAAAGAAACACTTTCAATGTCTTACTCTTCTAAACCAAAAAACATAGACAATTACCTCTAAAAGAAAAGGCAAAATTGTTAATAATCATGACATTTAGATAAATTTGAAAGAAAAGAGAAACATTTTCTAGCATAGTAAATTCTTTAAAATGCAGCTAAACTTGCTCTGGCAAAAACATTATGAACTCAGGTATTTTATAAATACATAAATATCATTTAATATTTACCTTTTTTTATTTGTTTAATCAACCAAAATCTATTGAGACCAATAAGCCAACAGTAACCTTTGCGTTTCTCTTATAACGGTGGTACACAGAACCACTAACAGAGAGAAAAATATTTTGCTAACTTAAATGTCTCTGGAGGATGAACAGCTCACAAATAATAATATATTGTTTAGAGAATAGTGGACTGGTTCATCAAATTAAAATTCATTACTTACATTTTCTAGACCATATATCTAATGAAAATAATTAATGTAATCTCTTTTTGCTCAAAAATCCTAAAATTTCTGTCGATACAATTTGAGCAAAAGTAAAACCACTTATGTAAAGTTCTAAAATAAGTTTAGTTAGGTACAATTTACATACTCAAAAATCCACGCTTTTAAAGTGTACAGTTCAGTGTTCTGATATATTCACAGAGTTGTGCGACCATCGCTACTATCTAATTTCAGAACATTTTATCACCCCAAAATGAAACCCTGTACCCTTCAACGGTTACTTTCACTCCTCTTTCCTCCCAGGCCCTGGCAACCACAGTCTACTTCGTCTGTAGATTTACTCCTCTGAACATTTCATGTAAGTGAAAGCATTTACCTTTTAATAAAATATTGAAGGTTAGGATGACAAAATACACGGTAACTACAGGTACTGTAACTACCCTTAAGGGAAGAAAGATCATACCCTGCTATGTTCTCTTTAGACTGATGTTTGAATAATAATGTAAAAATACACAAATCAATAATATGCTATATGCTATATATATAGGCCTTGGTAGACGATCAAATACTAAAAGTCTTCTCATGGTGTGGTCAGTCAACATTTCTCTCAATCTAAAAGAAAGAAAGAGAGAGAAAGAGAGAAGAAGAAGAAGAAGAAGAAGAAGAAAAAGAAGAAGAAGAAGAAGAAGAGGAGGAGGAGGAGGAGGAGGAGGAAGAGGAAGAAAGGAGGGAGGGAGGGAGGGAAAGAAGGAAGGAAGGAAGGAAGGAAGGAAGGAAGGAAGGAAGGAAGGAAGGAAGGAAGGAAGGAAGGAAGGAAGGGAGAAAGGGCAAGAAAGGACAAGAAACAAGCAATTTCTCTCTTCATGTTGACTTCCAAAATATTGTCTGCATGGAGCCTGCTAGGAAACTTGAGAATTGGAACTCTTTAATTAACAAAGGAAAATCAAAGAGAATTTCCAGTAATGACTCAATTAATCCTTGTACAGCAGGGAGTACATCCTAATAGTTGGAGTAAGCCATCTAGAGAGATGCCTAAAATACATTTCTAATTCCAAAGCTTGAAAACTGAGTGACCTGCAGTGATTCTACTCACCTCTCTGTCTTTTAGGTCTCTCTATAGTAAAAATAAACAAGGGAAATCCAATTTAGTTCTATCATGTGGCAAATGTTTAGAATACTTGCATGCTCCACTAACAGTGTTTATAGAGCAGATCAAAGGAAAAGCCTGGAGACCCACAAGGCTATTAATTGCTATGTCCTAGGTCAAGTTTATACTCTTCAGGTTTTCCTAAATGTCGAGAATATTTTCATATTTGTCTTTATTCTCAGATATTTCTACTTTTCTGGATAGGGAGATATTTATCAGTGTGCCTGAGACAGCTTTGATAGTATTAATTTCAGTTTTAAGTCTCTCCCAAGAGGGCTTGTAGGTTCACCTAAGGCTGATTCCAAGGAAGTCCCTTGAGTAACCGTCCTCAGGCCATACACACACATTTTAGCTTCTAGCTGAGATTCCACTGAGTTAAATAATTTGTTGAGGTTGTTTTTAAAAAAAGATGTTCCCAATGGCAAATCTCCAGATAACATCTAAATTATCATTTGTAAATAATGAAGGAAATGTTGCTGTCTCTAGAGCATCCCTTGCAGGCCAAGACCAGCCCTGACAAAGCACAAAGCAAAGCTCTTATCGCAGAGGAAAGACACAATATCCCAAAGGCTCTGTTCCAGAGGCAATATGGTAGCAGAGCTCCAGGGTAGACACAGCTTATGCAGACAGTGGATTTTTCTTGCTTCCTCTTTTTTTTTTTTTTTAATTATTTATTATTATTTACACCTATAGCACCTGGTCTTCCTAGGTGGTCTCCCATCCAGTACTAACCAGGCCCAACCCTGCTTAACTTCCAAGATCAGACATGGGGCTTGTTCAGGATGGCACAACCATAGACCATGGACTGTGGCTCTACTGGGATGTGAACTGAGACCTTCTGTGTGTAAAGCAGATGTGCTAACCGCTACACTATGGAACCACGTCCATTCTTGCTTCCTCTTGACCAATGAAACAATACCTGTTTTTTTTTTTTCTAATTGAAATGCAGATTAAATTTCATCATGCACTACCTGGTACTTTGAAAGTGAAAACTGGTTCTAAAAAAAAAAACCTCATTGAGTGATAATATTATTTATGTTTATTGCTATGTAGAAAGAGTCATGCTGCTTTTCTGCTTTTGACTCTTTATGCATACTTTTTCCTGGTGGAATGCCTTTTTTCCATTTCTGCTTGCATAAAGTTCAACCCTGAAAGAGGAGAGCCTCTTTTGGGGAATTTAGCCTCTTTTGGGGAATTTGCCAACTCTCAGACAAGTTGAGTGCTCACTGGTGAGCACCCAGGCCCTCCTGGGATTCCTATTCTGAACATTTCTCCCTTTGATGCAGGACAGGGTAAATTTCCCTGAGTAGGTGCTGGAAGAGACCAAACCCTGTACCAAGAGAAGAGGATCCATTGGCAGAGAGTGAAGAAAGAATTCAACACACACGTCAAAGTCAGAGTCAAAAGGAAAAATTATTAGAAAAGGGGGAACACTCCACAGACAGCATGGTCTCCTCTCAGAGAGAGTGAGAAGGACAGTGAGAGAGAGAATAAAGGCACTGAGAGGGACCCTGAGTGTTCAGGGAATTCAGTTTATATCTCATCCTTTAGTTCCTGTGAGTTATTGTTTAAAAGACATTATCAACCCATTTCCTTTGATGTGGACATACAGGGAAGAAGGGGAAGAGTATATAGTGTGAAAAGATATGTGGAGTGAAAGGCCTGCTGGCAGTTCCCAGCCTTTAATCCATAGGTTCCCCCCATGTTTTTAGCCATAGGGAATGACTCTTGGTTCCTGTTTCCTCTTCACCTGCTTGGGGAATGGGTTTTCAGAACTGGTTGTTCACAATCGCAGTAGAAATATTCCTTCATTCTGCAGGTGCCCTCTTGGTCTGGCTGCAGGGTTGATCAACACATTGTAGTCTCTGATTGTGGCTTGATTAACATTTTTAATTTTCTTGCCTCCTCCCTACATTACCACTCTAATATAATGTTTGAATTCTTCTCTCAAACACTTGACTGTAACCTCCCTGAAGCAGAGGACAGATGACATCACCTTGGTATCTGTAGGATCTTTAAGGTCAATGGCTAGCACAGAGGTATACTAAAATAAACATTTTTGTTGAATTAATGTACCTAATGTTGTCCAGCAATAAATGCCCTCGACAAGTAACATAATTTAGATTTACATATCGTATTAATTACTTCAGCATTTTCAAGACACGCACATAGATAATGAATGTCTAAAATGTAGATAATGAACTATCTATGTTTATTTTTCCTTAGTTGACTTCTGACTCAAATGTGCTTTCTGGAGCCATAATTTGTTCACATTTGTCTTCTTTATTAGACCACAGGCTCTTTGAAAAAAGAAACACTGTCCCGCTTCCTGTGACTATCAGACATAATAAATATTTTTTGAATAAATGAATAATCAAATATGAAAAGATGACAGAAGACGCCCATGCCTAGTCAGAGGTCATGGCTATTGTGGATTGACTCAATAGCTATGCAGTTAATCAAATAGAAGTGAAAACTGGAGTTAAGAAGGCAAGAGTGAGATTGGATCTGGGCTAAGGATGTTTAGGAATCTAACGATAAAATCCTTCCACAGACTAAGTAACAGCAGCCAAAGTCAGGATAAAGGAAATTATCCCTTATATAAACACGTTGCCATAGAAATAGGGGTTGCAACTCTACACTATAGAAGGGTTAAAACTTTATTTACTGATGAAAGAGGTGTTTTATTCAGCTGAGAAGCAGAAAAACAATCTTGAGCTATCTCAATGCAGGATATGGAAGAGAGCCAGTCTAAAGCACAGGTCTATAATAAGCAGTTTCCCAAGTTAAAAAACAAAACATGTTTTTTGGACATGGTACAAAAAGGAAGACATAGTGACATGATCAATTAATTGTATTCATAGACAATACCTGAGAATCACAGAAATGAGGCTGGAAAATCCCTTCCTATTGAATAGGTGTATTCATTTTCAAGCAACTTGGCTTCCTTCTTAATCCTGGTCCATTGCCTATTAGAGTAGAGCATCATTTCAGAGGCCTGAAGCACCCAGCCCAGATACTCTGACAATGCTGGCATGCCTCTCCATTTCATAAAGCACAAGACATCAGAGCATTTGTACTGCACCAACTGGAGACTAGACCCTTTACCCCGATGCTTATGTATTCTTAAGGTACAAAAACCCTTATACACAAACACTTGGAAAACACATGGGGGAATTACTGGCCAAGGTGCTACATAATACAGCCAGCCACAATTACCAACAGAGCCCTCTTAACACCGTACATGTTTTGTTGAGAAAAATTAAAAAGCTACTCAGGTATGAAAGCCATTTCTCTTTTGATTGTTGCCAGCTGCAAATTGCAGTGACGTAGACCCAAGTTAGCAGACACTCTACTCTCTCTCTCTCTCTCTCTCTCTCTCTCTCTCTCTCTCAATTCCCTCTTCAGTTAAAGCTCAGAAACAACATGATTTAGCATTGAATCCTAGCAAGTAACTAGAAATGTTTTTTCTTTCTTCCCTGCTTCTTCCAGTTGGCCGATGGGTATAGCAAGTTGACTGAGTCTGCTCTCAGCTCCATCAGAGAGTGTTGATGAAAAATTAAAAGACAGAAAGATGTTTTGGTTTTTTTTGTTTGTTTGTTTGTTTGTTTGTTTTGGTATCTAGTGCATAGAGCATTGGCAGGGAAATCTTCAGAAGAGGAAAATATTCTTCAGAATTACTGCAATATACTACCTTTCATCAAAAGTGTTTACGATGATTGAAATGTACTCACAAATTTTCTCTTAAAACCTCGGGGATTGGGATTCTAAAGTATCCTTAGAGCAAGTTTGTAGATTACAAAAGCATCTGTTACCTAGACCAGTGCTGATGCAATCACTTGTGCGTAGGACCCTCGTATCACCATATTTTTTTCCCCTGCGGTCTGAGAAATGTCAGAGAGAATCAGATAAGGCACCAGCCTCTGCTCTCTAAAATTTAAGGGGCACTCTAAAGTGTATAATGGTGGTGGTGGCTTGTGAGGGGAGAACTTCAAGGTCATAAAATAGCAACAACAACAACAACAACAAAAGCCTTAAAATTGAGACACAAGTAATGTACTCCATTATTCCTAAATTCCTAATGAAGATATTAGCTAATATGATCCATTCTTTTTTTTTTTTTTTTTTGGTGAGGCAACCAACCCTTGGTTGACCTCACAGATTGCAAGGACCTTGTCAGTTTACAATCCCTTATTTTTTTATTTTTCACACCTACAGCACCTGGTTTTTCTAGGTGGTCTCCCATCCAAGTACTAACCAGGCCCAACCCTGTTTAGCTTCTGAGATTAGATGGGATGGGCTCGTTCAGGGTGGCATGGCTATAGACTAATATGATCCATTCTTAATAGATATTTAAGAAAACTGCTAGATTTCAGAAAGTCAAAATGATTTATTAGTCTTTCTCTTGTCTTAAGAATTATCTCTAAATGGATAGTTTCCTTTGTGTGCCTCAATTTCCGTCTCAAAGTTTTCATACAGGCATTTTCTGTTGAAACCTTTCATAAGCTGTCAGGTATTCTGAAGATATTTGACAGAATAGATGGTCCTCCTCTCCATTAGTTCCTCTGGCCTGTTTTTGAGTACCCCTGCCACGTCACACATACCTTTTGGAGTCTTCTAGGACCCTTCGTCCTATGGCACTGCACTCTTGTCATGAGATCCCTCTGGACACCTGCTCCTGCAGGCCCTGACCTGGCTTCATTCAGAGATAGAAACAATGAGATGACCCCTGACGAAAGAAAGAAAGAGAAAGAGAAAGAGAAAGAGAGAGAGAGAGAGAGAGAGAGAGAGAGAGAGAGAAAGAGAGAGAGAGAGAGAGCGAGATCTAGACACGACCTCCTCTCCGAAGAAAGAAGAAAGAAAGAAAGAAAGAAAGAAAGAAAGAATAAAAGAAAAGAAAATGAAAACGAAAAATAAAAAGAAAAAAAAGAAAAAAAGGAGGGGTGAGCTTTGATATTAAACTCTCTTTCTTATTTCCTGGACTTTGGCCATTATTTAAGCAATGTTAGTAATTTTCTCTTCCTGCAATATTCCATCCTTGTAGGCCACCTGATATTTGGGTTGTAAAATGATGCTTCTGACTACCCAGAACATTGATTCTGGTGCCAGACAACCTGGATTAAATTTAGTTCTAATCAGGACTAGCTTTGTGATTTTGGGTAAATTTTACTTAATCTCTGTCTGCCTCAGTTGCCCCATCTGTAAAATGTAGTTAATACACTATTTTTATTTTATAGGATTTAGTATGAGAACTAAACTTTCTGAGTTTTCCACAAACCCTACGTTTATTTCATCATAGGCCCAAATACTTACCTCATTACACACCTCATCCCTAATGACATCATAATTTACATTTAAGTATTTTCAGAGTCCTCATTGCCTACCACAAATCTAAATCTAAGTAATAAGTGTGATGTCATATAAAACACTAAGATTAAACAGATAACCAGCAGGAATATTTCTTAAAACTAGAGATTCTTCTTCCCAAGTTTTTCATGAGAGATTTAGAACCCAAACCAAGAGATAAATCTTTATTCCTCTCTCTGTGCCCAGAAAAGGAGACAGCAAAAAAAGCAGATCTGTCTCTGAGGAACTCGTAATTCATTTTTTCCAATGAACTGTGATAACACATGCTCTATTTAAGAACCAAAAGTACTAGAAGTTTCAAAGCAAATTTTATATTAGACCATGTAAATAGTGTGAGTTCAAGATAAGGAGAGCTGGTATGTCCTAGAGGAGGCCAGCAGTTCTCATGTCCTTGCCCAAGTTCAACAAGAAAGACAGAAGGAAGACAAAGTACTGCCATCTGGCTGAGTATGGGAAAGTCTAGAGTAGCATAAATAGTCATGCAAAGTTTTGTTCTAATTACACAAACTTTTGTTTTTAAAAAAGTGCATAATATCTGCAAGTTTTAAATTTAAATTTAAAGGACTGAAACATATACTTATGCGCGCGCGAACACACACACACACACACACACACACACACTCTCTCTCTCTCTCTCTCTCTTCAGTTTTTCCTGACATATCCATTACACATTATTACAAAAAACAAATAGAACTTTTTTTATCTGGCTAATGCTTTACAGACTCATTTATAATTTGATGCTATCTGTTCTATGTCTCTCAGTGTTTCTGCTTTCGGAGTTTTTCCTGCCCTTTGTAAATCTAGAATCAGTTCTTCTTCCCCCTTTAAGATTGTTTTTAATTTTGCAAGCTAAAAAGGCTTCATTTCAAACATCTGTAAATCTTCTTGCCAGTCATAAGTAAAACTATTAAATAATTTTGTATCTAATCGAATTGATCTGGATGGCCTCTCACTGAGCATCTCCACTTTCTCCTTCAAGCCTCTTCCTGCCCATTTTCCATTCCACACCCTGCCATAGGTTACTATTTATCGATGATTTTTACATAGAAATCTGTCAACGTATGTTTGATCCATATGCTCATGTAGTTAATGAGTAGATATTATTTTGAAATTACTCTGTAAGATTTAAGACAGGAGGAAAACCAGGAAAACCCTTTTACTTTTAGAAAAAATACTGGAAGATAAACTGCTGAAGATTGTATAGATTTGTGAATGCCCACTGGGCATTATTTTCAGAAAAGGGACCCTGACAAAAACAGGAAAAAATATTTTGCTGAATTACTTGTTGCTTTCTCTCTTCCCTCTTTCTACTTTCTCTTCCTCTGCGTTTTTTTCAGACTAGAACTTTCTAAACCTGGAACCTTCATCAGAAGAGACGTTCGTTATTTATTTTGGTGATTTATAAAAGTGCCTATTCTTTCTCTGTGACAACTATTCACTGAATTTTAAAATTAAACACAGATTATATAAGTACGTCACAATGGGCAGCATTACATTAACTCCTTGTGACACCACTGAGCATAAATTGATCTGGCAAGCTACTGGAAATGAGGAAAAACTACCAACCAGCCAAAGCTAACCAAATAAATGTGTTTTGTATTGAGACCCATTAAAGGCAGATTTCAAAAGGAACTGCAAAGGTAAAGCTTTTTTTTTTTTTTTTTTTAATTTCGTTGCAAGTACCAAGACACCTTTTAAGTAGCTGTGGCCATTTAATACCCAAGGATAACTTAAAATGTGATAAATATTGGTTTGTCTCTCTCAGAAACAATCACATGGTTTATACCATCTAAAAGAATATATGAAGATTTTGACTTCCCAGCCACATGGGGTGTTATGAGTTGTTCTCTAATGTAAACAACTGGAAACTTAAGCAAAATAAATGAAAGAAAAAAATAATTTTCAGTCTTTGGAAAACAGGCAGCACAGGACTATGATTTCTAAGAGAAAGAAAACAAATCAGATTTTCTACTTAGAATCACCATCCAGATTTTTATGGAGAAAGATGGAACACAGCGTTTTTATTGTCTTGAGGAGACAGACAGCTGGAATTGTGGACACAGTTCCAGAGAGAAGAGAACTTTGCAGTGCCAGAGCTTTGGAAATCTGCACAGGGTACCTTTGAATCTACTATTGAATATTAAGCATAATGATGAAAACATGTCATTAAGTGAAAACTCACAGAGCCAGACAAAGAATTCTCGGGGAGCTATAATCAGAACAATACCCAGAGCTTAATTAAATAAGGCTTAGGCCCCTTTGAATTTTAATCATCCGGAGTAGTGCATTCAGCAGTTGGGTAAAACTAGCCCTATAACAAAGGCCACACAGACTATTAATAATAAAGCTTAAGAAATGATGGAGCTAATCTGCAAATAACCCCAAAGCCTGCCAAAACGTTTTCAATGCTCTGTGTAGGAGGACAAAAAATCAAAAACTAAAAACAACAAAAAAGAAAGACCCTAAATAATATCATATTTACAGTATCTAACATTCAAAACAATAATTACTAGCCATAAAAAAAAATGAAGGAAAATGTGACCAAGAGCCAGGTGAAAAATCAGTCAATACAAATCAACCAAAAAAAATGACAGAAATAATAAAATTATCAGGGGAAAAAAAACTTTAAAACTAGCATTATGAATGTATTGGCTGGCCAACAGATAAATAAAGAATATGAAGATAACCTGGAGGGAAAGGAAAGACATCATCAAGTTCCACGTAGAAATCCCAAAGAAGAAAAATACAATATCTAAAGTAAAAAAATTCAGTGTATGATATTAACAGCAGATTAGATTCTGGCAGAAATAAAATCGGTGAATTTGAAGACATTGCAATAGAAACAATCTAAAATGTAACACACAGATGAACGACTAAACAGGAGATACAACCTTCGTGACTAACGAGACAATATTTAGTGGTGTAGCATATGTGTATGTAGAGTTCCAAGAGGACAGAGAAAGTGTGTGGGGGGTGTGAAGAAATAATGTCCTTAAATTTTCTAAATTTGATGAAAACTCTGAATCTACAGATCCCAGAAGCTCAATGAACCCCAAGAAAAATACACACATAGGCACATTTACACCCAAACATAGACACACACATATACACAATCAGACCAAGCCACAGCATAAATAAACTCCTGAAAACAATGATAACAAACTTTTAAATCTGCCGGAGTGAAAAAGATGTAGTACAGAGGAATGAAGAAAAGAATTACTACAAACATGTCAAGGAAAATGAAATACACCAAAAGAAAATGAAAAACCACCTTAAAGCTGGTAAAAAAAAAAAAACTATCAAATTAGCATTCTAAATCGAGCAAAAATATCTTTAAACATAAAGGCATAATAAAGACATATTTACACACACACAAAAAAAAACCTGAGATAATTTGTTGCCAGCAGCCGTGATGTTCAGAAATGATAAGAAAGTTTTTCAGGCTGGAAAAAAAAAATGATTCCAGATGGGAATTAGGATCTAAAATGACAAATATGTGGCAAAAATGAAAAGCTTTTTAAATCTCACATTCAAACTTCATTACAAGTTATTGATTTTTTAAAGCAAAATTATAACAATGAAAGGTACGGTTTATAATATGTAGAACTGAAATATTTTACAACCCTCATACAAATGATGGGGAGAAGGAGAGGAAAACATACTGTCATATCTTTCTTATGTTATATGTGAAATGGCATTATATTATTCGAAAGCAGACTGAAGTAAGTTAAAGATACATATTGTACATCCTGGAGTGAGTGTTAAAAAAAACACACAAATAAAAACAAAGGAAAGGCGGCGGGGGGGGGGTCTAATAAACCAACAAATGGCAAACATTTTCAGTTATTCTCTGTGGTATCAGGTCTTCAGGTTACCTGAGCTCTCTCCCTCTGTGGGTTAAGGTCCATAGTGATAAAAAGTGAGACAGGTGGACTTTTAGATCGAAAATCTGTGATACTTTAGACACTAAAGCATTTGGAAATAGAAATCTCTATTAGGATCAGTCTAAGGACATAAGAGAAATATGTCTTTTGTCTTTGTTATTACTACTATAGAGAAGGTTTTTGTTTGTTTTTTTGTTTGTTTGTTTTTAATTAAAACAATTAACTTCTTTGAACTCCCATCTACCAATTGGAGCCCTAACCCACTTCTCATGGCTTTTTAGTTCTTTCATCCAGAAATGAAGTGTTTTATGCTGGTTTAATATAGTGGGCACCTCTTCACTGAACAAAGTTTTTGAGTACCTTGTTTTTTCCATACAGGGTTATCATGGGGAGGCCCTTTCACTTCTCCATATTTGTATTTTCCATTGATTTCTCAAGTTCAGTGTTAAATGTTTTCTTCTATAAGTCTTTTCTCTGGTCACAAGAATCCTCCCCTATTGAATGATAAGGTATGCAGTATTTTGAGATTGGCTTTTTTTTTTCTTTCAGCATAATCTGTATGATTATAGATTATCCCCTGAGATCTATCCAAGTTGTATGAATCAATAGCCCATCCTTTTCATTACTATATAGTATTCCATTGTGTGAATGTACCAGTTTATCTATTTACTCAGTAAAGGATCTGGTTATTTACAGCTTTTGGCTATTATAAATAATGCAATTATGAACATTCATGTGAATGTGTGAAGAAACATTTTCATTTCTCTAGGATAAATACCAGAAGTGCTATTGCTGAATTGTCTGGCATATGCGAAATTTTAAAGTGCATCTTTCCTTTAATTTTCCTACTCTCAAATTGTTTTCTTTTTTACAAACCAAGTTTCTCAATAATGCTATGTTTATATTCCCCATCAGAATACGAGTCTTCCAAGGGAGGGCCTTGCTTTGATAATTATTGCATACCCAGTGATTATGTCCATCACAGGGTAGATATGAACTAATTTTGCTTGTTTTTTTTTCCTCAAAATATCCAAGATTGCTTGAAGTCACACTGATGGATCAATCACTCATATTTACAAAGAAATTAATCACTCACCTTTACAAAGAATTTACTAAGTGCAGAGAGCCAGGTGGTGCCACTCTGACCAGCAGTTATCTGGGACAAGAATTTCATATTTCAAAGCAACTCTGCTCATCAAAACCACCATCCTGATTTTCTATTCAATCTCTCTTACATACCAAGTATAGTGACCAGGTGGTAGCTAGTTAATTTTAAATCTCTTTTATTGTAAAAGGCGAGTCTTTAATCAAATCTCAAAGGAAGTAAAGGATATGCTGTAATTGAGAGTAGGAAAGACATTTAAGATTTATAAGCAGAAATAAAAACATTCTTAATGAGAACAAAAGGTTTAAAGAGAATTTGACTCTTAAAAATGTGCCAATTTAATGAATTATTTTAATTAATAAATACAACTAATCTTTTTAATTAATAAAGGTAACTAATCAATTTAATCTTCCTCTTGACATTTCAACTGGCTTAATAAGTGTTATTTAAAAAAAAAATAACAAAGCATAGCTTTTGCTTTTGCCGTTGCTACTTATGGTATTCCCTTGATATCTCCACTCTTTCACTAAATTAGAAATTATATTGGGGGGCATCCTTAACCCCTAATTTGAGTATGAGTATTTGAGTGTTTGCATAATAGGAGATGCTTTATGTGCTACTGGTTATAGGTTCACCAATACGTGTCACAGGCATCAAGAGAACTAGCCACGGCATCCTTAGACCAGAACGAAGCTATATGCGCCAGATGAAATAACTTGCACATATTGACAACATGATATCAGTTAAAGTGCCTCAATATTTTCTATTCCTCATCTCTGTGTAGGGACTTGGGAGATAAAATGGGTGAAAAATCTTGAGAAAGGGACAGTGCTTGGAATTAACACCTTGCTATCTTTTCGTAGAAGCAAGTGTATCTCTTTCTCTCTTTTCCTCTGAAGTTGCATATTATGTTTCAGTGATTTTTCACTTGAAACGGGTATTAGGGAAGTGATGCTATTGTCAAAATAAAGTCACGCCGAGGCTCGGCTAGCTTAAATAGGAAGCAAACACAAAACTGAAGGTGAATTCAGGTCTCTTTATTTACAAAAGCGGTCATTTTCTCTCCATATGCAAGCTGGGTTGATCTAGACATAGAAAACCAAAGACATACACTTCAACCAAAAATAGTCTTATTCCCATATGAGAAGCCCCAAACTTGAGGATTGCTCTTTCAACAATCTCTCCACATTTTAGGTATGAGTTTAGGGAAGACTGATTTCAGCTGCAAGGGATAAAGATGCTCAGATAAGAGTATCTTTGAATTTATTGCTCTCAGATATAAATGATTCTGGACATAAGCATTTCAGAGCTCTATACTAGTAGTCCATGATTATTAAGAAACTCATGCTCCTTATATTTTATTGTTCTACCATCTTCAACATGTAACTTCCACCCTATGGTCCAAGATGACTTAAGCAGCATGACATCTACAATTCAGAAGCAGAGTGGAGAACAATCTTTCAAAGTTCTCAGCCCTGTCATTTGAGAACATGTCCTAGTAGATGCATGTGACACTTCTATTAATATATAATTGGACAAAAATTAGTTCCTTTGTCATACTTAGTTTCCAGGAAGGCTGGGAAATGTAGTTCACATTTTGAGTGGTCATATATCCAACTAACATTCAGTGATTCTATTATGAAAGAACAGGGGAGAATGAATCTTGAGAGATCAATAGCAATCTCTGCTACAGGTTCTACCCGGTAGTGAGCTATCCTTTATGGCTGCGCCAAATCTTTTCAAAATGCTGTCTTTTTTTTTTTCTTCCTATAGTTTCCATCATTGTAAATTTCTGGTGAGAGTAGCTGAGAGGCAAGAAATGAGGCTGAAGAGAGGGCGGAGGTACAATTGCGAAGGGCTTCATGCATCATGTCAAAGACTTTGGATTTTATAAGGATAGGATTTAGGTTTATTTGGAACTTAGATACAAAAGACGATAGACAGAAAAACAGGTAGATATACAGATATGAATATAATGCTTTTGATTACCAACTATGTTTAAAGTTATTTTAGCATGGAGGCCAAGACAAAAATAAAACCGACATCCATTGCTCTTAAGGAGTATATAATTTTGTAGATAAAAGGTGTCCATAACTAAAATCCAATGCAAAGTAATAAAAGTTTATAGCCCCTTTTAATTTACAGAGAACTTCCACATAAAGGATTGAGTAAACGATTAAAGCAAAGAGACAGAGTCTGAAAAGGAAAGGATGTTCGGGGAAATGAGTAGTCTGTTTTGACTGAGCAGGAATATTGTGGGGAGACCTAACAAAATAAATTTAAAATATATTGAGGAATGTATATTCCTCATTTCTGAAAAATTAGAAACAAGAAATATAAGACTTGAGGATTTCTGAATATATACATTGAGGCTTACTTGCAATTATACAATCTTTACTTAACTAGATACTGGGATTTTGTAGGTACTTCAGATTCAGATGGTGTCAGCTGACATGATAGGAAGACTAGAAGGTCCCAAATGATCTCACTTACATTGCTGGCAGTTGGCACTGACTACTCACTGGGAGCTCAGTGAGGGCTGTCAGCCAGGAGCTTTAATTTGTATCCTCTTGAGCATCTCCCTGGGGCTTCTTGGGTATTCTCAGAGCTTAGTAGTGAGGATCTAAGGAGTGTCCCTAGTAACAAAGGTGAAAGCTATAGATATTTTAAGGATCAGCCTCAGAAGTTACATAGTATAATATCTACCCAATTCTATGTCCAAAAAAACATAGGAGCATGCCAAATTTAAGGAGAAAGGATATACACTCCGTGGCTTGATAAGGGAGCAGGAAGATCATATTGCAAATAAGTAAATGGGATGGGAAATACAGTTGTAAACATCTTTGTAAAAACAATCTATCATTATCCCCTGTCTATAAGCATTCACATTCCTCCCACATGAAAAATATTCCCACCCTATCCCCAAATTTTTATCTAATTTTAACATCAGGCTCAGACTCAAGGACCAAGATTTTCTCATCCAACTTAGATCCAGCTAAGAATAAATCTGTTGGGTGCAGAAACCTATGAACTGTCTATCTCATTCCTATGCCCAACAAACAATGGGGAGATGGGTATAAAATAATCATAATAGACATTCCCATTCAAAAAGGGAAAACAGGCACCACTTAGCTGTCACTGTTTATAGACATTCTGATATCCAGCCAGGCACATGTTGCTAATCTTCCGTGCTCCAGCATCAGGAAATGGACATTGATTAGGATTCAGTTCTGCTCCGTGTAAATGATTCTTCTTGGTTTTTGGCTCTTCCCTCTAAGTCATCCTTTCTTTTCCATAAGAAATGGACCATGTTGGTAGCTGAGAGGTTTTCTCTCTCTGCTTTCTGACCATAGAATGTTAGAGGTCTGGAAGCTGTGGTGAATTTTGAATGATTTGAGTCTCTTTTAGTCCAAACTGGCAAGGCTTCCTTCTAACAATTCTCTTACAAACTTTGTTGGTTTTCTTTACTTATAGTCCAACCTCAAAGCCAATGCTATGTGTTTTAGGTTTATATTATGGCTGTGATATAATATGCCCTACCTCTATACCGCTCTAAAACATAGTTACTTAAAGCAGTAAAAAATTATTACGTATCAAGATTCTGTCAATTGACTATGTGTTTCTTCTGTTTCCTATGGTGTTAGTTGGAATACCAGGATAATTGGGAAATCCAAAATGGCATCGTTCACATGGCTGGCAGCTGCTACCAGCTGCTTGTTGATAGCTCATCTGGCGGTGTTAGCTGGAGGTCTTGGTTACCCTTTACGCGGGCCTTTCCACATACCTCAGCTTTCTGACCTGTTTTATCACATTTAGTTTATCTCTTACTTTAACATGATGAGGTAGATAGGGTCACCTTCATTCATTTATTTATTTAGCAAATAGCATCAATGAGTTGAAGCTGTATGCCAGGAACTATGGTTGATTCATGAGAATAAAAGTCAATTAGGACACAATTCTGGCTCTAAAGGAGTTTATATCTAGTGTAGGAATTACTTATAATGCAAATCATATATGGGGAAACAAGTTAAAAGAGGTTAAGTATATTGCTCTTTATCTAATAGCTGATTCAAGATATAAACCTAGATCTGCCTGACTTCGAAAATTACATTTTTAATGCAGCACAACTGAGTGTTTAACTTATATTAACTGAACATTAACATGTTTCCAGACCAGTGGTAATGAAGATTTGGAAGTTGGAAATGAAAGAAGGATCAAATGCAAAAATATTGTCCAGGTAGAATAGATAGGAATTGATGACTGCTTAGATGAGGTAGATAAGGCAAACTGAAGAATCAAAGGTGATTCTTATGAGATTAAAGTTAAGAAATCAGAAGGAAAGATTGGTAGTAAAAAACAATTTCATTTGTTCTATCCATGTTTAGTTTGAGGGACTAACTAAACATAAAAATATTATCCAGCAAGCAAAATAAAAACAAAAAATCTTTTACTTATTTAAAATTTTTGAGCATCTACTATATGTCTGCTTCTGGCTAGTAGAATAAGAAACCATATCCTTAATGTCAACAGTCTAATAGTCAATGCAGAGACAATCCTACAGGCAAATGATTTCACTTTGATATGATAAAAGCCACAACAAAAGTCAATACACTCTAGGTGCAGGGAACAAAGGAGAAAGTAAAGATGATCCTAGGAGAATTAAATTTATATAGATGACTATTACACAGTATGGGTGCAAGTGCTAAGGGGAAGGAAAAAAAGATGGCCCAGGACAGTCATTCAAATGGGGGGAGGTGAGAGTTCAAAGAGGTAAATAGAAGGAAAGTCCAAGAAGTAGAACAAGAACCAGCCACAAAAGTCAAGGGAAGAGAAAATTTCCAAAAAGTTGCTCTAATCCTGGAATAGTCAGAGACAGCTTAGTGGTATGAGATGTGGTTGGGAGATTTAACATGCAGTTGATGGAGGGCCATCAAAGAGGATGAAGACCAAGAAGAAATTGTTTTATTGGGCTTGAATTAAGTTCTTTCTGTTTATATGGAAATCAGATAAACTATGATAATTCAATCTTTCAAAGACATTAAAATGACTTCCAGACAAGCAAATATATTGGTTATATAGCTCTATCATAATGACTCATATCCCAGGAAGAAATAAATGAACTATAAGCTGAATGAGAAAGAAACACTTAGCTAAGATAATTAAGTTAGCTTGGCTTAATTGAGGGTTCAGAAGCTCCAAGTTTTGGAATGAAAATGGTAGAGGATAAGCTTGTATTCAAATATGGAAGGAAAATTTCAGGTTAAAAACTAAAGATACCCAAGGATTAAATGTCTGAACTGTCCCATTTTGATTTCTTGCTGTGCCAAAAGAAAATTTCATCATGAATAGAAATAGCCAGATGTTTAGAAGGTACAGGACAATCATTCATTTTTAAACTTTCTATTCTATATAAGAACCATTTAACCAAAACATACAAGCACTTATAACAGGATGTTAAAATGGGGCTTTTGTGTTTCAGTTTCGCCCAAGACCCCAAAGACTAGGAGTAAAATGATAGGTGCCAAACACCTCCAAACTCTAAAATGAGAAGCCAGGCCATATATGCAAGACTTGCAAAAGAAATATTCTGGAAACTTACTTTGGAAACCCCTTAACATAATGACTGCCTCACAGATATTTAAAAGATTGGAGAGGCCAAGAAAGAGGACTATTTTTAGAGAAAATTTCTTTGGAGAGAGTTATTGGAATGCTCTGATCACAACCATTTCTGACTCAAACACACATACCTCACCACTGTGAGGGAAGAGAGAGGAGTCTTGGCCCCTTACCTCAGGCCAAGTGAGCAGAGGTGAAGGAAACTGCTCAGAAGAGCTTGACCTTGGTCTCTAGAAATTTGTTGTGATGCATAGACTGATACCATATCCATTTCAAGAAAAGTCCAAATGTGGGAAGTGGTGGAAGCCGCCTTGGTAAATAGCAGCACTCAACCCCATGTTCCCCATGGATTAATTGCAGGGTTCCAACTGGGATTCAGAACAAAACTCAAGAGGGCTGCCTACTGGGAAGATGGGACTCCAACAGAAGAGACCACTGGATGCCCATGGTCTCAAGAGGAATTATAAGCAGACAACTAGAAGAGAAGTGTTGCCTTAACCTCGGAAATGTAGCAAGAGGTTCCCAGTGGGGAAATCTTTCAGAAAGACATAAAGGCTCCCCAAGAGATAATGAGCCAGCTTTGGATGTCCGCCATGCTCACAATGTGAGATCATGACTGTATGACAGTACTAGCTAGCTATGTTGAACTTTTCCCGCCCCTAATACATCTTCTTCCTCTCACTGTTCCTCTCCGTCACCTTCTCAAGCTAATGTTGGAGTAAGGTAGAATAGGTGCCTTAACCTCAAATGAAGCTTAGAATCTTGATTATTATCATGGACTAGCCATTTTAATTAAAAAATGAGATTGTTCCTGAGTTTAGGAATAGGAGAGACAGGTTTTCTTTTTATTAGTTAAGAGCCATGAGACTTGCCCAAAGTATTATTGAAGGCCCAGGGAAGAAATAGTCTATGCAGATGTTTTAAAAGGGTGTTGTTGTTGTTTTTTTCTTTTCTTCACATACTCTAAGGAGTCTCACTTGTTCGTTGTAATTTTTATACCTAGATTGTGTTCATTTTAGTACAGTATAACATAATGATGAAAGGTGCCACTGGCAGAGTAAGACCTTCTAGATTTCAATGCCAGGTCCACCACCCACAAGCTGTGTGAACTTGGGCAGGTGACCTAGCCATTGCAAACATTCTTTCCTGGAAAGCGGAGACTATAATTATACCTACATCACAGGGCTGATGCAAGGGCTGAAGAAAACCATATAGGTAAATTGCCTAGTACTATGCCTACCATAGTCAGTACTCTACAATTAGTAGCTATTATTATTATTATTGTTATTTATTATTATTATTAATTTACCAACAGTCATAGTAACCTCTTTTTCTTTGTCCCCAAGGGCTTATTGGTTGATATTTGCCTGTACTAACTGTTACTAAGTTTCCTACTACTTACTAAACTCATCTATTGGATGTAAATTTCTAGCTCCCTCTGAAGTAAAAGTTCAAAGTTCGCAAGTCCTTTTAAGCCCCTCAGCTACACTTTAGGATGGGGAATGCAAAGTACCACATGCAATTGGAAACTGCAGGCAGAACTTGAGCAAGCAGAAAGTGATTACTTTGTCTGGCTTCTCCCCAGTTCCCTGCAGAGGAAAAAGTCCTCTGCACCCTTTGTAGAAATGGTGCAGGATTTTAGAAGACTTCCAGGCTCATAGTGATTTTCTGCCACTTTTAAGGGAATAATTTTTCTGAAATTCTAGTTGCACAGGGCACATGGCATTCTGATATTTTAAAATATTTCAACTTATTTTATAAGGATGGTTGTCAAGAGTTCTTCCTTATGGGTAAGGAAGGAAAAATCAACATTAATTTAAGCTGAATCTTCTTGAAAGTCATCTTGAAAAGCATCAGATAATCACTCTTAGGTGTTTCCTCCAAAATTTGAAAAGAAAGGAGCCCATCAAAATTAATATGCAATAATAGCCAGGGATACTTGCTCAAAATTAAAAAAAAAAAAAAAGTAGTATGCATATCCAGCAGCTATTGCTTCTGCCTAGCTGCCCCTGGGTATCACTGTGCTATAGGGTCTTAGCACTGAAAGAGGCCTGTGTGGGTCATTTACATGAGCCCCTTCTGTCTTGCTCTCCTGGTGTTCCATCTTAACTCTTCCAAGTGATGATCCCTAGCTTCTGCAATGAGTCGTTTGACTTCCCGAACATTCATTGCATTTAGTGTTGTCTTTTAGAGATGTAATATCTTTATATAGTTCAAAATTTAAAAGACCAGAAAGGGTAAACAGTAAAATGTTTTCATCTTATCCTTATTCATAGGCAACCGTTGGCTCTTCCCTAAGGTAACTAATTTAACAGGTATTTAATATGTTATTAATTTAAAACGTATCTTTTCAGAGCACAGACTTGGAACAATAATTGTGTGTGTGCTTCCTTCTATTACACAATTGCAACATATTACATAGCAGGTTTTGCACCTTGATTTTTAACCTAAAAACTCATCGTAGCAATTATTTCCTTTCCATACATAAAGAGCTTTCTCATTCTTTTTATAGCTGTGTAGATTTCCATCATATGCTTGTGTCATAATTTATTTAACTAGTTTTCTATTTGTAGACATTTAGATTGTTTCTGATATTTTGTTATTGCAAACAATGCTGCGATAATTTTGTATGAAGGCATTGTACATATGTGTGTGAGTACATCTGTAGATGAAACACCAAAAGTAAAATTGCTGAGTAAAAGGATATATGAATTTGTAATTTGGAAGTGTCCACATAAAGGTAATGAGCACACACACATACACTCATGTCACATGGTATGGGAGAAAGTTAGGTTTACTGGGAAAACAGAGATGGTAGGACTAGCAGTCTATATAAGTGTGGCCCAGTAGGCTGGGCATAGCTAGATACACCATGAAAAGTGATCCAGGAAAAGGACCCTGTCCTCATTCGGTTTTTTATATTTCTAGAGTGATCAAGCAGAGGATACCTCTTTAATTCTATGACAAGTGATGCTTCCTGGACTGGCAAATATCCTTACTGGACCAGAGATTAGTTAGAATCTTTGCATAACAATGCTGCTGATATTAACCCGAGGCCTGGTGCTAACCCAATGATCTAACTCCATCCTGGTGAACTAGATTATTGCTAACCTACCAGAAAGGGAAGGAAAAAGAGAAAAAGAAAAAGCCAGGGGAGGCAGATTGCTGTGAAGGATACCAAGGAGTCACAAGAATCCTTTCTCTTCAGCTAGACATGGTCACTAGCCTTCCATAGAGGTTACAGTAATTTATACTTACACTAATGAATGACAGTGCCCATTTGCTAATACCACCACCACGAGGAGATTATCACATTTTTGGTTTTTGATAATTTGGTGGGAAAAAATGTAGATTTAATATGGCTCAAGTTTACATTTCTTTTATTGTTATCTACAATAGGACTCTTAACACGTTTTAAAATAACTCATTTTCTTCTTTTGCGACATGCCTGTTCATATGATTTTCTGTTTTTATATTGGATTAGTAAATTGGTCTTTTTCTTATTGATTTGCAGGAGATTTTTATCTATTACATATATTAGAGAATTAATGTTTTGGCTATAACATGGACTGCAAGTGTTTCTCAATTTATTATTTGATTTTTACCTTGTTTGTGGTGGATTTTATCTTGCAGGAATTTAATTTTTCATGTAGTTGAATTTATCACTTTTATTTTTTAGATTTTGAGTTTTATGTTATATAGAAAAAGCTTCTATACTCAGAGATTATTTAAATAACTGAACAAAACAAATAAAACATGCCCTGTTTCTTTTAGTACTTCTATGTCATAGTTCTTTCCTCTTTTTTATTAAACATGTGCCTCTTTAACCCATTTAATTATATCCAATTTTTCAAGTTAAGGACACATAATATATACTTGTACATCATATTTGTATCTAGAGAATTAGAAAGAAGTGTATAAAGGTATAGCACTAAGTCTTGTTGCCTATTATTTTTTAATGTAGTATATTTCACTATGGTAAAGTATAGTAAATTTCAGTGGATTCTTGCCTTTGTTTTCCTATGACTACAAACTTTCTAAAAATTTCAATTTCCCATCTACCTAGAACTCCTAACCAGATAGACACTACTAGACTTCTATGAAACCTATACAGACATTATTTTCCAAATTAAAATTTTTTTCTGTTTTCTAGCACTTGGCCATTTTTATTGACTTTTAATGGTATTACATGATTTAATCCAAGTTGTTGATAAAAAATTTTTAGAAAGATACTTCTCTAACAGGAATTGTGTGTATGTAGATATAAATTTTGACAAACTGATTTAAAAATTTACATGAAAAAATAAAAAATCAAGTTTGGTTAAGACATTCTAGAAGAACAATATAGGGGACTCATCTTTCCAGAGATCAATACCATTTTTATAGAACTGAAGTTAGCATAGTATTGGTTGATAGAGAGGTAGACAGACCAATCATAACAAATCCAGAATAAAATTCATACATATATAAAAAATTTATTTATGAGGGAGCTGTTAATAAAAATTGGTTAGAAATGGCAGGATTTTCAATAAATACTGTAGCGATTGTGTACGTAGAAAAAAATGAAATTGGACATGTATTTCATCTCATAAGTAAAATATATTATTTGTTTACTTAAAGATTTAACAGTGAATGTCAAAACTATAATATTTTTTAAATAATATAGAAAATAACTTTGTGGCTTTAGGGTGGGAAAGAATCTCTTAACCGTAAACCAAAAGTACAAATCATAAAAACAAAAATTAATCAATTTAACCATTACGTTTAAATTTAATAACTTATATTCACTTAAAAATGGAAATAAAAATAAGATGTAATTATTTTGTCAAGAGAAATTTGCTAGGATATACTTGACAAAGGAGTGTAATCCTTTCTTTAGTTGGCCGCTGGTTTGTATAGCACAGCACAGTGGTTCTCTGAGTGTTTGTTGTCCCAGGACCAGCATAAAACATTACCTGGAAACTTGTTAAAAATGCAAATTCTCAGATTGTACCCCAGACCTATGGAACCAGAAACTCCAGTAATGGGGACCAGAAATCTGTGTTTTAACAGAAACTCCAGTAATGGGGACCAGAAATCTGTGTTTTAAGCTCTCTTGGTGATTCCAATGCTTGCTCCATGTGAGAAGCACTGGAACAGTGGGTAAGAGCACACACTCTAGCATCAGAAAGTCTTCACTTGAATCTTGAAAATTTTGTCACTTTTCACCTGTGTTGTCCTGGACAAATTACTTAACCTTCCTATTTTTCTCTTCTAAAAGTATGGCCATCTACCTTATTGATGGTAATAGCACATTTCTAAAATCGTTTTTAATGAGGATTAATTAGTCCACATAGAATGCTTAGAATGTTACCTAATTTAAATATTTGCTGCTGTTAAAGAGAAAAGAAAAAAAAACCTGTTTGCTTCATTCATTTGTATCACCTTCCCAACTCCTAAAGACAATCAAGTTTGCAATGCTAATATAAAATTTCTTGAAGATACTTTGCCTTCTTTTAGAAATTAAAACATTTTTTCTTTACTTAGCCTCCTACAATATTTATCACTTTTCCAAATAAGTGTAAGCTGGTGGTTCTATAATTACATCTGCAAGTTATTTCTATGTACGAAAATGGAAATCAATTGAATAAAGGGTATTTCTCCTGGGCCTAGCAATTAAAATTAATTTAAACCATGAGGAATTCTCTTACCAAATACTCACCCATCCCAAAGCTTCACTTTTCTAAGGATATTTGTCTGTTTCTCCCTAATTTGAATGCCCTTCTCCTTAATACAGAATATGAAAGAAAAAAAGTTTTTCCTTCATTATAATTAGATCATTGGAATTTTTCCTAATGATAGGCCTCTTGCTTCACTGACTGTTTTATGAATGGCATATAGTAAAACTGCATTTAGCCATTTATTCAACATGTATTTATTGTGTGCCTGCTATATACAAGCAGTGATCTGCGTGTTAGAAATACAATGAACAGAACACACAAAAATCTCTGCCCTAGTGAATCTTCTCCTCCAGTTGTAGTATATAGACAGAAAGCAATAAATATAATGCATTCATAAACTAGAAAAGTAGTAATCAAAGAACAAATACTACAGGAAAAACACGTTAACGTAAAGGGGATTGATAGTATTGGGGGTATAAATTTAAATAGGTATTCGGGACTAACCATTTCTTATTGGTGTACTATTTTATTTTACTATGGTTTTTCCTCTTGGAAACTGAAAGCTTGGAGTAAAACCTGCTTCCTCTGTCTTGAGCTTTCTAGGAAATCTGTTCCATCCAGGTACCAGTAAAGCGAGTATCCTCAGGCTGCTCTAACGAATTGCCACAAACTGGGTAGCTTAAAGTAATAGAGATTTATTCTGGAGGCTAGAATCCAAAATCAAGGAACCTCCTTCTGGAGGTTCTGGGAGAAAACGTGCTCTGTGCCTTTCTCTTTGCTCCTGGTGGCTGCCAGCAATCCTTGGGATTCCTTGATTTGTAGACATAGACACATCACTCAAATCTCTGCCTCCATCTTCACATCACTTTGTTCCTTGGGTGTCTGAGTATGTTTTCTTTTCTTATAAGGCACTTGTCATCGAATTTAGGGTTCACTCAGGTAATCCTGGGTGATCTCATTTAGAGAACCTTAAATTAATTACGTCTGCAAAGACCCCTTTTTTCTAAATAAGATCACGTTTGCAGGTCCCAGGTAGACATGTGTTTTAGGGGATTCACCATTCAACCAGTAGGTGGATTTTCAGTCATTGTGGTGGTAGTTACCTGCCTGCAGTAATAAATACTGGTAGTCAGTAGCTATTGCTAATATGAGGACAAAATTAGGACTTTGCAATTAGCTTTCTCAATCATAAACAAAAAGAGGAGGCCAATTCAACACCAACCTGTGACTTGATGTGCACACCACTGCTAGTCCAAAACTGTTTGTTATTTATCTGTGAGGAGATATGAATAGAAATTAAGAGTAAGCCTTTAGAAACTTCTATAGAAATTTGAGAGTGTCTGTTGAAGCTAAGAAATGGGGCTTATGGTTTGTGGGGTTTTTATTAGCATTTATTATTCAGCAATTCATTGTTATTGTATTTTAAAGAATATTAGCCTATGATGAATTAAAAAAAAAAGAACACCTGATCTATCACCACAGATTGTTTGAGAAGCATTGGAATAGGCTATTATTGGTAACATTATTTAGAAAATAATAATATATTTTTGCATTTATGTTTGTCCACAGGACTGAAAACATGTCAATGCTAGTAATGGCAGGGATATGTGTCACAGACAATGTGCCTTGTATCACAGATACAATTGCTCCCTTAAGGTACTTCAGCATCTAGCTTTGATTTTGTCATTGTTATGGTACCTGCTCACCTCAGGCTGGTGCAATGAAACCCCCACATACCTACAGGTCAGGGGAATTGAGTCAAGTTCTGACTCACAAGTGACCATCCCATGACTGTAGACAGCTTACTTTGTCTCTCTGGTCAAGTTCTCACCTGTAAAATATATTCATTTTGTTTTGACATTCTATTCAACATCTCTGCTATCACCACCAACAAAAATAAAGTGTAAGACAAAACATGGACTACCTCACCTAGGGATAAGCTGGGAAAATGGACTTCTTCCCCCCCACACACACAATTTTTTCATACATAAAGCAAAGTTGAACAAAGTTTGCAGTTGAAAGGTTCTAGAACCAATTCCAGTGTGCATGAGAGGGTTCCCCACACATTCAAACAAGCAATGCTCAAACACCAGCTGGATGCGCTATGATTTGACTCAGTTCCAACACTATCTACCAAGAAATAGCATCAGATCCCATGGGTTTCAGGTTCAGTCCCATGAGACTAACCTTCACTTCAGATGCCAGTCTCAAACCCAGATTGTAACTTGAGCTTCTGACCAACCAGCTACAGATTGGAAGTTCCCAACACCTTCCCTTTGGACTTCAGAAACCAATCGCAAGTCCAGATTGTTACCTGCACTTCTGATCAACTGGCTGTAAGTCTGAGGTTTGTACAACCCCCAGCGTGAGTTCAGTTAATTTGGTAGAGCAGCTCACAGACACACGTTTACTCACTAGATTGACCAGTTTATTACAAAGGATATTAAAGGATACGAATCAACAGCCAGATGAAGAGATAACCAAGGCAAGGCCCTGAACAAAGGAGCTTCCGTCATCACCAAGTTGAGGTCCAGCACGGCGACTTGTGGAAGGGTTCTGGTTCCCCAACTCAGAGGCCCTCCCAGCCCCATCCTCCATCACATAGGCGTGATTGATTTAATCATTGGCCATTGGTGATTGATTCCACCTCTATCCCCTTTTCCCTCCCAGGAAACTAGGAGGCAGGACTAAAAGTTCTAATCCTCTACTTATGGTTGGTTCTACTGGCAATCAGCCCCACCCTTAGGTGCTTTCCAAAAGTCACCTCATTAACATAAATCCAGTTGTGGAGGAAAGGGCCTTGTTATGAATGATAAGACATGTATTTTGCCTTTATGGCTCCAAAGCAATTTCAGGAACTGTGGATAAGGGACCAAATATAACAAAAGATGCTCCCCTTGAGAAATTCCAAGGGTTTGAGGGGTTGTGAGCCAAGAACCATGAACTAAAACCAAATATATGTGAGAAATGTATTTTGATCATCATGAATAGCCAAATATATATTTCTTATAAACCACAATATCGCAGCAGTGAGTGCCCATATTACCACAACTTAGATTTTACCATTAACATTTTCTTGCACATGTTTATCACCTATTTACCTAATTAACTTCTCTGAAATAATTAATCCATATATTTTTCCATTCTAGATGAGATTTCTTGATACGATTCTAAAGGAATAGCAGACATCAGACACTTCCACATAAATACTTCAACATACTTATCATTAACCAGAATTTAATATTGGTACACAGTTTTCTTTTGATATGTTTACATATAATGAAATAAACAAATCTTAAGGGTATATTTCTTGAGATCTGACAAATGCATATGTTTGTGTAACCCAAACCCAATCAAGATTTTTAAACATTATCATCAATTCAGAGACAACCCAGAACTGATTTTTCTACCCTAGATTAGATTTTCATGTTCTAGAACTTCATATACATGAAATGATATGAGATGTTCTTTTTCACGTAAGGCTTGTTTTTCTCAGCATAATGGTTTCAAGATCCATCTATGTTGCTGTGTAATTAGTATTCATTTTGCTGAGTGGTATTCCATTTTATGACCATGTATGAGTATACCACAATTTTTTTTAATTTGTTCTCCTATTGCTGGATTCCTCAACTCTTTTCAGTTTGGGCTACAATGAATATAATTTCTATGAACAATTTCTATACAAATATTTTTTGTGAACATATTTCTTCTTTCTCTTGGTTAATTTGTGCTACTTTGTTAATGTCTATGGTCTCTTTTGAGTTAATTTTCATGTGTGGTGCAAAGTAAGGATAATGATTCATGTTCTCTATATGAATATCTAGTTTTTCAGCACTTATTCTGAAAAGACTGTTCTTTCTTCTTCTTTCTCCATTGAATTTTTGTGATATTTTGTTGAAATTTAATTGATCAAATAAGTATGTTTCTTTCTGGGTTTCTATTCTGTTCCATTGATTTATATGACTATTCTTCTACCAATACCATACTGTCTTAATTACTATGTTTTTATAGTAAGTTCTATACCTTTGTTCTTCTATTTCACAATGTCTCTTTCATTCTTCTAGATCCTCTACTTTTCTGTATAAATCTCAGAAGTAGATTCTAATTTCTACAACGACAACAACAAAAGCCTGGCTGGTATTCTGATTATATTCTGATTAGAAGTGCATTCAATCTATAGGCCTATTTGGGAGGAAATGGTACCTACTAACATTGAGTTTCCATTCTGCAGTTAAATTTAGTGATTACAAAAATTCTAATATTGTATTCTTCAATTCTAGAGTTTCCATATGGTCCTTTTTTTGAATTTCTATTTTTATTTCTCTTTCCATTCACTATAAGCATATTTCCCTTTACTCTGTTGAGCGTAGTTTTGAGACATGCCTAAAACACTTGTCAGCTGCTTCCAATATCTGAGCCAGTAATCTTGGGGTCAGTCTCCATTCACATTTTCTGGCATCTTCTTATGTCAAGTAGTTTCGGATTGCCTCTCCTACATTATGCAAGTTATGTTGTAGGAGCTCTGGATTTTTTTGTTCAAACTATCAGCTCCAAAAAAGAGTTGATAGTTTTATTTTATTTTTATAGGCAATAAACTTTGTTCGATTTCACCTGCAAAGACTGTCCTTTGGACGCTAATTCTAATTTCAATTCAGTTCTTTCCTTCTTATCTGGTTGTCTTGGAGTCTGCCCCATACATACATTATTTATGTGTCAATGAGATCTTTGGGAAAGTCTATACACAGACTTTGCAGCCCCACCTCTGTGTCTCTCTTCTTTCTGGGATTCCACACCCCCATTCCCTAAAAAAGTGCCAGCTCTTCTCCAGGATTTGTTTATGTTAATTCTCCAGTGCTTCCAGGTACTTTGCTTTGTCCCCCCCCCCCCCCCCCCCCCGCCTCCGACCCCCAGAGTTTGTAGTTGTTTTCCCATGGGAGTACACTTTAGGTAGGAGCTTACTTGGCCTTACTAGAAGCAGTGAAAAATACAAAATTTAAAAGATGCTTGTAATTAGAGCCTATTGACAAAAAGAAGGGAGCATTTCTCTTAAAGAAAGATCTCTCGGGATCACTTTAATGATTCTTTTGCTTATGTAAATGTTAATCCTAGGGCTAGAAGGGATAAGAAAATTGTTGTGCATAATAAAATAACAGGAATATAATTCCCTGGGGGTTGCTCTAAAATAAGAAGAAAAGGATAAGAAAGAAATTGTGACAGTAGAGGACCAGAAGAAGTTGGCTGGAGGTCAGGCTACTAAGAGATGGAACAGCTAAGAAACTAAAGAAACCTCCAATGTGGAAGGAATTTAGACAGGATTGTCTGATAGTCAAGTTGTATCTGTTTTTGTTTTAATCCTGCTGTTTATTCCAAAACTGCAGTATATCCCACTAATTGTAAAAGAAAAAAGGAGTATATTCTACTCCTCGCCTGATTATTTTCCTGTATTGATTAGGTACTACTTCTCTAGCAGGTATATTATCTGAAAAAAATCATCACTAAATTAACTCTAGGACAACAGTGTCCTAGAAAGATTAATGACATATAATTTACCTTTACGAAAGAAGCAAGCATCCAATAAATTAGAAAACGCATACCATCATCCAAGTAAATTGTTAAATATCCTGAGTGCTTACCTTATTGAGTACTTGACAAATGGATTTCACATTCATTCAATTACATCAGTACTATTTTCATGTCACTTGCTCTATTGTTTGCTTAAAAGTACATCTTTCCACTAACAATATTATGTGTTAACTCCATTCATACTGCATCTTGTAGACATACTCAGCAAGGTTGACAATTTTAAATCACTGAATGGGCCCTGATCATTCTATCTACATAGCATGCCAAAAGACGAAATTATCTTATACAAAAAATTTTTTCATTATTTCCTACACATTCTATAATATCATGTTTGGAAATATTTGGTTCTAAGTAATAATTTTCTTTCTCATTTAAGTGAGAAAGAATGCATAATCAGCAAGCAATTTCTGCCTATGTAAAAACAGCTAAATTGAAAGAATTGATTGAAACACAAATATTTGTGTTTTAGTCTGGTGATTTATATATATTTATATATATATAATATTTGTTTTCTTTTAAAAATAATGAAAATGATTTGCAAAGCATATACTATTTGTTTTTCTGTCCCCCCTCCCTCAACTTCCATTCTTATTCTGGTAACCATACTTTTCTTTTCCTTTAATAAATGGGCTCTCCAACTATATTAGTTTTCTAGGGTGATCATAATGAAGTACCACAAACTGGTGGTTTAGACAACAGAAATGCATCGTCTCACAGTTCTAGAGACTAGAATTCCAAAATCAAGGTGTCAGCAGGGCCATTCTCCCTCCGAAACCTGAGGAGAGAACCCTTGTTTGCCTTTTCCAGGCTCCTGGTGGTTTACGGGCCTTCTCTGGTATTCTTACAGCCGCATCATTCCAGTTTCTGCCTCCATCATCACGTGATGCTCTCTCCCTTTTTCTTCACATTGTCTTCTTATAAGGATACCAGCCATGTAGGATTAAGAACTCACCCTGCTTCAGTATGACCTCATCTTAATTAATTACATCCACAGTGACCTTATTTCCAGATAAGTTCACATTCTGAGGTATTAGAGGTTAGAATTTCAACATATCTTTTTCAGGTGAGAGGGAGGCACAATGCAACCTATAAAACCACTGTTCTGTCTTCTGGCTGAATCTAAGTCCACATTTGGCTCAAGAGATGGGCATGTGACTCAGTCCCAGTCAATTAGAGCATCCCTTTCTCCTGCTCAAGCTGCTTAGTTCAGGTCTATGCTATGTATGAATCAAAGCGAATAAAATGCAATGGTGATTTTGTTAGTTAGTTTTGTTTTGTTTAATTTTTTGTCTATTGTGTTTGAACCTGAAAATATGAAGTCTGGACTCACTACTAGCAGCACTTTTGCCATGAATGGGTGCCAATACATGGAGGGGTATGGAGGGGAAGGAGGGAGGGAGAGAGAGAGAGAGAGAGAGAGAGAGACAGAGAGAGAGAGAGACAGAGAGACAGAGAGACAGAGAGAGAGACAGGGAGAGAGACAGAGAGACAGAGAGAGACAGAGACAGAGACAGAGACGAGACAGGGAGGGAGAGAGGGAGGGAGAGATTTGTCAAGGTTCTCTAGAGAAACAGAACTAATTGGAGAGGTAAACAGATTCTATATATCTATATCTAGCTATATATAGATTTTTTATAAGAAGTTTGGCAATTATGGAGACTGAGAAGTTGCAAATCTGCAGTCAGCAAGCTGAAAACTCAAGAGAGCTGGTGGCATAGTTCCAGTCTGAATCTGAATACTTGAGAACTGAGAGAGTCAATGGTATAAGATCTAGCCTGAAAGCTGGCAGGCTTAATAACCAAGAAGAACCTATTTTTCAGTGTGAGTCCAAAAGTAAGAAAAGACTGATTGAATCGCTCAAACAGGCAGGAGGAGTTCCCTCTTACTCCTGACAGGGTCATCCTTTATGTTCTATTTGGGTCTCCAGTTATTTAGATGTGGCCCATCTTTAATAGCAATCTGCTTCACTTGGTCTACCAATCCAAATGTTAATCTCATGCAAGAATAACCTCACAAACACATCCAAAATAATGTTTGACCAACTATCTGGGCACCCCGTGAACCAGTCAAGTTGACACATAAAATTAATCTCAAAGAAAGAAAAATCGCTTTCCTTTGCCATGGCTTAACTCTTACATTCAGCCAGGCATGCATGAAGTTCTGTTGGGCTTTTCAAGTAATGATCAATGTATATCCTTATCTCTTTAGTTGTTTCAGTTGTCTTCTCTAATTGAAGTCTCCATTATTATTTTTATTATATACTAGGGCCCATATGGCTCCAAGTGGAAATCATTGGCAACTACCATAGCTGAGATTCTATTTTCCATCTGTCATTATCCTCAAGCCTTTGGGAGAAAACTATAGTCCTATGCTCCACTGGGCCAATAACTTGAACTATAGTCACCTATTCCTTACATAAACAGAAATAACATGCTGTAGCGCTGCTTCTGCCTCGCTAAGAAAAGCTCTTTCTTTGTTTAGAATATGTTTGCTATTTGTGCTTTTCCAGAACATTTTTATTATTCACAGTTGCATCTCCAAACCAAAGTGCCTCATAGAAATATTAAGCTATTTCTTAATATTTCTTAATCAGCCTATAGTCCAGGAGAACAGGTAACCTTATGTCTTAGTACAGTGTTTAGAGAATTTATACAACCCAAGCAGAGATTCAAAATTTTCCACAATTTCATGCAGTCTCTAGTTGATGTTTTTCTAGCCCTTGAGATGTCTGCATTTATGCCTCTTATAGAGAACTCAATCAAGCAAGCAATACAATCAGACTGTTTGCTTTAACACATGCTTTCCATAAAGGTTTTTTTTTTTTTTATTGCAATGGCACACAAACATAAAAAAAAAAAATTGCTCCCCACAAGACAAAAACTATACCAATTCAAGGATAAAATAAATCATCTAAAGGTAGTAAGAATGCCAAGCATCGCTAAAAAGATTCATTTTACTCAGAGGATATCTGAAAGCTTGCCCTACCCATTTGGCTTTCTTCTGGGTCTTGCCTCTGTTCTTGCATAAGAGTTTGAATAGTCAAGTATAAGATTGAATTTCTGTATCATGAGATTGAATTCCTGTATCATGTAGCCAGAAATATATAGATGTTTCTAGAAAGTTACTTATAAATTGAATTATATCAGAGGATCACTAGAAGAAATTGTTATCTAAATAAATTATACAAGAAACCTTTTTTTTTTAAAGGAAGACATCTATATGTTAAAATAAAATGCCCTTTGATTTGATGCTCATGTATAAATTTGGTTTTTCTTATTTTGAACTTGCTTTATGAAAGGTATGCTTAGAGTTCTCTTTTTAAATTCATCACACACCAGATGAAATTGAGCTGTCAGATGACTCAAAGCAAGCAGGAGCAGAGAGAGAGAGGACATAGTAACTGAGAACTATGCAAAGTGAAATTAGTCTTTTTCTATTCTCTTTTTAAGCCAGATTGAAAATATTTGGATTGAATATTTTTATATATACAGAGATAATATATTTTTCATTTTGATAAACAGAACTATTTTTAAAAAGTTATAAGAAGGGAGAATAAAAATCTTACCTAAAGAGTTTTGTACTTACTGTATTGCAAGTGACAGAAATCCAATTTAAACTAGATTGAGGAAAAAAATAGAAAAATGATTTACTGATTCATGGGATCCTTAATAGGATAGCAATAGCTAGTTCCTCAAACCCTTGCTGATGGTTAAGAACTGCCAACTTTTCATCAATTTAAATCATAAAAAGACATCTTATTTAAAAAATGTTTTCCCTTGATTATTAATGATAGTGGAGGCTTTTTCATATGTTTATTACCTATTTAGTTCATTTTCTTTTGTTAATTGCCCATTTCTGTTTTAAGAGAAATGTTTTAAAATTAGGAATATTGATCTTTTCATTGTCTAAGATTGTGCATATTTTCCCATTGTCTTTTGACTTTAATATGAGAATTTTATTTTGCTTATCATTTTTAATATGGAATCATGGGTTACCGGACACATTTAAAAGCTCCTTTTTCAACATGACTTATTTCTTTTTATAGTTTCACATTTTGCATTTAAATATTTTATCTGAAATTTTGTTGCAAGTAGCTACCTGGAAAATTTTTCACGTCTTATGTCTTTGGAGCTGCAGTTGTTGTTTATACAAAGTGAAATGGGGACAGAGTCAAAGAAATTAGTAATCTGATTTGGGAGAAAGGATAGCTTTGTGTATTTTGTTTGGTTTTATTAACTGTATTTGTCAGGAATCTTTTGGTGTAAGTGTAGTAATCTATCTTGTTAAAAATAAGACAAAACAAAAAACCATTCCATACAACATAATGAGTTAAAATAAGCACTTCTTATTTTGAGAGATTCTGTGGGTCATAAATTTGGGAGTGACTTGTCTAAGTTGTTTTACCTCAGGGTATCTCATGAGATTGAAGTCAAGATATGGACTTCAGTTGTAGTCATCTGAAATTTTGACTATGACTACACATTCTGCTCCCAAGATCCCAAGGTAATGAACCAGGCAAGGTGGAGCTAATGAGACCTCATTTTCACCCCACATGGGTCTCTCCATAGGACTATTTGTGTGTCCTCATGGATGGTACTGTTCTCCCCCAGACCTACTGATCTAAGGGAGCACAAGCTAAAAAAAGTATACTTTCTGTGACCTGACCTCAAAGGTGAAATAGTATCACTCTGCCATATTCAATTGATTAGAAGAAAATTACGAAAGACTAAAGTAATGTTTTCAGGATTAAAGTGCTCTTTTCTGTGTTGATTTTAGTCTCACATAGGCTCTTCTCTTGAGTAGTAAGTTGATGCCAGCTTTGGTGACCACATTCTATCCTCTTGATATACTGATTTTCTTTGCTCTGAGTCACATGGTCTCCCCCTAAAGCTGGTGGCAGAGCCAGAACCAGACCAAATAAATTATGAGTAGGAGAAGAATAGACCTCTGCCCAGGAAACAGAGATGTTTATGGAATAAGGTGGAATTGATGTTAATGATGCAAACAACCAATATCTACTACATTATCCATGTATGCATATGCCTAAATGACATATTAGTATGTCTTAGATTATATTTCCTATAAGGAAGGAGTCATGTTTCTCAAATTTACTTTATATTGTACTAATTCCAGTGTCACACACAAAGATATATTTAACTAGTGTTTGTGGTTGATCATTGATGAATGATTTAGGATTATTTGACCATGGTTGCTCCCGACCAGGAGTCATATCAAAGTGTAAAATATTAGAATGTAGAGCATGGCTAATGGCAGCTGGGGTTTGACAGGTATTGAAGAATCTTGCATGTCTGAGACCTTCACAGTTGACCTTCACCAGTCGAAATAGCATAATTGAACAGGTAACAAAGCCTAATGTTTGTTGTTCTTATAACCACTGAAGAGGAATATATCAAATCCTATCATAAACACATGCCTTATTTTAATGTTAAAAATTGAAATACGTCATTAATTATGCCCTTTTTGTAGCATATATTCCCTTATGTTTATCCAAATTTGATAGTAACATGATGTAACAAACTTACACCACAATTTTCCTAAAGTTAACCAATATTACAGAGATTTGTTAATGCTGCACTGCCTTAAAATCCCTCCCAGCTGCAGAGAGCTCTCACCTCACACCATTATTCAAAGCCTCTGTTTAGCTGAATAGCAAATGGGAAGACATAGAGGTCAAAGACCCCACATAGAATAGAGGAAGTGGTGCTGTGGTTTCCCACAAGGCCCCTTACAACACAGGGAGCGTTGTGTCAAGAGCGACGCCAGCAGAAAGGTAAAGATGCCCGAGGAGGCCCAGCAATCAGTAAGATGCATTTTCGTTCATGCTGCTTCCTTATAAACAGCTTCCTTATGATGTAGGGCTGCATATTCTCAGGCTCGACACAACTAACCTTGTGTTTAACCCCATCATTGGCATGACTTTAGGGGTGCCAAAGCCAACGATATTTTCAAAATGCCTCCTTAACTTTACGCAAAGGCTGAAATCCCATGAATGATGACTTTGAGTAAGTCTTTTTGTCACAGTGCTAAGGAAAGTGGAGTAAATACTCCCAGAACAGGTTCTTAAACACATAGTAATGCCTAGGAAATGAGTTTAGTATTTTCTGTCTAAGCCGCTACCTACTCCCTAGGAGCAAGGCAGCCCCATGGCATTTTAAATTTCTGTGTGGTCCCATGATGGGGTGCTCCAAGAACATAAGGATACATGTCCTTTGGTGTAGGAGGATGACGATGATCGTATAGGTTGGAAGAGGACATAAAAGCGAGAAGGACGGGGTTGCGGACAAACTTTGTCTACTTTAGTAATTTGATCAGGGGAAAGCCCCTAGTCATTTGCTAGGAGATAAGAATTGAACCTTTTTTTTTTTTTTTAAGCCTACAGCACCTGATCTTCCTAGGTGGTCTCCCATCCAAGTAATAACCAGGCCCGACCTTGCTTAGCTTCTCAGATCAGACGAGATCAGGCATGTTCAGGGTGACATGGCCCTAGAGAAGAGTTGAAAATTTAGCTTCTGACATTGGTTAGTCAGCTGTAGCCATTAAATTCATCTTCACTGTGTTAGGGTTCTCCAGAATTCCTCTTCCTGTGGAAAAGTCAATCTTTTTCATATTAAGACCTTCAACTGATTGGACAAGGCCCACCTACATTATGAAGGGTAACTTGCTTCATTAAAAATCTACTGATTTAAATGCAAGTTTCATCTAAAAATACCTTCATAGAAATATCTAGGAAAATATTGGACCAAATATCTAGGTATTGCGGCCTAGCCAAGTTGACATAATATTAACTATTACATTCTCTGTGGCCACTGATTGATAAAAAGCCAATGCTTTCAAAACCATATCCTCTAACTCTGCCTTGTCTAACAAAAAAAAAAAAAAAAAAAGGGAGGCTCTCTGGATGAAGTTTCCAATTATTCCTCTCAAAAGCTATAATCACAGAAATGTGACATGCAACGAAGATTTGGCAAAACAATGGCCTTTGTCTTATTCAGGGTAGTTCACTGAGCCACGTAATTTAAAGGCATGAAACATTTTGCCCTATGTCAAAAGTAATGCAGCACACACAGATGCCAATTTTTAGCCACTGGGGTAAAATAATTAATGTTCGATGATCTATCGGCAGGCACAAACCTTATCTGAAGACTGCAGTAACTTTTATAGTTATGTTTGTTCACTCAGTCAGTAAAAATGTTGAATACCTATTATGTGCTAGTATGTGAGTTAGATGATGAATATATGGAAGTTAAAAACTTAAAAGTCCTTCCCCTCACAATAAAAATAGAGAGGCAGTTCAATACGAACCCTATTCTCCACAAAAAGAAAATAAGTGTTTTAGAAGGTCCTAATCCCACTTTGAAGAAGTTCAGTAAAGAAACAATTTTCTGAGGTAATTCCTGAAATGAGACTTCACTCGGAGGTAATAATAATTATTATTAATAATAGAAAAACAGTAAAGAGTCCTTCGGCACTTTTTATGTATTAGGCATGGTTACAAGCACTTTACATGTATCCATTTATTTAATGAGCAATATTTGATTAGATGTCTTGGGGTGAGATGACATTCTAAGTAAAAGGCACAAATGTGGTGGCCTAAGAGAGGTGGCGTATTCAGGGAAACTGTGAATAACTCGGTAATAGAACTAAGGTTACTGTGGAGAATACTAGTAAATGAGACTGAAAACCCTGCCTCCTAGAGATCCCCAGTTATCAGCAGGCATTGTCCCCCTTCTAGGCCAGCTCCAGTATCCATCCTCCGTGCGTTAGACTTATGCAATGGTGATCTCCAGGTGTTCACTCAACAGACCCATGTGCTCTGAATGTGGTTATCCATTTATTTACAATGTTAATTGTCTCAAGGTCTTGACCTATTTTCTTTGTTAACCAAGTCAACTAGGAGTACCCAAAATCATTGCTGCTGTCATGGCTGCCCTTTCCTTTGGTGCCTTTGGGTATGGAATCTTATGACTTTTTCTCTTTGTCATTTCTATCTTTAAGGAATTCTTTGTAAGTTTTGGGTTGGTGGTGGTACCTTCTTATGCCTCAGTATTATTCTGGATTTCCTCTACATTGACTTAATGCATAAATCTATATATGCATACATAAATTATATCAAAGGATTTGGGGTAGCAAGAGAGATGATTGCATTGTTCATTCTACCATTATGATAATTTGGCTATTGGGTCAATGATTTAGTTCTTCATATTTTTTTTAGGTTTTGCTGATGATTTTGGTTGCATTGGCCTCACGGTGAATATCAGAATGCTCCTCACCTTGGAACCAATGACCCCATTTGTGTCCTCATCTCATGACTCGAGGGGCTGTTTATTCTGTATTGTAGTTTGAAAAAGCAGAGAGAGACAGCCAGCTTCTGGAACTGCTGACTGTCCCCCTAGGACCATAAATCTTCTTTCTGATGGTCTTTTTCTAGTGTCCTTTCAAAGACTCTCCCTAGATCCCTTGCTGAGGATCAAAGAATATAATGGAATGGCTTAATATGCAAACATCGTAGCTTATAAACTGCTGACATCCCATGTGAGAGGCTCTTTTGGGTACTTTAATTTTCCTTTTCATATTCTTACTCTGTTCTATGTGCCTTATTTCTTTGTTGAGGTCTGGGTTTTGACAGGGCAAAAGCTGTGCAAAAGCTCAGGGACTCAGATACATCTTAGAAAGTAAAGGAAATTCTGCAGTTAGAGTGAGGTTCATAAGGGAAGTCCAGAAAGTAGAAAAACCTAAGTATGTAGGTCTCTAAGGTCAATTCAAAAGGTCAAGACATTTGAAGTAGAGGAAGTGCCTTGTGGGATATGGCAGCAAAGAAGATCAGTCCTAAAGTCTCAGATTTTTTCTCAGATTATTTGAGATTTCAATCAGAATGTCTGTCATTTTGCATGAGCATGGTGCCTTGGGGTTACTGAGAGACTCAGCCTTCGTCTTCCCCTTACCCTCATTTTTACTTTTTTTCTCTGACTCCTGCTTATTATTTAAACTTTATTTTCTCTCCAAATTGTATGAATACTGCTCTGATATTATTTCTTTTATTTGTTTGATCTTACTATTTTAATAAAACTCAGTAGTCCAAGCCCTCTAAGATTGATTTTTAAAAGTCACACTCTGTTCCCAGTAGCATTTTTTAAATAAAAGTTTTATTGAGATAGAATTCACACACCATTAAATTCAGTCTTTTAAAGTATACAGTTCAACAATTATAAATACATTGACAGAATTGCACAACTATCACCCCCAGAAGAAATACCATAGCTACTATAATATTCTCATTCCCCTCCTTCCCTCAGCCCTGACGGGCCTAGATTTTCTTTGATTTTACAAATTTGCCCACTCTGGAGATTGTACAGAAATGGAATTACATAATATGTGGCCTTTGTATCTGGCTTCTTTACCTTTATATAACATTTTTGAGGCTCATCCACATTGTAACATGTATCAATATTTCATTCCTTTTTGTTCTTGAATAATATTCCATTGTATGGATGTACCACTTTAGTTTATTTGTTCTTTAGTTAGTGGAGACATGAAGTCATTCCACTATTTGGTTATTATGAATAACTCTGCCACGGACTTTTGTGTATAGATTGTAGTGTAGACATCGGTTTTCAATCTTCTTGAGTGTATACCTAGGAGTGATATTGTTTGGTTACATGGTAAGTCTATGTTTAACCTTTGAAGGAACTGCCAGACTTTTCCAAGGAGGGTGCACCATTGCACAGTTCAATCAGCAGTATATAGATTTTCAATTCTTCACATTCTTGCCAACAGTTCTTATTGTATGTCTTTTTGCTTAATAGCTATCCTACTGTGTATGAAGTGGTATCTCATTGTGGTTTCCATTTGCATTTCCATGCAGGCTTATGATGTTGACCATCTTTTCATGTGCTTACTGGCCATTGATATATCTTCTTTGGAGAAATTCTATACAAAGACTTCGATCATTTTTAAATTGAGTTGCCCTTTTATTGCTGAGTTGTAAGTTCTTTATATATTCTAAGTCCCTTATCGGATATATGATTTGCAAATATTTTCTCCCAATTCAAGAGCTGTGTTTCACTTTTTAAAATAGTACTCTTTGAAGCATAAAAGTTTTTAATTTTGATGAAGTTGTGCTTCATATTTAGTTCTTGATATGCCTACGGGGTTATTGGAATTTAGAAAAACCCTGCTCTCTATCCATATAGTCTAACTTTAAAGATTGTCATCTCACCATAGACTTAAGAAAGTCCCTACTCAAGGTTAATCAATGACCTCTTTGTACTAGACAAAGATGCGATAATCTTTTATGGAACATATTCTATTGGAGTCAAGTGATGGAAGAAATTGCTTTTTTGCTGAAGTGGACAAAAGCAATATCAAAGATATTTTTTCAACCTAGGTAGGGTTTAGATATAGAGAAAGATATACTGTCCCTAGGGCATCACAGATCTATTCGAAGAATATGAAGTTGAAAGAGGTGGTTGAAAGCTGAGTCAGAGGTGTGGTGAAGCATTGAATGCCAAATCAAGAATCAATTATATTCTTTCATGGAAGAACCATTAGATATTTGGCATGGGCCAAGATCCCTGTTGGGCTTCATGAATGTCAATCAGATTGCAGTCTGGAGAATTATTGCACAAAGAGAGCATGGAAAAAGAAAGCCAACAGGGAATCTATGACAATGGACTTTGTGAGAGTCAGTGCAAATGTGAGCCTTGGTAGTAACAACAGGACAAAGAAGGAGGATGGCACAGATGCTGTGGTAATGGGTCTGTTAAGTCCCTGGCACCTGCTGGAATGCAAAGTAGGGGTTGACAGCAAGAGCGAGAAAACAAGCTAGTTTCAACGAGAAAAATCTTTCTGATAAAGAGCCATTTTGAAGTAATTGTGGTATGTTTTCTGATGTTCCAAAGGGTTCGTAGCTTCCTTAATAAAATATAATCTAAATTATGTTATTTTTGAAAAATATTCCTGCAAGTATTTTTTCAGGCCCCAAGACAGGACACTTGAAAAAGGGAATTTATTCATTTTGCCATTTTAAATCTAGCTGTAATGGAGAAAGAAGCCTAGACTCTATTTTTAGCTCTTCATGGAAACATCTTAAAATTCTCATTTCTCTATGCAAATTAAGTGCACCTTAAATGGTTGTATGTGTTTCCCTCTTGAAGACAGAAAAAAAGGTTGTGTATATGTGACTGCAATAGCATATTGAGACAGTATTCTTCAGTATTATATTTTTGTACTTATATACTGCTCTACTGTAGGCCCTGGGGGTTCTAACAAATATTAAATTTGTACAGCAGATCTAAAGGAGTGAGAGGAAGTTCATTTTTTTTTCTGGCTTTTTTTCTCATAAGCCTTAGTAACTTAACCTCTGAAGAGCAAAGATAGTTAGTCTAGCTTTAGGTTTAAAGAATTCAAGAAAAAGATAGGCAACATATTATACAGACACACGCACACATATATACATATTATATGTTACATATATTATTGATAATATCTAATTGAATGTGTATATTCTGATTCAATTAGACATTGTTTACCATATTTCCCACATAGTTGTGTGACGAAATCGCCTTTAGGGCGAGTTCTAATTATGTTCTAGGTGGCAGCTTTTTGTTTGTGTGTTTGTTTTGATCTATTTTTGTCATAGGAATTTTAGAAAGTGTGAAAGCTACAAACCCTTTCCCAGGAAACACACTACACTTTGCATACAGTCTTAGAGAACATGTGGCTTTTCTTAAAACCGAATCTCAATCACTGCCCCTAGCAGCATCACCTTTGAATGATGTGAACACTCTTAGATAATGGTCTTTAGATGATCACATTACATGACTGTCTAAAAACCATGAGTACAAATTATATTAAAAAATGAAAAATAAAAACCCATAGCAGAAAGAGAATGTGTCGTGTATCTTAATACAAGGTCGCAGGTTAATTAGAGAGTGGATAATTTCTCACATTTTAATCATTTAATGAGAACCGTGGTGTAGTCAACTCTTTATTATTTCCAAATACTATGATAAAGTTCTTTATTAGAACACATATCACGAGGATGTGGAATTGTGATAAGCTGTCCTATTTTGTTTGTGTACTCAGAAACAGGCTGATACAAGGTACATGCCTAAATCAAGATCTGCTGAGCATATTTTTTTTTCTCGAAAATTTACTTACTTTGTTCTTTGCTTTGGTGGAATTAATTAAGTGCTTCAGTTCAATAGACAGCAGATAGCAGTAATGTAAAAATGCTGGTCCTACTGGCATATAGTAAAATTGGAGTGTGCTTGATTAAGCCTTAAATTCTCGTTCTGGTGACAGGAAATTCCATCAGGAAGCACCCACTGTCCCAGGATCTAGCTCACAGGTATCTGGTCAGATGAGCTTGAGACTGGAGATAGCAATACTGGCTCCCACAGCTTCTCATGTGGAAGGAATTCAGAAGCACCACATGCCCCTTCAAGGTGAGAGGCTGGTTCTCAGAGAGAAGAGAAAGACAACATGAAAATGAGGCCAAACTCCAAAGCCTCTGGTCATGCCAGCTCCCTTTTGAAACAAGACCCTATCTTGGGGAGTAAAAAGTGGACAGGAGAGTCTGCTCTGGCAGGAAATCCAAGTTTGAATTACTTGAATATTTACCCAAAAGCGACTGATCAACCAGAAAGGTGCAATGTCAAAAGAGTCTGCTGTACCTCGATTGCCAAGTGTGTCCCTACTTCCTCCTCCAGCAGACACAGACAACCTTTGAAACTTGTTAGAACGGGTGTCATGTAAGAGATAACACTTACAGGTAAGAACCCTACTGTTTTTGCATGGCTAAGTACAGTGTGTAACTTTTTGACTTGTATATCACATTTGTTCTCCCCTATAGACCATAAGACTCTCTACCTAATATTTATATATTTATTCATGTGTTTCCTGAAGCTCTCGAGAATGCTTTGTATATAGAAGATGCTCAATAAATTTGCATAGGAATTGTTTCACTAATAGCTTAGGATGTGATGAGTCATGTTTATTTCTTCTACCAGGCATATTTATTTCTTCTGCCTTTTCATACTCCAAATAACTTATGTTTTTGTTTTCATCACATTTTATGTCTTTGTTGTCAATGTTTTGGGTTTTGGCAGGAGGAGAGAGAAGGCAAACCTGTTAGTTATATATCTGTAATATATACACTCAAATGTTGGCACATCCACAAACTAAGCCTGATAAAAATCTGTTCAACAATCTTACTAAATTAGTTCTTTAATCCTATGAAAGGGAAAAAATACTGGGAAATGAATAGAATTCTTAGAAGATGCTGGCTTAGCAATTCCCAAAGCTAATTCTGGAGATTTCTCTAATTAAGATGGAAATAGTGAGGCATTTTTCTCCTCAGAATTCCTCTTTCCAAAGCAGTAATGCTACATTTGCATTCCTGGCTGCACTATGTAATCTCCTTAGAGGATGGCATTGAGCTGTCTGTACCTTTTGTTTGTGAATGCTACCTGTGCCACACCCAGACAAGGAAAAGCTAGAGTTGGCACCCATATGACAGGCTAGATCCATTGTCTCCCTACGATATACATCAGACCTTTACTGTACTATTCTACTCTGTTAAAATATCTTTTGATATTTATTTACTTTTTGAAATTATGAGATATCTTTTCTTTCCAAAATGAAAATCTGTTTTAGCCTTTTTTGATTAACCCCCAATGCTTACATTTTAACTTTCAATAACTCGTGCTTAAATACTATACTGCATTTTTTTTGTTACTATATTGCTGTTTTTCGCTATATACATAGCACCACGGCAGTACACATAGATTGCCTTCATCTTTTTAAAAGGATGTATGCTATTACACTGTATAGTCCCCACATAAATGTCTATCAATAGAAAATGGGTTAATATGGCTTTTACTATTTTAGTGCTTTTACAATCAATTCTGTAATAAACATCTTGGATTCATATCTTTGTGTATTTTCCAGTAAATTTCTCTGGGTTTCTAGAAACAGAATTGCCATGTCAATTCGTATGTTTAAACTGTCGCTCTGTATTGCCAAGCCACTCTAGTATAGCTATGCTACTCCAGATGTCAACCTGGTACTTCCCATTCTTTTTTAAGCCATGGCACAGAGAGAGAATGATACTATTTGTATGGCATACATGTAAAGAGAGGAAGGTCTTCTCGGCCAGGTCGACCAGCCCAGAGGCTCTAGCTAGACCTAAGGCTGAGGTATCATTACCTTGCAGCCCATTCTTGAACCACTATTCAGGAAGTGTGTGTCCAAGGTTATTGTCAATATATTCTTTTTAAATTTCCAGTCTAATTGTCAAAAATCCCTCACTTTAAATTTGTATTTCTTTGATCCTCAAGATTGTTGAACAGCTTTTTCTGGGCAGACTGCTATCTATATGTTTCTAAGAATAAGTTCTGTATGTTTTTTGCCCACAAAGACTTGATGTGAGCCACCTGGATATCCCAACTTCCAGACTTCTGAAACCCTCTGTTGGCTAATCTTTGTCCCCACATCCTATGAATCATAGTTGCTGAGACTTTGGCACGTGGAGGGTTGTTTGTGCTCATTGGCTCATCCCCTGTGGCTGTTGTCCTGTTCAACACCACTGTCCCCCATGCTGAACACCATTCCATTTTTTTCCAGTTCTGAACGCAGTGCTAATGTAAGCTCGTTTCAAGTTGTAAATGTTTAAAGAAATTTGGAGGTAATGGCAGCTTATAACCTAGAAGAGCCAGTAAATTAAAACTAAGTATCAGACTTCACTTGCCCAAGGCTCGGGCCCCATCATGCCCTGCATCAGCTCAGCTCTTGCTCAAGCCTCCTCTCACATCTTGGGCCCTTCTTTTCCCTGTTTCTGCCTTTCTCACAGTCCCAGATTTTACACTTTCCTAAAACCCTCTATTTCTGTTAGTCAAAATGCAAGGCAATCTCGATCTTATACCTAAACTTTTCAATTACACTCATCTCAGAGCATTTTTTTTTCTCATACTATAAAATCCATCATGGGGTTTCCTGAACACCTCTTATAATGATGAAAGTACTGTTATCTTTTGTTTATTTCTATTGTCTTTTTAAAAAAGATCTCTCACTTCTCTCATGGGGCGTTTTCTTTTCTTTTCTTTTTTAATCTGTAAATATTCCTTATATCCCATTTTTACTACTTATAAGCTGCATGCCTTGGATAAGCATTTCTAGTTCTCTGTGCCTCAGTTTCTCCATCTGTAAAATGAGGCCAAGAGCACATACCTCAAGAGATTGTTGAGTAAATGAGTTAATATGAGTATATTACAATATCTGACACATAGCAGTTACTGCATATGTGAATTACTAATTTTCCATTTATTACTAAGAATATTAAACTTTTTTGTATACTGTAAATAACTTTCCAAGTTTGTAATCTGCATTTTTAATTTTGACAATCGGTCTGTATTCTGTGAAAATTCTTCCATGATCTGTTAAGTATTTTTCTTTATGGTTTCTGGTTTTATCATTATGCTAAGAAAGACTTTCTCTACCCCAAGTTGTTTTTAAAAAATTATTTGCACTTTTATATTTATTGTTAAATTATTATTCACCTTGGAAATATTTGTTAAAAGTGCCAAATAGGGGATATAGCACCCCCACCCACCCAAATAAATATTTGTATATCTTCAGACTCTGTAAAGATGTTCTTTAAATTCTAGATTGAATAAAGATAACAAAAAAGTTTTTCCTACAATGACTGAAATTATTTCTTTCCCATGGTACATGAGAAATAAGCATAAAGTAGATCCAATATTATAAGCCACAGTCATTGGGTTCTCAATTTAACTCCCAGACTTTCTTCAGTCAGGTATTTGTAAAACACACACAAGGTTGGTGGGGGGGTGGGGAGGGTGGCAGTGGGGGGAATATCTCCTTAGCGTTTGTATTCTCCTCCTCTCACTTCCTATTTGCACAACCCTCACCTAACAGAGAGCTCCACACTCTGTGAATTTAGAGCAACAGTAGCAGCAAGACTTAAATTCCTTTATATTCATATAAAGTACTTGCTACAACAGAGCAGATATTCCATGCAGACCAAATATAGACTGTTCCTTGAACTGCTTATAAAAATTGTATCCCTGATCCTCCTAGCTGGTGCAGATCCCCTGATAATAAAATCTAAAGAGATCTATCTATTCTTCAATAAACTCAGCTCCATTTCTGCTGTAGCTGCCAGTCACTTAGGAAGAGCTTTGATTTCTCTGTACTCAGTGTTTCTGAGTTTGCATAGAAAGAAGTTGTAGAAAATAAGTTTCTAAGCCAACTCCCCCAACTCTATACAGCCTTGCAAGAACCAAGACACACATACCCCTCCTAGATTTTAAAACTCAAATTTTACTGTGGAGCTATTTCATCCTCACTTGGGCTAGATTACCTTCGCACATGGGGAAAACTTATACAAATTCATGCTGCACAAAAACCACCTCTAAATTTAAGCAGAGTGAGCATCTGTGTAACAGAAAGATGAAAAATTGCTCTCGAATAGATGCTTACAGAATCTAGAAGTTCATTAACATCCTTTTTAAAAGTGGCCTTGAAAATACAAGTGTTTGCATTTAAGTTAAGTTAAATTTAACCATTTTTAAAATCGTAAACCAGAAAAAAATTTATCTAGTATATCAGTATCCATGAAAGCAGTAAATTAGTAATAATAATAATAATAATAATAATAATAATAATAATAAGGAAGTGATCATAAGCAGGAGACAGGGGTTAGGTGAGGAAAGACAAGTTGTAAAGTATCATTAAAAGAATACCGAGTTGTAGCCAGAACACTGAAGTTCATTCATTCACACAACAAATATTTAATGACCATTTAATATGTTCTGGGCAGTGAACCTGGCAGTAAATGTACACTGGTGAATATGACAGACATGTACTTGGCCTTTATGAAGTTTGCATACTGACAGAGAAGCCCTATAAAAAGATATATAATCACAAATGGTGATATGTGGCATGGGGCAAATGAGCAGGTGTGCAGAGATAAGTACAAACTGTGTTGGGAGATTTTCATTAAATAGATTGGTCAGGAAAGGGCTCTCTAAGATTTTAATTCAAAACCTAAAAGATAATCAGGAGCCGGTCATGTGGATGAACCAGTCAGAGAGAAGAAAGTCACATGAGAAGACCCAGAGAGGTGAAGAGTTTAGTGAGTTTGAGGAACAAGGTACTGAAATGACTGGAAAACACTAGAAACAACAAGAGGGACATAAATTGAAGATGACAGGGGACATATCATGAAGGGCCTTACTGGCTACCAGAAGGAGTTTAGGTTTATTCGAAGTGCAGCGGGAAGCCACAGGAAGGTTTTAAGCAGGAGAAAATACGATCTGATTCATATTTTGGAATGATTTTCTGGCTGCTGTTTGGAGAATAGACTCTTCTTATAGTCTTGTTTCTGCTTTAACTTGTTATTAGATCCACATTTGCAGATTGAAAACATTTTCTAAGTTCCCTTCGAGTTGTAAAATCTTAGACTCTTACTAGCTCTAACGAAGACCTTTGATCGAAAGTAAGAGGGAAGAGTGTGTGTTGGTGGTGCTGCAGATTTGAAGAGGATACTTTAGATACTTCTATGTGGATAGCTGTGGCAAGGTAAAAGAGTAACAAAGTCAAATGGCTGTTATGAGTTGACCCAGTCAGTCTTTCCCACAAGCCAGAACCCTAATACAGACCTTTACTTCATACAGCTTGACCTCATACATCTTTTATTTACATTGACTCTAGTTCAATAGTCTTTTGCATACTCTTTTACCAAATATTTATTGAGTGTTTCCTGTTTACATGGTAAAGGAAGAGATACAAAGAAGGCAGTGTGGTCTGATGGAAAACATGTGGGACTTAGAATCAATTCTGAGCGTGCATCCCAGCCCTGCCATTTACTAAACCCATAATATTAGATCTCTGAGTCTCAACTCTCTCATCTGCAAAGAAAGAATGATGACAATATCAACCTGAATGAAAATTTTGTATAGCAAGCATCTATTTGTGGTGTCTATTGCTGAGTAAACCCTCAGTCAGAGTATATTTTGGGGTCTCAAGGATTGTGTCTCTCAAGGCAGACAACTTAATGCACAGGGTATTCTTCCTATATTGTCAAGTGGGTTCAAAATTACATGATAGTTGGTCATGGGGATGGGGAGCACGGCATAGGGAATGTAGTCAGCATTAATGTAATGGCTAGGTGGAGAGCCAGAGGAGAGAAAGAGCAATCAGGAGGATCACTTTGTAAACTATATAAACATCTAACTAATGTACTGTGTGCTTGGAACTAATAATAAAATTAAAATTTTAAAAAAGGAAATATAATAATGTACACTATATGAGTTAGCTATAACCATGTATATATAATCACAATTTTGTTAAAAAAGAACAATTTCTTAATAAAACATATATAACAAAAAAAGCTTACAAACTCATCCCTCGAAAGTTCTTAAAAGCCTGTATTTTTTTTTTTTCTATTATTCAAAGGGAACAAATAATAAACACACCAAGAAGAATTGTTATCTAGCAATACCTATTCTCTGGAGAAATTTAGTCTTTTAATGTCTCTCTTAAGAAATAGATATATACAAACATTTGCAATTTTGTTGAAGTTGTATATTGCCACACTCCCATAGCTCACAAGGCAAATGCAAATACAAACACAAGAGCTTTGTACAAAGCTCTTGTTTAGTAGGTAATACTGTCCTAGAAGGTGCTTTCACGTTGGGATGGGAGGCTCTCTTCAACGACTTTCATTAAAATTTGAGGTCTTCTCCTTCAGACACTAGAATCAGAACCAAATCATAATTTTGGCTAAAGACAATGGCATAAGCCACTGTAGGAGGCCCCTTTGCATGTGGACAAAAGACCCATCAATTTAAACTGAGTTCCATAGAAGAAGCAGGACTGACTCCTCCACCATTCTGTACTCTACTCTTCTGTACTCACTGATGCTTATGTTTACAAGAGAGGCGAGTTCTAAAAGCTGAAAGAAAATCAAAACACCCTGTTGTAAACAGTAGAGAGACAGATTCCCTAATGTGGGTATGAATATGAAGGTTTTGTCATAAGGAATACAAACATGCTGAATGAGTTTTTCATCTTTATAGTGCAAAGTAGTATCCTCTTTGAAATGGAATGGAAGCAAAACAGTTACTGGTAATAACAAGCTAAAAGGGTTATTTGGTCTATGTGTGTGGCGGTTGGGTGGAGGTGGGGGTAGGTGGATATTAAGAATTAAATGGCAATTTCTTCTTAAAAGGCACAGCCATAGTCAAGAATTCAAGCCACTTCTGCCTCAGCATATGCAAGTGGTGATTAGCATCCCTAGTAAGCAAATGCAACGGTACCTGCCATGGCCTTACCTTGTCTGACACATTCTTTCCTAGTTGGGGGTACCCAGTGGGACTCACCCAGACCGCAACTGACCTTTGTGGAGCAGGATGCTTAGGAGCAGCTTACCACAACTAATCTTTCTCGGCTATAGAATCTTAAATCAAAATTACAGTTGGGTCCACCTGTGTTTGAGTATCCTTACCTACACGGGGCTCTTTTTTACTTAAACGAAAGGCAATTATATATTAAAAAAAAAAAAAAAGATTGAATCCCTATCCTCAAATTAACTATGTATAATTTAATGAATGGTTATGTATAAACACAGACTCATGTTAGTAGGGCTACAGTTTTGTATCTTTATTTCTCTTCTTGAGATTCTTACCAATCACAATTTGTTTTTGTGTGTGTATGTGCTAAGGATCTTCTTTACTGATCTTTTATTGAAATAAAGTAATCCTTAGGATTTTTTGAGGCTCTCAGTCAGCTTTTAGCATTTATATGCTCACTATAAATATATTTACCCAATTAGTACCTCAGAGGTAGCTAAGATTTGGGCAGGTGTGGAATACTGCATAGATAAGTTTCATTAAGTGTGTTGGAGAGAATGTAAATAGTCTTAAAACAAAGAAATGTCTAGAAAAGTTGAGGGCAACAGTCTTTTGGGGATCTCATGTAATTAAGGGAATAACTTGGAGGCCTTGAGTACTCAATACAGGAAGAAAAAGAGTAGCCGGAGTAAGAGAGAAGCTCTAAAAAGACCAGTAGGAGTTTCCAGCATTCTGTTCATTTCTTCAGTCTTAGATGTGACACTTTGTTCCATAAGAGATCCTAGCTCAGCATGTCTTCCAGAAAGGCACTTAGCCTCTGTGGTCTCTATCTCTTGTGTTATATGACAGTATTAGACCAGATGCTTTGAAAAGTTGCTTTCTACTTAAACATTCCATGAACTCACTCACCATTAAGAAAGGTGGAGGTAAAGGCAAAACTTCTGCATTCTGCAAGAACACACAGGGACATAAATAGCAAGGCAAGCTGTTCACAATAGAATTCATGCAAATTGCATAGAAACTGGAGTATCAAAGCTAAGGTTGGGAGACATATTTGAATAGTACTATTCTTTTAAGAGAGCGCCCCCAATTAAAATGAGATGTCACCGGAGGCATGGAGAGAGCTGCAAGTGCATATTTTTGTTGGTCTGTTTGGAAAATGTTTGCTAGTTTACTTAGCTGAATTCTGATCATGTACTTACACTGAAGAATCTGGTGAAAACAAAAGTACTCTTGAGATAGTCTGTATAAGAAAAACATATATATATATGGAGAGCATCATAGAGTCAGTGGTCACTCTGCATCCATCCCATAAAAATGATCTATTACAGTTGTTTCATATTTGTATCACCAGGAAAATGCTTCTATTTCAGAAGCACTCACGATGCTATACACACATACTGGGAGACTAAGCAAAGGAATTTTATATCTAATTAGTATTGACATCCTCACTCTCAATTTTTTTTTTCTGGAAATTTGACAAGTAGAGAAGAGAAAAATTCTTAAGGCAGTGAAAACGCTGCTTAGAGGAGCCACCGACACTTACTTTTAATTCAACCCCTTCATATGCACTTGAAACTCATTCTTAGCTTCTTTAGGGACAGAAGGGCTTTTTGTCCTCTTGTCTTCATTTACAGAACTGTGCGTCACACACAAGGATGCTGCAGCAAGGGGGGGGGACACTGTCTTTTGTTTAGGGAGAGTGATGATGGAGATCCCCTGGATGTCAGACACCAGGTTCATGTTGTTTCTCATCAGCTCCAGGAATATCTTTTACTCAAGTAAACAGAACAGAATTCAACTTTTCCAAGTAGCTTCATAAAGTTGGAAGTCCGTCCTTCCTTCCTTCCTTCCTTCCTTCCTTCCTTCCTTCCTTCCTTCCTTCCTTCCTTCCATCCTTCCTTCCTTCCTTCCTCCCTCCCTCCCTCCCTCCCTCTCTCTCTCTCTCTCTCTCTCCCCCCCCCCGCCCCCCTCCATTTCTATTTTTAATGAACTCAGAGTAAAAGGAAGCCAAAAAACCTCTTTCTAGAGATACAATGTATCTGTACACGCTAGGTCTTTATTTTGGAGAAAGGTTTTAAAAAAAGGATACTGAGTGCTTTGCTATCCGATTTTCTTACCCCTTGCAACAAAGGCTAAATGTTCTCCGCCCTGTCTCCCTCTCAGCCAGGTCAAAAATGGCAATGTGCCCAACAAAGGAGGTTGTTAAGAAAGCAGTAGAATGATAAGGGTACAGGCTCTTGAATCAGACAGATCTGGATTAGAATGTCAATTGTTCGATCATCTAGATGTATCATTATCACTCATAAACCCAGAGAAGAGGACCCTTCCTGGGACTCTTGCAAATCCAACAAACAAACAAACAAACAAACAAACAAACATCCTACATTTACTAAAGAACCTTGGTTTGCCTCTATCACTTGATGTCCTTACACTTGGCACTCATTTAACCCTCAACATCATTCTCACGACTAACACAACTCCAGACCCACAGAAAGGCTTCTCCACACCTCTTGTCCTATGTCTTCAAAAGGAAAGTCACCTCCACTTGAACACTATGAAGATTTGCTGGTTTGTCCCCAGGGACATCAAAGAACATTGCCTTGGATTGCAGAGAGGACCTGAGCTGCAGCAGAGGAATTTAGATAAAAGACAAATTAATTAACTTGTCAAAACTTTCTTGCAAATAGCATAAATGCAATAAATTTTTACATAATGAAGTGTCATTTCCAAGTTGTACTGAAACAAATGGTTCTAAAAGCATCCACTAATTAGAGCAGTTTCCGCAACAGCTGCATATGTTGTCTGCGGAACATTTTGTAATATTAAACATTAAACAATTCATATTACACTCAATTTACACATGTGTGTACGTTGAGATGTAACATGTGAGAAATATGATGCCATCTCTTTACATCAGTATTTAAATGGATAGGGAACATTGGAAGTGAAAATAATTTTAATTTGTTTTTAGGTTTATTTATATTTTAGAGGAAAATAAATTTAAAGGAATATATAATGATAGTTACTTATCTTCTTATGTTATTACTCATTTAAACATTTATAGTTCAGAGACAAAATACTAAAATGTATGCAATAATATTAAATTTAATCATTTTTAATATTTGTCATCTTTTAGTGATTTGATTCGAACAACATAGCTTTATACATAATGTTCAATTTTGTTTTTATGGAAGTACATGTGTCAACGTAGAGGAATGGGAAATATTTATTTACCATTGTGATTGCTTGAATTATAACTATTAAATGTGTCAAGTGGCATAAAGCCCTTACTTTATACCCTTTTCCATGCCCTTCAATTTCTGTGAATAGGTCAGAGTGAATCATCTTCAGAATTAAAACTCTCGAAGCTTTAAATTTTTTTTTAATCTATAAAATCAGAAAGCTAACACTTGCCAAGAAGCTCGTGAAGAAGATAGAAGCCCATAAAGCCCTATCACAGTGAAAGATGGTGAGAGTTCATTTATGGTGACAGTTCAATTATGGTATTTATAATTTCCCTGTGCGAAGTAACCTCTAACTAATTACTGACACAGTATTGTCTGAGTACACAATACCTAAGATGCATGTCATCACTTTGCACAGGTATTTACATATATTGAAGACTAGAAAAAAGTATACCTGATTTTATTTTAATAAAAATATGGAATGAGATGTTATTAAATTTCAAAAGCCAAAATGAACATTTCAACATTAATTCATTAATTTTGATGATGCTTTCTATTATGATGGTAAAGATAAAATCAAAAGGTACCCATAAAGCTCTCGGCACAGTAAGCACCAGAAAGGGAGTGAGAACTCAATTTTTTGGCACTTAACATTTCCTTACATGAAGTAACTTCTAACTAACTTATGATAGAGCATTGTTCTGATTAAATAAAAGTCCCAGCCAAAATTAACGTTTTCCTTTTTTCTTTTTGCACAAATTATAATAGAAAAAATATTTTGAAAACTTCATCTACTACAGAAAATAGCTATTTTAAAATGTACCACTTTGTTATCCTTTATTTACAGAGAGGGAGAACGTGTGTGGCATTCTTGGCATCGGGTACAATTTTTTTTAGAAGTGCTTGTTTGGCTCCGTTGGTTCTCTTTCTTTTTCTGTTTCATTTTATTGTTTACCATGGAGCTACCACTTTAAAAATACCCAGCACAGCATGAAGTGTAGGAGTTTAAGAAACATGAATTTAATTTTTAAGTACTACTTACTTTTATTTTGCTGAAATTTTTTCTTCGAGTGGTTAAAAAAGAAAGAAAAAGAAATACTCACTGTGGGTCCTTAAACTCTTAAACTAAAGCCTCTACCTAGTCACCTCATAAGTTTCTAGTCATGAAATTGATGACTCTTGTATTAATCATAGTGCCTTACTGACTTTAAAAAGAAAAGAATCGTACTAGAAATTGCAAGAGTAAACCAAAGTTCAGGAACCAAACAACATAAGGGCAGACAGTTCAAAATAAAAGTCAGATAGAAGCAAAGCATCATAAGATTGATGCCTTTAGCTTACAAACAAAATAATTTTAATCACTATAAGGTTTTGGAAAATGTTACCAATAAGTTCATCTTCTACTACCCAAATGACATAACAGAAGCAACAGAAACATCCGCCTTACGGGGACTGTCAAGGTAGATGAACTACTTTATTAATGGCAACAACAATGAAAGTCGATTCTAAAAATAAGATTTATTATTCCAATTACTGTCAAATCTTGACCAGAAAGCTTTCCTAATAATCCTACGAAAATACCCAAATTTCTTATCATTTGAACAACTCAAATCTATTTCCAAATTCTCTCTACCCTGCTACCATTGTCACTTTCAGAAAGTATATAGAATGCCCCCACAACCTTCCATGATCCCCCATAGCCTTATTCTTACATTTAAGTCATCTAAAACATAGTCCCGATCATTCAGACAATTTTGTTTTCATATTACATGAAAGCATCCAGTGGTTTAAAGAAACTATATCTTTCTTTAATACCTGAACATGCTGGGTCATTATGCTTTTGATTTCTGCCTGGAATGACAACCTACCTTCTTCTACCTCCTTCAATAGAAATCCAAACTAATCCTCCAGGTTCATCTTTCTCATCCCCCCAATCAGTAGCTGACAAGTTCCTCCTTTAAACGATTCCACCTCTATCTGAAAGCACTTTATACTCCTTATGATATGTTTAATATTATGCTTTGAATATTAGGTTTAGTTTATTTTCTGATTTTTATTTTTCTGGGGTGAAGTACATTTGTCAATTGACTTTCTGGATTGTTTCTACTCTAAAGTAGAAGCTGAGTTTTACTCAGCTTTAGGACAACGGTAGCTCTCATAAGTCCATTGACTCCTTTTCTAGATTTTTAAGGCATTCTTAGATATATCAGAATTTTGGAATTGTGGGAAAAACCTAACAAAAGCTTAGTTCAATAATTTAATATCTTGTGTGGAAATATGCCTCAGGTTACTGCCCAGACTGTCTGCTGTGGGTTTCTATTTGATCTCTGTAATCACATGTATCTGTTCACTCCTTTTCCCCCAATATTGTAAGCTCCTTCGATATGCTTGGTTTAGTGTATATTCATTTTTGGTTTAGTGGATACAAAATAAAAGGCAAATTGTCTTCCAAAATGGTGCAATCTACTTAACTCTGATGCCCCAAAGCATCTATTCTTTCCATCTTCTTTTATCCTTAAATGTGTTCATTTACACTGTTTAAATCTGTAAGCTGCTACAAGTCCTTTTGAATACAGTTGAAGGACAAATAGTGAATATTAATGACTACATCTGCTAATCATCTAAATGTCTCAAAAGTTCTATAGATCATATTGACATCTACAAAAAGCACTCTGGTCTATGCTCTGCTCCACTTAGAAGCAGTGATAAATAAGATAATCTCAAGTTTCTTTCTTTCTTGCTGCTATGACATATCAACAATTTGGGCACTGAGCACAATTAGTCATTAATGGTCCCGCAGCATGAATTGCCCCAAACAAGATGCCCATAAGCCAGACGGCTTGGTCAGACTCCAGAGACAGTAATTACATTCAGTCCACCTGAAATTCCCAGTGCAGTGAGAACTGGAATAGGCTTTTGTATCCTGCTTAGTTGAACTATTATGCAGTATCATCATATAGCAATAAGACAGCTGCCGACATGCTTCTACTTTCTCCCACCTTGAACAATTAGAATGGCTCTGTACAAAATTCTGTGACTAAGAACTTGGACAAACAAAACCTAGAGATTCTTTCGTCTTTCTCCAAGACCCAGGAGTTCTGATGCCAAGAAAATTTATTGATGGGGCTAAATAATCTCAACTTTATAAAGAACCTGGTTACAACATGGCAAAGACATGTTTAAAATTACCATCAGGAACTTATTTTTCGTCGACTTTATCAGCAAAGAAGAAAAGTCAGTGTCATGTTCTACAATGACCCCCTAGATTAGTTTCTTCAATGACAATTAAAATTTATACCCTTTAATGGAGCATTTCTCATTATTGTTTAATCAATGATTCTAAACTGGTGCGCAAGCCATTACGATGCTTGTTTTAAATGGTTCTTAGCAGTATCATAGCTTTATTTTTTATTTTTCTTGCTTTCAGGCCAGGAAATGTTTATTAATTCCTAGAGTTATAAAACTTTTGTATATTTTACAAAGTGCCATTTATTATTAGATAATTTGGTAAAACTGAAATAGGGGAAACTCTTACCCGCCTTTCCTCATTTCTAGATATTTATTTTCTTTTTTACAAGCTGCAAATGAAATTGGCCAAGTCTTTGACTGGGTTTATTGGTGAAAGATCAGGGAAAAAATGAAGCAACATCCCTCAAAAGGAATAGTTAATAATCGCTAGCATTTATTGGGAACCTTACCATGTGCCAGACACTGCTGTGTAAAGGATGTATGATCTCACTTAATTGTCACAGTAACCTTATAATGTGGGTGGGTTAGTATTCTCAGTTTAGTGATGAGGAGATTTATAGATAAGTAACTTGCCTAATATCACAGAAAGTGGCAGAATCATAATTTAAGTCAGGCAGCCTGACTCCAACTCCATAATTTAGATGTTTGGAAATTTTCAAACATAAAAGTATCTTAGAATAAAACCAATTTTTATTAAATACTGTAACAGAACTAAGCAAATTTCTTGAGTCTTTTGTGAATAAAATTGGAATTAAGTTTCTATCTAAATCTTTAAATGGGTGAAAGGACAAGTTGCTCTTCTAAAATAATTCTACCAAGGCTCCAAGTGCAAATATACAACACTGCTTCCGGATAGCTCAATCAAGCACAGCCTGACTCAAACAGTACATTTGAATAATTTGCATTGTTTTAGCCTTGAGCAAAAAGAAAAAAGAACAGTGTTTATTAATCATTTTAGCAAATATTTTTTAATACTGTAAAATGATATAATGAGAAGACTGAAAACACCTGCTTGTGCAAAAAAGGTTCACTGAGGTTCGCTTTGCTTTGCTGAAACATTAAAGTGAGTGAGCAAAGGCAATCAAACGCTTTTGTTAGAACCTTGTTGAAAATCTAATATGTATTTTGTTTTGGGTGCTTTATTATTGTTGTCATTGCTGTTTAACTTTTAGTAGTCCAGAAAATCCATGAAAGTGGACAGTTTACTTCTTGCACCATCCCAGTTAATTTAAGGTTCGTTGTATTACTCAGTGAAAGAGAATGGAATACTATGTTACTAATTTCAGAATAAAATTTTTAAGTATACTCCTTTCTGGCAAATATCCCTTGAATGAATTAAAATATGCCAGGGTGACCACCTTGAGTATAGATGCTTTTGATAAATAATTTAGATATATATACCCCTAGTTACCCATCACTTCTAGGTTAATGTAAAGGAGTGACTTTACATTTCAATGGGCAACTCCTCCTTTTCCTCCTCTCTCCAGTTCTCAAGAATGTACTACCATTCTTCCAGTTCCCCAGGCTTGAAAATTGGGAGTCTTTTACCCTTCATGTCTGCAAATCACCTAGTCTTATAAATGTCTATGGTAATCTCTCCAGTTCTACTACCCTGGTTCAGGCCATATTAACTTCAGGTTAGACCATTATAACAACCTCCTATCTTGGGGCCTTCTCCTGGTTCTCTCCTCATTAATTCATTGTGATACTGTCACAGTACTAATTTTCCTAAAGTGCCATTTGATCATACTAATAACATGCTGAAAAACATTAATGACGAATCTAACTACTGAAGAAATTGAAGAGGTGCATAAAACAATTATCACTAACAAGATTATTTTCAATAATAATAAAAATTAAAACTAGATTATTTGCAGCAATTTTATCCCAAATTCATTCCTGATGTTCAAAACTGGGATGTCTTCCTCACTTCCATCATGGATTTCACCTCTCCCCTGTAGCATTTTTGCTACCAAACTTCTGGGACTTTCTAGGAGTCAGTACCATGCGTTATATTTTGATTTACAGAAAGCAATAAACTGGCAGTAATGGAACCAAGCTCCCAAGATTGCTTTCTTCTTTTTTTTTAAAATGCAAAACACCATAGCTACTACTATAATGAATTAGCCCTGCATAGAGTCCTAATTTTTCCGTGTGTTTTTTTCCCTCTTGAAAAATGCTATTTATATTTATTTAAGAAATCACATAGTAAATAGGCAACAACAGGTGAAGTTAACTGTGACAAAATCTAAGTATGAAAATAAATATTATAAAAATGAATAAAACTTCTGGATGATTTTAAACATATGTGAAAATAATAAAGAAAACTTAAGCTGTAGAGTTTAATACTATGTCATGCATCCCAAGAAATAGTGAAGTTTCTCCCTCAAATAGGTTAGAATAACTTGAGGGACAAAAATAAGAGGCAGAAAATGAAAAGGACAATCCAAAACCAAGTACTGAAGTATATGCTGCAAATATAATTGCCACAGGTCATCTGTAGAAGGTGAGATAAGAGAGCCTTTGGTAACCACAGAAGTGGCTTTTTTTTTTTTTTCTGAACAGCTGTGCCTTGCTATAAATCTTGATATACAGATAAAAAGAGAACAGGTAGAGAATAGCAGAAGTGTTTTGGTTGAAGGATATATAAGAAGGTAAGAAAGTAGTTACTACCTAGCTCTGTGGGAAGGGAAAAGGGCCTGCCAAACTGAGATTTAAAAGGTGGGTATAATCCACCAGGAAGAAAAGCAGAAGGACCGCCCAGAGGAAGGATGTGAGCAAAGAACCGTGTAGAAAGTGTTTCGCACAGAGCGTTGCCAGGTGTGTAGGATGGCCAAAGCCCATGAGGAGGCTTGAAAGTGAGATTTATTTTAAAATGCCTCTGAGGCATTTTAAAATAAAAATCATGACACCTAGTTTATATCTTCACTTTGCTTGGTTACCACGGCTGCTCCAGGAAGGGCATGACTGTGAGGTGTTCACCATTCGGAAGGGGCCAGACCGATAGGGAAGCTTCTAAAAGCACATCCGAGGAGCCAGCTCAGAGAATATAGAATGGACAGTGAAGGAGGAGAATGGGCAGTCTCACCGTAGACTCAAGATCAAATACAGTCAAGGAGACTTGTCCCACTTGGCTACTTTTTCTTTTTTTTAGTAATTTCTTTGTTTTTCAATTACAGTTAGCACACGACATTGTATCAGTTTCAGGAGTACAACACATTGTTATTGGCTCCCTCTCCTAAGTTCACTCACAAGAGTAGAAGCTACCAGAAATTCTAGAAGATCTGCTTCCAAAACACAGATGGAGAAGTGGAGCTGAACAACACAGTGGATAGATGTTAGTAAGTTTGAAAATGTGCTGCCTAGATTCCCTTCCAAAGAAAGATTGCCACTCAGTTGTGAGCAAAGTTGCCACCTGAATTGGTATCTACTTCAGTTTCAGAGAACCACCCTCCAAGGTCGTGCTCTTCCCAGCAGCCCATATCTGGTGACCGAGTGAGGTACTGGCATAAAGTTCTGGCTGGTTATCTGGATCTGATGTAGAACAACTTTAATCCATAATATTCTCCCCAGAGCATTCTGTATTCTATGAGAACTTGTCAGGCTGCATTGCAATTTGATTTCTCCCTCTGCCCACCAATGATTCTCTTTCTTCCTGTCCCAGATGTGATCCCTAATAAATATCTCGTATCCCAAACCCAACCTGAGATACTAACTAAGAATTTGATAGGACTTGAAACTGGGTTTCCAGGAATACATTGGTACTAATGTTCCCCCAGGAATGACCTCTTGCTAATAGTTAACAATTACATTTGCAACCTGTCATCTGATAAAGCAGTAGAGAGTAATAAATAAAAGAAGTCTTTCTTGATCCAGAGAATATGAACTTGAATCCTGATGCTATCTCTCCCTAGATCAATGGTTCTCAGTTGGGGACAATTCTCATCTTCCCTCTGAGGCATCTCACAATTTTTGGATGCATTTTTGTTTGTTACAGATTTGTTAGGGTGTGCTCCTAGCACCTAATGCATAGAGGCCAAGAAAACTGCTAACCATCCTACAATGCACTGGACAGTACTCACAGCAATGAAATTCCACCCAAAATGTCAATAATGTTAAGGTTGAGAAACTCCGCCCCAGATGAATAACTACTTTTACTAAGTGCATTCATTTCTTCTTGTCACTGTAACAAATAACCACAAACTAGATGGCTTAAAAACAACACAAATTGATTCCCTTACAGTTTTAAGGGCCAGAAGTCTGAAATCAGTCTCACTTGGCTAAAGTCAAGGTGTTGGTAGGACTGGTTTCTTCCAGAAGGTGTAAGGGGGATTCCGTTTGCTTTACCTCTTCCTTCTTCTAGAGGTTACGTGGATCATGGCCCTTTCCTGCATCATTCCAACCTTTGCTTCCATAATCACATCTATTCTGTGCCTCTTGACTCTACTTCTTTCCTCTTATAAGGACCCTTGTGATTATAGCAAACCCATCTGGATAATCCAAATAATCTCTCTGTCTCAAAAAACTTAATTGCATTTGCAAAGTCCCTTTTTGTTATATAAGATAATGTATTCACAGATTTCGAAAATTAGGACACTGACACCTTTGAGGTCACTCTATTCACTACACTGAACCTCAGTTTTCTTGTCTGCAAAGTGGAGATAATGAAGGACACTGCTTCCTGGAGTTGTCGCAAGAATAAGAAAAGCAATTGTATATATGACTCTTAGCAGAGTATCTGACACATAATAATCATGGCTAACATATTGTGCCCTTACAAATATCATTTAACTAGTGGATACACTATTTATATCATAGTAGACAAACTATTTATATCATAGCATTTTAGCCATGACCTCCAGAGCTTAATCCATAGTGGCAGACACAGAAAGTGCTTCCATATTTCCAGGGTACTTGTAGCATGCTTCTGGCTTTGGCAGTGTGAAAGATTTCAACTGCTACATCTTATTACATGGGTGGTCAAGTTATTGAACTCTATTGACAAAAGGCTAGATTTTCCAGCAAGATGGAGCTTCATTAAAATTCTGCAGAGACTGAAAATTCAATAATCTTTCTCACAAAGCACTGCATGAGCAGGGCTGATTAGGCAATTTCTTTCTCATTCTATTTCTTCTGCTAAAAGCATTGTTACTTCTTGTTTGGTACAAAAAGACAATCATTAAATGAGCATTCGCTATAGGTGATTAAGCGGAAAGTTTTAAAGGTGCACTGAGTCCTTTCTCAAGGCCTAATCGAGGGCTTGAAAGGGGAGGGAAGAAAAAAAAAGTAAAACGAAAACATCATTACCATATTCTGGCCTGAGATATGGAAAGCATGACACTAATAAATAGTTTACAACTTATTTCTTCAGACTCTTGATCTCCTTGGTTACTCACACTCGTTTCTTCTCCGCCAACCCATTGCCTTCTCTCGTCTACTGCCCAACCCTCTTTCCACTTTCTTACATTGTTCTCATGCTGGACATAATATACAATTGTGCTCAATGAGCCTTACATTTCCCTGATTAAATTCACCACAATTATTGGAATTGAGAGCAGATAACACCAAATACCTATCTTTCTATCCCCACTTAATAACTAATATCTGATTGCATTAACAGAGTGGCTCTAGAAACCTGAATTACCTCATGATAAGACTAAGAAACTTTCCCCTATCACTCATATGTTCTTTCTCTCTCTCTTCTTTTTCTCTTAATGTTTACATCTTAGCAGAAATAGGTTTTGTCACAGTAGCTTTCTCTATAGAACATAACTAGCCTGACTTTGCATGAGTGCAAAGATTTTTTAAAAAAATCTGATCTGTTCTCTAATATATATCAAATAATTAGAAAGTGTCAAGCACACAGTTGTTTAATAAATATTTGCTGAATTAATGAATTAAAGAATTAATTAATTAATTAATCTTGAGGGTAACGCCAGGTCAGATCTGTACTGTGCAGACATCCTGTCTATAACAATAACTCGATGGCACATTTTAACTTGAATGTTCATGAAGTATTCATTAAAAATACCTACCTGCACTATGAGAAAATAAAGCTATATTTGTGTTACCATCTATTATTTTATGCTAAATTATATTTAAGAAAAATATCACTAATACCTACTGGGGTTCTGATAGAAAATTTCCATTTCTCTTCCTTAAGGAGCCCTTGAAAGATCTTTATTAGGTATTCCTAAGAATCTCTTTCCTGGTTCAGTCTGAATTCCTCATCTGGCAAATATCCAAATCCTGCTGATCCTCTTAAGCTCAGGCCACTCTGTTTTTGTTCCATTACGACTTGCTCTAGGATGTCACCTCTTTATATCAGGCCTTTTAGCATTAATATTTTGTAAGGTAGTCTAAAGATCGGATTTTAAGAAATAGGTCTTAATCCATTCTATGGCAAAGAATATTTTAACTCCAGCCAATGCCTTTGTCAAATACCTTCGCTAAATTACTCAACTGGTCGGTTTCCAGGAGGCTCTGAGCACCCTCGAGGTCCTGCCCCTGTGTCTTGCCTATGCTTCTGCAATGGGAAGGGGGTTTTATTTTGCTCTCTTTGGAAAAAAGAGAAACAGGTATGTTCTATTACAGGCAACAGTTTGTGCTTCTCAAAGTATCTGGTTATATGGGCATTATAAAATAAAAAAAAAAAGAGCACAGGCTTGATCAAAAGGTCCCAGAACTTGGTATCCCTACATCACAAGTTTGTAAATGAAGGGGAATTCTCTGAATGCCACATGGAAGATGGAAAAGGGAAGGCCCACCCCATCCCACTCCTTTCCTTCTCCAGAGCTCCTGAATGATTCTTTGAGGGTTGATAGTAGGTTCTCCATATGGGGAGCTGGTAACAATGGGCAGTATGAAATGATAAGCTGAAAGGGCAATATCTTCCTGTGGCAGGCTGGATGGAAGCTCATTGTAGGACAGCTGCACTGTGAGCCAAACTATGGAAATCGCAGGCAGGAAGGACAGAAGCTACTCTTCAGGATTCACAGATACTGCCTCAAGGGCTGAGATGGTGCCTGAGGCAACTGGGAAATCACTGTAGCTGACAGACCCTGACAGGCCGGCCTGGCATGCTGGGAGAGCTGACCTTGCTGTCATTGAGCAAAGGCTTAAGGCCAATCATACTCACAGAAGGAAGTGAAGAAAAGAGTAATATGCATTGTTAAATGTCAGCAGAGCCAGGTACAAAAGATAACTAATATTTACTTCATTTAAGTCTGGTCAGCGAACAAACAACAGAATCAAGAAGCCTTCTGACTCTAAAGAACCTAAGCTCAAGCTCCTTGCTTGACTCTTTTCTTCTTTCCACATAACTGTGATGCCCTATGCAAAATTATAAAAAAGTGGTCATTGTATTCGGCTCACAAGCTAGTATTTTCATTTTACTGACCCTTCTCCCTTCCCCACCTCTCTCTCCACATATATATAATTGGTTCTGTTCTCTGGCAAATACAAAATGTTATCATATATTTCTGATTTTCTTTCTTAAATAGAAAATACTGATCTTAACCCTCTTCCTTCACTATTCAGGGGCAGTCTTATGAGCAGTCAATTTCAACAGTGTTCTGCAGCCATTTTTGAGATTTTCTTCCTTTTCCCTCAGGCGCATAGTCAATGTCTCTTACAGATATCAGGATGCATTTGTCTAGTAGAAATAGACTGACAAAGATACAGAGATATGAAATAAAGCTTACAACTTTACTTTATCTGAGACTCAATTTTCTCATTCATAAAATAAGGATAATCACTCTTGTGAGAGCTAGAAAAAATACACGCAATCATAGCACATAGCAGGTATTCAAAAATGATAAATATTAACATTATGATAAGCAGCAAATTGAAATAATAGTTTGTATAAGAGGAAGTAGAGATATGAGGGATATTTAAAGGAGTAGAAAGATAATACTGGAGCTCGGAAGTATAAGAATTTCCATAATTTCCCCCTGTCCATAGCCTTTACTCTACCTGTTAAATCCCAATCATCCACTAAGGCATTATTCAAAATCTTCACCACCAAAAATCCAGGATTAACCCCTGTGTCTGTTAAGGTTCAACCATTGAGAGAGAGAGAGAGACAGAGACAGAGAGAGACAGAGAGAGAGAGAGAGAGAGAGATTGATTAAGGAATTTATTGCAAAACATGGAACCATTAGGAAGGGGAGCCTGGAACTCCCCAGCATGAACGGAGGTTGCAGTTTATAGGCAGAATATCTTGTTCTAGGAAACCTCTGTTCAAACAGCCTTTCAACTAATTGAACCAGGCTCACCCAGATGATCTAGAATAATCTCCTCTCTTTGAAATCAAATCATTATGAATGTTATTACATCTACAAAACACCTTTACACCAACACCCGCATTAGTGTTTGATGAGTAACTATGGACTATAGCTTGGCCAAGTTAACCCATAAGTTGACCATCATAACCCTTCACTCTATAACCCTTATACAACCATTGAAGCACTAACTGTGGTGGTTCTCGTTTTAGAATTAGATACACAGGCTATGCTTTCTTTTTGACAAAAAAATCCTTGAGGGCAAAAACCATGAATAACACTGTTGTCTCTCAAAGACTTGAAACGGAATGCTATACATATACATATGATTAATTAAATTTTTCACAATTTCACTTTAATAAAGAATTCTATTTTCTGGTGGCTGAGTTTGCCAGAAGTTTGATCTCTGCAGTACATTGGCTAAAGAAAGTAGCTAGCGTTCATTTTTCCATTCTATAATAAAAAAAAAATTATGTATCTCCTAAATTAGGATCTTCAGATGATAAACTTTGTGTGTGTGTGTGTGTTTATATGAGAGAGAGAGAGAGAGAGAGAGAGAGAGAGAGAGAGAGAGAGAGACAGAGAGAGAGAGAGAGAGAGAGAGAGACAGAGAGACAGAGAGAGAGAGAGAGGCTGATGAACAAAATAAATGAGACAACTTCATTTTACCTTAGTTTTCTCAATAAATCATCTGTGGGCTTATGTGTCTATATATATTACAAATTTTTTAAGTGCTATTCATTATTGCTGAACTGTTAGTCCCTCATAGAGGTAAAAGTGAGGGATTAACTCATCTATCTTGGTAAACTAGAGCAGAGCCTTATGTAGAAGTAGTGTTTCTGAATTTTAACACAGCATTGACAGGTACCTCCCATGAGGTGCTTGTAGACAAGATAGTGAGATATGCCTGAATAATATACAATTAGGTCTCTTAGCAAATAAATGTACTTAGTTTAATAAATATACTTAGTGAGTGACAATAGATTGATATAAATAGAAAGTTATCTCTTATATAATGTTGTCTTTGGGTTTGTTTTATTCAATGTTTTATAATTAATGATGATACTAATAAGAATAATAACTGTTATGGAGCTTTTTTATAGTTTCCAAATGACATCACATTATATACACTTTCTCATTTGATCTCCTTAAAACTCTATAAGGTAGATATTAATATTAACACCATTTAAAACAAGGAAACTGAGACTTAGAGATTTTTCATTACAGTTGAATAGCAAAATAGCAGTTATGACTCATTCCAACTGCTGTGTTTTAAATCCTGGAGAAATCTTGGAAGTAAAAGAAAGACATAAATCCCAGCAACTGACAACAATAGCAATAGCGAACACCTCTGAAAAACTCTGGACCATTTTTGGCTGGCAAACCTAGCAAAAGAAAGAAAATGACGACTGGGACAGGGGCGGGTGTTTCATACCGTTTGCCTGTTGTGTCTTGAAACAACCGTTGGCTGCCAACTTAATAGAAGAAACCTACAGCAATGCAGCAGACCCTCGGTACAGGTTTTTGAAGAAAACGACAGGATATTCCCAACGCTCTGCTAGAATGAAAAGTTGACGGAAATTGGTACGCTTAACCAGTCCCCCTCAGGCATTTACTCCCTACCCTTTCAGATCAAAACCCTCAATGTTGGCGTTATATTCTAAGGAAGTTGCCTCCTTTCACTGCTTTTCCAAGGTTTAAAAGATGAAACCATAACCGGAAGAACTGTACGTTGGAATGGCAGCAAATCGAGTGGTGAATAAAAGGCTCTCTGGTAACTGGAGTTCTCAGTCTACAGGTCCATCCCGTCCCCTTTCCTTAAACTCATTAGGCTCTAACACAGATGAAAGGTTTTCCCCAAGTTCTTCTCCAAATCGTGTTAGCAATCAGAATAGCTGATGCCCCCAGGGAACACGAGCTCATGGCTGTAACAACTACCTCAAAAGGCACGCAAGGTCTTGAATTATATACATATCATGTCAAATTAAAGTATTAGAAAAAAAGATGAATTTAAATTTTAAAATATTTTAGGACGTGAAAAAAATATAATCATTATAAAGCAAGAAAACAGAGTCATTGAAAAACACACTGTAAATAATGGGTTTAAAAATATAATAATTTGATTTCTCTATCTGAGCATAGTAAAGTAAATGGAATCAAATTTCCCTTCAATGATTAGAGAAATGGAATATCACTCACACACACACACACACACACACACACACACACACACACACACACACCCATCAGACATTTCTCAACAGGCAGTGGAGGACCATGGGGTCTGAGAAAGGGAAACATGCTATAGCTCAATGATTTCTCCAGATTTCTACTTTAAGGTATTTTTCAGACTATGACAAGAAGAACAGAACAAATTTGACCTAAGGAGGAGAGATTGGAAGTTGAGACAATTAGAATTTGGGAGGCAGATGTCTTGAGATAAAGATAGATCCAGAAAACTGCAGAGGAGTCTACTTGAGTCACTGCCTGAATGCTGAATTGAGGCTTAAACTCTGAGTCCAGGCAAAGAGCCACCATAAGCAAAACAATTCCTAGAGCTCACATAGAGTGTGGCAGTGTCCCACTTTTGACCTACAAAAGTGAAGACACCTCAGTGAAGATTCGGGATACTTAGTAGAGACCTCATAATACTCATGTTTTATTTCTAGGACTAAATGAGACAAGAGCAATAGTCTCAAAGTGTGGTTTGTGGAACTTGGGGGGAAGCTGAGGCCCTTTCAGGTGGTCCCTAATATCACAACTATTTTTGTGATAGTAATAAGACATTATCTGCTCTTTTCACTGTGTTGGCATTTATGCTAAAGATGCAAAAGCAACTGTGGGTAAAGTTACTAATGATTTAGCATTAATCAAGGTAGTAGCACAAAACTGTATTAATTAGTTATTATATTCTTCACCTCAATGCATGTGTGGTTTTTAAAAAAAGCAAGTTTCAATTATGAATGTGCTTGATGAAACTGTAAATGTAATTAATTTTGTTTAATCTCAACTCTTGTTTACACATATTTTTCTTATGAGAGGTGACAACATGAAATGTACACATAAAGTGCTTCCGTAGCATACTGAAGTGTGGTGATTATTTCAAAGGAAAACCACTTGTGCAATTGTTTGAGTTACCAGATGAACAAGCCACCTTTTTCATGGAATGCAAGCAGTGATTCCTTTATGGTTAGTTGCAATATCAATGAACTTTCATACTCTAAGAATAGTATGGAACTTTCTCAAGTTATAAAAATGACAAAAACCTACAGCTAACATGAACACCACACTGAATAGTAAAACACTAAATTTTTTCCACTTGAGATTAGAAACAAAGCAAGGATGCCCACTTCACTTTTGTTCAGTATAATGGTGGAGGTCCTACCCATTGCAATAAGCTTTAAAAAATAAAGGCATAAATATAAGAACGAAATGGTCTCTATTTACAGAAGAAATGATTGTTTAGAAAACAAATGTCCAAAAGAACTAGAACTAATAAATCTAGTAATGTATGGAATACAAGTTCAATATACAAAAATCAATTATATTCTTAAATATCATGAAAAATTAAATATAAAATATTTTAAAAATACATTTTATAGTGCCATAAAACATGAAAACTAGGAATAAATTCAACAAAGGCACCCAAGACTCCTACATTGAATTAAAGATGACCTAAATAGATGGAGAGTTATGTCATCAACAAGGATTATAAGACTCAATGTTGTTTAAGTGGCGATTCACAAAAAAATGATTTATTAATTAATAAAAATTTTGGCAGGCAGTTTTATAAAAACTGCCAAACTGATTCTAAACTTTATGTTAGTCTAAAGAACCTAGAATAAACAATGCAGTCTTTAAAAAGGACACAGTTGGAAGACTTAAACTATCTAATTATGAGACAAATATATGGTCGGCAATCAACACAGCTAAGCATTGGTCAAAGAGATAGAGAGAATCATATAGATCAATGAAACTGAGTTCAGATGTATAGACGCAGCAGGTTGTCCTGTGCCTGTTTAATAACTTTATTTTCTGTAGTCTTTTGGAACTCATGAATGCAAACTCTGTTAGCTATCAGAACTAGGTGATTTGAAGGCCTGCCCCTCAGGTGACAGGTGTAAAAGTTGGGGACAAGCTCCATCCAGGGAGATTCTGGTGACTTGAATTTATTGTTGGAATGAGTCAGAGGGAGAGGTGGGAGAAGTGGCCATGGTTCTTTCAGAGAAGGGTTGACAGGGACCCTGTACCTCAGTGGCAGCCTTAAATATTGGAGCAGTGGATGTAAGGTCCGAACTCTTTGCTCCTCAGAGAGAAGCTGGGAGTTGGGGGTTCCCTCTCTACTGTATGGCGCTGTGCCAAGGCTTGGGTTTAAGGCAAAAGTGTGTCACGGCCATTCCTACTCATTTCAAAGCGGGTATTTTCTCAGTCACCTGATATGTAGGAGTCACTCAATTAGCTTCCAGATTTCTTTCGGAGAGAATTGCTTCATGTGTAGCTGTATATTTATTACGTCCATGGGAGAAGGGAAATTTAGGAACCTCTTATGTCACTATCATGGTCCTATCTCTATCTCACAGTCTGCAACTATTTATTTAAAGAGACATATAAATAAAGAAACAAACAAACAGACAGACAGACAGACAGACAGACATCAACTAATCGCAATGTATAGGTTGGGCCTTATTCTGATTTGAGTAACGAATGGAACAAAAAAATTTGTAAGATTTTTGGTGAAATGTAAATGTTGATTAGATAGGTGATGATACTGAGGAATTTCTGGCTTTATTGTCATAGTAGCAATTTAATTATGTGTAAAAGCAGAGTATTAATCACTTATTTGATCAATCTACTGAAATACTTAATGTATTACTTTTGTTGGGAACATGCTTTTGTAATCCAGGAGAGGGATAAGTAGATGACTATATATTTGAACAAGATTAATTAAAAATTATTTTTCTTGGGTACATAGACCCGTTGGCTTTATCATTCAATTATCTCTACTTTTGCATAGTTTTGAAATTGTCTATATTAAAAAGCAGACCAGGAAGTAGCTCTTAGCCTCAGTTTTTTCATCCACAAAATGGGATATTTGGTTAAGATTATTTCTAAAGCACCTTTCTCTAATTAGCTGAAGCACTATGCAGAAAATATCCAAATTTTATTCACCAAGAAACAAGGCAGGTGATTTTTAATGAAAATTAATATTTGTTAAGGGCCAGGCCAATTTTAGATATTGTACTCACATTATGTGCTCATTTGAACTTCAGGGAAATCAGGAATTTTATGACCTAAAAAAGGTGACCAACACTAAGACACAGAGAGGTTAAGTAAATTGGTTATGGTCACACAGCTAATATAGGCATTTTCTTTCCATTACATCATATTGCAAAATTCTCTAACCTTGGTTAGCAAGGCTTTGGCCTCTTAGACTTGAATGTTTAGTAATTATAACATATCCAGATCACTCATGTTCTGTATTATTTGCTTTTCCTTATTTTTCTTCTTCTACTTATCACTATTATTATCATTATTATTTACCTCTTGCTTGAATTATTCATAAAGTGAGCTAGGGTTTAAATATAAATAAATGACATTTCATTCATCTTTTGTTTACTACTTGAACCTCACAATTGTAGGCTGCTCTTTCAGAAAATAATACAACTTTCAGAAAGAGGATTTTGCTGTATCTTTTTTTTTTAAAGAACATTTGAGATCATCTTAGCTATATTTTTTTCAAAAGTAAGTTGTGAGCTGTGTAGTAAGTACTTCATATCACTCAATTCCCTTAATAATATCAGGTGCCTGTCTAGTTGATTTATAAATGTGCAAATTTTCTAATTCTGTATTCCCTCAACTGATTGTTGCCAATAGCTATCTGGCAAGGTTTTCATCATATCCTAATAGTCCAAATTTGTTTGCTTCATTTTTCCTGTTAAAACTAGATTCAAAGAATGAATACCCTCTCTCAGCCATTTTAGAATCATCATCAATTTCATAACTGTCCTCACTGATTAGCAGCTTTAATTTCTCTCTTCTCTCTATTTCCCTGGGCATATTTATAAAAGCCTTCTTTTGTACTCCACAACCTGTTTGAGCACTAGTCATTTCACTGCCTTTATCTTTTTCTACCAAGTTTTAACTGATGTGGAATATTTTACTCCATGCTCTCCTTTTAGTCATGTCAAGCGAGAATTTCGCTCTCTCATCAGTCCTCTGTGATACTACATTAAATATGTCATGCAATTAGCATTTCTCAGAAGAATTGAAGCACTATCCTGATAATTTGGGCTCCAGCTCCACTTCTGCCTGAAATGTCTAGATAATTGCAGCATATGTGGGTGTTGTGGAGTTTCTTTCTGCTTGAATTATCTGAATAATTGCTCTAATTCTCCGCTTTGGTTTACATATAGAGACACAAACACAAAGAAAGCAGATCTAGAAAAATGGAGGATCCGAGGGAATTTGTGTGGGATCTTTATTCAGCGGAGGGCTATGATCTTATTGCCTGCTCCCCTGAAAGGAAGTGCCTGCAGGTCACCGCTGTGCATTTGCCTGCCATCCTTTTGTCAAGCATTCCTCTCTGTGAGACTCAAACGGTTTCTCACATAATCCAGGATATTTTTCAGTTATCTTGACATGCGTCTTTGATGAATCTCAATACCCCAGAGTGTGCCAAAGATAAAAGGAGCCTAGGAGATCAACCAAGCTCCCTCCACTGCCACCACCATTTTACAGATGTAGTAAGCGAGATGCAAAGGGATGAAGTAACTATATACATTTTCATAGGGAATCAGCACACACAAGTTGTACATTAACTATGGACCAAAAACAAACAAACAAACAAAAAGAAGCCCAAATTGGTTTTACTTTCTTTTTTTCTAAATGGTTATAAAACAAAACATCTGCTTAGTCATCTATGAGATGCAATTGGGGGGAATCTGGAATGAGTGACAGCAGAGGCCCATTGCTTCCTGTACTTTCCCACCTGTTGCTGGGTAAGATGGGGTAGGAAAAAGAATAAGAGGGGATTGCGCATTTCCTCCAGAAAGAGGCGTGGTACAAGGCGGCCAGAGCTAGGTTCCCATTCTCTTCCTTAGTCTCTGGAGAGCTGTGCAGGAAGCTAGCTCTCACGTACCAGATGAAACTCTGGAGCCAGTACAACATCAGTTTTGGAAACTACCAGTACATCAATTTAGATTGGCCATCAATGAAGAAGATGAGTCCTTTCTATCATTTCTTTCCATAATCGTGGAAAGAGGAAGGTGAGCACAGCCATCAGAAGGGTAAGGCTCTGAAAATGGTGTCCCTCTCTCGCACACCATTCTCTAGCTTCCGTAGAAGACTCCATCTTTCTATCTATGTTCTCATTGCCATCAGAGAAGGCTGGTCTCCTACCTTCCCCAGGCCTGCGGTGTGCGTACGTGTGTGTGCGCGCGCACACGCACATGCATGTACACATTCCTCCTTTGCAATCCAGCTCTAGGTGTCCAAGCAAATGCTTAGATTTTTCCATTTTACTCTTCAATTTGGAATTCCTGTAGAAGGATTTGCTGACAGTGAACACTGCCCACCACTAGAGAGCAGCCAAAGCCAACATTTTCCTGGGCAAAAAAATCTGTTTAATAAGTTATTTTCAAAGGAGCCAGGTTCTTTTGGTCTTCTTGTCTTTCACCTTCAACCTTTTGCTGAACGAAGCACCCCACCAATTTCCCTCAGCAGGCGACATTCTGTGTCTATTCACATGGTATAGACACACTGAAAACTCTATTCATTTGGCCAGAGAAGCTGTTGTCAAAAACCTTTGTTCCCAAAATCTTCATGCTTTGACTCCATCATCACAATCAAGCAATCTATGTGAATTACCAAATTCTGAAGGTGGAGATAATTTTTTAGTTAAAAAAAAAAAGAGTTATCTCTATAAATCCATGAAGAAGCAAAATCAGATCCTTATTGATTCTCCCCTAAAACTCCATGGGACTAACAGCCCCCACATCTAAGCAGGGTCCTAAGCACAGATGTGATTTATTCTTATAAACAACAGTTTTTCCAGCTTTAAGGAAGACAGCAATTGTGCCTCATTTTAAATTTTTTAGTAGGTCCATGTCTACATTATTTAGTTTAATGAACAGTAAAAGACAATAATTATTGTTGGTTAGCCTGTCATTGTGCAAGAAGAATCCTCTAGTTCTCTAGACTGGAAGGCAACGGAGAAGAAAAAGGACTTCTGGAAGATAATTTGGCTAAAGATTTAGGATTGTGGAAACTGGATTTAGTGTTAGATTGACATTTGAAACCTGCCTCTGCCACTTGCCTGAGGGTGACCTCAGGCAAGTTACTTAAGCTCTCTCTAACCCTTAGTTTCTACTTCTGTAGGGGAGGAGTCCTAACTTTTTTCATCAAATAGGGATGTTATGAGGATCAAAGGAAACAATGTATCTGATGCACTTAAGTAAAAGATTAGCTATTATGGTTCAGAGGGCTCACCACCACCGGGCTCCCTGCTGACTTCTTTGTGCCTTATTCCGCCACCACTTGATCTCCATGTATTCCACTTCTCTTTTAATTTTATTAAATATTCATTTAAACATGTGTTACATTCGAGGCATAATTCTGATCCTCAAGAGGTTACAATTTTGTCCAGAAAAGAGATAAAGAAATATGAAGAAATGAAATACAAAGAAGACATATCTTGCAACATTTGATTCTGAAGGCAACACATGAAACAGAAATTGCATACTGTCAAAACGAGCCTCAAGAGTCCTGAGTGCTTCTAAAGTCCAGTTTTGCGTACATCAGCTCTTAAAAAAAAAAAAAACACTATTATCTAGTGTTTATGGTCTAAATTAATTCTCAATATCATTCTTTATGTCAATATCACCAGCAACTTGCTTGACCACTTTGAATGAATGGAATACATCTCTGTCATGACAGAGAACTCTCAAACCTATTCATACATGTTTTCAGAGGGATTCGCCAACACACTTGGACTCTTTCGGGTCTGATTGCATTCATTGCCTGTTCATATAGATGATGAAATAGTAGCACCGCCAAGTGCCTTGAGTTAGATTCTTTTAACTGGTGCCCTGAGCAATGCGATTCCACTCTTAGTGCCCCATGGAAGATCAGTCTACAGGTTGTTGTTAAAGCACAAAATGAAGTTCAAATAATGATCACTGCAGGGAAGGAAGGTAGAGTTGGTCTTAAATGATGAGTTGGATTTGAATAAACAGAGAAAGATGATGGGGGGGGGGGGAAGAGAGCATGCAAGGCTGAAGGAAGAGCATGATAAAGGCAGTGACAAAGAAGAAAAGGTAGCATTTATCAATTAACTCTCATGTAAACGAGTTAGACACCTTGGCTCCTTTGGACTTGTTTCATTGTCTCCACAAACAGGAAAGGTTTATAGGAATAACCCCATTTTTGTAAATTAAGGAAACATGACACTGAGGATACAACCAGTAAGCAGCAAAGCCAGGATTTGTGTTCAGGTTGGCAGGATTCCAACCTACATGTCCATTATGCTACATTGCCAGAGGCATAAAGAAATATAATTATAGAAGAGGAAATGCTGAAATAAAAGCAAAATCTATTGCTTTGTCTCCTTAAGAAACAATAAACATTTTAACAGGGTTTTCTATTTCATTAGAAAGGGCTTGCTAACTGCTAAACATGATCACCCCAAATTGAAGCTTTTTTCTCCTGAGACTGGGATTTGCTTGCAAGAAATCACTAACTGTTTTAACAACCACTGTTACTCAAGGGCCTAGCAAAGGAAAATATAAAGTTGAAGAGATTTTTTAAATCACAAGCTAGTTAGAAAATAATAGATGACGAGGGAAAAGGAAGCCGTGGATCAGAAAAGAACCCACTCATTATGAACATATAAAATGGTCAAATGTTACTGTAACTCATGTTTGCAATAGGGATGTTTTGTTTCCAGTGCTGCTCTACCCTTAACCAAAGCTTACCCAAGTCTTAACTTCTACCCCTTCCTGAAGTAGTTACAAAGATTCCATTTTTCAAGACATAGCTCAAAAGCCACTTCTTCCTAGAAGCCTCATTTAATCCCTTAGAGCTGGAATTCATCTCTCATGTCTTTGAACTCCTAAAAGCAGTTTTGTCTGTGTCTATCTTGGTTATTTATTGATGGTTTACCTTTCCTATTAGTCTGTAAGGTCCTGGAAGCTATGGTAAGTATGATTCATTATTGCATGCCCAAACCCCACTTTACTGTAGTAAACACTTAAAATATTTCTTAGGTGAAAAAAAGTTTTTTTTAAATAAAATAAAATATTTGTTAGGTGAATGCTGTATGTGTTTTAAATGGGTTAGCATTGGGTTTTTAAATCAAACATTATGCATACATGAATTATTCTCAGCTATTTTTTTTTATTAGTTGTTGCATGGTTACTGCAGTAATCATAGATATGACATGCCAGGTGATGGACTACGACTGAACCAGTAAACTTATAAAGTCAAATTAAAAACAAAACAAAACAATAAAAGACTAATAAAAAAAACCAATAAAGCCAAATCTAGATTTCCAAAACCAAAAATAACTTTAAAAGATTACAATTCTGCATATACTTAGTTATAGGTAAAATATTCATTGCTTGAAGATCCAACAGTGATTGCAGCTTTTGTTAAAGCCACCTAATGAAACTTTTGGTCTAAGTGGTTCCATAATTTCAGCTTTCAATATATGCCTAGCAGTGACATTTAAAACATAAAAAAAAAAGAGAAGCAATGGGCATAGTTATGGTGAAAAACAAAACAAATAACTATGTGGAGAAAAATTCAAGCTCCTGAGTGAGGCTGAAGCTCAAGACTTCTGGGGTTTGTGGCCAAAAGCAGACTGAGCTAGTCAGAGATCCGTCTGCGACAGAGCACTAGTGACAGGGAGAAAGGCCTGCAAGGCTCTGGGATGTTAGAAGCAGAGAGAGGTAGCTTTCTTCACCTGGGAAAAGCATAGGTGTGTGTGTATTGGGGGAGGCAGTGGTCGCCTTAGTGTATTGGCTTTCCCCGCCCCCACGCCAGAGGGTTAACTTTTTTGAAATAGTTCCAGTTTACAGGGAAATTATCAGAGGAGTAAAAAGAACTCCTCCATATACTCCATTTAGATTCCCCAATCATTACCATTTTACTACATTTGAGTCATCATTCTCTCTATTCATGTAAATATATATCACTATATTCTTCTGAACCATGTAAAGTTGCAGAAATCATGTTCATTTTTATCTTTAAATACTTGTGTTTTCATAACCACAGCTCAAAGATAAAAATCAAGAAAATAACATTGATACGATACTCTTCTCTAATCTACAGAACTTATTCAAACTTTGAACACTGTGCCAATACTACCCTTCATAACAAATAAAGGAAATCGGTTTCAGGATTAACATTCCATTTAGTTGTCATGCCACTTTATCTCTTAAGATTGGCCTCTTTTTAAATTGGCGTTAATGACATCAAGATGATTGAAAAGTACACATCAGGTATTTTGCAGATGTCTCTCAATTTATAGATGTCTGACATTTTCACATAATTAGATTTAGGTCATGCCCCCTTGGCAAGAATACTATAGACGTGATAGTCTATCATCTTCCGGTTTATATGATTTTTTTAATGAAAAATCTGCTGTAATTCTTATGTTTTTTTTTTTCACCCCCTCACTAAACAATATGGGTTCTTCCTCTTGACTCTTTGAGGATTTACCACTTTCCTCATCACTGGCATTCAGGAATTTGCCATGATCCTAATTGTGGTTTTCTCTGTGTGTGAGTTTATCCTGCCTGGGGTTTATATAGAGCTTTGTGACTATGTGGCTTTATGCTTTTCATAAAACTTAAAAATTTTCTTGCCAGTATTGTTTCAAGTATTTTTTTTTTTCTTTCTGGCCTTCCCTCTCTGTTCTTTCCTTCTTATATTCAAATTGTATATAAGCTAAATTGCTTAATATTTTCTTCCAGGTTTCTAAGTCTCCTAATGTTTTTAAATCTTATTTCTGTATGTTTTATTCAGCTAAGATAGTTTCTATAATTATATAATTAAGGTCACTAACCTACAGTTGTATGTTCCATCCAGCAATTTTTTTTTTTTTACTCCAGACATTATATTTTATAACTAGATGATTCTTTTGGTACTTTTTTTATTTCCCATTCTTGTCATCATTATGTTCATATTTTTCTTTAAGTCCTTGAGCATGTTACATAGAATATCTTTTAAAATCTTTTCCTGATAAATCTCATTTCTGTGTCTCTTCTATTTATTTTTCCTCTGATTAAGAGTCACACTTTTCTGATTTTTGACATCTAGCAATTTTTTTTTTTACTAGATATTGTACATTGTGATTTGTAAGTGTTTGAGTGCCTGGATTTTATTGTTTTCCTTTGAAATTTCTTGGCTCGTGCTCTGGTAGAGTTACTGTACTTCAGATTAGCTGGATCGTTTTGAGGCTTGGTTTTAAGTTTTGTTAGGACCGTTCTAGAATAGCCTTTCCTTTCAGGCTTGTTTAGCCCTACCACTAAATGCGACCCTTCTAGGGTCTCCATAGATTGTTCTGGTGATTAGTGAAAACTCTCAATTCTAGCTAGATGTTTGGAGTGTCAACATTTCCCCACCCTCTGAATACTTTAGGAATATTTTAGTTTATAGCTCTGTGAAAGTGGTTCATCATTCAGTTTGAAATTCCATCTTACACATGTATGGCTTAATAATCAATAAAAGCTCAAAGTTACCCTAATGCAGATTTCTGGAGCTGTGTACATGTGTGTGTGTTAGTAGTAGTAATAGCAGCAGTAACAGCAGCTGTGTCTTCTCTTTGAACATCTGCCCTAAAACTTCTGCCTCCTGGACCTCTGATTTTTATTTACCTTAACTCAGTGAGGCTTGGGATTCCCTTCTCACTGTGGTCTAGAATGTGCATCCTGTTAGAAAGACAAGCTAACCATACGGACCGCTTTCTTTATTTCCCTGCTCCCTGGGGTCTTCGTCTCATGCTGTCAATTGTCCAATATCTGTAAAGACTTCATTCACATCTTTTTGTTCAGTTTCTTGGTTGTTTACAGTGGGAGGGTAAGTGTATACCCTGTCAGAGCATCATGGCCAGGCGTAGAAAATGGTCCTTTCCTCTTTCCTCTCTTCTCTCTAGGAAGTATCGCCTGTCTAAGACAGTGTTCTAGAGTCACACCTACTTTCATGTCGGTGCTCTGATTTACTGTTTTTCAGTATTTTTGCACGTATGGTAAACTTTATCACTCTGAGTGTGGTTTTACTTCAGTCTCATTCCTTCTGCACACTTCTATGCTTTCCCTCTTGTTCTCCACAGACACTTGTAGAAAATTAAGAATTAGCTCTCCTCAAAATTATTATTTTGCTACTTACAAGTAATTTGAAGTTAGTAATGTTTTTCTGTTTTCTAGTTGTAATGAAGTTTGTGATTTGTGTGGTTTTACTTACTGTTCTTGCTATTTTTATAATTGTTTTTAGGATGTATAGGAAAAACTTAGGTGGCTGGCATTATCATGGCTTCTTAAAAATTGTGGCTAGCTTTAAAAATAAAGTGTCCTCCTAGGACCCAGAAGGACGATGTAAAATCTTCCAAAACTGAAATGATTGTTAATTATCTTTAATGTCACCAGAGAACAACAGCACCTAAATTGCATTATAAGACCTGGATCTTGTCTTTAAGTCTTTGGGGTTTAGGTAGAGACTATTAAAGACTGCCAAATCTCTATGCCTGGAGGGGCAGAGAAAACTTGCAACAAAAGGAAGGCAGCCAACAAAATCAATAATTAAAATATAAAATTCTCACCCCCCCCCAATAATTAATTTCTGGGATAGATTGAGCAAGGCTATACATTTTAGGATACTCAAAGTAATAAAGGTGAAAAAAATTACATTAAATACTTATAATAATATTAAACAAAAATAGAAAAAAAGTAACAAGATACAAAAAAATAGAAATTTTGGAGATAATAAAACGTATTCATAGAAATCTAGACTGGACACCGTTGAAACCTACCAACCAAAGATTATCAGTAAATTAATAACATACATGTAGTCAAATAATCAGAAACACATATATAGTCAAACGAAGTTAGGTTTATTTATTTTTCTGTAACAAGGGAGCATAGACCCTGAAAGAGACTCAGTAAAGGGAGTTGAGGGTATGTTTGGGCATTGCCTGGATTATTCTTAAAAAAAAAAAAAAAAAAAAAAAAAAAAAAAAAAAAAAAAAAAAACAGGATTAGAGAAGTGAGCAAGACATCTGAATTGAATAGTTAAAAAGAGGAAGGGATAGCAATTCAGTGTTTGGATGTATAAGAAATATATTTGTTCACTAGGTAGAAGGAACTAAGCAGCACTGGATTATCATGGGTAAGAAAGTAACAATAACAGAATAAACTATTGCCACCCATTATTATAGCTACAGTATGGCCTTGCATAGAAATGGTGCTTACTTGCCCTTGTCATATGCTGATGAAACTAATATTTACAGTCTGTTACCAGCATTGCTGATTTTCACTGCCTCTGAGAATAGTGAATTAGAATGTAGTTTAAAAGAATTTACTCAGAATTTAACATGAAGAGTAAAGATATATATATGAGAGAGAGAGAGAGAGAGAGAGAGAGAGAAAGAGAAGGACAAGACAAGGACACTTGATCGAAAGTCTCCAAAGAAATGACTGAGAAGTGACATTTGAAGGAATCGAAGCCTTTTCCAGAGAATTTTCTGGAATTGGGTAAAACATTGATCCTCAGATCGAAGTTTACTCCAGTACTGAGTAGTAATAAACAACAACAATGAAAACAATACTCTAGACATTTCAAATAGATGAAAAAGGATTATTCCATGTAATTCTAAAGTGTAAAGTTCCTTATCATGACTTGGGGTAGAACAGAAACATGTAGTATCTTTAAATTTGTTTGAACAAATTACACAAGTATATATGCAAAACTTTAAGATAACCATTAATATAATAGAAACATAACACCTAAATGTGTAGAGAAAAAGGGAACTTAAAAAAATATTATTCTAAGAAAGAAAACAAGAAAAGAAAAAGAAAAGCAAAAAAAGAAAAAGAGAATAACTAGTAAGCTTGAGTTAAAGTAGTAGAAGTAACTGCAAATATATAAGTGATTATGATATATGTTAATGTGCAGGTCAGGAGAAAGAGTTTCCAAATGGACTTTTAAAAAACGTAACAATTTTAGCTTTTAAAAAAAATCACAAACAAGTTAAAAATCATAGGGACTTTTAAAGTTATACCAGGTAAGTACTAATCAAAAAAAGCTGATGTAGCTATAATAATAGCAGACAAGTTAAAATTTAAGGTGAAATTCAATAATGGTGATAAAAGAAAAATTCACCAAGAAGGTTTAATTATCACAAATTTATATGTACTTACTGATTTAAAATTGAAATATATAAAGCAAAACTTGACATAATTACAAAGAGAAATCATAAGCCCACAACTGAGTGGACGATTACACCAGTCTTCTTTCAGAAACCAGTATATGAAGCCAATAAAAATTAGTAAGTGTAGTAAATTTAAATAACAAGATTACCAAGATTGATCTAACAGATTTTTAATAGAACTTTATATCCAGTAAATAAACTATACATTATTTTTAGGTACTCATAGAGTATCTAGAAAAATTACCAACAAATGAGGTTTGATAAAATCTAAAGAAAAATATTATAGATCATATCCTCTAACCATAATTTGATTAAATTAAATCAATAATAAAAATGATACTTGTATTTGAAAACAAAGAGGCAAATATACAAAAGTTTGGAAACTTTAAAATGCACTCAGAAAGATCACCTACTTCAAGATATACTGCAAACCAAACTCAACTCACTCTCCACTCACTTTACTTCCACCAATCCATATAATTTATAAACCCGATAGTCATAAGATCAGTAAGTCTGCTGTTTTATATTGCAACATGAATTGCAGATATCAAAGGGCTATGTTAAAATATGGAGAATGTACTGATTAATTTCTAGAATCGAAAAACTTTTGAAGAAGCCACGATTAGTTTTGAGAAATGTAGTGAGAATAAAAATATCCTTTGTATAGTAATAAAAATATTTTTTAACATGGTTCTAATATTTTGGTAAATGAGTGCTTTAAAATACATACTGTGGTATCTTTTAATATTAAGTGCTGAAATAATAGCTTATTATAGTGAGATTCCTGGATTATTTTTATCTCCTTCCACTTACATAACTATATTTACCCAATTACAGCTTTCACCCTTAGAATACTGTATTTTCTCTAACCCTTGGTCAATCAAATATTTAAGAATAGTTAATTATTGTTTTTATTAAATCATTCTTATGACTATTGTCTTTGTTGAAGTTGTTGTGTTCCTAAAAAACATTTTTTTTTTTTTTTTTTTAAGAAAAGCCCTCTCTCTTAATTTTCTATGTTGAGATTTGGGAGATTTTGTTGAGGTTTTTTTTTCTGATTTTTAGAAACAAATTATCAATAAATCCATGAGTCAGGTAGATGGAGGTCAAACTACCCCCTTTGTTACTGATAAAGCTACTGGAGAACATGGCTCAAATGTGGATCAATGGGATGCTTCCTGATATAGCATCCTATAATTATCCAAACTTTCCCAACAGAGCCCCTGGCAGCAGTGAACAAAGACAGCCTCTCAGTCAACAAAGGAACAAAGCAGAATTTGGGCATTCTACAGATAGACAAACTCCAGAATGGAGGGAATAGAGAGATTAAGGAGCATGGTAACATGCTTACCTTGCTCTTCTAAACTAATCAATATGAAAAGAGACTTTTTGTCTGTAGGCAGGAGTAAAGAAAGAATGAAAGAGTTAAGAATGGTATCTATGGAAGCTTTTCAGGTTATAATTTGAATCAAAACATTAAAGATGGGAAACAAAACATTTCACTTTTCCATTTCCTTCGGTAATCAGAAAGTATGCTTTATGAGTAAACTCTTAGAGTGTTTTGTTGATTCATCTCAAAAACAAGGTAACAAGTGACCAAACTCCCTCTTAAGACTCAGATGCTAGGGCACTGGGCCTGCCTAGGGTTTCAGGAGGCAGAGTTGGGCATGGTGTAGGGAGGCGCTAGAGGGCATCAAGCTCAAGATCCTAGCTGAGGGTGGACTCAGGAAGCAAAACTTCTGAAAGTTCAATAGGTTAGCTAGAAATGAAGAGCCAACTATACATAGAAAATTCTATAGTAGACACAACAGAGAATTCCTGGAGCATGATTACATAAGGGAGTGAACTTTTATGCAGCTTCACCTTAAATTGGGAATGTTTAAGGTGTAAAGGAAGTTGGGAAAATATGGGAGTCAAAACTAGCTAATGAGTTAAGAATCTTAAATCTAGTTAAGTCAGTTGAGGAGCTTTAGAAAACTATTCTCCTTCTGAAAACAATTTCTTAAAGAAATTATTTCCTTCTCAGTTTCCTCATTTACTCAATAGAGATGCATCACAGATTGACTTCCAGGTACAGAATTCCCATAGACTAGTCCACTGTATAAAGACCACAATAAAAACTCAAGACAGAATTTTGAACTCGTACCAGGAAGATTATTCAAATATGCTTGCAGGAAGAATTCCATTAAAAGAAAGATTATTTTATTTAGTACTTTCCATAGCCATGCATTCCTCAGGGTCAAAAATTTTCCAGAAAACATTAAAGTTGTGTGTGTGTGTGTGTGTGTGCACTCGGGGATAACATTTTTAGGAAGGTATAAATGTGATCATATAGATTATGATCTTAACAAGAGGGAAGGTGCCATCTTCAAGAGGGTATCAGCACTCCCAAAGTGCCTTTAAAATATGAGAAATTATTTCAGTTATACAATTTTTATGTTAGAATTTAATTTATATTTTGAACACAAGAATATACCCTACATTTTCATAATACAAAATACTATTGGTTGGGCTCTAACAAAATTCTGACAGATAGAATAGACTAAAGACACATTGACCCTCAAATAAGAGTGGCCATCTCTGGTGAGAGCACAAAACAGATTTGGGGAAGGGCAGACTAGAGTTTATAAAACAGGTCAAAAATATTTATGCCTTAGCTTAGATTTCCCTGAAAATAGAACCTGGGAGAGTATTCAGTACATTTATTTAGGAATAATCCCAGGAATTAGGAGAGAGGGGGTGGAAAGAGTGAGAAAAAGGAAGAAGAAAAACAGTATCAGGACACTTTCAGCAACTGCCATTCAATTCTGTTGGGACTTCCTGTGCAGTTTATGAAATACCTTCTGAAGTAGGGGAGGCTGGAACATTTACCCATGGATTCTTTTTCCCATTGGCTGAGGATTGTCCCATGAGCAATAACTCCCCTTCTGGTGTGTGTTCCTATGATGTTGTAAAAGGCCCTCAGAGAGAAAACCAAGAGCCGCATGATGTACGTGGAAGGTAGGCTAATTGATCATGAGGTGACCTGAGCGCTCAGCTGACTAGCACAGCTGCTGCACCAGAAACATTTACTGCACTAGGTTTTCCTGGCCAGTATTTAGAACTTTTCTTTGTTAAGTAAAATAATTATAGAATCTGATTATCTAGATAAATGCCTTAATTCTACCTGGGGGCAAACATCCAACAATGTTTTGTTTCACCGCAACTAAACTCTAACTTTCCCACTTGACCTTCCTAAACCCCAGTTTATCTTTTATACTATTTAAAATATCTAAACAATTTAAAATGTTCATTTGCATATTTTTATGATCCTCTATTTCCATTTCATATATCTCATCATTTATTCAACAAGCTTTTACTTGCCTTCTATTATATTCTCCCATTTGGTTGTGTTAGTGCTAGGCATAGCACTAAGCACTTCACCTGTATAAACTTATTAAATATTCTCAATAACCCTATGGAAGAGATATTATTATCCTCATTTAACAGAAGAGAAAATTTCCTAATGCCACATGGCTATCAAATGCCTGAGCCACCCTATAACCTAGACAGAGAACATGGTCTCCGTGCTCAGGCTAATTGGGGAAAATAAGTGTAGAAGTTTCTGCTGTTGTTCTCAATACTTCACCACTTCTGTATCTGTATACTCTGCCATGTAACTTTGCTGATTCTCAGACTAGAGGCATGGTATATTTCTGCATCCTATGAATGTTGGGTCGGGTCATGTGATTTGCTTTGGCCAATGGAATGCTTGCGGGCATGATATAAGCAAACACTTGAAAACGATGGCGCAGTTGAACTAGTGCTCTGACATTTTTTTCATCACTGTGAGAAGAACATACTCAGGTAGCCCCTTGCCTTCAGATCTAAACCTAACCTAGAGCCCAAAGCCAAGCCTGGTGACCTAGCTTAAATTAGACAGACCCCAGCTAACCAGCAGACACTTGAGTGAGAAATAAATGCTTAGTTTTGTATGTATGGTTTTATATATATAGTTTTTTTTTTTTTTTGTCATCTGCCCATTTTTTAATTGGATTGTTTGTTTCTGTTGTACAAGTTCTTTATACACTTTTGGATATTAGCTCTTTATCAGAGGTATTGTTTATGAATATCTTCTCCCATTTGATTGGTTGCCTTTTTGTTTTGTTGATGGTTTCTTTTACTGTGCAGAAGCCTTTTAGTTTGATATGGCCTCTTTCATTTATTTTTGCTTTTACTTCCCTCACTTTTAGGGTCAAATTCATGAAATCCTCTTTGAGACAAAGGTTCATAAATTTAGTACTTATGTTTTCTTCTATGTATTTAATTGTTTCAGGTATTATATTTAGGTCTTTGATCCATTTTGAGCTGCTATGAAAAATAGTATATAGGTTTCTCAAAAAATTAAGGCTAGAGCCATCCTATGACCCAGCAATTTCCTTTCTGAGTATCTATCTGAAAAAATTTGAAAATGTTCATAAAGATACGTGTACCCCTATGTTCATTGCAGCATTGTTCACAGTGTTCAAGACACAGAAACAACGCAAGTGTCTTCTGATGGGTGATTAATTAAAGAAAATGTGGCACATATATGCAATGGAATATTAGTCAGACATAAGAAAAGATGAAATATTGCCATTTGTGACAACATGATTGGATCTTGAGAATATCATGCCAAGCGAATTAAGTCAGATGGAAAATGGGAAAAATCATATGATTTCACTCATATGTGGGATATAAAACAGAAAGCAACAAATGAATGAACCAAACAAATGAACAAACAATAAAAAAAAACCTCATAGACACAAACAACAGTATGGTAGTTACTAGAGGGGGGAAGGAGTGGGAAGAGGTTGAAGAGGGGTTAAGGGATTCAAATATATGGTTATAGAAGGAAACTAAACTTTGAATGACGAACACACAATGCAATATACAGATGATGTATTATAATATTATATACTTGAAACATATAATCTTATTAACCAATGTCACCCAATAAATTTAATTTAAAAAATTAAATTTTTTGAGCTACAGAAATTTTATGCCTAAACACATTCTTGTAAGACTATTGAAAGCCAAAGAAAATAAATTGGATTAATGATCAAAAACCATCCTAGAGCATCCAGAGTGGTGCCAATTGCTGAAGCAGAAAGAGAGAGAGAGAGCCGCATGGGAATGGCAAACCCACTTTAACAACAAAAATAAAACCTCCCACAAGGAAAAGCCAAGTCCAGATAGCTTCAACAGGTGATTTCACAGGTGATTTTTAAGAAGAAATAATACTAAGTATTCACAATTTCTGAAAATTGATTAAGAAGGTAAAATTTCCAGCTCATTCTATAAGGCCAATTATCCTGCTACTAATGTCTGACAAATCACAGAAACAGAAAAATACAGGCCAATATTCCTCATAAACAGACATGCAAGAATCCTTTTTAAAAATTAGCAAAATGAATCCAGCAACATATTAAAAATTATGATCTATCATAACCAAGTGCGATTTGTCTCGGTAATGCAAATTTAGTTTAACTTTCAAAAATCAGTTATTGTAATAAATGATAATAGAGTGAAAGAAAAAAATCAACATCTCAATAAATACATAAAAACACATTTGACAAAATTTAACTGGGTAAGAAGGTTAGTCCAGAAAGTTTTCTGCTTGAGAGTTGTCCTCGGTAAATGAATAAAATGAACCTTGCTTCCTCTAGCAGCTGTTATTAAGAAAATGTATCCAAACAACATCCAAGTTTGAACTGCTATTCAGTTCCTAAGATATAGTAAGTGATCAACAGGCAATAGTAATAGCCTTCTTACTCTCCCCCGCCTCCAGTATGCCCTGCTTTGCTTGACCTCCTGTACCATTCCCAGGGCTTCCTTTCTAAAGCATGCTCCAGCTTAAAACCTTAAACAACTTTTCATTGTCTTCTCACTTAAGAACAATTTTTTTTAGCCTTGGTATCCAAGGCACTTCAGAATTTCCAGCTTTACATATTCAACTGACCTTAACTCAGGACAAGTATGTTTATTGAGAGAAACTTAATTTTACATTAAAGGGACAAGTTCTAAAGGTGAGCAACTAGCTTCAAATCCAGCCAAGCACAAGAATTAACCTCTTTAGTCCCAGTGTTAGCCTTTGGGAAAATGGGAAAGTTTCTACCTTATGCTTTGTGGGGTTTGTTGAGATAACAAATGTAAATCTTAATAGACTGAAAAAAAATAAATTTATTTTATTGCACACTGCCCCCAATGCCATATATGTAGTAGATGCTGAATTTGTATACATTGAATAATTATCTAATTGAGTGTCTACTATCTGCCTGGTATCTTTCTAAACTCTGAGGATACTATAGTCATTCTTCTCATGAAGATCTCTTCTGAACAAGAAAGGCAGACAATAAACAAATCTACAAATAAATATGTATTTGGATTTCATATATTGATAAATGGCATTTAAAAATTAAAATGGGGGTAATATGCAAGAGTGTCAGATTTTGTGGTCATGGAAGTCACGCATGAAGTGAGATCTGAATATTGGGAAACAAAAGTCATGTAAAACCAGGGGAGGTGGGAATGTCAAAGGTGGAAAGAGGGCAGGTGTGTTCAAAGAACAGTTAAAAAACCAGCACAGCTACGTCATCATGGCAGCGGTCACGGTGAGAATAATACAGTACAAACTGAGCTGAAATTCGTAATCAGGACCCTTTGGTTAAGATAAGATAAAATTGTATATTTAGTGCAATATGAAGCCACTAAAACTTTTTAAGCAGAATAATGTTCACAGTTCCCTGAATAGTTATGTAGAAAATGGACAAGAATAAAAGCCAGGAACTGGTTAAGATCTCAGATTGTAATCTGTATAAGAGATTATGGTGGTTTGCCTTTGATTGATGCATTGGAAATAGAGAGAAAAGAAGATTTAAAATATAATCTGGAGGTAGAAAGGGGAATGAGAGGAGTCAAGGATGGTCCCATTCAGGGCCACATGATTTCTTTTATGGGCTGGAGGCACTTTTGCCTTTGTGGGCCCTTCAACCATGAAAATAATATTAAAAATTATATTTTATGACTGCACTTGTATAAAGATGAATGTAATCCAGACTGTATTATATCGTTTTTACTACTGATTGTAAAAGAAATTAAAACATTGTCATAGGTCCCTCAAAGTATTGTGGGCTCTAAGCACTGTGCCTAATGGACCACGGCTCCATTTTTAACATAAAAGAATACAAAGTTTAGTAGAATAAATTCAAAAATAATAATACCTCAATGCATATTAGCTATCACATTATTATTATAATTATTATATGCTAGACATGTCCTATGCTTTTTAATATCTGTGAATTTCCTCATGTTGCTTCTTAAATTCTTTACCTGTCAAAAACTCATCCATCCTTTAATGCCCAGAACAAATGCCAGCTCTTTCATTATGTCTTTCTGATTCCTCAACTAGTCTTGATCTTTCTCCTCTCTGCTCCCACAAGTCCATACTGATATCTTTCTCATGGTTCTAATTAGAGCCCACATTTGATTTATGCTAATTTATGTACTTTTCTTTCTAATAAGCTCTTTAGCTCTTTTTAGTTGGTGGTGATATACCTTACATCATGGCTGTACCTCTTACTGAGCTTAGCCACATGACTTATAGGGTCTCAATATATATTTGTTGATTTGAATATCAAAGAAAACCGCCAGTCAGCTAAGGAGTCTCAACTGAAGCTTATTGGGGTGAAACTGGTCTCCAGTATTGCTGCCTAGACCCTGACACATAATTGCTTTGAGACCATCTATTAGGCAACAAAATGCTAAAAAGAAGAATGTCAATTTGACTCCCCATTTTGCAAAGGGTTCCTAAATAATAACTTCATGGAGCATCCATCCAAAACACCATCTGGAGTGTAGAAAGGGACTCATACCTTGTTGAGTCCTAGTACTGTAAATCTAGAGCCTTGGCTAATCTCCATCACAGTTAATGATGACTATAATCTATCGCAGTTCAAAGATAAAGATTCTGATTAGAATAGGAAGGAAATTATATTCTGAGTAAATGGAAACATTATTCATTTAAATAACATTGTGCTAATACTTATTTTCCACAAGACATTGTGCTTGGCGCTGTAGAAAATACAAATAGATGTCAAACGAATCTTTGTTCTCAATGGGACTTTTCCATAGCAGGGATAGAGCTGGGAGGAAAAGATGCTGGTGGAATGACAAATGTGAGGTTGGCTCTGTCTGTGTCCTCAATGAGAAGAAGGCATTATTTAGCTCCAGCATAAAACTTGTGTGTGACCTTGAATGAATTGGCCCATATTCCTGAACTTCAATTTCTTTCCCTGGAAAAAGCCTACTTCTTTGTCTACTAGAATGGTGGATGGCTTCATTCCTTAGTAAACATAACCATTTCTCTGCTTTTAAATAATCTGTTTTTTTTTTTATTGCTCGGTTTTCAGTTAAATATATGAATTGTATTTCAATTTGCAAGTTAGCATTTTAAGAAAGGAGAAAAGAAGTAATGTCTCAAATGAACGAATAACTATAATTCAAATAATTAATTTATATATTTATCAGCAATTATTTATTAAGCACCAGCTAAGAGCAAGGGATTTTGATCAGTGTAAACTAATGTTTGTCAGTTGGTGGCTAGAGTAGCCCCCTTGTCCATGAATTTTGCTTTTTGCAGTTTCAGTAACCTACAGTCAGTTGCGGTCCAAACATATTAAATTAAAAATTTCAGAAATAAACAATAAGTTTTAAATCGCATGCTGTTCTGAGTAACATGATGAAGTCTCCTGCATTCCTCCTTCATCCTGCCTGGGACGTGAAGCATCCCTTTGTCCAGCAAGTCCGTGCTCTATATGCTCCCCACCCATCGGTCACTTCATAGCCATGTTGTTGGAAGGTCAGCAGTCACCTAATGCTATGTCACAATGCCTATATCATTCACTTCACTTCATCTTACCACATAGGCATTGTGTCATCTCACATTATCACAAGAGCTAGTACAGTACAGTAAGATATTTTGAGAGAGACCACATTCGCATAACTTTTTTTTATAATATATTGTTATAATTATTTTATTTTATTATTGTTGTTAATCTCTTAATGTGTCTAATATAAAGTAAACATTATCACAGGTACATATGTATGGGAGACAACAGTATGTATAGGGTTCGGTACTATCTGTGGTTTCAGTACCCACTAGAGGTCTTGTAATGTATCGCCCAGGGATAAGGGAGAGCTATCATATTGTGTCTTTTATGGAACAATTGACCATGTCTGGAGATATTTGTGGTTGTTTATTATGTGTTATGCTTTCTGCCAAGTAGTCATTTTTTCCACATAGTTCCCTTCTCTTGGAAGATCTGCCTTAGCATCTTTTCTTAACCAACCTTTCCCTATTGAAATAACCATGATAATTAATTTTCAACTGCAGATATGAAGAAAAGAGTCATGAAATTTTAGGCCAGATAACTTGGTTGGACTGTCCTGTGTACTATAGAATGTTCAGCAGCATCCTTTACCTCTACTCACTAGATGCCAGGAGTACTCCCCTAGTTGTGAAAACAGAATGTCTCCAGACTTGTCAAACACCCCTGGGGGGGGGGGGGTGCGGGGCATAGTCACATCCAGGCAAGGACAACTAGAGTAGAGAAAGTAGAAAGAACTAAGAGGTATGGCAAAGTTTTGTAGAAACAGACCTTTGTATGTAGTGCTATGAGGAGTAAAGCCATTCTGTACACTTTATCAAAAGCCTTAAGAAATGTTCACAATCTTTGACATGTTAATTCTACTTCTAGTGAATATACCTCAAGGAAATATTCTTAAGTTATATTATTTTGAAGTGGCTAATTTTTCCTGAGGAAACAGGTAAGTAAATTCTAGAATAGCTACATTAGGAATATTATGCAAACACTGAAATAAATGTTTAAAAGAGGTTTCTCTAATGTTGAATGAAAAAAGTTAGTTGCTAAACAACAATACTCAGTAAGACAAACAAAACGAGAAGGCAATACATTAAAAAATTTAATAATATTTTTATATTGCATATTTTGATTTTTGTAATCATAAACATAGTTAAATTTGTTCTTATTTTTATAAATTCAAGTCAACATGAAAAACTAATGGGGGCATTATTGGTAATGTCTCTCTGTAATGAGGGATTGAGCATATCAATACTTTCTTCAACTCTCTTATGAAGTTTTTAGAAAAAGGGATGTTAGCTCTATTATTGGCATTGTCATTCTGTTAATTGGTATAAAAAAAAAGCAAATAATCAGTAGTCAGTCCAATTTGTGCCCCCAAATTTGGTATCCAAGGCAAACTGGTGATGAAATGCGTTCACATTTGAATTATGTTCACCCCACAGCCAATCCCAGGTTTCTTCCAAAAGCTTTTTATGAGTGATGTGAGTTCTTATTCATTTTGTTCCAATGGTGGGACTCTCTTCAGAAAAATGTCCTATAGTTTTGCTGAGCAAGGATAAGGCCTGCCAGGAGAAAATCATCACTTTACGAACATGAAATGTTCATAAAAAGACAGTTTCAGTAACTCATTCCTCAAAGGAGAGGTTGATTGTGAGGTTCCAGAAATTAGAGTGTAAAGGTATAACTTCTAATGCCTGTAGCAAACACTGTTTCATAAAACATGTAAATATTTGTTGTCATCAGATATTCTGTTTTTTTTAGATGCTCATTTTTGAACAACTTGGAATCAAGTAGGAAGATTTTTTAAAAGATAGTATTAATGTATGGGAGTTGTTTTTATAATCTGTTCAAATTTTTTCCATATTAATAGGCAAAAACAGAATTGTAAAACACACACACAAACACACACATACACACACCAGATGTGACCTGCTTCAACTAGCTGCACCAGAAAGCATAATTTATTACTTTCTTTGTAGTCATACTTCATTTACTCAGTGTAGTAGTACTTTGAAAACTGATCTTTTCCTTAGCTATGCTGAGTTTGCATGTAACTGGACACATCAAAATATGCATGTTTTTCTCACATGCCATGTGAAAGTGACAACATCCTTTCTTTGTGGTTTTGGTTAGCATCTACACATCCTTCCCAAAACATCACCAGAGAATGTGATTTTACCAAAGGGAATACAATGGTATCCTTCACATGTGACATGTTCTACTAAGGATGCTGCCCAAGAAAATCAGAAAGCCCACTGTGAAAGACGACTACATCATTTTCAATAAGAAGCTGCAGCCACTGCTTAGATTCATCCCCTCTTTGACACAGTGTGCAAGGATTCATCTTGTTCCATTTTTAGTGGGATTCTACCAGATGCGCAACTGGCTGAGCAGTAGAAGAAATGATATGAAGATGCATAATTATCCAGCTTGGGCACAGTAATGGTTTAGTGCATGTTTCAATCCCCTTCCCATCTGATATTTCAAATTCATCTGATTGCCTCTCCTTTTTCACAGGTACCTTCTTTTGAGTCCCATCTTTCTATCCAAAGACAAGTGAAAGGAGGTGTGTTTCAGCACAGGAGCAAAGGTTGGAGAATCATTATTTTGGATTAGTCATGATGAGCATTATACATCCATCGTTCATCGAGCTCTTGCATGTAAAGTGATAAGCATATTGCTAATCTGAAGTTTTATGCCATTAAATTTTGAAACAGCTTTATAAAATCTCTATTATCCTGCCCTCACTTTACATATTTAGAAAATAGCACAGAGACACTCAAGTTCTCAAAGATGCAATAAATGCAATAAATGCAATAAATGGGATAAGCTGAAATTTTAAGAAGCATTCGTTGGGTCTCTAGGGGGAATTACTTAACCTTTCTGTGTCTCAGTGACAAAATTCTGAAATAATCTAGAGTTTATAGCTATTTTGTTGCTCCAAAGCACCATTCCCATCAGGTCAATTGAGTAAGGCCTTTACTGTACTTGATTTCATATCCAAATGCTATTTAGCTGTATTAAAGAGTCCAATAACGAGCCTCCAAATATGTGGCTGTAGACCTAAATTATAGTGTGGATTCTACATACTAAGGATGTACCTTTAAGAGGATGTTTCAGACACAAAGGGGCCAGAGAGTTTACACTGAAAAAGTGACCCACATTGGAGGGTGAAAATTCACACATTTGAAATAGTGACTGAAATTTCAGACGTTATAGATTACCATGAGAATATCTTTGACTATAAGGTGTGGTTCCCAAGATTTATTCACAGAGCTAACTTTACTGAAATATGAAGTAGAGGTGTCACGATAGCCATCCATTCTTGTCTCCTCTATTTTAGTATATTCCTTCTTCTCAAATTATTTTTGCCAAGAGGGATTTCAATGGCTTGTCAGTTATACAAATATTTGCATTTAAAAAATGGACCATGTGATAATGCAATTTTGAAACAAAGGAATACATTTTTAGCAATAAGACTTTAGGCATCTGTCTGGCATATTGGGGGCAAGGAATTTCCCAGGGCCTTACAAATTATTACCTACTCAGACAATAAAGGAGAGCAGAGATGATTAGACTTTCCATGCTCTCCCCCACCCCCCAAAAAAACTGTCCTTAAGAAAGTTCTTAGACACAGAAATTAACTAACTACTGTATCTTCTCCAGCCTTCAAATTCCCCTGAGCCCCTGATTTACATATTTAACTTCCCACTACAAGTTTTTACCTAACTATTACACAGATGCCTCAACTCCATGTTCAAAAGAATGCAGTGTTTCTACCCTTAAACCTGACCCTCTTCTTGTTTCTTATCTTCTGATCATGCCACACAATAGCCTTCAACTCTTCTTAGGCCCTTGATGACTCAAACTGATGTTTCTCAGTTCTACTTCTGAAAAAATACCTTACACCCTACTGTTCCATCGTCATTGTAAAGTCTCTGTTAAAGTTTCATCATATCTTGCTTGAATTTTTGAAAAGTTTTCTAAGTCACTTTCTTTCAATCCATATCCCATATTTCTGCTAGACATTTATAAAATAGAGTTGGTCATATTATTCTTCTGCTTGAAAATATTTATTCTATAGGCCACATCAAAGTCCAAACTTCTTCCTGTGAGTCAAAGCTGTTTAAAATCTGACCTCATTTACTTCTCTTTCCCACATGGGTACACTTTTACTGTTTCAATAGTCCCCAAAACTCAGGTGTGAAAAACTCTAAATTTTCTATCTTTCCTATAATTGAATTAAATTTAGTTCTTGAGTGACGTTTTCACTCTGTACAAAGTCTTAAAATTTCAAAGTAAACTCTATTATTTCTGGGATTTTTTTTCTTATTCCAGTTCAGTAATTTCTTAGTCACTTCCAGTTTAAAACATGACACAGCTTGAGATTTTCTCCTTCTTGAGTCCCTTCAGAGTGGTCTCAGTTCCCCCTCCTCTTGGGCCTGATTCTAAACCTCTGGGTGGTTCAACAATTCCCTTATGTTACTGCAGAGTAAGCAGCACACTTGTCCTCTATAGTCATGCTAGCATCTGCAACTCTTCATCCTAGTTCTGAGCGTAAACGATGCCTCATGCTTCTTTGGCAGATGACAACTCATCCATCTGGCATTTTGACTCCTATGCAGTTTCCTGGCATCTAAATTCCAACAAAGATGCAGCTAAATCCTCATTCACTCCATGTGGGTGATCCCAGCCCCCACTATGCTCTGTAGTCTTTTGATTGGTATATTAGCTTTTCCTCCCACCTAATACATAGATTTTGCTCATAGCTTCAGAAAACACAAAATATTTTCAAAGTCTCTTGAGGACCATAGGAAATTGAGGAATAGATCTCTTGGCTAGATATCCATGCTACCATGTCTTCTACCCTTTATATATTGGGTTTATCAAGATCTAAGAGAGCAATTATCAGATCAGACCCTAGAAAGTAAAAATTGCGTTAAAAAGGCCACTTTGAGAGGAGTTGTGACTTTCGTTGTAAGAAGGCAGTAAGCCAGAGATACCATACAGGGAAACACCTAGGAAATTTACTATCTCAGGCTTCCTCCTTCTCCCTTTTCCCAATCTTCTGTCAGGCATCTCTATTGGCCACACCACACCAAAAGCCAGAGGGCTAGAGATCTCTTTGATTTAATACATATATGTCATTGTTCGGGACAGAGTGGAGAATAAAGAGCAAACAGAGAATGTAAAAGGGCAAGCAGAAGATGTCCAGCAAAAATGGTCATAGGTTTATAAGGTGGTATGGATGAACCTGTCAAATCCATTTTTGCATATTCTCATATGGCAGGGAGGGTGGGGGTGGCACCTTAAAATAGAGAAAGTAATGTGAAGAAAGTAGAGGCAAAGAGGAATAGTTTACATTTTTCCCATTTCACAATTGGCTTAAGAGTGGCTCTTTCCAGAATACACTAATCACTCAGTGAGTAGCCAATAAGTAATTACTAAGTTTAGTTTATCAAAACAAAGAAAATCTAATATAGAAATATGTTATTGGTCTCTTTGCACCAATGCTATAGGGAATCTTCATGTAAGTCTATTTTACTTTGCTAATGAAACTGGTATTAAGGATACAATGAAATATTATTCTGTGTCATATTGTTAGCCTCTTTCCATAGAGTAACTTTCCTATTTTCCTACCTACTTTGAGTAAAGAGTTAAAAGAAGATTGATACTTCTCTTTTGTTGCACATTTCTGTTTATTCAAGAAGGGCACTCCAATGGCAGGACTGTGTTCTGTAGGAGGCAATAAGCAAGGGAGAAGAAAGCCTTCATTAGTAAATCTTCTGGAAGGCAACAATTGTTCTGAGATTGATCTTAATAAAGATTAACAAATGCAAATCGAGTGTATGTTAGTCACTTACATACATCAAAGACATGTGAACTATGAATGGACATCTGTGAGAGTCCTGTCCCCTCTCTCCCTGCGTGGCAGACTCACTCGATCTGTCTGGGTTTCCAATTTGGAGTTGCTGGTGGTGGTGGTGGTGTTTCTTTGTTTTTTGTTTTTGTTTTTTTTTTTGGGGGGGGTGTTTTTGTTTTTGTTTTGTTTCTCCTACTTGAATTATTTACTAAGAAAGAGCAAACTTCTTAGGAAATAAGTCACCATGTCATTCACCCTTGACTTCAATGTCTATTTCCAAATAAGGAACATTGAATGTAGAAGTTCAAGCCAAACTAAAGCTAAAGGTAAAGGTCAAGTTCACTCAGCTGTCTATTGGCAGGGAGAATAATCCTAAACCAAATGACCTGCCTGATGCAGTAAGTGTCAGTGGTAGTCAGACTGAAGAGTTTAGTCCACAGCAGGAGGGAAAACCCAATGACCAAGTTATCCACCTAAAAGTAAGATTTGGGGTGTTGAAGTTACATATAAAAACTGCAGCAGCCTACAAACAGCCAAAGCAAAAATCACCAACCTGATGTTGAATATAAACACTTTTGTTGTGAATTAAAAAACATTTCTTTTATAGCTTTTAAGAATCAGCTCTCTAAGAGGATTTATCACTCCCTGGGTAAAAACACTCATAACCCTAAATAAATTTTTTTTTTTTTTAAAAAAAGATCTTAAGTTTCTAAGAAGAAAAGAGCACCAGACTCCAGCATATGAAAAGCTACTGGGAAGTTTTAGCTGGTGTCGTCCTCTTCCCTGTGCAGGTGGCAAGAAGATTCCTTTTGCCTCCACCTTGCCGGTAACTGGGGACAGGAAGTTGTTTCTAAGAGAGGAGACAGGCGCCATTCTTCCAGCATCCCTTGGGAGACACACCTTATATAGATGACCACTCGGGAGGCTGGTGGGCTGGAAGATGCTAGGACCTATGGTGGGGTTTGGTCACATAATCTAAATGACTAGGAATTCGAAGAATTGTTTGAGCTCCCATTTTCCCCCCTCAAATTCAGGGATTAAGGGTCAGTAGTGAATTCTGCCCAGGCTCACGTAGCTCTTGTTCTGGTATTTCAGGGTCACCTATGCATTCAGGACAGGATGTGGGATCTAGGGCACTCATAAGAAGCTTGTCCTGTTGCTATTTTAACCAAGTCACAGCTGTATAATAGAGGAAGAAAAAAATATATAAGGTTATTAAGGGAGTTTTGGCAATAGCAGATTAATCTATGAACATGTAAATTTTCCTCTCCCATTTGAGCCAAGATACCAGTATAGAGACATAGAGATTGGTACCTATAGAAGACAGTGGATTTTTTTTATTATTATTATTATAGAGAAACTCATTGGCCAAGAAGAAGAAATCCATGTGCTACTAAGAGAACAGCTCCCTTGTCGCAGAAGGGGCAGACAGCAGCTGCTAGCACTGGGGCTTATGTAAGGCACTACTCTCAGCCCCAGAGCTCTGGTGCCCAGTTTCCAGCCAGGATCCAAGGGGTCAGTGTGCCAGGTGAATGAAATCCTGCCTTTGTTTGACTGACCCAGAGTCTCTTGCGCTGGGACGTTCCGTGCAACAGAAACCCACACACACTTATTATACAGAAACCCAGGAGGGGAAGAGGAAGGAGGCTTGTAGGTGCCAAAGGCAGTGGCAAAAACTGAATAGGCAAGAACTTTCTCCTGGCCAATTCAGCAGCATGTCCCAAAGTCTCAGAGATTCCATAGTCTCTGAGAATGAGAGAGAGCGTTCTAGAAAAGCAATCTGACTACTATAACACAGCATAAACATCAAAAATAGCACAGTTTTAAAATGCAAATTTATGTCCAGAGGATTTTTTAAGTGTTTTAAAAAGACATTTTTATATAGGTTTCTAATTGTATGTGCTAACTAGATAGAAAGCTGTTGGGTCCCTACTAGACATAGACTACGTAACACTATAATGACATTATTGACCCATCACATTGATGAAAAACAATTAAACTTTTAGGTAATATTGTGTAAATTGTATATTTTTATCATAAAGTAGTAGAGAAATAGAAAATAAAGGAAAATATTAGTTACACTATCACTAATTTAACTCAATCACCATTACATAATAAGTCTTAATAAGAAGATATTCTCAAATGATACATATGATAAAGGGTTAATATGCAAAATATATAAAGAACTCATACAACTTAACACCAAAAACCCCCAAACAATTCAATTAAAAAATGGGCAGAGGACCCAAATAGACATTTCTCCTAAGAGGACACACAGATGGCCAACAGACATATGAAAAGATGCTCAACATCACAAATCATCAGGGAAATGTAAATTAAAACCACAGTGAGATATCACCTCACACCTGTCAGAATGTGTATTATCAATAAATCAACAAACAACAAGTGCTGGTGAGGATGTGGAGAAAAGGGAACACTTGTGTACTATTGGTAGGATTATAAATTGGTGGAGCCACTATGGAAAACAGTATGGAGATTCCTCAAAAAATGAAAAATAGAGCTGCAATATGACCCAGGAGTTCCAGTTCTGGGTATTTATATGAAGAAAACAAAAACACTAATTCTAAAAGATATATGTACCACTATGTACATTGCAGCATAACTAGTAATAGCCAAGATATGGAAGCAATCTAAACGTCCATCAATAGAAGAATGTATAAAGAAGATGTGGTGTACACACACACACACACTGGAATATTATTGGGCAATAAAAAAGAATAAAATCTTGCCAATTGTGACACCACGGATAGATCTAGAGGGTATTACACTAAGTGAAATAAGTCAGACAGAGAAGGGCAAATACAGTATGATCTCACTTACATGTAGAATCTAAAAAAAGAAAATAAATTTAAAAAAACAAAACAGAAACAGACCCATCGATATAGGGAACAAGCTGATGATTGCCAAAGGGGAAGGTGTGGTGGATGGGTATGAAAAGAACAAAAGTTTGATTGAGGTATTTACAAACACACATTAATAGAAATATTAGAGGAGGCACAGTAAAACTTGAATCCAGCAAAATATCGGATAATTTTTGAAATCTTATGGCATGCCTGACACTGCAGTACTACTACTACTACTACTACTACTACTACTATTATTATTATTATCATTATTATTACACATCAAATAATCTGTTTCTCTCACCTTCAAATATAAAGTAAACAACATGCCAGATTCGTATGTGCAAGACCTTCCCATTTTCATTGTCTCTTTGTTATGTGTTAGAACACCTGGAGATACCACCTTGTGTCAAGTTTGTAGTGGCAGAGCTCTAACATGAGATGTAAAAAAATAATTAGTCTCAAAAGGCAAGCAGGCAGGGAACGGCATGAACAGCAGGGACCTGTAAGTTAGCTGGTTAACAAGCAGTTTCTGACCCTCTACTCAGTAAGCAACAGATTCAGTGCTGTGAGAAATAAAAGAGAATATTGAAAGTCCATGCTCTTGAAGGGTTTTCTTCTAAACACAAACCCACACATAGGAATGACGTGGGGAGACTTACAAAGTACACCTGGGAAATTGGCATACTTCAAACTGATTTTAGAAAATACATACAGAATACGTCATTGAAGAGCCACCAAGGCTGGGTGGGGTTTGTCCCAAGTCTCAGAGAGAAAGGAAAGGTGTAGGGAGTTGCTCATTTCATTGGGAAGTCACATCCTTCACTCTGTACTTATTTTCTGTATTTCAAAGGTTTTTCTTTTAATTGCAGTTAAAAATTTAATCTGAGAGAACTATTCCCAGACACACTGTTGTGACTAGGTTCTGCATAAACACCTGAAGAGAAATCTTAAGTGACTTAGCACTGCTGGCAATGGATTTTCATTCCTCGTACACAGTTCGAGTCACTTTTTAGAAGGTCTGTCTAGCTGTTATTGGTGGCACAAGTAACAAATGATAGGATTTTTAAAGGCTAAGGAGTCTTTTTTTTTTTTCTTTTGGTATAGCTGCAGTTTTAAAATAAATGAGAAATTTGCCAGTGGTTTTGGCTTGAATTTAATTCTACAAAATATATATTCAATATATATTTTGATATATATATATATATCAAAATATCAATTCAATATATATATTGAATTGATACCGTGGGCTTTGGAAGAGATGGCCTGTGATTCATCCCAGCTCTGTGAGATGGAAATCTGTAGTAAACAATACTAGGGGCCTCATAAGTGCAGGAGTCTATGGTACCTAAGGTCTTCTGGAGAAGCATTCACAAATTGCTAGGATGTGAGATCAGACAAGGGTAAGAATAATTGCTAGAGGTCAAGGATGAGAACAGACTGGCTGTGATGAGCACCAAGGAAGGGCTATGGGGACATACTACAGAGCTCTGTAGCCATAGCCAGTGATGTCACTGGCTCTGGAGCTTGGCAACCAAATGTCACAGTCCTTTCAACAGAGGTTCTCAACAGATTTTTCCTTTGTTTGTTTGCTTTTTACAAGACACACACAAAAATAATATACATCCATGGGTATATTCATGGTATGCACATTCTAACTATAACCACACTTCTTTCAAACGAATATTCCAGAAAATGAGAGAAAATTATTTTATTCTGTGAACATCCTTGAATCTCCTCTACTTTAATGTTTTCATTGAGATTAGTTTTCAGAGACATAAATCAAACTATATTTTTACATATAAGTTAATTTATGATTATGTTCATAACATCTAAAATATGAGTTGTTCAATTATTCTGTTTTTAAAGTAACTAGTCAATTATATATATACATATATATATATTACGTAAAATAAATCTTCACTTTATATAATAAAATTCATTTATGGAAAAATAAACTTGGTGAAAACATTTTAAAAATGTTTTTAAGACTTTGGGTGATGGCAACTCAAAAGAGTATACAGCTGTCATAGTATAAAGTTGTACACTTGAAATTTATATAATGTTATTAATCAATATTACCTAATAAATTTAATAAAAAATAAAATAAAATCTGTTCTAAAAAAAAATCAAGAATGTGACTAACTTCATCACTTCTGAAAAGTATGTTTTAAACATTAAAATAATTATGTTTTTAAACATTAACTAGAAGTCGAAGGAGGGAAAATCCCTGAAAGACTACATGCATTTTTTTTCTTCCCAAATCTCTAAAACATCATCTGCACCTTTGTTTCTAGCTTAACTTGTGTAATTTCAAAATGATGATTTCTCTTCACCATTTCAAAATAATTCCAATGATTGTATTGATGAGCTACAAACTGTTTCTTCTCTGATAAGAAATGCAATGTTCCAATTCCACATTCTGTTTTAGACTTCTCACTTGCATTTTTAAAAGAGAATATTTACAATTCTTGGTACTTTATCCATTAGTAATTACAGTTGCTAATAGCTCATAAATAACAGCAGTACACTGAGAACCACTGTGTTAGAGGACTGGGCTCCTCAGTCCTGTCCTGAAGGGCAGAAAGCCAAAGAGAAAGAACGGCCTGGAGAAGCGAGAGAGCTTCGGTTAGCCTGTTTCAGAAGCTAGGAAAATATAGATGAGCCCAATGCCCTGAAAAGACAGCGGGAAATATATGGAAATATCAGAGGTTTTTCCTATTAGAAAAAAGAGAGATGACACCCTTTTAGCAAATTAATGCAATGTCTGACATGTCTGCACACAGAGACAGAATCTAATGCAATGTAACAGAGTAGTAATCATGATTAAGGCACAGTGGTGTATATGAAACGAAACATAAATTAGAGTTACCTAGCTACTTCTAAAGCAATATCTAAAGGTATGAATCCAGAAGAGGACTAAAAATATAGAGTGAGTCAGCATAGAACAACTGTGGCCAGATTGGCACTAAGAATTTGTTCCTACAGAGTTCAATAGTTCCTTAGTGAAGAAGAATCTATGATTAAATTAAAATCACACTATTATTATTTTTTAAATCTTTTTAAAATTTTCCAATTATAGTTGACATACAATATTATATTAGTTTCAGGTGTACAACATAGTGATTAGACATTTATATAACTGACGAAGTGATCACCCTGATAAATGTAGTATCCATCGACACCACATACAGTTATTACAATATCATTGACTGTATTCCCTATGCTGTACTTTACATCTCCATGATATTTTGTAATTATAAATTTATACTTATTAATCTTTCTCCTTTTTCACCCAGCTCCCCACACCCTTTCCATCTAGCAACCATCAAAATGTTCTCTGCATGTGCGAATTTGTTTTGTTTGTTAATTTATATTGCTTTTTAGATTCTACATATAAGTGAAATCTTATGGTATTTGTCTTTCTCTGACTTATTTCACTTGGCATAATATGCTAAGGTCCATCCATGTTGTTGCAAATGGCAAGATTTCATATTTTATGGCTAAGTAATATTCCATTATATATATGTACCACTTCTTCTTTATTTGTTAATCTATTAATGGACACTTAGATTGCTCCCAAATCTTGGCTATAGTACACAATGCTGCAATGAACATATAGACGAATATGTCTTTTTGAATTCATCTTTCGTGTTTCTTTGGATAAATTCCTAGAAGTGGAATTGCTGGGTTTTTCTTTGTCTCTTGTTATAATCTTTGTTTTATAGTGTTTTTTTCTCATATAAGTATCGCTACCCAAGCTTTTTTTTTTTCTCATTATCATGAAAGATCTTTTATATCCCTTTATTTTCAGTCTATATGTCTTTCAATATGAGATGAGTCTCTTGAATGCAGCATACATAAAGGTCTTCCTTTCTTATCCATTCAGCTACCCTATGTCTTTTGATTAGAGCATTTAATTCATTTACATTTATAGTAATTGTTGCTAGATACGTAGTTATTACCATTTTATTATTTATATTTTTTATCTCTTTCTTCTTAAAGAAGTCTCTATAACATTTATAACATTTCTTACAATACTGGTTTGATAGTGATGAACTCCTTTAGCTATTTTTTTTGGGGGGGGGTGGTCTGGGTAGCTATTTATCTGTCCTTTGATTTTAAATGATAGTTGTAGGTCCTATTTTTTCACCACTTTGAATATTTAGTGCCAATCTCTTCTTGCCTGCAACATTTCTGTTGAGAAATCAACTGACTGTCTTATTGGAGCTCCCTTGTAGGGAACTAACTGCTTTTTTTCTTGCTGCCTTTAAGATTCTCTCTTTGTCTTTAAACTTTAGCATTTTACTTATGATGTGTCTTGTGGTGGGCCTCTTTACATTCATCTTGTTGGGACTCTGTATTATCTAGTCTTGTATGTCTACTTGCTTTGCCAGGTTAGGGAAGTTTATTGCCATTATTTTTTCAAATAGGTTTTCAATTCCTTGCTCTCGCTCTTCTCCTTCTGGTACCTTGTAGTGCAAATGATTGATATTGTCCCAGAGTCTCCTTAAACTATCCTCATTTGGGAGGATTTTTTTTTTTTTTTCGTTTCTCATTGGGTGTTTTCTGCTACCTTCTCTTCCAAATCGCTGATTCAATCTCTGCTTCATCTAATCTATGGTTGCTTCCTTCTAATGTATTCTTCACTTTAGTTATTGTATTCTTCAGTTCTGACAGGTTCTTTTTTAGGTTTATTTATCTCCATTTTTATGGTTTCTATCTCTTTGTTGAAGTTCTCACTGAGATCCTAGAATATCCTTATGACTGGTGTTTTGAACTTTTCATTGGTAAGTTGTCTTCACTTGTTTAGCTCTTTTTCTGGAGTTTTGTTATTTTCTTTTATTTGGGACACATTTCTTTGTTCCCTCATTTTGGCTGCCTCCCTGTGTTTGTTTCTATGTATTATGTAGTACTACTATGTTTTTTGGTGTTGGTAGAATGACCCTATGTAGCAGGTATCTTGTTTGGCCCAGTGACATGCTTCTCCAGTCACCTGAGCCGGGTGCTCCAGGTGTGTCCCTTTTGTGGGTTGTGTGTGCCCTCCTGTTGTAGTTAAACTTTGATTGCTGTTGGCACATTAATGGGAGGGACTGACTCTCAGGCTGAGTGGTTGTGAGAACTGGCTGTGAAGGAGTTGTTATGCAGGGGTTGACCCCACATAGCGGGATTTGCTTTAGTAGTTCTCTGGGACCTGCCAACTCTGCCCTTTGGGTGTGTTGTTTGTGGAGGTGGTTGGGTGGTGCTCTGGTGTGATCTGAAGCTGGCCATCAGGTATGTTGATTCTGGGACCTCTTGGAAGGGGCTCTGTTTCAGGCCAAGTTCAGCTGCTGTCTGTGCCCTGCCTGGGGCCACTTGATATAAGCTACAAAGTGATCGTGGCTTTTTCTGTGCTGGGCTTGGAGTTGCCTGGGAGAGGCTAACCTGGAAATTGAGGCTGGCTGCCTCTAGTGCTGGGCTTGGGGCTAATTAACAAGAAGTACAGGGCACACCAGAGTCTGCTTGACTGGGTTTAGTAAACCTTTGAAGGATTTTAGAAAAGTCCACAGAATGAGCCAAGCAAGGCCATTTGTATAGAAAAGCCACTGGAAGCTGCTTGGGTGGGCCTGCAAGTGGGTGGGGCAGGGGGTCAGGAAATCACTAGGGAGGGGCAAATGTGTTAGCCTGGTCAATTCAGATATGTTGCCCACCTATGTGTGCAGGCTGGGAGCGGGGAGGGCTTAACAAAGGAAATACGGCTTCTACTGGCACTCTGTCTGGATTAAAGCTGCCCCTCTGGCCTTTGCCCTAAAGCCAGATGATTGATTCAGTTCCTCTCTGTATGTCTCTTGTGCCTTTTGAGCTGCTGCCCCAGCATTGGAGTTCAGAGAGAGTACCTCTGGACCACCAGCAGCCCGCCATCTCAATCAGCCACAATCTCTGCTGCTTTACATAGTTAGAAGTTGTGGAGATTTTTTTCGAGCACTGGAACCCTGAGCTGGAGAGCATAGTGTGGAGCTGGAACCCCTTGCTGCTTAGGGGGACCTCTGCATCCAAGATATCCTTCCCAATTTTTATTGCCATATGTGAGTGTAGGACCAGCCCGCTCTGCATCTCCACCCCTTTTACCAGTCTCGTGGCTTCTTCTGTATATCCTTGTTAACAGGATTTCTGTTCAGCTAGATTTCAGGCAGTTTTCAGGTAGTTGTTCTGTAGTTTACTTATAATTTTGATGTGTTTGTGAGAGGAGGCAAGCACAGTATTTACCTATTCTACCACCTTCCACCTTGATTGGAACCTCCTATTATTTTAATCATAATTACTCATATACAACATTTTCTATCAAATGCTATATTTTTAAAATCCAGTATAAGATTTCTCTAACTCATCTATATAAAGTATCAAAGGCCTAATATTTAAGGATTATTAAACTCTTGAATTCAGGTGAGCCTAACTAACCAATGGGTCATAATTTTAGTGGTCAAAAAGATCTACATTGAGTTTTTCGTAATGACTATATGTATGTTTATTTACTTATTCATTCATTCTACAGATATTTTGGGGCATTTGCTGTTCTAGATTCTAGGATGTAGCCATAAACAAGGCAGGTAAATTGTGCCCTTATCTGAACCCTAAATAGAAACATTCCTCTATACAGTTATGCCAAGCTAGGTTGCACATGTTTCATCTTGCAACTATCTGTAGTCTCCTTGGGTTGCAACTATCCCCATGTGTTAAATCAGATTTCCAACACATTTTTCAAGTCAAGGTGCATTAGTTTTCCTTTTATATTATGGTGTGAGAAGAGAGCTACATCGAAGGTGTGAATAAAAACTTTCTACCCTCCGTAAACAAGGAGTTACCCAACACCCAAGATACAATTAGGCTAATTAATTCCTTCTGCTCTGGCTGGATACATTTTTTTGTGACCTCAGAGTGAAAGCTAGGAGGCCAGAGGAAAAGGAAGGAATTTTTATTAAGCATTCCCAAGCCAATATCCTGAATGTCCTTGTTTTGTATTTTTTGTTTTGTTTTATTTTTATGGAGTTTGAAACTCAAATCAGCAAAAGCAAACATGCAAGAAACGTCAAAAAGAAAAAATAATTTTGGCTGATAAAAAAACACCAAATTTTTATAATAAAATAGTTTTCTACTTATTAATCCATCTATAATCCCCTTAAATGAAATAATTCCATTGTTGAATGATAGTCCAGATTTTGTTCTAAATTGTGGACATATGATCTTTCAAGGAATAAATCTTAGTGACACATAATTTGGGATGCATTTGCTTCAACACACAATTGAGATGGAAATTGTCTTCACTTTTTTTGTTTTCTCTGGAAACTGGATTTTCTTTTTTTATAGGCCTTAAACTTAGGGTAACATAAAAGGTAATTGCGTGTTCACAATTTTTGTTTTTATAGTATATAGGTGTTGAATATGTCTCTGGCATTCCAGAGACATTTGTATCATTTATAAAGGCAAATCTCTAGAAATGAAAGTACTGGGTACTGAAATAAATATTTTAGAGCTGTTACTGAGTCATAAGATGTAATTCCTTTCATATATTGTATAAGCAGCAGATTTTGTGACACACTTATAACCTAGAACTGAATATGCAAATATAAAATGGAATGCTTTTTTTCTGGTATCATCTCAGTAAATAATTGATCATTAACAATTTGAGTCACGCTAATCTTTGTACTACATATCATACATGTCAACGATGTATATTAAAATGTACTTAGGTTGAAATCCAACTCCTTTGCCTCATAAGCAGATTATTTTCTCTCCCTATTACCAGACTAGGATCAATATATTCAGGATTGGCTTGCCCCTATATTCCCATACCACACACCCGACAGCAGGAAAGAATTCTGTGATTAATGAGAGATATGCAAACTACACCTGTGAAAATATTTCAGCATAGCCCTCTAGGTGGCCATGACCTATCCATTGGAGTGACCATAGAGGTGAAACTCTTCTGCCATTAAACAAAGGATAAACCAAATTGAGATGATGAATGAGGTTAGCAAATGCTTCTGCCAGGAACATTCATATAATTATGAAGTACTATTAGTTATTTGCTGAGCATTTAGAATATCATTAGCTCTTTACTTAAAAAAAAGGCAATTAAAATAACGTATGTCATAGTGTAAGTCAAGAGTATTGGAACCTAGTTGAGGAGGCAAGATTAATATGTAAAAATGGAAAAAAATGTGTTATTCATTGCATAGGTATGAAGAAGTGCTAAAGAAATTTTAAGCAAACCGAAATCAGTGAAGTCTGGAATTATAAGTAAAATTTTCATAGATGAAACTTGAAATAGAATTTAAGCTGCATAAGTTTTAACTAGAAAAAGGGGTTACAAGAGCATTCCAAGCAGGAGTAGGGGAGGAGAAGTCTAATGAAAAAAGCAAGGATGTGGGACTAGGTATGGAATAGTCATCAGAAAACAAAAAGACTAGAGTCATTAGGAAGGAAGGGACATGGCAGAGAATCAAACAGTAAGTGGGAAATAAGAGAAAATGGGTCTAAAAATGCAGGACCAGAAACACAAACAGGCATATTTAGAGTTGATACAGAAATCAAGGAGCCCCTAAAAATGTTTTTCATTTCAAATCAACTCAATAAGGTTTTATAGATAAGCTCTGGTATATGAATTACGATTCTGACTCCACCTCTTATTAGCTCAAACATTAACCTCTGTGCCTCAATTTCTTAACTTGTAAAACAGAAATTATATTATGACTACAGAACAGAGGTGAGGAATAAATGAGTTACTATTTGTAAACTTCTTAGATCAATGCCAGACACATTATAGGCACTCTTTGGATATGTTAAATAGATGGAGAGCACAGCATGGTGAACAGAAACAGGTCTAGGATGGACATGGCAGAGCCTTATCTATGGTCCATCACTTTTCCCTTTTTTTTTTTTTTTTTTTTTTCCTATTCCACTTGACAATAGTGTCAGGGAAGTCCTTTGGCTGAGAGTGTATGACTCATGGGTATGAGGACATAAATCAGATTCCCATAGGCATTTCGAAGGGCTGAGGGATGGGACACACCTTTATAGGGGTTTCAAAGGACATTTATGTTCCTAGAGATTGAGGGGAGGCTTAAGCAAACAAACCAAAATGACCTTGACTTTCACTGAACATAGAAATGAATCTTACGTATGTTCTCTCAATTTCACACTCTCTGAGATACCACCATGGCAGAGAGGTTCAAGCGGTCAAGAATACCTGATTTTTATACGGAAACTTACCGCTTAGATAGTATGTTTGTACAAATCAGCTCAGAATAATCCCCACAACCCTATGAGGTAAGTAGCAGGAATTCTCTTGTCCCATTTTACAGATTCAAAAAAATGAAATTCAAGTCACAAATTAGAGGTCAGGTCTGCCATCTCCTACTCCAAGGCTCTTATACATAGCCATTCCATCACTTAGATCTAGTTATTCCCAATGTGTTCTGCTCCGTCACTTCCAAAGAGATTATCTTGGGGACGGCACTGGGATACACTTCTATCTTGTCATCCACTTAAAGCAAGCGGCTTAACTTTGCAATACGTATTTTTATTTTGGTAACTTTCAGTTGGAAACTGCTTCAGAACTCTTCATCAAATGTCTGAATCAAATGGGCATGCACACTCATATTGGGTGGGTGAACTTTGTACTAGCCGTCATACAAGTATTCTGGATCAGGTAGGGACTCACCTGGGGAGGCTGAACACAAGGAAGTGTAGTGGTAAAAGCATGGGCTTTGGCTTCAGATAGATGTGAGTCCGATTTCAGTCTGTAGGCCTATCATTTAGCTCTTTACTAGTTGTGTGGCCTTGTTCAAGTCATTTTACATCTCTGAGACTTAGTTTTCAAACACCTACCTGATGGAGTTATAGGACAGAATAAATGAGACAAATGTATGTGTGTGTGTGTGTGTGTGTGTGTGTGTGTGTGTGTATAGTTACGGATAGCTGGCATATGCTAAATAAATGGCTATAGCTATTTTTATTACTCTAAAGCTCATTATTCGCACAAGCAAAAAGATGGCATATTGCTATCTGCAGAGGGTCCGAGTAAGTCTATTCCAACCTCTCCTTTTACAGCCCAGTCACTGGATACCTAAAGCCAGAGTGACTTTACGGTCAGAATTAAACTTCCCTCTATGCTCCACTGCACTGAAAAGTAGGCAAACGTTTGATGAAATAAAACTTCACACACACCTCTGCCAGTGACTTCTCTCCTAGCACATGCTCAATTTCTTTTCCCATCAGTGCTTACCTGCTATTTGCAGAAGTTGCCGACTGACCTGCCTAAGCAACTGTTCTTTCTGCTTGGCTATCACACTGATTTAAAGGAAACTCTACTCTCCATCTTGATGACTATTAAAAGAACCCTGAAAATGACATCAAAGAGATCCCAATCTCCATGCTCACTTCAAGCTGCAAAAGCCTGGACCACATAAAGAAGAGGGACAAAAGAACTCATATCCATCTAGAACCTTAAAAACTTGTTTAATCGTGGAGGATCTGATGCAGGGAAAAGAGACTCACCCTGCCAGGATCTGGTGAGCTCAATTAGACTCAGAAGGTCAGTTTAAAATTTTACCAAAGATCGATAGCCCTTTTAGGTGGTGAATTCAATCTGAGAATCTTGAAATCGACAGATATTTGTTGAGTATCTAATATGCACAAAGTATTCTGAATACTACAAAAAGATATCATCCATACTCTTCAGAAGGCTGCAACTGAATATAGTACATAAAACACATACACCATAGATGAGGTTCTGCTGGAGTACAGGATCCTGGTAGAAAACTAATGGGGAATAAGTTTAGAGTCATACTGTAGAAGGCCCAGGATACAGACAGTTACTATTTTTCAAGTACTTATTGGCAGGTAACTGACATCTCATTTAATCTTCCTAACAGTCCTAGAAAATAGTTATCATCACCCCCATCATAGATGAAGAAACTAGGTTTTAGAAATATGAAATAACTTTTCCAAAGCTAGTAAAGGGCTGAGCTGAGAGTTGGACCTAAGTTTTCTTGATGCCAATGCTCATAGAATTTCCGCAATGCTTCACTCCCTCCCCAAATGTCTGTGAAAGAAATTTTTATTAAAACCTAGGCAATTAGGCATCATTGAAAATTATTGAGTAGGGGAGTAAAAGAATAGATTTAGGTTTTGAAAGATCAATTTGACATCAATTAGTAAAATGGATTACAAACAGGGGAGAGAGAATAAAGGAGACAAAATGCTATTTTAATTTTCTGGCTGAAAGAGATGAAGTTTTGATCTAGATCAGTGGCAACAGGATGGAAAAAAAGGGGGCAGAGACAAGAGATACTGCAAAGTTTATTAGATGTGGTAAATTTCTAGCTATGGAGGAATCCAAACCGAAATGAGGTGGGCACTGCTGGCTGAAGTGAGTACTTCAATGACAGATACCTTAGAATGGTACACTGACCTTGCGCTTGACCTCCAGATGAGATGAGCTCCTTTTTAACTGCAATGTTCCATGATTCTAAGCAGGGCCTAAATAGGGTCTATTGTATTGGAAAGTGTTGTGACAGATACCAGAGTCATCTCACAGTTGGCCTGAATTCACGGTTCAGCTCTTCAAAAGTTATTCAAATAATAGCACTTAGTTCTAAATGTTCATTGACCCCACCTGAAGATATGTAGTAAATGGTTCTTTTATCACAAAAGGGTCTCTCTACCTGGTCAGGTGATTAGGAATTCTGGTCTATTATCAGTTGAATTTCAGGCCCTAAGCTCATAAGAAAACTTTCAAGCATTTCATTTTTTCAAGCAGAATAAAAGGGGAGGAGAGGCAAAAAGAGGAGCTGCATTTCAAAAGATGCCATCTTCCAAGTCAGTGTGCAATTGGAGAGCTTAACAGACAGTCATTTTAGGTGGTACTTATCTCTTTTTAAATTAATACAATTTGCTAGCTCTAAGAATCTTTCTGGTCACCTAGGATTTTATTCCACATGTGGTTAGCAAGTGGCAATATATAAAAGACAAGATCTAATATTCAAAATGCTTGTAATAGCAAAGTCCTTCCTGCCAATTTTAATAGCATTAAAATGATTGCACACGTCTAGTAAATTTGCCGGCTTTCAATGCTGGAATCAGACCAGATTCACCTTCTGTCTGCTGCAACAAGCCAGAATTCAGAAGACATGAAAAAAATTAGTACTGGTATTAACTCTGACTTCTTGATCTTCTACTACCCCCATTAGACTCAACTCATGAAGCCCAACTTTTCTATCATTCTAAAAAGGGACAGCTGGACGGCAGGACACAGGGGTGTCTAGGGCCTTGTAAAATCACCGAGATGAAATTGCAGAGAGGTATAAATGAGGCAGCTGTCCCCTTTCTTATGCACATGGAAAAGAGATCACACTTCATCGAAAGTAATATGTACAGAACTGAGAAAAATATAGAAAAAGCCTCTCAGGGAACTAGTATAGAAACCAGAATTAAATGGAATGGAGTAGAATTGTGGTGGACACCGAAGAGAAAGGACTAGAATAATACTGAGTACTAGAGTAAGACTAAGAGGACTAGGTAAAAAGTAGAGAACCATCTTTCAAAGAAGAGCCTGGTCATTTCGGAGCAGGTTCCTTAGTTACCCACCCATCCATGCAAAGTCTGCAGTCAGGAAATCAAGGAAGAGAAGTGATCTCATGGAAAAACACTGATATACATACTGAGGTGTCTGGGCGCTCGTCCTAATGAAGTTAGTAATGAACTTGAAGTCATTTAACTTCTCTAGTTCGTAGTTCCTCAGCTACAAAGATGGTCCCCTTCCAACTCAATGGCTTTTTATGCTTAAGATTTATGAATTTCTAATATAACCTCCAGAAGTTGGAGAATTGAAATCATAGAGTCCAACTTATATTTCTAGGACCTAATAAGGACACTAAAAGGAGCATGGAATTTTGAGACTATATGATTTTCATTACTTAATCTTGTATAGAACATTTCAATAAATATAATCTAATGAAAAAATGTATTGACATGTACATGTAAATTAACATTTCTCTGAACATATCTTAAGACCTGAATAAAATTTATGAATGCATCTAGCTTTAGGAAAAAATTGATGTGGAGAATCCAAACTTACAAAACCAATAAGTGAAAGGGCCATTTCTTTAAAAAAACAATTTGCCTTAGCAATCTTTCATGTGGAAATTTTCTTTTCCTGGAGCATTTAAAGCATTTAAAAACTGAATTTTATAAAGCAAAACCAAATTCCAATTGAAAATTTTTGTATAAAGCTAAATGTCCCCAATAAAATATATTCAGAAAAATAGAGTTTAAATGTTTTGTATCAGAGTCAAGTTCTGAAATTACAAAAACATATCTGCATTTTGTTATAAATATTTTACTAAAGATCTAATGTCACTGAGGGTAAAAGTCAAATTCTGTACAATGACCTAAAGCCTTTTAAGGTCTCTCTCTGTCCTCCCCACCCCACCAGGCACAAGTAGCTGCTGCATCTTCTACCCATCTCTTTCCACTGCCTGACCCGGGTTGTTTATTTCTCTCTGGCCACGCTGATCTCACTGTTTCTGCAATGTGCCAGGCTCACTTCCATTACAGATACCTTTCACTTGCTGTTCCCTCTGATTAAAATGCTCTTCCTGCCAGATACCCAAATGAATTGTGCTTTTCTTGTCAGTGGAGTCATCCCTGGAGCACCTATTTTAAGACTGCAAAAACACTCTTACAATTTTATTTTCTTTCCTCAGAACACATCACTATCTAACGCACTATGTGCAGTGTTTATTGTAAGCTCCAGGAGGCTGTGTGTTTTATCTATTTTGCTGTATCCTTGGCACCTGGAACAGTAGTTGACATAGAGAAGGTAGGTGCCTAATAAATATTTACTGAATTAATAGTCAAAAAAATAGTCAAAAATATGGCATTATGGCCTTCGTTTAGTTCTTATTCTTAAAAAAGGTAAAGAGATGGCTAAGACGATATCTCCCCATTTATTTTACAAATTGTTGACAAAGAGATAGGGCATGAGTGTCCTTGTTTGAGAGGACTTTGGTGAATCACAGATTGGAAATGCATATTTGTGGAGTGCCCTAAATGTTTATGAATTATACATCTTTAGTCATAATTCAAAAGAGTTCAAAATGAATTTTATCATTTTTATCCAGACAAATATGTAGTTATAGCCTAGTTATAACTATGAATAAACTTCCGTAGTCAGTATGTATATTAGTATTTGATAAATTGAATTGTTCTCAAGAATTCTGGGTATTGTTTCAAATGGATAAACATCTCAATTTGAGCCAGAAATTTCAAAAATCCTGGGCTTTGCATTTGGTCCCATAAAATCCCAGGACATCTGGCTTATTATAGCATGATTTGCTTTCCCTATATCATAACCTCTTAACACTGATCTACAAAGATACTGCATCTTGCTCAATGATTGAGGTACATCTAGAGCTGTGGTCCCCAACCTTTTTGGCACCAGGGACCAGTGCCCCTATGATAATCTAATGCCCGATGATCTGAGGTAGAGCTGAGGTGGTGATACTAGTGCTGGGGAGCGGCTGCAAATACAGATGAGGCTTCACTTGCCTGCCACTCACCTCCTGCTGTATGGTCCAGTCCTAACAGGCCATAGACTGGTACCAGTACACAGCCTGGGGATTGAGGATCCCTGATCTCTGATCTAAAGGATTGTTCCATCAATGACAGCTGTGAAAACTTAAAGCCAAATTCAAACTCATCACAGTTTGTGAATCTCTTCTGAAAGTCTGGCTTAATTTTTACTTTATAGAAGTGATTCTATTGAATTCATCATACTTTAACAATGGTAAATAAGAGCAGTATGAAGACATCAGTTTCCTTGACCTAGTTTGAAAATGGATGCAAATACTTCCTTGAATAAATCCATAATGCTCTCGATCTCCCTTCCCCCATCGTTTTAAAGTTTTTTGGTCTGTGTTTAGTTGCCTTCAACGTCAATCAGAATTGTCCACGGGAAAACAATTCTGAAATCGTCTTTATCCTAGCGTATGTTGTTGGCATAGAAAAAAGACATTTGTCAAGCTGCTTCTTTATAAGAAATAAATGTTTATATTTTACTCTGGTATCTTCCCCAAAGCCCACAATCTGGTGATTGCTAAAGATGTGGACATCAAGAAAACTCACAACCTTGATTTCCCCCTTCATTACATCTTGTAATTAAATTACCTTGGAAAATTTAGCACGTCCTTCCGAAGCGATTCAAAGAGAGCCAGTAAATTAACTTTTCTTTTTCTTTGACTTAAACATTTGCAACTTTCCTTTTCCTCTTTCATTGCTAAGTGGAATCAGTTTTTCTATGCTTAGGCTAAACATCTCAAATTCCTTACTAGTTGGGGGGGTTAGACCACACTGGTTCGCATATACCAACCAACCTGATAAAATCTTTTGCTGAATTCTCAAGTGTGAAGCACCCTGGGGAAAGGTCAGTTGGATTAGACCTGTGGACTGTTTTAAAATAATCCCTGGACTGTGAGTCAGATGACCTGAGTTTCTGTCCTGTGCTGCCAGTTATGAGTTCTGGGAGTATGGACAAGCTATTTTAATCTCATTGAGCCTCAATTTCCTCTCCTGTGTAGTAAAAGGGAAAAAATATTTTTTTTTCTTTTACCATCAGAGGAATATTTGAGGATCGAATAAAACAATGTAGTTACAGTGCTTTATAAACTAAATGATATTGTATAGATGTGATAAATTATTACAGTTGTTCCAACTACTGCCAGCTGAAGTTTAGTCCATGCCTCAGTTCTGGCTGGGCTCTTCTTTCCTTTTTTATCATCTGCCCATTACTTTATACAATCCAAAAGCTGCACAAATTATTTAACCGTACTGGACATTCATGATGTTTAATATTATTAAAAATAAATAGTTTTGAGAATGATTTTTGCTGTGAGATTTCCTTGTGATTTTTTTTTTTTTCCCAGTTAGACTAATCCTGGGCAAAATTATGTGAGTATTTCCAGCACCTCCCATTCTTCTTCTGGCAACACCATCTCATTATTCTCAATGCCTTTCTTTTTTCTAGAGAGCCTAATATTTCATCTGGCTCAGATGCCAGAAGAAAACCTTAAACAACTAGCGATGGCATTCCATCCTCGACTGTCCACGTAGGAAGCACCCTCTGCTCTCCCAATCTCCAGTACACACTTCCGGATGTATCTGGCTAGAGCTCCATTCTTGATAAGTAGAGTCAATCTGATTAACTGTTAATAATGGAAATAATGGCTTTATATGTTTTCTGCACTAAGTTAAAAATTTATATTTTAATATGAGGCTTTTTTTTTTTTTAAATGCCTTACCTCAAAGGTCATAGAGTCTTTCTAGGATTTTTTTCCTGCAAGAGGAATCTGCCCTTTTCACTTCCCTTCCTGAATCTAGGTAATGCTTACTGTACCTTCATTACCAAAGAAGTCTTTGCTGATATTCCTTACTAAATTAATTCCTTCCAATGTAATTTCTTATAGCATCATGTTTATTTCTTCATATCAGTTATTATAGCTGTAGTTTTACATTTATTCTCAGGTTTTTTTTTTAAATGACTTTCCCCCAACTCTATTCTAAACTCCAAGAAAGTATAGACTATCTCATATTTTACTTTTTATCTTCCTGCCCCAGGGCTTAGAAGATAGCAGGTACTCAATAAATATTAAATGAATTGATAGGCTCATGTATAAAAAATGCATTTTTTTTTTTTATCAGGGAGATTTTACGTTTGAATTTCCTTCTAAAGGTGATCAAGGAGAGTCAGTGGGAGTTCTTATCTGCAAGCAAAACTTGATACTCACTCTGGCTCTTTCAAGTAAGAATAGGTTTATTTCAAGGACTTTGGGGGGTGATGGCAGCAGGCACTCACAAGCAAATCAACCAGATGCTGGGAGATAAGGCTTGGAAATAATAGAAGATAAGAGAACTCTAGACGTTTTGAAACCAGAAAAAGAACACACCATCTCACGGGCTAGTCGAAATTCTCCTTCTGTTGCCACCTGCACTATTGCCTCTCCTCCGCCTCTACTGCTCCTGTTCCTGTGTTGAAATGAAATTGTTCCTGTGTCACTAACGAAGGAGTCGACATGTATCCAGCTTGTCTGGCCTCATAGAAGCTTGGAGGGAACAAAGTGAACACTTCTGCCATAATCTGTTTAGCTAAACTTAGGTCATTTGCCAGACAAGGCTAGAAGAAGGGTTTTTTAGTGGAAAGAGAGCACGGCAGGCAGGTACCAGGAATAACAATTTATCCCAGATTGTTTCCGTTTAAGAGAAAGAATTCCAGGGGGAAATCAAGAGAATGGATGCGGGGCATATAAAAGCCACGTCAATATCAACTACAAGCAAGTGAGAGGCCAAAATAATTCCAGCTGTTTATCCTAAAAGAGAAAATCTGAAAATAGCTGAAAAATAAGAGAACATTCAGAATCCTTCCCATGAGTCCAAGAAGAAGTATGAAATGCAGAGATGGTGAAGTCCCCAGAGATTCTGATATTAAACTTAATAGGGATACTGCCAGTCTTTCTACATCAAAAGAATCACTTAGGAATTAGAATTCCAATGGGACTCTCTATCTGTTTGGTGATTATAACCATCTACGACTTGCCAAGATGGAACAATATCTCCCCCAAATAAACCTATGGCAAAAGTCAAAGGTCAAAAGTTAGAGCAACAAAAACAAAACCTAGTTTTCTTCGTTTTATCCCTCTTAACACATTTAGATTCTAGTCGGTTACTAGAATGCAGTTACTATATGTTACATCTGTATGTGCAATATGTTGCCCAAGAGAAACGAAATATTTACTGTCAGATGCTGCTCTACAAAAACTTCCATAATTTCTTTATCCTTCTGTTTGACTGACCCCCAAATCCATACTCCGTGTGTGTTCCTTCACATAAACATATCTGCTTTCTTTATCCCTTTTGTTAATCTTTTTTAATCTACAATGTCCTTCCTATTCATTAGTTTAGGTATTTGGAAGTTAAAAGCAGTCAAACAACTAATAACGAATGTTAAGGAAGAACCCTTCCTCTTAACTCCTGATGATTCCTTTCTGTGCAGGGATCCAAATTAGTATAACACTTGGCCTCTGCTCTTTGCCTCACTTGCCCCAGAAGTTTGGACTTATCTGAAAAATAAAGCTGGCCAGGGTGAGCTAGCCCCATACTTCTTCTTAGGTGTGTGCTGCTATCCCAGCTGCCTTATTCCCACTCAGCATGTGCCCACCGCTCCTCTTCCATCCTGTCCATGCTCAGTGTTGCCAAAGGTTCAGAGATGCCGTATTCTGGGAATCTGAGCTTTCATGACAGGCTCCATTGTGAACATGGATTAATTTTGTAAAGCGATATTCTTTACTTGTCACTCCTTTGTTTCATTTCTAATTATTCAAAACCTAAGTGGGAAGAGGGGCGCTATTCGAGGGCCCTTTAGAAATCAAAACACCAAACACTTTTCACCTAATTTTGACTCAGCAGTATTATATCTCCATATTTGCCTCTGTGAAGTGAGTAAAATCTAGGAGGAATTGAAGAGGAGAAATAAAGCGGCCAGGGTTTTGGGTTTTGGTCTGAGGCTGGCGGATAAGGTACATTCCTCTGGTCTAGAAAGTGTTTTGTACGGGATCAGTCATGACAAAGTACCAAGAAGGGAGTTTAAAATGAGAACATCTGGCTGGTGGAGTCCACAGAGGTTAAAGGACTGGTGCTCATCCCAAACATGCCAACACCAATGTTATGAGAAATGCTTATATCTTATATTCTCTAACATTCATTGTAAACGGGCACCAGGTGTTGCAATCCTCTTCTGTTGCACGATTAGCAGCAAACCATGCATGGAGTACAATTGCTTGGCCCCTGAGTGATTTGGCTTTCCAGACTGAAGAGGCCAAGAGCAAGTTGGCGCCCTCCCCCAGCACTCAAGTCACAGCTGGCTACTCTATTCACAGGACTCGATCCCAGCCTCATCAGTGTGTGTCCAGTCTGTCTGGGCTCAGAGAATCTTGGAGGGAACACAGGGGAACATTTTAGGTTGATTGTTTTCAGGCACAATTCACCACCACACTGGTTGTTTGTCTATAAAGGGAAGTGACAGCAGGTTCTAGATTTTATTTGCAGAGAAATATTATACCAGTAAAGTCAATAGTTCAAAATAATATGGCAAAGGAGGGTTCACTTATTCCAGGTTTTCAACTGCAAAAATTGAACAGGACAAACTGCTTGTGTTGAAAGAATGAATCAGATCTTTGGGCTAGAATGGTTTTGTCCATTCACCTACATGATCTTTTAAAAAATATAAATCAGATTATGTCATTCACCTGCTTAGAATCCCCAGTGGCTTCCCTTGTAGCTAGAATAATTCAAACTCTTTGTATGCCATGTGCATTCCTGCCTTAAGACCATTGCACTGGCTCTCCTCTCTACTTTAGACACTTGTGCCCCTCTCTCCCAACACCCTGGACCTGATTCGCTCATTCTTATTATTTGCTTCTCAACCCTAATGTGACCTCCTTAGAGAGATCTTTTCTATTTTATCTAAAGAGGCATACTCTAACCCTGGTCATTCGGAGCTTGCTTAGTTTCCATTTACTGCCTGTCTCCCTCACTAGAGTATTAAATTGTGTGTGGGCAGTGACCTTGATTGTCGTATTTAAGATGATAGCCCCACCTCCTGAAATAGTGCCTGCTGCAGCATAATACGTCCTTGGGTAGATATGTTGAAACGTAGCAACTCAATCACTTTCAATGTCAATTTGAAATATATAAATGCAGTGAGCAAACCTTTTTACTTCTGGTAATTCTATCAATTAATAACATTTGGTAGAGTAGCCTAGTATGCTTCAGATTAATCACCGGTTATTCTCCATAAATCTCTGCATAGTACTTTATAAAGCCAGTATCCCAAATGAAAGAATTATGAATGGACAAAAATTATATATGTCCATTACATAGCCCTTTGAAAAGAATATCTCTAGTGTGCTTACTCTATATTTCGATCACTCCCTATTTTTAGCAATCAGGTGAGAAATAAAAGAGCCTAAACAGACGAAAACACGCTGATAAAACTTTTGATTATATCTAAGTTACCATAAATAGTAACCAGTATATTCAATTAATGCGGCACTTGAATTTTGGGGGACATTTGTATCAATATTAATTAATAATTTTACTATTTTAAAATTATTTCCAGCATTCTATGTCACATCATCTTTTTTTGTCTCTCAATATGTTTTAAATATATATACATATATTTAAATATGTTTATATACATATATACATGCATACATACATATATACACATATATACATATATTTGTTATATATGTATATGTATTTTTAAATACACATATATTTAAAATTTGAATATATATGTATATTCTGAGGTTTTTAAAATATTTTTTTCAATTACAGTGACATATTATTTTCAGGTATATGACACAGTGATTAGACACTTATATACCTTATGAAGCAATCACCATGATAAGGCTAGTACTCATCTGACACCATATATAATTATTACAATACTATTAACTGTATTCCCTATGCTGTTTTTTGCTTCCCTGTGCTATGTCACATCATCTTAAAGTGATGCCATGAAATACTTAGGTAACAGCTATACAATAAACAATGTTTTTGTTTCTTTTTATGATGTCATTGAACTTTTGAGTAATCCACTTTTTAAAAAAAATCAGAAAAATAATTCTTCTATTGTAGATTTTTAATGTTTGTCTGAATTTTCCATTTTTTTTAAAATTCAATGTTGCTTTGTTTAGATTAAATCTTAAGCTGTTATGCATCAGAATTGAGACAGGACCCACAGTAAACTTCAAATGTCTTTTAGCAAATGAATTATATCAATATATGTATGCGTATGCATCACATTCAGAGATGTTATTCTCATGGATCCTTAAAATAGCCTCAAGAGACCATTAAAGTACTTTATTTTTGAAGCTCACAAATTGTATTATAGTTCTTTTAGTTGCAAGTGACAGAAACCCATGTAAAACTAAATTAAGTTCATACCTAAGGAAATATATTGGTGCATATAACCAGGGATAATTAAAGGTACTTCAGGGAATTGAGAAAAGTGCTACAGGATCCTCAGGTTCTGGAACTGGAACCTGGAATCACAATGCTGTAAAGCCTTTCTTACTTTCCATCTGTCTAATCTCTGCCTGACTCTGCTTCTAATTGTATGTTGGTTGAATTATTTCCAACTACAAAGAAGCCTTCTCCATGTGGCAGTAACTGTAGCATCCATTAGCTTAAAACTTAGCACAAGAAATCTTTTTTGCCCAATGCCCTTATATTAATCCCAGGGCAAGATTCCAATTGCTCTACTTTAATTAAATGCTGACTGTTGTGATCAATGTTGGCAGAGTCCAACATAGCAAGAAGGGAGATCTCATTGGACAGGAAAAAATGCTATTACAGTACAAAGGTTAAGAATCAAAGTTTATTTTCTTTTATCATTTACTGAGTATTAAGCATTGGACTATGCATTGTCAACAGAGATAAAATACACAATTCCTAGCATATTACTTTATACACATGTTTAATATTATTTTTGCCTTGAGCTAAGAACTCAAGACACAACATTAATTAGTTATTATTTTCCCCTCCATGGACTCACACTACAGCTTGGGAGCCAGGCCATAGACATTAAAAAAGTCAAATATGACAGCTTGTAAATACCAAATGAGATATGCAGCTGATTAATGCCATAGAATTTTTTAAGGGCATCGACATTATAGGGGCTAAAAGAATCTGGGATATGTTCGTGGAAAAGATAGGACCTGAGTTACTGTCAGATTTCCAGGGAAAGGCAGAAGCTAGATAAGCAAAGTTACCTTCTCTTCTGGAGCCAAACTCTCCATGCTGTTTAAATGTGCCAGCTATAGCTGAGTTCATGGGGGAGTGAGAATTCTCAGGTTCTTGCCTAGAATTTCTTTCTAGAAATTCAGAATGGATATTGAGTTCCCAATCTAACCACTGAGCTCCATGGCTTTAGGATTCTAGCTAGTAGGAGATGTGCATAAAGACAAATTGCCAAATAAGGGTCTGAATATCAGCTTTATAAAGGGCCAGGACAGGACTCTTTCATAACTGCTAGATTGGAACAGGACAGAGTTGATTTTTTCACCTTCACCTGTATAATAGTTTCTTAGAACTACTGTAAAAAATTACTACAAACTTGGGGTCTTAAAACAATACAAAGTTATTCCTTCACAGTTTTGGAGACCAGAAATTGAGGGGGCCACACTTCTTTGAAAGGTTCTAAGTAAGAATCTGCCTTTGGCTCTTTCAGCTTCTGGTGGCTTCAGGTGTTTCATTGCTTCTGGAAGCAAAACTCCAATCTCTACCTCTGCCTTTACATGGCCTTCTCTCCTTGTCTCATTGAAAATTTCCCTCTGCCTTTCTCTTGTAAAAACCCTATCATTGGATTTAAGGCAAATCCTAAATGTAGAATAATTCCATTTTGAGATCCTTAATAACATCTGCAAAGAGCTCTTTTCCTAAATAAGGTTACATTCACATGTTCTGGAGTTATGACTTGGACATACATTTCTGAGGGCACTTTTTAATCCACTATATCCTATATTGAAGATACTTGCCTCCATTTGACTTATCTACCTAGCCACATGCAAAAAGAGAGAGAGAGAGAGAGAGAGAGAGAGAGAGAGAGAGAGAGAGAGAGAGAGAGAGAGAGAGAGAGAGATTGAGAGAGGGAGTTCCCACTTCTACCCAGGTTAGCTTAATGCCTGAGAATCAGAAGAGATAACTAGAGGATAGGAGTACCTCTGGGCCTGAGCATATTTCAATCCAAGAGATTAAGACAGAAAAACATTTCTATTGATGAGTAGAGCCCTTCCCAGAGAAAAAAGGCCCACAGGAAGCAGAGTTTTCACCATTCATATTTATGACTCCTCATTCTTGGAGACTAGTCAGAAAGATAGGGAAGGTGAGCCTGGGTATTTTATTCCAAACTACTCTCCACATCCTGGTTAGGCAAAATAAGTTCTCTCCTCTATAGAAATCCAAAATAAGAGAATTTGGGTTCTTACGCTAACATTGGCTATTCTGGCCTTCAAAAAGAGAAATGTTAGCATTAAGAGTTAAAAGTACAAGTAAGTCTAGAATGTTTGAAAAAAAAAATGGCTCCAAACTGATACATAGATATATTCATTCGTTTAGTCATTTATTCAGCAATATAGGCTAAGCACTACCTAGGTTTTATAAAACCAGTAGTAAATGAGGCATCGATGATCCTTGTAGTTAGTGGGACAACAATCTATGTTATAGTTGCATCTTCCATTGTCTATGTGTTGTGATGTGAGAGCATAAATTAGGGAGCATGTAACAGAGTTGTGAAGGGGCAAAGGGAAGTAGTGACATTAAGACTTAGAATTAAAAAGAAAGTGAGTAAAGGGAAGCAAGATGGGATAGATGACAGTTAAAAAAGAACCTGGAACTGCAAGTAGCTTGGGAGATAAACAGACATTAAAACAAAAGGGCCTTGTAAACACACAAAGGTGTTTAGACTTGCCCTATAAGCTTTGAGGATTCATTAAAGAGCTAGTGACATAATCAGATTTGCATGCTGAAATGCTCACTCTGACTGCAGCATGAAGACCTGATTAGAGAATACCGAAAATGCAAGGACAAATCAAGAACTTCTTGTAATAAAATATGAGTGTTTATTGCCATTTTAGATGCCAAAATAAATCAAAATTTCCTGTGGCCCTTTTATTCAGTTATCCCCATTTATAACTCCCCAACCTGTCAGTCAAAATGGCCAGGCTAGGGTGGATGGAAGTTAGATATTGCTGCTTAAACTTCACTGAGACACCTCTCTGGACTTCATATTGGAAATCAAAAGAAGAAATCAATGGCTTTGTAAGTAAAAATTCACTTCAGGCATACTGGGATCTAGGGACTCAAACAATGTCATCAGGACTAGGTCTCTCTTCCTGCATTTCTTAATTCTGCTCTCCTTTGTGTTGGCATCACCCTTCATCACGTCTTCTCCAAAGTGGTGGTCTCTTACATCAACTCAAGGGACAAATCTACCTAGTTCTGTAATAAGTAGGAAGACTGCATATTTCCTTCAAATATTTGAGAGAAAAGTCTTGCTGTTGGTATCAATTGGATCATTCCCCCAACTGTGAACCAATTAGTTTGGCAATAAAATAGAATATACTCATAATGTTAGGTCTGGTTAATGGCCCAACACCCCTATGGAACTCTGAGGCAATGATTTTATTTCAGTTATCTACTGCTGCCTAATAAATCACCTCCCAAAACGTAGTGGTTTAAAAAAGGAGTCATTTTATTTATTCATGACTCTGTGAGTCAGGAATGGTAGCAGCCACAGTGAGAATAACTCATCTCTGCTTCCCAATGTTTAAATCCAACAGTTGGAGGCCTCAAATGATGAGAAATGGTTGAACAGGGGCCATGTGTTTGGAATCTTGGTTCCAGCTGTTGCTCAGGTTTTTCAGTTCACCTTCAAGTGGCCTCTGTATGTGGCTAGCCTGGGCTTCTTCACAGCATGGGAAGCTCAACATAGTAAAACTTCTTTTATGTCAACTGGGTTTCAAAAAAAATATTCCAATAGACTAAGACATTGACCATCCAATATGGGTGTAAGCACTTATTAGTCTTCTACCTGAATCATGTTTTCTGATATCTTTTTGGCCAAAGTAGTTCACATGGTCAAGCCCAGAGTCAACATGGAAGAGGATAAAGCTAAAGCACGAAAGCATGAACACTGGAGAATGAGATTCAGTTGTGAGCAGGGGGCACTAACATATCAAATACACTAAAAGCTTGGATGTTAAATTTCTCACAAAGATAATGAACCTTCCTCAAGCTGCTTCCTAGAGACTATAGATAGGTAAGTGGTAATTAGTAGATCAGGAAACAAACGGTACAGCAGCCACCAAAATTTTGCTGCAGCAAAAATGATTGCCTTAAAGATATAAGGGAATATCTTTCTTGGGCATTCTGAGAAACAACTAGAGGATGTAATGAAGGGTACTAATTTTCTACTTCAGCCTGTGTCATTATAATTTGGGTGTAAACAAAAATGTGACTTCCTTTTCTAGTTAAAATCTGGTGAGTCTAGACTTAGTAATTGCAGAGAATAACAACAACTATAAATATGTGGTATTTTAAAGCTCAGACTATTTTCTTAGCTTTTACCCAGCTTCTCCACATGACATTTGAGTCACACAAACCAATGGTTCCTATAATATTTAGAGCAAACTAACCAATAGAGTATATGTGCCTTTATGAGGAAAAATAAAATTTAACCTGAGATTTAAAAAATCATAATCATAGGGGTTCAGATATACTGTTTATCAAAGTAAATACCTTCTATCTTTTTCTCATTAGTCCAATGTTGGTTGTACTAGTCAGGGTTCTCCAGAGAAACAAAACCAAAAGGACATACAGATATAAATAAAAAGATATTTATTATGAGGGATTAGCTCATGTGGTTATAGAGTCTGAGAAATCCCATGATCTTCCATCTGCAAGTTGGAGGCCCAGAAAAGCCAGTGGTGTAGGTGCAGTCTAAACCTAAAGGCCTGAGAACCAGGGCAGCCAGTAGTGTAAAGTGCAGGTTCTTGTCTGAAGGTCTGGGGCCAGGAGCATTGATGTTTATGGGTAGGAGAGGATGGATGTCCAAGGACAAGCAAAGGGAACAAATTTGCCCTTCTTCTGCCTTTTTGTTCTATTTAGGTCCTCAACAAAGGGACTGGATAAAGCCCATCCTCACGGGAGAGGATGATCTTCTTACTCAGTCTACCATTTCAAATGTTGATCTCTTTCAGAAACACAGCAAGGCACAAACACTCTCAGACACACCCAGAGATAGTCAGACACACCTAGAAATAATGTCTTACCAGCTGTCTAGGCATCCTTTAGCCCAGTCAAGTTGACACATGAAATTAACCATCTCGTTGGTCAATGCTACAAAATCTATTTTTCTAAGAAGAAATACTTCTAAATTGCTTTGATTTAGAAGTATTGATGATACTCTCACCAATAAAAGCTTCAGTAAGAAACATCCAAAATTCTACAGAATTTGTGAGTTTATTTGAGCCAAATCTAATGACATATGCCAAGGAACAAGATCTCAAATGCTCCTGAGAATAACAGTTTTGCAGCTTGTTTTATGCATTTGAGATTAAGGAAGAAACATAAGGAAGATTATATGAATGTGAGAGAAAGAAAAGTGGGGATTGAATTACAGGATGGTTAACAAAATTATTTGCCTTCTTGAGGGTGGTTATGTAAACCTACATACTTTGCACAGAAACAATGAACAGAGCTTAAGGCAAAGATAAGGTTTTTAGTAAAGATATGCCTGGGGTGTGACTCCCCACTATGATCTGCCCAGTTAGGAATTTATGATCAGATCACCTTGCGAAATTACTTTCCATAGAACACAGCAATTTAAAAAAAAAAAAAAAAAAAAAAAAAAAGCCTTGACTTTAGTCAACCGACAAATTTTTGTTTAATATCTAGTATGCATTAGGTGCTAGGATTACAAGTGTGAATCAAAGTCCTTGCTTAAGCACTTAACATTTATGTGTGCCAGAGGTGCAAGAAGTAAGGGAATATATGGTAAACACACTAGCAAATAAGATTTCATGTACTGATTAGTGCTATGAATAAGATTAAATGATATACTAGCAAGCGACGAAGGGAAGGAAGATGAAATGGGATAATATAACAAGTGCTTAAGTAAAGAAAAGGGAGGCTGCTTTATCTAAGATGGTGGGACTCACCATTCTGAGATCAGAGAGTTGGTAAATAACTAGTTTGAGGACATAGATGAGCAGGCTGGAACTAGCTAGGTCTCCTGACTCAATGAGATTTATACTAAATCTATAACTTGTTGTTGTGGCTCTATTAAGTTAAAATTTGTTAAATGGACATGAGGGGCTTAGTTTTAGGTTATAAATGTGTCACAATCTGCTTTTACATTGGTGAGTACAGAGCAGTAAATAACTAACATTTACAGCACAGAGAGATGGTATGAGAGGAACAAAATTACAATGAGGGGTTCCGTGGTCTCCTGCTCTAGTGCTGGAGATTGTGCCCTGAGGAGTCTAGAAAAGAAGATTATTCTGACATTTCAAATTATCTTAGATGCAAATTATCCTAGAGGCAAAAGAACATTATCTTAAATGCAAAAGGATGATACACAGGCTCATTTAAGGAAGGTACAGTCCTGAGACATAACTACCTGCCATAATTTGGTTAGAAATTTTTATGTTCAGACCATCTGATATGGTTACTTTCAGTCTCTGAGTTTGTAAGGCTTGCCATGCTGTCTTCCCCTGCACTTGTCAGTTTTAGTATGTGGTCCCTTTTTCATCCACAAAAGCTATCTGTAAGCAAACATTGAGGATGGCAACTTCTCTAGGTACCTCCAGACTCTGGTTTCATTCCTTTCTTTCTTGTTCTAGAAAATATCCTCTAGAGTCCCTGTCCACTATGAAACTCTAGCCTTGGGGATGAATTTGATATATATATTTAATTAAACCAATTGGCTTCTAATCCTGGGTGTTTCTGGTTCAAAACTTATTATTAATTGCTAAAGAAAGGCTTTTTCCCTGGTTGGAAGAATTTCAGAAATCTTGGTGAGAAGATGGACAAGTTCTGAGAGGCACTGTGCCTATTCTGATGAATTATAAAGCCTAGCAGAAGGGAAAATCAATTCAAAATATTTCAGAAAAAAGAACATTCTAATATCCTAAAAACCCTTAGAAACGGTCATGGCTTTTGGGACATGGGCATGGGACTGAAGACGGAGATAAGGTAACAGGAAATCAAGGTTGACATTGTGAATAATTTAATATTCTCCTGTCTACGACCACTGTTAATGCAGCAGCTGGTTCCAAAATTTTTCTAAGTCACTCGGCAAGCCGGCTTGGCTAATTAATGAGGAGTTATAAAGAGCTAGTATTTATTTTCCAAGAAAGCAATAGAAATCCAAACTTAGGAGACATTTTATTTAATTCATTCCTTACTGACAAGAGATAATGAACTGAGACCTCCAAAGCGGCTGGGAGAACAGCAGCCAGCCACAGCCTATAAACCCAGAGGCTGCTAGTTCAAAAATGATCTTTGTCACTAGCCTGGCCTGACCTCTTGGATGTTATATAACTTAGCTCCCTTACATGTAGGTTGGGAGAACAGTAGAAATCCAATCAGAGAGTGGTTATAAAGATTTTGTTAAGCCAAGTGCAGTAGTGAATGTGCACTGAGGAAAGTCAATACACATTTGTCAACTGGCTTGAAATGAAAGAGAGTCACAGTGGGAAGACTGTGGTTAGGTTGCAACCTGCCCAGTCTTTCACTTCTGTGAAGTAACAGCCAGAACAGTGGGAGAAGATAGTTCAATAAACACCCTGATGATCACAACTCTTCCTTGTAAATCACTCAAATAAGACCTCCCGGGTAGATGCAGATGAGAAGAACCCCATTGCCAAAAGAAGGGAGGCCAAGCTGTGGGATGGGAAAGTAGGTTGAAGCACTGCCAAAGGAGTTGCGTCTGTACCTCAGTGACACCCACATCATTCATCCATCCCTCCTCCGTCCATTCAAACAGTAAATGCTTATTGAGTTTTCGGAATGTGAACTCAAGATCCTCTTCTTGCCCTTGAGTTTATGATGCAGTTGCAAAAGACAATTCAGTGATGTAAGTGTCTTGACGAGATGAGAGGACGCTGGGGGAGAGGATCCCCCGTAGCCAAGACATTGGGAGAGGATCCAATGAGGCTTTTAGAGGAGCCAATGTCTAACCTGAAACCGAAACCTGAGTACGAGTTATCCAAGCAAAAATGGAACCAGTAAAGGAACAGTGGTTCTGGAAGAGCCTTACTGGAAGGGAAAATTATGCCTAGAAGCTCAAAACCTTTTTTTCCAATATTTATGAATTAGCCCCTACAAGGCAAACAACATACTAGATGCAATGTGATACGTTAAGACGAGCAAGATACTACTCCAGGAAACACAGCACTTAAAGCTTAATGAATTGGGTGGTTTTGAAAATGGTTACAAGGCAAAGTATAATTTATGTGCTAAAGATCTTTTTGGTCCAGTTGGTCAGTTGAGTAGATTCAGCTCCCCAGCCTACTCTCTCCCACAACTCCCTCCTGCAAGAAACGAGTTAGTTTTTAGTTACTGTTAGAAAAATAACTATTTGAGAGATAATTTCCTTCTTCCAGTTTGTATGATATCATAAAAAGGGAGAAGAATTAAAATCATTCTATATTTGTACACTCACTTGAAAAATGGTCAGTTCGGTGGTTAAAAGAAAGACCTATTGCACCTTAATGAGTTGATATTGATTTACTCTAATCAGTTCAGTAATCTGAGCTCCTATAATCATTCCTACCCTACTCTCTTATTCACTATTTATTTTCAATGACCTTCTGTGGTAATAATTGGGGGCAATAACAATGACCTCAACCAGCCAGAACACATCAAAAAGGCCCCTGTGAGGAGAGTCTGTGTCCCCTAACTTTGTTTTCTGCCCGCAGAGACTTATACCTTTCAGAAACGTTTGTTGGCTCATTAATGGTTTGATCCAGGATACGAAAGTGCCTGAAAATGAAGAATCAACATTTTAAAGGTGCAAACACTAAGGGGTAAGGGCAAGCCATTGGTCATGATGTAAGGACACAGAAGTCAAGAGGTACAACTGATCTGGGAAATCATCTCCTGAATGTCAAATAATGCTTTAAATCTGGTGGCTGGGAACTATTTCCTCCAAGAATTACTGAAACTCTTTTGGGCCCTCTAGATGCTGCTTGGCCTAAAGAGGAAATCTTCGGGAATACTGTAATCTTTCTCTGGCCCCTGGTAAATGGAGCAGCTGACCTGGTTTGGTCTTTTCCATCTCAGATTTCAGTATGATTCAATTGGCCTGGAGCTCTGGTGACACACCGTCTGCCCTGAACTTTGGTGTCCTGCCTCATGGCCTGAGGTCTAGCTGCCAAGTTACTTGGGCAGCTCAGATTCCTAACCTCCTGGCTTTTCCTTGTCAGAATCTGGTCATGTAATGAAGTGCAGCCTCTGCTCTCATGGCGGTTTCCAGTGTCTGCTCCACTTCACTTACATTTACTCCACTGGCTTTGGACAGGTCGCTCTCTTCATGAAGCCACAGTTGAAACTAGAATCTGATGAGGCTCTGAAGGGCTCTCTCTGGGAATGAAAGAGAAACCAACCAATAAACAAACCCTTGAAGTAGAGCAATTAGGGACAGTGGTCCTGGTTATGATGTCGTCTCTATGCCATGTCACTCCCTTTGCTCAGTTCACCTTATGTTCTTCCCAAGAAGATGCTAACTGAGCAGGGAAAAGCAATGTAAGGAAGGACATATTAGAGAGCTTGAGGAATATGTCACCTGGCTTACAGGCTCTGAATATATGGGAGGTGGTTTCATGGTTACATTTGAAAATTGGTATCATCTTGGTTGATCCAAATTCTCCTTTAAAGTATTGTGGAAAAACTAGGGGCTTTCAGCTTCACCAGCTAATAGTTGGAAAGTTATATTATATCTCTGTTTATAATGAGTGTGTAGCTCTTACTTCAGAATCAGAATACCAGCAATGCATTTCAGAACACTTTTCAACAGGGGAAAGTCAGTCTTATCTCTACACCCCCTTCTCCCATTATTATTATGGTTCTAAACATCGCTCACCCTATCTTGCCATCCCAGAAGTTAAGCCAGCAACAAAATAAGAGCATATTGAGAGAATACAGAATATTCTGGACTAGTCCCAATGCATACTGTTGAGATAAGGGATCCTATCACTGCAAGAGCAAGTTGCAAAGAAACTTTCCCCGTGATCATAGACTAGCTTCCATAAGCCAAAATTAGACTTTGAAATACAAATATCCAAAATATAAATGATGATTCTCTTGTGGCCAGGTTGTAGAGAAGGTAGTTAAGTTTGGCATTAGTACCCTCCTTGGGGTTCTTGTTTTTAACGCTGGGGATGGCTGAGTTGCTAAGCTCACTTAAGATTAGAAGTGTTTCCAAACTGCCTCAGTGTGCACAGAGGTCAGAATTTGTCCCCATGGGACAGCTGGCTCTTAGCTGCAACTCTTAATCAGGCTCCTCTGGGGCAAGGCCATGCCACAGTTTCATGAACACCATTATCAAGCCTGATTTTTGCCCTGTAGCTGCAACAATGGACTTTTGACCTGCTACATGTTTTAACTTTCAGAATCAAGTCATGTTTTTTTCAGGTGAAATTTTTGGAAATATGGCATGGACTTTCTCCCACCTCCCCCAATCATTTTGCTAAAATATTACCTTGACCTTCCTTCACCTTTCCTGATCTCTTAGCATATATGCTCTCCTTCTTATGGGGAGGTGAGTGCTAGGTTTCAAGGTAAACCTAGGAGCATAGAGAATGGTGCTTACAAATTACAGGGCTGTTCAAATATAAATCCTAGAAAGCAGTGGGCAGAGGAAAGAGAGCTCTCTCCTCTGCTAAATTTCTCCCTTCAACAAATTCTCACATAACAGCATTACACCTGACTGAAAGTATGAATCCCATTTCTTCAAAGAGTATAGCTACAACATCCATTCTTCCTCAAAGTCTTCTATGAGTAACAGCTATATCATATACTCTAGGAATGTTTTAAAGTTTAGCTTTACAAAGAACTCAAGAAGATAATGATTGGGGAGTCAGAGCAATAAGTGGCAGGGTAGATATTAAAACCCTGATATCTCCATTCTAAGACAGGACAGTGAAGAGATAAAGCTGGAGCCTGGAGTTTCCAGTGCTCTGAAGCCTCTATGCCAGCCAAACTCTTTCTGCTACAATTATCTGGGGAAATAATTCAATTCGAGATAAGACAAAGCATGGAGTGTCATACTGTTGGGAGCTGTGTATGGAGGAGAGGGAGAGGACTATGAGGGAGGGGGATGAAGTGTCCGGGATCACTCTCATTCCAAGAGCATTTAAGAACATCTGAGGACTGGTACTACCCTCTTCATCCCACCTCATGCTAGAATCCGGGAAAAGGATTTGGCCAGATCATTGCTATCAAAATGTACACGTACACATGGGAGTGAAACCAAAAGTGATTTGAAGTAAATTCCTCTTAATTTATAAAAGAAACTCCAGGACCTGTCAAGTAGAAAGAGCAAAGTAATGTGGGAAAAGAGCTGTGCTAAGAAAGCCACTAGATACAATATAGCCTTTTAAATACTCATGGACAGTTTGGTTAATAATGTTAATAGAACTCTCATCTTCCCAGAACAAAGATGAAAATCAGAGAGAAGAAAAGCTGATGGGGATGCTGAGAATTATGATATTCCTTTTCTTAAGTGCACAGGGTTACCATGGGACTAACATTTTTCACTCTATCACCGAATTTCTTCCTCCCTGTTGAATTATCCTTATTCAGAAAATATACAAACATACTCTAATAGTATTTCACTTTAAAATGAAAGTCTCTGGTGATACCTCTATTTTTCTGTTCCCCTCTTCAAGAAAACTTCCAAAAAAATTGTCTGTGCACTTTCTCTATTCCCTCACTTATATTCATCCTTTTGCTTTTCTTTTAGCTCATTGGTCCAACCTGGCTGAAATTGCTCTTGTCAAAGTCAGCAGTGACCACATACGAAGAACATTTTCTGTCTTCTCTTTTTATGAAACAGCCTCCTTTCCAATATCTAATTCTGGGTATTTCTTCTCCTCTGTTTACTGCCCATTCCTTCTCATTTCCTTTTGCTTGCTTTCCCTGCATTATCTAAACTGAAATATTGATATTCCTCAGGGTTTTGCCTTGGTCTCTCTTCATCTTTCTTCATACAACTCCTTCTAAGTGACTTCACCCATTTTCATTGCTTTAGTTATTTTGTCTGTGCTAAACCCTCCCTCATTTACATTTCTGGCCCAGACTTCTTCACCCAACTGTCTGCTCAATGACTCCATGGCCTCATGGTCATCTGCGAATTGACATTCTCAAGGCGGAACCCTTATTTTCTCCTGCATCCCCTTTCCCCATGTCAGTAAATAACATCGAATAACAGCTATTTAATTGCTAAAGCTAGAAATCTAAGTATCATCCTTTATTCCTTATTCCCCTTGCCATCCACATCTAATCCATTTAATTATTTTATCTCTATCATGAATCTCAGCTTTGTCCATGATGCTGTCTCTCCACTGCCACCATGCTGCTCCCACCATCATCCTCCCCTGCCCTGATGACGACAGGAGCCTCTTGGTATATCACCCTGTTTCCATTGTCACCCATTTCCTACAGATTTTCCTTAAAGCAACTAAAATAATCTATTTAAGCACATAAATCTAATCACATTGTCTTTCTAATTCAATCCCTTTTTGAAGTTCCCAATGTATTTAGAATAAAATCTGGATACCTGCGAAGCTCTAAATGATCAGATCTTAGTCTGTTTGGTTTAGCTCATTTCAGTCTTCCTCATCATTACCTTCTAGCCACCAACTATATCCTCACTACTGTTCCCCATCATAGCTTCCTGTCTATTTCCTTCATAGGACAAGTGGTAGGCTGAAAAACAGCCACCTAAAGATATCCATGTTCTAATACCTGGAACCTGTGAATGTTGCCTTATGTGGCAAAAAGTACTTTGCAAATGTGATTTAAAGATCTGAAGATGGAGAGACTATCCTGAGTTCTTCAAGTTGGTCCTAAATGCCATCACAAGTACCCTTAGAAGAGGGAGCCTTAGGGTGATTTTACCACAGAAGAGGAGGAGGCACTGTGAATATGGAGGCAGAAACTGGAGTGATGCAGACCCAAACCAGATTGTCAGCAGCCATTAGAAGCTGGAAGGGGCAAGATATGGATTCTTCTCTAGAGCTTTCAAAGGGAATGTGGCCCTACTAACTCTGTGATGTCAGTGCAGTGAAACCGATTGACCTTCAGAAGGATGAAAGAATAAATTTCTGTTGTTTAAGCCACCAAGGTTGTGGTAATATGTTGTGGCAGCCAAAGGAAAATGATTGAGGCTTATCATAATTTACGATCACTTTATCTATTTATTTGTTTAGTTATGTTCTCACTTATTGGTCTGCAAGCACTGTGAGAGCAGGGATGACATCTTATCTCCACTGTTTACCATTATATGACCAGTACTTCATTATCATGAATGAATTAAGTCCTTTTTCAGTAAGGTGTTTTTGTACATAAAAAGATCATTCAAAGGCTTTACATTCATCTTTTTAAAAAAATCTAGACTCTTTAATATTAGTCAATGAAGCAGACAACTTCTCTTTCTGTCTCACCTCCACCCAACCCAAATCCAATCCATCACCCAGTCTTCAATCCTCAATATGTATACTTTCTTAACCATCATCCCACCTCCACTTCATTTATTGCTAAAATATCTTCCTGGACTAATAAGAACCCTTCCTAACTGGTTTACCTATTTCTCCTCTTCCTCCTTTCTAATCTGATCATTACACAGCCATTAGAACGACCTTGTAAAATAGATTGGGTCACATAAGCTTAAGCGACTTATTTGTTCTTAACATGTTCTGCAAAGTTTTTTATTGTGTGTCCACTCCTACTTCTCCAGCACATCGTCGTGACGCCCACTTCCCACCTCTGTACAGCAACATGGAGGCTTCCTTTTCCTTGGCACATATTCACCACCCTCTTTCTTCTTCCTTGCTTTTATGCACTAACTGTTTATGTCCCCCCAAAATTCATATTTTAAAGCCCTAAGTCCCTTTATGATGGTATTTGGAAGTTGCGCTAATGGGAAGTAATTAGGTTTAGATGAAGTCATGAGAGTGAAGCCCTCCTGATAGGGTTAGGGTCCTTATAGAAAGAACTCCTTACAGAGTTCACTCACTTGCACCCACTCTCTCTGTCTCTTTCTCTCTCTCTCTCTCTCTCTCTCTCTGTCTCTCTGTCTCTCTGTCTCATTGTCTCTCAGACACAAGAAGAAGGTAGCCATCTGCAAGCCAGGAAGAGGGCCCTCAACAGATACTAAATCTGCTAGTGATCCTAGATTTCTCAGTTTCTGGAACTATGAGAAGTAAAATTCTGTTGTTTTAGCCACCTAGTCTATGGCATTTTGTTATAGAGAAGTTGGCTAAGATACTTGGTTACTGTCGATTTCCTTCATTAGACTGTGAACCTTAAGAGACATGAGTGTAGAAACTACATATATATTTAAATAATTACTGCATTCACAGAATTTTGCAAAGTATCTAGTACAGTAGTAGATTCTCCATAGAAAAAAATGGTTAAAATTAATTAATAATAAGTAAAAATTGTTGTGTCTTCAGATACTTCAGTGTTTTTATGCACTGTATTTTATTACAGGATCTCCATGAGATCCCGTAATGAAAAGAGAATAAGTGAATAGTTTCACTTTATAAGATGAAGAATTAGATTTCTCAGAAGGTTTAGATGACTTAACACGATCATGTGACTAGTAAGTTTTTAAAGGTGTAATTATGTTAATACAAGAATACGAGATAACCTGTGCTTCACATATAAACACATACATGCTATACCTGGAGTGTAGCATGCCCAGCAGTACACTAAACACCGTGAAAGCATTAATAATTTAATTTAGTAAATGACCCTGGAAGGTAAGTACCACTGCACTCTCACTTCAAAAATGAAGATCTTTGGTTGAGTAACTTTCTCAAAAACACAGTTATTACATAGGTGAACCAAGACTTAACCTTAGGCGCCATTCCTAAGTCAGATCCCTGAAGACTCACCTGGAAGATTCATTTTTAATGCTGAGATGTTTCAGATGTACAAAGTATAAAAATAATACAACAGAACCCGTTAATTCATCTCTCAGCATAAGAAATAAAAAACATCACGAATAAAAGTGATGTCTCTGAAGTTTCTTATCGCATTCCCTTCTCTGAGTGGTAAACTGCATACATGAATTTTTTTTATCCTTTTCATGTGTGTGTTTATACTTTTACTACATCTGTATGCATTCCTAAAGAATACATGGTACTGCTTGCATATTATAGAAATGGCACCCTACTATCACCTTTAATTGTTCATGACATGCATCCTAAAGTATATATGTATCTCTCCTTCATTTATGTTAACTGTAGTTTCAAGATAAAATGAGGTTCATATTATGAACACCAATTAATCTTTTGAGGGAGGAGAATTTCTTTATCGTTCTCATCTACGTATGAGAAAAAAAAGATGTGAAGAGCAGTTTGTGTAGCTAGCTCCCACACACATCCCTCCCTCTCGATTATAACGAGGTAACATTTAGGGAAAAAACGCAGGTAACTACACTGCTCATTGTCAAGTCCGCCTCATTGCTCTTGGTCAGTGGCAAGATGCCTTTAAGTGGCTCTTTGGAAAATGTCCTAGTAATCCAGATACTTCGCAAGCAATGCTCCTCCGATGTAACACAAAATCCCTCACAGGAATAAGGACATGTTTCTGGCACATCTCCTTGAATCCCACAGAGGACTAATCAAACTTTGATAACATTTTGGACGTAGAATTTTTCAAAATACTTGGAAACCAAACCTTTGAGGGAGTTAAGCTTCTTTGTCAATTAGCTGGTTTTTGGAAAGAAGCAATTGGGTGGAAATATCACACTACTCTTCACACCAGCTAATGGGATTTTTGATACAAAGAAGACATGGTTGTAGAATTCATGGAACACCATTCGGGCATCACCCCATTTAACTTGCAGCAAAGAAAGTGCAGCAGAGGGTTGTTTTTCATGACACAAATGTATAAAACATTTGGTTTAAATGCTTTTTTAACAGCTGGTATTTTGAATCTGAACTCTGGGTTGCATCATTAATTCAAAAAGCTTGTGATACTTTCAGTGTATGTGTCCATTAGCTATAATACTATCTTTAATTCTGCCTATTGGCTAATGCAACTTCTTCACAGGTTCTTCCATATTAAAAAAAAACAAACAAAAAAAAATGAAAATGTGCTAGTCCTATTAAGTGAAGCAAAGGTCTATCTAACTGATGATTATTACATGTTATTCTATCAGTTTGTTGGAGTATGGCATTATTATGTAATCAGGATAGGTCTCTATGTAGTTACATATTTGCAAAAACAAAGAAAATGGAAATGTAAAAGAAATAATGAGCAGTTTCTTTTAACTACAGGCTTAAACTGAACCCTGTTTGGTTCTTCTTCAAGTAAATTTTTTCTTCCCTTTGAATAATAACATTAAGTTTAAGTTGAGGACTGGCTCAAAAGAAAAACAGGAGGAAGGAAAATTTCCATCCATCTTTGGTAAATTAATACCAGTGTAAGAGTTCAGTATGAAACTGCAAAAATTGCTTTTTTAGTACATATCTTTGGAAAGGACTTTTAAGAAGTTCAGGACAGACTGACCCTGGGAATGGACAGAAGACAAGCCATTCTGGAAAAGTCAAGTTGACCTTACTAAATATCCCCAAATCAAATAATGAAAGGGTTTGGTTTCACATGGTTGCAATGAAAATGTGTCCTGACATTGGGCATCAGTGTTTGCTCTTGTCTGGGATGTTTTCACACTTAAGTTCCTACCTCCTTCCTCCCTACCCTACACTCTCCCTCTTCTAGTCAAAAAAGATTCATAATGGAATGTCGACTTGGTGATCTCATTCCAAGGCCATGTCTATTTAGACACAATAATTTGAAGAGGAAGTAAAACTAGTCATATTGGGAAAGGAAAACTAATAAAAAGGTTTTAGTCAGTCACTTAAAAGGAATACACTGAATTCAATCTCTGTTTCATTCTCGAGCTGGTTTGTGCATGTAGGCCAAGTCTGGGTAATAACACAAACCTAACAAATTAGGATTCTGTTCCTGAGAGATTCAACATGTAACAGAAAGAACCTCATATTGGGGTCCCTTACTAATAGCTGATTTGCAGTCATTTCTGGAATGGAATGTGGCAGCTGTCTCACAGCTGGCCAGCATCATGGACTGGCGATGGCACTAGGAAGTGACAAATAGCCTTTCGAATTTCAACTGTCAGTTTGATGAAGGAAGAAGAATGCAGTCCAAAAAACCTTCAGGTTGGAATCTGGCTAAAATTTTGTATTCAACACTCCCAATATTCATCAAAAGGGGTCAAAGAGACTAATTAAGCACAGAAATTCAAAGTTATAGATTTGCCTCTTCAGGAAATTAGAGTTGCTTCCCTCCCCAAAGCATAAAGAACAAATAAGCCCAAAACTCTGGAATGATAACTTCTGACAAGGAACATGTTTTTTAAATGAAATGTAGCTTTTATATGTATTTCCTGGTAGTTAAAAAAAGAGAGAGAAAGAACATTTATTTAACACTCATCTTGTGTTGGGCATGCTACTGGGAGATTTACATACTTAAATTGCAACAAGTCTTATGATCTCTGCAAAAAGAAATAAAAGTTCTCAGCAGTGTCCCATTTTAGAGTTATACACATAAAGAACTAGGTTGCTTTCTAACAACACTAAATGAGATTAACCTTGGTTATAGAATGTAGTAGAAAACAAGTCGTTTTCTCCTCTACTCCAGACAGAGAAGAGCTTTTGAACTTGAGCTGAACTCTGACAACTTTCCTAATGAATGAGATGCCAGGTATCCTTGGAGGGATAGAAGGATTCTCCATAAACATTAGTAAGGAAGAGGTTATTTTAGTGTAAAAACCGTAGGAATTAAGCAGATAGCTCCTTTAATAGGGTCTCAAAAGACTTGATTTGGAATTGAACTAATAGATAACTCTAAGACTCCCAAAGATATTTCCCCTTTGATCTTCAAATTTGGATAAAAGATAGTTCCATTCAATTAAAATTTATTGAAAACTTTACTACATGAGACAGTGGGATCTATAATGATAACCAAAGTGTGGTCTTTCACATAACTTGCTATTTAACTAGTATTTATGGTTTATGTGGGGAGGAGGTAGAGAAGGAAGCACCTTGAGGGAAGAACAACTGTGTCCTCTCGACCCCTAGAGCAAATGTTAAAAAGATTTGAACCAGCTTCAAATAAGTAGCTTTTAACTATCCCAGTAAGATTTTCCAATGAACTTTCCTAATCAAGCAAATCATTTAGTAATAATTTTAATAGATAATAATAATAAATTTAATAGATAAGGAAGCTGGGACTTGGAAGAGTGAGTTGAAATGCTGGTTTCACATGGCTTGTCAGAACCAGGTTTCTTTTTCTTGTGTCCAACTGGTGTCTCTTATACCACTTGCCTAACTGTGCCAAACTATTTCTCAATCAATTTTGAAACATAATCAATTAATTAAAACTATGGCTTAAAGTATTTATTTAGTTATAATTTTAGTGTGTTGACCAGTTGCTTCAGTAACTGTCCAATTCATCCTGAATGGTCAATACTATAGCCTTAGGTAGCAGACCCAGCTTCTAAAATTTATCTCCTTGTGACATTAGGAATGACGTCAATGTGCAAAGTTGTTTGTCAAAGGAAAGCGAAAACTCTCAATCAGCCTCTTTGGAAAGAGTCTAGTGACTAAATCTGATGATGGTGTCAAATGCTTTGGCAGCATGGTCATGAAAAGTTATAGGTCAAGTCTAAGCCCAGCTGCAGTTATTACCCCATCTAAAGTTCCCTGATGAGAGAGGGCATATTGTGTTGTCATGCTCATATGAGATTAAGATAATTATTTTAACAGCAAAAGACCAAAGGCATTGGGAAATATTTATTAGTAACCATTAAGCAATTCCTACCTTGGATTTTGGCCCGAGTGCTGCATAGTCATTAAAGTATACCTGAATTATATGGCTTGGGTATTTTGATATGATCAAGAAAATAATGTGTCTTGTATATTGTATTGGGATCACTACCCAGGATCTATATATGCTCAGCTCTCTCAAAGTGTGAAGCAATATATTTTGATAGAATTCTCATAGATCTGGAAGAAAAAACATTTGGAACTCCACTGAGAGACTCTCCCTAATATCTCTGAAAGTTTTCACTGACATTGGTTCTGGAACATAAACCAGGAAACCTTGTTCAAGAAGTCGATGCCTTCTGAATGAATTGGATGGTAATTGTTTCTTTTGGATAATTATCTCAACAATCAGCAGCCTTTGATACCATTGAACTTAAAGTCAAACTAAGGTGATAATGATCTTCGGAAGAGAGGGATAGATTTTACTACAGTGATTCCTTTCAAATTTCTTAAAAAGAGCTAAAATTAGTTGCTGAAAGATTAGTTATTTACCTTAGTAATCAGTTTATGCCTCTTTTAATCATCACAAGCATAAAACAATTAGGAAAAAGAATGAATGAGCTTCTCGAATGGCAATCTTACCATTGTCTCAATGAGTAGCAACCACAAAACTGGCATTGCCACCTAGGACTTCCTACCTTTCATTCTGCCCGTCCTCTTATATACTGTTTTCCTCCAAGTCTACTCTTTATACTCACCCATCTCCAAAGATCACTAGAAATTTCACCTTTTGCATAAAGTCTATAAGTGCAAGTGTGATGGTCTGATTGGAAGCCTCCATGGCTGGAGAATGAGTCAGCAAAGTCATTTTGATTCTTTCTGAATAATGAGTTTTTAAAGAAAATACTTTTAAAATATTTGTTTATATTTTAATTGGTTATTTTTTATTCAACATATTTTGCTAATATAAAAGTTTATTAAAACAAAATGTTAAAAATATTTTTAAATGTCTAAAAATATTTAGTAAATATTTAGTAAGTAGGATAATGATTCCCTTCTTTAAAGTGCATGGTTTCCCAAATTTTCCTGCACTAAGGTGAATAGAGCTCTTAAAAGCATCTATAAAGCTAAATAAAATGGCAATATGATTATGATCCATGGTGGCATTTAAGGAAATGAGATGGTTTCCTGAGGTTCTTTTAAGACTTTTGTGTCTATGAGTCAATTAAATAGTCAGGTTTGTCATGGCTCGATTATCTGTTCAAGTCCCAGTCTTCATACAATTGTGGTTTAGTGATTTAGCATTTGGTTTTTGGATGGGTATTGCCCAGATTTGAAATTTGTTTTCTTCACTTTACAAACAACTGGTTTTAAGCAAGGAAACTAAAATCTCTGTTTAGCTTTTCTCATCTACAGAAAGTGAATAGCAGTGTCTACCTCATCAAGTTGTTATAAATTAGATTAAAATATTATTACATAATATACATATTTATATTATGTTAATACAAGCAAAGTGCTTAGACTAGTGCATGGAACAAAGTAAGAACTAATACATAAGAGTTGTTATTTCTTACTTCAGTCAAGTTCATCTTCATGTACCTCAGTTCAGCATTTTCACTTTTCCTTTTCTGATTTACTAAATTCCTTGCTACTAAATTCCTCTTCTGCTTTACCCATGTCAACACCTCAACCTGATTCTTAGTTCCCCAGCAACTTCTTAGAGACCACATCCTTTGGTTTTTTGGGTTTCTCATATGACTAGCATTGCAATCAGCATGTAGTGGGTAAAAATTATTTATTGAAATAAATCACCCTGGTTGTCGTCTGATAAGAAATTGTCAAACACTTCCCTCTCTTGGTGTCTTGGAGAGATGACCCAATACCACTCAAGAATTATTAAAGAGATGGTTTATAATTTAGTCATTTAATCTTATAGGGTATAAACTGTGATATATTCATTACTTTATACTCATCAAATTATTGGGCAAAAGCACAAAGGTCAAGAACACGTTTGAAGCTAGATGTCAGCTAATAGACTCTGCTATTCAGAATATGAACTATGATAGGTTATTCCTTCTACAAGAATAATTACATTAACAATAAGAGATAGGCCAAAGAAGAATCAAATTACAAATTACACTGACATATAGCCAAGAATCCAGTCTGAGAAAATTCTTACTTTCTATCCTACCCACCTACCGGCATGATCTGAAACAATAGTCAAAACCAAGCATTACTAAAACATGTGTACAATTCGATCGATGCAGAAAAAGTTAGTAGAAAGTGTTGTTCAGTAAAAGTCAAGTCACTTCACTACTTTCTAGTTGTCTTTTTTTCCCTCTTCATCTATACAGTGTGTATGAAAAAGGGATTCTAGAGATGAAAAAGGAGTCCTATAGAAGTTACCTCATAGAGTGATCTGATCATAAATTCCTAACTGGACAAGTCGTGGTGGGTAGTCACACCCTAGGCATGTAACTTCTTTAGTAAAAGGTTTATCTTTGCCTTAAGCAAGCCTTGTCCATTGTTCTTGTGAATCTAGGTTAACACACCTTTGAAATGCGAGTAATCCTTTTTCAGACACCTTGGAGGCATAACCACCCTCAAGGGAGCATATATTCTTAACTATCCTGTAATCCAATTCTCACCTTGATTTCTCTTACCTTCATTTAATGTTTCTTAGTTACCTCACTTTCAAATGCATAAAAGAATCTGCAAACTGTCATTCTAGGGAATATTTTTCCTCAGTCTATTTGGCTCAAATAAATTTTTATAAAAATTCCCTACAGGTTTGCACTTTCTTACATTGACAACAGAAATAGTTGAGAGGTAGACTACTATGTGATATATAAGGTGTTTCAATTTAAGAATTCTGTGATTTGAAGGGGAGCAGAATATGCCACCCCAAAATGTGTTACTTTAGCTGAAGGAAATCAAGGCTCAGCAGATTCAAGAAAACTTTTTGTCCCTTAACGCCTAAAAGAAATTAGAGGGGAGGCCTGGCCCAGAAAGAAAGCTATTTCCAGAGATAACCTTTTACCTGAAAGAATTACCTGTATGGCAGGGCAAACATCTAATTACCAAACATCTGCTCTTCTTATCTTTCTGTGAATTGCCCTCCTCCCTTTTGAAGTTTCCTGCCCCTTAGTTCAGAATGGCATATGTCTCAACTGCCTAACTTGCCTTTGGGTTTTATATTTTTATAGGGCTCCCAAATATACAAAATTAAATGTTTTGCCCTGTTAATCTGTCTTATGTGAATTTAATTATTAGACCAGCCAAAAAAACCTAGAAGAGTAGAAGGAAATTCTTTCCACCTTTATAGATTCTAACCTTGACCAAGCAACCAGAAGCAAACTACATATTTTTCAACTACTTGTGCTAATCTAGTTCATGGCCATAGAAAAATAAAGTGGGACCAAGGGTTATGAAGATGAGTCTTGCAAGAGGAGTCACTCATTTAGTACAGATCTAGCAAATGACTTTAATGACACCTCCAAAAACAAAATAAAAGAGGAACCTTCTTGTTAATCTTATCTCTCTCTTTAAGGTTCAGCCAGGCATCTTTAGGTTTAGTGGGGTCCACAGACAAATAAATGTGAGAAGCACAGAATTTATTTATTTTTGTTTCAAAAATAACCATTTCGAAAGTTTCTATCTAAATGCATATTTTATAAATCTAATCTCAATTAAAATGTGTTAGAAAAGTTTGGTGTTTAAAGTAACTCCGGTTCTTTCCACATGGCAAATGATTGTCAGCTCATTGATACAGTAACTTTTTTTTTTTTTTTATTAAGCAGAGTCCACCTTTACCAGAAAAAAAAAAAAAAAAAGTGCTGTAATGCCAAAGTTTCTTATCAGGTTTATTCTTGCCTTTGTTTTGAGAGGATTAACAAGTTATCTTAGGTAAAATCCTTCAAACAGAACCTAACAAGTTGTAAACATTCAAGAAATGTCAGCTATTGTTTTTCTTGTTGCTTCTTCTGCTTATTTTTATGGTAGTATCACCATAAATTCCCAAATATTCCCTAGTGAGGTGAGTTAGAGAAATCTCTTTCTTATTTACTCCTTTTCTATGAACTTCCCCTAGCTACCAAATTCCCCCTGAAGCAAGTAAAAGCTCTAACTGGAAAAACAGGATTAAGTAAATTCTTTAGAGGATTTCATAATCAAATTTAGCTCAAGTAATGCATAATTCATCATACAGAGTTTATATTTTGGCTAAAATAGAAAGTCAGCTATTAGCCTTAGTGATATTAAGTAGTAAAATCACACTTGTATCTCCACTTAGCCTTTTATTGTCAAGTCTAATTCCTTATTTGTTTAAATAAGTTTATGTGCCTTATCACTTATGAAAATTAAGTGTTTGTTCATTTTTGATTTTGTTTTAAATTTTACAAATGATTTGAATTTTAAAAATTTTATAACTTAACCCTATGGATATAGTTTGTACATGCTACCGGTTCTGATAAAATGTATAAAAATGTATAGCATAGAATTAAAAGATGAGTTTTGGAATCAGACAAAATTTATTTCTTCCTATAGATGTAAGAAATGTCCAAACCTGTAGAGAATTTTTATGAGTTTATTTGACCCAAACTGACAACAGATGCTGGGGAGCAAAATCTCAAATGCTGGTGAGAGTAACAATTTTGCAATTTTTGCATTTGAAATTAAGGAGAGAACATGAGGAAGATTACATGAAGGTGGGAAAAAAAAAGGTGGGGATTGAATTACAGGATGGTTAAGATGATTTGATATCTTGAGGGTGGTTATTTCAAAGGTGTGTTAACCTAGATGCTCAGAAACAATGGACAGGGCTTGCTTAAGGCAAAAAATAAACCTTTTACTCAAAAGTTATATGCCCAGGGTGTGACTACACACCATGACCTGCCCAGTGAGGAATTTATGAACAGATCACCCTGTGAGGTTACTTTCCATAGAATTTCTTTTATCATCCATATTCCCTTAGTCATGAAGCATATCACTCTCTTAGAGCTTCAATTCTCTCACCATCTAATAAGAGACAAGAATAATTTGTAGAATTATTGTGGAAATTATAAAACTTAAAATAAATGTCAAGGACCTAGTAGATGTTTGTGATTCTATAAAAATTGCCGAAGTATGCAGAATCTCAGAGGTCATCAGAGTAGCTTTTAAACAGGAAATTATTAGCCCCAGAAAGTAGCCCTTTAAAAAAAACTGTAATACATGCACTATTCTTTAAATACAGATGTTTACTTAGATCTTGTTTATTGATATTCAGTGCATCTAAACATGTGCATGCACACACACATACACACACATTTATGTAGCTATGTATACTTTACATGTGCATTTATATATACAACATGTTTATTATTGATCTGTAATTTCCTTTGAACACATTTAAGAACGCATTAACTGAGTCTCTTCTGAACTCAGGACTGGCTGAATATGCTCTCGCTGAAACTCAAATTTTCTATGATCTAATGTTATCCTATAGCTTTTTAAATACTTATCAAAGTATGTTCTTGATCCATTATCTGTTTGCAATTCTTAGTACTTTATGTTTAAATCTTAACCACCTATTAAAACTTTAGAAAGTGCATCCCTTTCCCATGACCAGTTCCAACTCATCAATTTCCAAATACATTCATCATGTTTTAAGGTCACTTCCAAGACTTGCAGTGTTTACTTTGACAGTATCAAATTCTCTTTTGCTAAAATTATATGAAAATCACTCAAGAAAAGGAAAGCATCCAATTACTTTCACACTAGTAAATGTTGTTGTTTTATCATACAGGAAATATAGGATTGAGTAGCCTACTGAGGTTTAGCAAGTAATATTTTGTCCTTTGTAATAAAGATGATGCTACCAGATGTTTGTTTTTCCAGTATAATAATGGATCATATAAACTATGGATATTATTATTATTTTTTAAAATAAATTCTGCTCTGCCTGCTTCCCATACCTTGCAACCCCCACTCCTTTTTATTCATGATCAAATACCCTTATGACAGGGGTAAGTGGGATTGAGAGTATAATATATGCTCTTCAATAGTTAAAAGTTTAACGAGTACATATTTAGCTCATGACCCCAACTTCAGTAAGTGCTTACATTCATTAATGGAACTAACTGGCCTACATTAATTGATATTAATTAGATTAAATAAATTGAATTTGTCCTAGTATGGTTTCAATGCCCTAATGGTGTCAGGAAAAATCCTGGCTACCAAGTGAAGTTACATTACTCATATCTTCTCTATTATTGACATTGAGTTTGGGAGCTGGAACAAGACAGTTTTTGAGTCTTCAGGGTTCTATTTTTTATTTTCTAATTTCTGCTCTTTTATACTTTTGTGTGTGTATTAGCTGTCATTGCATTTAGAATTATTTTAAACTTAAATCTCGTTGTTTCTTCTTCCCTATCATCCTCATCCTTCATAATTATGTTAAATATTTTTATATGATATCACATTTCTGGGTTTTCAATGAAGTTGGTTGTCTCTATATTATTTTCTCTCACCATCTGATTTCCCTTTAAATTTATTTTTCACTTGTTTCTGAACTTTCAACTAAGGCAGATGCTATTAGAGTAAAATTAAGATGAAGGACAGGAAAATATGTAAAAAGAAGAAAATTTAACATAGCCTAAGGCCTATATTGGAGAGATTCTAATTTCAACTCAGGGATCCATGGATAAACTTAAGCTGTTTCAGGTCAGTTTATAGTTCTTAAATAATATAATAACAATAACAATAAACTTATAGTAATATGATACCATAAAAATAATGTGAATAGTATAAATATTATAGTAAATAATGGAGTATATAATTCTATATTTCTAATGTAATATACAATAATATAAACATATCTATTGATATTGATTTGCATGATATAATTAAAATATTGCTATGTTAAGTAGTATGTTAGTTTTACATTATTTATATTATTAATATTATATTCATATTATTTCCCTCATATAGTTAATTCCAGAAACAATGCCTTTTATGTTATGTTCAGTTCAACTGTGACACCTGGCAAATCTAACTCAGGCATTAGCAGATACTCATTAATTTATTAATTTCTTCATTCAAATAATAGGCATTGAATCCTCTTCTGTGTGCCCCATACTTAGCTAAAAACCGAAGACACAGCTAAGAACAAGACAGAGATCACTCTGCCCTTATATAATGTTTTAAAAATCACTTTTCAGTCTCTTGGCTAAGATCAAATGTAAAGTTAATTTCCAAAGTAATATATGCTCATAATTAAAATTCAAATAGTCAGAAAGATATATGGATTGTGTTACCCAAGCTACAACTACTATAAATAGCTTTTTGGTATCTTTCCAGAATTTTTTATTCATTTACAAGCTATTACTATAAATTGTCTGCAATTTTTTTTTTCAGATAACAGAATTTTTAGCCATATCTACATATTAGTGTATATATCTATGGATAGGTGGATTGATGAATGAATAAAAGATGATGCATTCTAGATAGATGATACATAGATAGATGATAGATAGATAGATAGATAGATAGATAGATAGATGATAGGTAAATGATAAATGAGAGATAATTTGTCTTCATTTTTAATCCCTGTAGAGTATTTTTTGGTATGGCTGGTCTGAAATATGTTTAAGAAGACTTTAGCTGATTGACATGTATGTTGTTTCCAGAGTTTTTATATTTTAACATGAATTATTTATTTGTTTTTGTTGTACTTTGTCTCAAATTCAAACTGCATATTTTTTAGAATATAATTTTATTTTATTATAGCTATTGTTATAACAGGTAAGTTGAATCTTAAAACCATTAATGTTATATGTTGTTTTAAAATTTGTTTTCTAACTATTGTTATATGGTACATTATCTACTTTGTTTCTGCTTTTATTCTTCCCTATGGTAGTTTTATTGGTGATTTATAATTTAATATTGAATATTAAAGCTCTAATTCTTGACTTTTTTCAACTTTAGGCAGTATTTATGCTATGTAATATTTCCAGCTATGAAATATGACAGGATTTCCCCACCTACACTCACTCCCACCTCTTCTCTCCTGCACTATCAGATATTCATGTACCGTACTTTAATTTTATATTGTCAAGGTTTTTAACATTTTCATTTTTTAGTCTGTCATCATAATTCCATTGTTGTTCAAACCAAGACCCATATTTAAATTGATTCTATGTTCTTTGACAATTCTTTCAAGGCACGGCTTTTCTTTTTCTGAATTCTTTATATAATGTATCTCTTGAGAAGCTTAATTTGTTCATTAAGGAAGTTTTTTTGTTTATGTTTTTGTTTTTTCTGTTATCTAAGAAGGGTTCACAAGTGCTATATTTTGTGAGCCACTGCATGCCTAAAAATATTCTGTGGCATTTATACAAACCAACACCTTAACTAGGAATAGAAATAGAAATTATACACACACACACATACACACACACACACGCACGCACACACACACATAAATAAAATTTGGTCTTAGAAGTCCTCAGTGACAGTGAGGAAGCTCTGAGTCCCAATCATATCTAAAAATAAACTTTTTTTTGTCTCTGTATCTACAGAGTTGATCTCCTAGTCCCACACCCTAGAAATTCTTGTTTCTTTTATTTGTGGAGATTTTTCTTCTGTTTTATCTTTGAATATATTTCCATTCTATGTGTTCTATCCCCCAGATATACTAATTATGATTATTCAGTCTCCTTTATCTTTCATATCTATGAGCTCTCTGATTATATTTTCCTTTGTGACATCCTCAAACCTGAATATCATGCCATTGACATGGTACTTTTGAGGTTTGAAATGTTTTGAGTAATAACCATTCTATTTTTTGCTGCTACTTTTAATATAGCTTCTATTTATACAATAATGTTTTTTTTAAAAAAATCTCTTTCCTGAGCTTTGCCAATGCCCCTTCTATCTCCTAATATTGTTTTATCAATATTTTTTAAGTTAAAAAAAATTAGTGCCATAAAAGTGATTAAAACATGAGAATCTTTGAATCACTTTCAACTCATTAAAATTTCTTTTCCAAACCATTTGTCTAATTCTCTGAGAGTCTAAAGAAGTATTTGGCTGAAATTTATAAAAAGAGAATTTAACCATGTATAATTTCACTACCCTATAATCAGTATATTTGATTCACTATATGATGGATATTTTCTAACATTTTAACATCTCTGAGATGGGGTAATGCCTAATTGGTGAATAGCATAATTTACATTTTATTTCTTAGTGGTATGTGAAATAATGGTTTGTCAAACTTTTGATATCATCAGATGAAATACAGTATGTTATATTTTCTTTCAGATATATGTACTATTTTAAGCCATAATTGGGATATTTATATAATTTTATGGCCAACTTTAAACAAAATGCAGCTATTTGAGCTCCTTGCAGAATAAAATAAAGCGATATCACAATATCATGATCCTTTAAAAATGTTACACAATTTTGAAAATGGGTGATCTAAACACCTACATAATTTTGAATAAAGAGAAGAAATGTATGTTTCAATATCCACAGGTCATTCAATTTTGCTGTCTCAATTTTACTTATCTATAGAATGAACTTACTAATAATGCCTGTCACCTAGAGAAACTAGAAAGATTCAATGAAATGCTCACTTCCATGCAGTACTTGTTGAATACTAAGTAAATATGAGTTACTGGCATTATTGTTACTAGTTGCAATATCATTAGTGATGATCTTTCAGGAAATGGCCCCTCTCTACTTACTTCAAGAGACAGATGGCTAATTTCATTCTATTAAATTGGCCTGACACTAATTAGGCACTGAGAATACCTCACACCAGACACTAACTAGGCACTGGGAATACAAGGACAACCATATCTCTTGTCCAGGACCCACTATGAACCAGTTTACTTTCAGGATCTCATTCATTTATTCGTTGAGTAAACCGATTTTCTCCAAACATTCACTGATCTACACTGAGCACATGCCAAACATTTCATACACTCTTACACTTTTATGTAAGAACTTATCATTATTTTCAGACACCCTTTGTCACCCTATCTCTGCAATTCTTATAGTTCCTTCTTCATCTGTAATATTCTTTGCCTTTTCTGTCTCCAGAGGCCCAAATCTCTCCTAACCCAAAGGATATTTTAGAATTAAGAAAGAGGTTCCTTATAATTTACCTTCCATTCAAATGAAAAGGGAGGTACAAGAATTAGAAAAGAAACCAGTTCACACAGGTTGTTGGGCAACACCATTCACCATTCACATGCAACTCTCCTTGCATCCTTCCCAAATCCAGCTACCCTGACATCACTGTTCCTTCCTCTATACTCCCCAGGGCATTATTTGTAATGTTTCTTATCACGTTTTGCATCATAATGTTTGTGAGCAAGTCTTATGTGGCCTAGATTGTGAGGTCCTTGAGGGAAGAAATGTTATACTATTTGTCTTTGTCTCCATAGCATCTGGCACACAGCACATGCTTAATAACTGGTTCTTAATTTAATTACTTTAGTCATCTGACTCTTAAGACCATTATCAGTGTTACTTATCCCTTGAAGTAAATCACTTCATCCGCTTGCTTGAAAATAAAAACAATCAATGTCTGACATTTTATATATATTTTAATTATATATATGAACATGTCAGACAGTTTTCCAAGGCTTTCAATAAAAACAGCTATCTCCTTGTGTTCCTTTCCAGGTCTCACACTCAGAGGCAAACATTTGCAACTCCTTTACCCGTTCCTTCCCACTATTTGCTTCTTCATATTCCACAGCATGTGTACAGTGCTCTTTCTTAACTTGTCTCATGTTACTAAGTGGAAGATGAACGCTGATCTTTTTACATGCCTTTTCTTCTCCCATATATGTTTCGCCTCTTTCCAAACTTCCAATATAGTTCAATTTAATTCCTCCATGGGTCCTCTCCTCTCTTGTTCCTATCCGGACTGTCAGTCTTCAGGTCTGTTTCACAGCTGCCATCCAGGGGATGTTGGCTATCCATCATCATGTTGGCTATTCTCAACACATGTTGGTTTCCATGTTTCCTGAATCCCAGCTTCTTGTACTTTCATGACACATCTTACTTTAGTGTATCATATCTTCCTTCAGCAGTTTTTCATGAAACACTTTATAGGAAATAATGTTGACTATGTTGGGAAAAAGCGATTGGAAGTTTGACTTAGAATTCTAGGGGAGAGATGAGCATCTCTCAGAATTTGGAAGGGATCATTTGCCTTAAGAGGTCCTGATGAGCGCAGGTATTATGTGAAAGGCAAAATATCACTTGTCTATGGGATGCAAGACACAAAGTCAGAGAAGGTCATTGATGAGGCAACGTTAGAGTAGGGGGAGGTGGGGCTGGGGCCAAATTGAAAGCTAGGCAGATTTTCCAAATCATCACCGATTCAAACATGACAAAACATGGTAGAAAAGCCTACTGAGAGCAAAGAAATTGAAAGTAGAGACTGCTATGTGGAGCCAGAAAGAATGTCCTGAGACCAAAAAAAAAAAAGCTATCTCCAGTCACTTTCGAATTGGTGCCAGCTGCTGGCTGAGGGGTCTCTTCAGGGGCTGACCAAAATCTTGACACCTGGACACTATCCCACCCCAATTTCATTTTCTTAGATGAGGATTGCTCAGCCCTCATGAATTCCTATATGACCCTGAAACATAAAATGCAGTCACATCAGGGAGCAAAGCCATTTGTGTTTGTTTATAATTGAGGATCATTTCAGTCCAGCTCCTAAGGCCAAGAACAAAATGGCTCAAGTGCTCTTTCAAATCATCCTGCTGAAGAGGGTTCTTTAGTTCTACATCATTAGGCAGCTGCTATCTCTGAAATGGCAACATTAAGGATGTTGGCCAGGCCAGCAGCAACCTAGCTGGCTACTGAAAAGCCTGAATAGCCACCAAATACAGAATTCTATGAGGATGCAAAATTCCATCTGAGTCAAATGAGTACACCAGCAAATGAGTGTACAGTGACACATCTTCCATTTTGTACTGCCCCACACTGCTGGAAAGTTTCTCTTCAGCCCTCGTGCTAATACACTCCTTGGCTTTTTGTGGCAGTTGTGACAGACCTTTGGGCTTGTTCTCTAAATGGTGCCTTAATGTGCTCTTCCCATAGTGTAACAAAGTTTCCTACTCATGGGCACCAGATATTAACAGGCAGAGACTGTAAACTATTGCTACTAGGTAAAGTGTGCTTGGATCTCTTGCCTCTTCCAAAACATGGGCTGTATATCTGCTCCAAGAAAGAAAAACTCTTATTATATGCAACTCCCTCACTTAAAGCTTTTTGCTTAGAAATGATACTTATTTGAGCTTTGGATATTTGTGATACTACAAAAGCACTGGGGAAAGAAATGTACCTCAGGTAAAGTAAAGGAAAATCTGGAGAAAGGTCATAAAGAGATGAGAATACTCTCCTGTTACCTCACTCCCATTCCCCCTTTGCTGAAAAAGATAACCGATTTCTCCTACAGGTCTTCATTTGCTAAGTGTGGTCCACTTGACAGGAGCATCGGATCATCTAGGATCTCACTAGACATTCAGAATCTCAGGCCCCATCTCTACTCAATAAGAATCTTCATGTTTAACAAGATGCCTAGGTGGTTCATATAAACATTAAAATTTCAGAAGCACTACCGAGAAGGACATGGCATAGTATTAGGAAGCACAGGCTTTCAGTAAGTTTAATTATTGGCGATGTTACCTTTAATCATGTGGATAAGGTAGTGCCTGCCAGATTTCTCTACTGTAAAGCTATTTATTTTTCCTTGGTAATTAATAGGCATTTTATGCCAAGACACTTTGAAATTACATTAAGTGTTCTATTTCTCTTCATTTTTTGCCCACTAATTTTAACATCCACTGATGATACTCGACTGCAATTACTGCTGTGGTATTTACCAAATGGTGATTTTTAAAAATGTTTAATAGACTATTTTGAACAGTTTTAAAATACACGTATATTCCATACCTAGTTTCCCCTATTATTAATATCTTACATTAATATATTTGTTATACTTAATCAGCCAAAATTGATCCATTATTAACTAAAGTCTGAAGTTTATTCATATTTCTTTAGTTTGACCTACTGTTCTTTTCTATCCCAGAATCCCACCCAGGATGGCATATTACATGTAGTTGTCACATTTCCTTAGACTCCTCATCGTTTGACAGTTTCTCAGACGTTTATTTCCATCAAACCTTCCTCATTTATGAATTGGAATTCAACTTAAAGAACTGTCCCTTCTCCATCACTTATTATTTTTGTCTATATGGAGTCATGGATATGTATTTTACATTTAAACCATTATTATCATTATCTATTTGATTGCAAATTGTCTCAGGTTTGCCATTTGGAATTTCTTCAAGTTGACTCCATGACATGCTCCCATAAGCTTTTGAGCACTTCCTTACTTCCTGGCATCATAAAATGTTGTAGGCTCATCATATACTTTCCTGACCCCAGCCCTTGAATTAGACATTTTTCTGAGGAGTCTGGCAAATAGTATTAAGAAACCAAGATCTTGGGCCTGAGTGTTCTTTTTGCTACTGGGTTCTCATTATTTCTAGGCACTCTCAGTGGCAGAGCTAGAAATATATGGATGTATTTTAACCTATACATACATATACACCCATATCTATTTCCATGTATATTAAAACCAGGAGTTCATACAGATACCTCTGATTCCAATCCAATAATACAGCATTCTCTTTTACCTTCCCCATTTACTTGTTCTTTTTTTTTCTGACAAGAAGCCTGGCTTTCATTATCATACCATTGTATTTCCTTATTTATTCAAAACTAGGTTATAAATAAAAAAGTTGCAGAATTGCTAATTCATATTTCTTTGAACAAAGCTCCCAACTACAGCACAAGATTTGATTATAGTTCTAGCTTTTGCTTTACAGTATTCAGTTTCCAAAGCTTACTTAGTTCTTTCCTTCCTCACCCTCTCCATTTATTGTATGTGGTTTATCTAAAAGACAGTGAGGTTTATTTGTTATTGTTTGTATTCCTTCTTGGATCCTAGAGAAGGAGAATGTTTTGACTATTGAAGTTTCTCACCTTCAACAATGAGTTAAAAGCAGAACAGGTAACAATCCAGTATTCCTTGACATTATAATGTATTCAATAGGGAAAGAGGGATATTAAACCTCTTTGATCAACATATGATTATCAATGTTTTTAAATCCCCACCTCAATACAATCCAAAGAAGCGAGGTATGACTAGCCCAGAAAAGAGAGGCATTCCTGATTTAGGCTTGCTCTAAAATAATGGTGTGCCTTCTTTCTGTAATTTAATGGAATTTCAAACCAGAATTCATACATCCAAATAAAATATGGGTGCTGAGAGGAGGACATGACAAGTCAATAAGCCATCAATGAGAAAACATTAGCTGCTTATTAACATAAGACTGGAGACTCAAAGCAGTGTTATAGGAAGTCCACAAGGTGCTTACTTTTCTACAAAGCAGCCAAGGTACAAATAAGTAAAGCATTAATAATTTCTAAGGGTAAAATACACAACTCTTTGCTCTGGTTATCTAAAAGTCAATGTAACATTCTGTTTTTGTTTTTGTTTTTGCTTTTTTACCAGATTCAAGGCAGAGGTTTATGGTTCTAAGCCCTATCAAAGTACTAATAGAGAGTTCTCTTCCCTTCCTCTCAAGGGAGGTAGAAAAACCATCCTTAGTTCAAGGGCCCAATCGAAGGAGAGAGAATGGTTTAAGAGCTCTCTAGAAATAGATAAACAGACATTTGTAGAGAAATTTTTAATGATGGTTCTGGTTGTTTCAGAAGAGCCTGATTGCCTCACAGCCCTGCTCACAACCTGGCTGATCCTTTTTCCTTTCTATTATGTGAGCTACCCCAGTGTGTCCCATGGTTAATACCGTTCAAAGTTTAGTGGCTTAAAAAAATATGTATATTTTTTTATTTTACTCACTCATTCTGCACTGGTTGCATCTCTCCATCAGGTGGCTTTTTTTTCTTTGAGCAGGGAGTCAGGGATCAGGTACCTTTTATTTCGCTCACCACTTGTCTTTTATCCTTGGAGCTTTCTCCACTCAGGGATAATGCGGGGGAAAAAATGGAGTATTGCACAGGGTTGGGACTCATGAGTCCAACCTGGAAGGGGTACATATCACTTCTGCTCACATTTAAATGGGAGACCCAAGTCACATGGGCATACCCAGCTGCAAGGGGTTAGGAAAAGGGTGCAGCTGTGTGCCCATAGGAACAGAGCAATGGTTTGTTAACAGCCAACCTGTTTCTACTATAGCCAGTAAACTCTCATCTAATAGATTCCTATCTTTGCTTAAACTCATTTGATTTGAAATGTTGTCACTCGCAAGGCAGAGTACAGACTAACACAGATACTATGTATAGTAATATAAGTTTGGACAAGAACAAGTCCTAAATCCTAGATGAACATTCAGGTAATTGCAGTATAGATTTCATGGTTCGTTTTGTTGTAAATGATAAGAAGAACAAAAACTTAGAACTTAAAGTAAGAGGTGAAAGAGATGGCAAACATACTTTGAAAAAGGTCACAATATCTACCAAAATATTAAGGAACTGTCTTTTTGTTAAGAGTTAAACTTTTTCTTTAACCACTGAAATGCATTGTTGTCTTAGGGAGTGGCTGAACTATCACTTTCTATCAAGGTCTAAACTTAGGCAGTTGGTGGTTTTATAAACTCTCCCTATTTATTCTTCATAGGTCTCAACATAGATGTAAGACCAATGGTTCTTACATCTGGCCTTGCGTCAAAATAACATGGATACCCAGGCCAAAACTTCAGGGATCATCAATCTAGGTTAGGGCCTATATGTCTGTAATTACTACCACAGGTGATTCTGATGCACAGCTAATTTGGAGAATAGGAATAGATGTGAATTTCATCTTAGCAACAACCACATATTTCCCATAGTACCCTAAGTTAAATTTGAAATTTAAACCATTACGGTATTGGGTTAGAAGGACCACATGGAAGATATCCAAAAATATCTATAAGAATAATTTTCATAAAATAGATGGTAGGTACTTTGAATTTAGAAATGTCCCTGGCTGGCATGGGCTATGGGAAAAAATTATTTGACCTGAACCCTGGTAAGAAGGTAGAATCTGATAAGAGGTCAGAGATCATTTCAGACAGGTATAAGCAGAATAACAAAGTCATAGTTGTGAAAAAACCAGGCAAACTCAAAAGATAATAAGCAGCCTCAGTGTGGCTGGAGCAGAAACAATGAAGAAAAAATACAAGGCAGCATGACTAAATGTGAAACTGTGCGCTCTGAGTTCAAAGTGCTATGGAAATTCCAAAAAGAGAGTCATTTAGTTAGAACAGCCAAAAAGACTTCATAAAGAAAGCAGAACTTGAGCTGGGTCATGAAGGATGAGTAGGATTCCGTTAACAGAGAGGAAAAGGGAAAATTATTTTTTTGATGTTCCTGAAACCCAGATGATGAAACATCACATTCATGATGATTCTGTTTATCATTCAGTTGTACCAAAGTCTTACGCATACAGTTTAACACTATTGTGAATTTTACTAGTTTATAGTGTCTATATACTACATAGGGCTTGGTCAGCTTTTAGGAAATACATGCAGTAAAAATGTACAATATTTTTTTAAACTAAAATCAGAAAAAAATAAAAATAAAAATAGGCATGAAAAAAGAGCGGGGAGTGCAATACAAATGTATAAGTGTGTAAGCATGTATATGTAATACAATTGATTGATATTAGCCAAAATTTTGTCTCAGAACTTCCTGGAAATTAAAAAAATAACAGAAACATGGTCAGTTATACAATTTTTAACATCACTAAAAATATTCAAGAAATTATATTAATTTTTCATGGGAATGAAAATTTATCCACCACCTAGCAGTAGAAGAAATGTGTTAACTCCTTTTTACATGTTAAACAATGTCCTCAGTAAAGTAGTTTTATGTGTTCTCTTGAGTGGAACCCAGAAGATAAGCCTATCATAGATTTGCCCATTGGGTAGAACCAGTATAGTTTCCTTGGTGATCTTCATGATACGTTAATTGCTCATGCATAGAGAGCTAAAGCAAACCTGATTTTCAAAAGACTTTTCCTACTGTAAACCCTAAAACTCTAAAGGAACCAGGATCCTTAGAAAGGAATATTTCTGAAGTGTCTATACAAAGTTGGTTCAGTTGCTTTGATTTAATTAACAGTCAGTCAATCCAATCAATTAACAATTTGATTCCATAAAAAAACATTTCACCAAAATTCAGTAATATGAAAATGAAAGAGTCCACTAATGCCCCAGATTTTTATCTATTCAGATGGCTAGTAAGCAATGCAAAGACCCAGTATTTTTTTTCTTTCTTTCTTTTCTCTTTCTTTCTTTTTCTCAAATACAGGTCTGAGTATTCCTGGGAAGTGCATAATTATCTGATAATAATAATTTACATCTGCATAACTTCTTCACAAGTACAACCATCTTGTCAAGTTGTATTTGCACCTATGAAACAGGAGGTTCAATGACTTGACCAAAGTCTAAAATCTAGTTATTAATAGAAGAGGAGGAAGTATGTGGTGTTATACAAAGAACTTAGAGACATGGCAAACAAGGATGTGTTGTCCAAATACTCCATTTAATAGTTGGATGTGTGGGGGTCAGAATGAGTCACCTTAAGATGTGCCTCAGCAGTATTCAGATTACTTTGAGCTAAAGAGAAACTGCCTTTGCTTTAACTACCAAGAAAAATTTGAATTAGGACCCATAAGAGATATCTTCTTTTGACCTATCTATAGGGCAGGGCAAATTTTATTTACTGAGCATCCATTCTTATTATCATCCTTTAATGACCCTTCGAAGCTCCCAATGTGCATTACCTCACTCCTAGCTCAGGATGTCTAATATGCCCTCAATCCTCCTTTCTATCTCTGAACTCCTTGTGCTTGTGGGGTCTCTGACCCTTTCTTGTATGTGAGGTCCATATATATATATATATTTACAATATATTTACAATAACCAAAGTTATTACATATAGATATGTAATAAGTTCAGTTATTTTCTCTTGCTAATCTACATCATGTCTGTTTGACTATTAAATCAGCCACAAGAGCCTTGAGGGTAGAGAAAAGTTTGTTCCTCCCCGACAGTGGCAAATCTGCCTCGTTCCAAATTCTTGACTCTATTCTGTCAGCTTTGGTCTCTAACTTTAGCCCCACCAGATTTAGTGCTCATTTTCATTCTCACTTGAAATTTGGTCCTTGGTTCTATTCTCACTGTTCTGATTGAATCAGGTCTTGTGGTCTCTGCATTTTTTGTTGTTTTGGATGAGAACCTCTGTTAGCTCTAGCAATATAGAACTCAGCTATTAGATTGGCCCCTTGGCATACACACAGAGCACAGGCAACTCTCATAGGCAGTAAGGATTAGAATAGGACTGATATTGAATGGTGGGGCACAGACAAGGGCTTGGAAAACAAAGAGGATTAAGCTTCATGTACATAATATACATTAATACATACCAAAGACAATACAGGTCCCTTACTCTGGGATAATAATGTGTGTATATGGGTTTTGAGTGAGATTTTATTAATAATGTACCATGAGCAAATATAACTGCAAAATCCTCTCCACATTTGTTTACTTCCTTAGATTATTAACAAACAAATCATGTTCCACCAGAGGGAGGTACATATTTAAATAGTACCATGTGGAATTCAGCCTCTTATTCCAGTACTGCAATCCTACTTTTACCCCCTAATCCACAGACAACATCAGATTTAGGGACACATTTAATTAAAGTGCTGTCAATGAATAAATAGACTGAGTACACTGGATGGTAGCAGGGACAATTAAAACAAAGTTACTTGGTGTCCTATTTGTCTGTCACATGGGCTGATTTATAAGCTTCCTTCAAGAAGTAGTGTAATGACTTTTTAATAGAAGGGGGCTTGATAAAATATATGCAGATGGTATTGTGAGTAATGATCCAGGCTATAATGATTTTAATAATGATTTGTCTTATCTATTTCCCTGTACTCAAAGGCTGAAGTTGCCTATATGTGCATATATGCACACACATTTTCTTCCGATGGACTAGGCTGTCTTTTTAAAAGCCTGTAGCAGAGAATGTAAACACACTTAAATGATCAAGATATATACAACTCAAGAAATGAGCAAAACTGGAGAAAACAACAACAACAATGGTAAAAATAATAAACGATGATACAATCCAAATGAAAACTACTTAGTATTTTCATCCTGACTTACTTCGGCTTTCCATCAAAACACATATGGCATCTTCCTAGAGTATATGACTTTTAACCACTCCCAACAAATTCCACAGAGATCCTGAGTTATCTACTGACAAAAAGGATGAATAGAAATGGTTTATATTCTTCAAATAGCCCTTTGGCATCCATACACAGCACAGGCAACTTTCATAAGCAGGAAAGATAGCACAGGCCCACAAATGGTATCTCTTCTACTGATTGTCCCTTGGTCCCTATTGTCTCAAATACAGATCTGGCAGCTACAGCCGCATGCTAGATAGCTTCCCCTGACGTTGCAGAAGAAAAAGTAAAATTGGGAACTTTTATTAGGGAAAAAGACCAGGGCAAGTGCAGTGGCACATTAGATACTGTTTTATTTTAGGTGTTGGTAGTATATGAGGAACAGAAGTCTGGGGGCAAAGGAGGGGAGATCCACAATGACCGGCTCCCTTGGCCATCTTAAACTATGGGATCAAGATGTTTCAAAGACCTGTTTCCTCTTATGCCTTAGACAGAGCTGAGTCAGTTTGGAGCACCGTCTATGACTGGTCTCTATGAGTGGAAATAAAAGTACATTTGTTCAGGGACATTGAGCTTGCCTCTGACCTCTGCTCCCAGTGCCCCAGACAGCACTACTTGCCTCTGGCCAGGATGAGATGGTCCGTGAGCTCATTTCTGGGCAACATTTCTATGAAACAGAGACAGGCTCCACTGGGGCTAATATTTGAGGGAAATTTCAGAGCCCTGTTTCCTAAGAAAGCTGGAAAAAACATTATTCAGTACTAAGAAGAATAGCCTGTGGACTTTTTAAATAAAATTTAAAAGGAAAAGCAAAATGAGAATTTTCCCAGGAAAACTTGACTTGAACATACTTTCTGCGGGTGGAGCAACAGACACCGGCACTGACCTTGCTGGACTGCTTTGGATAAAATGAGGAAACGAGCAAAGCTTGTCATCTGAGCACCCTGTCTCTATACTCTCCTCGCCTCCCACGTGACCCATCCTAGGTTTGCTCTCCTGGGGGCGTCACCCACCCTGAAAATTAACGAGCCAGTTTTCTAAGTTGTCCAATACAGTAGCCAGTAGCCACACATGTCTATCGAGTATTTGAAAGGTAGTTAGCCTGAATTGAAAGGTGCTATAAAGTGTAAAGTACATAACAGATTTCAAGGATTTAGTACCAAAAGAGAATGTAAAACATTACCTAAATGTTTTTATATTGATTACATGTTGAAGATATTTTGGATATGTTAGGTTAAATAAAATATATTATTAAAATCAAACTATTTTCCTTTACTTTTTTTTTAAATATGGTAACTATAAATAAAAGATTACATTTGTGCCTCACATTATATTTTTATTGGACCACGCTGCTTTCTATCCTCTGGAATCTTATTTTTATTTGATAAATTTATCCTTGACAACGAAAAGGGTGAGCTTTCTCAAATAACATGTTCGATTTTAACAGGAGTTGGTGGAGAGAGGTATGTGGGGGAAGAGGTAATCAGTTCTCATATTGGAATGTGCTTCCTTTTTCTTCATTCTGGCAAACTCTTTTTCACCCATCAAGATCCAGATGAAACATCTCCTCCACCAGGAAGCTCTCTCTAACTCTCCCAGGCAGAGCTGGTTTCCTCTGTACTGTCTTTGCACTCCATGCAAATCTTAATCAAAACACTCCAAATCACACCCTAATGTTCTTTAATTTACACGTCTCCCCTTCTAAGCTGTGCACTCCTTCAAAGTAAAAGCTGAATTCTCTCTGTTGTGAACTATCTCCTTACCTCACCCCTGAGAATACTCTCCTGCTTCCAAATGCAATATTTCTTACTCTGTTTGGGTGTTGACTCTTCTCAAAGTCAGTGGAATATGAGATTCATTAGGAAGATGATAAAACTATGCTCCAAAGACTTAACGCTTTAGCAAGAATTATATCCTTTCTTCTTCTCTGACAACTGCCAATCTGAGGGCTTCTAACGCATCCAAACCAGGGTGTCAGGTTGGTCCCACCTATAACGTTGTTAGTCCTTGTCATGAACAGAGATGTCCTATGTATAGTAAAAGGAGTCAAGACTTGGCTTAACTAGATGGAGGTGTTGCCTTTTTGCATAAACACTGCATGGAATGCCCAGAAACAGTGCTTCCCCCTGCGGCCATCAGTCCTCTTTCTAAAGGTTGCTGTGTGAGCAACCTATGTTACTTGGCTTTGGAAAAAAGTAGGTTCTAGCTGTTATAAAGGGTGGCCTCAGAGGAGGGGGCAACCTCAGAGTTCTGGTGACAGGGACACAGCCAAAGCTCTATCTTCAATTATCATTGAGATAGTAAAAAAACAAAACAAAAACAAAACAAAAAAAACAAAAAAACAAAAAAAAACCCCCCAAAAACGAAAACAAAAAACCCCAGATTGCCAAACAATTATCATTGTTAGTGAAAAATATAACAAAACCCAAAGGCCATTCTGAAAAATGTAAACTTTCTTTGCTCTTGAGAAGGTAGTGACAAGGCACATGATTCTCAAAGGAAAAAAGAAATCTAATTGATATATATCTTCATATTTATATACAAGATAACATAATTGTGGAAATTTAGTTCTCAGCTTCCTAATTTCTAGTTTTCAGGTCCATTGGGATAGTTTAGAGATAAAAATTTGGTCAGCCTGGAATGCTCCCAGCCCTCCCACTTTGCCTGAGTAACATTTACCACTTCTTCCTTCCCTTTTCGGCTTGGTCACCACCCCTACTCTGATCGCCCAAGACGGAGAGGAAAGTTCGTGACTGCGTGTTCAGTTCTCAGCACAGCGTCCAACCCACATAGGTCCTTGAGCAAATTTGCTGAGTGAAAGAATGAATGGTAGTGGGATATAGGCAAAAAAATACTTGACTTGGAGACCAAATACTAGCTCTGCCATTTATCAAAGTCATTCACTTTTCTGAGGCTTGAGTACTCATTTGTAAAATAAATAAATAAATAAAAATAAAAAAAAGAGGGGGGAGACAATAGTAATCACTTCATAGAGCTTTCTGAGAGCAAATAGTGTTATGTGTGTGAAAGCATTTTATAAACTGAAATGCCTTATAAGATTTGAAACTATAACTCCTTTCTCTACATATTTGCTATGAGGGTCGAAATATAATGCAACGTCTTGGCACGTGAGCCAAAATCATCTAGGAAGCAGATTGGAGAGAGCCCACCAACCATATTCTCTGCTAAATGCAATTCCACAGTGGACTGCATATAATGCATGACGGATGTGCAGAGAATTCCTTCTAAGCAATCCAGACAGCCCAACTCAGAGGTTCCTAGAAATCAGAACAGAGGAGCAAATGTTGGATGAAGAAGATGGTTTCATGACTCTCATCACCTGTGACTCTATGAGGATCGACTGAGTCTTGAGACCTGAGGTCAGTGGGTGAGAACTCTGATGTACTCTTCAAATGTTCAGTGGTTCTAATAGCTTTGCCAAATGATCAGATTGAATACAAAGTTAAGTTTATTATCTTTCCTTTTTAGGAAGCAGTTCCTAGCAAAGTCAGAAGGGTAAAAGAGATGCATGCAGAAACTTTGCTCATCAGCCTCTAATTCAGCATAACATCTAGAAAAGTTAAGAAGGAGGATTAACTGTAAAGAAAAGGAAAGGAAAAATTAACCAGGAAAGGTTAGATATATATATACATTGCACCAAGGGTCATGTGGATATTTTTGATAAGTTGATGATCTTATTTTAATAATCAGTATTTTTGAAGTAGGACTGAGTTGTAGAGCAGAGCTAAGTATGGGGACAGCCAAAGAAAGAAAACCAAGCCAAGAATTTTCACCCAAATCTGCTATCGGTGTTCTGAGTGACCTGGACAAGCTGTTTAGCTGTTTAACTTCTCATGCCCCAACATTCTTATATGAGAAATGAAAGGTCAACATGACCAAATCCAGTTGAATCAACTATTGAATTGTAAGGATAAAGAATTAAGTTCTCCCAGGTGTAGCTGGCATGTGTCTTTGCGATTCTTTGTTACAAGGAATAGACGCCTAGCTAGCTTATGGAAAAGATTCGTGCTATAAGAAAGCACAAGAAGTTTTATTGGCAGCTGAGGGAAGAAAAAGAAAACCAAGGTCACACAAGGACAAGAATTAAAACTGGAAAGTCCAGGAGTGGGGCGACTTTTTTGTTTCTCCTGGGCAGTGTGGGCATCTGCATCTTGGCCTCTCTCTCTGTCTCTTTTTTTTTTATCTTGATTGGCCTCCTGTGGTTGTATATGGTCCAACATGGCATCTTAGGCAACCCATCATCACTACTTTATAAAATCTAGAAACATTGGCTCAGGCACCTTCCCTTTGATCTAATCAGGTATGGTCATGAAATTCAGGTCCACGTGATAAAAAAGAACAGTAGGGCTCCATATAGAGGCAGAGTTTTTTAAAGGGGGATGAAGCTAGATGAACAAGTCATTTAAGTGGCTAAATCTACTCTTTGAGAGTAGTTTGGGGCTTATGAATGGTGCTAAGGATATGGAAGTAGGCATGGACTGAGGAGAAGCATGAGGGAAATGGTCTTCATTTAGAAATCAGGTCCATAAAGCAGAAAACCAGGTTGACCAAAGTGTGATACATCTCTTTTCTTGTGTTTCTTCTCCAAAGGAAATGGTGACTTCAGACTTCTGTGAGTCACAAAGGGAAAGGAAACCCTTCAAGTGGGCCTCTAATTGTGGTTTAGAAGAAATGCCTTATAAGAAGTCCATGTCTAATTTTCCCCTTACCAGCAAGTATACTCAGCATATTAGCACCAGTAACCAAAATATTAATATACTCCTAGATTTTAAGTGCCCTTTAACTGCAGTGCACATTGCCTGTGTTTGCTCTCTGCCAGGTATATTCTGTGATTCTTGACAAAAATACAAAAGAAGGCCTCCATTCTGTGGCCAATTCGCCTTTTTTCCTTCACATCTACCTCCATGTTTCACTAGAAAGAGCCTTAGCCACATGGAGTGGACACCCATCTCAATCTATATTTGTCCTCAAAAATAATTGCCCCTTAGCCACCCCATGTGGGTCAAGAGAAACACAATAGCATAGCTCATTCTTGGGAGGATTGATTGGGGAAAAGAAGTGCTCAAGCCCTGAGAACATCTCAGATTCTCAGAGCAGTGTAGGAGTGGGGAGGGGAGGTTTAGTTGGGTGGGGGGAGGAGCACCCCTCCTGGGCTCTGCAGACTCCTCACACCCTATGGGAGAGGCTGACCCTATAAAGTACCAAGTCCAGTGCAGGGATATTAGCTGCCAGGGTCTAAGAATCATTCTGGCTAGGAATGTTAGGCATCACCTAGGAACACTCTGACCTAGGTGTTGTCTTTGATATTGGGGCTAGAGCTATGTTTCCAAACTCAAGACAGGGAAGCGGGCACTTGTGTGCATCATTGGCCACAGAGGACTGGGAGTCTGTATTTTCTGCCTATGTGCTGTCAAGAAAGGGAAGGATCATTCAATGAGATCGTTAGGGTGCAAAAGGGTATTCCTATGTGGAATGCAGCCTTTATCCCATAAAACCTCAAAAACACGATATCTCCTCAGCAATATAAATTTAATATATTTGAAATCAAATTCCTCAACCTTTTCTCTTAACCTTTTCCTCTTCCTACTTCCCTTCATTATCTTATCACTGCTATGAGCATCACTGTTCTCCCAAGAACTTTGACTCCATTTCTCTTTGGTTTCTCACTTTCTCAAACTCTAATACCGAATGTTGTCACCAAGTCCCCAGGCCTGTTCCTCTCTATTACATCAACCAACATCAACCATCTCTCCTTTTCCCTATTCATGCTACAGAGATGTAGTTCTGGCCCTTATTACTTCCTGTCTAGACCATTACAATAAATTCCAGTCAATTCTCCACTTGAATCCAATTTAAACAAAAACAATACTTTAGTCCTGATCTACTCAAAATACAAATCTGTTCACATCACTTACTTCCCTTCTTTAAAAGCTTCAGTGACTCATCACTGACCAACAATGCATCCAAACTCCTTAATCTGGTATTCAAATTCTTCACAACACAGCCTTAGCCAAGCTCTCACTAGAATTTGGTTTTTTGTTTGTTTGTTTTTGTTGTTGTTATTATTATAACAAAAATGTGAAAAATGATATAAATCTTAACCTTAATATTACTATTCAAATTATTTTGGCTTATCTACGTATATCTTTAATTACAAAAGTGAAAACGCCATTTTTTTTTGTCATTTGATAGTACATCAGCAGCATTTTTCCATACCTGAAAATTATTTTTATTTTAATACCATTTGCTGAACTGACTTGAAAGTAAAAATTATTTGTTCTTCTTATCTATTTACATATTGTAAAATGTGTGTAAAATATAGACAAGCTAAAAAGGTAAGCAAGTAAACTTATTTTATACTTAGATAATATAGAACTAATAATTGTTAACATTTTAGTGTATATAGTTACTGTTTATTTTATTTAGTCATTGTATCATGACATTATCTGATGTTATCTTTTACCGTTTTATTCCTAGCAATAATGCAAAGATTAATTTCTATTTTAAAAACATAATATAACCTAGTTTCTCTAGTTATTAGTATCAATAATGAAAGTATCCCTTTATTTTCCCAGTGTAAATGATAAGACATGATTTTATTTTTTATCGCTCTTTATTTCTTCATCAGTTTCAGTTTTTGTGTATGTAATCTAAATTTTTAGGCTAAATTATTATTATTATTTTTCTTATAATGAATATTTTAAGAATTAATTTTGATAGTCAAAATGTTTCATCACCCAAGATACAATTATTGATATTCAATAGCTTCATTGCTCAAAAACAAATATATATTTTTAAACTATAACTTTCTTATTCTTGAATTTACTATTTTTTTTTTAATTTGCAATTATCTTCCCAGGATGTGTATTCAAGGAATTTTTTTTTTTTCAAGAGGGGACAATGATGACATACTTTCCTTACCACTGCAAATCTGAAATATCTCTGGCCAACACAATAATGACAATTTTGCAGAGTATAGAATTCTTATGTGACGGTCATTTAGAATCCAAAACCTTTTTGCTCATTCTCCATTCTTACTGTTTTTAGTATTTTGGAGAAGTATGATGTCAGCCCATAGTTCTTTTTTACCCACTTGTTTCATTTAGTTTCTATGCTTTTAAATTTATTTTTCACCTTCTATTTAAAAAAATTCAAGTTATATCTAGGTGTTGGTATATTTTTTATTAAACTTACCTGATAATTGGTGAAGCCTTTCAAAGACTGTCGAAGACTCTTTCTTCAGTTCAGTCCAAAACAATTTCTTTTATTCTTTGCTTATTTTTTCTGTTATTTCATTCTGTTACTTACTGATTTCCATTCTACTATGTGTAGATTTTTTCCTAAATCTGTGTCGAATTTTTTTTTTTCTCTTAAGAAGTACACTTTTAGCCCACAGATTTTTGGAGATGTTTTCAAAGTTTCAAATATAATTTTTCAGTTTTCAGTGCATTCAATCAACTTCTCACTGTCTTCTTTTAATTAAGAATTTTTTAAGATTTCCTATGAAATCTTCCATCATTTCAGAATATTTTTTTCACAACTGCCTGCTTGATTTTCGTAGCTGTCACTTCTTTAATCATGTTAATAATAGAAATGAGAACTCTTCTAATTTCTTCTTCTGCTCATGAAAAAGTGGCCTTATCTTTTTAAAGATAGCATCATCTTTATGTGTTTGGTGATATTCCTTATTTACATGTCCTCATAACACAAAGATAAACAAAGAAAGAAATTCAATCCTACTTCACCTTTACTAGAACAAGATAAGCCCAATGAATTGCCTCTTTTTCTCCATGACAAAAACTTTCGGTCCTCTAGTTTTTCCTTCTTGTTACTTCTTACTCCAGGCCTGCCACTTCTCTGAACTAGAGTACTATCAATACTGTTACCAGAGTCTCCTTTAATCTCTACTTTCCCAAGCACAGAGCACTTGCTCTTTACAGGAGGAAAAGTTTTAGATGACTCTTCTATGCTTTATTTAATCTTTTTTTTTTTAACTTTATCTAGCAAAATTTCTTGACATTTTTAGAAAGGAGATTTCACAATTTCTTGTTTTCCCACATATTTGCATGACTTTGGCCATTTATATTGTAATCTGGTGATGAGAGAGTTGAAGACCTCTGCTAATGGCACCGTCTGTCCAAAAACCTCTGTTTCCAACATTTTCTCTTTTCTATTCCGATTATATTTTCTATTAGTGTCTTCACTATATATCCTATGCTTTCTGGAAAATATGCTTTTTCTTATGCTATTTCCTTCTCCCGGAAGGTCATTCCTAGTACCTCTTCTTACTGAAATAATTAAGACAAGGAATTTTCGATGAGGAGTGTAATAAAAGTGTTCATAAAGGAGCTCTTACATATGCTCTCATGTTCTCCGTTAATATACATTAGAGTCTACCCTGAGCGATAGCCATATATGGTTATACTTTATTTCCCCAATTAGAACATTCACTCTTTGAGAGCAAGAATAATGCTTTGTTTATATTTATTTCCTCTGTAGGGCACAAACAGGAATTTTTACATAAAAGGTACTTCAACAGATTTAAGTTTGATTATTATTTATTATACACCCCATATCAGTACATGTGTTATTCCTATTCCCCACAATAAGTATCAGAGATAAGTATTATTTTCCTTTTTTTGTAGAAGAGGTATGTATCTGAGGCAGATAAGATTAATAACTGAAATTAGGTTCACACCCTAGTTGGACTCCAATGTCCATGTGATTCTTCTGCCACAGCATTCTGATTCAATTAAATTTTAATTAGGTTTAGATAATCTCACTGGTCATAAAACACATAGAAGGAATATAATTGTGTTAGATATAAAGCAGCATTCTTCCATCACTGAGACTACTTTCTATCCTCTCTCTTTGCTCAAAAATGGGACATAGACTCCAAGTTTCTTGCTAAACTGATGGCTGTAGTACTTCTCTTCTCTCAAATAAGGTGACAATTCTCTGATTAGGACCTACTTGCAATAGCTAGCCATATTATACCTTGGAAATCTGAAGTGAAATTTGATGAAGATAAAGTATTTCCTTATGTCATAACCACAACGTCATCCTAGATCACTGAACGTACACATATTATGATCCAACTCTACTGGACTAGATCTACCCTTTGTGGAAGCAGCCGAAAAATAATATGCAACAACTATTGTTCACTGACAAGAAAAGTTGTTATTAAACATGGTAATAACAGAAAAAAAAATCCTTTAAAGCATAAATTAGCAGCCCATGTGTCAAAACCAATCAGTTGCTGTGTTTAGTTTGAATTAAACAGAGTTTTAAAGCTGTTGGACTTTGTAGCCAATATATAAAAGTTTGAAATTTCACACAAAAATTTAGATTTCTGGTTTCTTTTTAAAAATCGTAAAAGTTTGATCATACCAGATTAGCATTCCTACGTAAAAAATACCTTCTCAGGCTGAGTAGCAGCAGAGATGGCTGGCTGGTGCCTCCAGCTGTGGACCAGTGAGTCTGGAATATACAACACATGTGGAGTGATATAAAATATAGGAATATCAAGCTGGAAAGAACCTTGGCAAAATTAAGCCAACCTCTTAATTTAGAATAAGGAAACTGGACCACAAAGGTGATTATCACTTAAGGTCACATAGCTAGTTACACACAACAAGAATCTAGGTATTCAGACCACTCAGGCCACCAGCCTGTTTATTGACAAACTTTATAATGCTGTAAAGACCACTGATGAAATTACATTATTTGGTACTTAAAAAGTGAAGTGTATTTTAAAACACCTATCTGTTGTTCTCATGTTCCCTGACACCTCCCCTCTTCTCTATTTGCATTAGTAAATTGCCTTACTGAATGATAAATAAATCCTTTAAGGGATGACAATTTAATTGAATGACAATATGTCAATGTAGTTCTTAACATAGGATACTGTGTAATATCTGGCTTGTTTAAACAAAATCGTTGGTCCTATATTAACCTTACTATAAAAATACATCATTTTTATTCATTTATTCACCAAATATTTATTGAGCATAATATTTATTGGGAATAAAAAGCACAAATAAATCCTAATTATAAGTACCATCTATAACAGAATCTCCAACAGTGAATAATCTAAATATGTGTTCCTCCAAATCTAAAAGCAGACTTTCTTTATCCTAGTTCATAGAAAGTGTTCAACAAATAAAACACATATAACCCATGATTTTTAAAGCTCATTATTATTAATGGAAAATTAGAATCAGAGGCCTAAATAAGGCCACAAATCAATGAATCAAATGATAAAACAAATTTTCTGGAATTGGTAAAAATTATTAACTTTTAATGATCCCTATTCTAACTGATAATTTGCTTCTTTCTTTGAAGCTGAATTTTAAGATTTCTCTATGATTCAAGAATATTTATAGTGGATGGAAAGGTGCCCCATCACTCAACAAGTCACAGAGTAATTGTCTTCTAAATATGCATGTTGAATCAGAGACTTCACTGCAGTTGGTGGCAGATGTAGAAAGAATGAATATTTTTTTCCCTTTTTTTTCTCAGGAAACAGTCTTCTCTCTACAAGATTTAGCTCAATAAACATGTAGTGAACACTAACTATGAATCAGGCATTATATCTATCACTGGGAAGATAGTAACTAGGTAGTAACTGAAGAGTCAAGAGGATTTGGGATTCACTGTCATTAGCGTAGAGTTGATGGTAATAATCCTTAAAATAGATAACTTTCCATAGGAATGAATAACAGCAAGTTCTGTTTTCAGCAATAGGATTTGCTACATATTCCAGAAAAGTCTTTTACTACAAATCTTGAGAAATTCAGGAAAAAACAAATAGATTTCAACATGCATAGATGACCAAACAAGAAAGAGAAATTCACAGGTTGAAAGAGAGGAGGAGGAGGAAGAAGAAGAGGAGGAGAAAGAATAAATAAATCAAGATGTCTGTCTTCCTAGTTATAAGTACCATCTAAACTGCTTTAGAAAAACCAGTTTGCTTTAGAAAGGAAAAACAAGTTTTCTCTGGAAATTTATAATGACAAGCCTGCCCTCACATAGGTTAGGGACTTGAACATTTGTTACCCTTGCATGCTAGTAAACTGCAAGCAAAATTAAGTTTTAAATGCTTCTAGGTTATGAGCAGCTCCGGATACCTGACAGAAGAAAGCACAGAACCTGTCTAGAGAAACAATTCTCTTAACCTAGATTCCTCACAATCTCCATAAATTAATATTGGCCAAAGGAAGAATGTAATATAAAATTATCAAAAATATAAGTAAACAATGCACTAGTAACAAGAATCAGAAAAAACTAAGGTCTCTGATGTTGGAATAATAAGATATAAATTATCTTAAAATTTGCCTTAAAAGTTTTGGGGAAGAAGAGAGATTTAAAAATAAGCACATAGAACATGGTACTTACAAGAAATAACTGGGAGCATTTGGAGAAAAAAACTCAAAAAACTTTCATAAGTTAATAATATAAATTTTGAACTTCAAAATTCAATAAATTGGTTAAACAACAGATTAGGTACAGCTGAAGAGAGAATTAAAAACCTCTTAAGAGAGATCTGAAGAAACCAAAAATAATGCAGTACCCTAGAAATTTTTTTAAAAAGTATAAGAGACTTGGAGATTAGAAGGACACACATACATCTATTTGGATTTAACAAAGGACAAAATAAAGAAATGGAGGAGAATTGATATTTAAAAAATTAATTTGAATTTTTCAGACTCCCTGAAAGGCATGTATCTTCAATTTAGGAAGCACAAAATTAGTAAGAGTAAATAAAAGAATATCTTCATATTAGTACATGTTAATGCAATTTCACAACAAAAAGAAATCTAAAATGCAGCCAGAGAGAAAGAAAAAAATACATATGAATGGGTAACAGACTCAACAGATTCTCAACAGTAACATCAAAAAACAAAACAAAACACTGTAGAATAATATCTCATAAATGTTATCTATAGTTATACCCCTGCCTAAACTTTAATTCAAGAATGAGTAAAAATATATATATTTGAAAATAAAGAAAGAAAAGAAAAAGTTTACTACCAACATATTCTCATTAAAAGAAAATCTAAAGAATAGACTTTGTGACAAAAGAAACTCATCTCATGATGTAGGCCTGGTATTCATGAAAGACTGACTGGTAAGCAAATAAATTGGTCAATATGTAAGTATATATAAATGAACAAAGTCTGTAGAAAATGATAGCAATTTGAAAAAGATAAAACTAAAATATTGCACCAAAATAACATGTCAGAATATGTGAGATATTTACTGATAAAATTACAAAAATTCATTGAAAACCATTAAAAAACATTTAAATAAGTGAAAAAATATACCATATTCATGGATAGAAGATGTGATACCATATAGATGTCATTATCCCGCAAAATAACCTATATTCAACAAAATTCCAATTAAAGTGCTAAAAATGTTCTTTATTGGAACTTGGAAAACTGATTCTAAAATTAATATGAAAAAATAACCCAGATGCTCCTTAGGAAGAAAAGTATGTACGAGGAAAGTAGGGTGAGGTATTTGAAATAATGATACTTATTAGAAAACTAATAAGTTTTGAATCATATGAACTGACCTTATTATATGCCAAAAACAAATATTGATAACTTCTCAGGGTTCAACCTAATAATAAAGATTTAGTATGGTATTGGTTTAGAGAAAGATAAATAGATAAGCAAAATCCAGAATAGAGAGCATAGGAACAGACCCATGCATATATGGAAACTTGTCAGAACTGGCATTATAAATCATTGGGAGAAGAGAAATAAAGGATGCTATGATAATTAATGATCTGATAGGAAAGTAGAGTCAAATTAGATTTCTTAATGCCATAAATAAAATTAGCTCCAGGTGAATAAACCACATACTTATGAAAAGCAAATATTAAAACTGCTAGAAGAAAATAAAGGACAATTTCTTTACAAATATGTTTTCCTCTTCTACAGTAATAGAATTTTCAGATAGGCATATGTTTGTACAGAATAAAGACTACATTTTCTAATATCCTTTGCATGTAGGGTCATCTTGTGACAAAAGTTCTGGCCAATGAGGTGAAAGTAGAAATGTCTATAATGCAGTTTTGACAAATCTTGAAAGATAGCTGGTAGCTACATACATTGTCCCTCTTTTTCTTTTTCTACACTTTTGCCTGGAATATGGGTATACAAGAACTATACAGCATTATGAAGGTGGAGCAGAAAGCTGGAAGGAGCCTAGATCTCTAAGTACATCATGACATAAAACTTCTATACCTGCTGGAGATTGCCTACCCCAGATCTTTTACATGAGAATAAGCTTATCTTAATAATGACTCAAAAGTCATTGTTAATTTAGATCTCTATTCCTCACAGGGCAAACCTAATGCTGATTAAATCTCGTACAATTTGCAATGACATTTTCTCTCTCGTTATTTCAGAAAGACTACAAGAGAGAAAAACAGAATACATAGGAATAATCCTATAGGAACATCCACTTTTAACAGACTAAATGGGAAGAGGGAAGAGTCAAAGAGAAGAGAAGAAGCTATAAGTTTTATAAGTCTCAAATGCTGTGAAGTACAGAGAGTGAGGACTGCTCTGGACTTGTCTAGATTAGAAGGAGGTCACTGGTGACCTTAGAAGGCTGTCTCCAAAGAGTGACTAAGAAGCCAGTGAAGTAACATATCACTCAAGGGGTTATTGCCACTTGCTTGTTACTTGGAGGCCTTCCAGCTCTACACAAAATCAGCACACAAACATGTTTGGTGTTTCTGGGCTACAGGTGTAACTAGATGTACCTGAATCACCAAGATACAGAAATAGCCCCAATCTGAGTATGTCTTGATGTTTTTTTCCATAATCATGGCACACCCAGTAGGAACATGCCTGGTCTATTCTACCTGGTCACTAGGTTGGAGATTGTCAATTCAATTGGGGTTCGACCTATTTCTCTTTTTAATTATATGAAGAGGATTCTTTTTCCTCTTAGGTTTAGAAGGTAACTATTTTATGCCATGGAATGAATGACATAGATTGTTATTAGTAATATATTTTTAGATATGTCAACATGCAATAGAAAATGACAAATCTTCTAAAGATTTAACTAAAATGTGGGCCTGATAGGACACACCAATCTGTACGGAAGCCCTGACACCAGAATGAGGGGAGAAGTGAATGCAGGCTAGAACTTTGAACTTTGCAAAAAATGAGTGGACATTCCTTGACATACCCAAGGGAAGTGCTTTTAAGAAATGTGCACAAACTGAGAACACATATGCCAAAAGAAATTTTTTCCACAATAAATAGTAGTACAGAACAGATTTAAGAGATTTCGGTCATTATAACATATAATAGCTTATACTCATACATTCTTAAAGTATAATAAGAAGCGCACTTAAGTGGATAGAGTCACTAGTGTAGTTAACAAAAAGAAATAATCGGTGTTAGGTTTGATGAAGGAAAGCGCAACTATTACAAAGCAGGGGAGGTTTGTCTCCATAGGATGGTGACTGTTGGAAATGGGGGATTTGATTCCCCTAGTACCATAAGAGGGTGAGAATTGCTAAAATTTCCCTTAGGATTTTCTTCACTTTAAAGAAATTTTAGTACATCGAACATTTACAATGCACTCCTTCTCCCATTAGAATTGGTATAGCACCTAAACCTCAAACAGTTAAAATAACAAAGGTAAACTATGAAGCTGAAATGAGCATAAACACAAAAGACAATGAAAACTCAGTGGCTAAAGCAGATAAATAACTACCCTGCAGAATTAAAGTGGAGATGCCATCTATGAGGATGTCTAGGCCTATGGTTTATACACATTTTAATAAATTATCTAAGTTGCCTCACATATGTTGTCTAAAATGTATAAACCAAGATTTTTGCAGAAATTACATAGACTTTATCAACTATACAATCCACTTCATCCTATCTCATCTCCATGTTCACTGCATAGGCTAAAATTCTTATCTTTTTTGAAGGGAGAGGGAAAATATGAAGGGGACAGCAAAGGCAAAAGAGAAAACAGAAGTTAAAAGGCCCTTTTCTGAAGCAGGAATGGGAGTTGGTGGGCTCCTGGATACCTAGCGTTCTCTGAATACAATCTCCTTGATTTGGGCCAGTTAGAATGGCCACAATTTATCATGAGGTTCTTGGAATCTCTGTCACTATCTCTAGAAGACCTAGGCAGCTGCAAGACCCAGTATTGTTCTCCCTGGATACTTAAGCTGTGAGGTACACATGTCGGCATGCGCTCCATGGGGAGCCAGACTGTAGTGATGCTCTAGCCAGCCTTGGTTTCTGCAGGTCGATGCATTGAATTCCCATTGGCTAGATGTGCAAGCTCACTCAGGACATTTCATTAACTTCAGGAAAACAGACCTTGCATTTTCCTGATTTAAAGTTTTCAAGTTTTTGCACTAGTGTATGTTGGAGATTTATTCTTTCCTTCTTCTCTAGTCTATCTTTCGTCTATGGCACTAATCTAGGACGAAGATGACTAAGACACAATGAATTCTCACTTATGTGAAATTTGAAAACAGATTCTGAATGCCTTTGCAAAATGTCCCAGTACAATGAATTATACTTAGGAACTGTATTACAATTTTTCCTGGAATATGTTTAAAAGCTCAATGCTGGCTGGAAGACCCCTTTATTTTTAAAATACCCTTTTCTGTGTTCTTTTTTCCTCCAGTTTCTTTTACAGATTCTTTTTAGAAGGTGTTAAATTGCAAAACTTCAAGACGTTAAAGCTCAGTACATGTGGAGGTTATATCTGGTATGTTAGATATTATCTTGTTTAGATTTTTCATTTACCAGCTAGACTGTAAACACAGCATGGAAAGCCATATTTTATATCATTTGTATATATGCTCACTGAATGTAGTGTTTTGATAGCCAATGCTTCATTTATGACTTAATAGGTACTTATAACATTCATTGGTGATTGTATTTGAGTTAAATATTTGCTCACCCAAAAGAGGAAGAAATACAAAGAAATATAAAACATGGCTCCTATCCTCAGTTCTCTTAACTTTTACTGAGTTGAATTGAACTCTCCTTTCTAAGGATGATGGACATATTTAGTGTCTTACTTTTTGACTTTTTTTGGCCTTTTTAGTCACAACTCACAGACACTTAGTAAATACATATTGATTTACCAAGTGGAAAACAGTCCATCTTCTCTATCTAAATCTTGCCCATCTTCTTAGGTCAATTTAAGTCCTTTTAAACTCCACAAAGTCACCTCTGGGAGTTCTATCCACAGGGTCCTTCTTTTCACTGAATTTTTTTCTTATTAATTGTAATATCCAACCATTTTCTGAGACGCTCTTGTATTCTTATTTAACCTTTATTATTAGGATAATTAAAAATAATGGCTACTCACAGAATCTGCATAGACATTTTTCCAAGGAAGACATACAGATGGCCAATAGGCATATGAAAAGATGTTCAACACCACTAATTATTAGAAAAATGCAAATCAAAACCACAGTGAAATATCACCTCACATCTGTTAGAATGGCTATTATCAAAATGACAAGAAATAAGAAGTGTCGAAGAGGATGTGGAAAAAAAGGAACCCTTTTTTCTGTTCATTAGACTAAAAATTGGTGCAGCCACAATGAAATACAGTATGAAGATTCATTAAAAAGTTAAGAATAAAATGACCATATGATCCAGCAATTCCTCTTCTGGGTATTTATCCATAGAATACAAAAACTAATTCAAAAAGATATATGTACTCTTACATTCATTGCAGCATTATTTACAATAGCCAAGATATGAAAACAACTTAAGTGTTCATTGATGGATGATTGGATAAAAAAGAGATATGGCACACACACATACACTGGAATACCACACAGCAATAAAAAAAGATGAAAAATTGACATTAGCAACAACATGGATGGATCTTGTGGGTATTATGCTAAGTGAAATAAGTCAGACAGAAAAAGACAAAATAACATGATTTCACAAATGTGTATAATATAAACAAAAAAAGTAACAAATGAACTAACAAAATAAATTAAAAAACCCAAACTCATGGATACAGACAATAGAATGATAGTTACCAGAGGGAAAGGGGGTTGGAGGAGAGCAAACTGGGTAAAGGTGATCGAATATATGCTAATGAAAGGAAACTGGATGTTTAATGATGAGCATGCAATACAGATATCAAACTATGTTGTACACTTGAAATTTATATAATGTTATTAATCAATTTACCTCAATAAAATAATAATAATAATGACCATTAAGTTAATTTCTGATACCTTTGTATATTCCCAGCACTTCTTGCTCTTTGTTCTGGTAACATACCCTACTCCGATGGCAACAGAGCAGGTGTGGTGGGTGACACAAGTTGATCCAGTTCAAGTTCTTCCCTGTGGGCAGGGTCAAACTCTATCTGAGACATCTAATAGTGAGAATGTAAGCAAGGGGCAGCTTCCCCCAGCCAGGTCACCCAACATAAGGAGGAACTGGTCTGAACCAAAAAATTGACACCCAGAAAAGAGAAGAGACAAAAGACCTAACAGACGCTGAAAATTTCTAAGGTCCTGGATCCAACTGTCCCTGAGGCAAATTTCATCCCAATCATTTCCAGGGTTGGTTATATCAGCCAATAAATTTGTTTTGTTTTGTTTTGTTTTGTTTCGTTTTGTTTTGTTTGTAGACTAATTTGAGTTTGTCATTTGCAGAGTCTCGACGAGTCCGCGACAGGTTTCTTGAGGAAGTCATGTCTTTGTGAGTTTAGTTTTACTGTTTTTGCACCTCCCACTGCACCTAGCACAAAGTGCACCCTGCAAAGAATAGAAACTCAATCAACTGTTGTCAAAGTAATTATTCTTTAAATTTCCAGTAAAATTCTGAAATATTATTTAAGATACTACAAATGTTAACAAAATGATTATGTGTAGGTTGTGTAGGTATCGTGAGCAAGAGTCTCAAGAGATATTACTATTTTGGTTAAGTCACCTGTTTTCAGGAACAAAATGCTCATATTTCACCCTGTTGCAAACATATTCCTTGTCATTAACAGGCCACTGTTAATGGTGAGCATGCAATATCATATCACTTATACTTTATCATAGTGGAAAGTGCTTGATATAAATGCATTCAGATGTTGATTTTTTTTATTACATGTTATGGTACTGATGATCATATAACAACAAATTTTATATGTGTGTGTGTGTGTGTGTGTGTGTGTACTCATACACACATACATACATATGCACAGTGAGTGTGTTTTAAGTATGCATGTATATGTATTGCTCTAACCAACTTCCTGGAAAGTTCATTTTTTTCACTTAGAAAACCTAGGTGTAAATATAACCAAGTAAAAGTTTGCTCCACAGTCTCTTTAACGGTCTCCTTTCCATGAATTCTGTGTGCAACTTATTCATGAATAAGGAAAATATCAGATTTTCTTTTAACTTGTCTTGATTTCCTTGAAGACTCTGGCACACAGCAGGAGATTAAAATAACCTGGCATTGCTGGCGACTTTGCCCACAAATACCAAGGAATAAATATTAGAATGATGGATTCTCTTTCCCTTGTCAACTATGAATGTGTTCCATCCAAGGGCAAGGTCTAGAGAGTAATTCAAAAATAAACAAATAGAACCAAAGAGTAACTTTATTCTTTTATTCAAAGTTCACTAAAATACAAGAACAAATTGTAAAAGCACACATACCACTCAGCACCAATATAACAACACTCTTTCTACTGATAATCTCCAAAGCATTTGTTTCTGCAACCAAAAAGCAGAGATATACACACATGCATTCTTACCACATTTACCCAGGCCTCATAGCATCATGCCCCGAATATTCTCCTTGCTAGGAAGACAAAAATGGGCAGAGGCAAACTAATGTGACTACATCCAACCACTAACTGAGTCGATGACTCTTTCGTCAGCAGTTTTCATTCGCACACTAGTAACCGCTGCACATCCCAATCTTCCTCTTCGAGGGCCCAATTGCTTGGGCTAGTGTAGAGTCTGGTAAAAATGTGATGCAAAACTAAACAAAACTGGCCAACATTCCCTACCCAATATCTTGTAATTGCTTTGGTTATAAAGTATTGGATACTTATGTTTTCACATCCTCCAAATCTAACACATAAAAACCACACTGACCAGTGACATGGTCTAGAGAAGCCTTGAGAAAATTTTATTTATTTCCCACCACCTTCTGTGACTTCTTTCATTTATGTGTTTTCCTGTTTGCTTTTTGAGGGGTAAGGGGAGTTTTGAGCCAAAATAGTGACTTCATTAAACATCTCCTGGGTCTTCGAAATCTCCTCAGTAAATATTAAACAAACTCTCTGGAGCTCTGTTGCTGCTGCCTAGGCAGGCAGCAAGCCCCGACCTGCGTGAGTAGCCTTGTTTGGATGTCTGTACATGTTTGCTTTCCATCAGTTCAGACTCACTGTGGAACAGAGCGGGATCTCTAAACTCTGAGACCTTGCTGCTGATGCTGCCCAGAAGGTAAGGCATTAGGGAGTAGACCAATATTTGTCTCCTCCTAAAGTCACTCGATGACACTCAGCTCTCCTCCAATAGTGAGAAGTTTTTGTTCGAATCTTCTGAAGTCAGTAGACCAAACCCTCAGAGCCCAGTTCTTCCCAGTTAGAGCTTCTGACTCCCCCAGGCTCTGCCCACTTCTTTCATAGAGGACCTTGGGATAATACCAAGAGCGCACTGATCAGCAAGCAGAGGTTAGTTTAGTATTTATGCCCCATTCTGGATGTACATATAAAGGCTGGATTTAGCTTCTATTTTTAAGATAAAGGAGGAAGTAGGGATGAGAATGGAATATAACAAAAAACAGTAGCTCTGATTTTTGGCAATATCTTTTTTTTTTAAGCTTTGGAATAAAAAGTCTCATCTTTAATCTCCACTGTTGAGAGATATGACACTAGGCATGTTGTGAAAAGCTTTAAATGCTGGTAATAGTTTTTGTTAATTTTTCAATGGGACAGAAATCGGTGTCTACATATTTCCCTTTGCAATGATCATGTGATTCTAATTAAGCTTATTTTCCAAATAATTAGTCAGAGGTCAGGTGGAATAAAAGGCCAGGTTTACCCTCTTAGGATTTACGGAATGGTTAAGTCCTATACATCAGTGCATTCTTCTTGCTATGGATATAGCTCATAGGGCATGCAGAGGTTACCTTATATCCAGCTGGGAATTTCCCCAAAGGCCTAGACATTTTCTTTAACTTGCCCCTCTGGTATTTTACACAGCAAGGCAGTACCCATGCATGAAATACATTCAGGCAACATGAAAGACAGCAATCTTTTCTCCTTGATCATAGAATAGGCATGCCTGGTTAATGGCAGAATTTAAATCATTAAGCCATTTAGAAGTTGATATTACCAAAAATCAGGGGTATATTCTATAAACAAGGTGAAGACATAGGACCAGAGATCCAAAACATAAATATACATACATGGTCATAGAAGTTAAAAAACTGTCACTTTAGCTATACAAAGCAAGAACGGAGTGACTAATCTGCTCCTAAGGAGGTCAGTTATATTTTAATGTCTGTATCGAATACCTACATTACTGCAGGTATTTCATTCATGCCCATTTAGGAGAGTCATTGTTGATAACATTAATATTTTTCTAGGCAATAAAAGAAAGTTTTGATAAATTCTAAGACATAGATCTTTCAAACACTATCTGTTTGAGAGAACCCAGAAATTATGATAATATCTAAAATTGCTCAGACGCTATTTCAATAATAGACAAGCTAATTCAGTTTAAAAGTCTAAACTGATAGCTCCATGTAAACACAGGGGGAAAAGATGTTTAGGTACTAAAAAGAGCAATTCGAAGTTTTATACATAAAATTTTAAGTATATATATACATATATAATTTTTTGCTTGTGAGAATAAGAACTACAATTATTCAAAGGAACATACTTTATAAAAGACAGGCTAGATGGGACAATCTAATAATTTCTCTGAGTATATCAACTAAGCATCAATTCCCCTCTATCTCAAATAATGAGTTCTTGTTAAATTCATAAAAGATACATCACAGAAATTATAAAAGTTTATGTTGAGATAAATAGGTTACATAATTAGAGGCTTATCATAATTCTGATAACACCAAGCCACTCTGTATATCACAGGATTCCTGAGCTTTGTCAATTCACTTTCTCCATTGGCCCCCAATAGCCTTTCTTCCAGTGACTCTTCTATGTTCTATTGAACATATCTTTTTCCCTGATATTCAGCCTATGCCTTTGTATGTCTACTTTCACTGCTTCATTTCTCCATTGGACTATCCTCAGGGAGAGGAATTGCATGCACACAACTTTCTCTTTCTTTAAAAACATATCACAACTGGGTGATTTTTCATCATCATTTTCCCCAGATGGCTAGCACTAACTGCCTTAGCCAAATCTCATCCCCCCACCAGCTTCTCCAACATCCTGTACCATTATTATACATGTAGTACAAGGGGGAATTTTAAGGACGACAGTGAGTATGCTGCAACCAGTTATTCACTTAGGCACCACATGAATCTCAACACCATTTTGTAGATAAAAATCAATGGGACCCACTGATAAGCCTCAAGTTATAGAGTTTAACAATTGAGGACTCTGAAATAAACTACTCTCAATGTGGTTTTCCAGAAATTCATTAGATAACGTCACATTTTCAAAATCTGCCTTTGTTTCTTTGTGGATGTGTTTTGTAGAATTTAAAACACTGAGAAACTTAAATGTTGGTATAAAAAAAATCAGTTAAAATGGTGACTTAAAATCTAAATAATAAACGAACTAGTGATATGGTTACTATGTTGCTCCAGTTTTGTTTTTGTTTTTGTTTTAAATAGACTTTTGGTTCTTGCACACTCAGTTCCCATTTTTTTTCATTTCAGGCAACTAGTTCAGGAAGATATTTTTAACTTTAGGCATCTTTTTCTATTAGTTTTATTTTATGATTCAATTATTAGTGGAATGGTCATAAGAATCTTTGATTGTACATATAAATACAACCATATACTATAATTTAATAGAATCTTTAAATTTATAATAAAAAATTATGATACAAAATTTATAGGGTTATTCTTTGAGAAGTTATGATATTTTAGATATATTACTTATAGGTAAAACTATAGTGTCTTCATTTTATGAAGAAATATGATCTATATATATTAAAATAACATTATATTAATGTACTATAGAGGCCTTAGATTACTAGACCTCTGCTAATGGGAACAAAGGAAGATTCAAGTCCAGATTAAAATGTCAATGGGAATTCCATTTTACCAAATTCCATACTACTGAGGACTGCCTTATATCAAGGCCTCCTAAATTCCTGATGGGAAATTGTCTCAATCTAACTTTCTTTTCCTTTAATTTGCAAGTGAAGAAACCTTGTTTGTTCATACCACCAATCATTCATTTTAGTTTACTTACTTTGGGAGAAAAACAGTGCTGTAGCAGAATGGCTAGCGTGCCTGCCTTCCACAGCATCTGACAATAAATTGTGTGTGTATGTGTGTATACATACATATGTATGTATATATCTTGAACTGAAGAGCTCAGAATTGAGAAAACTCTCCTATAATGACAGATCAAGAATGAATGGGGCCAGATCATAATTTTAGGGATGGAGATGGGCAGACCAACACTACTGGCCCCACCGGAATTACCTTTAATTGGTATCACAGGGTATAATGAACCCACTGAAAACATACACACCACAAACATGTTTCAAAAAGTAATTATTCCACACACACACAAAAAAACCTCATAAATATAAATATTGAAGAGTGTTCTTTTTTCCCTTTGATCCTCCTTTCTTCCTCAATCTAGGAGTATATGATAAGTATATTGTATATTCTCTATGCTACTCTTAATTGAGCTCTTTTTCTGGTCTCACGTTTGTCTCCATATTTCCATGGCTAACAAATTAGTCCCACTCTCTATAGCTTCGAGGTGTAATGCTATGAAACCTTCTAATTTTTCCATCTCTTTTTCCTAGTTTGTCAACTTGATTTTCTTCTAGCACTTTCTTCACCTGCCTAAAAAGTAACCCTCATATTTCAGATGGTCGTTCTAACCTTCCAGGTGGGAATCATTCTTGATATCTACAAATACACCTGCGAGTTCTGGGTTATTTAGACTGGTGTAGAGCACTACTTGACTAGAAACTAGAACATCAGAAACTATTCTAACATGTTAAATACCAAGGTCCTAATCATGGCCTGGGTTCAAGGCCACATTATAAGTAAATATTTGGGAATTTTCTAGTTGGGCTTTATCTGTGTGGAATAAAGAATAGGCGATACCCCTTATACTAACAAAGACAGTAGTTTCTCTGACATAGTAGTTATTCAGGTAATCTTTTCTTCAGGTCCCAAAGCACAGATCAGCTGTATCAACAGTGTTTCTTCCTCTCCACCTTGGGATCTTTACAGTCAGGACTTTTTTTTTTTTTTAAAGAAATAGAAATGATGGGGCTACTATTTAGCCAAATGCCATTTGAGTGGTAAAGAAGTATTGAGATGTTAGAGGTTTACATTCTTCTGACGTAAATTGCTGTCTTTCAGTGAAGCAATGAGACTCAGTTGAAATAGTTGATTCAGTTCTTAGTTCCCTTTTCTTTATATATATATATATATATATATATATATATATATATATATATTTTTTTTTTTTTTTTTTAAAAAGCTCTATTACAATCATACCTTTAAACAGCTAATCTAGATTTCATCTCTTGTTGAAGTTCTTCTCCAGCCAACGCCGGACTTCTTGAAGGTTGTAGAAAAAGGGGCCCTTTCCTCCCAGATAAGCAATTTTCTGTCTCTGCACAATACACACACGTTCAAAGGCTACTCCATAAGCTACGTTGGCATTATTGTCCATGCGGTCAGCCACAACTCGGCACTGGGGCGGCAAGGAGAAACGCTCCAGAAGCTGGTGGGCTGCTGCACATCGGTCTTCCTGGTTCTGGTGTTTCTTCACCTCAAAGGACAAAGAAGAATCCCCAGGCACTGCCCAACCATCTGAAGGATGAGCCTCATCAATGTAGACCAACAGGAAGTCAGCCACTGATGAGAACTCTTCTACTAGTTTGCTGAAAGCTGGCAGCTGGTTAGTAAAAGGAGGTCAAGTGGCTGAGCCAAAGTTGACCACTAGCGGGCGCTCAGGATTGGCAAAGTCAAGAAGGTGGCACTCAGTTCCATCAGTTATCTTCTGAGTACCATTTTCAGTGTTGTTGCCTCCTTCAGGACTGGAGACACGTACCACGCTGGAATTGGGGGCATCTTCACCCAACTTTACCTTTGGTGAATAAAAGAAAGAGGGAGAGAATACCACATGAAACACATTGTCACCTCAAATTCACTCTGTATAAGAACAATTGGCTCTAATAAAATGTGATATTTCCTTCAGAGGATGTAGTGAACATATATTGATTTGAGTAAAGATACATCATGGCAGGTAATGTAAAGAATGGCCCTAAAGAGAATAAAAGTCTTTTTTATTCTGTATAGTCACCGAAGGTAATTATTTTTATCATTGAAGGCACTGCAGTTAACTCTCTTTGTAATTAAGTTGAGGCTGGTATTCTTCACTATCCTTACTTCGCTGTCAATGCTTAGTACACATTATATAACAAATGATTAATTGACTTCATTTTAAAAGTTAAATGGTCTACTTTAAGACAAATTATCAGAGTCTTGAGACATAGTACCTCATTCTGAATTGCCACTTCTAAATTCTAAAATACTCAGCAAAGACCTTTATTTTCTAGCACGATGCTAAGTCATTTAATCTCAATCAAGACACAGCGATACCACCAGTCTCTATTCCTGGCCAGAGCTAAAAAATCTGGAGTCCACCATGTATAAAAAGGGCTAGTCCCACTCGACCTCTTCAGCACTTCAACTTTCCAAAGTGTAAAATGGTGATAATAATACCTGTCTTCCTTATATGGGTCTAGGTGGATAATGCAAAGAAAATAGCTCTTCGTACATGATAAATCACTATGTGGGTATAGGTTGCCATTATTAGAGGCCAACCAAACATGTAAATCAGAATGCCATCTTTCCTGGGCAAGTCTATGTTTAAATATAAAAAATTATCCTTAGAAGGGATTTGAGCTCTCCTCAGTATGACCCCTTTCCTCGAGATTTTTATAGCTCCTGCTTACTTTGGGTTCTTATGACGAGAACTTCATCATTTCCACTAAACCAAAGAACAAAAACAAAGTTTTTCCAGAATTCTACTTTTAATTTCTCACTTTTCATATGGGTTTTGTTTTTTAGTTTCCCACTTTCTATCTGGGAAGTCACACACCATTTACTTTTCTATCACATATTTTATTAACAAGCTCCTCTGAATTATAAAATACCCAGACAGAAGAGGTATAGAAGAAAATTGTTCCATGTTCCCCCTTTGCAAGTGGTTTCAAATAGTTGAACACAGACTGAAAGAAAGTTTGCTGGTCTTTGGATCTGTAAATTGATAATAAAAAGCAGGCAACATAAAAGAGCCAATTACTTCAGTTTGAATTAATACAGCTATATCTTCTCCTAGAATTGTTTAATCAAAGCCAATGACATTAGGGACACCTTACAGAAGTGCAATTGATTTTTACACACTATCCTTAATATTATAAAACACTTCCAACTTGATCGATTTATTCCCTCATATAAATACAGCCACATATAACACTGTTGTTAATTGAAGTCACTTAGAAGTGAATTGTTAAAGACTCACCAGTCTAAATTCACCAATCCAAAACAAGCACTGAGGGGCTTTTCCTCAGAAACTTGTGTCTGATGTTAATGCATAACTCATTTTAACTATAGAGAAAGAATTTAAAAAGTCCTTTCTCTCCCTTCTGAAAAATCTTAGCAGAGCAGGTTAGAAATAAGTACTATTAGTTTTCTAAAAGAAGTCTTAGAATAACATTCTTCTTTCTTAGGAAAGGAAGCTGTTGGTGTGATTTAAATAGGTACATTTGTTTTCAGTCACCATCAGGGAAAAAGGTTATTTATTTATATTAATTTTCTCAGTTAATTTGCAAGTGACACTAGATGAAGAAACCCCAATAAGTCCCCTTTGGATGGATTATTTTATAGAAACCACACTTGTCTCTGGGGTATTAAAATATACTTAAAATTAAAAGATATACATTTTAAAGATATTATAAACCTTTTAATCTGTGGATCCTTTTTGTACTTCTTTGTAGATTTAGGCGGTAGGTAGCATTACAATCACTTTTGCATTAGCTCTTTCCCACTTAAAATAGCAGTTATGATTCTAGGAAGGCTGCTTTTAATGATGTGCTCGTGCTGTATTCGCCAACATATTGTAACATAAAGATCTGAATGTATTCAAATCACTCTGAATCCATTAGTTGTTGTGCTTCTTGTTAAGTGAGCAGCCAGCCCATATAGGAGAGGAATCACCTCTGGACTATAGACCTGTAGGTTCTTTGTAGGCAAAACATTCATCTGCTTTTTGTAGTCATTTTTAAGACCAACAAACAATTGCGTGGTTTTGTTCAATGGGCCTCTGACACCCCTGGCTCTCACCCAAGCAGAACTGGTGATCCTTGCATTATTCTTTATTATTCAACTGAATAATCTAATCTGATGCTCCTGTTACCTGTAGTTAATTTTCTTAGAAAGTTAAAGCACCTTCTCCTTTTTCTTAGTGACAATATATAATTCAGCTACACAATTCTTTCCAAAATACAGACATGCTAGTTTACCTTAGAAATTTTAGAACAAGTACAAAAACTACAATACCTTCACTCAAAAATTAAGAAAGTTAGCATATATATAATGTTCTATATTATGTATTTGCATTGGCATTTTGTTAAGCTGAGATATATATATATATATATAATATATATTAAGTTTTATTGAATGAATTATTGAATGAAAGTTGTTATAATCCTAGGTAGGGTCAGTGAAGAATCTTACACTTAATAATAACCTTGATCTGCAACAAATATAATCATATTTGGGAAATGAATGAGCTCACTGAGACAGATAATTGAGAAACGTGAATCCTGGAAGCCTGCTGCAGAGTATTGCATAATCAACACCTAATGCTGTTGATCTGTTCTTAATTATCTCAGATAGTGCATAAAATGGTTAGTGCCTCAAATGAAAGTAGCCAATCCTTCTTATTTTTTGAGCATCAGTGTGACCTTACTGCAGATTACGATGTTATAAACAAATACCTTGTTCGTGAGGATGACCAGGTAAGAGAAATGCATAGGTAAAATCAATGCTATCAATAATACCATGAGGGAAAAACACACACCCATGATTTGTAAATACAAATACGAGGTGATCGGTAGCCTACTTTTATAAGCTTCATACACTCATAAAATTTATCCATCTCGGCTGAAACCTACTAATGGAGGGTGCTTTAGCAATAAAAAGAAAAAAGTTTTAGAAATTTTAAAAATGAAAGTTTGCTTTAAGCTAAAAAAATCTTTTAGAAGGACACTGTTGTTCACGTCTCATTTTCCCATTAGAGCACCATGAAAATTAAATTCTTATTATGACATAGTTTCAAATGGAGAATTTCTTGGTTTGCTTGGTTTTGCACCATGCTGAGATGGAATGGGAGAATCACCATTGTCTTCAATGATGGAAGATTCTTTGCTTTCCCCAGGAGCAAAGCATTCCTTGACAAAGAGCCAAAAGGAGGAAAAAAATAAAGTTGGTCCCATAATAACAACATTTAGGCTGCAGGAAAGAAGCTCAACAAAAACAAGTTATCCCCTGGTACTCCCAAACTTTGTTTTAATTTCCCACAGTGGCACAGAAAGTCTCCTGGCCACAAGTTACCTATCATCTTAATTTCTCCTTCTTAGAGGGTTTGTGTTTAGTTTTTGTCCTTAATGAGACGTATTTGCCAAAGAGGCATTCAAAAGGCATTTTTTACTCTTGCGGAAGAGTAATTAGGTCGGTACCTCTTTCCCTGCCAGCATTAGTCGCTCTAAAGAGAACCCTGCCCAGTATTTAATGCCCAAACACAAGAAGCATCATTTCCACTAATTGGTCTTGAAGTTCCGATGTTCCCAAAGGGTCCCTTTATTTTGCAATGATCAGAAAGGACATACGTAAAATGCAATATCGTCATCACTGACTTTTATCCTTTATCTGCACTATTACAGTTGTCCTTTCTTACGTTTTTGTAATCAAGATCAACACAACACCAACAAGGGAGCTAAACAAAGGGTTTGCATTTTTTACAACAGGGGACATCTCTGGGCCAAGCTCAAATGCTGTGATAGTCATATTTATAAATATGAACAAGAGCGTAAATATATGGTGTATTTATAAATTTGATTCCCTTGACGATGGGATTCCTTTTACTGCCAGGGTTCAGTGCATGGGGAAAGGATAATGCTGCTTTCGCATGTGGACTGTGAAATGCAGAGCAAGGGAATAAAAGAAAGGACTATTCATCAAGTATAAGCTGGAAATAGAGCATATACTATTAACCTTGTTTTTTCTTTTTCTTTTTCTTTTTTTCTTTTTTCCTTCTTCTGAAAAAGGCTTCTGCACAAATATCACCTACTCTCCTGATAGAAAGTAAAGCAAATGATAAAAATGGAGGGGGTGAGGGAGGCACGATCTTAACCCCTCCATTTTTACACATCTTTCTTCCTATCCAAAGCCCTGGAGTGGCTTTATTCACTATCAGGAAATTTCAAATTCTTTGACATAGTGATCAGGCTACATCAATGTCCTTATAAATAGCCAAACAATTATTAAGCAGTAATTTAACCATTTATATTCAAATTGGCCAAATAAATCAGAGCTGACTAATAAGCTACTTACTCTTTCCACTGAATTCAATTCCCTTTTGGCCATTCTCTTTTTGGTTCCTACCTTGAAAATATAGCTCTGAACTCTATCATTTCTCACTGTTTTATGCAAGTGATGGACAAGCTCTGGCTGTGGCCTTCTTTGTGTTCTTTGAAAATGTTTCTCTCTTAAAAGAGCCATTTTCCATTGTAGAAACTAGTGTCAAAAGGCTTGAGGTGAATAAAGAGGAGGAGGAGAATGTTAAAGAGACCCTTTCAAAACCAAAATTATATGTTCAAATGAATATGTTTTCTGTGCCACTGCAATATTAACCATGCGGAAGCTGAACTGCTTGTCAGCATCTATACTGTGTGTTTACTTTTACACTTCATTTAGGTAGAAGCTAGACTCCCGGGCAGGGCAGTGTGCTTATTGGTTGCATTTTTGAGTCTCTGAGCACCAGGACAAGGATGTAGTGTTAGATGCAATGACACTGACTAGGGAAACTTAAATAACAAATATCTATTATTCATCTCAGTCTCTCGCAAGTTTCTGTAGACTTACTTTTTCATCAAAACAGTGCATGGAACTCCCTCTCACCGAACCCAAATTATCTTTAAAAGCTTCCTTACAAAGTTTATTTTAAATCCAATTCAACAGTTTAATGAAGAAGAGGTTTTTGTTTTATATTCTGTTTTAATATCTTTGTTATCTCTTGTAGGAGCCAAACACAGGTATAACAACACTTTTACTGCACTTTCTCTAAATATCTACCCAAGTATCTGACATTCAACAATGAGGAGAATTAAAGATGACCTGACTAATCGTATCATATATGCATATACTCCTCTTCCTGGAAAACTCTATTTCTGGGGACAGCAGCCTCAAAATAATGCAAGTCAGGATTGTCAAATACTGTGATGCCATCTCAAACAGAACCTCCTCCAATGTGTCCCTAGAAATGGCTATACCCAGAGATAGTGGCTCAGATGACAACAGCATTCAGGGAAGTGATTCAACCTGTTTCAGAGATTCTGAATGACCCATTTGAGGGCATCTGAGCCACCACAGCCCCCACCACTCTGGCCACGGAGACAGGAGAGCTAAATTCAGGGCAAGCTGTGTTTGCAATGTTTCCATTTACTACATACCCAGACCAGTCTTGTCTCTGGACATGTGGGTTCTCGGGTTGCTTCTTCCCATGGCAGCTATTATATAGATCATTAAAAGCAAATTTAATGACATCAGTTGTGAACTTGGTCACTAATCAAATCAGTAGACAGAAACAATACAGGAGAAAAATATACAAACCACATAACGCACACACGCACACACAGGCACACACACGCACCCAAACAAACCCTAAAAAACAAATCACTCATCCTTCTCAATTTCCTGGAATAGGAATAACAAAATATTGCGACACAATGGAACACTATACGTTAGTGAAAAAAATAATGAAGTTTATTACAGAGGCATTTGTTTGTTTTTCCCTTTTAATTTTTAATAAGCTGCTTAATAGGAGAAGCAACCTCACTTAATTTTTGTGGGTAACATCACAGCTCCTGTATTTTATGTGAGAGATATTTATATAAGTATATATGCCTATAAGTAAAGTTCTCCCAAGCAGTGACTTTTTTCATACGCTTTTTTTTTTTTTGTCTTCAAAAAAGTAAGAGTTTAATATGCTGAGATCAAACCACTGACATTGCCATGTTATCACCTAAGATTTATAAAATACCAATGTAAATGATGGAACTTCTTAATCAATAATATGCCTGACATACCTGTGCACTGCCCGGCCTCCTCCAAACTCTCTACTCCCAAAACATAAAAACTTTGCATTCGGTGTATACATTTGTGGAAATGAAATGATCACATCAACATCTCCTCACCACATCTCCCATTGGCCTCACATGTATAATATAAATGAGTTTTACTATTAGAACTTTGAGCATTATTTTGTATTATTATAAAAGAATTTTCACTTACTAACCAGAGCTCTAAGTATCCTGTCTTTAGAAAAAATGCAAACCTTCTGCAGGTTACTCTCAATAATAAGACACATATTGGAGTAAAACTTCCTTAATTCACAGTGGATATTTTCTTATTGAACATTTGTTTGATTTTCAATGGAACAAACTTACTCTGGATTCTTTGTGACTAGAAGTTACTTTTTTTTCCTTTCCTAGTACATAGATTTAGTTTTCTAGTGTTTGTTTATGAGGAACTCATTCCCTTCCTCCTCTTTTGTTCTGAATTTCTTCTCTGTTTCCGAGATGCTGAAGTTTACCACTTCCTTGGCTTCCATATTCCCTTCAAATTCCCTCTCCAAGCATCTTGGACAAAGTCTCCCAATACTATTAAGGAAAAGCAACATCGTCTGCTTTGATGGCACCTTTTGCCAACTGAGTCAATTCTTCTTGCTCAGGGACCTTCAGGAGGCATAAGGGGAAGGGACTAAGGACCAATGACAAAATGTTCCAAGCAGCAAAAAGGCTGGAATGCCAGCATTCTTCACTTAGAAACAACTCTCTCTGGCTTTGAGGACACCGCTTCTGCAGGTAAGTGAGGTCACTACTCCAGCGCTCAAGGCACATGCTGTAACAGCTTTGAAATTTTAAGGAACCTAGACCTATCTGCTCTTTCTAAAACAACTTATTTTACTTTTGAGAAAGAAAGCAAATATATTTCTTTTACAAAGACTGGATTTCCAACTGCCAGCTCTCAGATCTTTCTTATGCAAGCTGATACCCAGTAACTCAGGACTCAGCACCTGATAATCACTTCAAAAGGGTTCAAATCAGAATCGGTGTTGAGGATGCTGCTGCACACAAGCTTGCTGACATTAACTCTAACCTCTACCAGCAATGATGCAGATACTATGCCAAATCACACCTGCCATGACCATTTGGTTAAGTTTTGTCAACTCTCTAAGAGTTTTGAGTAGCATTTTCTTTCTTTTTTTTTCTTGCTTTTCAGTGCCCACCTATTGAACTGTCCTTCCTAATGCACCTCACATAGCATCTCATCAAACAAAACATCAAAATCCCAGTTTATCACAAGAGCAGATTAAATGCAGCAGTCTTTGCTCTCCCAACATTTTCAGACTTTTCCCAAAGTTACTGTGCCTGCACAAATATCCTCTACTCCAAAATTGCAGCAAGCCAGTAATGTTTCTTATTAGAAAGGCTCCTAATTAGGTCATGCGAAGTCATTATGGCTTGCTACCCTGTCACCCCCAAATCTAACTTGGGTGACAGGTGAAGAAAGTAAAAGCAGGAGCTCACTTGAGCATATCCACGAGGCTCCCAAATAGGGCTCCAGAGCAGCCACTCCAGACCCACTCCGGTGCTCCTAGGGGCCTGGAGTCCCAAACATTCCAGCCCCTGCCCCTGCTGACCTACGGAGAAGCCCCTCTGAGCGCAGCTCACCTGTTTGTAGGCATCGAGGAGGAAGCTCTTCCAGATGCAACGCATTCCCTCTGAGGTCAGCATGCGCCTCCACTCCCCACGAGTGGACTTGGAGCGGCTCAAGAGCAGCACCACGTGCTTGAGGAGAATGACCGAGTCATAGAGCGCCAGGAAGAGGCAGTTGGAGAAAAAAACTGGCAGAATCTGCAGTGTGATCAGCAAGTCTACGCTGAGGATGCCCATCTTCTCTGCCTCCTGAGTCAGTTCCCTGGTGCGCTGTGGTTCACCTTCACCCGCTTATTTAAAAAGGGGGGTGGTAATGGGGGTGGAGGAGGTGAAGGGGAAGGTTGGGGGAGTGGGGGAGAAGGAGAAGAACCAAATTAAAAAGAAGCCCAAGTTGTCTTCTTATTTAAAGCAGCAGAAATGGCAAGACCAAGTCCAGTCTCTCCAGCCCAGCAGTTGGAGTGTGCCCATCAATTCATTCAATTCGGAGCTGCTTCCCCCCCCCCTTCAGGATTTAAGATGTTAAAAAAAAAAAAAGAAAGAAAGAAAGAAAGAAAAAAGAAAAAAAAAACAACAACTGGCGTACCAGTCCCTAATCCATTACCCCTCTCTCAGAGTCGTTGGACAGGCAGCTCTACTTTCATTTCCAAGCACCTATGAGCCTGTGGCAGAGATGGCAAAATTTTCTTTAGCTTTTCATTGTCTCTATGTTCAGAAACGTAGCCTGTTTCTTTCTTGAATTGCCAGAGTTTTAAAAATGTGATTTAAGGGTAGTTTTTTTTTTTTTCTCCCTTCTTGACTCCGTTTTAGACACACTTTCTGTTCTCCTCCCAGCCTGTCTCACTCTCCCTTCCTCAGGAGCGCCTGCCTCCTCTCCCTTTGCTCACTCCCTCTGGCTTTTCCTTCGTGCTATCTGTGGTGCAAAGTGCTCTCTCTGCAGCCCAGTGAGTCTCCCTGAAGCCTTTTATACATTCCCTGGCTAATTGCTGCAATAGAGAAATGAAAGCCTAATCTTGGTAAAGATCTTGACGTCATTGAGAAAGAGGGCTTTACTTTGGCCAGGACTGCAGTGAATAGAAAAGCAAAACTCAACAACTATTTTTTTTTCTTTAGAAGTGGGGGGTGGGGGGGAAGGGATAGTGGAATTTTGCTTTGTGATTTAAAGAGAGAGAGAGAAAAAAATTAATACCCTTGAAGGCTTTCAGAAAATTCTTCTAAACTTTGGGAAAAGTAATTTAATATAACGTGTAGATTTGACAGGTTAACACTCTCTCCTCTGATTATTATTATTGTTATTATTATTCATTTATGAGGGGTTTTGGAAAGAAAGGATCCTAGAAGACAGGTAGAAAAGAGGAAGAATAGATCATCTTTGTGTTATTTCTTGGAAGATATGAATGCTTTGGTCTTTATACCTACATACTATGTCCCTCGTCAGATTTGTAACCTAGGTGCCTTAAATATTTTTGAGTCAGGATCTTATTTAAGAAAACACAAAGTGAGTTGTGAGGTGGAAAACTTTTAAACTCTTGCAGTACCATCACAGCATTTCTCTAAAGCTTCTTGTAGAAAAATACAAGTATTCTTTTCAGTTTTACTGGTTTCTAATGCAAAAGAAAAAAAAAAAAAGAAAAGAAAAAGAAAAAGAAAAAAAAAAAAAGTCCAGACATGAAAATAAACAAGATGATCAGAACTTCTTTTAGTTCCATTTTGCCTATATACAGATTAAACTAAAACTTTCTTTCACATGGCATTCGGATGCCATAAGGCTAAGAAATAAATTCTTTCTAAGAGAGTTCTTTGCATTTTGCACTTCCCCTGCTTCTGTTAGCATAAGTCCTAAGAGAACTGACACTTTAGGGAATCTTCCTTTTTGCTTGAAAAAAAATTAATTAATTTGTAAGTGGTTACGAGCAGACTTTGAATTGATTCGGGAGCCACACTGACCACTGCTCAATGGCCCACCTCTCCCATTAGTCTCCAAGATCAACAGGGATTTAGGCAGAAAATGCTTTGGCAGAATGCCATGAGCCCCACCTCATTCGAGCGTTCCTTCCTCAGTTACCTAACAGATCATTTCTAGGAATTATGTCTTCTTGGAAGAAGAAGTGTCAAGTATAGACTCCGAGTTGGGGGAAATAGAACTTTAATTGAAAATTAATCAGCTGACTTTTCTATGTACACAGAGCTCTCATTAAGCTCGAGCTAAGCAATGGGTGCTAACCTGTAGTCAGTGCATTTATGTGTTTTGTCCCTGTGGCTAAAACCTGCAAGATCACAGAAATAATTTAGAAGACTAGAGCAGGATCATTAATTGGTGGGCCCATGGGCCAAATTCTGCATGCAGATGCATTTTATTTGGTTGGCATGGTGCTTTTTGCCTTTTAAAAAATAATTGAACGAGAATGTGTTCAGGCCCCTGAGACCAGGTATTGTTGTCTGCTTCGTTCATGGTTGTCTCCCAGCACTTAGAATCATGCCTGGCACATAGCAAGTTCAAGGAAGATGTACTGAATAGATAAATGGGCAGGGCATGCACTGCTTCACACTAGGGGGCACCAGTCACATACAGTATGATATGACTGTGGTGCCTGAGAATTGTACGCCCCGGTGGACATGGGTGTGGCCCTCCATAGTGGCATAAGCCTCACCAATCCCTCATTGTCTGAAAAACCTGATTCTTTCATTTTTATCAGCAATTTAGTCCATAATGACATTTGAATTTGCATTCCATGGACTAAATTTTTAGAGAAGACTTTCAGAGGTTAGAAAAATGAATACGAACCACATAGAAAAAAATATTTTTTCTATGATACTATACATTATTTAAAAAAATATTATTCATATACATAATTGATATATATTCCATTCATCCTCTCAATCTTCTGTGAAAGAAAAGAAAGGATGAAGAGAGGGAGGTGACAAGATGGGATTTTAACTAGTGTAGATAAGAAAGCTACAGTGCCAAACAGAGTTCTAGCCAACAATGACAGAGGAAGGTGTGGACTCAGGAAACGACGCTTCTATTTATTGCCCAAGCCTTAAAATCTCACCCCTTCTCAGACCTCCATTCTGCCCTGTTTGAATTAAATTAGCTCTTCTTTAAGGTAGAGACTCAGGCATCTATAAGCCATTTTTTTCTTACTTGTCATTTGCTTTCAAGGAGAGAGGTATGTTTAGAAATGGTAAGCTAAGGAGGGGGAAAACATTTCCTTTTTTAAATGCAAAGTTCAAGGCACATCCAGGCTACAAACGGTTATAAATACGAACATTTTTTTTTCCTTTTTATCTTTTTTTTTACTTCTTCTTCTTTTTTTTTTTTTTTTTTTGAGGTCAGAGTGTTTGAGAGTTTTTTTTTTTTAAATAGAAGAACAAAGAGTCACACAGCCAACCTGATTGTGTCATTTCTCAGATTTCTCTTATCATTGTTTTCTAAATGAATAAATAAATAAATCACAAAACTGAGAGTCATTCTATTACCTGTTAAACAATCTGTCTTTTCTAGAAATTACATTCCTTCAAAGCTATTGCTCTTTTTACACTTGGCTCACAGTTGCTTGTTCTGAGTATTAATAATATTTAGCACTTCGATCTTCAAGTAACTTTATACCCATTAAGTAACAAAAATAACCCATTAGGTGACAGAGTATGATTTGTCCCATGAGATAGATGAGAGAAAGTGGATCCTCAACGTTGCAGAGTCAGAACTGGTGCTGGGATACTTTCTCCAGCTCTAAACCTCACTTTTTTTCCTACATTACTGTTTTGTGGGTCCTGGTCATTACTCTCAGACTCAAAACCCTTGCCAAAAGTGGTTGTGCTGAGTAATTTTACCTTCTAAATTGCAAAGAATATCTGGGATTTCACATCTGTTTAATATTGTCCCAATTCATGCTCCTCATTTAGATTTCATGTGATCATTTGAAAGGTTTGGATATCTTCTTGGTCATGTAAATGTTCTTAGCAATCAACATCATAAGTTAGATGAGTTAAATGCAAACCAATATGTGGTGTGTTGGTTGAATTTCCCTGACAATGTTGTACACAGGTTTTAAATTCCAAAGAGAGGCAGCCTGGGGCAAAATGCTTTGGACTTCTTAATAAGTGCCGAACCACTGTAAAATTGTTTAAAATTTTTCTATTTCCATTGTAAGAAAGCATCATGTCCTACCATTGCCTCCTTCTGGTTGGAAAAATAACACATTTCTGAGTGATATGTCTTCTTTTAGTTCACTTTTTGACTCTTAGATTGAGACTGAGAAGATGAAGTTGGATAACCTGAAAGCAGACTTGGGCATTTCAAGGATGAAAACTACTACTACTACTACTATTTCTGAAGAAGCCAAAGAGCATTTAAAAATTTGAAGTTAATAATTCATGCTACGATTTTCAAGCAGTCTTAGTTTTGTAGAATTTTCTTCCTTCTAATTAAAATGATTTGTTAAATATAATTAAAATTGGAGTTTCATTTATAGTTTATTAAAAACTAGTTAAATAAATATATTATAAATCCAAAAAATGGAGCTCTTATCAGAGAAGGGAAGCAAAAACTGTACAGTTTTCTGCCTCTAGTAACTTCTGGTTGTGCCTGAGAGGGAGTTGTAATGAAGGGTTTGTACCACAACTTCTGAATCACTCAAAATTCCCTGTGGGCCTATGCATTCTACAAATAGCCATGTTCCCTGCCTTGTGATGACAGGAGAAGCTCAATGGATAAAACAGACAACCCCAAAGTAAACTCTGATACACCTTGAAGAAGCGACTTAGGGCTGGAGCAGAGAAGACAGGTACTGTGAGAGGTATGAGCATTGTCTTTGGTCCCTTTGCAAGCCCTGGCAGAGAGCACAGTGAGGTGTTAACACATTCTTCCCTCAGGAATTGCTGCTGCTCACTCTTTCTTCAGGCCACCTACTGGTTAAACAGAGAAGGAAAGGAAAAGGCAAAAGACAGGAGGCAGAAAGCAGAAATAAGAAAGAAGATAAGGAGGGTGGAGAGGAGAAAGAGGAAGAGAGAAAAGATTCAATGAATTTCTTGCAGAGGCTGCTAGCAAGGGAGCCAATTAATGCCAATTGTGGCAATGCTCTTTGTGAGGAAGACAGCTGTCAAGAAACTGGACGGAAGCCACCACCTCATTTCACAGAGGCTACTGAACAGCTGTTAGGAGACAACAGCCTTCATATGCTACTGACCTGGTCTAGATCTAAATTGATGGCCAATCCTCATGCCCAGCTGTCTAAAGCTCTCCAGGTGTCATGAGTCTCTCTGAGCGTTAGTGAGTTTTGAGAATAGTTTATTAGCCTATAGAGATACCCCAAGTTGGAAGGAAGGTAGGGGAATAGAGGAGAAGAATGCTCTGTAAAGTTATACATGGTGAATTCCTTTAGGACAAAAACCCCTCAGAATAAACCAATTGCACTCCCCCTCTTTTCTTAAAATTTGACTCAATGTCTTCATTTCCCCTAAATTCTTGACCCAGAGCAACAGACCAAAGAAAACAAAGTTGAAAATGTTCAAAACCAGACATCATCTTTGGAACAGCTTTTCCTCTACTTTCTTTCATTCCACAGCTCATGAGACACCACTACATGACATTAAGTTTTAAAAATAAAACAGGTCATTCTTTATAAATGGTTTTACAGGCACTTTGAAAACATCACTTATACATTGCCTCACTTATATGCTGAATACATGAACACAGAGCATGACAAAAGGTATTAAGATGCATGCTGGTTCATGTCATTCCAGAGGTAATAATGCAGTTTGTTCCCACTGAGAGCAAAAGATGCCACACCTCCTCTCTTAAGAATCAGGAGATACTAATGCACAGAGAAAGTAAGTTAGATGTTCCATTCCAACTTCAGTGTAGATGCTGAAGCTAATAGAATTAACTGTAGTATGAAAAATCCACGTTTGATATAGGGATAAAACACCTACAATGAGGATGATTGTACAATGAGATATGTTACCAGGGGAGGTTATGAAAATGTTATCACCGGACCTGTTTTCAAGGTAGGGAGGAGATAATCTCTCAAAACCTTTTAAAGCCTGTGGTGCTAGTTAAATAATAGTTTAGAATAAGTTATTATGTAACACATATATAAAAACATCCAACGGGGCTAATGGCAGAATACCATAATCACAAATTATTGCTCTGTTTCCATTTTAATTTTGAAGATTAATTTTTTTGTGCGATTAAGTTACAGTCCTACACTTTATAACAGGCAATAGATAGGAAAGGATTAGTCTACCAAGGATGAAATATAAGACAAGAAATTCAAATCTATTTTTAAAATCCAGCCTCATTTATTAGATGGAAACTGGTAGTCTTCTATCAAGACACAGCCACTTAGCTAAATGATTATTTTAAAAATAGGTGTATACAAATTCCAAGTAGTCTTATTTTGTTTTCTCAGGGGTCTTTTCTATCATGCTTTAAAGACTTAAAATCCGTCTTCCCAAAATAAAACCAATAAACTTTATGATTTTTTGTATCACTAATGAACTAAATTATACACAAATCTAAGACTTCAAACTCCTTAGAGCAAATATCTTCATACTTCCTGATGTATGTTAAATAATAGCAGCTCATTCAGCAAACTAACATTCACCTCTTCTCAAGTGATGTTCTGATCTGGCAGATTTCAGTCATTAGACACAGAATCTATTTCTGGAGCTATACAGGCCTGTATAATCAGAAGCAGAATTCTGACTTGATTTTCCTACCTGTAAAATGGAACTAAAAATGCCTTTCCATATTTATCTCATGTTGGTGGCTAATATATAAATGTTTGTAAGAAACTTGGTCTTGTTCTAAAAATACTGAAAATAAAAAAGCAATCTTTATTAATAAGCTTATTCAGGCCTGCCTAAGTCAACAGATTTTCTCTAATAAAATGTTCTTTGGGTGGAAAAAAAAAAGTTCTCAGAAGGTCAGATCTGATATGAGTATGAATTACTAACCTACTCTACTTGACTTTAAGCAAACTTTGGTTACTTAGTAGAAAACAGGGAAGATGACCAGTAATGGGGGACAGTAGTAATGGGGAAACTTTGCCTAAAGAATAATAGTAATTAATTTGAATCTTTGCCTAAACTCAACCCCGCAATGAATCAGTTTAAGAGCCCTCTAGAGAGATGCGGTCCTTCATTTTAAATTATTCACTATGTGAAATTTTCTGCATCCCCAGTGATTTTATGGAGAATAGAAAGAAAAAGCTACCTAAATATCCTTGATCCTGGAAAACAATTGTTCTCCTAAGTTTCCTGGACCAGAATGGGTAGAAAAATATTCAATAAAAAAGGAGGGGGAAAAAAACCCTGACATTTTAATGAACAATGTGCTTGACAAATTAAAGCCTCAACCAAATTTAATGTCAGCCAATAGTTGTGGTATTACTTTGCATCTTCTTTAAAATATCGTTTTATTCATCCTATACAGAAATATTTTTCTACTACCGTGGGACCCCAGAACTATGGGTCTCAAAAGAGCTATGAAAGCTATTTGTTTGCTTGTGTGACACAATGACTCTTCTAGAAGGAGTTAGCAGGCAATGTGGCAAAAAGGCAAAGGTAAAGCAAAAAGATAGAAGGAAGGGCTGGTTTTAGAGTAATGAATTTAATAAGGATTTGAAGAGGCAGCACCTAATCAAACCATTTGATTTCCTTGATCATAGCCAATGCTAAATAATGGGAAAATTGAGAAAAATAAAGAATGCAGAAGTTAGTTCATTGAAAGGATATGAAAGTGGGAGTCAGTAGATAAAATACTTTTGCTTTCTATATGTAGCCCCAGTGAAAGGATATAGGAATGTGAGAAAAAGGATAGGAAAAAGCCAAAGACATCTTCTTACGTTATAAAATTAGCTTGAAATCATTCAAAGGATTAGCCACTACATGATATTCATTCAGTTAGCCATCCGCTTATAACAAACATTTATCGAAACCTGCAAAGAACTAGTCATTGTGCTAAGCATTGAGAAGGATTCCTGGTCTAAAACAGATTTAGAGTCCAGTAGGGGGAGACAGATATGTAAACTATAGAAGCCAATGCCATGTTATAGATGCTATAATAGAATTGTACAACATAGTAAAAAGGAAGGATTAGCCAATTCTATGTGTAATGAGAGTCAAGAAAGAGTTAATGAAGAAGATACACAAGTTCCATTAAATACAGTACTGCAAATCGAATAAAAAAGATGGTAATTGGTAATGGAACAACTTAAAAACGATGGTTTTGTAGACACCTGTTTGCGACTGTTTGTAATACTTTATCATTAATCTGTATTAAAAGAATTAAAATGGAATTTTTTACCCTGAAACATAAACTATTTAGGAATATTTAACCTCTCAATAAATAAAGTTGTTACAGTTAAACAAAATGAAAAAAGTTTGCTTAAAGCTTAATTTTAACCAATACTGTCAGTAAAAGCAAGGAACAGGGACCTGGGCTGGCATGTGTGCATGCATGCATGTGTATTCTTTCTCTCCTCTTCAATTGATGGAAAGTTGGTAGGTACAAGTTCAATCTCATCGCCTTAATATGAAAGCAAGGAAACATTTCTTAGCAATGCTATTCACTTCTAGTTAAAGAATATATTAGTGGTGGTGGGGGGGGTGGTAACTGTAACTGAATTCATTTTAATTCTCTATGATCACACTTGTATGATTTCATTTTTGGGTTCTCCAGGTACCTCATCAAGGCAAGCTTATAAAGCACATTGAGATTACAAATTAGGGGCTATGTAATACTGTAGCCTCTGGAAAATTGAGACTGCTATGGGAAAAAAATGAGGGTCTAGTAACAGCATGACTTTATTCCAAATTTCCATTCTTCTGGTACTTTTCAGTTTATACCTTAGGGCATCACTTTTGATTTTTTTTATTTTTGATTTCTGTTACCTTTGTCCTCTCATGACAAATCACCTGACAGTGTATAGGAAACAAGTATAGAGACACTGAGGATGTTTACTTGTTAGAAAATTTTATGAGCTGGCTCAAGAAAAATGTGAAAATCAAGATTTGATGGAAATAGAAAATATGTATGAAATACAGAGCCCATCGTATATATTCACAATGAACATTCTTGTTTCCATATTTAGAGCATAAACTCCTGCTGGGAAATAGTTAAATCCTGGGACTTAAAATAGCATGATGAGTGTAAGAAACCCCGTACCCATCAGCCATCTTCAGCAAATATAAACTTACGATCAATCTTATATCATCTCTACTAACCCCACTCACTTTCTCAAGTAATTTCGAAGAAAGTTCTAATCAAGTTTTTTTATTCTCCATAAACATCTACAGTTGTGTGTGTGTGTGTGTGTGTTATAGAAAGCATCATATATTTTAGCTAGCTAATTGGTTTATTCTCTTATATCTCCCCTTTGACTCACTCTTTGAACTAGTTATCTATCAAGTCATCGAGAAAGAAATAGAAAGTAGACATTTCTCCCCATTACTTCTGAGCTGAAATCTAATCTTTCATCTAAGTACCCTTGTGTTATGGCAAAGGTGTTTTAAAAAATGCATAGATAGAAAATAAAACTAGCATTTTTCATAAATTACTGAAAAACAGTCATTTCCTTTCCTTCATTTATTTTTACTTGTATATAGTACGTGGTGACTCAGAGGGAGATTGTTTTTAAATTATGAGGTGGTCTCAGTTTACTCATTTACATCTATCCCAAAATTTAATGTACTATAAGATATGGCATGAAATAGCCAATGAGGTCATAAGAATCAACAATTCTGACAATGCAATATATATATATATATGCCTTACTGCTAAATTGTACACCAGAAACTTACTGGATTTTGTTAACCAATGTCACCATAATAAAATTTTTTTTTTAAAAAAAGGAATCTGACAATTTTGATAGAACAGAAGCTGATGATTGATGATATTAATGTGTTTTTTTTAATGTAAAATTTCTCATAGGGAAACTTCACTGATACAAGGAAATCCTGATGTTTACCATAAAAACAAATATCATATGAATATAAAACTTAACTTCTTAGCGAAATTCATAATAATAGGTTTCTATGCCTATTCCCTAAAGTCATTCTCCTTTCTTGAGTCATCAAACATTTCTCCAAAGGTAATTATCCCTCCATTAGAAAGCTGGTGTCTTCCCAACTACTTACCATTCCAGAACAACCTCCCAGGCCAAGGAGTGATAAATGGATGTTTTCGAGGGTTTTATAGAAAACATAATATCTTTCCCAATATCACTGATCACGAAGGGAGAGGGCTGAAGCTGGGGTGGGAGAAGTATATGCATCTATTTGATTCTCCTCATTTTCTCCAAAAGAAAGTATAAAATTTTATCCAATGCTACTCTAGAATAGTGTACTTGCATATGCACGTACATGAAATTTTGTAGGTGTGCTTTGCTATATTGGAAAACATATTCAAATAATAAATCTCAATAAATGAAAATGACTTTCTTTTCCTACAGTATATAAAAATGCCAGGGCAATCTGCTTTCTGTGTTCAGATACGAAAGAGCTAAACATTGAGTGATATTCAACTTTATGAGTCACATAAAAATGAAATAAAAATGGGTAAGAAGATAAACATTTAAAGAGATAAACACTATCGAACAGAAATGATTACAAAGTTTGTAACAATCTGCATTTTTCATTGTTTTCTGTTACCTAGTTTTTCACACTATGAATTTCTTTCACTCATTTCCCTTCTTTTAATAACGTATGTTCCCATGATCACTGCCATTAAAGTAAAAGATGTGAAACAGGACTCGGTTAATATTTACTGGGAGAAATATAAGTAACATGAAAGGGTAAAAATTTTTCTTATATACTTGAATGTTTTATCTAGCTATATCCATTTAATAGCTCTGGAAAATTGAGCTCCTTTTTCACAAGGGAACTGTTTATCTTATACCATATGAAACCACCATATTCAACCTTTTTTGACCTACAAGAACAGCAGTTTTATATTGTTTAACCTAATAGTATTTCAAATAGCAAAAGGTTTACAGATTGCCATTACATTGAGCTACATATGATTGTTTCTTGGTGAAATGTATAAAAAAAAATGGAAGTGTTTGCATTGGAGCACGCTTGACATGATTGTTTGAAATCTTGTTTTAAAAAAATCTTACCATATTAATGATAAAAAAATTCATACCAGTCTTCGGTTTGATCTGTCAAGGACTCTGTCATTGGCCTAATGTAGCTCTTGGAAGAAAGTACATACCCTACCAATTAGTGTGTGCAATAGGCATGCTAGTTCCTTCTTCAAAATAATGATGCCTAAAATGTATGTTATAACATAGAATATCAGTATCTATAAAATTCAGAAAAACCTTAGACTAGAAAAGGTTTTGTAGACAACATATTGTTTTGTTATTAACAAACGTGTGCTTATAACACAGTAATGAAGGGGGCAGTGGCGGGGGGTGGGGGGTCGAAGGACAATTTAAAGTTTTAGAGGTAGAAAGACTGACCCAAATGGGAGACATATTAAACAAGTCTAGTTATGGAAAAATGGTACTCAATTTAGTAGAAAAGGACTTTTGTTAAATTTAAAAGTTTGAGATTTTACTTATATCCCTAAAAAGTTGAACAGGTGACTCGGACATTCTTAGAGTATAGAATAACTTCTTCTCTGAGTGAATTGTACATCCCTGCTACTGCTGAGGCTATTATTCTTAATGGGAACTTGTGCAAAATTTGAGAGTTAGTTTAGTCTGCTTCTATTATAAACATAGTTAAATAAACTGCACAAAGCAGATCAAATACATTCTTTAGACATCTAGTCCCTACTTTAACTACTTCTGGGACCCACTTTTATTAAATCTGTCAAATTGAAAAAATAGTAAAAAAAAAAAAATGTACATTATATCATAGGCCACCAAGCAAGTGCTGCATTACCTTTTCACATAATCCTTCTTTTCTAGTAATGGTAGTATCAACACAGCATCAACAAGCAATGATAGCTGACATTGAGAACTTATATATCAGCCTCTCTTCTATATGTTTTAGTTGTGTTAAGTTACTTTATCTTTATAACTATCTTATAGCCTAAATGCCATTAACAGACTTATTTTATATAAGTGAGAAAATGAAAGTTTAGGGAGAGATGAAGCAAATTGCCAAAGGTCACAATCTTTGAATCACAGAATACCGGTGCCGGAAGTGCCCATACAGCACTCATCCAGTTTATCTCTCAATTTGTGCAGTGAAGTAAAAAATCCTACCCACCTCCACCCACCCCCCACCCAAAGAAATAGTAAATCCTAATTCCTGGAACCCATAAATAATATCGACCATCTCACTCTGAAGAAACAAGCCCATCTCTTTATAAATCATCCATTTTTTTTTTTTTGGTCTACCTTTTACAGGAACAGATAGTAGCTTGTTTTTGTCCTTTATGATAGTCCTCCATACTCTAAGTGACTTCATATCACTGTTAAATTCCAAAGGATGAATATACTCACTTATTTTGTCTCTTTATTACAAGACCAATTTCCGATGTTATAATTATCTTTCTAGTTTTCTTCTGAGACCTCACTCTAGTTGCAAAACTCAGAAATATTTCTAGAATTTAAATAATCTAGATTTGTTTTCAAGGTCTAAGTATAATGGAGAGATTTATGGAATGGGGTGGGTGTGGTTATGTGATTTTCAAAATTAATAATGGAACTTTAACATAAAAACATTTATATTAATTCAGTCAAAATTCCCCTAACATTACCAGTAAATATATATATACTCCATAGGCATGTCTGTCAATTCTACAAAGTTGTTTTTAGTCGTCCGAATAGGCTGTCAAATAATTGTTAAATAATATCATGTGTGACTTCTATACTTAGAATTTAATTTATAAAGTAGTATAACAAATTAAAATAACAAATACTTCATGATGGTAGATGAGAATTTTGTATAACAACTATAGGAAACATCATAATCTCTAGCCTATTTATGAAAATTTAAAAAATTATAAATATACTTGCTTATCATAAAATCTGGCAAATTTTACTACAACCTGACTGATTACCTTGAAATGGTAACTAGATTACTCCATCACAGGATAGCCAACAGAGATGAAATTGTCCACCCCAACTTCTTTTACTTTTTCAGTGAAAATAAAAATAGGGTTTAGCAATAGAACCTGTTTTACTCAAGTTAGTTGATGTAGCCATAATTAAAAGTGACACAAGACATTTGGGAGCTCACGGTAGAAAGAATGCATTTTCAATTGCCTATAAAACTTTTTCTTTTTCTTTAAGTTTATTGGGGTAACATTGGTTAATATAATTATATAATTTCCGAGTGTACATTATAATTTGACATCTATATATTCTATTGTGTGATTACCACCCAGAGTGTTAAAGACCTCCTTTAACACTAAAGATAGACTTTAAAAGAGCAGTGGAGAGTTTATGTTTAATCAGCCAATTTTGTGGCTGATCTCTAGGCCAAAGGACAGCTTGTTCATGTCCCATATCTCTTCAACAGATCTTACCTTAGGTTTCTGGGAATGAGGATTTTGAAGTTAATGGTTGATTTACATGGATTATACTGACACGTGGGCAGATGTGCTTCCATGGAAGTTCTATTCATATATGTATCTAGAGCACATGAAGTTGATGTTCCTGCATTAGACTTTAGCAATTTCATTAATTTAAGTGGCCAACAGACATATTTTTAATTCCCTGGGTGATCAAGGAGTGGAAATAAAAAGAAAAGGACTTAGGAAAAGGTCAACTGAGATGCTTTTCCCCACTTTACTCTAAAAAGGGATCTCTGTTATTTCTATAGGAGATAAAAATAAAACCAAGTGATATTGGTCCTGAGGTCTCAATAGCGATAATAAGACCTTTAAGAGAACTAGAAACATGTGAAACAGATTTTCAGCCATTAATTTTCAAAATAATAGAATAAATGTATAAAAACACGATAAAAAAAAAACCCATCGGTAGAATAGATTTTTTGTGAATGTTTGTAGAAATGACACCTTCTGAGCAGCTCAAACTCCTAGAAGCTTCTACTTGCACTGTGACTTCTCTTTAAATTATGCAAAGACTTGATGTTTGTAGTAATATCAGGGGTTACATGATACTCTTTAGGCATCTATCCCATCTACTTAGGGGTCAAAAAATTACAACTCTATCAGATCTAAAAAATCTTCACAATTTGAAAGGATAGTCCATTACAATCTTTCTTCTAATACCAAGCAAAGGCAAAGCTTAATGGCTGGCTTTCATTTCTAATACCTTCAGCCAGCCATTTATTTCTGCCCACCCCACAAAGATATGCAAGTACAAACAAATATTGGCATGTGTTTATTGTTGTTCTTTTTAATGAGACATCACTTATGAGAGTATATAGGCAAAGTCGTTTTAACCTTCCTGTTCCTGGCATCAAAGCCACTCCTTTCCAAGGCAAATGATGCAAGGCCTGCCCCAACTCTTGTACCAGCAAGTCAAGGGCTTCTGCTGAGGATCTTTTTCACAGTCATGCAAAACTGAGTACAAGAAGCTCTGGAGACTGAAAGTAAACCAGACGGGTTCCAGCTGCCAGAGATATGCATTCCCGCCCCTCCTTCTGATTAAGTGTTTTGCTCTTTTGACTGGAAGTTTCAGTGGGTGAGGAAAGCTACCCTTGAATTGTCATTTCTTTTGAGGAAGCTGACAGTACTAATAGTTCAAGCACAGGGTGATTGATGAGACTGTACCAGCCTGGGAAGCTGGCAATCTCTGTCATTGTCAGGATCAGGTAAGCAGTTTCGCCTGCCAAAATTCTAGTCTCCCTCCCCCTACTTTTATCCTGCCCCAAAAGAGAGAGGACTACTGTTCCTGAAAGTAGAAGTCTCATATGATTTGAATTTGTTGACCTTGCAGATCTCAGGACTTTGGCTTGCAAATTGGGAGAGTCCCCCAATTCTTTGTGAATAATGCAGCATAAGGGAGAACACAGGTGTAAATCCAGGTTTTATGAAAATCTGAAGTTTTTAGAATTTGGGAGGCCCTTCTTTAAGAATAAGAATAAATAGTTTTAAATATAAGAATTGGGTATAAAAGTGAATAGCTATTCAGAATATTGAAAAGACATCACAATAAATGAAAAATTTTAAAATAACTACCTTATACATTTCTTATATTTTATAACTGTAAATGCTTTGATCACCTCTTCATAATATAATAATATTGCCATATACTTTTCTATGGAGAGAATAAAAAGATAATAGTCTTTTCTATAAATCTGCAAATAATAATAAAATTTCTTCTTATTATTGATTATTTAAAAAATTTTCTTTAAGCTTTACAACCCATTAAAGTTAGTGTAAAATTTTAGGAAGTCAAATTTTTCTTTATATGAAATCTGAAGACTGGATTTTCCAGTGTTGAATTTCTGATTTTATAAATTTGCAACCTAATTTTTCCTCCACAAGCACATCTCTTAGTCCTCTTGTCTTGGATCTTGCTGTCACAATGCTAGTTGATTTGTCATGGAAGGCAGTATTCCCACAGCAGGACAGCTAGCAATAGCTTAACTGTGCACAAATGACTGCAAATAACATACATACATCCCATTAAACCTGAACTAAATGTATTTCTACTAAAAAATGCCTGCTGCTCTCCAACCACCAAATACAAGAAGTATGAAAAAATAAAAGTCAGGATGTAAGTAGATAGTTGTTCTAACCGATTGTGGTTAAAATACTTCATTAGTGTAAGTTTTGCAAAAAATATATGACTGTGATCACATTGCTGATCTTCGTTAGCATAACACAAATCTGCCTTAGAGAGAACTGTACCCTCTGTCCACATATTCCCATTCCTCCCTTATTTTCTCCTACATATTTTACAACCCCTTATACTACAAAGTGCCTGGCAAGAAAGTTATATAGCTTCCATCAGAATGACTATATTAATTGTAAAAAGAAGATACCACGAGGATTGAAAATTCTCCTATTCTTCCATTTAGCTTCTAATGAGGACATGGTGAATAGAGTTCTGACAGCCATCTCAGAACCTGTGACAAGCTTGAAGATAGAAAACACATGCAAAGTCTGACAGAACAGAAATATAAAAATGTCCTGGGTCACTAATGACCATGGATATGCCAAACAATCACTGAGTGGATTATTTCTGGACTTTTGTAATGTGAGAGAGAGATACGTTTCTCTTATTTAAGCCCCTGGTTCGAGTTTGCTGTTATTGGCATCCAAAATTAAACTTAACTAACATGATAGTTATTTAAAAATTGTGTCCAGTAATATTGTCAAAGATAGAAATAGATGCTTCTTTACTTATGATAGGGTTACTTCTCAACAAATCCATCATAAATTCAAAATATTATAGGTTGAAATAGATCATAGTATTTTCCTAATCTACCAAACATCATAGCTTAGCTTAGCTTACTTTAGATGTACTCCAAATACTCACATTAGCCTACAGATGGCCAAGTCATTTAACATAATGAGTACACAGTAGAGTATCAGTTGTTTACCCTCATAATGGCTGACTGAGAGTTGCAACTCACTGCCACTGCTCAGCATCATGAGGGGGTATCATACTGCACATCACCAGCCTAGAAAAAAATCTAAATTCAAAACTCGAAGTACGGTTTCTACTGAATATGTTATTTCTTTCACACTATTGTGAAGTTGAGAAATCATAAGTTTGAACCATCATAACTTAGGGACCATCTGTAGTTTAAGCAAATCCTCCCTCTGAAAATAAATAGAAAAGTTAAACAAAATATTTTTAAAATATTTATTAAAGAGATGAGACCTAAGGAGACAGTAAAAAATTATAGGGCAAAGATTTATGATAAAAGGACCCAGAGAGATGTGTCTGTTATCTGGGGCCACTGTAATTTGTGCCTGTAGCTGCTTGTTAATGTAAAGTCTCGCCAAGAGAAAGTAACATTATCTTTGTTTATAAATTATTTCCACAATTATTTATATGCAATGCCTTGTGCTCAATCAGAACTATATGAATACAAAAAGGAGACAAAAACTGTGATGAGAGAGGCTGGAATAATAGTCAACAAAAACAAAGCACAAATATCTAGATAATGGAATTATCAAATGTAAGTGCCGAATTAAATGTCTAGGTAATCTACTAAAACTATGTTGCGTGTGTGCAATAAATAAAATTTGTTTGAAATTTTAAAAAAATCCCACTAGAAATTGTAAAAGTGAATCAAATAAAAATTTCAGAAAGGACCTGAATAGGTACTTTTTCAAAGAGGACATACAGATGGCCAACAGATATATGAAAGGATGCTCAACATTGCTAATCATTAAAGAAATGGAAATTAAGACCACAATGACATATTAGCTCACATCTATCAGAGTGGCTATTAACAATAAATCAAACAACAAGTGTTAGTGAGGATGTGAAGAAAAGGGAACCCTCGTGCACTGTTGGAGGGATTGCAAATTGGTACAGCTGCTATGGAAAACAGTTTGGTAGTTCCTCAAAAAATTACAGATAGAACTATCTTATGACCCAGCAATTCCACTTCTGGGAATTTATCTATGTTCCCTGTAGTGCTATTTACAATAGCCAAGACATAGAAGGGAACTAAGTACCCATCAATAGACAACTGGATAAAAAAGATGTAGTAATATACATAATAGAATATTACCCAGCCATCAAAACTTAAATCTTACCATTTGCAAAGACATAGATGGACCTACAGGATATTATGATGTGAAACAAGTAAGACAGAAAAAGATAAATACCAAATGTTTCACTTATAGGTGGAATCTAAAGAACAAAATAAACTAACAAACAAGATAGAAACAGACTCATAGGTACAGAGAACAAACTGGTGATAACCGGATGGGAAGGGGACTTAGGGGGCTGGGTGAAAAAGGTGAATGGATTAAGAAGTACAATTGGCAGTTACAAAATAGTGATGGGGCTGTGAAGCACAGCTTAGGGAATATAGTCAATGATATTGTAATAACTATATACAATGCCAGGTATGTACTAGACTACTCAGAGAGATCACTTCATACATTATATGAATGTCTAACCACTATGCCGTACACCCGAAACTAACATAAAATAATAGAGAGTCAACTTGAATTAAAAAATAAAAATAAAAACTTAGGGGTCTGAAAAAGAGGATTATTCTGGTGTTTCAGGGGTGTGTTCATCTAGATGCACAAGAACAATGGACAGGGCTTGCTTAAGGCAAAGATAAACCTTTTACTAAAGAATTTATATGCCTGGCATGTACTGCCCACCATGAATTTCCTAATTAGAAATTTATGATCAGTTCACCCTATAAAGTTACTTTTGGTCAGATTTATTACTGCAACTTTTTTCTTTTAATCCACACCTTGCTATCTATTGGTGGAATATAATTCTCCACTCCAATAATCTTACAATTGACCATGTAAATTGCTTTGTCCAATAGAATATGAGCAGACATGACATGGGCCATATCAGAGCAAAAGCTTGGAATGCCTCTGTGTGCTTTGGCTATCGCTTTTACTCTTATTCTGCACTATAAAAATACAATGTTCCAAATAATACCTCCTCCTTTCACCTTCAGTCCTTGAATAAGAAGACACATAAAATTCGACAGAGCCCAGCCACACTATAATTGAGTTGTAGCCCTCAAGTTGCATGAGTAAGAAATTAATTTTTCTCATCGTAAATCACTAATGTTTTGCAGTTGTCTGTTCTTTCAATTAAAGCCATCTAAAATAGAAGTCCTGGAAAATAAATCTATATCTTCACAAATGAAAGAAAACAATTTCAGAAAGCAAAAATACAGTAATCAAAATTAAGAACTCAATGGAAAATTTAAGAACAGCTAAATTTCAGATGAAGAGTTAGTGAATTTGAAGACAACTGGGTAGAAGGAGACTATTCAGAATAAAGCATGTTTTTAAAAGCATGAAAAAAATCAAACAAATTAAAAGAATAAGACTTAAGAAGGCCTAATGTAACTTCCAGACTGCAAGAAGAAGAGGAGAAACAAAATGTTGAGAACATTCCAAAATTGATGAAAATGTTATAGTTTATTAAGTTTGTCATTTTTATTTATACTTATTTTGCTTAGTTTTCTGAACTTAAATCTCTGTGGTAATCTCGTTCATTTGTTTTGGAAAATTCTTTCCCATTATACCTTCAGATATTGCTTAATTCTCATTCTTTTTTTCTTTTTTAACATATACATATATAGATTAAACTGTTTGACAGTGTCCTTCAAGTATCTTAAACTCTTCTTATTAATTTGATTCCTATTGACTTGCCTTTGAATTCACTGATCTTACCTAGTGTATACAGTCTAATAATAAGCCATTTCCAGTATGTTTTTCATTTCAGATACATCTTTCTTTTCAGAGCCATAATATCCATTTGGAAAAAAATTTAAGTTACATTTATCTGTCAAAATTCTCCATCTTTTCATCGAATTTGGCAATTTTTTTTTCTATTTTTTTTTTTATAGCAAATTTTAATTATCATTTAAAAACCCTTGTTTTCTAATTCCGACATCTAGATCATTTGGAGGTCTGGGGATATGTATTTCTCTTTGATTATAAATCACATTTTCTACCTTCTTCATATGTTGCATAACGGTTTTATGTATACCAAGAAGGGCAACAGAGCCTGGAGTCAATGCTATTTACTCTCAAAGAGGCATGACTTTCACTTTGTGAGGATGACAGGCTGATTGGCCTCTTTGAACTAATCAGGAATTGAGCTGGCTGAGAGCTGGGTTGCTACTTTAGTTAGAAGAAATCAAAAAGATGGGAGCTTTTCTGTGTTCATTATAAACTTCTCCATCTTGCGGCGCTTTGGCTTTTAAGTGTTGGGACATAGAAGTGGTTTTTACTGAATAATTCAGCCTAGTCTCCCTTCTGTACAACCTAAGAGTCCTGAGGAGAAATGTTGTGGGGGGAAAAATCAGCTATACATTTGGGAGTTGTCCAGAGTCCAAGTGGCTATGTCATCCCTCGGGTAAAAGCTCCTCTGATTTCTCTTTCTCTCAGCGAGCCCTGCCTACCTGTACTGAAGCCTCAGCCTATCATTAGACTTGGTAAAACTTGCCAGAGAGGAAGATGGTTGCCAGCCTCTGCTCATCTAGAAGGTCTCTTTGATCTCTGGAAATTAATTCCTCTAGACTTCTACACATTCACAATTTTATAGAGATATAAATTCATCCAGGTTTTTCTAGTTGTTACAGAAGAAGCAATGGTTTGCTTATATATCTTAAAAGAAAGTAGATGTTCCTGCAACTGTAAAATAACCTAATTCAGTTAAATTTTTTTCATAAAGTTGTCAATGTCTACACAACTTTATAAATTATACCAAATATTTAAAGAAGCAATAATGTCAATCATACATAAACTCTTTAAGAGAATAGAAAAATAAGAAAAAATTTCCAACTCATTTTTTGAGGCAGCATAACTCTGATATCGAACCTTATAAGGAAAATTATAGCCCATTCTCTCTCATGATTATAATTGCAAAAACAAACAAACAAAAAAAACCTAAATGAATTATTTGCAAACAAACACTAAAAGGGCAATACATCACAACCAATCAAGCTTATTTCAGTAATATAGGTTTATCATTTAAAAAACTATCAATATAATTTTCCAGATTAATTGAATAAAGAAGCAAAATTATATGAATATCTTAATATATAGAGAGAAAATATTTAATAAAACTCAATAGCCATCACCATAAAAGCTCATTGCAAACTTCTTTAGTAATCTGAAAAAAATTACAGCAAACACTCTGCCTAATAATGAGATGTTCAAAACTCCCTCTGCTGTCGGTAACAAAACAAGGATTCACATTATCACCAATTTCATAAAGATTAATAAGAAGTATCAAAGAATAAGTAAAAACTGATAGGATTTTGTACACAGAAAATTTAAAAGACTCTACAGATTGAGTACAAAGTTAATATATAAAAATCAGTAGTATTTTCTAAACATCAGAAAATGAAACTTGAAATGTTATCATCTAACACAACATCCAAATACATTACATTTCTAGGAATCGACCTAAGGAAATATGTAAAGTATTTCCATACAGAAAAATATAAAACATTATAGAAAGAAATAAGCAATATCCAAATGAGGGAAATACTTTTTGCAGAGTCTAATAATAAATATTTAGCATTTGCAGGTTCGATGGTCTCTGAAACATTCCAACTCTGCATTGAAATATCAATGAAGAAATGGACTATATCTAAACAAATGGGTATAGCTGTGTTCTAATAAAACTTTATTTTCAAAAATAGACAGAGGATCATACTTATTCCATGAACTGTGTATTGCCAGCCCTTAATTTAAAAATCATAATAAACTATGTCAATATATAATGAAAATATAATAAAAATATCTATTCTCCCTAAATTGATCTTTCCAGTCAAATCTCTCTCAGTCAAAATTCAGGAAGTGAGTTTTTTTTCCATTACTGTCTTCTCATTGTTACTGGATTTTGTTTGTTTGTTTGTTTTGGTAGATACCGATAAGGTAATTCCAAAATGAAGTAAAAATTCAAAGGGCAAAAGTTTATCAAGAGAATCTTGAAGAATAGAATTAAAGGACTTGAACGGATGTTGAGACTTATCTTAAAGTTCCAGTAATTAAGAGAGCACAACATCGTCAACAGAACAGATGCCTAGATCATGGAACATAATTGTACATTACCACCCTTACATTTGTATACAATTTGTTCATGACAAAGGTGACACTGAAAAGCAGTGGAGAAAAGATGGTCATTCCAATAAATTATTCTAGGTCATCTAGATAGGTATACCATAAAAGAAAATATTCTCCATATTAAACACAAAAATCAATTATAGGTATACTGTAGATCTAAATGTGAAAGATAAAGCAATGAAACTGCTTGAAAAAACCTTGGAAGAATATCTTCAGGTCTTTGAGGTAAGCAAAAATTTGTTAACCAGGACATTTAGAGCACTAATGCTAAAGGAAAAGGCATTAAAATTAATAACTTTGATTTATCAAAGAAAACTTCAAGAGAGCAAAAGGTAAGCCAGTGCCTAGAAGATATTTGTAGAGACAGATAGTACACAAAAGTAGATCGCTAAATAAAAACAGTCTCTACATTATGACACATCAGGAAAATGTGAATTAAACCACAAGAAGATATCAACACCCCAACCAGTTGGAATAGCTAAAATAAGACTGGTAATACTAAGGCGAGAATGTGGAACACCTAAAATTCTCACACACTGCCGGTGGGTTCTAAAATAGTAGAACCACTTTGGACAACATACATTATATACTAAAGTTGGATATTCATATGTCCTATTAACCAACTCCATTTTTAGGCATATTTCCAAGAGAAATATCTTTACACATACACAAGAATGTTCATAGCCTACTATTCACGATAATGTCAAACTGGAAACAATCCAAATGCTAATCGACACTAAAACAGATCAATAATGTGGCATACTCATTCAATGGAATATTATACAATAATGAAAATGAATACTGTCCAACACATAATGTGAGCATACCTCACAAACATAATGTAGAACAAAATAATCTGCCAGACACAAAAGAATACAGATTATTTCATTTAAATACCTGTTTAAAAAACACACAAACTATTATATCCTAATTCAGAATAGAAATGCTTGGAGAGGGGGAGAAGATGGTCATAGAGAGCATACAAGGGTTATCTGGGTGTTGCAGTAATCTATTTCGTGACATGGTTACATTGATAGTTTTGTGAATATTCTATACAAATTCACAATATGTTTAAACTTTTGTTCACTCAGGTAACTGAATAGTGACTGTTTCTCTAATGCATGAAACAATGACCAGCAGGATAAACATCATATACCAATGCTCAGTCCTGGGTGCTGAAGTTATGGATTATTCATTTTCATTTTTATTTTGTATCATTATACTATTAATTTTTCTCTTTTAAAAAATAAAAAGATCCCATGTTCTTCTATGCTGAGAAAAAATCAATACGATTTTTTAAATTAAAAAACAACTACTTCAAGTTTGTGAGGACCGAATATCTGAGAGGAGGTTAAAGTTACTAATCAATATGAATAATAACAGGGAAAAGGTCAGGTTTTGGCAAAAATAAAACCCTGAACATAGCTTAGCTTTGTGGAGACAAGTATCAAAACAGAGGAAAAATTAAGTAAAAACTGATGGTATAGATTTAGGCCTTGCAAACAAAGACATGACAGGAAAATACGGATTGCAAACATATGTGCCAACTTTTATCAAATATCAAAAGTTTTTGATTATGAGTAGATTGTCTATTTGAATAGAAGTCTTTCCTTTTGAGTATCTTCATTTTAATATTTGTATTAACCACTGAGGTCAACATAGATTATCTAGCACATCACCTCATACATGGTGGTTTTTAAATAAATGTTTGATTAATCAAATAAGTGTTTACCAAATTTTCTGACGATACAGATCTAGGAAGAAAAGTAAATACATAGATGTTGAAGTCAGAACTGAAAACATCTTAACAGGTTAGAACAATGTGACTGAATTCCAAGATAAAATAACAGGAATAAATGTAAAGTTCTAAATGTAGTTTTAAAACAATTAAGCTCACAAGTATAGGATGAAGAAGTCATATTACATAGACCTTTATGTTAAAAAGACTGAAAGGCTTGAAATGATTAGGAGTCCAATAGAAATTAATGAAGTGTTCAAGGCTACAAAAACCTAGGTCAGTTTTAGGCTATGACAATAGTGTAGTGTCTCAAACAAGAAAGTTAATAGTCTCATCAGACATTTCAGTGGCCAGAACACACTGGAATGTCGCACTCTTTTCTGACTGCATGTCCAGGGTAAGGTAGCCAAAATGGTGAGGTATCTGGAAACCTGATTTAAGGATGATTGATTTTTAGAAAAGAAGAAATCTAATGGAATACAAGACAACTACCTTTGAGTACTTAAAAAGCTGTTGTGTATAAAAAGGTTTTGATTTCCTCTGCAAGTTTATAGATCAAATAAAGAGTAAGTGCTGAATACTTCAGCTTAAGGTAAAGAAATAGGTTATAAGGTAGATGTGTCCAAAATTACAATAGGTTATTCGTGAGAATGTGCTGTCATTGAAACTTTTATTTTTTATTATTATGTTGAAATATTTCATAAAGTGGAATATTAAACAAGTATCAACATTTTAAACAATAATAATATAAAGTCCCATGTATTTAGCATTAAATATATATCAGCAGTGTTGTAGAAGCCCTGTGAGAAATAAATATCTCAAATTCATATTTACCACATATTTTTCTTATGGTTTTGAGATCTATGCAGTTTGCCTTAAATAACATATTGTTGGTATTATACTTTGTAGGAATTAATCATGCTGTATATATTATTTTGTCTTGTGTTTCTCCCCCCTACCCCCTGCCCCTCAGTTTGAAGTTTTGCTGTTCATCCATGCTAATGCATTGGGAGGGTTCATTTATTTTCACTACTGAATAGTTCCTCATTTATATGGATAAAACACAACGCATTAATCCATCGAGGCACATTTCAGTTGTTTCCAGTCACTCTTATGCACAATCCTACTAAGAACTTGATTGTTTTGTATATGTTTCCTGGTGCAGAGTGAGAATTTTCTTAAGGTTCCAGAGCGAGGAGATTACACGTAAGTTCAAATTTACAGGTAACTTCAAACAGTTCCAATGTGGTTAATTTACCTGCCCATCAGCATTAGAGGAGAGTTTTTATTGCTTCAAGTTATCATCATCCCTTGGTGTTTCCAGACTTTTAAATTTCTCCACTTCGCATGTATGAAATGTATTTAATTGTGATTTTAATCTGGTAATACAAATGAGGTTAAGTGGCTCTCATATGATTATGAACGATTCGTGTTTTATTTTCTCTGTAAGTGGCCTATTTCTCTATTGACGTCTTATCTTTTTCCTGTAATACCTAGATACTAATCCTTATTTATCTATTATCTATCTATCTATCTATCTATCTATCTATCTATCTATCTATCATCTATCATTTATTTATTTTTGATTCTTTGCTCTATAGTAATCTCCTGAAATATGTCTTATCCTTTTGCATTTTTTAATCAAATTTTTAATGTTAGTTTAACACATTTAAATGTTGATTTAGTACCACTTGTCAGTCTTTTTTTATGGTTTACATTTATGTAACTTCTTTAAAACTTCCTCTTCTACTCTGAGTTAATACATAGTCTTCTTGTTGCCTTAAATTTCCTCTAGTTCTGGCTTTGACATTTAAGCCTTTATTCAACCTTAAAGTGATATTTGTTTACAGTACATGGCAGAACTTCAATTTCTTTTATTATTTTCATATAATAATGACCAATATAAAAGACTACCATTTAACAAATTGTTTTCATACATGCATGAGTATATGTGAGGACTCTTTTTTCTGTTCCATTTACTAATGAGTCTATCCCTGCAAATGTATCATATTTTCTTCATTGTTAATTGCTTTTTTTAGTTTTAACATGTGGCAGGGCAAGATTTTATCCTATAAACACACATATGCACATAACTGGCTGTCCTATTTAGGAGTGTGGGGTTTTAGAACCAGCTTATCAAGTTCTATACAAACAAAACAACACAAGAAATCTCACTGAGATTTTGTAGAGGATTCCTTTTAATCTATAAATCAGAGAAAAGTAAGGTTTTTATAGATTCTTACATTAAGAAAAATTTCTTTAATTGACAGTTTGTTAAGGGTTTTTAATTTTAAATGGATATTCAATCCCATTAAATGCTTTAAATCTATTTAATAATTTGATATTTGATTGTTTCTAATCTGTTAATGTAATAACTTATTCAATTGATAGTATACTATCATTAAGATAAGCCCACCTTGATCATAAGTATCTCTTTTATACCTCATTTGAATTAAATTGCTATTATTTTGTGTCCATGTTTAATAATAAGATTGGCATGGTGCTTTTTGATATTGTTGCCTGGTATTTAGTATTAAGGTAATATTAGGCTTATTAGATGAGCTGGTAAATGATCTTATCTGTCCTCTTGAAGAGTTTGTGTAAGTTTAGAATTATTTTTTCATTAAAAATCTAGTATAACTTTCCTATAAAACCATCTGAGCTTGGTGCTTCCTTTGTATAAAGGTTTTAATACTCAAATTTCACTTTGTTAATGATTATATAATTAGTCATATGTTGTATTTCTTCTTGGATCAGTTTTGCGAGTTGTATTTTTCTAGAATTTATTTACTTTACCTAGGTTTTCAAATATTTTGACATAGCTTACTTATAGTATTCTATTAATTTATATAACATCTGTCCCCTTTTTCATTTCTAATGCCAAAGCAGGACTGCATTTGAACATCAAGATGATAAAAATCATGACTATAGAAGAATTACACAACTTTAACATAGATAATGAAGACATTGATGTCATTAAAGAGTTTGCTTGCCTTAGTTCAGTCATTAATTTAAATGGAGATTGCAGCCAAGAAATCAAGAGAAGACTGAGAGTTGGAAGGGCAGCAAAGGAAGAATTAAGATCATCAAAAGCAAAGATGTGTCATTAGAGACCAAGGCTAAGACCATCCACACCCTCATATTCTCAGTTACTATGTACAGATACAAAATCTGGACAGTGAAGAAGGCTGATGAGAAAAAAAATTGATTCATTTGAAATATGGTGTTGGAGGAGAGTTCTATGGATACCCTGGACCAACTGGAAAGATGAACAAATAGGTCCTAGAGCAAATTAAGCTGAAATATTGCTGGAAGCAAAAATGACAAAACTGAAATTGCCCTACATCAGGCACGTCGTGAGAAGGCAGAGTTCTTTGGAAAAGACAATAATGCTGAGAAAAGTAGAAGGCAATAGGAAAAGAGGAAGACCAAACATGAGATTAGTTGATTCCACAAAGGAAGTTCTAGGCATGAGTCTATGAAGCTGAGTAGGGCTGTGGAGGATAGGACCTGTGGGCTCATTCATTCTAGGGTCTCCAAGAATCTGAGCAGATCCAACAGTACATAACACACATTATTTATTTGTGATTTCCACCAAATTTTTTCCTGATTAATCTTATAAGAGTTTCATCTAATGAATTACTATTATTCAAGGAACCAACTTCTGGTTTTGTTGGTTTTACTGTCTTTTCTAATTCTCTACTTTATTACTTTCTATTCTTATTATTTTCTTCCTTTTATTTTAGGATTATTTTGCATTTCTAATTTTTTAAGTTGAATGCCTAAGATGCCTGTCTCATTAATTTTGAACCTTTCTTCTTTAAGGCTAGTAATTTTCTTCTAACACCACTTCAGTTGCATAACAAAGTTTTGACAGTAGAATTTTCATTATTATTAAATTCTAAGTATTTTCTAAATTTGTGATTTATTCTTTGATCCATGAATATATTTAGTAATATGTATTTTAATTTTCAATTTTTTTTCGTATTTTTAGGGAGTTAATAATCTTTAACTTAATGACACTATTATCAAATAATGTAAAATTTATGCTATTAATCCTTTGAAATTTATTGTAGCTTACTTATGGTTAGTTTTCAGTACATGGGCAGCACATGGTCAGTTTTCATTAATGTTTTATATGTACTTGAAAAGAATGTTTGCTATCTAACTATTGGATGTAATGTTTCATATTGTATTATAATTTCATAAATTATAACGAGTTTGCTGACTTGAGTGTTCAAATCTTCTATACACATAGATACAAAGTATTTTAGTTGGTTGTACTATCAAAGACTAAGAAATATGTCACCAACATTGATGGTATTTCACATAAATTTCTCCTTGTAATTGTTAAAATTTTGATTCAGAACTTTGAGGTAATTATGTACTTACAAACTATGAATTTAGCCTTTCATCATTTTCAGTGTTTCTTAAGCTCTCAAGCAATTCTTTTTGCCTTCGTGTTTACTGTAAATGATGTTGATATTGCTGTAGTATCTTTTTCTTTATTAGTAGTAATTATTTTGAAGTCCAGGGAAGATGAATGACACGTCCAAGTTTACACAATCATTCACAGCAGTAGAACTAGGACCTAGACTTCCTGATTACCAGTTCAGTACCCTTGCTCAGTATCCTAATAGAATGGGCATGACGTGGTACAGAAAGCAGAAGAGAGGCAGAATAGAATGTATGACATGTGCAGAGGAGCACCAAGGACTAGCAGGTACAGATGTGGAGCAACAATCGAGGATGATTAAAGCCAGACACAGAGTTTGAATTTTATGACAAGGTGTCATGACAAGATAGGTTTTAAGAAAGCTTAAAATTTAGCAATATTCAGGAGAGAGGGAGGACGGGAGGAAATGACACAGTTTAGGAGGGTCCTTGCACTCCAAATCCAAAATGTAATGTAATGAGAACTTGAATAATTCATGAGAACGAAGAGGAAAAGGTAGATTCAAAAGTCACTTTGTAGAGAGGTGACACACCCAAATGACTTAATGCATTTTAGAGGTGAAGGAAATTGTAGAGCCAAAGATACTAACTCATTATGTCTGTAGTATTCTGACAGTGTCATTATTTCTCAGGTCAGAAACCAGAGTTGGGAAACAGTAGTTGGCCTAGAGAAGGAAAGAGAAATAATGAGTTTCTTCTCCATGCAGTGAATCTGGTATTTCCAATAGATGGGTGGAAATATAGGACTAAGAACAGATACAGATACGATTTTTTTTCTATAATGATGAAGGGGACTACTTACATAGATTTGATAGTTGAACCTTTGGATTAGGCTCTGTTTCTTAAACATATCTGTCTCTGCAAGACCAAGTATCATTTTTATGTCCGAATTTTTAAATTAAAAGTTGCCACTCTTATTTTTATTATTGTCATCTTTTCAAAATAGATATCAGGGGTAATGGCTTTGTGAGTAAACTTCTAGACAAACCAGAAAGACTTCTTGGACAACCATTGTATTCCAGGTTGATCTTAAACACTGTATTAAAAAGTAAGGTTTATTGCTAAGACCTTTAAGATTCTTTGTAGATTTCCACTTAAAGTATTGACAAGGCTCAAACCCTATTTAATTCACGACTATTAAGATCAAAGCATTAAGTGGTACAACTGCTTGTGTAATTAATCATCAGTCATGCCAGAAAAAAGCTTTGTAAATTTGGTCATGATGAACTCAGAGGGGATAAGTACTGGAAAGGCTCTAAGAGCTTTCTCCCCTGAAGTTTGAAAAATTTGTAATCGACTCAGTGAAAATTTTTTTTACAGGGAGTTTGGTTTTGTTTTTTATTTTTCCAACTGGATATAATAAAAATGTCTGAGATTTTGCTACGCAATATGATCTTTTGGGGAGGGTCAACACTAATGTTTTAGGCCAGTTCATCAGGCTTGAGTTGAACTTTAGAAGTGTATAAATTCTAACAGGATTCTAACAAATCCACCCAAAGAGCCAGCGTTCATCCCTAGATCATTTATGTCGAGCCCCTCCACTGGAGGAACACAGGAGCCCTGGGGGAGTCATTTAGCTTTCTGAGCATCAACTGCAAGATACTTAGAGGCTCTGTAATCACAAATTGAAATGCCCCAAGGCTCACTCAGCCTTTCTTACAAGGTACATTCAAGAAGTATAATGCTGTCTCCCATGGGGGCTTTACGATGAGACTTTTATCGTAACACAGAACGCACAGAAAGTTGGTTTTAAAGATTCCGTGCCACCTTTGATATCAGGAGAGGCTTGTCTTAAGTGTTCTCAGCCAGAATTTCTGGGACTCAGCTGAAATTTTGGCGCCATTGAGAACTTGGTGCTCTATCTATCTATCTATCTGTCTATCTATCTATCTACATACACATACACACACATATATACATACATATATATACACACACACATATTCTCAGATTAATAATAAAAGACATATTTCTTTATTTCAAATCTCAAAATGTAATTATATCTAGAGTAAACAAAGCTTCAAAAATGTCATCTTAGAATAGATCTAGAAGAATTTATAATGGCCAAGTTTTCACTTCTGAATTTTACACAGAATCATGAAGCATTTCCAAAAGTTTCCACAAGTTTTGGTAGATGTAAGTTCTTTAAGTCTTTTAGAAAAAAATTCTTTTGTTTGTTTCACCAAGAAACCTGCTACCTTTCTGTGTTCATCCTAAAGCACCATCACTTGCTACTGTCATTCCTTTTTCATTCAGAATTGAACGAGGCATGAACGAGATCAATGGCAGTTCTCTAATGTTCGTTTCCCTCTGTGTCTCTATCTTTCTTTCTCTTATCTCCCTCTCTCTCCCACTCCTACCCACCTATCTTCCCTCCCTCCCCTCATCTCTCCTTCTTCCTCTCTCTCTCTCTCTCTCTCCCTCTCTCTTTCATCTCTTTCTCTCATCTCTGTCCCCCTTCCTTCCTCCCAACCACTTTCCCTCCCTCCTCTTTCTCTCATTTCTCTTTCCTCTCTCTGTCTCTCTCCCTCATCTCTCATTTCTGTTTTGATGGTAGCTCCTCCCTCTTTGGTCAACCTTTTCTACACTCTCTTTTAGAGAAATCCTAAGACTCTTTTAGCACTTAGCTGAGCTGTCACTTCTTTCAGAAAGCTCTAGAAATTCTAATTGTCTTTCTCTCACTTTAATCTTCTCTGCTTTAACCAGATTAGGGAACTTCCCCTGACTTTGCTGTCACTTTTGCTTCTTTCTCTCCCTTTCTAGTAAGAATTCATCAAGTACAAACTGTTTTATTTGTACCTGTACCCCCAGCACCAAGTTTAAGTTTAATAAATATTTATTAACAACTGCATAATTGAGCTCTGATAAATAACTTTTTCATTCACTTAGCAGGGGTACAAAACAAATGTGGATCTCTTTTTTAAAGTTGTTAACAAACTGCATTTATTCATTAATCCATTAAAGATATTTATTGAGAAACTGTTATGTGTTTAGAACTTTAGGTACAGAAAGCAGAGTAATGAACAAGCTAAAAACAGTCCCTCTTCTCTTAGAGATTATTATATTCTAGAGGGAGAGATAGACAATAAAGCAAACCAAAGCAAACGCACTAGAAGTAAATCTGCAATATGATGCCAATTAGTGTTGAGTGCTATGAAGAAAAATCATTCAGAGCCAGGCACAGAGAGTGAATGGGTGGGGTGGGTAGGGGCTCAGGGAAGTCCTTTCTGACCTAAATAATGTGAGCGAGAACAAGTCATAAGGGAAAGAGCATTCTATTTAGGGGAATAGCAAGTGCAAAAAAATCTGCTGTATGAGCACATGTGAAGTGCAGAGAGAGCTGCAGAGAGTTAGCTAGAGTGGCTCGAGAAGAGAGTGGGGGTGGAGAAGAAGGAGATGGGTCTAAAGTAGGGCAGAGTTTGAACCAGCCAGAACCCCGTAGGGGCTTTGCAAGGGCTGCATGTCATGCAAGTGTTCAGGGGGACCATTTGAAGTCTTAAACAAGGGCATAATATGGTTTATGTTTTAGAGGGAGGACTCTGGCTGCTAGGTGGAAACAGAATGAAGGAGGACATGGAAAATTGTCAAGTTTTTAGCATAATCCAGGCAAGAGATGATGGTGGCTTTAGCTAAGGTGGTAAAAGTGGCAGAGCCTTCACAATTCGCATTTAGTATTGTGAAGTTACATTTTAAATGTACTGCAAAGTAAATTAGGATCAGGCTAATCCTGTGATTAATCACAAAGCTAACAACACACACATATGCATAAATACAAATACCACACAGATATAGCTAATGACACAAACGACATAAAACTCTTGGTTTGGTCCAATCTGAGGCACTATTTTCAGATGCTACATGTGACTTGGGATTCACTGCACCTGCTGAACAATTGTTCCCAATGAGCCATCTCTGGTTGTTCTCATTCAGCTGAATTGTCTACAGCTATAGTGTATTCACATTCACTTCAAAAATGTGTTGCCCCATCTAGCCTGAATGTTAGCGTGCCATGAGGAATTACTTCTACCCCTCTGACATCACAAACCCCTGGTTTGGCATCTGCCATGAGAGTCTGGGCTCCCCCAAGCTCCACTTAAAAAATAGAATAGAAAGAGAAATTTGGAGTTTGAATCTTGACTCTGCCACTTACTGGCTGAGTATCCTTGGATGATTTGATAAACCTCTCTGAACCTTACTCATTTGTGAAATATAGACATTTAACAAACTTGAAGATACGCAACAGTTATTCCCTGCCATCCTGCCTCCTGTGCTTCTGGACTCATTGAGACTCTTATCTGGAAAAGCATGACATCAAAGTAACACTGGTAAAACCACCTGCGGGGATACCCATGCCATAGTCAATGTTTACAGCCACGTCTAAGGTCAGAATCCGCCTCTGCTCCAAAGACCTTTAGTCTGGATCAGTTCCTATCCATAGTAGCCTCTCTGGGACTGCTTGCTGTCTCTGTAACAGAGTCCAAAGAGAGCTGCCATTCTTGGGCTTTCTTTAAAGTCCTTCGCACTCTTGAGGGTAGTAATACCATCTGTATGGCAACCCACGAATACAGATGATAATGATGTCTCAGAAATGGGGTGTCGAACTGAAATGTTTTTCAAGATTTGGCAAGACAATCTTTTTATGCCACCCTTTTGGTCACTGAAGGGCTAAGGCCACTTTAGTTTTATTAATTTTAAAGTAGTGTTTTAGAATAAAAGCTAAAATTTCTCCAGTAGGAGGGAAGAAAGAGCGAGAGACGAGAGGCAAGGGTTGAGAGCTGAGCAATGTGTCAATACAAACAAGAGAAATCATCGGCAGATGCCAAAAGCAAATTACTTTCATATATAGAAATTATACCACAATAAAAGAGACTGATAGATGCGTACACAGCTGTGGCTAATAATATTTGTTCAAAGAAGATAATGGAGTAGCAGCAGGCTCAATATGACAGGCTTTCAGATCTTACCAGCACTAGAGAAGGGACAAGCAGCAGATAGGCAATAAAGTAATCAGGAAAAAAAAGCATAAAGATGAAGCCCTGGGTTGATGCGATGAAGTGGGGTTAATGTGAGGAGGATTTTAACAAGGATGCTTTCCTGGTATATAAGGTTAATTCTAAATATCTTACAGGTTAAAAGACAATTTCAGATAATTCTACAATCTGTGCATAATGGAACTTCTTTGCGTGTTACTTATTTTCCTTCTAACTGGAATTTGGAATTTGAACCGTGTAATGATTGGTGTCAGAAGGGAGATGGAAGATGCAAAGAGTTGGCAATTTGTCCTGTAGAAGGAGATGTCTGTGAGCCCCAGTTACACATAATGTACAGTGACCCCCAAATTCTTTTCCTAGCAGTGCTTTAGAATGTGTAATTTGGATTAAAGTATTATTTGAAATGGCAGTAAAGAATAAACTAAGTTTGTGTCACTTCTGTTAATATCATGTCTTAATCCAGTGCCTCAATTAAAACTTGGTTCTCGCAAGTTAATATATAATTATATGTTAATATATAATTTGTTAATATAGGTTTGTTAATATATTAACAAATGATATATTTTCTTCCTTTCCTTGGACAAATTTTACCTGAGCAATAGCATTTGGTTTTGATAAATATACCCCTTGATGTCATAAGAGAGACAATCGCTACCTTTATTTACTTCTTGTCTCAACTTGAAATGTGGCTCTGGAATGTTACTTGTTGAAGGTGCCAATGAGAGGAACAACTTGACCTATTATATAAAACTGAATTTATCATATAATGATTATTACATAGTCATTTCTACAAATTTGTAGCAAAAAGCAGAATCTATACCTACTGTTAAAAACTTACTGGTGTTATCAGCCAGGCAGTTCTAATTGAGGAGTGCTATAACCCATTGACTATAATCCTGTTTACTCTTCTGCAAACTATATTTCAGGTTCTAATGACGCACTTAAAAATGTCTTATTTCTTCAGCCATAAGAAGAGATGAAATACTGCCATTTGCGTGCGACAACATGGATGGACCTTAAGATAATCATGCTAAGCAAAATAAGCCAGATGGAAAAAGTTGAAAACCACATGATATCACTTATATGTGGGATATAAACATAAAAGCAACAAACAAACATGACTCACAAACAGAGACTCAGACATGGACAATAGACTAGTGGTTACTAAAGTGGAAGGGAGGTAAACAGGGTAAAAGGGGTCAAATATGTGGTGACAGAAAAAAATCTAACTGTGTGCAATGAATATACAATGCAAAATATATATGTTCCCATCATAAAAATAAAGGGAGAAAATCACTTTAAAAATGAAAAAAAATATATGTCTTATTTTTTTTGAGTCTGAGAGCCCACTGGTAATGGAGGAGTTAATTATGAGTTTGTAAAGTTTAACAGCTTCACAGTCTCATTTGTTTCTTTTTCTCCAACAGAAAGAGGCATTGAGAAAGTATGACTGACGTTTGTGATAATTACATTTGGAGATTAAAATAATTTAGGGTTCCGAAAGGTTTAAAATTCATACACCATATTGGACTTCACATGATTATGGCTTCCTTCATATCATTTTAGTCATGTGTTGAAATCCATTTGATGTGACTGTAATAGTCATTTTAATGGATATTGTTAATTCCTTGTTTTCGGCATAATAGATAAAGGAGAATTTAATTAAATTCATTGTGTGAGCACTTATCGGGGGTAAAAAGGTTCACAGAATTATTATTTTTCTGGCATGACATGTAAAGAACGTTATAAAAGACAGGGAAAAGAGCAGTATCAGAGTGTAGTTGGTGTTAGAATTCAGGCCAGTTTCATCTCTGCAGATTACATGGAGGTTTCAAACTGACACTGAAAAGTTTTCACAAAGGACCAGCAAAATGTAACAGTCCTGCTTTCATCCTTCTTCAAACCTGATGGCCCTCTTTAAGGTCAGAGTTCAATTTCCCCAAAAGTCTCAATAGAGAGTCAACTCTTAGGTACCATCCCAGTCAACTAGAAATATGACAAAAAAAAAAAAAAAAAGTCAAGAGCTTTTGTCCCAGTACTTTCACTTCCTATGCCCGTCCCAAAGACCCTAAGAACAGCCTCTCTTATGACACTTCTGGTCATAATCTCTGGATGGCTGAAAGGCTCCAAAAGTCCTTGGCCTGGTGACATTATGAAGAGTAGCATTCAAGAAATGAAATGTCCGGTGAGAACTGCTGGGATGGTGAATTTATTTTGGTAGAAGAAGAAAGTCTGAATTATTTATCGAGTAGAATTTTCACAACATATTATCGATTGACCATCTCTTTTTGGGTCATCGAGCCCAGAACCTCTGCCCTTAGTTTGCTATTCAGAAACCTTTGTCATAAATTCCTCAATGTTGTTAGACTACATTCAAACAGCATAATCGTTAAAATATACTGGGAGCTTCCACTGGGGGGAAATACAGTTATAAGCCATTCTAACCAGTTTAATAGCTAACAAACTCTACAATAAATGAACCCACTACACTCCTATCTAATCTTTAAAACTCTGAGTTAGGATGATCAACTTAAGTTATGCAATAGGTGTATTTATATATACATACAAGCATAGTGTGGATATGCTAATAGTTTTATCTGGGCAGAGGAATCAAATGTGATTTTCTTTTCTTTTCATACGACTATATTATAATGATAATGAATGTACATTACTTCCAAAATCTGCACAAATGCGAAAAATTTAAAAAGTCACTAACATGTGTGTGTGTATGTGTGTGTGAGACTTCCCCAACCAAGCCACCCACATGGACAAAAAAGGGGCCACATATTAAGCCTGACAAGTTCAGCAGGCCCAACAAACTCAGTGAGCAAAGTAATCATGCAGGGTGGTCTGCATACAAAAATTCCTAAGTAAAAGCGGGTCATGACAGGTAGTCATTTCCTAGGTTTGTACCTTCCTTGGCAAAGGTCAATCTTTAACCTTGAAATTGTCTATTGGCTTTTGCATCTAATATAACACACCTTTGACATGTCAGAGTAATTTTCTTTCCCAGACTCCTCAAAGGCACAACTGCCAGCACCAGAGCAAGAGACCACATTTTTACTTTGTTGCCCACGTATCACTTCTATGTACTGTAAATGTCAACTCTTCTACGTGCTGTAAATGTCAACTACCCGCCAATGTAAAAGAAGTGTATGTCTATGTCTCCCTGTTTTGCTTTTTATCCAGTCTCAGAGAGTCTTTCACTTTGCTTTTTCTACACCCTAATCTTCCCCCAAAGAATTTCGTGTAACCCCCACCTTATGTCTTCTCCTTTGATTCTAATGTATAAAATAAGCTGCAAAACTCTTCTCTGAAGCATTTTCTCAACTTGTTGAGATTTTGCTTCCCAGCAATTTCTGTCAGTTTGTCTTGAACAAACTCTTATAAGAATTTTTCTTAGGCTGGACATTCTTTTATCAACACTCGGTTTCTTCCACACTCAACATCTATCCTAACAATCTCTCCAAGATTCAGAAGTAGTTGATGTGGAAAGAAATATGTAAAATGTAACTACATCACATTCCTTCACTTTCCCAAATTAAGTGCAACGGGCAGTTTTAATACAGGTTCTTTGGGGAGTAAAAGGGACACCATTTACCTCTTTTCCTTCTTCCAACTTCTAACATAAACTCCATGATACTGCTCTTCCTTCCATGATTAAAATTCTCAAGGGTATTTCTTGCCTCATCCTCCTTGCCACACACTTCTCGGTGTTTATCATGTGGCTTCCATCTCCCACCCGCCAACTTCGTAAAACTCCTCTCCCAAATTTCTGATGACCCAATTAAAATATCTTTTCTCTTATTTTCCTTCATCCTTCTGCTACATTTCACACTTTTGGCTTCCTCCTCTTCTTTAAAGACCAAAAGCAAACTGATTTTTTACTCTGTTATCTTGTCTTTGTTTTCTAATTCCAATGGCTATTCTCTTTAATTTTTATGGCTATTCTCTATTTTTATCACCCATTCTTATTTACTCTGGCTCTGCTTTCTCTTCCCACTCCCCACGTGAAAGCCATTTTTAAGTCTGTTTCTAATCTTTATGCCATTTTATTTTGGCAAACATTAATTAAAAACCTCCTACATATTTAGCACTGTGCCAGGCACTGGGTATGGACTGAAGACAGTATTACACAGTGGACAAAGTGGCAGATTCTGCTTTACCAGGGTCTAGAATAAGCTCTTCTGGGAAGAGTCAAGGACAATATTTTGCATGTCCTTGTAGGCCATATGCAAGAGTTTAGATTTTACTCACCAAGCAGCTAAATAAATAAAGTCATCCAGATAGTAAATGGTAGAGCAAAAGATTAAACACTGGGTCTGATGCTTGCCATCTGCAGAAAGTTTATAGTCTCAGTCCAAGCATTATGCTAATGTACAATCTGAAAGGCATGGTCCCCCCTGGCTTGGTTTGGGTGGTATCAATTCAGATTCTGATGCTTTTTGTTCAAACTCAGAGATTTAGCTAGCTGACAATCTCCTGAATGATATAACTTTCTCTTTGCCTTATGGAACCCTGGGACTGTCCTTCAAGTAATGGGTGTCTTTTACATGAGCCTTTAGCAAAGGTAAACTTGTCTACTTTTCAACTAAATATCATCCTCCAGAACAACAACTGTGGTTTAACAAGGTATTTAGGATGCTGTTTAAATAAGACCATTGGTATTGCAGCTTACCAGAAATACATCTTAGCTAACCAAAGTCAGTATAGGGTGATGGAGCCTAATTACTGAGGTTCCAAACCTGACTTCACAATTTATTAGCTGTAGAACCCTGGGCAAAGCACTTCAAGCCTATTTTTCTCATCTATAAAAGGGGGGTGGTGAAAATACTAACAGTACCTAACTCGTAGAGTTGTGAGGATTAAATGAACTAATAAATATAAAGTACTTACAACAGTACCTACCATGGAACAGATGTTATATAAATGATATCTGTTATGTAATACTTATTAAAGGCATTCATAATTTAGGGTGTTTCTTAGAAAAAAATGCATATATTCATTTTAACCCTTGTTTGTAAATTGACTGGCCTTTTAAGGAGAAAAATCCAAAGCAAACAGACGTATTCTTTCATAGCCCTACTGCAAAATGTATACCTTGTGCTTGCCAGGTGCTTTGTGACCACTTTTATGTTTCAGTCCTTACTTGAGAAGTAGACAAGCACAGGCAAGTGAGCTCTGTTTCCATCCAGAGTCTGTTGGAAGATACACCTCAAAGCACCACCTCTGAAAACACAGTGGCTGGCAGGATCTGAAAGCTACTCAACAACCTTCTAAAACTGTTTTTGGTGCTGACCAAATCAACAGGCACCAATAAGGAACAGAGACAAACCCTGGGGACCATGTCAGATTGAACAGTTCATTAAGGCAACAACTCATCAAAGATTCTAGACTAGACTCTAGACAAGGTACCTGAATAATGTTACAACTGGCCTCCACACCTGATGCCTGCAACAGAGAATGCAGAGCTGATTTGGAGAGGGCTTCCTTGATCCTATTACTACATTAAAGAAATGAAAAGCTCTGAATCCACTGGTAATTTATATGGAATGATTTCCTCTGGTTTGCTGCTGCTGTGTTTTGCTAAATGCAAAGATCTAGCCCAGGTGTCCAAATTAACCCAGAAAGAGCAAAGGGGGACCTCAAAGATGTTTACAAAACTAAGATAAAAAATGAAGAGAGAGAAAATGGATAAGCTCAAGGTAATCTTAATTGGGGTGATGGAGGCTTTGGTCAGAAAGGGAGGGGAAAATGTGAGTAACTAAACACAAACACAGAATTTTCACATATTATATTTGAAAAAATGATTTAAAGAGCAACAAGGCAAGAAAGATGCTAGTGAAGGAGAGAGAGGCAATTCCCCCTCCAGAATGATCCCACTGCCTATGTGAGGCAAGAGGGATATTACAGACTGACTGAGAAGAAGTAAAGGTATGAGATTTGGCTGCAACTCTAACTCTCCAACTTCGACTTCCTGTTTGAAATGTCAACATGGAAGCTAGGATTGCAGCTATGTTTGGATTTTATATATTGATGGATATATATAGATATAGATATAGATATAGATATAGATATAGATATAGATATAGATGTATAGATATATGGATGGATGTATATGTATTTCTAGTTGGTGGTATATAAATAGAGTAGGTGGTAGGTACATATTTGCATATTTGAAATATTTTCTTATTAAAAAAATGTTTTGGAGGGACTGAAACACCATTATACGAAATGCACTGTCAATTATAAGACGTTTCACAATTCCAAGATCGATAACACAAGGTGGAGAAAAGTCTCAAGTACAATCGAGAGGCACATTGTAGACTGCCTCAAGCAGGATAACAATGAGCGGAGTAATACTTGGAATTTTGATCTTTTTTGAAAAACTTTTTAAAAATCGAAGTCTGGGTTCTCCTAGGAAAGGAGTTCTTAGCTCATTCCTCATGTTGCCTTTATATCAGGTAGCTTCCTTCAAACATTTTTAAGGGATGAATGAGTTTCCTTCATGGTTTATTTGGAAATCTGATACAATTTATACAAAAAAGAAATGAGCTTAAAAAATTACGAGAATATGTATATTACAACATCTAGTTAAACAGGTTGAAAAAAATGAGCTGAAAAATGCCAAAAGGTCCGATTCCTTGTGTAATTTATTTGTTGATTTTACATTGGAAAACACTTTTGTAAATTTGCAATCTTAATATTTTCAATTACTTACTTAAACCACAGAGCAATATGTTTAATGTATAAACTTTGTAACTACAGACAAAAATGAGGAAAAAATTAAAATCCAGATAATCATTGTTAACCTTTCAACATGAATGCTTATATTTTTCATATATTTATATAAACTTAAATAAAATTGGAATTATACTTTATACATTGTTTTGTAAACTAACCTTTCATTTAATAGTCATAAACAAGTACCTAAATTATTACTCTTCTAAATTATGATCTTCAATGGCTGCATAGAATCACCTCAATCAATAACTTATTGTTGGCCATTTCAATTGGTTACAATTATAGTAATTTTGCAATAAGTATCTTTGACATAATTTTGGGAATATATCAGATTATTTCCTTAGACTAAGTACACAAAAGGAGAATTATGAGACTGAAGGGTATAAACACTTTTAAAACATGATATATATTGCTAACTTGTTCCCATCAAGATTATCCCAATCTGTCTTTTTACTAACAGTATATGATAAGTCTACATTGATTAAAAAACAAAATATAAATCTTGAAGTCAATTTCTGCTTCTAGCTAGAACCAAACAAGAAGAGGGCAAGAACAATAAAATTATAATTAAAAGAAGGAAGCCTAGCTTTTCTTAAATTAATGAGTCTATAAAATTGACATATTTATTCATAGGTTCATTCTAATGCTCTCCAAACCCATTTAAAAAAAGATCTCATCTAGCCTTTCAAAAGCATGATAGAGAATAACTCTGACAAGTTTTAAAGTGAGAAAGAAGTAAGTTCAAGTCCTAGTTGACCATTTGAAAATTATGGGTGAATTACTTAAATACCGTGAGGTTAAATTCAATCATCTGTAAAATGAGCAGGCATCTCGAGATTGTTGAGAAGGCCACATAAGACAATGAATGGACATCGCCTAGCATAGTGCTTGGTTCTTGAAAGGTCTTCACTCCTAGAGAATCTTTCATCTACTTTAAACATGTTCTATTCATAGTATTTTTAAAAAATATATAATAGGAACACGTTGGTAAATTGTTTAAATGAATCTAAAAACTGTTGCACCTTCCTTTTTTTTAAATTTGGTTTCTTTCAGCAAGAAAGAGTAAGAGGTAGGCCATAAACCCTGACATAAATATTTAAAAGAAAGCTTTATTTGTCCAATGTTTTGAAAATTAAAATTGCCTGTTCAAGCTGGAGAAAAGCAGGATCTGTCCAGCTAAGCCTTTTTGGTGTTCTCTTCTTTCTTCCTTATATGTCTGTTCCAGTAAAGGCCTTTCTCTCAAGGGATCCACTTACTAAAACTGTCAATTTTTGTCTCTTTATTCTCATTGTTTATATATATATTTTCAGATCTTCTCTGATGAAAAATCTTTCTCATAAAGCCCATGGATCCTTATTTTTTCCTTTCTGCTCCATTTTATGATTTAAATTTCATCAGGCAGTGGGAGTGGGGAATGACAAAAAGCTTATAATGAGAAGTGATGAAGGATAAAGTGGTAGAGAATTGTCTAATACACTGATGAATAGCTAACACAATTGACTCAAACATATGAACAAAAGAAAGTCACGAGAACTAAAAATGTGTGGGCATTGAAATATGTCATAAATGGGGAATTAGCCCAGTGAGTCACAGAACCATGCTGTCTGAATATTGGAATATAGATCAGGAAAAAAAAATTAATAAATTTCTACCTTTCACTCCAGAAACTTCATTTTTTTTTTCATTGTAAATACATTTCGCTTTAACATTTTTACAATCCTAATATTGAGTGTGAGTGTATGTATTGACTCATATCATCTTGTCAGCATTTTAATGTTCATTGCAAAACTACTCTTGGGAATCCACATCTCAGTCCAGGAAACTACAAATGGACCAAATGTTCAAATTGACTGTAATGGTGCAGAGATTAGTGTATTTCAAGGGAAGATGTTGAGTTGTGTGTCCTTTAGGTCTATATAAACTTGAGAAATTTTTCATAGGAAATTATTAGTTGTTCCTATAGACAGAATGTTTGTTCTCTCCCTCCCCAATTTGTATGTTGAAGTCTAATCCCTAATGTGATGGATGGTATTGGAAAGGGGGGGCCTTGGGATAAGGTCATGGGGGTAGTGTTCCCATGATAGGATTGATGCCCTTGTAAATACATAAAGAGCACATAAAGACAGCTGTCTGTTAACCAGGAGAAAAGCCCTCACCAGACACTGAATCTGCTTGTGTCTTGGTCTTGGACTTCCCTGGCTCTAGAACTATGAGAAAGAAATGCTGTTTAAGCTGCCTAGTCTATAATATTTTCTTTGTAGCAGTCTAAACTGATTAAGACAGCTGTCAATATTGATTAAGCTCACCAAAGTACAGCAATAAAATAATAATAATAATAATAATAATAATAATAGGATAAAGGATTTAGTCTATATGACTATTAAGAAAGAGGGGCAGGTAACATAACATTTTCCCAATAAAATCTCTTTCAATTTATCATATAAATTAGATCATTAACTTGCCAAACATTATGGATGTTGTAAAGGTAAAGGCAGAGGCCACACCATAGCTGTCGATCTAATACTGTGCCTCTATGTTAACAACACATCTAAATAGTCTGCGAAAAAATCTATTGACCCCACATTTGAAATATTAATTTTTTTTCAATTCTCAACTACAATTTAATGCCAGAAGTTATTTAAAGATACAATTTATATAAATGAATAAAGTCAAGATACCATTTGCTGAAATGGTCACCCATCTCAAATGTTTAATTTTGAATAGAAATAACAAATCTTATATCTGTGCATAGTAGACACCATTAATGTTACTCTCTTTTCTGCTAAGAGAACCTTGATTTTATTCTTGTCTAGGAGCATAGTGTGTTCAAAAAAGGTAAGGACTTCCTTAGACTGATTATTGTTCTAAATTAATCATGGTAATCCCATTTCTTTTCTCTAGTGATCATTTAGGAATGAATATCCAAGCTAGTTCTAGCCCATGAGAAGTAGGAATTCAGCTTTGAAGGGGGATTCTGAAAAATATTTTCTGGCCTGATAAAAGAGATGCAAAAGAAGAAACTCTCATTTTGCACAGAGATGCTGTTGAGTGAGGACATGATTACATTGAGCTGCGAAAGCCAATTTATGAACACAAGAGGAGAAACAGACCTAAGGACAAAAGCCATTACACCAAGGGTGGCAGGATGGAAAGATAAAACCCTAGTCAGTAAAGGCATCCTTACAATAAATCCTGAAATTCACCATCTTAAGATTTCTCGTTTAGTAATATAATGCACATTTTGTTTTGTTATTTAAGATACTTTTAATTAAATATTGTTACTTACAGCTTAAGTTATAAGTCAGAACTGGTTAGACACTAGACATCATTTCTAGGAGAGGTCATAAACCCTATACATACTTAGTCTCTAACTTAATCCTTTTCTGTATTACTGTGTCTTTGTCCATTACATTCCTTCCATCTGGAATTCCCTTACTCACTTTCTCCCCTGAACTATGGGCTCAGTGTGTCTTCCTACATAATACTGTTCTACATTGTCCTGAAAAATGAATTTTCTCCATTGTCTGTGTTTCTATATAATTTAGTTGCTATCATTATCATTGCTATTATTGTACACATACCAAACATTATAAATGTACTCTATACTAGACATTGCGCTAAGTGTTTTACATGTTTTACATGTATTACATCTTGTAATAGATTATATTATTTATTCATAAATATTTATTTGCTTCTCACTTGTGCCACGCTCCTAGAAGGCAAAGTATTCTTCCCCATCTATTGATCTTGGATTAGTCATGTGCTTTGATTCGGCCAATAAAATCTGAGTAAACCAGATATACCCTATGCCTGAGAAGAAGCTTTATGTACCTACATATAATCTGGCTCTGTCTCTCTTACTCTTGTCTTCATCATGAGAACAGGACGTTTCAACATGCTCCCTTAACATGACTTCCAGAATGAGAAAACACATGGAGCCCAGCAGAGACCAATCAAATCCAGAAAAACCACAGATAATCTGCAGCCCTCATGTATCAAGGGAAAGAAACACAAGCTGGTTTTAGAAAGCACTGAGATATTGAGCAAAAGCTAAGGCAATGCCACTTAATCTAAACCCCATAATGATCTGAAGTACCTATTATAATTACCCCATTTAACAGCAGAGAAAACCAACTTACTTACAAGACTTAGATTCTCCCCTATAATATAATACATATTTGCATCTCTTCTATTAGACTTAACTCTTTAAAAATAAGGACCATATATTTTTTCATCTTTCCCCAATATTTAGCACACTGTCTACTTAGTTATGCTGTTGGAAAGGGGAAGTTATGATTCTAGAACACATCTTCATTATTAACACATCTTTATGACTCTTACATTTAGTACCCTGGTACCAATAGTTTGGATAGTTCACTATTTCCTCCCCAATATCCTTTTATTTTAAACACAAAATGAATTTCTTGTATTTTTTAAGTATATGAAATAATCTGTACAGTAGTCCTACATCTTAATTTCATTAGAGTGCATGCTATATAAAAAAAAAAACTCAAAAACTTATGTGGATAAAAATACACTTGTTTATAATGAAACATATCTTTAGAAAATTATTAGTCCACTTTTTACACAGGTTTATGTGAAGAAAAAGTGAATAAAAGAGGACACTGTAAGGGAGAAGGAATGATTAAGGAGAAAGCATTCAAGATATATTAGGGTTCTCTAGAGAAACAGAACCAATAGCATGGATGGATGGATGGATGGATGGATGGATGGATGGATGGATGATGGGTAGATGTTACAAGGAATTAGCTCATGCATTTATGGAGGCTGAGAAGTCTTAATCTCTGGAGTTGGCAAGCTAGAAACCCAAGAGAGCCAGTGTGTAATTCTAGTCTGAGTCCAAAGGCCTCAGAGCCAGGAAAGGCAATGGTATAAGTTCTAGTCCAAATGTCGGCAGGCTTGAGACCCAAAAAGAGAAGATATTTTAGGCCAGAAAGGACTAATGTCTAGATCAAGCAGTCAACCAGGAGAAGTTCCCTCTTACTCAGCTTTTTTGTCTTAGTCAGGTTTTCAATTGATTGGATTAGGTGCACCCACATTAGCAACAGACAGCATTCGGCTCTACTCAGTCCACCAATCCAAATGTTGATGTCATCCAGAAGTGTTCTCACAGACACACCCCAAAAAATGTTTGGTCAAATGTCTGGGCAACCTTTGGCCCAGTCAAGTCGACACATAAAATTACCCATCACATAGGATTCATTCATTTAACAAATATGTATTAAATGTCTATTCATGCTTGGAATAAATCTTTCTGTCAACATCTGTGTAGTAACTGAATTTTGATTTCTGATTAAAGAATTTTAAAACTAAAGTGATTTTAGAAACAATTTGTCCAACTGAATGATTTATTTATACAGGTAAGAAAAACAAAGCCCAGAGATACTAAGTGACTTGCTCTAAGCAACACAATTTTACTGGTAAAGGCAGAGATAAGACTAGAGCCAAGGTCAAGAGCAAATGCTCTTTCCACTATAACCATAGTTCCACTCTTCTTTTTCAGTATTTAATTGTGACTCCCAATTCCAGAAGGAAAAAGAAACGAATAGATATACATACCTACATAAGCCTCGCGGGGTATTTATCTTGTTACAGACATATACACACAAGCATTTATGAACAAAGGGAGAGATAAAAGCTTTATTATGGCTTCCAAGCACTAGTAAAACACATTTTAGATACAAAAGACAAGATACCCATGGATAAAAATGCATCCTTTCTAGTTTTTCATCCATTAAAGAAAAATAATAATATACCCAATTTCTATTCCTGAATGAAGCATTTCAGAAGTTTAATTTTTCTTGCTAACATCCAAGTAACTCAATGATATTCATCTGAAAATGAGGGCAAAAGGTATTAAATTCATCAGCATATAAATGACTTTTCTAGATGTAAAGATAGATCACAGCAAAAGACATCCATGATTTCAAATGTTATTACTTAGTGAGGAAAAATATAGTCAAGTTTTTCCTGCTATCATTTACAAACTATTTCACTGAACTGTTCTTGATATTATCATTTTCTGTTTTATGATTTTCCTCCAGAGAAACTAACTATAAAATAATGTGTGTAACTCAAGATCCTTCAGGCTCTTAACACATTTCTCTTCTCATTGTTTGCTAATAATCCTGTTAGCAAAAAAAAAAAAAAAAAAAAAAAAAAAATCATCAGTAATTGACCTACACCAAGTGAATACAAGTGGCACCAGCTCAGAGTAAATTTCAAAATATCTGTCATCTTGTTTCCATTTCACAAGAAATGTAATGCAATCCTAAAGATAGATTATACCAGGAATAAATGCTAGCAAATTCTTATGTACTCTAGTTGCTTTAATATTAGTAGATACATAGTTCTGGACTATCATTTTATGATCTCTTATGAACTGTTAATACAAGTACGTACCATTTGTAATGACATAGATGGACCTAGAGGTTATTACGCTGAGTGAAACGTCAGATACAGAAAGATAAATACCATACGATTTCACTTACATGCAGAATCTAATGAACAAAAAGAACATACTCATCAAAAACAGACACAAATATAGAGGCTAGAAGTGTACTGTGTTGGGGGGCTGGGAGTAAAGGGTGATGGGTTAAAGAAGTACAAATTTAATAGTCAGAGTGTTGGGGAGCATGGCATAGGGAATGTAGTTAGCATTAATGTAATGACTAGGTGGAAAGCCAGAGGAGAGATAAATGTCTGACCAATGCACTATATACTTGAAATCAATAATAAAATAAAATTTTTAAAATAGTATATGACCAATCAAAAATCCCTTATAAATTGACCAAAGTTCAATTGTTTATTTATTCATTCATCCATTCCTTTATAAACACCTATTGTTAGACTTACTAGGGTCAGATGCTAAGCCCATTACTATTAGATATTTTGGAAGCTGAATTTATAAAACTCAATAATTAATTGGATATGAATAGAGAAAGAGGAATTATATAAATAAGATATGGCTCCTACCTTTATGGAAGGTACAGTGTATGGGGAGACCTAAGCAAATAATAGAGTCCAGGTTTATTACACTAATCTGTAGAAGTAAAGTGAGAAGATAACTACTTGCCTGACAAATATTAAAATGGCTACTCAAAGGAAATGTCATCTGAGGCCTATCTTTACCCGGTAATAAAGAGAGATGAGAGAGTGAACAATATGAAAAGATCTATAGGTATAAAATCACGATACAGTTTTTTGAACACTAAATAGTTATGTTCAAAAAGTAAATAGTGTGTGTGATGGAGGGAAATCAAGTTTTGCCTCCCCAAATCGTACCTTTTGGGATATTGATTTTTAAGCTGGTTATTAAGAAACCAAAGACTCAGAGAGCACCTTTGACCCTCCCAATCTCCTGAAATTAAGATGGAAAGGCCTGCTTTGGGAAAAGATCTTAGCATGTTCACTTAGCATTTAATGAGAAGGATCCATGCAGGAGCCTGTCACTTTGACTCCCCTCTGTGTCCCCTTGCTCCTGAGTTGCCCAGCAGGAATTTGCTTACCACGTGTTCAGCTCTGTCTTGGCTACCTGTAAATTGCCTATTTCCATTTTGAGTCCCATACCCCTGCCTCCTGCCCTTTTTCTTTTGTCCAAAATGGCATAAAAACTTCAACTGTGCAATGCCTCTTTAAGTTTTCATATTCTTATGGACCTCCAAATGGTCATTCATATAATAAACTTAGACATTTTCTCTTGTTAATCTGTCTCTGCTAATTTTATTTTTAGCCCAGGCAGCAGAACTTAGAAGGTGGGAGGAAAATTCTTTTTATTAGTCCCCACATTGAGTATGAAAGATGGAACTGGAAAAGTAAGTTGTGGCTAATCTATATATGTGCTGACATATGTAAATATATTCCTTCACTAATGGGGTTAACACTGAAAGCTTTTATATTGCAATGTGACAAGATCAATGAGTTCTAGAAAACAGCAGAAGGAGGAATTAAAGAGAGACCTGAAACAATGATAATAGGAAAATACTAAAGTAACTCATGAAAAAAAAATGAGCATCTGAAAAAAACAATGGAGATGAAGAAATGTGGTTCAGACATACAGTTGATCCTAAGTGCTGTCAAGGTCTGCCTTTGCAAATATGCCTAGTCACTAAAATCAGTACTCGTACCACCTGTAGTCATTTGCAGACATGCATAGAGTGGTGAAAAATTTTAGTTGCTCAAAGTGCGTATTCTCAGCTGAGGTCAAACAAGGTGATCTTCCACTTTCCTATTTCAGTTTCATAACAAAACCAAGTGTTCTTTCTACGGTTTGTTTAGCGCCACATTTTCTACATCTCTGTGCTTTTCGTTGGTGATTTCACTGTTTAGAATGGCCATCAAGCACTCTGTTATTTAGTGTTCCTATGTGCAAGGTTGTGATGTGCCTAATAGAGAAAATATGTGTGTTAGATCACTTCATTCAGGCTTGAGTTATACTGCTGTTTATCAGCTGTGAATCCAATGTTAACTAATTAACAATATATTTTAACTAAAGTGTCTTTAAACAAAACACCCAAAACAAGGTTATGCATTCACCTCTTGACAAAAATGTGATTATCAGAGGCTCACAGGATCCTAACCCTGTTCTCATGGGAGTGATGATCTAGCATTCACCAATTCATTGTTCAAAGTGACTTTATAGAACATGAATACCGTGAATTATGAAAATCAACTTTGTTTTAGAATTTACAGAATTCGGTGGCTGGCTGGATGTGGGGACAAAGGAGAACTCAAGAATAAACATCATTCTTGCTTGAGTATCAGAGAAGATAATGTTTTTACCTGAAGTAGGGAAGATAGGAAATGGTACACATTTTAAGAATGGACATTGACTTAAATTTCAAATTGGTTGAATCTGAATATGCTCAATCTAAAGAACATACAGGTAGTGAAATTTAGAAAGCTTTTGGGCATAAAGGTTTGGGACGCAAGGGTGAGGTCAGAGTTGGTGATACAGATTAGAAAGTCAGTAACATGGAGAGAAGAATTATAGTCAAGGAATGAATGAGGTCGCAGAAGGAAAGATATATAGTAAAAAGAAAAGTGGGCTGAGGAGGACCAACTCTCCCTGCAACAGTAAACAGAAACTGAGCCTGTAAATAAGCTATAATTTAAGAGGTAGACCAGGAGAAAGGGAGAAACAGAATCCAAGAAAGGCATTTCACAAAAAGGAGGAAGCTAAAAGGCTCAATGCTCTAGAAGACTCAAAAGAGAAAGAGAGGGAGAGAGAGAGGGAGAGAGACTAGGAAGAGACCATTAGATCTTATAACTGGGGGAACTTTGGTGATATTAGTGAGAGGAACTCCAGGAAAGGGGGAGGGGAGAAGCCAGACTGTAATGGGAGAAGTGGATAGAGAGAGTTTGCTCTTTCAGAGTTTGGCCGTAGGAAATAAGAAAGGTAGGCTCTCAGCTTGAGGACTAGGTAAAAAGAGGAGAAAGGGATTCATGAGGCTTGCCTTCTGAGATTATCCGGAAGCTGTAAGTAAAATAAATGTATCCCTTTACCAATGAAATCTAGAAAGCTGGATTTAAATTACTATTTAAATTATAATTTTTGTAATTGCTACAATTTATCTGAAGCTTAAATTGCCATTTTATCATTCATTCATTCAACAAATTTTACTGGGACCTACCATATGTCTGGCATTATTCTAGACTCTGGAGATATATCAGCAAATAAAGTAAACAAAAGTCCCTGTCTCACTGAAATTATATTCTAGCATGCCATGTTTGCCAGAAAGAGCAATGCTATTATCTGAGTTTAATGTAAACCAACAGATAATATATGGAAGTCAGAAAATTAACAGAGAATGAATAAAAAATAAAGAGCGTGTTTTCTAGAATCACTTTGGGATAGGAATGGAGTTTCCAAAACATCACAGTAAAGAATAACAGGAATGACCTTAACTATAACAAATGAAAATGTTGGATAGCTACCTGCTCATTTGAAAATGAAAGTGTAATTTTTTAACTGGCACACAGCATCTGAAGTACCAACTGTTGTATTGGTAACCCCTCTCCCCCACAACAACCCTAGGATAGAAATGAGTTCATCTAGTTAAATACCTAAAGGGTATCCTTTTATGCACCTCAAGAATAGCTAAATAAGATCATCTTGTTTCAAAATCAGAGAGATTTAGCTATCTTAGAGTGGTATGGCCCTGGGATTTAATTCTAATGTGAACATGAAAATGCATCTTCAATCTTTAAACTGCTTGTCCCTTAAGTGACAGCTGAGGAAAACCACAAGACAGAACTATTAATGGATTTTGTGACATGGCTGAGTATCTGGAAACACATTATTAATAGGATAACACTGTTTGGTAATAATAGTAATGAATAGTGATGGCTAATTGATTTGTAGATTTACCAGACTCTACCTTCTGTCTCTATGAATTTAGCTTGGTATCTCATATAAATAGAATCAAATAGAATCGACATATTTGTCCTTTTGTGTTTGACTTATTTCACTTAGCATGTTTCCAAGGTTCATTCAATGTGATAACATGTATCAGAATTTTATTCCTTTCAAATATAGAATAATATTTCTTTTTATGTCATTTTTAAATATCGTATAAATTGTCATTACATCAAAGCCATCAGGCCAAACATCTTTGGCCAACCAGCTGATAACTTGTATAACACCATGAACAAGTTAGGCAAAATCATGTGTAAATCATGTACGTGATCACATATGATTATTATCACTATAATATTTTTTATGGAACTTAGAGTGTTCCCTGTACCCTCAAATGTCTCCCTTCCTCACCTATGACATGTTATTTAAAATTCCACACAAGTTATTTCTAAATGCAAATATTCCTGGAAAAGAGTAAATTATTAAAATGATAACACTTCAGGATAATTTAAACGCACTGCTTTCTTTTGTGGCAAGAGAGACCTTAAAAGGAAGGAAAAAAAAACCTTTTTCTGTTTCTAGTACATTGTGACATTGTGCCATTTAATGCTCATATCAGCTCTAGAAAGCAGGACTGATAATCCTCCTCTTGAATACGAGGAAACGGAGACTCAGGCAGGTTCAGCAACTGGAACCAGATGAACAACTTTTATGTGGGAAACTAGATTTCATTTTCAGGTCTAATGCTTTTCTACTACACCTTGCCACCTACCAAGAAGAGATATAATTCATGAAAGAAGAAGGAAAAGAAAGAGAATACCAAATAACTACCCTATCAACTTCCTAATTTTGTCCAAAGCTAACCTAGGTTGTCAATTTGACTGACCTATTTCACTAGAAGTTATTCTTAATCACAGAATAACTGATGTGAAAAACATCAAAATTAATTTAAATATTTAATTCATGCTAAACTTTCCCAATCAAAAAAAATTTATTGGGGCGGAAAAAGTATCTCTAGCTATTATGCCCACAGTGACTCCCATGGATTGCTTTTTTCCTAAGGATGAGAGAAAAAAAATACCAGGCTTACATTTGGTAAGTCATTTCAATGTTTGAAATCCTTGCTCTTAGAGATTTCTTCCTTAGACATTAACAAAATTCTTTTTGCTGGTCTTTAAAAATATTTCTCAGAGTAGACAGAGACTAACTGGGCACTTTCCTTCAAATACTAGAAGATTCTTAGTGAGCTCTCTTTCTCTAGGTGAAATAATTCTAATGGTTTTCATCTAATCTCCTAAATTAATCTGAATTTTCTTATACTTTAATAAGAAATATCAAGATTGAGAAAGTAATAATTCATTTAGTATCAGTATCAGCTACAATCCATAAATGCCAAGTGCATGTGCTAATATCAAGCCTAAACATAAAAGAGGTTTTATTAGTTTAATGTACTTTAAACTGAAATAACCTAAACTGATATTTATTAAAACATGGAAAGACATAACTATATTACTCAGATTTTAAGACATATCTTAATATAATGCTTTAATTTTATAAAGATGGAATTATACAGAGACATACAAATAGAGATAGAGATAGGAAGTGATAAATATAAAAATAGATATAAAAACAGATGGAAATCATGAAATTAGATATATTCAGACTATTTCTAAAGAAAATATGAAGGACAGATGCTAAAATTATAAATGACTACCATGAGAGAAATATTCACATGTTAGTTTAATGCTTTTGGGAGGTTATCTTATTTTTTAAGCTATAATTTACATATCATAAAGCTCGCATGTTTAAAGTATATTAACAGAATTGTACAGTCACCACCATTATCTTATTTTAGAAACTTTCATCACTCCATAAAAAAAACTTAACACCCATAGCAGTCATTCCCCATTCCTATACCTTACCCCTTCTCCCATCTCTAGGCAACTACTAATGTACTTACAGTTTGTATAGATTTAATTATTCTGAGTATTTCATATAAACACAGTCATATAATATGTGGTCTTTTGTCACTAGCTTCTTTTACTTAGCATACTATTTTTGAGGTTTGTCGATATTGGAGCAGCACTTTTCTAAGAATGATATTACAATAATATTCTATTATATGACTATGTTACATTTGGTTTTCCCATTCATCAATTGATGAGTATTTGGGTTGTTTTCACTTTTTTTGGTTATTATGAATAATACTGCTATAAATATTTGTATATACATTTCTTTTGTGAAGATATGTTTTCATCTCCCTTGGGTAGATATCTAGGAGTGGAATTGCTGTGTTGTGTGGTACCTCTATGCTTAAACTTTTAAGGAACTACTGAACTATTTTTCAGAGTAACTTTAACTTTTACAATTCCACCAGCAATGTATGAGAGTTTCAATTTCTTACATCTTCACTAACAATTGTTATTTTCTCTCTTTTTTAGTATAGCCATTGTTTGGGTATAAAGTGATATCTCATTGTGGTTTTGATTTGTATTTTTCTAATGACTAATAATACCAAGCCTTATTTTCTGTTCTTATTTGATATTTTTATATATTTTTTGGAGAACCGTCTATTCAAATCCTTTGTGCATTTTTAAATTAGGTTGTTTGTCTTATTGAGTTTTAAGAGTATCTCATGTACATTCAAGTACCTTATCAGGTATATGATATGCAAATATTTTCTCCCATTCTATGGGTTATCTTTTCACTTTCTTGATGGTGTCTTTTGAAGCTCAAAATTCTTTAATTTTTTGTAAACTACAACTTACCAATCTTCTCTTTTATTACTTATGCTTTTGATAACATTCCTAAGAAATCACTGCCTAACCTAAAGTCACTGAGATTTATTCCTATTTTCTTCTAAGAGTTTTTTAATTTTAAGTCTTAAATTAAGTCTTTGATCTCCTTTTAGTTCATTTTGCTATATAATGTTAGGTAGCAGTTCAAATCCATATTATGCATATGGATATCCAGTTATCCCAATACCATTTGTTGAAAAAAAATAGTCTTTTCTCTATTGAATTAAGTGGCCCCTTTGTCAAAAATTAATTGACCAGAAATGCTAGGGTTTATTTCTTGATTCCTAATTCTATTCCATTGATTTATATATTTATCCTTGTACCAGTACCACATTGTCTTGATTACAGTAGCTTCGTAGTAGGTTTTAAAATTGAGAAGTGTGTCTTCCAGCTGTGTTCTTCTTTTTCAAGATGGGTTTGGCTAGTCTGGTTCTCTTGTATTTCCATATAAATTTGCGGATTAGCTTTTCAATTTGTCAAAAAAAAAAATACAGGTGGGATTTTGATCGGGATTGTATTGAATCTGTAGGAGGTTAATCTTTAATATCTTTCCATTAGGGACAAACTATTGTAATTAATTATGTAATAAATAATTACACATTTAATAAAAAGTTTAAAATATGCACTTTATAAGCAGTTAGTTGTCAACAATAACAAACGTGTTAGATAGAAAGCATCTGAGGAATAGACAGAAATAATCTCAGATTTTTTTTAATGTATTAATCTTTGGGCACAAGATTTAAAAACTACAAAAATATTAAAGATTTAAAAATTTATTGGCCCCAAAATATAAAAAATAATTAAAATTTTCAAATTCACAAATATTCGATTTAATGTCTACAAAACATAATTTTATGTTGAAAGTGTTCAGGACAAGTATCTCCAAATGTGCCACTTCAGCATGTGGATTATTTGAGCTAATGTCAATCAAGACCCAGCAGACTCAAGATAATATGTTACCTCTCCATTAATTACCTAAAATAATTTAGATATGGGGCCTGGTCCAGAAAGAGAGAGGACTTTTTATCTGAATGACCTATCTATATGGCAGGACAAATATCTAATTACTAAACAGCTGCTCTTTTTATTATCCTGTAAATTACCCTCCTCTTTGAAAACCCAGACCCCTATGCCATTTCTTAGCTCAGAATGGCATATAAACTTCAACTATCCAACTTGCTGTTGGGTCTCACTATCTTTGTGAGGTCCCCATACATATGTAATTAAACTTATTTTTCTCCTGTTAATCTATCTTATGTCAATTTATTAGACCAGCCAAAGAGCCTAGAAGGGTAGAGGAAAAAATTTTCCTTCCCTATAATGTCAACTAGCCAATTGTAGCTTAATTCTTGAAATATTTATATAGCACTGTAATGACATTAAGTCATAAGAATATAAGAGTATATATATGATAAACTAAAATTACAAAACTATCTTCAAAAAATGTTGTGACAAAGATTTTTGCTTATTTGATTAAAAAAACCAATAGTGTTTGTGATAACTCTAATTTTAATACATCAAAAATTGCTTCAGGTGAGACCTGAAAACAATTTGAAAACCTATCATCATTAAAGGTCTTAAAAAAGCCCTGGAATCAACTGTTTAAGGATCACATATTTCTCAGCTTTGCAAAATGAACTAAAGTCTTTTATGTGTTTCTTTGAAATGTAAACAAATCGCATGATATCTTTGCTATGGTCTGATATTCTATAATATAGAAGTCAAGCAATATTAGATCATATAATAGTCTAAGAAAAACTCCTTCTCCCTTTGACCTAGTTTCAAAAGCATATTTTCCCTTGGCTTTGAAGATGAACAAATATGCTTGTTAAAGTACAGGTCAAGTCATCTATTCTTAGTAATGGATTCTGTTAATTATCATCTGGTCCCTGTTAAAGTAATTTTAAAATTCTACTTGGGAAAAAATTCTTTATTGAATAAGCCTTCTAATTTCTCTTTTACTTACTAAATGGTTATATTTTGGCTGTTCAGGGGGTCTCTAGTTAGTTATGTTCAGGCTTTTAATAGAAACAGAAATTTTAAATATATTTCCACAGCTGAACAAGTATCATGAATTGAGAAATTTGAATGTTGACTTGCCTTGTAAACCCCCTTAGTTATTCCATAAATGTTTAAATACTGGGACAACCATATTCTTCAATAAAAATCTCTCTACAAAACATACATTATTACCCATTATATTTCTCAAGCACCACTATGGTTGTTATGTAAGCAAGATTAATAGAAGGTAAGTCTTTGCCCAGCAACTGCTAAATGAAAAATGTTAGCTATAATCCTTAGTTCTATTAAGACAGAAAATATTGGCAAAGAGATTGTGATTTTGCATTTTCAAATTGGTTGCCATTTCCTACATCCAGATGCACTAGAAATTTGAAGCTAACTGCGCAGAATGAATAATTTCATGTTCTTTGTCTAATAAATGGTTCAGTAGTCCTCTCCTTAGTACTTGAACTATACCTTAAGTTGATGTGCTAATTGAATACTAAATATCTTAAGAATACATTTCCAAATGTAGTATATCACTACTGCTACTTTGTGATATATATAATTGGCATTAGAAATTTTAACTTTACCAATATCTAAAAGATTATGCAGAAAGAAACTGGCAAGTGTTTATCCTCTTGGTATTTTAATAATGGTAATTTTTGAATACTGGGTTTTGTACATAGGCAGTCAATACTATTACTATGAATTTTTGAACCTTATGTAAATTCATCAGATTATTCACAATTAAAATAAAAATTAGAATTCCTGAAGCCTTCATTGATTATTACAATTATTTTCTTATGAAAGAATAAATAAATGTTTATTGAAGTGCATCTTCCTTTCAGTTTATTGTAGAACTAATTGCATTCTATAAAATATTTACTAAGGAGGAATATTACTTCACTAAAATTAAGAAAAAAAATATCTTTAGCTTTCATTAAAATCAAGAAAAATGTATTTTTATCTAATCTTTCTGGACTTTTTTAACCTGTTGCCCTCCCACCATTACCCGTCTTTGTGGGTCGTTTACAACTCCACAAGGAAAGAGTATATGGATGAGAACACCTAAGTTTTAGAGAAGTTATATAAATTGATTGAAGTCCCACTGTTAACAGTGACAAAACCTTAGTTCAAGTCCAAATGAATCTAACTCAAAAATTACATGGATCTTTTCATTATACCGTGATTCTTCTCTACAGCTAGTAGCAATTACTGCCACAATCACTACCACCCCCACTTGATCATGCCTTCTTATCCCTTAAACTATACGACCAAACCCTCACATCAAAGCAGTATTCATGTTCTAGGCCAATTTAAGGTAGATTTGGAGGTTCCAGACATTAGAACCTTACTTGGAAGTGACCTTGAAGTTATGAATGAGAAAGCCCACTCTGCATAATAGAGACCTCTGAGAACAATGGCTGTTCGAGTAAAAAGAATTGGGAAAGGCAGAGTGTGACCTACTTGTTCTCAAATACACTCCCTCTGTGCTATCTACCTCTATGTTGGTGATACCTCTGTGTCTCATAGTTTTTCTAAAGCATTCATCTACGCCAAAGCATTCATGAGCGGTGCAGATTTTACTGAAGGTTTTGTAGCAAAGATGGAGGAAGAGATTTACATTATCCATTTCTCCAAGAAAAATTTGAAGTCTTTCATTAATATTTATTTTCTTTTCCAAATCACTATCAGGACTTTTCTTCCTCTTCTCTTTTACTACATGCTATCTAAACTTGTTGACTTTTCTATTCCTTCCCTCTATTTCTCAGGACCTTCAAATACCCCTCCCCCCTTTAGAATGCTGAAAATTTCAGCTCTGCCTTAGGCACTGTCCCCAAGTTGCACCTCATATCACATGACACTCAGAAAAATAAAGGCCTTCAAATTTATACTACTCAGCCTTAATAGGAGGCAATGATAAATTATGGCATTTTTTTCAAACTGAGCTTGGATATACCCAAATCACCTTTTATAAAATTATGTGAACTGGTACTCTATATATTGTGACTGTCTCATGTTGATTCTGGCTTTCCTCACCTCAGTCTCTCACCCTCACTTTCTTTACATTTTGAACCTCAGGTCCGACTTTGACCAAAAATCAGAATGGATCCTGCTTCCAAATGCATTATTGGTAACAATCTATCACATCTCCATTTTTTAGCATTCCCTGTGCACCTGGCAGTACAGTCACTACTTCACAAATAACTGCATTTAAACCTCCCGACATGTATGTAAAGTGGATATTACTTTTTACATTTGCCACTTGGCCTTCCTTTGTCATTAAAAAAAACTTTCATCTTGGCCCTGACACTTTGGTAGAAAAGAAACTGTGCTCACTAAGTATCCAGAAATGTGTTGCTGAACAGCTGGGCATAGATGGGTAAGAACTATTCAGTATTGACCTTGATCTCACATCTAAATGATTTAATGAGACAAAGACAGTATGACATACTTAAATTTAATTCACTGAAGTTATGTAGTGCTTAATAACTTATCGAGTGGTGTCACCTGCATAATCTTCCCTAATCTTCAGAGCAATCCTGAGAAGCAAATATTGCTATGACCCCATTTTCACAAATGAGGAAATAAGACTCATAAATTTTAAGAAATCTACATGAAAATCTGCTAGTCAATGGCCAATGTAAGAGCTATCTTTATGTTTTTATCATCTCCCTCCAGATTAAACAACACCATGACTACACACACACACACACACACACACACACACACGTGTATAGTCATGACATTGTGTATGTGTATATATATATATAAAATATGTATGTATGTATACATATGAGATGTGTATTTACACACATAGAGTAGTATGCATATGTGTATACACACACACATGCATATAGTATGTGTGCATATGTATGTGTGTTATTGTGCGTATCTTAAAGAAATGGCAACTGGCTTACAAGGCTGAATTATTTCATATAGAAATTAACAAATACTCAACAGTTGTCTCTCTAAAGAAGTAAAAACTTCAAGTACAGTGAGTTGATTCAGAAATATATTCAGAAAATGAAAAATCTACTTTAATTTCATCACTTAAAGCTCATATTTCTAATCTTTAAATGAGATGTAGCTGTTACAGGATTTTGTGTCATTTCAAAATACACTTTTATTTTGACTTGTATATGGGTAAGTATTGGGAGTGGGAGCACCATAATCTTTTCAGAGCTGAGGGCTTCTAAAATGCTGAACTCAGACCTGATAATATAGAATACTCCTTCACGCTACATAGCAATAAATGGAGAAAAATGATGTGGTAGCTGGAAGAGAATGATGTGAGTAAAGAACAATTAGAACGGTGGGAAAAATAAGATCAGGACAACATAACATGTATGACATATATAACCAAGCGAATATAACCCACAAAGCACAGTGTGTTTCAAATATAAGAATTGAGACATGAGATGATGACAATCAGAATAATAGTTAACATTTCTGTAACACATACAATATGTCAAGACCTTAACGTGCATCGCCTCGTTTAATCCTCACATCGACTACAAGAGGTGTTATTATTATCATCCATATTTTTGTAGATAAGAAATTAAGATTTAGAAAAGTTATGCAAGAGCCCAAAGTCACCTAGCTAGTGAGAGGTTTTAGCCAAGTTTCCAAAATGTCACCAGCAGCATTTTCTCAGGGGCAAAGGAAAGGTGGAGAGTGGGAAGAAAAATAAAACATGGCACTGCCAATCCGCAGAATTTTACAAAACAAATAATTAGATAATTTCAAACTAAAAGTTGAATAAAATTGGGGTAATTTATGCAGCTCATACATTTAAAATTGAGGAAGTTCTGTAGCAATATGGGCTTTAAAAAATGAATAGAATTGATTCTATGAAGTAGATAAAATGTTAATTTGGCAAATGTATTTAAGATTCTTCCAGTGGAGAGGCTATGTGGGGGTGGGAGGATGAGGAAAAGAAGAGAAGGGTAGAGAGGAGAGAGAGGAGACTGAAGTGGAGGAGGGGAAGGAGACTGGAAATGATGGGTGAAAAAAAAATGAAAGAGACTCATCCCAAGAGTATTGTAATGAATTCTCACTGAAAGCAATGAAAAGAGAGCAGGAGAAAGTTTAAATATCATGAATATCTAAAATATTTGGACAAATTTTTCAGTTAATTGCCTAAGGTAAGGTTTAAAAAATAATTCTCTAGCTAATCTCTTCTTCAAAAGAACAGAAGAGTATTAAGTAATTTGATCACGATCATTCTGTTTCTCAGAGCCTCACCTTAACTCTTGCTATTTACATCACCATTTTTGAGACCAGAGTATTGAAGCCAAGAACTGTGCAATCATGAATAAATAGAAAACATGCTGCGGTGGGTTTGTTTTCCTTACTCAGGATTTTCTGTGGGTTGAATATGGTAGGAGCTACACCATGCATAGTCAATTGCATTCAGTTCATCAGCTGATTACAGACATCCCTCCAAGGAAAGCTTCCATCCTTGATATGCTCGACTCTATTACCCAACTCTGAGGCACAATGAAAGATTCATGAGGACAATGCCAGTGTAGAGGTGTGAAACGCAAAATGTCTAGGAGAAGACGAAATTATTTTAATTCACTGCTCAATCACGATGTGTTTTATATAATAGAGTGTGGCAAGCTGAATACATGATGGAAAACATATCTTTATAAACTATGGTGCCTCATACTCTAGTTATCACCTCTACAGATATGCAGAGTAATAATACCTCACCTAGGCAGAATGCTGATGAGCAGCAAAAAGCAGTCTTGCCTGTGAATAGCTGGTACACATTTACTCCCAAAGCCAGACCTAAAAATTCCATATTTTATTCAGTGAAGGAAGAGTTTATTGGACTTTCATTTTTATTTTCATATAATTCTAAGGAATCTGATATAGCACAGGACCCATATAAATAAAAATCACATGCTCTTCCATATATTAGCTCCAATGTATTAGTTGGTAAGACGTTTAATCTTTCAAAGTCTCCATTTCTTCACTTGTAAAATGGGCGTATTTCATAGGATAGTTATAAAAATGTAATCAGCACATTCACATAAAGACAAAATAGGTGCCCTGCAGTTTAAACACAGATTTTTTTTTTTTAATAGAACCTGGTACTGCACTGTGAACCAACTACCTTATCTGAGCCTCAATCAGAGAAAAAGCAATCTTTTCTAATGCCAAAGAAAAATGGGCTTTTCTGGAATTACTGAGGGATTGATTATATATTGATTTGCACAGTGGAAGCTTCCTAGGGGATTTTCAAGAGTAACTTTAATTTATTTGATTGTCTTGTTGCTAGCATTAATAGTTCCCTAAGAATTCAAAATGCATAGCAATTTGAACCTAACTAGCATAGGGATAAATAACCTTTCCTAACCTTGTTGCACTGCATTATAGCAAAGCACAATAATCAGTGTTCTTAATGATGAACTATGTCATCAAGAAAGGGTTAAATGTATGTTCCTGAATGCTCTGACAAAGAAAACGAAGTATACAGAAACGTTTTGAAAGACCATTATTTTAAAAACTAGAATATTTAAACAATATTTTTTCAGAACACATATAGGCATAAACACTCAGCCAAGTCAAGAAAACTCAATCATTCAAAACAGAGCTAATCACAATGCCCCAATATAGAACCATTGTCATCCTCTTCACATATAAAGATGGTTTAATACTTTCTTTTCAGCGCTTGGACTCAAGACGATCAACATAAGCTTTTCAGATGGGAAGAGTGAGGCGCCTAAACATTTACCTTTTATGACCTTTACTTTTTATACTAAATTGTTTATCTTATAGATTTGTAGATGATCTTTACAAAGCTCCTTAAAGAGATTAAAGGTATTGGCCATTGCTTCTGAATTGTAAATACATTTCCAGTTTACCCTTTGTTTTACTGTTTGTTTGTTTGTTTTTGCCAAACAGATGTAATAAATTTTAGTATAATCTAATGTGATTTATTTTTCTTTTATGACCCTTGAGTTCATACCATGAGAAGAAAGCCTTTTTCCAATCTGAGATCATTAAGATACCCGGCTATGTTTTCTCATATCTCTTCTGTGGCTTTAGTTTCACACTTATATCATTAACCTAATTGCAGCTTATGTTTGGGCATTATGCAAGGCAAATCAATTTCTAATAAAACATCTTTTTTGAATACATAACTCTTAGCCTCTTAATTCATGTAGATGAAAGCATGTATTTTTACAATATTCTCAGGTGAAATAAATGCAATAGTTTTTTTCATGCTATTCTAAGTTATCAAACATTTTGGAGTTGTGACGGGGAGGAAAAGAGAACACAGAATTCCTAAAATGTGCCAAGTGCTGTCCTGGGTACACTACACGTGTCATTTCATTTAATCCTCATGAAACTGATATTCGGAGAGGATATTAACCTACCCCCGTGGTCACATAGCTGATGAAGAGGAGCAATGATTCAAACCCATTTGAATCTATCTTCAAAACATATATTCTCTCTGCACAGAGACACAGAAGTCTTACCACATGTCTAAGAGATACATGATTATAATATTTAATGGTTAATATTATTTTTTTTTCCAAATGCTAAGTAGCCCATTTAATGCTTTGGATAACAGTTATAATCATTGTGTTGCATCTAAGTAGAGAAACTGAGGGAAAATAGTAATATAAATGGACCTTTATCCCTGGGCAAAACAAAGGCTAAGATATGTATTATCCTTTTTATTCTAATTCTATTTTTGTAATTTCTAGACTGGAACTTAGTAAAGAGATGACGCGGTACTCCACAGTTGGGGAATTTTTGCACATGTAGGTATAGTTCCCAACCTACTACACTCTTCTAGAATGATTAAAGACTTAGGTATGAACTGTTTTGTGAAATGAAATCAGAGAATAAAGTCAATTCTGTTTACTGCTTTCGAGTATAGCTCAACAGAAATAATAATACCATATTAATACAAAAAGCTTATAGCAGTATATTGCATGAAAGGCATCACCACATACATCCTTACAGTTGATTTTCACGATCACAACATGAAAGGAAAGCAACACAGGCATTGTTTCCATTGTTTCCATTATTTCCATGACAGAAGTTGCAGTACTTACCTAGATCCCAAGACAGGAAAATAAGTGAAAAAACGAATGAATGAATTAGCAGGGGCTATGACTCAGCAATTGGCATTCTTATTTTAGTTTTTCCCGTCAAGCATGCTCCTTTAAAAAAGAAAAGAAAAACCCACCTTCAATTTTAAGATCTGATGAAAATCTAATAAAATAGGAATTTTAAATGATTTAATTTATTAACATCTGCTCTTAGACCTAGCCTGTTGTAAAAATAGATGTTGTAATCTCTGTCCCTAGAGCTAATTGAGACATTAATAGGACAAGTATCTATCCTTGAGGATTAAAAAACTAACAGATAGACCAAAAAGTCCAACAGATTCCATTATAAGCCAATAATTAATATTCATGGAGAATTTACAACCATTTTCTTATCTCCTTGGAAAAATTTCAATTTCTCAGACATTGACTATACCTACTCTGTGCAAGGCTTTCTGAGGAGTACTAAGGAAATACAATGGTAAGTGTGATGCCTAAAAAATCAATGTTTACTGTGGCTATCTCTGAGAGTGTGGGATTAAGGGAGTTTTCTCTCTCTCTCTCTCTCTCTCTCTCTCTCTCTCTCTCTCTCTCTCTCTCTCTCTCTCAGTATATCTCTAGTTTTAAATTTTTATGTAATTAGCATGCATTTGTTTTGGAATAATAAATAAATAGTAGAAAATGTATAGAAAAGGATATAGTACAGTATTATCTTATTTTCTACTAGAATAGGGCTCCTATATTAAATTCCTGTGAAAATGCTTTGCTACCATGCTGAAAGAGAGGGCAAGCCCATGCTGACTGAGCAATCACTATGTTCAGGCATTTCGCATCACAACTTCTCAAGAAAATATTATTATCCTCATTTTATAGATTTAAAAAACTGATTAAAGTGAGGCTATATTACTTGTCTTTCATCATGCAAAAAGATTCTAGACCCTAAGTACAGTATTCTTTTCACGTTGCCATGATACTCTTTTTTCAATCCTGCAAACAAGATTCCCTTGCTGAGAACACCTATTTGATTTATGACTAAAATAGAAAATAAGGTGAAGTCCCGAATAGCTCCATATTTATTTTTATTTGTAGCTCTTAATATACCAAGTCTCAGTTCCTATTAAATCATCACTAGTCCTAATAAACTACTGCATTAAATCTGTTATACCCAAAAACCGGTTTGCTAGTTGACCAAGTTTTCCCATTGGATAAAATGGAAAAAAATTGTCAACTACTTGTTTTAAACTAATGTAGTTAAAACAATTGCCCTGAGTGTCCCAATTGGTATTGACTATGTTTGCAATAAAATCCTGAAATTTTCATTTGTACATTCAAGATTAGAAAGAAACATGAAGTAAACAGAAATTATTCAAGTTGAATCTAGAGAATTTCACTCAATGAGAGAAAAAATCTAGAATTATAAATTAGAATTATAATTTTTTTAAGTCAGCAGTTAGGAAAGTTTGAGTTGAATTAATATTGATCATCAAAATGCTAAAAATTCTGATATACACAGAAAGACTAATATTTACAGAAAATGTAAGTAAAATAAGTAGATATTTATTAGAAATAAAATGACTTCTGGACATCAGAAAAATGGTTTTTCTTAGAAAGGTTTAATGACTGAAATTAGAAAAAAGAGGGACTTCTGGGGTATCAATGAGATTCTATTTCTTGATTTCAGTCTTAGTTACATGATATGCTTAATTTGTGTATTTTCTGTTTGTATATTACAGTTTAATAAATATTTCTAAGAAATTACTTCTAACACCGAAAGCTAAAAACAGCCTGAGTGGTTTTTAAATGATGATTTTTGCATCATTTCACTATATATTAAAAAAAAAAAAAAAAAAAAAAGGTCATGAGGAGAACTTATAATGCATATCTATTCTTTCACACAAGAAAAAAAAAAGAAAATTTCTTAAAATCATTTCACTAAAGAAAAAAAAGAAAACCAATTCCTCTTAGTCCTCATGTTCCAAAAGTATTTGACCAGGGATAAAAAGAAGTGATCTAAAATCCTCATATACAACAGGCTCCCAGTTAACTCTCCTTTCTTTTACACATATGTGCACATATGCACAAACACACACTCACGCACACTTCAAACCATGTAAACCACGCCTGAAAAATAAGTCTTTGTTCTATAAAGAGTCACTATTGATCAGGACTTATACACTTACATTTATAAGAATTAACTATAGGATAATTTCCATTAGCATCATAGCTGACAAGCCACAAATGAATTGTAAGATTATTGCTGCTTCATAAAAATCTTTATTTTTAAAGTTGACTATTTTAATCAACAATTCTATATAATTTAAATTTTAATTTAATAATTTAAATAATTTAAAATTTGCACACAACTTCAACAGCGGCTAATAGTTCTTAAACTTCAGAATCCATAAGCATCACCTAGAACATTCATTGAAAACACACCTTTAAACTTTACATAAGAGACTCTGATTCAGTAGATTTGTAACTACAGCCCCAGGAATCTAAGCTTTTTGCTAATATGCTAGATAATTCCGAAAGAGACAATCGGTGTCCTACACTCTGGGAAACACTATCGCTATTAGAACCTCAAATATTAACATGTTCTAGGCACACTCTGCATGAGATTCCAACAGATCACAGTACAAGCAGTGTGCATAGACCCGAATAACTGGATGGTTTGTATCCTGGAAATTCAACAATCAATGAATTGACATCATGATAGAGCAAAGCAAGGGAAAAAGGCATAACAGGACAAGAGACTTCACTTAGTAAGCGATTTTTTACAAGTTGTACCCTGGCTGAAGTTTCATACATTTGTAAACTTTGTTCCAGTGTTCTCACGACCCTTCATCTGTGAGACAAAATGGATGATGTTAAGAGAAAGGATAAAATTCAGTAAACTTTTATGACACCTTGACCCACAGTTGGCTAAGACCTAACAAAGACTTTGGCTAACTAGCGGGCAAACCTTCCAGTCTGAGACAAGCCCCATTCATGGAAGTCATGACACAACCTGTCACAACAAGTGTACAAACATTACTTCTGAACTGTCATGGCCTGTCTATCACAATGTGGCTTACTAATTTTTCTGAAACCCAGAGCCTCATCATGCCAGAAGATAAAGCTACCTTGTTTACCCTCTTTCATTGGATTATAATTTTAATGATAATTAATTCTCTGAATTATCATTTTAATCATTAATGTGCTTGGGTTTACAGGAACCAAAGAAAATTCAAATGCAACCCAGAAACAACGGAAATGTGTCATCCTAGAACAGACATGTGATCTGTTCAACCTAGGCACCTGCTTTTCATGATGACTAATGCCAGATGTTTCAGGGCAAGAGACAGGCTTCTATTACACATCTGCTATGGTGCATAACAAGGGAGTTCTTTTTCTCCTGACCCTGGGTTACCCATCAACTGAAGCCTAACATTTTAAGACATCAGCCCTTGAACTCATTCATCCTTTACTGCACTCTCTCTCTCAAAAAAAAGAAAAAAAGAAAAAAAAAACAGAAAGAAAGAATATTTGTCCAATATGTGCCTTCATCAACTCTAGACCAGAGAAAGTATATCTGTAGACAACCTTTTTTGGTTTCCATTAAGAAGAAGGCTGAATATTTGATATAAGAACAATATTTGTTGGTTACAGTAGATGACTGAGAACTAGCTCACATTTGCAAATAGCTTGGAAACAAAAAATGCTATACCGGTAATACTGAAATTAGGTATTAGAATTTGTATGACTAACTGAATATAATTCAGACAAAACTACAAATAACTAGTAATAATGACAACAATTTCTCTTTAATTATTTACTACTGAAAAATTCAATAAACAAGAAGCATAACTATGTTTATTCATTCATTCAACAGATATTTATAGAGTATCTCCTTTGTGCCATTCACTCTGTTAAGTACTAGAGAAGTTGTCATAGGTTTTATTTACCCTTATATAGTCAAAGAGGGGAAATGGACAAATGTTAGGAAATAAATAGATCCTATAATGACAATTTGAGATATATATTCTAAAGGAAACGAGCATGGTTATATTAGGGAAAAACTGGAATAACCTACTTAGAGTAGTCAGGTGAATTTTCTCCAAGACGGTATATTTAAACTGAGACAAAAGGTCAAGAAAACTAAGATTGTGCTAAGAGGGCAGTGTTCTGAGTAGAGGAAATAATGAGTCAAGTCTTGTTGGTGTGTTTTAGGAACTTAAAGGAAGTTAGTGTGCCTGAGAATAGGTAGGAATCAGATCCTGGACGACATTGTGTGCTCTTGTAAAGTGCTTGGGCTTTATGAGAGGTGAGATGGGAAGCCATTAAAGGACTTAAAGTGGATAAATGATATGACATACAGTTTTAAAAGATCACACTGAATGCAAAGGGGATAAAGGGTGTGTGGGGAGAAGGTTTGTCAGAACAGTGACTCTCTAAAGTTCACACAGATATCTGGGGATCTAATTCTCCAAGTCTAGAATGGGGCATGAGGTTCTGTATTTCCAACAAGCTCACAGGTGATGCAGATGCTATTGGTTCATGGACCAATAGTCATCCAGATGTTTGTCTCTTTCAATGGTGGCTTAAGCTAGGAAAATGTGGCAATAGAGGAAATTTGACAGATGTGAGATATATTTTGGAGTTAGAACTAACAGATTCTCTATAGTAGGCCTCTTAACATTAGAATAGTAGGTGTATGAAAAAGATCTTTGAAATCAACATTTCTGAAGGTAAAGGGGGTCCTGACGTCCATGTCTCTACATTAGGAATGAATGGAGATAACAGCTGAGGAATTAAAGGTAGAAGTAGAAAGTTTTGATGAGTAAGGCCAGGATTTAGCTTGGGGGGCAGAAAGAAAGTGGTGATGGGTGGAAGAGAGACATTGCCTGTTTGCCTGACAGCCAGAAAGTTACCAGCAGTATATAGAGAGAGGAGATTATACAGATGCACAGGAAAGAACCCTGAGGTTCAAAGTCAGACGCTTCAAGTCTTAGTTCTGCTACATTGTAGCTCTGTGTTTCTGAAAAAAAAATCACTAGTCTCTTATATCTGTTTCCTTTCACTTAATAGAATAGGATGTAATAGGATCATGTACATGAAAACATTTAGCATGGTGCCCATGATAAGAAGATATTAAAAATATCAATTGAATTACACATGCATCTTAATGGAGGACCATTTTCTGCTTCTGAAGATATAAAAAGAAAATCATTGATGTAGCTACAGGAGGGAGTGATTTCATATTATAGAGTGTGTTTCTATGCAACCCATATTCTTTCTGCTCTGCTAAAGATGTTCACTGACAACGAAGTCTTACTTAGAGACAAACAATATCACCTTTAAATTCAAAATGGTCCCCACGTCTGCAAATGCTACGAAGGTAATTTTCAATTTAAAAAAATATTAGGTTAATACAGAACTTAAAGAGCTTATCTAATCTCTTAGCCACACCTAAGTGGATTCCTAAAAGGAAATTTGGGAAAAGAAAAGTTTGGCAAAATTGAGGTAGGCTTTTTCATGTCTCACCACAATGGTCATCAAGATTTTTTCTTGATGATTTGGTATCATCAAGATAGATAGTCTTCTACTGTTTATTTATTACTTGCATCAAGAAAGAGGCATCCTAGCTTTATCTTTTCTCATTCTATTTAAAGTAATTCTCTTTCTCACACTAGCAGAGGGAATAAAAAACAGCTAGTCACACTTTATAACTCAGGTCTAGTGTGAAGCTAGGTTGACTTCCATTAAGCCTCTTTTGTAATTAACAGCAACTATTTGTACACAAGCAGAGTCCCCCAAAGCTATTTGATCTCTAAGTGCGTAAAGCACAACCCCTATAAAGGTATTCTGCATCATTAATTCATAGTGATTAGAGTCTTTCCAGTGAAACAAAGGCATTCTTAGCCTTTTAAAATTATAAATTTTAAATAATGAGCTTCTTTATAATGTTAAAAGTCATGGGCTTTATAGTTTCTCAGGATAAGGAAGAATTTATAGAGTGCATCTCACATAACTATGGACTTGTTTACTTGTTGAACCCTATGCCTGAAATGAACAACAGGATCTTCTCCAAAACCCACTGTATCTGTATCTACCCCAGGCAGGCAAGACAGGTGGAGTCTCTCTCTAGTCTCACTCTCTTTCTCTTTCTCTTTCTCTCTCTCTCTCCACCCCACCAACTAAAAAAATTCCCAAATCCTAAAAGAAGCTCTCTAAAATTTCCCTTGGAAATATGCTCTGGTATTAAAAAGGTAATAATTTTAGTAATCATCATTTTGCACACTTTGTCAGGAAACATTTAGGATCATACACAAAATGTTGTATGCAATTCCAGCCCTCCATAAGAATGTCTCACATCATTTCTGAGTAAGTCAATTCCCCAGCTGCGTGGAATCCCTCAAACTCCAAGGAAATATCCAGGTATTTCCTAACCCTGCAAAATGATCACTGTCCTCTTCCACTCACAGCCAGGACATGCCCTCAGGGAACTGAATATGCCAACTGCACAAATTATTTGAATCCTAAAAACCAGTCCTTTCCTCCATTTGATCTCATGATAAATAATGCCAAGTATGTGGGTTTCAGAGATTAAAAATCTTTCAGACGACTTAACAGGCACTTATCTCTCATCTATATTTCCGCAGTGGCCTTGATCAGGGTCTTCCTACTTCAAGTCTAATCCATTTAAATCCATTCTACACACTGGCCCTGGAGGGAGAGATCCAAGGTGTGAATTTGATCATGGCTCTGAGGCAAAGGGGGAGCTTGAATTTAGCACATCAGACCCATTGATATTCTCGTTTGACTCCTTCACTAACCTAGAAAACATTTAAGGCAGGGAACAAATCATATTCATTCCATCAATCCTGCAAACCAACACCAGGCATGGCATCTAATAGATATTGTATAAGTGCTTGTTGAATTAGTAAGTATTAGTTTTTTTAAAATCCCAGATTCCCAAAAATGGAGATCAAAGGAGAAAGCGGCAAATACATAATGGTACATGCCGAAGATGCCAAACTATAGACCATCTGTCACATCTTATTGTTACCCAGAGTAGTTAGAGTAATATTTAAATAAATACTTAATATCTCACAACCTCCTGTTGCATTCAGAGCTTCTGAGATCACCTGATAGTGATGTGATCATCCCAAGTGATATTCAGGAAAATCATATTTCATACCAACATTTTATTATTGAAACAAAGTAAAGCTGTGCTCTAAGTTTTAAGTAAAATGGAACAGAATGATGTTTTCTGAACAGTTTCACTAAAATGGATTTAAATATGTATCTCCCAATAATGATATCTCAGTACCCACATCTGCCTTCCCATATCTGCTTTCCCGTGCCTACCACATACACACATACATACAAACACACGCAAGATTTCTGATACTGCAAATCTTACTGACATATGGTAGGTAAAACTTACCCTTAACTGCCATTCCTTCTCAGCTACCCTTAACTACATTGTAATCATAGTCATTACTGCCATAATAATAGTAATAATGTTTTGCGCTTCTATAGCGCTTCTCAGATGATCTCAAAGCATGACTGCATCATGACTATAAAAATTAAGAACGTTCACCTCCTCTGGAGATGGTGTTTATAGTAAGGGCGGTAGCTCACAGACTTGCCTGACACCCACAAGTCAAAATTATGAGGAGGCTTGCACAGATTTGTTTCTTTTATTTAGCTAGAAAAGGGTGATTTTATGGATACAGGTCAAGACAAGTTCCAGAGGGGTCCATCAGAGAAGAAATATCTCTTATCTGACACTGATTGACCTTATCAAATACATTTTATACTGACAAGTAGAAATTTAAAAAAAAAAATCTGCAAAGTGCCTTTCAAGGTATGACAACAAATTAACCAGCTGCACCATCTAGTCTTGGTCTCCAGCCTCAAGCCAAGTTTTCTGTATGACTCAAACTTCTCCTTGTCTCCATTTCATGTGATACTTTCAATATATCCCTGCAGGTACTATATGGCCGTTGTTATTATCTTCCCATGATTTCAGGGGATCACTTAGGAGACTCTAGAAAACAGAAAGAACCCAATGTACTTTTCATGGGTACAGACTCATCTGTAAGAATGATCTTAAGTCATGAAAGGCTGAGGTATTTCTGCCACAGTCTAAATTAGAAATTTCCCTTACCCATCCTTCCAGATTATATTCAGTATCTACCAAGTGCCTATGAAGTGCCAGGATAAGGCAAAGCACTGGGAACAATAATATGTAGAAATGGTTTCTCTACCCTTGAGGAGTTCATATTCTTTGTAGGCTGGAGATCACATGAGGGGATAGATAACTGGTGTTGCTTTCACAGGGTAACTGACCCAAGAAGTTTAGTCTCTACATGGCAGTACAAAGATGCATTTCAAATAGAATGCAATCATACTGCTCACCTGCTCAAAACAGAATGTTTAAACTCTAACTATGATCTACCTGAGGGTCCCTGGTTCTCTTGCTGCTGTCTCTCCAGTTTCATTCTCTTCCCTGAGATCTTCCACCTAAGGCACATTGATTTCCTTTCTGCTTCTCTAATAACCTAAGTTGGACCCCATCTCAAAGCTTCTGTGCTTTCTGCTCCATCTTTTTATAATACTCTCCTCCATACCATTGTATGACTTGCTATCTAATTTCATTCAACTTTCTCCTCCAATGTCGGCTTCTCAGAGAAGACTTCCTTGACCACTTCCTCTAAAATGGTCACCCCAGTCTGTAATAGTTTATCTCTATTGTTTTTTTTTTTAGCATATTTTATATTTCTTCACCATATTTATCTCTATTTGACATTATCATATATGTTTATCTAGTAGATTGATCACCATTGACATTCTCCACCAGAATATAGATTTCATAAGGGCAGTGATTTTGTTGTGTACGTCACTGTAACCTAAGAACCTAGAATAATATTTGGCACATTGTGTCTGGTCAATAAATATTTCTTGACAAATGAAAACTAGTGGAGAGTTTCTCTATACACACAAATAACCATAAGATCACCAATTTGCTCCCAATACCTTAAGAATTCTTTAAGGTCTTCAAAATAGAAAAGGGGAAGAAATGGTTTTTTTTCTTGCTAAGCCCAGACACACCAATGTAGGTTACAAGTCATATCTATCATCTTCTACTGCCCATATCCCCAGGTTTCTCTCTCCTTTACACATTAGTCACTATAATTATGATTTTATGACTACAGACTGGCTGTCCAGTCATCAAGAAGCATCATTCTTGATGTATGTTGGCCCATGGACATAGATAAGCCAAATAACTATGCCTCTTTGTCTACAATTGCTCCTTTTGTTCCTCTTGAGTAGGCTTAAATTTCATGCATTTGCATATCCCACGAAAGTTTCTCCACGGGAGCAATAACAGAAACTGGATTGTTTTTATGGAGCTTTATGTCTATCTTGTTAGCCTCTAGGGGTCAAATTTTTGTTTCTTGCTTCCTTACGGGTATTTCAAACTATCAAAACAAGTTTGGGCAACCAAAGAGCTACTTGGTGGAATTCACCAATAGTTTGGATGCCTATCTACAAACACACACAATTTTTCTCTGTGCACAATGTTAATGGGCAAAATGTAAGAGGCACAAAAGTTCAAACCTACCAAAATATACATACAAATTATGAGATATGACAAATTGGTGCTTTTGAAATTCTGATAGGTTCATATAAGTCTTGGAACTTAGTGTAAATGTCTCATTCATAATTATCTTTAATTATGTATGAAGCTGCCTCCCCAACAAAGATCACTCTCTCCTTCCCACCCTAAAGCATAATAAGAATATTGGTTCCCACTGCCAGCAGGCACAGTACTCTCTCTATGGCATGTAAGAAAACAGGAAGATAGCACAGTATTTATACCTCTTTTCTGCTTTAATGATCATTTAACAGTTGACTCAGGCTCGTCGGCTAACTATAACACTAACTCAGAAAATCACACAGAACAAGCCTTGTTCTCTCAGCAGTATTTCATACCATTGTCTGTCTTTCTAGAAAATGAGGTAAAACACTGCATGTTTTACCAAAACATTTCGTCAACGTCATTATGTTGATTTTCTTTTAAAACTGAATTGGGCTGAGCTCAAAAGAATATCAAAAATTGCTTTTCCATTTCTGAACTTTAAAATGAATCCAGAGCTATGTAGCCACACACCCATGTGTTCATTCATCCATCTGTCCCCTCGAACCTGCACTGAACATCTGCTCTAGGGCAGACCCTGCTGAAACTGTAACTATAAGTATTAACAAGATATGATCATTGCCCTGACTCAATTATTTACGTTAGATGAAAGTTTTTTGTCTTCGGCAAAAGCAATAGCTTTTAGGTTCCAACATATGTAGTCTATGTAATGTTCCTCCTATTAATGTCTCTTTTATGATTTTCTACCAAAGCTTTAATTAAATCCACACTACATAGCTGTGATGTCAGGCTCCACCTGTTCCTTTAATTGATTATTCATAGTCTGTAGTTTACAAAATACTTTCACATAGGATTTAATTTAATCCTCACAACAATCTGTAAGGTACATGTCATAAACCTTATTTTATCAAAACAGCAGCAGAACCTCAGGGGTGCTGTGCTACTTGCCCATATGATCTTATGGGCAGAAATGAAATTTTTGACTCCACATCACTGCACTTTGGCTTCCAGTTGTCAACTGTAACATCTCCTTCTGGTCTTCTTTGGTCACACACTCAGTTAGCAAATATTTACTGAGCATCAACTATGTGCGATATATTTTGCTAGGCAGAAGTATTCTTTTCTATCTTTGCCAATTTGGTCAGCTTCTCCAGTCCTGAAGTTGATCAAAATAAATTGTTTATTTCTGTGTTACCCGAATCTAGAACTAGTCTCTTCTACAATTTATAGCCAAATATTATGAACTATCTCCTGGAGTCTGACTTCCCAAGTACATGCTCACCTTAGCTCCACAGAAAGAGTCAAAGCTTTTCTCCATAAATAATATTAATTTTTAAATTCTCTTATGTTGAATGGTTGTTTTTGGCCCTAGCCCCTTCCCCCTAATGCCGCCACCTAGAGAGAAAAGTAAGCAGATCAGAGGAGAAAACTATAAGTAACATTGTATTTCTTTGGCGGTATTAGAGAAGCACAGGTGGACGAGCAGCCAGATGCACTGTGAGCCATGGCAAGTACAGATGGGAGTCCATCAATACAGATGACTCAGCCTAAGCCCAGTTTACAGATAACTCTGGAATATCTAACACTTTTTAACAAAAGCCACTGCCCTCATTACCTTTATCTCACATGTGCTGTTTGTTGAGCTACTTTAAACCCTAGTTAAGAAAGATGGACCTTAAGAGAGGCAAGATGTGAAATTAAAGGCAGATGCTTCGATGTACTGGGGTCATGTCCGGAGGTCTGGAAATTGAAAGAGGGACAGCAGGTTTTTATAATCTCTTGAGCAAGTCTTAGGACATTCTTTAAAATGAAGCAGTCAAAAAATATGAATATTTCCATTAGTCAAAGGATACCAAACCACAGTTTGTCAAATCAGTGACTGTGGGAGTTTCTCCAAATGAAAATATTTACAAGACTGAAGTGATCATTGTTACCAAGCACTTTTGTGAGACATATGCACCCTCTTCTATCATTTTCCAAGCAGGCATACTCTAGCATGGAAAGATAAAGAAAACAAGAAAAGAATTAAGGGGTATAGGAGTTGAGAGAAAATGTGTAAACAGGTAGGAAAGGTGAAAAGAAATGAGGAGAGAGGATAGCTGGCAAAAAAGAAAGAGAGAGAGAGAGAGAGAGAGAGAGAGAGAGAGAGAGAGAGAGAGAAGAAAGAAAGAAAGAAAGAAAGAAAGAAAGAAAGAAAGAAAGAAAGAAAGAAAGAAAGAAAGAAAGAAAGAAAGAAAGAAAGAAAGAAAACAAGTTTTGAAGTTGAATAGGCATAGATTTAAATTCTGACTTTGCCAAGTGTTTTTGCCCAAGTTGTCAAATCTCTTTAGTGGATATGATTGCACTTACTTTGTAGGGTAAATCTGAAGATTAAATGAGATATTGAATAAAAAGAGCTAACATGGTGTTTGATAGAGCAGCCTCTCAGTAGAAAAGTAGTGGTGATTGTTGTTATTTGCTTTAGAGGAAAAGATTGAAGAAAAATGTCATTCTCAAACTAGATTTATAAGAAATTTCTATTTAAGAAAATCTATCTAGATATTCCAGAATCTTTTAAGTTGACTATTAATTGAACTATTCTGATAATTCTATAATGTATAGATAGAATAATAAAGCTGCCTAAAATAAAGACTGAAAATTTATTTTGAGTGTGCTATGATTCTCAATCCTGGATACTTATTACAATCACTTGTGCAAGCTTTTAAAAAAATTAAATTGCCAGACCCTACCTCTACAAATTTGTTTGCAGTAGGTCTTGGATATGGCTTGGACGCCTGTTATTTTTTTTAAGTTCCACAGGTATTCTAATGCCTAAACAAGTTTGAGAACCACTGTTATAAAAACTACATAAAGTTGGGCATTCTGACAATGTAATGCTCCATCCCACCACCATCCTGAATCAGTGTAAAACATCAATAGAGAAATACACATTTAACATAGCAACTTTCAACATAGCAACATAGCAATTTTCTTTATCAAATTAAAACCTGCAATGACAATGTATTTTATTTTCTGCATCTATTTTCTCAAACTTCCTCTGTGTTTATACTCATCTATAAAACCAAGATGTGCCCTATAAGAGAGATAAACCCTTCCTCAAGCATGTGCTCCAGGTTTTAACCAATCTTTTATGGGTCTATATAATGACATTTATAATATAATGACTTCTACTTCAAATGTATGGAGAAGCACACCCCTGAGAACGGGGTGCTGACTACATGTAGCACATCATGTTCTCAGGAATAATAGGTGTAACATTATGTAATTTGTCATTTTGCTTTAATTTGCTTGGCCACCTCCATCTGTGCGAGTATTGACTGGTGTATGGTGAATGGGTTACTTCATTTCAGATTGGGGCTCGGGGAATTAAAACAATCAAATGGGAATTTCTCTGTGAATCAAGGCTAAATGGTTAATAATGTGTCAAGTTTCAATAGAAGACCTCTCATTGTCAACCAGGGCTTCTGAAGTCCACTTTTCTTTCAAGATTACAGCTTTGATTGTTTAAAATACCATCACTCCCACTGTCCAAACGGAAAATAGTTATAAAAACACAGAACACTCCCACTGTTCTTACACCACAAACTTAACCATTTTGTAAAACTTTTTTTTAATAAAGGTTTTTGCAAAACCCAAAAGGGTTCATAATGCCTTTACTTTTAAATATGCAACAAAAATTGTTCCAAATGAATTTTTAAATGAAATGCCAGAAACTTGGTAAAATGTGTGTTGTGGGCCAAGAAAACAAAACAACAACAAAAAAAAACGTGGATGGTGATGAGTCTCCCTTCTCTTTCATCAGGTTTCACTTAGCTAAGGTCAGTCATGCAATTGTAGATAAACAAACAAAGGAACTTACATTTAAACAGGGTACATTCCTAATAGGACTTCTCAGCATAGGGGAGAGAGGCCATTCCAGTGCCTCCCTACCTCGTGGAAGCACCAGCTGCTTCTCATCGCTTACAAAGTGAGTTGTGAAGAACACCAGTGACTTATGATTAAAGAGAAGGAATTCCATTCAGATGTAATCATAAAGGGAAATGACAGAGACACAAAAGAAATGAAGATATTAAAAAAAAATTAAACCCACTAAACCCTTGAAAGCCTGACATGACCCCAGAGTGTAAGAAAAACAGATCACTCTTAAAAGAATTAGCCTGTTGATAGGAAAGTCACATCAGCTGAAGTGAATTTTGAGGAGACCAGGTTGGTAAAAGAAAAATAGATAGCCATTTAAAGAGCTTAACAATGTAGATAAGGCTATAAAAAGGAAGGTGAGCTCTGCAATTTTCTCACTTCTTACCTGCCTTTGTACAATGGGAGATTTTATAGGAATTTCCAACACTGAATTTACCAGACAGTCAGTATTATCAGATGAATTTAAGGTAAAATCAGTTTGAGATACCCTGAACATTAGTTATAATGTAAGTTTCTGTTTGATCATTTATTTTCTATTTCTCTCTCTCCCTCCCTCACTTCCTCCCTCTGCCTTTTCCCTCCTTTCTCTCTCTCCTTCTGCCCCTCTTTCTGTCTCTTTCTTCGCATAAAGAGAAAAGACCCAATGTCTTTTTCACAATGTTCTCAACATCTAAATAGAAACATGCCTCCTGAAAAAGATTAATCTTTCATTGAAATAGTCCTTCATAGGTTTTTTAACCTGAAAGGAAATTACAGAAAACAGTACAGCCCCCAGGAGCATTGTGATTCAGACAGGTACCATCCTAAATATTTGCATGGGCTCTGAGTTGAATTTAAGTTGAATTGGTACGGTGTGGGTATAGGGCAAAAGATTGGCCTAAAGTAAAAAGGCAGAGAAAAAAAATGATGTATCAAAGATATGTGCACCATCTGCTTGCCACGTTACTGAAGTATTGGCCTCTGGTAGGCAGTAGAGACATCTGGGACCCTTCGAGTTCAATTTTGTATTCCCAGACCTAAGTCACTGCCCTTAAATTAACTGGTATCACTACAGGGTAACTTTACATCATAAACAGTTCTATTGTTTAAATACTTGGGAACCTAAAACAATACATTCAATGTATATATGTTAATGGAAGACTTTTAAGACTTTTTTTGTTTTTTACCGGATTCCATCAGCTAAGTCTTGAGAACAGCATGTTCATAAGCCTCACTCTTCAGAAGCACCATGAAATAATGGAAAGCACAGGAAATGAAGAGCTTCAGAGGCCCTATTTTAGACCCTATTCCACCGTAGGCCATATGATTTTGGAAATAACAATAAGTAACATTTACTGAGACTTTAGTTTTTGCCAGGCCCTGTTCTGAGCACCTGACATGTATCAGGCCATGCAGTCTACATAATAGCTATAAGAATTAGATGATATTATTATTATTATTAATGTTGAAATAAATACAAAGTGGTCAAATGGTTCATTAGTGAAGAAGCCAATATTTGAACCCGTGGTGCTAGCTCTTTAGCCATGCTCTTAACCTCTATGTGATACCATTCCTCAGCCTTGTTTAATTTCTCTGTCTGAACCCATTTTCTAATCTGTGAGAATGGAAGGATTGCCACGAGGATTAAGTAATACATAAAATGGTCTTAACTTTTAAATAGTACTACACTTAAGGAGACTTCTATACCGGTCATGATGAAGTAATATAGACCAGATTTATCTTTCTACCTTTAACACAAATGAAACAGGGGGTGAAATGTGAAACAATGATATTCAAATACTTGACAACTGGCAGCACAAGCCAGAGATCCCTGAGAGAAGTGAATAAGTGAGGTCTATAATTGTCCCAGATTACTTCCTGGAGAATTTCCAGGCTGCAGTGTGGAAAAAGGAAACCCAAATAAAACCAGAGGTCTCTCTGAATTGAGGAGACAGAGTTTTGAATTTGAGAAGGCAAAAGCAACTAGAATTAGTGGGACAGAGTACCACAGAGGAGGGCATTGCCCAGAGAAAACACCCAGACGTCTCAAAAGGGGACGTCTTTGAGTTGCTAGCTGAGCACTGATGTACATATGTGTGAGAGGAAACTATCCAAGGCCAGGGAAAGAAGAAGGTGGATAATTTCTGAAGCTCTCACAAGGCTGATAACAGTTCTGTTTCAACCAGACTGAGTGACAAGACCTCTAATTACATGGGGAATTAGGTAGAGTCCTCAGTATGGCATTGGCTTAGAAGTAGGGCTAAATTAGTCTTAGGCTAAAGAAACTTAAAAGCAAGCCTCAAAAGGATCAGATTCATTCCAATTAATTTAACTGCAACCCAGAACAAAGCCAAGCATTTAAAGTATCAAAGGATAAAACAAAATTCAGCACCCAAGCACATAAAATTCATGATGTTGGCATCTAGACAAAAATGATCAAGCATGCAAATAATCTCAAAACTATGACTTATTTTTAGGAGAAAAATTAATCTGTAAAAATAGATCCAGAAATAAAATAATGACAGAATTAGTGGACAGGGATATTAAAACAGCTACCACAAATATGCTTAACATGTTCAAGAAGATAGAGGAAGAAAAATGAGCCTGATAAAGAGAGAAATGGAATATGCAAAAAAGAACCAAATCAGTCTTTAACATGAAAATTCACCGGATGGGACTGACAACATATTAGGTAATGCCAAAGAAAAAATACAATAATGAATGTAAAGACATAGCAAGGAAAATATTTTAAATAAAATGGAGTAAAAAGACTTAAATATGAACAAAGCATAAGTGACTATGGGAAGATATCAAACGACAAAACATGCAAAAAGGAGAGGAGAAAGGCTAAAAAAAATGGCAAATATTTTCTAAATTTAATAAAAACTATAAACCCACAGATCCCAGAAGCTTAACACACCCCAAGAAAAATAGACATGAAGAAAATCATTCCAATTCACATCATATTAAAATGGTTGAAAACTAGTAACAAAAAGTCTTAAAAACATTCAGTGAAAAATATTCAGTTACAAAATAGTCATGGGAATGTGAAGTACATCATAGGGAATATAATGAATACTGCAGTAATTGTACATAGTGCCAGATGGTACTAGACTAATTGGGGAGATCACTTTGTAAGTTATGTAAATGTCTAACTGCTATGCTGTACTCTTGAAACTAATATAAAAATACTGAACATCAATTAATTGAAAAAAAATTACATATAAAAGACTGAGATAATGATTACAGCAGACTTCTTTTGAGAAACTATGTAAGCGAGAAGACAATGAAGTGACATTTTTAAAGTAGTGAAACAAGAACACTTTTGACCAATTATTCTACACCGAGCAAAAACATATCTCACAAATAAAGGTTTAAGACTTTCAGACAAACAAAATCTTTAAGAATTTATCGCTAGAATTTTTTCAGGCAGAAGGAAAATGATACAGAAGAAAAAATTCGAATTTACACATAAATACATGAAGAGCATCAGAAATGGTAATATGTGAGTAACTATAAAAGACTCTTATTTTAAAAATCTCTGAAAGATAATTCGCTGTTTAAAATAAAATGAATAATAATGTCATATGGACTTCATAATACATGTAGAAGTAAAACGTATGGCAATAACATAAAGGACGGAGAAATGGAAGTATACAAGAGTGAGGGTCTTAAATTTATGTGTAGTGATATACTATTATTTAAAGGAAGACGATGATAAAGATGTATATGGTAAATCCTAGGAACAACCACTTAAAAAAAGTAAAGCTAATAAGTCAATATAGAGATAAAATGGAATAATAAAACATTTGATTAATCCAAAAGAAAGTAGGAAAAAAGGAACAAAGAATAGAAAAGATAGGAACTGTTGTTATAGTTACCTATAGGAAACAATACAAAGGTGGTAGATTTAAACCCAATCATATCAATAATTATATTTATTATAAATGATCATAGTACTACCTTGAAAAAGGGGGAAAAACACACTTGACTGACTAAAAATCAGTGCTTCCATGAGAAAGTATACACGAATGACATTAATTGTAAAATAAAAGTTCATCGAGACACAGTGATAACTGTTTTCCCTTTGAATCAAAGATAATAAGCATTAAGGATGATATTTACAGACCTTCTCCCCTGACATAAGAACATACAAATAGAAGACTATCTGTACCAAGATAAAGGTTGAGATGATACATAAACTCTTAACAGTGATTAAGTCCAGGGAAAATTGCGGGGTGAACTAGAATGAAGGGAAGAGAAAGCTTGTTAAACGCGGATATCCCAGCCTCACCGTGAGTGATGGAGTCAGTAGGTCTGGGATTGTCTGCATCTCTAGCAGGCACTTGCAAGTAATTAGGTTGGAATAGTCCCTGAATCACACCAATGGGGTAGTTTAGAGAATGGGACTATAAGCCTATGGTCAGATTGCCTGGGTTTGAATTTCAACTCCACCAATCACTAGCTTGGCACAAGTTTAATGACAGGTAATGGGAGTCTTTGTATTAAGTGAGTCATTTCATTTAAAACATTTGGCATGGTACTTACTACAGAGTCATCCATTAATGTTAACCAATATTGTTACACATATTTCTGAATAGTTTAGATTTTAATACAGATGATAGTGGCTTAGTGCCATGGCAAGCCATATTGGAGGATAAGGCAAAAGGGAAAATCACTAATGTCGATCTCATTTTTATTTCGTTCATCAAATTTTTGTATCAATTTAGATTTTTAAACAATATTCAAATTGTATTTATCTGGTTTTGCGTGTGTGCGCGCATGTGTGTGTGCGTGTGCCTAAGCCTAGTGCCTTACCCTAGTCCCAGGCCTTTATTATTTGTATAACTAAAAGAGATAGAGAAGAGGCCTACTCCTCTGATTACATAGCTCAGTGTTCACATATTGCGGAGATACAGGTGTGTGGTCTCAGCCTCTGAAAGAATGAGAGATGTTAGTACCCTGAGGGGGAGGCGCTTTTTCACTTGTGAAGGCGTTTCATGTACCTTCTTTCAAACACCCAGCTCTCCTGAAAATATTTCTGGAAAAAAATTCAGCTTGCTAAAAAGTTATTTGCACAACTCCATGAAAATGTTTCACCTGGAAAATGACCTCAGGCAACAATAGCGATATGCTAATATTAATTAGTGCTCAGTTTGTGTCAGGTATTGTTCTAAGCGCTCCACATACGTCAACAGCTGGTTCCACTGCCTGATTCTTTCAACAGTCCTAGGAGATAGGTATCATTTTTATCCTCATTTTTATAGATGAGGAAACTGAAGTCCTTTAAGGTTATGCGACTTTCTCAACATCACACAACTGGAAAGTGGCAGAGTCAGGATTTAAAACCAGGCCTTTTGATCTGGAGCCTCACTCTGAACCCCCATACTACATGGTCTTTCATCCCCAAAGTTAGGAAGCAGAGATCCAGGAAACCACAGAATGTCAGTTGAGAGCAAACGTATTTGGGGGCTTTGCACTCCTGCTTTTTATGTTCCTAGGGCTCAACTGCTGCCTCTATACTCACTAGTATCATGGGTGGGTAACCTCATCAACAGTTGGCCCACTGCCTAAATATTCAGGAATATAAAAGAACACCCTCAGTGACTTATAGGTGAATTGGCTGTTCATTGACAGAAAGAGACATGCAACACACACACACACACACACACACACACACACACACACACACACAGACTTGGAGTGCTCATTCCACTTGTCAAGAGAGATTTATGTAGAAGGCAAGAATACTTGGATCGCTTAGGCATGTGCCCCCTTTTTCTCATTATGATATCCTTGCAGTCACGAAGGCCCCTGACAGCATGTCAATTTGGAAAATGGTATCTCTGTTGAAAGCTTGATGAGTACATCTTATTTTAATGCTAACTAATTCCTGCTTGCAGATAATCCTCTCTGAGTGATGTTTACATAAGATACAGAGAAATGACAGGATAAAAATAGTTACTATGAAATTCTCCACAGGCTATAAACAGTTTTAACTTTTGGCAAAAGGGCTTGATTATTTACATACTCGGACAAATATAGGTCACATTCTCCTCAGATTATTAATGTTCCTCTGCAAATAACTGACATACGGAGTGTGTAAATATACCAGCTAGACCCCTTTCGGTGTCTTAATTAAATTCTAGCCATCTTGCTCAGAGTCTTGTGTATTCGGTTTATCTTAGGATCATCATTAATATATGTCAATAATATTACAGTCAGATCTTTTCCTGCCTTTAAAAAAACAAATATAGTCAAAGTGATTTATTTCCAAGGATAGATAATGTCTAACCCCAAAATCTCAATATTCCAATCTCTTACTGTCCAAATGTCCGTAAACTTCAAATAACATCAACTCAAATGCTGTAATCCTAATAGAGAACGAGGTGGAAGATTCTATAACTAAAGTAAGGAGCCCACTGGTTTACATTGAAACAATTATTTCTTTGTCAAATCCCAAGGGCAAGAACAGAATCTCAGTTCAACATTTTTAGGTCAAATGAAGCATCATGTTTATAAATAAAGCCTTCAACCCTTTTCCCCTCTAAGCAGTAAATTCTTTGCAATCTCTGGCATTTGCAGTACCAACATTTGTCTGATTTAGTCGCAGGACAATGGCACTCTTGTGGAAAAAGAAGCATTTCAGCGCTCACTCATATGCCAAAACATTCCTAAAATGTAGGTGTCCTATGGAGCCTGTGGTAGGTGGAGTGATGACTTCCAAATGTGTCCACACCTGTGAACATGTTACCTTACATGGCAAAGGAGTCTTTGCCGATGTGATTAAGGTTAAAGACCTCCAGGTGGTGAAGTTATTCTAGATTATGAGGTGAGTCTAATCTAATCACGTGAGCATTTAAAACAAGATAACTTCTTGCAACTGGGTTTAGAGATAAAAGAGAAATGTCAACACAGAAGCACAGCCAGAGAGACGCAGTGCCGCTCACTTTGAAGACGGAGGAAGGGGCCACGAACTAAGGAACACACATGCTCTTTTGAAGCTGGAAAAGGCCAGAAAACAGATTGTCCCCCAGAGCCCCCAGAAAAGGAATGCAGTCCTGCCAACACCTTGATTTTGGCCCAGTGACACCTGTGTCATACTTCCAATCTACAGAACTGTAAGATAATACATTTGTGCATTTTAAGCCATAGATTTTGGGTAGTAATTTGTTCCAGCTGCAACTGGAAACTAATACAAAATATTTTCAGGTTAATAGGCAACATAATCAACTTCACAAGGAATATCATTTCATCTTTACAACAGGGATTTTTAGCATTTGTTCCTTCCAAGGAAAATACACTGTGATGGTTAATTAATGAACCACAGGTGCGAAGATTAAACATTATTTCTGGGCTATCTGTAAGGGTGTTTCTAGGTAGGTTTAGCATTTGAATCAGTAGACTCAGGAAAGCAGATTACCCTCCCCAGTGTGGGTGGGTGGCACCCTAATTCATTGGGGGCCTGAAAAGAACAAAAGGCGGAGAAAGAAAATATTTGCCCCCTTTGCTTCTTGCCTGTCTGCTTCAGTTGAGGCATCGTATGTCACCTTCTCCAGTCCTCAGACTGGGATTTAAACCATTAGCTTCCCTGCTTCTCAGGCCTTCACACTGGGAATGAATAACATCATGAACGTTCCTCATCTTCAGCTTGTAGAGGGCACATTGTGGGAACCCACAGTTTCCATAATACTGTGAGCCATGCTAATTCCTCACAATAAATACTAATCTATATCTATATACATATATCTTACTGGTTCTGTTTCTCTGAAGAGTGCTAATATATGAGCTTTTTCTCTTTACACAGAACTATGTATGCTATTAGGACATAAAAAGTTCATTAATCTTCTATTTTCCAGGAAATAAACTAAAAGAGCTTTCTTAGGTACTAAAACTAAAACCACTGAACTGCAGACCTAAAGCTTCAACAATTTTTCATATGTCTCTAAGATACAAGATCCCTAGAATTTCCTCACAATTAGTGACTTCTGATTTCTCTGAAATCTTGGGTTCACCATCGGGTTATAGGAACAGAGGTGTGGATGGGGAGGAGAGGTAAGTGAACCAGGCTTGGCTCCTACACGATGTCCTTAGAACACTGGAGTTTCACACATACCTAGCAGGTAAATTTATCATGTATCCATTTCTTAAGCAAATATTGATTGTGCATCTGTAATGTTCCAGGCACTGTGCTGGGCACTGGGCATATAGTGGTAAACATGACAGGCAGTGCTTCCATCCCAGCAGCGGGGATTTACAGAGATCTTACCGAACAAGTTGAGCTTACAGGTCAATGAGAACTTCTCTCATGAGCACCTGGTTGGGACTTCTGCTCTACAAATATAAAAAGTGCCTTAGTAACTGTTGAGACTCACTTCGCCATCCAGGTGACTTCTAGCTTTGTGTCTGAACTCATTCCTGACTAGCAAGAGCAAGACCCTAGAGGTCTTACAACTTTATTTTAGTCTCTGCTCCTTGTAAACAAACTGAGCAAGACCTTTAACCTGGCCGTTCTCAAATTTTAGTGTGCACAGGAATCACCTGGGGTGCTTGTTTAAAATATAAGTTCCTGGGCTCCCATCAAGATAGTATGATTCGACGGGTATGCCATGAGATCCATGAGTCAGAACTTATAAACAAATACTTTAGGTAAAATATGCTGAAATAACTACAGACTGCACTTTGCAAAACACTCATTTAACTGCTACATTTTTCATATCCATAAGACTAAGCATGTCAGTACCTATTTAAAAAAATTTTTTTATTCTGAATTTTTAAAACTTTTATTCACATTGAGGAAAAATTACACAAACAATAAATCACCCAGTTTTCTAGTATACAGAGATAACCACTGTTAACATGATTATTTGATAGGTTTTCTCCAATCTTTTTCTTTTTTTCCCCCAATCTTTTTAAGTGAATTAATAAATATTTGAAACCATATTGTATATAAAGCTCTGAGCCATGCCAATTTCAAGTAAATATTATAAATAATTACCCATATAATTAAATCTTTCAAAAATGGAATAGCTTTTCATTAGTCTTCAGGTTGCTTAGTAAAAGTTATAAATTTTCTTTATGTAGGTTATATATAGTTTATAGTAATCTTATTCTTAGATATTTTCAAATTTTGTGACTATTAAAGAAATTGTTTCTATTATGTTTTCACATTTTTAAACAAGAGCATGTAGAAAATCTACTAATTCTTATATTTTTAAGTTTTAAAAGAATATAATATTTCATTCTAATAGCTTCTAGGCTGATTCTTTTTAGCTTTCTATATGATCTGCAAATAACTTTCTCCTTTCCAATAGTTACAATTCACTGCTTTTAGTATATTATTGCATCTGCTACAACTTTCAAACCAATATAAAATAATTTATAATAACTGATTTAATTACTTTATTCCAGATTCTGACATTTTTCTGGTTTTTCACCTTAACTATCACATTTTAAATTTCTTTCAGACTGATCATTTTAGTATTTTAAGTAAGTTTCCTACTATCATATGCTACTAAGACATTTTTAATATGAAGATGAGGTGTTGTATTTTACCAAATAATTTTTTTGCATCATCTAATAAAACGATATTTTTTTTGTCTTATCAGGTTAATCTAGTTTAATAAAGCAAACTGGGAAGATGTCCATCTTGTTATAAACTCTGTTTCAGAGCACATATATTTATCTTTTCCTTGAAGATTTAAACAAACTTGCCTTTAGTATACTTTTAGCCTTGCATTTCTGATCATTTCTTTTTGTTGCCATACATGGGAAAAAACAGGTAGACTAAGTATAAAATCCTTAAATCATATTTTCCCTAAAAATCTAAAGATTGTCTAAAGAGAAAAATTACAGGAGATATTTTGTCAGAAATTGTGTAAGCTCAGAAAAAGTAGAGTTACATAAGTAAAGGCCAAAAGGAACAAAAACAATAACAAAACAAAAAACAAACAGAAAAGCTGCTGACCCAGAATTCTATACTCGCCAAAAATATTTTTTCTATAGTGAAGGAAAATAAAGTCTTCTTCATACAAACTAAAGCTAAAATAATTGTCAGCAGATATGTACAGAAAATTTTTTTAAAGAATATTTCCATTAAGAGAACCCAGTCGTAAATGTGGATCTTACAAAGAAAAATTAAGAGTAGGGGAAATGTTTAAAAGGATATTATATATGAAAGATAATTGTTCTTATTTTAATTGTTTAGCCATAATTAATTATCTAAAGCAAAAATAAAGTCTTGCAGGATTTATAACACATAGAAATAAAATGTATGAAAACAATATCAAAAACTACGTGAGAGGAAATTAAATTGTTAAAAGTCTCTTATACTATATGTAAAATAGTATATTACTTCAGTATACTGTAAGTTAAAGATATATATTTTAAACCTTAAAGCAATCTTGAAAAATGTTTAAAAGAGATATAAAGAGTAAGATCCTGGAGGAGAAAAAAATTAATCAAAAGAAGGTGAAAAGGAGGGGAAATAAGAATAGATGGGGCAAATAGAAGAGAACCAATAATGTGGTAGAATCAATTCTAAACATGTCAATAATTACATTAAATATAAGGGTTCAAACACCCCAAATAAAAGACAAAGATTCTTAGATTGGAGTTTTTTAAGGAAGACACAATTATATTTTATCTATAAGAATCCACTTTACCTATAATGACATAGACAGGTAAATGGTAAATAGTAAAAGGCTAGGAAAAGATATATCACACAGACACTAATAAAAAGGAAGTTAGAGTGGTTATAATATCAAAAATTCTTCAGCAAAAAGAATATTACAGGGTATAAAAAGGGACATTTTATAATGAAATAACAACTATAAATGTAATTGCACCCCAAAGCAGAGTTTCGAAATACATAAAATGAACTGAAAGAACTAAAGGAAAAAGTCGGATCCATAATTTTTGTCGACTATTTCCATACTCTTTTAGTAATTAACAGAACACATAAACAGAAAACCAGTGAAGATGTAGAAGACATGAACAATACTATCAGCCAACTTATACAATTGTTATGTGTGGAATCCTCCATTTCACAACAGAAGAATATACTTTATTGTCTGGTCATATGGAAGATGCACTGTGTATGATAGACTATGTACTCTGGTCCTTAAAATAAATCTGAACAAATTAGAAGAATTGAAATCATACAAAATATAGGTTCTGACCATAATGTAATTAAACTATATCAGTAACAGAAAGAATCTGTAAATATCCAAATGTTAGAAATTATACAAAGTTAGTTCTTATAAATTTCTCAGATGTTTCCTTTTTTCTCTTCAAACCTAAAACTACATTGGGGTTTTTACTTCAGAGGAAATGACCATCCTCCCATTCCTTAAGACACTAAACTTCTCTACTCTTTTCTTTTCATGTTCTCCCAACCACCTTTTCCAAACTGTCTAATTCATTGACAAACTATGTGATTCTACCTCCAAATAGTGTGTATTTCATGATCCCACTACAGCCTGGATTCAGCCCTTTTTTTTGTTTGTTTGTTTTTTCCTCCTTAGATTCATTTTCCTCTAATAAGACAAGTTAGCATTTTGAAGTTTTCCGTTCTATGCTCTTATACACTTTAGTTATTAGCATCAGAAACACAAAAACATTGCAAGACCTCAAACACAAATAGATACCAAATAAAACCACACACAATGTACAGCAAACAAAAACATAAAGCATAATAATGCTGTCAGAAAATTAGACATGTTGATTGGTGTTCATATCATGATTACTGCTGAGCAATAACATACTGTTTTTTCTGTTTTGTTTCGTTTTGCTGTGGTTTTGTTTTTTGTTTGTTTTTCTTGGAAGAGCAGGAAAACACAAGGCATGCAAAACTTGTCACAGCCACCTGGACTGTCAAGATGGGTCCTTGCATGAGCAGTTACCACTGATGGCGATTATTAAAACGTTAAAAATACAGAATCAAATGAGAGATGGGCCTTCTTTGGTCTTTGTTTTTGAGTAATAGAACTGAACGAAGGGGTGAGCTGTCAGGAAAAAAAAAAATGCAGTTCTAAAAAGGTACACACTTCCTTTATCACAGATGTTAACCATAGAAAATCCTTATAGAAATCCTTGGAACTAATGGTTCTGTTGTGTTTACCAATGAGGTCACAAGGTTTGCTGTTGCAGTTTATCTTATCTGTCTAAGGGGACTGAGTTATAAAAACCAACCACCACGAATTGTAGTTGTGGAACAGCAATCCCGGACTTTAACCTTTTTTTTTTTCTTTACGAGAGTGCACAAGACAGACTCTAGATAAAGCAGCGGCAGGGAAAATGAAACGCACGTGCCGCTCGGCGCCACTCTGGCCTCCGCAAACCTGACCAGCAGCTTACTGGCCTCAGGTCACCTGGGGCCAGTGGAAAACACTCCGAGGATGTTTCTGGGTCTTGCCTCCCTTTCCTCAGGTTGACCCTGGCTCCCTCGTGACAACTGGCACTGCCCAGACAGGAGTGACTGCCCAGGTCATCTGAAGACACTGGCCTCATCTGACCTAGACCCTACTGGACACTTTCCATTTTGGAGAAAACACGATATGGCAGGCTTGTAGATGGAAGGGCAGAACTATGGTCTTGATCTGAGAAGTAGGTTTGGGTGACAGAACCCTAATTCATCACAAACGGCCACAAATGCTCCAAGGGCCCTTGGAATTTTGCCCAGCTTCCCTCTACAGTCCAATAAAGATCTGCTCTCGAAGTGAATGGTAGGACTTTCCAGCTCTGCCCAAGCTCTTTTCAGCACTAATTACCCCAAGCACAGGGACACGTTTCAGAGGCTGAGGTTTGAGCAAGAGGCCCCTCTAGGAGTCTGAGTTCCTGACCCACCCCAGGAAGCCCAACGGAGACACTGGGGCCGGAAATGTCTGTGGTGGGCACAGAATGACAGTACCAGCGTCACTCCTCCCGAGCAGAGGAAAAAGGGGCTGAGGGCCCTGGCCGTTTAAGGCGCTGCATGCCTCAGGGTCTGAGGTGGGGTCCTGCCTCTCTCCCCTCCAGCCTTGGGCTGAGGAGGAAATGACTCACTCCGAAATGGACTGGGATGTGTTTAAAGGTCCGTCCAGGCACCTCTCTTCTGCTGGACATTGCCCACCAGCTGCAGGATGCCAGGCCTGCAATGGGTGACCACCACCAACACACTGCATATCAGGCCCCTCTCAACTCCCTGTGACTAAACACCAACTTCCCAATCTTCTTCCTTCCATTCACTCCTTCAATCCAATCTTAAAACAAAATGTTCTCTTCCTAAAACAGGATTGCCAATGACGTGTGCACAGTGTCCTATTGGTTCTCTTAGATGCACTAAAGTACTTCTGCAGCCAAAAGAATCTGGAAAACATAGCATTTCATATCTATCTCTTTCAGCTTTACAATGCATGTTGGCATATTAAGAGTTATTTGAATTAGTGTAGGAAAAAAACAAGTTTCACTTTGCTTAACCTAGTGTATCCCAAATTAGCTTGAAAATTAAGTTCTTGTACTCTAAAAGTGTTTCGAAAATGTTCTTTAGCAAATACTCTCCTAAACCACAATATAACTTCACTATTTCCCTTCTTTAAAAAATTAATGGTTCAGAATTGGTTATGAAGTGACACTGAAGCTCTGTGGCCTACTTGCAAGGCCTTTTATAGCTGGCTTCGGCCTTTCATGCCTGTGTTCCTCACACTCTCCGTCCCTGTCCAGCAAACCCTTATGACTCATCCACTCTGGACTAGTGTCCATGACTGAAAAGGACCTTGTGTACGTAACCTACTGCAATCCTTGCTCTTTCCCCTATGCTCACTGCTTAATTACACCTGTCCTTCCATATCCATCCCAAATACAGCATCATCTATGATGTATAGGTGTACCATTCATTTACTTCAGAGAGCACTAATTAACACTAGACACTGGAGTCTATTTCAAGAAAGCCTCAGTTGAAAATAAGCTCTCTTTCCACAATAATCCAATAACAAATTTTGCCTATCGTATTTTCACTTACAGTATATTTCACATATACTTAAACGCTTATCAAAAGTTAATCCAGGAGGGTGAAGTGTGTAAAGGAGATCAAATTATATGGCCCCTGAAGGAAACTGGACTTTGGGTGGTGAACACAAAATAGAATATACATATGTCAAATTATAATTACACCTGAAAATTATATAATTGTATTAACCAATGTTACCCCGATAAACTTAATTTTAAATATTAATTAATTAATTAATTAATTAATTAAAAGTTAAGCCACAGATACAGTAGGGCCTTCCTGTCGACAGTTTACATTTGTTGTTCCCTTTCCTGGACTGTATCTCTCGCTCAGATATTTGTATGGCCACTTCCTTATTTCTTTAAAGTCTGGACTCAAATGGGAACTTCTCAGTGAGGCTTTCTCTCATCGTTCTTTAATATTGTACTACCCCGTTCTTTTTTATATCTATTTTTCTTCATAATATTTAGCATATATCATAATGTAAACTTTACATATTTGAGTGTTGTAAACTTTCTAATCATGGGCTTTTCATTGATCTTGTCCACTCTCATATGCTTAGTTCCCAGAACAAGGCCTACCACTTATTGGGCATGATGGATAATTTGTGCCATCTTCACTAGGCCATTGTAACCAGAAAGGTGGTCAAACACCCATCTAGATGTCACTGTGAAGGTATTAACATTTAAATTAGTAGACTTTAAGTAAAGCAAATGACCCTCCAAAGTGTAGGGGGATCTCATTCAATCAGTTGAAAGACTTCAGAGAAAAATAATGAGATTCCTCCAAGAAAAAGGAAATTCTGCTTTCAGCCTGCATTTGCGCCATAGCATCGACTTGTCTCTCGTTTTCCAGCTTGCTGGCCTGCCCTACCAATCTCAGACATGCTGGGCTCCACAATCTTGTGAGCAAATTCCTTAAATGAAATCTCTCTATATCTATTTATCTTCATAGATAGGTATTTCTTGCTATATATGAATATAGATACAGGTATAGATATTTATATCTATCATCTATCTATGTCTATATCTCTATCGATCTAAGTACAATCTATCTATCATCTATTGATCTGTACATCCATCCATCCATCCATCCATCCATCTATCTGGAAAGAAAAAAAGATATATCCTACCGATTGTCTTTTTCTAGAGAACACTGACTAATACAGTAGGCACTCAATAAATATTTGTTGAAAAAATAAACAATTTATTATTAATTATTTATAGATCCAATTTCCTTACTAGACTTTAAGCTCCCCGAAGCGGTTATAACTTTAATACTTATTTTTCTTTAACTTGATACTTATATTTCTATTTGTTCGGTGCCTGACACCATTATTTATTCATTCATTCAACATTCATTTGTTGATTACCTACCTAGTTCCGGGCATTGGGACCATGCCATACATATGCCTGTATTTTCCACCCCTCTGGTTTTATCCCTCCACCCCTCTCCATTCACTTATTTAATTCCAATTATCCTTAAAAATCCAGTTCAAACATCTTCCACAAATAAGGCAGTCATCTATTCAGCAAACATTAATTAAATGTCTACTATGTATAAGTACTAGGTCATGTTTGTTGAATAAACATATGAGTTCCTAAAAAGAAAGCATTACGTCAAGAGAACACTGGCATGATTAAGAGAAACATATTCATTAAACCTGAACTTGTTAGAGTCTCTATATTAATAGCATCACAAATACCAAAAACAAATAGATTGATTTATTGGAATCACTTTCATCATATCTGAAATATAGTCACTAACCAGCCAAAGAACCATGCACTGGAACATTTGGTACAGAAAAGTAGTAATTAATGTGAAATTCAAAGGTCAAACAAATACAGGCAGTGAGAAGTAGGCAAGTTCAAATATGAATACAGCACGTTGGGGGTAATAAAGAAGGAAAATGGCAAAGTGTTCTCAAAGGAACATCATTTTTGCACCTCATCCATATTTTCACCATCCATCCAAGGTGATTAGTCCAGGTTCAATGTCAGCACTAGCAAGTTAAAGCTTTATGTATGAGGTGAAAGTAGTCTTCTTGGCTCCTACCTTTTGCACTGAAATGATTTATGAGGATAAGAAAGATTGACAGATTAAAAAGGTCACTTGTCCAGTCAGCTTGCCACACCTCATCTTGTTTACATGTCATAATAAACTTTACTTGCAGACTCTGTCCGAGAGCACATCCATATGCCTTGGCTACTCCAGGATCTGAAAGGTCATTTTGGACCCAAGTGCTTTCAGGTCACGTGTGGGTACTCCTAGGCTACCCTTACTTGCATATTTTTGTATTTAAAGCCACAGGCAGGTAAATTTCCATCTCTTGTTCAGCTTGTCAGCCTGGGTCTGAATCGTAAATTATATTTTTTCATTTTACAGTCAGAAAAATCTCCTCTTCGATGATAATAAAATCAGTGGACCAGATTCTGCCCTTCATTACTAATGTACAAATCTTGCTGAGGTCAGCAGAATTTAAGGGCATGCAACTTTGAGCAGAATGTATTCCAATTTTTTTTTCCTTGCTGTATTTTTATTACCTGACATCTTTCTGATTCCTCTAGATTGCACAATAAGGGATGGGTGGCCCAGTTTGGGTAAAATAAAAAATGACCCAAACCACTGACCTAAATCCTGCCTTTGAAATTTAAAATTACATTTACGAGGAAGGAAAATAGTTTTTGAGTGTGGGTGGTTTTCTTTTTCAAACCCCATTTTTAAATGTTGACCTCCCGAATGTTATCATACCAGTTTGGATTGGAAAACAGAAGGGTAGGTAAACATTTTTTTTTTTAAGCTTGGTGAGAGGAAGTCATCCTTTCTGAATTCATTATCTGCGAAGAAGCAGGAAATACCAAGACCTTTTTCCCCCCCTCCCAAAGATTTCCTGGTCACATTGCCAGATTTAATTCCAAAAGAAAATTGTCCAATTTTGTGAAATAGTAAGATTTTTTGTTTTCTCTTCCTTCAAAGGTGAACTCAGGTGGTAGATAAGCAAAGGTAGGAAAGCTTCACTTGGGGCAGGAATAAGGGATAAAGATGAGAAAGCCTCCCCTTTGTGTAAATAAAGGGGCCAGATGTATAGTTGCCACAAAGATGACAGTCCATGTGGTTTGATGTAATGACTCAAAGAGCCCACCATTAACCTTACAGCTCTTTCCTAGTACCTGAGATGCTTACAGAAGTCAGTCTTTTCAGATAAGATGCCACCTGAGAGAGCACTCTGTTTAATTACCTGGAATATAGGATTCTAACACATTGAAACCATACATACAACCAATTGTTTATCAATTCCCTGATTTTAGAGCCCTACCCAAGCAGAACATGGTACAGGCCAATTTTAATAAGAGAAGGGAAGGATAGATTGTATAATGGAGGTAGAAAAGATTTGGAGCAAAGCTCTCTGTGCATTATATTTATACTTATCTCACTATGTCGTCATTCTTTGCATTCATACCTAGTCTCTGACCTAAATTGATCTCCTTGGAATTGGGGTCTTTGTCTCATTTATTTTTGTTTCACCAGCACCTGGAATAGGGCCCGATAACATGAAAGCAGTTTAACATAGCGACTTGATTTGACAGTCCTGGGCTTGAGTTCAAATTCTGCTAGTTGCAAGCTAAATTACTTTAAGTATGATATTAAATCTCATTAAGCCTAATCTCTAAAATGGGCATAATTCCTTCCTCCAAACATTCTTCTGAGGATCAAGAAGATATAATTTTAACTGCTTTTCATAGGACTTGGTACAGAGTTTACACTTTATGAAAAATATAATTATTATTATTATACATTCAAAAAGTTTGTTGAAGAAATGAATGAATCAATCAACCTATGAACTAATGAAGAATTAACAAAGGAGCAGCAAGAAGTTGTTGGTCACATGAAGATGCTTAAAGGGTGTGGGTGGGGAGTGCCTCAAGAAGGCATGAAGCAATTAACCTCAATCTTTCTTTGCTCTCAGCACATTTTCAAAAACTCATCACATTCGGTGGAACATAGGAATAGAATAAAAGTCTCAAAACAGCACTAAAACAGCAATAATTCAGAATAACAATGTTTCACAATATCAACAGGATGCATTTGAGCCCCGTGTGCCTGTTTAAGCAAAATTGTGTACTTGCTCCCTTAAATTCTTATAGAGCAAAATCACAACATATTCAGTAAACCTATATATACTCTTTTTTTCATGTTGACATGATGTGAATTGTGCCTCTGACCTCATTTTGATCACATTATACCTCATGCTACACCCTAAAAAGCAACATTTATTGAGAGCTTATTATGTACTCAGCACATTTCTAAGTACTTTACATAAATCAATTTGTTTAATCCTCTCAACTCTAAGATATAAGTACTCCCTATGTGAGAATGACCATTATCCTCTTCATTTCACAGGTGAGGAAACTGAGGCACATGGACTCGAATAATTTGGCAAAGGTCAGATATAGGAAGAGCTAACTCCAGAGTTCTTAGCCACTATGTCATATGCCCCACAAGACACACTAGCTCCAGTTGCTAGTACTGACACCATCATAGCAATATCTATATATTACACTATAGCTTAATAAATATTTTCACATTGGTGAAAATGTGACTGTATAACTGGGAGGCTCTGCACACACAGTATGAGATCTGCTGGCAGAGGCAATATCCTATAGGCAAATTCTGCTTGAATCACAAATATGCCAAGGTACAACATGCCAAGCTGAAGAATTGAGGCAAAATTGACCATACTCTCCGGTATGTGATTCCCAAAAGAAACATAGCTTGCCATGAGCTCTCAGCAATAATCCCCCCTGCTTTTACTGAGATGCTGTGGAGGGCCGCTTCAACCCACTTTCCAAATTTTCTGCCAATGGTGTAGACTGACAAATAGCAGCTGGGCAATTGTGAGGCATAGCCAGAGCTCCCTCAAGCCTCCTAGCTAAACCTACAATTCACTAGCAATTCCTTTCTCATAATCTTTGCTTAAAAATAAACTTCAGCATGACAGTCACTGAAAGAATGGGTACCGATTACTGAAGACAATCATAAATGTAGGATACCGAATCATCCTTTCAGTTGTGTTCTGGGCACCTGGGCACCTGTAGGTCTTGACAGTGATTATCATACACCAAGTTCCTGCCCTCAGGAATTTTGCTCACACTTATTTTCCTATCTGTGCATGAGCTGGTTAACAGACCTCCCCACTTTGATTTGTTGCCCTTGGATTGATTATATCTAGGTGTTAAGATTCAGCAGTAGCAACCATTTTCCATATTCTGGACAATAGCAAGATTCAGTAACTCCTGTCTAACTGAACATTTTAAAACCATAGCAATTGTACACTGTATTGCATCCAAATAAAATGTTAGTTCTGTCCTAGAATAGGCAGATTGGATTACGTGTTTATTAAAATTTGGAAAACAAGCCAAGGACTTTGGGGAACTTGATTTGTGACCCCTGGGATCTTTATCTTTGCAAGCTATCTCTCTCCTCAGCGGGAACAGTCACAGCCAGTAACGGAGAACTGGTAAACTCCTTAGAGAGCTTCAGTTGAAAAGTTCTTAAACAGTCCTTAGAGTGTTTTTTATTCTGCATATCTCCTTTCATCTCTAGAGCTGTCCCTGCTGACTCATTCATCCTCTCCTCCATCTCTAACTCAGAAGAGACTGTGGCTTTTGAAAACGAGGAGCATCCCCACTTGGCAGATGAAGAAAATGAGCATCTGATTGGTTTCTCTCTACTCACATAATCAGTATTTCAGACAACTAGGCAGCACAGATAGAATCCATGTAATGATTGGAGCGTGCCAATTCAAAAACAATCCTTATCCTCAGATCCCACCAAGGTTACCAAATATACTGAGAACAGTATGACCAGTAAAATAAATACTGTAGAACTCTACAATTCTCACTAAGTTTCAAATAACCTCATATTGCAATTGAGGAGTCGTAACTGATCAATAGGAATGTCCGCAGACTGCTGTGCCTCTTACGGCTACAGGCCTTTAACAGGAATCAGCTAGAAAATTGGCACTGGGTAAACCAAGTCAGGGAAGGATAACAGTGCAAGTTACCACCATCTCTTACCTAATACCTTCTCTGCCATCATTCTTGCCCCCTCCCCCAATTCTTTCTCTTCCTATAATATTGTACAAATATTATGTCGGGTCATACCCCTGCCCTACCTAAGAGTTTTAATGGATTCCAACTACACAAAGAAAAAAATGCAAATTCCTTAGCATGGCCTACAAGACTTTTATAAGCTGGCCCCTGCCTACCTCTGGAACTGCCTCTTCAGCCTTCTGTCCCTTCTTTTGACATGTTACAACTTCCAGAATCATGTCAAACTCAGAACACATACTATTTCCTTTTCCTGGTGCTCATCTCTCCCTTCTTCCCCACTCACAGGTGACTGTCCTCCCTCTGATTCTTCCTATAAGTGGTGTCTTCTTTTTCAAGTTTAAATTTTATTGTCCCTCTTGAGATAGGCTTTTCTTTATTAACCTAAGCATATCTCACCCACTCTTCCCTGTCACGACACCTTGCTTCTTTTTTCACTCATTTAAATTAATTTGTGTACTTGGTATGTGCCAAGAACTGTTTTAAGCTCTGTGGATACAACAGTGAACAAAACACACAAAAAAAGCATGCCTATTTTAGTCAGAGAAACAGACAAAGGGCCAAATAAGTAAGTAAATAAAAAAATCAAAAACATTTAGATATTTCATTTCCTTTTAGATAGAAGGGCTAGGGAGTTTAACTGGGAGGGTGATATGTGAGAAAAAACAGCCAGGAGGGGAGGGGGACCCCTGTAACCAGCCGAGGAGGGAGTTCCAGGTGGGGAGCACTGGGTGCAAAGCCCGCGAACAGGAGGGTGCCTGAAATGTTTGAGGAAGGCAAGGCACTGTGGTGGCTGAGGCGGACTGAGGTGGGGCAGGTCTGTAAGAGATGAGGCTGGCAAAGCAACAGTACAGATGGAGTAGGACCTCAGATGTCATAGTAGGTACTTTGGCTTTTCCTAGGACAAATGGGAAGCCCTTGGATGCTTTTGAGTGGAGGGTGCTGTGATCTGTCTTGTATTTTAAAAGGATCACTCCAGTTCTTCCTTGGGGGGAATAGTTTGAAGGAAAGAGTGGTAAAATGAATGTTTGTATCCCTTCAAAATTTATATGTTGAGGCCCTAACCCTAATGTGTCTGCACTTATAGATACTGCCTATGAGAAAGTAACAAAGATTAAATACAGTCATAAGGGTGAGTCCCTAATCTGATGAGGTTGGTGTCCTTATAAGAAGAGGAAGAGACACCAAGCTCCCTCTCTTTGTGCACAGACACCAATGAAAAGCCAAGTAAACATACACTCAAAAGGAGGCCAGAACTCTACCATGCTGGCACTTGGAACTTGGAGTTCCAGCATCCAGAACTGTGGATTTCTGTTTTTAAGCCACCCAGTCCATGGTATTTTGTTTTTGCAGCTGGAGCTGCAATATACTTTTATTATTTACTTTCACCAAAGACGAGGTGCAAGAATGGAAGACCTTGTTTTCTTCATAGCACTTAAGAGAATTTGTAATTATAAATATCTGCCAGTGTGTATTTGTTTCAAATCTTCACTCAGCCATGAGCTCCAAGACTCTGGGCTCTGGGTCTCTCATCCACCACTCTACCTCCACTTCCCAGTACCGCACCTGGCAGATTGTGGATGTATCATAAACATTTGCTGAATGAGCAATTTGATAAACTTAGGATTTCTCCTAGATGGGCTCATACATTTAAGGCATTTGTTTTTGAATTAAAAACATTTTTGTTTAATAGTTTTCATTTCTTTAGAGACTTCTTTGAACTGATACTATGATACTTCACGTGAATCAACTTTTCTCTTTTGCATTCTTTCATTCCACAGCTATTCATTGAGAACCTGCTATAAACTTATCAGCATGCCAGTGCCGGAATGCAAAAACAAACCCTAATGCTTACTTCAAGTCGTTGACAATTTTTAGGTTGGCATTATATTTAATATCATACTACTTAATAAGAGTTCAATTGCAATAAATAAATAAATAAATAAATAAATAAATAAATAAATAAAATTGAATGTATTTTAAGAAAGTCATGTCTTTCATTTCTGAAATGATTTTTCCTGAACTCCTTAGTAATTATCTACTAGAACCCAGATAGCTCCTATTTAAAATTTAACTTTTGTGTATGATAGGCAATGGTTTCCAATTTTGGATCACTTTAATAGACTCTTGTATTAGTTTTCTGGGGCTGCCTTACCAAAGTGCCATAAACTGGGTGGCTCAAATAACAGAAATTTTTTGTCCCACAGCTCTGGCATTAGAAGTCCAAAATCAAGGTGTCAGCAAAGCTATTTCTCTCTGAGATCTGTGAGAAAGAATCTACTCCATTTCTGTCCCCTCATTTCTGCCGATTTGCTGGCAAACTTTGTCATTCTTTGGTTTGTAGAAGCATCGCCCCAATCACCACCTTCACCTTCATGTAACATTCTCCCTCTATGTGTCTATGTCCTAATTTCCCCTTTTTATAAGGAACCCAGTCATGTTGTCTGTGTGACCTCATTTTAACTAGTTATATCTGTAATGACACTATTGCCAAATAAAATCCCAATCTGGGGTACTGGGGGTTAGGACTTTTACATGTGAATTTTGGGGGTCACAATTTAGCTCATAGCAACTCTTTAAAAAAAGGAACAAATAAAGAGCTCTCCTCAAAGGCTCCCCCACACTTCAGGCCTTAATAATTACTCATCTTTGATAAGAGTTGGGTTAAAAGTTGCAAAAAAAATAAAAATAAAAAGTGGAAGTCTGCATTCTACGACTTTCAAAAGAAAAGCACCATCATGTAGCTAAGAAAACTTTCACAGGAATCATGAAGCCCTGCCTCTGTCTCACATGTCTAATAACATCTAACTGAGGTAGTCTTACTGAAGATATCAGTGAATTTGGTCATATATAAAAGGCAGGGTCAATTTTCATGATTACTAATGTCTCGGTCTGTCCCAAAAGGAAAAAAAAGTTGTTTATATGTAGTAGACAGAATTCTAAAATTACTCCCATGACCTACATACACCTCCTGGTCTTAAGCTTTAATTACAACTACCGAATCCTAACAAAAGGGATTTTATAGTTGTAATTAAGATTACCAATCAGTTGATTTTATCACAGGGAGATTATCCAGATGATATTATTTAGGTGGGCCTAACCTAAATATAGGAACCCTCTAGAGGAGTTTTCTCCAACTGGTAGCTGAAGAGAAAGAGAGGTTCAAAATATGAGGGGGGATACTTTTGAGGGAGGTTCTTTGTTGCAAAGGTGGAAGGGACTATGAGTGCAAGGACCTGAGAGTGGCCTCTAAGAGCTGAGACAGGTATCTAGCCAACAGCCAGCAAGAAAGCAGTGACCTCAGTCCTACAACCGCAAGGCACTAAATTCTGCCAACAACCTGAATGAGTTTAGAAGTGGATTATTCTCCAGAAACTCCAGGAAACCTAACCTTTCAAGGCCCTATTCAAAGAACCCAATTAATCTCCCCTGGACATTGATCTACAGAACTCTCAAGATACAAATGGGTGTTATCTTAAGCCACTAAGTTTGCAGTAATATATTACACAGCAGCAGACAACTAATATATTATTATATTATGGTGAGAAAAGGATGAAATAAACCAGGAAGAAAGAGGTTGAGAATGGAGTGGAGAAAGAAATTGGGTAAAAACTGAATAGAACAGAGAATTATCAAAGGAAAGGTGAAGAAAGATATAAAGGCAGGAGACAAGATATGTGAAGTTATCCTTAAATATTTCTACTTTGTCAGAACTAAAACATGCTCATATTTGTTTCTTTGACTGTCTCCTTTTTTGCATGAAGTGATGGCAGTGCATTTGACCATAAAGTGCAAAATATTTTGCACATACGTTGAAATTATGATCCATATTACCTGGGCAAAGGTCATCTAATAAAAAAATAGGAGAGTGCTCCTTTTTGCATACATGTGCAAAAGAGTAGAGGGAAAAAAGAGAGAAGAAAAGGAAAGAAGTGAAGATAAAAAAAGGGGACAGGAAGGATAGAGGAGAAGGAAGCGAAAGGAGGAAAGAAGAAAATGGCAAAGAAAAAAATTTCTTTTAGAGGAATATAAAATTCTTTATTAAAAATTGAACTAACGTATGTCTGAGACAAACATGGCGGTATCAAACCTGTCTTGAAGTTCTCCAGAAGCAGTAGAGAAATTCCTATTTCCATTTTGCTTTTTTAGCCTTTCTGAGCTTCGCTAGTTGCCTGGCTGCTTAAACAGCCTTCGATGCCATCAAAGGAAGCAAAAGCCCCACAGCCATGACATTAAAAAAAAAATGTCTTTACCTCATGTAGGTATTTCTGAATCCAACAACTATGAAAACACAAAATCACATCTGTTTGAAAGAGACGGGTAAGCCAATAGCAATGTTAGACATTTCCAATAAAATTCAGTAATTGAAAAGAAGTTTTATTAGGAAAACATTTCTGGATTTTCCCTCGGCAAGGCAGAGAAATTACTTTGACATGGTCAAATCCCAAAAAGTTTTTTTCCTGTGTCCTTAATGGTTCTATGGCTCTTTTATAGTATGTAGGGACATTTCACCCCATGTTCAGTGCCCAATGACATAGACCAACATCAGTGTATTGAAATAAAACACAAAGACAAACTTGGTGTAGAATTTATAGTAAAAAGCATTAGTGAGAGAGCCAAAGCGGCCAGGCCATTCAACAACAAGCATGCGCGCGCGCGCGCGCACACACACACACACACACACACACTGAGCAAATTCTGTGCACAGACTTTGAGGGCTAGTTTCATGTAATAATTCTTTTTTTTTTTAATTGAGCAATTAAACACTAAAAAACGAGAGTTGAATACACAGGACAAAGTTCAGCTATACAAGCCGACACCCAAATAATGAGTAAAAAGAAAGCATATATTAATCTAGCAACTTCTATTCTGGGTTCTAAAGAAATACCAACTCTATTTTCTTTGTCTGTGACTACCAATATTATTTGTAAAGTGTTCTCAAGAAGTTGGTTAAATAAGATCTCTTTCCAGCAAGAGCTGACAGACCTCTAATGGAAGTATGCTTTCAGTAGCAACTCTGGCTGCACTCAGGAAATTCTACATGATTATTGTTATTATTTCCTACATAGATGGCTGTTATATAATTGTCTATTCTCTTTCTTGTGGCCTTGGAAGACTACTCATGTGATGGTTGATGACCAGCCAAACCCTAAGACGGTCAAATGACCCAAAGAGTTGTTTATACCAATCTAGGCAAGAAAAGTACTACATAATTATAAAATAACATATTTAGATGAGGGGTAAGCAAACGTTTTTCTGTAAAGGGCCATGGAATAAATATTTTAGGATTTGTGGACCATATGGTCTTTGTCACAACTACTCAACTCTGGTATAGTATGAAAGCAGTCACAGATAATACGTAAATGAATGAGTGTGGCTATGTTCCAATAAAACTTTATTTGTAGGCAAAAATTTGAATTTCTTGCAATTTTCTTGTCATAAAATATTATTCTTATTTAGATCTCCTTTAACCACTTAAAAAACGTGAAAGTCATTCTTAGCACACATCAAACACATCAAACAAAAACAAGTGGTGGACTGGAATTGCCAGGAGGGTCATAGTTGCCCACTTCACATTTGTATTATTTTAGGTGTTTCCCAGAATATGTCATATAATTATACTTTTAGATTGAATGCCTGATAAAAACATAATAAAAGGGGGCTAAATTTATATAGAATAGATACCGGATACACATTATTGAACTTTATGAAATGTTAATAGAAGTTCATCTTTTCTAATATACTACAATTCTATTTATTTTAAACTTTTGGAGCTTCTAGTCCATGAAGAAAATACAATGCGGAAAATCTAAAAGTCACAAAATAATTTTACTATCTATCAATTACAATTATTTTGACACTGAAACACTGTATAATGTCGTAAAATCTGAAGATTTGTTTCCTGGAAGATGAAAATTATCTTGAAATTATTTGGTGTTATTTATTCAGCTGAGCAATTGATGATTCATCATGTGAAATAAACACAGTTACAAAGGATCTATAGTCAACGTCTGCCCTGCCTTTGTCTTCAGATATCAGTGATTATATTAAATTGATAAACCTATAGAATTAAGTTAAGCGTGACCCCAATTGCAGGCCATGGGGATCACTCTAATGGGAATTTGAATGTAGTTATTACTATTACCTGCATAGTGTGATTCATAGTTCAAGGCAACTCCAGCCATTGTTGCTGCGTTGCCGCGTTGCTGTGACACAGTTTGAATGTGTGTGAGTTGTTCAATGTTTATGGCTACATACTCTTCATAATAATGCCAAAGCGCTGTCTCACCCAGTTCAATTCTATCAATTAATTAATCGACAAGTATTTGCCAACTCTGTGATTTATCCAAAGCTTCACAAAATTCCCTTTACATCTGCTTTCTCTTACTATAACACTGTAAGATACATCTTCTGTTCAGTGGACCTAGCAATTCCTTTTTCCAAACTGTTATTTTTCCCTTACAACATAATTAAATTTAAGTTTTGAGGATCTGGTTAGGCTCCAGTACCAAGAGAACATCATTCAAGTATTTCGAAAAGAAGATAAATCCTAGCTCGGACCCCTCCATTCTCAACGGGAACGTGCACCTTCTTGGCTACAGAGAAAAAATGCCATCTACTTGTATTTTCTCTCATTTATCTCTGATTTATTCTTTTAGCTCTTCACCGCCATTTAGCTCTTCACTGCCCTTTAACTTTCTTTACTTCCTTTCTTGTATAGTCTCCCATTTTTTTTCCAATCCTTTCATATTTCTCAACCTTTCTTCCTACAAACACTGATTGACTATCAAGCCCTGAGCTTGGCACCAGAAATACAATGATGAACAAGACACAGCTGCATGAGCTAGATGGTGGCATAAGATATACAAAGAATAAAATTTGGCATAGAGCTCAAAGTCTACTCTGTTCTCTAAGCCTGAGACCCTATATACCTTATCTTCAAGGGGCCATGCTTTATCCCCCTTCTCTTCAGAGTCTTAAAATTCTCTCTCTTTATTAGCATCCTCTAACTTTAGATACAATTATGCCTCCTCAAATTGGAAAACAGTTTTTACTTTCATGTTAGCGTTTTATCTTATTTAACACAGATGAGAGAGAGAGAGAGAGAGAGAGAGAGAGAGAGAGAGAGAGAGAGAGAGAGAGCGCGAAGGAAGGAAGGAAGGAAGGAAGGAAGGAAGGAAGGAAGGAAGGAAGGAAGGAAAGAAAGAAAGAAAGAAAGAAAGAAAGAAATAAAGAAAGAAAGAAAGAAAGAAAGAAAGAAAGAAAGAAAGAAAGAAAGAAAGAAAGAAAGAAAGAAAGAAAGAAAGAAAGAAAGAAAATATTCCAAGTACAGCTTAAGTGTTCTTTGTAGCTCTTCTTGGTCTCATCCTTACCTAATATCTCTTCCAACCCTTCCCACTGTGCCCCCACCAGTAACTACTATCCTGAATCCTTCCTAAAAGTTTTGATATACTTTTGCTACATATTTATGGGTCTATCTAGTTTTATTAGTTTTTCAAATAGTGTTCTCTTGCATGTTTTAAAAGTATATTATGATATCGCACTATCCCATTCTGACTTTGGGTCATTAAATATATTTTATACATTATTTATATTCTTAAAATATATCTATATTCATGCATATGGTTTCATTGATTTTACACAATGAGTGCTATTCATCATATAAACAGGACACAAATTTTTCCTCTTTCCCTTAATAATGGATATATGCATTACTTCCAAGTGTTCACTACCAAATATAATATCAAAATGGACATGTTAGTATACATCTCTTTGTAGACATGGGAAAAGTTTCTCTAAGGTACTTAGCCAGATGTGAAATATCTTAGGCCAGGTGAATTTTCAACTCCACTAGAAACTGTAGATAGTACCAACTGCCTCTCAAAAATAGCTGTTTTCAGTGTGCTCTCCTACTATTAATATATGAAGCTTCCCCACACCCTTGCAGCAATTGGTATTGTCAGATTTTTACATTTTATATGTCTAATGGATTTAAATATATTTTATCATTGCTTTCCAATCTGGTTTCCATCTTCATTTAGATATAAACTGTTCTTTCCATGGACATTTAATAATCACCTTCTTGCCAAATCACAAAGACTTTACTTTTCCTCATCATTCTGCTCGACCTCAATTGCATTTGGCATACTGGTAACCACCAAGTTGAAACTCTGCTCTCCCTTTGCTTACATTGACAGTATTCTGGGAGAGAAAAGGCACAGAATAAGATGCCCCCTTAGAGATTCAGATGTGAATCTGGTAGATAATTTAGGGAAGGCACCCTTCAAATAAATATATTGAATAATAGAACATAAAATTTGGAAAATTAATGGAAAATACAGGTAGCTTTTATAATATAAGATACATAAAATTAATATCAAGACCAATATTCTTAGGTCTAGGGTGTGTGTGCAAGAAAGAGCTTTAAAACACATTCATAATAAGCACTACATTTGATGCAACATAATTATTTCTTAATTATGTTCAATGTAGTTTGTGTAACACATTTTATGTTGATACTCTTATTACTTATTAAAATATAATGATTTTTATCATTGAAAAATAAACATAATATTCAAGTCTACTTTAATGTCAAAAATGGGACTATGGGTGTCATGAAAGCCATTTATGATGAATCTTTCATTTCCTTTCTCGTGAGATACAGTTCATTCTGACTATGCAAGCTACAATATAGATTAAAAATAAGATCATTGGGGTCTGGCCCCAGAAAACTTTAAATGGGTCCAGATAGCTATAGATGAAAAATTATGTAAAAGATTGCTTATTGGGGTTCATGCATATATGAAATAATCAGCCCCTTCATTCACTGCCCACCACTGGCATCACTGATATTAAACAAACAGATACTCAACAGATGCTTTCTGAGAACCTACTCATTGAGTTTTCTAGGTGAAGGGGTTGAACAACAAATAGGGAAGTCTCATCCCTTGCACAACTTAGATTCTAGATTTCTGTGAAAATAATGCTAGACCCTGATGAGCAGCTCCTATTTTTGTGTTTTTTGAGGCATAAGGAATGAGGAGTTTTTGTTTTGGGGGAAAGAGTAGGGTATCTGTCAATGATGGCAAAAATAAAATTCTAAAATGTAATAAGGCTGATATCACAAATGTAAAATGATAACACCAAGATTTCTCAGAATAGTCTAAATCTAAGAACAAAGAGCAATAGCACCACATGACTCTCTTGAATGACACTGGGTAAAAATTTTTTAATAAAATCATACAAATCCTTTAAAAAAAAAGACTTATTCTCTGTCCCACACATGAAGTTGAGAGTTACTAAAACCTATCACCAAGAATCTTCAAAGACTGAAAATTTTATGCAAAATAGTCCCTTTAATTGAAATAAGTAAAGACATACTTCTACGGTGACTGTCATTAGACTTTGTATTGTGAATGTTTCCAAAACTTTTATTAAAGAACTATGGTGTTTCTTAATGGAAGAAATAGTGTTTATTAAAGAACACTATGGTGTTTCTTTGTATAATTTTTATAATCAACATTCAAACAGATAACTCAGCAGAGAATACTAAAAGTTTTGTAAAAAATCAGTTATTACCATTTATTTATTTTGTGTGTTCGTATGTGTGTTTTGGTTGACTTGTGATGGTTCTAACAATAAGAGCATCTCTTCAACTATTAGTTTATCTGAATGTTTAGCTAAATATCCTGTGAAATAGAAATGGTTTTTTTCTCAAGCATTGGGAACTACCAAAAAAATGAATTAATTATCTTCACGATTCTGTCAAAGTTTTACTAAACAAAGGAGCAGAATTAAGGAGGAAGATTATAGTACAAGCTTTTGCTGTTCTAAAAATATTGGGTTGGTTTTATAGATGGCTAGCAAAAAGATTAGAGGAAAGAAAATCATCAATTTAGATGCCCTGTGGCATTTGTTCCTAAGCAATGATTTTTCAGATTCTGCTAAGGTCTCTTAGAGAAGAACCTACATCAATTATGGGATAATCAGTTATGAGAATAACAGTATCTGAAACAGTAGATTTTTTTTTCTTTGCTTTGAGAAGAGATGTATGTGGATCAAAAAATGCTTGTGTTCCATGTTGAGTTTCTTTGATTTCTCAAAAGGAAATATACTGGTCTAAATTTATGAGCTGAAAGACCAAGTGGACTATTTTTGGAATACCAAAGAAAAGACCAACTGTGTCAAACTTGAAAAAATTATAACTGTCAGTGGATCTTGGCTGTTTGGCAGATATACTTTAAGCATTGAGTATACTCAATCTGAAGTTTCAAGAGAATATTTCCAACCTCACTTCTCATTGTATTAAATTTTAAGCATTTATAGCCCAACCCAGATATGGATATAGCATAATAATGCTAAAAAAAAAAACCTAATTGTCCCCACTTGATGCTGATTTCAAGGACGATATCTTAAAAATGATTTTAAAGTGGAAAATATTGAGTCTCATCTGCTTCTATGGTAAGAAAAATATGAATGGTATTTTTTATATATATATTATGGCAAAAATCCCTTTTGGAAACTCATAAGAAATATTTTCTAGGATTGGATAGTACACAACTGCTTGGAATAGAGATTTTTAAAGTTATGCTTAATTCAGTTTCCAAAATTAATTTTTATATAATCATGAGTGGAATAAAATATTACACAAGAGAAAGTAAACAGGCTGTACTTGTCATTATTTAATGTTCATCACCATACACATGACACACATTATTTTCACTTTCAGCAAACAGGAAAAATAACTGTACAATAGATTTGATATTGAAGTACTATTATGCCTTTCATTTTCTACATAATCTACCATATGAAAGTTTATGGCAACTGAGTATACTTAATTCTTAGATAATTAAATTTTAAATAATTATTTATATAATTAAAAAAAAATTTTTTTTCCTCCAAAACTACCAATGAAATGTTTTTACCTATTACTTTGGAACTGTAGAAAATGTTTGCATCGAAGCTACTATCTTATGGTCTGTGTCATTTCTTTGTGAGTTCCTGGTCTTATCACATTTTCTCAGTAGAAGATTTTCCCAGGACTTGGCTTTTGGTTATTTTCCCTCATGTGTGCGTGTGTGTGTGTGTGCCTGTGTGTGTGTGTGTGTGTGTGTGCGCGCGCACGCGCGTGTGTATGTGACTTAAAAAATTATAATTTCTCACAATTTGAACTCTGATCTCTATGCAGGGAACTACCAAATATGTGTTCTTCACATTTAAACCAAATCTCCATTATTATATATTCATTTATTTTCATCTGTTCACTGTATTCGTAGAGAACACTTACTATCTGCAGGTCTTGCCACAGGCACTAGAAATAGAGCAGAACACAAAGCAGTCGGTATGGGTTCCGTTTGAGTTGCCTATTGATGACCTCCTTAAATATCTGCTCGAAATATTGCATTTGACTTTTATTCCCTAAAACTCATCATTTTCCATTTCTTCTAGCTCTCTTTATTAATATTTTTGGTCAATGCTACAATCATCCTTCTATTCATCCAGATGTTTAACTGTGGGTTAACTTCTTTATCAGGAGGAAGAGAGGATTTTTTTGTTTTCTCTTTGCACCTATCCATTTTTTATTTCATGTCTGTTCTTTCCTATCATTTTCTAATTGCCCCTACACACCAGTATTCAGTGTCTCCCCTTTCCAACCCATCCTGTACAAAGTTGGAATACTGTTTTTAGAATATCATCTACATGATGTCACATCCCTGTTCAAAAACCTTCATTGGTTCACCATCTATGGAATAAATCTAAACCTGTCATTCTAGCATTCAAGATAACCCATAAAGTATGAGATCTTTTTCAGTTTTATCCCCAGCCAGACCATTCTCTTCGCTGTCCACAAAAAAATACATAAGCATTTCCCCCTCCATATTTAACACTTCCTGTCATCCTGTCTCCTCCTACAACTGCCCCCCAACCCCCGTTTTCTTCTCTAACTGGCCAGATTTCACCCAATTTAAGATAAACCTGTAGTATCACCTCCTTCTGAATTTCTTTCTTTAACTCCCAATCAATATTCAAATCTCTCGGAAAGTGTGAACTATTTCATTTGTCTTGGCATTCACCATGTTTTGATCTTTTAGCTGTAAAAAATGAGTATATTTTTTATCTCTGAATCCAAATTCAATTTCCTTAAGGTTGGGGCCCTCATTTTTTACTTTTCTTTTGCAGCTCCTAATGTTGTGATTCTGTTTGTCTAAACATTTGCATTACAGAAAGTGTTGGCCTTTTACAGATTTAGATGTGCCACAGTCTAATCACATCCTCTAACGGCTGTGCACAATGAAGTACCATATTAAATGGTTAGCTCTTTACAAAGAGCACAGTTGCACCCCCTTAGAGCAATGTTTTAATGGGATCTCCTGCATGACCATATTCCTTCTGTTTGTATTAGTTCTCCAAACAAAGAATAACTCAGTGCTTCCACATATACCATTTACAATAACTTGATCAGTGGGGCTTTCACATCAGTTGTAGAAAATTAGAAATTATTTCTCACTACTAAAAGTAGTGACTGCAAAAAAAAAAAAATGCCAAGGATTGCATTTTGATTTTATATCCTCTTTATAAACTGTACTTAGGCATTTGATTCTATTAACTGAATTAGTATGTGGAAAGCCTTGTGAAAGATGGGCTACTCAGACAAGTTTATAAATATCATTCGCTCTCTGCACAAAGGAGTAATGGTGAGAGTTATAGATTAAGGAGAAAATACCAGATGCATTTGCTGTGACTAACAGCCCTAACATGGCCTCGTTCTTGCTCCATTACTGTTTATTATCTGCTTTTCAACAGTGCTCTGCATTTTCTCCAAAGATTCTGATTTAGAGATGAGCAGAGCATTCCTCAAGCAAGAACATGTTCAATGCGCACTCCGTCGATAGCAAAGTGTTGATAGACATTATTAGAGAATTTCGTTATGTCAGGAACTGCACCCCTGTAGCTCATAATGAGAATCAGGCACAGCTATTAGGTTGATTTGCCAAGGCCACACTTCCCTCTCATCTGGCCGACAGTGCCAGAAAAGATGGGGGTCCTCACCCAGTGCCTCCCAATTAATGGCATTCTACTAAGCAGCTTGTGCCTGAAAGTCACAGATAATTCTGTGATTAGAGTAGCCCCATCACCCCCACCCCACCTCACCATCTTTCCAAGAAAAACAGGTGTCCAGTTGTTTGGTAATGCTTCTGCATGGACTCAATGGGATTTGTGAAATGATCATAATGTTAAGACTAGCATCACCTAAAAGAAGAGATATCTAGTCTGGACCAGAGCAAAGAAAATTCCCCAAAAAATGGGTTTTCAACAGTTTTACATTAAAGAATAATAGGAAGCTTTATTAGAAGTTAATTTTCTTCAACAGCTTTACTTAAGTATAATTTAATAGCACAAATTTACCCATTGCAAATGCACAATTCAATGCTTTTTAGAAAATTTATAGAGTTGTGCACCCAACACCGTGATAGTTTTAGAACATTATCACCACCTCCAAAAGTCTCCTTGTACCCCTTGTTCGCAGTTAATCGTTATTACCCTCCTGCCCCCCAGCAACCACTGATCTGCTTTGTGTCTCTGTATAGTTGTCTTTTCTCAATGTGTTATATATATATATGAAATTATAGAATACACAGTCTTATATGCTGGGATTCTTTCACTAAGCAAATGTTTGAGGTTCGATTATGTTGTAGCATTTACCAGTAGCATACTCCTTTTCATTGATGACTATTATATGTTTATCCATTCACCAATTGATGGTCATTTGAATTATTTCCAGTTTGGGGCTATGATGCATAATGTTACTATGACTATTCATATACATGTCCTTGTGTGGATATATGTTTTCACTAAAAATTTATGTTTTTTTTCCCCCTCAAAATTAGTTCTTTTTTTAAGTACCATAATTCTAAACTTTATTGGAGTGGTCAATACCCACAGAAAATAGCAACCCCAGCCAAGACTTTAAAAGAATGAAAAGCTGGATTTGATTTATTTCATTCAACTGAATTCTTTACTTCAGCTTTATTCTGTGTCCAGGTAAGTGTATACAGAGAAATGACATAAGGTCGACTCAAAATGCTAGAAAAGGTAGCCTTTATTAAGGGTTACGAACTTTTTTCTTTTAGGTGTACAATAGTCCGAAGAATACAATAAAATCTTCTCTGGCATCAACTCATCCAATGTCATAGATCTTGAGATAAACAGAACAACAAATCTATTAAGACTTGACTCCTGGTTTAAATAATGTCTATTCTAAGAAGCACTCGGCAAAATACTCTCCATCTCAGAACAGAAAATTTTTGCTGCTGACTTACAGATATGTAGTGTATTTTTCTGGCAGGCAGACTATCCCTCCAACAGACTAAATGTGTCATTCCCCACCCCCCTGCCCCAACCCAAATTCTTATGTTGAAGTCCTAACCACCAATGTAAAAATATTAGAAGGTAGGGCTTTGGGAACTAATCAGTTGTAAATGAGGTCCTGGAGTGCCTTTGTAAGAGGAAACCAGAGAACTGATCTTGCTCTCTCTCTGCCATGTGAGCACAGCAGGAGGCAACCATCTGCAAGTCTGCAAGAGGGTCCTCACTGGAGCCTGACCATGCCTGCACCCTGATCTCAGACTTTCAGCCTCCAGAACTATGAGAAATAAATGTCTGTTGTTAAGTCACCCAGTTTAGGGTATTTTGTCTGAACAGACTGAGAAAGCCCCTTTCAAGAACTTTCATCCTACCCTAAGATGACCCCTTCCTTTCTCAAAACAAAACAATACAAGCAAAACTATGGAAATTAAGATGAATATTATTTTGTTGTTTGCTTATCTTGAAATTTTTGGAAATTAAAAACATCCAACAAGGTATTTTATTTATTTCTAGTATCTTGCAGATAGTTTTTCAGAGGCCCTTCTTTCATAATAAATATGTTATTGCAGTTTTTCCACATAAAAAAATGATTTTAATTTGCTTTAGTGTCAACATTTTTAATGAGAGCACACATTTCTGAAATTATAATTTAAATCACTAGGAAAATGTGATTTTTCTTTACAAAATGTGTTCAGAACAATCCTTGAGAAGTATAACCCTTGGTAAATTGAAGGGCACCATAATGCACATAATCACTCTAGTGTACGTAGCTTTAACTGAGGTCCCTGATAAATGTCCCTTGTTTAGTTGGCAGAAGATGCATGAGGGAAAAATATACCATCATATGCCTCTTGGGACACTGCCTCATGAGCCCAAACTGTGCCAAATATTGATAACATAGTAACCACAGCAATGACTGTGTGTGATAAAATAGAGATGCCAAGAGTTCTGTACAATCAAAAAGGCGTATCAAATATTATCAACAGGATATATTTCTGGGACAATGAGAAAACAACTTGAGCTGTGGGGATACCTCTTGGGAAGCCATATGATCAGACAAAAGGGCACAGGACAATTTCAGCCATAATCAGCACATTTAGCTTTCAAAACCAAATCATTGTAATTACAAAAGGTTGCTGTGTCTCTGCATTCAGAGTACATTTACCTGAGGAATAGGAGTTGAACAAGCAGTTACATCTTGCTGCTGTTGCCATCTTCTTGGTTGTCAGAAAAAAAAAAAACAACCCAAAATGGCATTTTTTTTTAGGCTCTGATGGTACAGGAGCAACAGGTGTTTAGGCCATTTGAATGTGTGGTGGCCATAGGGTACTGACTTTTGGTATCCTATAGTTGGAGATACCAGTATGGAACTCAGAAGAAATATCTGTCTGGAGAGTTGAAATTTTAATTCATTAGCATAAAGATGCTAACTGAAGCACGGCAATGCATAAGCCAGTGAATAGATAATTTACTGATTGAGGAGAAAACCAGGAAAAAACATTCCTAAGTCTCCATATACTATTAAGAACTTGCAGAGGACAAAGAGCCTGCGAAAGCTGGTAGGCTGTCTCAGAAGCCTTAGGAAATGAGTGCATAGAGGTGGGGCGCCCCAGCAGCGCCAAATGCTACAGAAATGTTATTGATGAAAAATCCTGAAAAGTATCCATTTGCTTTAGTAGTTAAGAGGTTATTGGCAATCGTAACCAGACCACAATGGACTGAGAAGTGGAGAGAACAAAGGCAGTGGGGATCGCTCTTTCAAGATGTTTGGCTCTGAGAAGAAAGAAAGAGAGGTGTCACTAGTGGGAGGAGGAGAGGAAGGATACTTATTTAGTTATTTATTTAGGTAACTCAATAAACTAAAAGAGCTTTTGAAAAGAAGCAGGGAGGGAAATATGGAAGACACAAAAAGAAGAAGGATTCTGATGAATTTTAGATACTCAGCCAGTGTCAAGTTCAGGAGTGAGCGATCCAGTTCAGCACCTCTCCATTTCGGATGCAAGGATCCCAGAGTTCACAGAGATTAGTTTACTTGACTAGTTATGCTACTAATAAGTGTCAGAAACAAGGCTCGTCACAGATCTACCATTTCATAGCCAGGGCGTTTCCCACTGTACCACTGCACAGTGCTATTTAAGCCTATGGATCTGCCAAATGGTGCTTCCTGTGGGTGAAAAGGTGGATTCGGCAATGTCAGTAAGAGCTGAAGAGGACATACTCGAGAGCCAAATTCCTGATTTTTGTGATAGCTAGGAGGTCTAACAGCTTCCCCATATTGAAACAGGTTTCCTCTCATTTTCAATCCTCTTACCCCAATGCATTATATCTGTTTCTGCTTGCCCCTTAATTTGTCTGCCTTGTACCCATGGCTTTGCCTTCACATTGGCCTTTGTCATACTCCCAGAGTATGATTGCTAGATAAAATGCAGGATGCCTAGTTAAATTTGAATAACTAATACATAATAAATTTTTATTTAGTATAGATATGTCACATTCAGTACTTGAAACATACTTATACTAAAAATTTATTCATGTTTATCTGATATTCAAATTCGAATGACATCCCTGTTTTGTTCATTTGTTTGTTCATTTGTTTTGTTTTTTACTAAATATGACAACCTTATCCCAGGGATCAGATAGCCTGGTGACTTTCTCCTTTCCATCATTCCTACGTGTTATGCAATGGTCAGCTCCTATTCCACAGACTAGACTGAGGCCCAGATTGAGAAATATTCACATGCTCTGCTGGTATAGCTGTCCCCAAATAGCTGATTAACCTTGAATCATATATATTTATCTTAATGCAGTCTAGCGGATTTCCCCCCCCCTAGATTTTCTTCTTTAGACATGTATAGTTCCAATAAATATCAAAATTTCTTAGTACCCCATGAGCAAACACTAATTAATGGCAGATAAAGTCAATAGAAATGGAAGGAAAAAAGACAAAACTCCCTCATATTTTTATTTTCCCTCAGATAATACACAAAGCAAAGAAGGAATGATAATCACATTTAATCCCTATTAACTGGCTGATACATAAGGGGTGGTTCACACAAAAATATCTAGGTTGTATCCTCCTCATCTTATCTCAAAGAACTGCCTGGAAGTCAGCAACTGTGAGTTGCTGACCCAATATGATAGCTTAAATAATAAATACAATGAAATAAGGGCTCAGTTAATTTATGCAATCCTGCCCTGATCTGCTAACTCAAGTATATACTAAGTACATATGTGAAAGAGTGGGAGAAGTGTTTAGCCCTCAAAAAAACCAAAAACACATTTTGCTCCAAGCATTTTTCCCCTTCATTTAAAAGTTAAATTGTGTATTTCAAAGATAAATCTAAGCCATGTGTCTCACTTTTTCCCTTTAACAGCAAACTGTTCTGAAAAAGCTCACTGTCATATCAAGGACTTCCAGAATGTCATTTTTATTACAAATGAGAAAACTACATTTTTTCCCTAAACACAAAACAACATTCAATCTTGCAAATACATACATATGGTTCTAACTCACATTTCATGAACTACAATAATAATCTATTTTCAGCTGAACAATTTATACCCTTCTGAAGATATTTATCATCTGATCAGTGCCATTAGCAGTTTAACGGTTATTAAGAGTCTACTATGTGCTAGACACTAGGCTTTGTACTTCACAGTCTAATATCAATCACCTTGGTAGAGTTATATTATTAACTAATTTTAAGAAGATATTAAAGTCTCAAGATGTTATGTAACATGTGAAGCAAATATACAAGTTCTGGCTAACACAGAAGCCCATGGTCTTTTCATTTTCTCAATTGGTAGTATTTTCCCTTACAGAGAAGAAAAACTAAAGCTTCCCTATTTTCTATGAATCCATAGTTTTAATAAAAGATGTACACAAATGTCTATTGATGCAGAGTTAACTGGACCATATTTTACTCAGTGGAGAACAATACACTAAGATGGTACATGCATGAATCTAAAAACTAATACATCTTTACAAGAAATTATAAAATTCACCAAAATAGAATACACGGATTCTCTTAATTAAGATGATATATAATAAGCTCTATCTTCTGTGCTCATAGCTTTTCTGGAGGGTTGGGAGTTAAATATGGATTATATTTTTTGGTATTATGAGAGGATAAGAAATTCTCCAAGTGTATGCATTACAGAAAGCCAAGAGGGAGGAGTGAATAGAAATACAGGTTCTGGATTCTGATACTTGTGGGTTCCAAACCAAGTCCTATTGCTCATTTGCTGGTTATTCAATTATGGGTCCTTTGCTGAACCACTCTGTACCTCAGTGTCTTCACTTATAAAATGGACATCATAATACCTATTTACAGGAATGTTATAACAATTAAATGAGATTATATTAGGAAAATAGTTGGCCCAGTGCCTGGAACATAATAAGTAAGCATCCTGTAAATGGTGGTTGTGGTTGTAGCTGAATAATCAAACCAAAAACTTTGGCAGTCATAGTAGGGCCATGGTGGCCAATGAGGCAACATTTTCAAATAATTATAGTCCATGAATAGGAAAAGGAGAAACCTAGCTAAGTGTTTGGCAGCATGGGAAGAAGAAGGGGGTGAGGGAAGATGACTGTCAGAATTGGCAAATGTGAAGACACATAAAGGCTTGACAACAAACTTACTATGTATAACAAAGAAAAACAGGCTTCTTACATTTTGGGCCATAAATAAACTCCATCTGAATATTTCATACAAGAACAAAACAAAACATCGAAGGGATTATTTTTATTGGATTAAGAGAAACAAAAAATTAGGAGGTTCAGAATTTATATGACTTAGACATAGAAATGAGCATCAGCCCCACCGGCCTCTTGTCTACAAGTAACTATATTATTACTAATGGGAATCATACATTGGAACTTTTAAAAACTGAAATACAATTAATTGTCAGTTGCGTTTGTTTAGTGATAATAAAAATCTGCCTTTGAGGAAAAAGTCTGAATATAACCACTTTATTTATTATTATTTATTTTTATTTTTATTTTTTTAGGCAAAGCAACCCTTGGTTGACCTCACAGATTGCAAGAATCTTGACAGCTCACAATCCCTTATTTTTAATTTTTATGCTTACAGCACCTGGTTTTCCTAGGTGGTCTCCCATCCAAGTACTAACCAGGCTGGACCCTGCTTAGTTTCTGAGATCAGACAGGATCAGGCTTGCTCAGGGTGGCATGGCCTTAGACTTTACTTTTCTGTTTTAACAGCAAACTATGACCTGTGACAAAATATGGCCCATGGTCTGTTTTTGTAAATCAAGTTTCATTGGAACACAACCTCATTCACTTTCTTACTGCCATGCCTGCTTTTGTGCAAAAGACTATAAGAACTGCAAAGCCTAAAATATTACCACATGGCCCTTTATAACAAAAGTGTGCCAATCCCTTTCTTATATGTCTTAGGCATATTGGGCGGCCATAACAAAATATCACAGAGTGGCTTGAACGAAAGACATTTATTTTCTCATAGTTCTAGAGGCTGGAAGTCAGGGTGTCAACATGGTTGGTTTCTGGTGAGGCTTTCTTCCAGGCACACAGGAGGCCACCATATCATTGTGTGCTCACATGTGGGGTTTTGTTGGGGGGTAGGGCAGGAGGAAGAAAGACAGTGAGCACACCTCTCTGGGAATCTTCTTTTTAAGCACAGTAATCTTTTTCTATTAGGGCCCCACCCGAAAAGGCAAAAAGGCAAGACCCTACATCAGCAAAAAGCTTATGACTCACTTTATTGCAATACTCTCTTTATTGTGGTGGCCCGGACAGAACCTGCAATATCTCTGAGATATGCCTGTACTTCATTTAACCTTAATTATCTTCTTGGAGGCCCTATCTCCAAATACAGTCATATTGAGAGGTAGGGCTTCAAAATATAGATCTTGGGGAGACACATTCAGTCTATAGCATATTTCAAACCTACGAAATATAATTTAGTCTGAAATATCCATTGTGTTTCCTTTCCAATACACCCTCCAGTGTGCCTTTCTAAACACATCTGGAAAATAGGTTGAAAACAAAGTACAGTGGAAACCTTCCTCACTGACTATAAATAAAGAGACTATCCAGAAACCTTACCCCAATGTTACTCTTAGCAAAGCATTTAAGCTTGGAGAAAAATAGAGATGAAATGACTTCTGGAGGGCAGAACAAATTCTTCCATTGAGAAACTGAAAGGCACCTATTAATCCATTCCCCAAATGGTAGTTTTCATCATGTGGATGCCTTTTTATCTTACTGAGGAAAACAGCAGTGAAAGTACTTTGGGAGAATCTGTGATCAAGTGGGTTTTAAAGATTCAAATAAGCACTGATGGGTCAAAGTCAAGGTGTAGGCCTCATCATTCTTGCACTATTTGCAAAAAGGATATAACTCTATTTCTCCAATAACCACAGAGTATTTTAAGAGACACTACCTCATTCATCTTCTGGGTGCCCTTTGAAGTAAGTGTCCCATATTTTATTTCTATTTTATAAATGGAAAAACTAGGGCAGAGAGCAGTTATATGCCTCTCCCTAGAGTGAATCAATCACCAGAGGAACTAAAATAGAACAATTTTAAATCCCTTGTTCTCTATGCATTCAACCACGAATTGGTGTATTAAAGACCTCTCCATAAATAAAAAGTGTCCTATGCTCACTCTAATAAGGTATTATTCACATTGTGATCATGATTTGTATTTCCTGCATTGCCAATATGGTGGATGCCTCTCTAACTTCGTTACTTTTAAGGACTCCCTTTTTCAATTATAAGGAACATGAACATCAATAGGAAAGAAATTTTAAATCAAAATAGATTATGGCCAAAGCTCCAAAAGTAATGCTGGATTCAGATCCTGGTACCATGCCGCCTCATGACATAGAAACAGGCTCTAGCACCATCTAGTGGGAGACTAAAGGAACTCATGGATTATTAAGAGGGTCGTTTGTCATCCTTGGAGTTCCCTTCATTGAGACGTTTGGATTATTTCCCGACTAAAGCTTCCTGGGGTTCACTCCCATATAAGCAAATATATCTTTCGTCGAAGTCATTGTAAAAGTACACCAAGGGTTGGACTTGGGTAACCTGTCATAGCTTCGTTCCCAATGACACAAAGTAACAAGGACAAGGACTGGAAGTGGGAGAGAAGAGTTTAAATCTATTCCGCCACCAGCTCCTTGGTCTTACACACATTACCCAGTCTCTCCAAGAGCCCATTTATTTATCAATACAATGATTAGGGGAGCTCTTTGATTTACTAATATATCCAAGTACCGACTATCAACAAATATAAGTTTTCTTTCCCTGAAAGGATTCCGGTAACATTTCCCACAGAACTCTGTATTACTTTGTTAGGGCTACTGTAACAAAGTACCACAGACTGGCCTAAACCATAGAAATTTATATTCTCACAATTCTAGAGGCTGAGAAGTGTGAGATCATCAAGGTGTCAGTAGGGTTGTTTCCTTCTAAGGATGTGAGAGAAATATCTGTGCTGGGCTTGTAGATGGAGGGCTTCCAGTGTCTCTTCACACAGTCTTCCTTCTGCATGAGCCTGTGTCCAAATTTCCTTTTCTTATAAGGGCACCAGTCCCATGGGATTAGACCCACCCTAATGACCTCATTTTAATTTAACTACCTCTTTAAGGACCCTATCCCCCATACAGTCACTGTCTGAAGCATTAGAGGCTAGAACTTTAACATATGAATGTGTGAAGGAAGCACAATAGGCTCATAGCCTCGCAGCAAGTAATTATAGAGGCAGGATAAATCCACAGCCCTAAACTAGCGTGGCCCAGCCAGGCTGCCTCCAGACAGAGGTAAGTAGGAAAACACAGTTTTATAGATCAAATGATAGATCCCATTTACTTTTGTTTAAGGCGAACTGTGAAATCTTTTTCCTCTAGGATCATAGGTTTCTGAGATAAAAGGAAGTCTGCAAGTACAACAATGTATTGTTAATTACAGCAGACCCCTCAGGTGTCCTCCGCAAATAAGGAGGTGGAATCAAAACATTGATTTATCCCCTAAATGGATTGAATCAACGATTTCTCAGTTATTATGTTACGTACAGTGCTAAACCAACTTCGGGAAACTTCATTTCATTATTTAGCTGACTCAGGAAGAGCTTTTTGCAACATCTAGCTAATCTATAGTACAATTCAACATCTTTAGCTGCTAAAAAAAAAAACTGCACTTTCCAGTTTTTATTCCGGGGGGAAAAAAGTGTCTGCCAGCATTTTCAAAATGTATTTTGTGAGGTGCACATATGTTAATATAAGTCTAGCAAAGATTGTCCACCTCGTTGCTCTCCTATTAAGCAGATTTCCCTTTACAGTCTCCCATATAGCCAGCCTCTGCACTTCACGTTTAAAGAGAACAGAATTGCAATGCTGTCCCTGCCTGCTGTACCATGACTATAACAGTTTTCTCCTTCCAATTTCTCCACCACAGCTATTTGCGTGCCTGGTATCCAGTCTTTCTCTGCCTGGGACAAAAAATCGTACTAATAAAACACGAGCAAGGGCTTCAGCATCCCACACAATTGCGCTCTCTAGTTATCATTATCGCTATTTCCTCCGTTTATATTTTAAGCGACTCTTGAGTTTACTTCATAAGGAGAGAGAAAACTCAGGGCGAACATAGCAATATCAAGCAGGACTCAGTTTGGGGACTCCAAATGAAGCTTGTCCTGAAGATCGGCCATGAATTTTTCTAGAAAAATTGTATATCGTATTCAATTTTAAAGGTAGCTTGTCATATATTTACCCTGGGGTTACATTATGGATCTACAACGCCTGTGTTCAGTTGCCATGCATGTTCACGTGCCCGGCTTCACATGGGTAAGCCACTAGGCGCCATGTTTGATCTCCAGCTTCAACACCTCGGTCAGTCCTCAATACCATCTAACCCACTCCCTTAGTTCTTTTCTCATCCTTCTTCCACTTGACAGCTAGCTAATCCCTTCCTTTCCCTGAAGCTGACATAGTCCCACTATACCAACATCACTGCTTTTACACTGAGCACCTACATCTTGGTTTCTAATACCATTCTTTAATCTAATAAATAAATAAATAAATAGATAAATAAATAGATAAATAAATAAATAAATAAATAAATAAATAAATAAATAAAAACTAGAGCTGATTCTGAGTCTGACTCAGGGGGTGTGCAAGGGGAGACTGGAGCATCTCTTAGTACCAGAAAGTAAAAAAGTACTCAATGAAAAAAGTTTTTAATATTCAAAAAGGATGGAGCATATCTAAGGAAGAAAAATAAACCAAACTTAGTAGAGCTCCAATAGCCCACGCTGTGAAATTTGAGCAGCAAAATAAATAATATAGAATTGGATTATAATGTAAATATGAAATAAACATATGAGTCCATATTGATATAAATAAGTGATTGATTAAATAGGTAGAAGAGGCAAATCTTTTGTACAGAAAAAGTATGAGCAGTATATATAGATACTCTCCCCTCATTAGGGACTGAATGTCTGTGTCCCTCCAAAACGCATATGTTAAAGTTGTAGCCCCCAAGGTGATGGTATTAGGAGAAGGGGCCATCAGGAGGTGACTAGGCAGAGGCCTCAGGAATGGAATAGTGCCCTTTTCAAGAAATTCTAGAGAGATCTCTCTGTTCTCCACCATGTGAGGCCACAAACAGAAAATAGCAGCCTATGGACCAGCGAGTTCTTACTAGGCTTCTAATCTTATGGCACCTTAATCTTGGATTCACAGCCTCCAGAACTGTTAGAAATAAATTTCTGTTGTTTATAAGCCACCCAACCTACATTATTTTGTTATAGCAGCCCAGGCTGACTAAGACATTTTTCCGGAAGGTAGAACTTAATCTTCCCACACCCTGCTCTGAATGTGAGCTGGATTTGTGAATCACTTCCAAAGAATATAGAAAGAGAAAAATAGTACATTTATAATGAAGAAAACTGGCAAACATTAATTCAAGTAGTGATCAAGGTTAATATCCCAGCGACAAGTCATGTCGATACCATGTACTCTCTCACACAATGTTATGAGAAAGGCATATTACCTCTGTGATATTCGTCCCCCAAACCCATAACCTCAATTTAATCATGAGAAAAACATCAAACAAACTTACACTGAGGGACAATTTTAAAAATACCTGAACAATTCTCTTCAAAACTGTCAAGGTCGTGAAAAACAGCGACAGTAACAGATCAGAGTAGACTAAAGACATGGGACAACTAAAAGCAAAGTGGTGTCTGGGATTGGATCTGGGTACAGAAAAAAGGCATCTGTGGGGGAAAAAAAAACTGGTAAAATCTAAATAAAGTCCAGAGTTTATTCAATATCTACATTAATTTCTTAGTTTTCCATCTCGGTCCCATGGATTCGTGAGATGCTGACATTATGGGAAACTGGGTGAAGATCATACAAGACTTCTCTGGTTTATCTTTACCACTTTTCCATAAATCTGAACGTACTCTAAACTAAAAAGATAATATCAAAAACTTAAAAAGCAAAAATAATTGTTGCTTTTTAACATTTTCTTCACCTATGACTTGACCACTATAGAATTGTCCTTTAGGAAAAGGTAGACAAAGGAAGAAGATAACTAAAGTGAATATGTCAATAACTTTGGAGACAGTAACATATTTGAGACATAAGTCACATAGCATAAAATTAATGCTTTTAAGGTGTACAATTGGGTTTTAGTATATTCACAAAGTTGTACAACTATGACCATTATCCAGTTCCAGAATGTCTTTATTAGCCCAAAAGAAACTCCATATCCCTTGGCAGTCACTCTCATTCCCCTCTCTCCAAAGTCCCTGACAACCAATAAACTATTTTGTATATTTATCGATTTGCCTATTCTGGACATTTTATATAAGTAAAATCATAATATTTGACCTTTTGTTTCTACTTTCTTTCACTTAGAATAATGTTTTCAAGATTGATCCTATTATAGCATAAATCAGTACATCATTCCTTTTTATGGCTTAATAATATTTCATTGTGCAGATATGTCACATTTAGTTTATCCATTCATCAGTTGATGGGCACTGGGTTGTTTCTGTTTTTTGGTTGCTACAAATAGTCCTGCTATGAATACTCTTGCACAAGTTTTTCTGAAAGTATATGCTTTCCTTCCTCTAGGGTATTTTTGGAGTGAAATTCCCTAGGAGTAAAATTGCTATATCACATGATAACTGTGTTTAACCTTATGACAAACTGCCAAACTGTTTTTTCAATGTGGTTGCACAATTTACATTCTCACCAGCAACACATGAGAGTTCCAGTTTTTCCATATCCTCACCAATGCCTTTTATTATCCTTAAAAATATATATATTATAAACATCCTAATAAATATGAAGAAGTATTTCATTGTGGTTTTGATTTGCACTTCCCTAATGGCTAATAATGTTGAGCATCTTTTCATGTGCTTATTAGCCATTTCTATATCTTCTTTGGAGAAATGTCTATTCAAATCCTTTGCCCACTTTTAATTGAATTGCTTGTCTTTTTATTGTTGAATTTTAATAGTTATTATGTATTCTGGATAGTAAACCTTTATCAGATATATGATTTGCAAATATTTTCTGCCTTTCTGTAGGTCACCTTTTCACTTTCTTGATAGTATCCTTTGATACTCAAATGTTTTTAATTTTGTCATTTATTTTTTGATTGTATTTTTGTTGTCATATCTAAAAACTTATTGCCTCATAGAGGCAATTACTCCAAGGCAGCTACCTTGTTCTCATGTGGAATCCTGTTGATGCCAAATTTCAGTAAACCAGAGAGCATTGGGCTATAGGTACTATGTAAAGCTCCAGCTTTAATCACAATATAGTACATTTTTCATGGCTACAGAAGAAATCAAAATAACTTGGAGTCGGGGGAGAGTGAGAAGGGAAATCGTCATATCCTATCTTGAGGCTTTGTTACTTTTTTAAGTTTAAATTATTTATGAGCTCAGATGCAATGTAGTAAGTTTTAATTTTATGTCTTTAATTGAAAATTAATAAAAAGTCTAGTAAGATACAAAAGACAAAATTCAGCAGTAGAGATCATTCATTTATAAGATCCAATATACTAAAACTGTCTGTGTTAGAAACCTTCATGATGTGATTGGGGTGATATCATGAATGTTTTGAGGAAAACAAACAGAATTACAATTTCCAAATCAAGGAATAAAAAAATATTAAACTTTTTGAGTATAAGCACAGAAAATGTTATACCTCACTTTCACAAAATTTATGAATCTTACTATCACTCTGTTTGGAAAAAGGGTCTTAAATTTGTTAAGTCAGAGGAAACGCTGACTTGATATTGGTCTAGAGATTATTAGGAAGCTAAAGAAAAGGATATGGCACTCAAAATCTCCAGGCAATATTTTTAAATACAGGATCCTTTCTTAATTTTTCTAGCCCATTCAAGGCTGAAGTCATGCTGACTAAATCCCCATCATTCAGTCCCATACCTGTTGCCAACATCCTGTCTTGCTGGACCACTTTGACACTGATTGGCAGCTGAATTGTCAAGTTCTACAAATAGCATATTTCCCTGGTTGGCTGAACATCTCCCCATCTGTTTAGAATAGTTCTAAAATACCAGCTCCCTACACCTTCCATCTATACACCTGGGTGGGCAGGTCAAGAGGTTGGGACTCTGGAACTAAGTCAATTTTCCTGGTGCCTAACCCTCCTGGCTCTCAGGCGGTCTCCTGAGCTCAAAATTTCCTTCTCAAATATAACTCACACCTACAGGCACAAGCAGAAACCCAGATGGGATTACCATTCCAAACTCAAGAATCTCCTAGGCCAGTTACTGATTATTTTTCAAAGTTTATAACATTCTACTCTGTAAATTTAACATTATCTAAGTAAATGGTTATTAGAACTTTCCACTATTGTGACATAGATGTAATGACTATTGTTTAATTATTCCATTGAATTAAATTTAGACATTTAAACATAGAAAAAGTAATTTTATTTAATAAATTTTGTAAAAGACAGGTTATTCCTAAATTCTGGATGTTAAGAATAAATATCAGAGTAATAATTCAATAGCAGTGGCCTCATCATTTAAAGATGGGTTCTTTGAGGTCAAGGTTAAGGTATTTTGGCAGCAAATGGCATGCACATGGGTCCACAGATCGCGACCTCCCTGGCCATGCTTGAGTCACTGTGGACAGAATATTAAAAGGGTGGGGGATGGGGACAGATTTCTAAACCTGAGTCTGGAATGAGCTAATCAGCCTCGTCTCATTCACCATTGTGTCTTTTCGGTAAAAAGGAACAATTTATTTATCTTCTGAAACAGGGTAAGATGGAAACTTCTCCAGATTTCACATGTTGCTCAGAAAATGAAAGCATCTGCCTTATTTTCCCACATCCGCTCTCCCCTCTGCCTTTGGTTTTGCAACAAGAAGTTTCCCTTTACTCATACTGAGGCAACACATGGAACATTGCCACAGACAGAGCAGATGGAAACTGGAAGGCTAACTGGCCCCGTGTTTGTCAGTGTGACCACTTCAGAATCACGTTTGTGAAATGGTTCCTAAACTCCATTGGAGACCAACTGCGTCAATCAGAATATCTGGGCATGGGTTCAGGGAGGCTATATTTTGGAGTGATGGGCTTCAGAAAGTTAACCTCGCTGGCTCTAACAATACTGAAGTTTGAGAAGCATTAGCACTAGACACTTTACCAAAGACAGAAGGGAGCCCCAGAGGTGGAGCAAGAGTTGGTAGAAGGTAACTGACCTTGGCAGAGAGAAAGGATTCGGGAAGAATTTGATAGTTGAACAGAGAAGAAATCATAACATATCATCTTCTTTAGTCATGAAAAGGGGTCTTTCCTCATACAAGCTTCAGAGACTGGAGAAATAATATATACAGCACTAGAGATATCACTCTTGATTTAGAGGGAGGCTCCTTAAGGTCGAAGTCACTAGAGGAGGCATGTTCCAGGATTGGGCATGAGTGGGCAAAGGAAAGAAGGAAGGAGAAGAGGGGTAATCTGGTAGAAAATAAGATGTATTACCTCAGTGGCTATAAAGTGAATCTCTAAAAAGCGGACATGTATTGGGTTTATGAGATACCAATGCAAAAGACACACAGGAAGAATTCTGTAATAAGAACAGCAAGCACAAAAAGATACTTTGCTCTAGGTGAGGCAAAAACCAGGTAGAATGACTTTGTTCAGAGTAGCCATACTGACTAAAATTAAAGATCTCTCTGTTTTGAAAGCAGAAACTTTAGCAAAGAAGTATCATGTATGTACAGTGATATAACGATGATATTGCCTATCATATAGACAAGGTGAATGTATATGAGGACTTTAATTTTTCAGTGTACATTAATAATTAACCTGCTCATTAGGTTTATTAGAGAGAATTAGTTCCTAATTGGAAAAGAACCACCACTAGGCAAATTATTAAAATAACTGATGAAACTTTCTTTCTTGACTTTAAGGCTTGGCTGTTCCAGATAGTTATATGTCTAGGGTGAGAAAAGAATGGAGAGTTTTCGATCTCAAAGAACTAGAAAGTGTAACTGCTTTGGTGCAGTTAAGTAAAGATTGAATTTTTTCAGTCCTGAAGTAGGGTTTAATACAGACACTGTGAAGAGAGAATATTTTAAAAATAGATATGTTTTTCTGGTGGGAGATAATAAAAGAGGCTGCGACATGTGGGGAAGGGTATATGGGAAGTCTCTGTACTTCCATTTTCACCAGGAACCTAAAAATGCTCTAAAAAAATTAGAACCTTAAAATGAAAACAGATATGTTTCTGTGTTTTGACATAACAAGTTTTCTACCCAGCATATGAGGCCACCGTATGGCTTGTCACTGTTGATGCCACATTAGGTAAGAAGACCACAACTGTGTATATGTATATTAATACATTCATGTAAATTAACTTTTTAAAACTATATTTGACATGGCTTTGGTATCTTGAGGTCTTACAGATTTAGTAACTAAATAATGCTGTCTTTCAACAAATCTATACTTGAAACTTTCCACTTGGAAATTGAAGAACAAATTTTGCTAAATATAAAAATAAGTGATATTAAAGACGATTGCATCAAATATTTTATCTTAACTTTTCACGCCCATCTCAAATATTTACAAATACTTTTAAGGCATTATGAACTCTGGCTCAGCTTTTTTTAGATTCTGGGATATCGTCACTGATTTATATCCTAGAATATTACAGAAAAAAAAAATCAAAATAACTCTTTGAAAAATGCCTGGCTCCATTGATTTTGTGGAGAGGTTCTTGCTTGGCTGAATTTAATTTAAATGTAGTCCTTTGTTATTGCTTCGAGAGGACGACAGTCATTTCTAACAAGCACAAATTATTCAGAGCATGACCCTAAACGCTGTATTTCAAATAGCAAAAGAAAACAAGCTATCCTCTAACCTACTTCGCATCGCAGGAAGAGGGGCTGTGTGAAAAGAGAGCTGAGAAAGGACAACCTGACCCAGAGAGATTAGCCCTCCCAGTTTTAGTGGGTCCCTGGATGAACCAGTTGCACAAATACAAGAAGATCAGGCCAGCATCCTGGAAGGGGGCAGGGGAGTTGGTATCACCCTCCTTGGATAGATCTTTGCCAAGTTCTAGTTAACCCACTTACAGTAAAACCATTGTGGACTCTTTAGTAGAGCAAGCCTCAAATCTACATGGCATGCACGATTTTTTGATGGCCATGGCCACAGCCAGTAACTGCAATTTAGTGGCTTACACATTGTCATGAAAGGGGGCGGGCAAAGGCTCAAGAGCAGTGGATTGTATGGCAATAGGAAATAGGACACATTTTGTGCAGTCGCCAACTCCTTTGCATTTCTGAGGATGAAATGCCCCCTAGATCAAAGTGACAAAGTGGTTAGGATATTCACGGGACGGAAGACAAAAGGAGTTCGTTTGCTGCCAAAAAACAGTCTTCTGTTAAGTATTTAGAAGTTTAATAACAGTACTTACATGAGAAGCAGAACGCAGGAGAGTAACTTGAAAGTGTGCACAGTTTAACAGAAATTGGTACTTCTTCTTCACAAAGCCAGGCAATTGGTGATGAGGCTTAACCTCATTCACTCATTCATTCATCAGACACATATTGAGTACCTACTGTATGAGGCACTGAGCTCAGTATTATAAGGAATGTAAATACGCTGAACAAAAGCCTCAACCTTTACGGAGCATGGAGGCTAAAATAACATAATATATTTAATACATGCGCAAATCGAGATGTCAGGCTACCTATCCAGCATTTGCAAAGGAAGTGGACAAAAACCAGTTCTGCAATTTTAGTCCGTCATTCTCCTCAAGAGGATAAGAAGATTATAGTTAAAGAGGCAAAGGGAAATAATTTTTGGGGGAGTGAGTTGTTAAAATTCTCTGCATTTTCCACTCTACATGCACTTACCCTGCCAATGGAGAAGTTGGGGTGGCGGGGTGGGTATTCTCTCCTTGTTTCATACCGAATGAAAGACATTTTAAGAGAATGGCTTGGAGAACTTGGCCTGCATCTCTTTATATTGGGCTGCAAGATGCAATGCAAAACCCACGCTTGAAAAAAATCTCCAGGCAAGAAACTGGATGAAGCTGCCTGTGGTGTATGATTTGAGGGCTATATGGAGGGCAAACTGTGTCTGCTCTGATGGCAAAGACAAGAACGCATAAATGTTTCTCCAGTACTTCACGGGGTTCAAAGCCCATGGGAAACAGCTATGTTAGAGCTCTTTAAAGTCCTTTACCCAAGAGGGCTGCTGAGAGGAATGTTGGCTTTAAGAGGAATAGAGGAAGATTACAGGAGTGGGAAAAAAAGGTGCCTTGCACCTCCATCTGACGGAGATCAGCACACTTTATTTAGTAGTTATAATATATTAAGGTGGAAAGCCTCAATCTCATTAAGAAATTTAAAGATAAACTGTTATGGGGAAAATTTTTTTTAAGTCACTTAAGACTTGTCATACATCACTAATGTGTCACCGAATAAAGGCTGGGTCTAAACCAGTATATCTATAAACCCAAGTAGTCAAAGGAACAGTGGAATTTTAAGTTATTATTCAGATATTTAAGTAAGAGAACTTTAAGTTTTTGGAAAGTTACAGTATAGAAGTTTGAGAAACTATAATTTTTATCTACATGTCTAAGATATTTAGACATAGCAGAAATAAAAATGCAGACTCAAAGTCAATCCAAGTGTATTTGGTTCTTTAGTGCAAAAAACCTTCAGGGTGATGCCCTTTAAGAATAAATCACATGGGAAATTATAGAGGGTTTGCACTCTGTTTCCTGGAGGAGCTGGGATGGGGTAAAGGTAGGAGAAAGAAAGCTGGCTTCTCTCATCGGAGCCCTACTCCTCCGAATGGGGAGGTGAGGACATTCAGAGAGCCAAGGACAAACCCTGCCTCCCTGCCCCAGCTTCCTTCTCTCGTTACCTCATTAGCAAGTCCCCCTTCCCACTGCCTTGCTCCTCTAACCCCTTGACCACCTTGCTGAAGAGGCCCTGGCCTTACTAGTCCCCTCCAGGATGTGTCATAGCCCAGAGACGGCTAAAGCATAATCCAGCTCTCTGTTCTGAGGCGCAGAGACATTAAGTGGCCCATTCATCATAGTTCACTGGTAGGTGACAATGATAGAAGGAGAACCATAGTTTTCTGCTTCTCTAATTGGGCTCTTTTGACCTTATTACCTTAAATGGTAGGTATAAAGGAAGGAGTATGGGGTTACATATACGCGCACACAAAAAGGTTAAATATTGCCCAGCCTCGTCCCACATAGTAGTTAGTTAGAGGCCACAGTTTCAAGAAATTTTATTTAGTATTAGGCAGCAACCCTTCAAAAAATAAAAGTAATTTGGAAACTTCAAAGAAAACTACAGAAACACTTCGTATGCTATGAGGTTATACCATATGCCACGAATCAAACAACTGAATAAATAAGCTGGGACTGTCATGAAAGTTTCATTAATGCTCATGTCATCTCTACCCAGAAAAATCACTCAATTAAGTAACTTCTGAAAAAATCATGTATATAATCTCCAACCCATTACAGTTCTTCACGTACAAAGATCTTATGTGCTTTGGTGCCCAGTCCAGATGGATGTGTTAGGCAAGGGGCCATAAGGTTGTATGTACAGCCTTGCCAGAGTTAATTTTGTTCTCTGTGGGGCTCCTGTCGCGTCATGGTGCATAGGTCTGTGTCTTCTAGGAACTGTCCCTACACCAGAGTCAAGACTGGCCAAGTCCTCACTTTGCAACCTCACAGCAGGTACCTGCAGGCCTTCACAGAGGGCCCTTGCTCTGAAGGCAAAAGGCTGAACAGAGCTGCTGCTAAGAGAATCTCCTACACTTGGGGACACATTCTTTTATCTGACTATGGAGATAAAACCAAGTGGCTCAAACAAAACATCTAGTCTCCCCCTGCCAATGTTCTTTCAATGGCAAAAAAAAAAAAAAAAAAAAAAAAAAAAGCAATTTTTTTCCATAACATGAATAATTTTTGAAAATGTACTAGAAAGAAGGACGATGAATAGTTAATTCCCTTTTTAAGAAATTTATGGATTTCAACCAGTTAAGCCCCAGGGTATGACTATCTTACTACTCCTGCGCACTCAGAATAGATATGGAATAGGTTGGGTGTGACCAGTGAATACCACGTTTTGCCAAAAACTTGTAAAGAACAAGCTGTGGATGCAGAAGGATATGTATCAAGAGTTACCTAAGTGGAATTCACGTTTATGAAAGGTAAGCAGCATCTGGCAGAGCAAGCAACCCATGTTTAGAGCTGTTCACATATCTGCCACGTTGCCAGGCTCCCAAACAAACCACATTGTCTCATCCCCATCCCGGGCCTCCGCCCCTCAGAGTCTTTCATGTTCTTTTTCTACCACATGGAAACTGCCGACCTGCTCTCCCTCGGGTCTTCTCTGTGGCTTTTTCTCTAGCTGTTCTTGGAAACGGATATATTCTCAACCACTCTTAGTCTTGGGAGGCACATGAGCGGTGTGGAAGTTTACACCTACTGTTTCCATTCAATTCTACTCTTGAAGAAGTCTCACAAAGAGAGAGAGAGCTAGGAAGGGCACAGGAGTTCTTCTTGACAGAAACACTCATTGAGCAAAAAGAGTGAAAAAAAGGAGCAACTGGTCCGAAGAATTCCATCGATAAGGACTCGCATCAAATGAGCCCCTACCCTGTGCCGGGCACTGTTCTAAGAGCTTAACCTGGAACAACTCATCTAATTCTTTTCACGTTCTCATGACATGGATACTTCTAGAATCCCCATTTACAGAGTAGGTAATAGAAATAGAGAGAAATAAAGTCAATCATTCAGGATTAGAATGTTGGAGCCAGACAGTTCTGCTCCAAAATGAAAATAAAATTAATTGAACACTCAGTCGGTTTCATTAGTGTTAGTTATGTGCCAGGCATTGTGCTGTGTGAATTATAGATATTATTTTATTGAATAACAACAACAACCCCTTGATGTCCATTTCTACAATGTTCTATTTTCCATCTAAAGTTCGGAAATATTAAACAATGCAGCCAGGATCCAAACCATGGTTAGAATAAAGAAAGATTTTGTTTCTTCTCCTCACTGTTGTCTCTGTGAAATTATGTATAGCTGGTCCCTACAGAGAGAGGGTGGAGTGCTGATAACATAAAGTGCCCACCATTACCAGTGCTCAGGGAGGGGGCCAGATGTCTACTTGAATGGGATGGCCACTTAAGTCATTTCCATATCTCCATGGAGCTAGGGATATATGTTTTTATTCATTCACAATTTTTCATGTCTTTCTTGTCTTCTTTTCCTACCAGGTTTCTATTTACTCACCTTGAGGTCACAAACTGTCTTTTCTTTTTCATGTTTATCTTCTCACAATATCTGGGTGACATATTCAATAATTCTACTGTTGCTGCTGCTATGGCTGAGAATTTTAGGATGATGAAAGGCCCTGAAAAACAAGTCCGAATTGTCTTCTTACAAAACAGACATTTTCTTGCTCAGTGTTTTCTGCCCAGAGCGAGGATCGCGTTGTTCAGACTTGTAGTGGATCGGGTGCTCCCGAAACAGTGGCGCCTCCACACCTATGCATTACCTCAGGAGGTTTTCTTCTTCTTCAGGTCTGGAATCCCTTGGTCGATGGTAGTTCTGGTATACCTGGAACTTTGTGATCAGGCACAGATGAAGAAGAAAAGTGTTCCACGTTGACAGAAAGTCATTAGGTTCTGAATTCATTATTGCAATGGACTGCTTCTCCAAGAGGGAGGACATCATAACAAGTATAATAATAATAATTAGCTAATATGTATTAAGCATTTACTATGTGCCACTCTAACTGAGCACTTTACATTTATTATCTCATTGAACCCTCACATATACAAGAAAACTAAAATATGGACTGAGATCCATCACCAGGTTACAAGTAGGAAACTGAGACTTTGGAAAATTAAATAACTAGTCCAGGGTCTCATGGTCAAGAGAAATGGAAATAGTATTTTAAAATAACTACTACATCTGGGAAGCCGGCTCTCTTGACCACTATCCAACATAGCCTCTCACCATCCAATGTGAATGACTGACACAGCATCGCTAAGTTGTACCAACACAAGTGCACCTATGGATGCCACTCACTAGCACTTTTACGAAGGCCTTCTGTATAGAGGTAAGTTTACACCTGACCTAAATTACTGCCACACTGACTGCTAGTTCAAAATAACCTTGACTCAACTTGACATTTACTGGGTAGACTTTTACTATACTTCCAAATGTCATCAAATCCATACACTGTGGGTTTAAATTCAGTGTATTTCTTGAAGTCCGCCTTCTATGGGAACGTCTTCTCTCTTTATATGCTTATTTATTTATGTCTAGTGATCCTCAGAATTATAGTTTAAAGAATTGGAGACAGGATTTTATATGTGTGTGTGTGTGTGTGTGTGTAACACACACACACACACACACACACGTGTGTGTGTGTGTGTGTAAAATCTCAAAGGTCTTGTTTTAAAACAAACTGATTTTTTGTTGTTATTATTTAGGGAGAGGGTGTTCACTTTTGTTTTTTCCCATTGAGGCTTATCGTTTTTAAAGTATTTAGCTTCAGAAACATGGTAAAATATATATTTTTTAATTTTGGCCGCTTGCTTTTTATAAAATAGTTTTAGGGTATATTTTGTGTCATGATTACTTAAAACCATGGAAATAAAAAAATATTATTATTTATAAAAGTACAAGAACCAATTAGATGGTTCTATAAAACATTAAGATTATTGAGACGATACCAGGCTAACTAAAGATAGAGGGAATTAAGCCTCTAAATTGGCTTGAAATGATAATATTATGGAAGCTTTACCTTAAAACTCCCTTAGAAATGAATTATCTCATTACCCTCACTTCCAAGTGAGAAAGAATAAGACCCACTGTGTGAGGGGAACTTGTTGGGTTCATATGGGTAGTTAGGATGAGAAGCAAGGCCACATTTTGCAATCCTTTCTCAGGCTTGTCACTTATTCTCACCACTTGCATCTTCTGTTTACTATTTAGTTTTATCCCTGATCTTTCTTCCTCACTCTTTCACCAAATGATATTTTTCACGAAAGAGCACTCTGCCCATTCTCCAAGAGATCTACACTCAGGTTCCACCCCTGCTGCTAACTCACCGTGGGACACACCATTTGCCCTGGTGCTGGCCTTGTGCTGTAACTTCGCTCAGCTGCTCCCCACCCCCCTCTCATTGATCCCAAAATAACAGCAATGACTGCACTGCTGATGCATGTACCATAGACCACGGGCTACATCAACAAAGACAACTGACTCGCTCTGAATTTTACAATCTGGGAAGCCCTGTATCTCAGCCAGTTACAATCAAGTGATGTAACATGTCCTCTTAATAGCAGGCCAGAGACAAGATTAAATATTGGTCTTTCTCATGGACATTCAGCCAGGAGTCAAACACTGCCTTTCCCCTTTACTATGGTGAAGTAAAATATTTGTGTCGGATGGTTCCAGTGTATTTCATCACCTTGGTGTTTTCCTTTCACAGGAACTCTTTTGCCAGAACAGATCGATGGTGTTCATCAGCCAATACCAGATACTGCCCTAAAATTTTTGCTTGCCTTCTTCATACACTGGGGTAGCAGAGGGGACTGTGCTGTAAGTGCCAGGGAGGAGGAGAGTTTTTGCATCCTCTGCAGACATTAGAAGTCTTCTCATACTGTCTCATCCAATGTCACTGGAGATGGCACACAGCGGGGTGCCAGCTGGCACACTACCTGCTGGCTGGCTCTCTGAAACAGGTTCAACTAGTTAAATCAAAGTTAATTGCCAAGGCAAGATCATCCTAATCCCGCATCAGAAAAAGATTGAAACCCTGACAGTGGAAGGAGTTGGCAGGGACTATGGGGAGGTGCTTCTGCGTGCAAAGATTCTGGCTGAGCAGATGCATCTTTTGTTCAATAGCTATATCTTCCTGGATCATGTTATGGTTAAGTTGTGTCCACTCAAAATTCCTATGTTGAAGTCCTAACCCCCAATACCACAGAAAATAACCTTATTTTGAAATAGGGTTATGGCAGATATAATTAGTTCATATGAGATTATACTAGAATAGGGTGGACCCCAAACCAAAATGACTGGTGTCCTTCTAAGAAGACACAGACTCACAGGGAAATCACCATGTGACCATGAAGGCAGAGATCAGGGCGATGTTTCTATAAGCCAAGGAATGCCAGAGATTGCCAGGAACCACCAGAAGCTGGAGAGAGGCATGAAGGAGATGTCTCTCACAGTCCCATGAAGGAACCAACCCTGATGGGCACCTCGATCTTGGACTTCTCGCCTCCAGAACAGAGAGACAATGAATTTCTGTTGTTTAAGCCACCCAATTTGTGATACATTTTATGGCAACCCCAGAAAAACTAGTATAGACTGCTTTACCAAAGTTCTGAAAGATGTAACATAAAGCTCTAGCGATCTGTATATTCTAATAACAAGTTGATAGAACAGGTTTGTATAATTCATCACAGTTAATATTTCTCCTTATTGGGTGACATTATTTATTTCTATGCAGCAAATACCATCACTTGAATATCTCAAAATAAACTAAAACAATAAACAAAACAAACCCATTAATAAAATGTAGGTCTTTCTGCACAATTCTTTCCAAAGCAGAGTGTCATTTTCAATGTGGAGTTAAAACCAGCTAAAGACTTTCGATGACTCGGCTGGTACACTGGAGAGGCATATTCTTTCCTTTCCCACAACAAATATCCTCATGCAGCTGTGGTATATCAGACACTCTGATAGGCCTTAGAACCCAACGGCAGGCAAAACTGATAGCAATTATTTTCACAGTGAGAAAGACAGATATCGAACAAATAGTTACTCAAACGTACACGACTCTTCACTGTGACAACTGCAGTGAAGGAGAAGTATCACCAGAGTTTGTAGGTAGCTATTTCCTGTGGGCAGGCAGGAGCAGGGTTTACCCTGTATTCCAAGCGAAGGCTAAAATACTATGAGTTTTCTTCCATCAAAAGAAAACACTAAATATGACATTTAGGGAACCAAACCGCTGTCAAAAATAATCATCTTCGTAAAACATAGGCCCCCGAAGAAGGAAGAGATGGGAGCTGAAAGTGGTAAGAGAAGTAAAGAGGCAAATGGGACATGGGGTGAATTAAAGAAATGGGAAACTCAGGACAAGATGCTGGCCCACCCTTATTTAGGATCCACAAATAGAGAGGGAAGACATACAGCCAGGCTGTGAGCGTGGCAGTGGTGAATGGCACGCGGTCAGACACGAGATTTTGTGCAGTTGAAAGGATCTACCCGAAACAAAAGTCTACCTTTGTTTGCAGCGCTGTCCTTTTTAAACTGGAACATCACTGTTCAGAATGCTCCTTGCTCTGTGCAGTTGTGAGCGCTTGAGCCGGCTGCCAAACGATGTAGCTGGTCACCAAAGAAGCTGCCGAATGTTGCTGAAAAAGGGGAAGAAAATCCACAGAATCGGTCCTGAGTACTGCAAATGCAGCTGCCTCTCTCAATTACTTTGTCAAGTCCCATTATAATTGTAGCTCTGATCACATGCGAGGCTTTCCCACCAGGGATACAGAGCCAAGATCCTCAAAGCGCCAGCGTGTACCCCAAGGCCACCGTGGACAGGTCTGCAGCTGCTGTGTCACTTGCCCTTGGTGGAATTTAACAAGATAAACTGCTTCCTCGGCATTTATACTGCACTTAGCATGGGTTATATTTACTCCTCTTGCCTGCTGGTGATGACCAACTTGACGATCTACTTCAAGATCTCTCAAACAACCGAGGTATAATAGACTTGAAAATACTTTGAAAACAATAAATGTATCATGGTATGAAAACATGAACCCTACTGTTTTTTGAAACAAGTATTCAAGGAGCATCTCTGCTGATAGCTGGAGGCTGGGTTGACTAGTAAATGATACCACTAGGGAGAAGAACTCCATCATGGAACAGAAATAAGTTGACATCCCAGCACAGAATCCTATCATGACCCTTGATTCATTCTTGTCTGTTTGAGCTTGCATAATTCAGAAGCATGGCTGTCATAGTTGGAGGTATCAAACTATCTTGATGTAACTAGTTGCATTACTATAATGCCCAGGTGAATAATATAAGAGAAAAGCTATTTTGAAAGCTATTAAGCTATATAGTAAAGCTGACCTATGGCACATTTAGCATCCTATTTAAAAGTGAGTGGGGAAAAAAAGAGGAAAAAGAGAATAAAAATGTATCGTCTGTGAACAAAAGAAAAGTGGAATGTTCTGGAATGGGTGGGTATTGGTGGCTGGTTAGAGCAACAGTTCTCAAAGTGTGGTCCTGAGACCAGCAGCATAGACCATACCTAGGAACTCTTTAGAAACACAAATTTTCAGGCTGTCTCCCAACTCTGTTGTGGGGGAGCTCAGCAATCCATAGTTTAAAAAGTCATTCAGTGATTCTGAGGCTCACTTACATGTGAGAACCCCTGAGGCAGGGCATGAAGACCGAAGTGCAAACAGGACAGAATAAACCATCCTCCCCTCAGCAAGACTGTCAGGGCAGAATTTCAGCATCTCCAGGGAAAGAGACTGTTAACCCCAAAATCTGTACATTATCAGAGGGTCTAACAATCTAATGATGATGACATTTTTTGTGGTTGTTAAAGCAGACTGATTGTTAAATGGTTTTTCAACTGAATAAGAGACAGACACAATCCCTTCCCTCGTGACAGTTGCAGAACTTCTACAAGTTTACTACAAATAGTGTTTTCATCCCCAAATTCTTAAGCAACTGAAATCAGCTTTAAGACCAGGCAGCTGAAGTTTTTGTGGTCTGGCAAGTATTTGGTATGACTCCCATCACCTGAATCTGAGCGTTTTCTTTCTGAATCATTCACTGAGTAAGAAGAATTTGAAAAGGAATTAATAAAACACATTCTTTGAGGTTGGAAAACTATATTCTCCCATGATCATAGAATGGCTAGGCTGATACAAGCAAATGACATGTAGATCAGAAACACAGAATAGTTCTACATTGCGTGGCCTTCTTAATTACTGTATGTACCTAGGGAAATTCATAGCAGGGGTCCCTGGTGAAAGAAAACATTGAAAGGACTGAAATCCAGGAAAGGAAAAATGCACTATAATAAAAGTGTAGAGTTAATGTGGTTTGTCCAACCTAAAGCTAAATGCCAGAGATATTTCTCCATCTTCCTCATCTCAATGTTACAAGCAACAGTTAACTCTAGGATATTAACAAGAAAGAGTTTTATGTAAATAAAAGTTGGCTCTTTTTTTTTTTAATCTTTCATTTAGCATACACCCAAAAGACATTTGTGTGCTTATTTAAAAAGTGACATTCATTTGCTAGTTCAGTTCCCTCAGGCTAAAAAAGTAAATGGATGTTTTGGCAAAACATTCTAATTAGCACTCCAGTTGGGTATACTAGCCATGCTTAAGATACATTTTATTTATTCAGCATTCCCCTATAATGGAAGATGGCAGATGATTAATTTTGAAAAGACTGGGAATATTCTAATGAAATTTCTCTTTTGATATGCCTAACTTTTTTCAGATATTATTGCGAACCTCATATCTCTACCACAAATAGGCATTCCAAAAGACTCTTTTAAAAAGACACCCAAAGGTATTAGCCTCAGAGCCATCAAATCAATTTAATTCCAATTTGTAGATATTATTTCACTTAAAAACTAACATTTACTCCACCAGGCCTGCCTCTATGAATCCAGATCGTGAATTCAATTTTCTCCTCAAAATCCTTTTTTGGAGGTGGGGGCGGGGGTGGTACAGCAAGGGTGGCAGTCTGTAGTCATATCTCTGCCAAAACTTTTGAGAGCACTAGAAAGAAAAGTACAAAAATAGTAACTTAATATTTTCCACCTGTAGCTATAGCTCTCCTTCAGTAGTCGCTGGTCTCATGCTGGCAAGACTCATACAACACTGTTGACGCACCTGAATTTTGTAACTTTCTCAACACTTCACTCACCATCAAGAATAGATAAACTGTATATTTCTTGTTTTAAGGCAATGCAATTTTAGTCTGGGACCCCATATCAATTCTGATCATCAACCAAAGGTCCAGTCTAACGCATTCATCAGCGATTTTCAAAGCTAAGATGTAAAGGGAATTAGTTTGGATACTCTCGATCTCATGACTGCTACTGATGTGAAGAAACCCTCTAAAAAGAAACAGCCCAGAAAATGTTCAAAGGAATTTAAAAATTTTTCTGAGGCTAATTTCTTTTGGGATCTAAAAAGCTGACCAGTTATTTGACCTGATACGTAGCCAGCTTTACTATGATCTGCTTCTTAGATTCTGTAGACACGTACCTTCGCATTCGGTTAAGGAAGCCAAACACCTCAAACAAAGAACAACTCAGGTAATTCAAAGAATCAAGACTATATGACACACACACACGCATGCACACAAACAGTCTAGGAACCAAATTCCTACAGTGGGGTGTTTCTCAACTGCAGAGATATGGTGCCTATTTGTTTGGTACCCACTTCTTTCCATGATCAACTAACGGGATTTGACAGTAATTGGAGTCATGCCAATTTTGTGCTTCAGGTTTTGTGCTTTGTTACAATGAAAACCTTTGAAAGACAGACATTTCCAAACCTTTTAACCATGATTGCGTCTTTTTTTTCAGACAATATACAATGCTGTAGGTTTTCCTTATAACAAAATTATTGAGAAAGTCCTTCGGAGTAAGACCGAAAGAAATCGATAACTATAAAGTTGAATGCAAATAATTTGAGAAGAAACCAAATCTTGTCCTTGACAGCAATCATTTTCTTAATATTTTTATTTACTGATTTATTTGGCATAAATGAATGTTTGCATGTACACTTCATTTTGCCCTCCATATCACCTTCTGGTTACATCACTAGTTTATGTAAGTTACTATCTGCTTAGTGTAAAAAGATGCGGTTGCCCTATCTAGCTATCGAATTTCTTTCTAACCCTAAAAAGTCTCTAATTCTCCTGTAAGAGGCTCAGAGATTCCTATTCTTCAGGACCTTTCATGGACTTTTCTTACCAAGTCCAAACTATTCCACTTAATTCAATTTAAGTCAATTTACTCATTCATTTAACAAATATATATTGAATATCTACTGTGTTCTGGGCATTCTGTTCATATAAAATTTTATATATTTCATATTTGACATATTTATTTTTTAAAGGGTTACATATACTCTTATGCAGCACATTATCCATTTTGTTCATGCATGTCAACATAGGTATACCAAACTTGGCCTACCCTTGGAACTACAGACATCTTTAAGTTTAGGAGAATATTTTAGCAATTTAGGCACCATTAAAAAGGGAGTTAAGAAACAATCTATACATCTGGTATAAAAACAATAACGATTAGTTTATTCAAACTAATTAAGGAAATACTATAGATATTGTCCTTAAATTTTCCAGATAAGGTAGAAATCAATACTTTAAGTCCCTGATTGTGAAAAGAACTGATTGGAGTGAAATTTAAGAATTTGAGGAATATATTTCCTGGCAAGTTATTTCTCATTAATCCTAAACCATTACCAATTATTACTTAAATCTGTATAGAAATCTAGTATAAGGTTAGATCAATTAGGCAAATAAATTCAGATTTCATTCTGATAACATTTTTATTAAATCCTCCTAGGCTTTAAAGCCCATTACTTAGATTTAGAATTCTGGTCCAAGTGCTATGAAACTCTATAAAGTGAGCTTATGACTTAACTTATCAGCATTCCCAAGTATGCCAGAATATTATCTTTTTATTGTTCTCCAGCCTTTATCTTAGGAAAAATAGAGCTGTTCATAGGAATAGAAATTTTAACTACACCAGATTTAGGAAACATTAGATAAATTACCATGCCTCCAAAATTCTCCCCAAAACATCTGAATTTCTCCATTAAAAGTGACTTCTTTGGGGTTCAGACATTGCATCATCTAGAGTGGCCTGATTACAATAATGATGCCCATACACTCAGTGTCTATGCTATTCTAGACACTGTAATAAGTGTTTTACATACTTCCCCAAAACATCCCTATAAAATAAGTATTATCTCTTTTTTTTCCCAGACGAGGGAAGTGAAGTTAGGGTGGTCATATAACTAATAAATAACAGAGCCGACATTTGGCCCCTGTGCTCTTCCATTGTGTCACCTTGGGATACTGTATTAAGCCATTATCACTTTTAGTGGCCTACCATTAAAATTTTTTATTTTATTACTCTTCCAGATGGATGAAAATTGTGAGGCAAATATTTATAGTAGCATAAAAAAATATATCAAATGATACATCTGGGAAATGGTGCCTTTCTCATGGTGATAGTAATAGAATTGGTCTCATTAGTGAAGAGTGGCAGAATGAGATAAACGAAAGGCTACAAAATTTGGAGAAAATTAGTATATCATTATTATAGCTAGCATTCACTGAGGACTTAACAGGGTATAGTCACTGTCCTAAATGCCACACATTTCGTAACTGATTTAAACTCCCAAGATTAGAGAAATGTCTCAGATTTATAGAAATCTCAGGGAAATATGGTGATAGGAAAAAAAAGACTTGCCAAACAAACTGTGTGCCTCAAGGACATTCTTTTGCATAGACAGCTACCTTTAAAAGCTACCTTGTGACTATCTGGACACACTATTCTTTTCTAATGTAGGACCTACCACCTTAAAAAAAAGTACTTATGTAATGAGCAGGGACAGATCTAGGTTTGTTAGGCCTAAAAGTTATGCAGTTTAAGGGGTCCTTCTTTAAGAAAAGAATACAAAATTGTGACTACAAAATCGTTCGTGAAAGTACATAGTGATTATAACTTATTAGATTATCTTATATTTTCAAGTTTTACAAAAAACATGATCATGTGGACATATTGCTAAGAGCTCTTGCCAGAGACTTGGGAGAGGCTCATGCTGGTGAGGGGTCTTAAAGGTTGTGTTTCATTTGATTCAGGGTAAACTTACCTCTGACAATGAGCAAGAGTGATGTGAATACATTTATCAGGAAGTTGAAAAAGAAATCATCAATGAAGTTGCAAATTAAGGATATCTTTCAAATAAGCCAGAAATAGCCCACCTATTTAAGTTTAAAAACTTATAACATCTAGATCTCAGGAACTGAGATAAATCTCACAACTGATCACCCAGCCAGAGACTGAGGTACATATAATCAGGTTCAAAAGTGAGGCAAAAGGTACTCGTCTGGCAGAATGACGGAGTGGCTTATTGTTACACTCCTTAAACCCCTTCTGGGAAGTAGCAACCACCTCTCCCTCTTGAAAGTGTCAAAACACATCAGAGTGCTAGACAAACAACTCAGACATTTACCACATTTCCATTCTTGGATATTGACCCAAGGAATAGGGAGGGGCAAGGCTTGGTGAGGCAGTGAGCATCCTGTTACACATAATCCACCCAACAGTACAGAATTCATTTCTTAAATTGCTATCACACCCTGGGCCCCTTTGTTGTTCAATAATAGATGGACTCATTTTTCTTTCCACTTTGTAAAATCCACTTAGAAGGGATTGAATGCAGTCAGAGAGCATTAAAAAATTCCTTAGTGGGACCACCCATTAATAATGTTACCCTAGAAGAGATAAAGACAAACAAAGTATAGATATAAGAATCAAAGGGATCAGGTGAACAGGATCCTAATGGCTTTCATAGAGAATGATCTAATGAAATGAACTGGCATGGTTTTCCTTTCAAAAGCAATCTTGAAATGAAAGAAAAATATCTTAAGCAGAATGAAACATACATTTTTAAATGACAGACACAGACTGACTTCCTTATTTGCACCCTCAGATTTTTAGAAGGCTGGAAAGATTGAACCTTTCCCTGCTGTTTGTTTGATTTGGTCTGAGCTGAAGCCAAGAGATGTGGTGATGGAAGTTTGGAAAAACAATTAAAAAGAAATGTATGCAGTGGTTTTTCTGGGATCCTAATTAACGGACCCATTTCTATGTAACATTAGGGAAGTTGTGGGCAGTGATTACTATCTCTTTAAAGTCCTAATTAAAATGTCAAAATGTAAGGTAGAATGTCTTCAAAGCTGCATGTAATTTGATTGTGTTGGCTTATTGGAAAAATGGCCTTGGAAATACAAATAAACCAGCCACTAAAGAGATCCCAGAAGTCCAGGCTTTATTCCAGAAGTATAATCTGTTGAACCAATAGCATTTCATAACTAACCACTCACCAAATGGTAGACATCCAAATGTCAAAGCCACTTTCATAACATGGTAACACATAACATGCTGCAGAGGAATGCCTCACCGTTGCATACTTGGGTTTAAAAAAGGTGTTTGGGGTTAGTTCCTCTACAAATACATATCACCCAACTTTAAATGTTCTCATTTGATGAGTTTCAGAAATGGCCAGCACACTACCTACTCTCTAAATTGGTCTGCTAGAAGTTCGGAGCTCTAAAAGAATTCTTGCATATTATGGCAGACTTCTGTTACTTTCAAGTGGCAAGATCTCAAACAGGAGAGAATCCCTATCACATCTGTGTGTGGGCATTGGTGAAGTTGTCCTTTATTTAAGACGGTGATGTGGTTATGACACTTTGGAATGCAAGTAACAAAAAAAGCCTATCAAAAAGTTACTTAAGCAAAAAAGATATCTGTTGTATAATAAGTACAGCAGTTGATTAATACAGCATTTCAATGACATTGGCAATACCCCCTTCCTTTCCATTTTTTCATACTGCCACTCTTCATGTGCCAGCTGTTCCCCTCATTATCACACTTTGGGTGCATGAGCTCTAGGCATCATCTCTTCATATAACCATAACAAAAGGGAGAGAAACAGGAAAGTTGCCTCCCATACACCTCCTTTTATCCTTTTGTAGACACTCCTCAGCAGGGTGCCATCACGTTTCATCGCCCCTAATTGCAAAACATGCCCATGCCTAAACCAAACACTGTCAAAGGGAATTACTATGACTGGATCAGCTTAATTAAGACTCATCTCCCACCCTCAGACTAAGGGGCGATCCAGTCTCCCCTGATGTGCATGTTATACTTCGACTGTAAAACAAAGCAATGGAAGAATGGTTGCTAGGTAGGCAACCAACAGTGGCCACCCAACAGGTGATGAATCTACTGCATCATTGTTAGCGACTCTGAGTTGCTTTTCCAACAGTAAGCATATTTATATTGACATGTTTATACACATTCTCTCTTCTACCTCCACTCATGACAACATTACATAAAACAACATTTATATAAAATACCTACCAAGACTTTTAGCTATGAATAAGAGGAAAGTCTGTTTCTACCTTGGAATTCATATATTCATTCACTTGTTTATTTGCAAATATAGGTTGAGCATCTACTAGGTGATGGGTCCCGTGTTACAGTTCTAATAAGAACAAGTCAAACGTGGTCTCTAATATCACAGAGCTTATAATCTAGTGGGAAGAATACATAAAGGTAAATGGGCTGTATAGTATCATAGTTATTTGGGAAAGCATAGAGTACAGTAAAGTACTTTAATAGTACTGTATCATAAGTGTGCTGATATCTTAAAGTTCTGGGCACCACATAGATGCGTGTAGAAGGTACACCTCACTCAATCTCCTAGAGGAAGAAATTCCTGAGGTAAAAAATAAAGAATAATAGCAGAGCGGGTTGTAAGTAGAAAGAGTTAAAAGAAAATGAATAAAACCTACAGCCTTGGTTTTCATCTAGTTACTATTAAATAATTAATTCAAAATTTCTTAAGAGTACCTATCCCACTAACTTCTCAACAGTACCTATGTCACTGAAACAGGGATTCTTGATTTGCGGTTATACGGATGTAATTCAGAAGATTAGTACCTGGAGAAGAAAAAATACATCTGTATTTCCGTTCACTTCTAACTGAAACTTAGCCATTCCTGAAACAAAATGTGGGCAAAAATAAATAAATAAATAACCCACAGTAGCATTATCATTACCCATGATTTTGTCAATAACGGAAATCATAGCTATTTCATATTATAGTTGATGCAGCTATCTCATAAAAGTGTTCAAGATGATGGCACTTATAAGAACTGCTGCTAGAGTTTATTCTTTCGTGTTTATTTTAAAGAACATGTTTTTTCTTTAAAAAATGTTACTGTATTTCAATATAATTGGGTTTTTTTATTCTATACATTTTATTTTATACAACTAAAAGCAATAGTCTGAGAAGGGGTTGATAGATTTCACCAGACTAATAGGGGTACATTTCTTCCCGAGTGAAATTTAGAACTTGCACATGAGAGACTTAGAAAAGCTGTGAATTTCTTTCCTGTCCAATTAAATTTTGCATTTGATTTTCAGCAATGTTAGCCTTGTGGCTACAAAAAAATAATATATTCTTTTAGGGCTGCAGTAGAAGCTCTCTGAGTCTCCGAGTTTGCTATTTTCTTTCTGTAAGAATTCCAGCGCAATCAGAAAATTCATCCCACACCAAATAGTCATCATTACTGCCAGAATGGTCAAGGGCAGTAGCTTCTTAGGCCCTTGTTTAGTAGATACTTCATCACAGTCAATTATAGGTGATAATTTGATTAAACGACATGACATTGCATGCCATGGATTACTGGTACATACTTTCAGTACTGTGTTCAAATCCAAGAACATGACTTAGCAAATTCTCAAATTCTCATTTGGAGTGTCTAGTTCCTGAAACCACTTGAGGAACCAATTTTGTATCAGTCAGGATCCAAGCAGGAGACAGAAACCATACCAATTATTAGAATGGAGAATTTAATACAAAAATTTTTAGTTCCAGGTAAACTCGTTAACTAAAAAGGCAAAAATAACACTGTGACAGAATTCAGTAAACTTTATGTACAAATGGCCAGATAGCAAATGTTTTCAGCTTTGCAGTCATATGGTCTCCATCACAAGTTCTCTTTTAGAACAAAAGCAGCTATAGACAATACCTACAAAAATTTGCGTACCACTGCCTTAGGGTATTATGAAGGTATCAATTGGAAAAGGCAGCCCCACTCCTTGGTCTGGGAGAACAAAGGGAAGAGGTGATATTTTTAAAACTTAGAGGTCTAGAGGAAAGACCCAGGGGAGCTGAAACTCAAACTCCTCTAAAGTTGGTGCTGATGTCTTTGCAGTGGTACCATAACCCAACTCTGCAAGTATTGGAAAAGCTGCAAAATTAATTCAGCTGTTGTTATGGGAAAATACAGCTGATGGTAAGGAGAAAGAGTATTCCACAGTAAGGAAACAGGCAGGAAATAGACAAGAAGGAGAAAATCCCTTCTCCCTCTTTGTCTTTTGCAGCTAGTACCCTCCATTGGCATAGCCTAGCAGGGAGCCAGGTGGCCATGCTGAAATGTGGTTTGCAAAGTCTAAGCCTCAGCATCACAAACTGGATTTTAAAAGAGTGGGCTTGAAGCTAAGAAACGAGAGCTTTATCACTGGCACAGAAGTTGGTTTTTAAGCTTCACCAGACAACTAAAGAATATGCTGTACATAAAAACAAGTTAGGAATGAACAGGCTGAACATTTTCCTGAATCCTGATCACCGAATGAGACCATTAAGTAATCTACATAAACTATTTATCTCGGTAAACCTTCCTTTTTACTGTCCTAAAAGAGAATTAAGAAGTATTGCCTTCCTTGTTATTAGTTTGAAAGAAGATAAAAGACCACAACTAATCAGTAAAGACAATGACCTGACTCAGGTCACTTTTGAAAAAGAAAGGGCCACCAAAGCTTAGGCAGGTTCTCCTGCTATTATTATTACCGCTTCTAGGCATATGCAGATGGTTCCATAATCTCTTCAAAATCTACTGGGAAATTAAAGAGAATACTAAATCAATTTAGCATTTTTAATAAAATAGTAATGTTTTTTAATAGAGTCCTTCATTGCTATGGGTGGTAGAAATGGACTGAAGACAGAACAGATGATAATTAGTAAGCTATTTTATTTTCGGAAACTAATCCCTAGTCAAAAGGACCATAGATTCTTTGCCCTTGGATAATCGCCACTATTAATAAGAACAGGGATTCTGAGGCATAAAAGAAAGCACACTTCAGGGTCCATTAAATATTCCAGGTTTCATTTTAGGACTTACCAAACAACACAGTGGACAATATAGTATTTTGAATTTTTCTTTTTGTATTCCTCCCTCCCATTCTAAGTCTTTGAAGAAAGAAGAAACAAAAACCTTTACAAAATTATATTACCTTCTTTGGAAACTATCTCTGCCTAGTGCCATTCAACTTTTGATCGCTTTCCTATCATTTGCATCTTTGTGACATTTTATCTCCTTCAATATGGCTTCCTCAATCAATAAGCATGTGCTGTGCATGTGCCCAGCACTGTCTGGGGTATAAGATTCTTAGAATGGCCTTCATTGTCAGAATGTTTACAGTTACAAAAGTGGAATGGAAATATATGAAACTATTGGATCCAATAGAATGTGAAATGAGGTCATTTCTTCCTCAGCATCCTAGTTAAAAGACTTATACCTTGGCAAATACATATTTGCGAGCTGAAGTATGTAGCCTCAGGTTTCAAGCTAAAATTAGGATTTAGACCGGGCTTTGAAGGATGAGTAGGATCTAAACAGAGGGAAGTGGAGCTGAGAAAACAGCTGAGCAAAAGCACAGAGCAGAAATAAAAATTCTGACTTTGGTAAAGCAAGGGCTAAAGATCTGAGAAAAGAACTGTGTGACATTAAGTTTCATGAGTGTTTCTGAGAGCTCTTGAAAACGATGAGTAAAGTATGAACTTGAAGCAGAAACATCAAGTAGGCAAGATCAGATATGCTGAAAGTGGAGTTTTGAAAAGATATATATATTATATATTATAATATATAATGTAATATATATATTAATGTAATATATATATATTACATTATATATTATAGAGAGAGAATGGTTAACTACCAGGAGGGAAGGCCTTGTAAGGAATGCCAAGCAAGGTATAGTGTAAGGCCCCAGACATCGGTAGGTAATACTCTTGCTAGAGTAGTAGCTATGAAAATGAAGAGGAAGGCTCTCAGAATCCAGAAATTGGGTCAAAGTGGAAGATACACACTGGTAGTATTACTTTGATTACTTTGATAGTGTCTTTCTCATACCCTGCGTCCCCTTCTAGTCCATCGACCTTCAGCACGCCCCTTCTCAGCCCATGTGTGGACTGCGCCAGGTCCAAAGGCGGCACCATGCCCCAGGAGGATGATGATGAACTCTTGGGTGTCATGCTGATCATGCTGATCCGCAGTTTTCAGCCCCTTTTTCATTGCATCCCCCTCCCCCAACAGTAGTATTTACACCAACCTATCATGTCCTGAAATTTTCCTTTCTTTTTCCTAAACTGAGGGGACCAATACGCTTCCTGGTTTATAATTTGAAGGGAAATAAAGGGACACTGCAGATCATACGTGGCCACTTCAGGCTTTCTTCTCAAGCCCCCAGCTCGTTCAGAACATTTGGCTTTTGCACAGCAGGATATACTCTTGTTTGACCTGACTTCTCTAGCCACTACCCCCACTGGTCCTTTAAACATCTCTACATATTATATAGGTACTCAGTGTTCTGGTTTGGTCTTGGTCTTAAGCGGATCGGATATATAAAGCTGCACAATGCATTTTTTATACTGCATCATTATGTATTTTTATCTTACTAGTTGAAATCCAAAATCACCAAGCAAGAGGACCTTGTGCTGCCTAAGTCCACATAGCATTGCCATTTTGCATCTCAATAAATAGTAAATGAACTAATTTTTTGCATGTTTATGTTCCTTATTAAGAAGCTGGGGATGCAGATGTAGATATCTTGATAAGAAACCCTAGAATTTATGAACCTTAAAAGGCATAGACTTTGCTAATAGGTGAGTAAAATTTCATAAAAGTATCTTTCCCTTTTAATGTATGAGATAAATTATATATAGACATGAAACCTCAGGCTTCGAAATGTGGCATTTCAAAGACTCTTACAGCATTCCTTGGAAAACGACTTTGAGTAAAACAGAGCTCAACACAAGGACTATGTCTTTCTCTTTTTTAAAAAACAAAATGTCTTTTATTCTAAAGCACAGTGATCCCCAAACAGAAATATATAATAAACTCTAATAGCATGAAAGCTCAGACTGTTAACAGTTAATAACCATTATCTTTTCTTGTTGGATTCATCAGGTGCAGATTATCATGAATTTTATTTGGCCTCTTTCCTGTTCTTTCAAATGGCTCCTTGCCTCCTATTCTTCAACTCAGCTTGTTTCTCATAATCTCCTACCTCTGCAAACTGTCTACAACACACGCCCAATTTCTCAGTCTATTTGTGCGTATCTAGTTGCAAGATTTCATTATTTCTCGTGATGATTGTTTAGACAAGATAAAGAAATTCGTTCAATCCAGCTATAAACTTAAAAGAAACCAAACTTTCTACGAACTTTATTCACTCACCAAACCCTGCACTATTTAAACAATGTATTCTTAAGGGCCAAGTTCCTGATACTCTCTTCTCCGCCTGGAATACAAAGAAAAAAAAAAACACTTGAAGTAGCTTTGATAACTAGAGACCATAGAACTAATCAGTATAAAATACAGTTGAATAAGGGAATGTATAAAGCAATAAATAAAAATGTTATCAATGGATATGTATACATGGTACTTTATATTATCAAAGCATGGTAAAGGAAACCCTGAGACATCTTAGATACAATGAAGATATTTAAGAATAAACGATTTCTTGCAAAGAGATACCAGTCACTTAAGTATATTCCCTAAGCACCTTCAGGTGAGTAGTTCTGTCGTGAGTCCTCTGAAGGGCACCCAGGAGTAAAAGCTGGACTTTGTTCTAAAAGAAGCTGACTACTCGGTTGGAGGGAAACATGAGTACAATAAATATTAAATTGAATTAGAAAAACCTATGCCTTTTGACCTAGATATGCTACTTCTCACATCTCCGCCTAAATAAGCAATTATAGATACAACCACCTGGGTTTATAGAATCATTTTTAGAATAACTAACTTTAGAGAAATGGCAAGAGAATTAATTTTAAAAGGTGACTACATACAGCAGAATTGTGTGCAAGCATTACAGTAATATACAGAAGACTATTTAATGACACGAAGAAATGTTTGTGGTTATATTGGGTGGAAAATCAAGGTAAAAATTAACAAATTTGGTATGATTGCCTTGGTGTTAAAAATATATACAAAAAATTACTTACATGAAATCCACAACTGACATCATATTTAATAGTGATTCTCAGAAACTAGACAAAGATGTCCACTCTTTGCACTTCTAAGTGACATTGCAGTGGAGGTCCTCACAGGGGAATTAAAATAAAAACCTCCATATTGGAAAAGAAGACGTAAAACTATCTCTATTTGCCAAATGTGATCCTGTATATAGAAAATCCTCTAGAAATTTACTAAAAAACTATTAGAGCTATTCCATGAGTTCAACAAGGTTGTAAGATATATAAAAATCTGAATATTAATTATTATATTTCTATACAATAGAAATGATCAAATAAAAAATAAAATCAGGAAAATAATTTCACTTAAAATAGCATCAGAAAGGATAAGATATTCAGGAATAAATTTAACAAAGAAGTTGTAAAACTTAAACTCTGAAAACTATAAAACATAATTGAAAGAAATTAAATACCTAAGCCATTGGAAAAGCCATTTGTGTTCATGGATCAGAATATTTAATATTGTTACAATGACAATATTCCCCAAATTGATCCATAAAGTCAATACAATCCCCATCAATATACCAGCTGACTTCTTTGCAAAAGTGAACAAGCTGCTCCTAAAATTCATATGGAAATGCAAGAGATAGAATAGCCAAAATAATCTTGAAAAACAAAATTGGAAGACTCACATTTCCTAATTTCAAAACTTACTGAAAAGTTACAGTAATTAAAACAGTGTGGCACTAGTATAAGCACAGACATAAAAATAATTGGAATAAAATTAAGAATACTAAAATAAACCCTTTTTTATGGTCAATTGATTTTCAAGATTGTCAAGTCTACTTGATATTATCATTCCAGCAGTTTGACATATAGAAACATTACCTTTACCCTCCCCCACTTATAATTTTAATAAATGTTTTTTCCCCATACATTTAGAGCCATGTCAGACCCTGAGGGTTGCATGGGAAAGAGCAACAGCACCCCTAGATTTAAAGGACCTTGGGGTTTTTAGTGCGCACCAGAATGAAGCCCCGAAACACCTACTCGGCCAAAGATTTTTCGCATTAACACTTATAAATAGGGAGGAAGTCCCAATTATAACAACTCATAATAAATTTGCCATTATTCCTGTGCTATTGAAGTTTACAGTCAAATTTAATTTGATTTAAAAGGAATAAAGTAATATCATATGCCTTACACACCTAGCTTTGTAAATATACTGCACAGTTTTTTTTTTTTTAATTTTTACCTAAATCCTGGCAGAGGAACACGAACTCTTGATCCCAGAACAATTATATTTACTCTTTCTTTAATTTTTCTAAAGTGTTTAACTTCTAGATCAATTTCTAGAGTCTTCTATGATAATTGTATGTACTTGGTTTTTTTCTTTTTTGGTTTTTCTTTTAAAGTTTAAACATAAATCAGCTCTTCTTACAAAGCTAGCATTATACACTGTGGAACTACTTTTGCCCTGTGTTCAAAAGAAATTTATCAAAAGCAACATGGGTTTCAAGTGTAATGTTTCCCTCACCTTGCACTGGAATGTCATCTGTGACTTTAAAGGTAAAAATTCCTCTTTGTATACTCTTCCTTCCGTGGTCTGGGAAATGCAGATATTACCTAGCCAGTATGAATCTACTTCTGTAGTTTGACAGACATAATGGACATTATTGGTTTGACCTGAGATTTCCAGTGTACCATGTCCTCTTCCTGAGGTTACATCTTCCATTGTTTTTTTGCTGAGTCCTCCTGAGACTTCTGTTCTCCTCTTCTGCTTAAAGTATTTTAAGCTATTTTTTGCTCTCTTTTTTCCTAATTATTTTCCCAATTATCAATTTTAAAAATGTGGGGCACCTAAAAGATGTTATTAGTTGTAAATATACTCTTGACTTACAGATATTCATCTCAAGTCTAATCCCGTCTCTGTCTGCCAGACCTGTATAACCTCTCCTACTGCATATGGGAATCTCTCTGGGGATGCAGTAGATGTATCTCAAACACAATATATACAAACCTGACTCCAACTTTTCCAGTAAAATCTGTGTCTCCTCCAATGGTTCCCATCTCAGGAAAGGGCACCATTGTTTATCTAGCCAGTGCCTAAGCTATCTTCTTAACCCTCTTAACCCCTCCTAAATCAAAGTGCTACCAAGACTTAAAACCTAAATATTACACAAAATTCTTTCCCCTCTCCTTCCCTACTACTACTCTGGTTTGGCATCCAATCATTTCTCATCTAAAGCACTATTACTGCTGCTACTTCTCTGCCTCCCCTTGTGCTACGACTACTAATAATAAAATAACAAGAGCCAACATTTACTGAGCACTTTCTATTATCCAGGCACTGTTCTGAGCACTTAACATGATTTGATTAATTTAATCTCATACAACCTTAAATGAAAAGTTCTACTTTTATCCCCATTGTACAGATAAGGAAACTGAAGGCACTGAGAAAATTATATATATTTACCCCAAGCGTTACAGCTAGTGAAAGGAAGATTAGGGAATCAAACCCAGGAAATCCAGCTCCAGAGTCAGGAAACCACTGCCCTTTTGCCTCTGAATTCACCTTTACTCCCAACCTCCTCCAACCTTTGACTTCCAGCCTCCAGAACTGTGAGAAATAAAGGTTTAGGCCGCCATGGAATTTTATTGCAGTAACCTAAGCAGACTGATACAATGTGTGCGTGCCTACATTCACAGATACATACACTCATTAACATATATCGATCTCCGGTCTGTCCTCGGGGAAACTGATATAATTTGTGCTGCACAAACACTGGTGTTTCCTGGTGCTCAGAACGCTTGGAACTTCTAGTTTTTCTCTGCCTGGGACAAGTGTGTGTTCTAAAGCCCACAAATTTTTCCTATCCCGCAGAGCAGGACATCATTCTCCTTCAGTCCCCTTCATCTTTCACTTCTTTGGTTTTGGAGGCAGTGTGTGCTAGGGTGAAAAAGAAGGTGGACTTTGGAGTCAGCCACACAGGTCTGGTTTATATTCCTGCTCTGCTACTTCACGGCTTTGTGAGCTTGAGTAAACCACTTCATCTTTCTTAGCCTCAGTTTGTCATCCAAAAAATTAAAATTAAAAAAAAAAAAAGAATACCTACTGTCTAAATAAGTCAAAACTAAATTAAGTTACACTAATATATATATAAACCTAGTATAGCACATACAGCTAAGTAAATACCAGTTATCTTTTAAAGTAAATGAGCCTTCCTCTCAAAGATCATATTATAAATGTAAAGGCTTCCACAAACTTCAGAACAAAATAAAGCAAAATGTATTTTGTCATTTCTGACAGATACATATAAAAGCAATAGAAAATGGAACTTTTTTTATTTTAGAGAATGTTTTCCTCAATGGCACAGCACAGAATATTTACATATTCACTAATAAATAGTATTAACTTTGACACTACAATTATTAAAATATCAAATGAAAACAGAACCTAAAATAATAATTTTAGAATGGGGTTTTAAAAGAGTTTGAAATATTTTCTGAAAACACAAAACAATATGCTTTAGAACAGCCTTACTTCCTTGGTGAATGAACACATGAAATTACATTTTATGGTTATTTTCCCCGAAGCTAACGAAAATTTTGAGAGTTTAATTCTCTTTCATTTTGTCTTCTCACTCTGACTCCTCAGAAAGTAACAAGAGGCATTAGACTACCTTCCTAATAAAAGGGTACATTACTCTCATTTTCATGAAAGGCAATTTAGTTTACTTCTGAAAATTTTTAGAAATCATCTTTTTAATGAATAATTTACTTACAATAACATCCACCCACCTTAAATGATCAATTTGTTGAGATTATCGAATCATGTACACAGTTATAGAAATACCACGCAATTATGATACAGAATATTTCCATTACATCGAAAAGTTCTTTCTCCTTCTGCAGTTAATTCTCTTCCCCAAAACTCCAGACTTTAAAACCTGCTGGTCTGCTTTTTATCACTGTAGTTTTGACTATTCTAGAATTTTAGGTAAATGCAATCATATAGTCTTCTCTGTATTTGTCTTCTTTTATTCAGCATAATGCTTTTAATGGGCATTTAATTTGTTTCTAGTTCTTAGCTATTACATGCAAAGTTTCCATTAATATTTCTGTATGTTTTATTGTGTGGATATGAATATGTTTTTATTTCTTTGGATACTTAGGAGTGGGATTGCTGGGTTACATGGTGGGTATGTGTTTAACTTTATAAACAATTGCAAAGTGGCTGTACCATCTTCCGTTCACCAAAAGCAATGTGTGAGTTCTGTGGTTATTTCACATCCTCACCAGCAGTATTGTCAATGTTTTATTTTAGCCATTATATAGTGTACCAATATAGTATCTATTTTTGGTTTTATTTCACATTCCTCTGATAAATATAATTCTTTAATATTCTTTAATATTCTAAATATAATTCTTTAATATAAATAATAATTCATTAATATTAATCTTTATATTATATTAATTTAATATATTTCATAGTTGAATATATTTAATTAACTTAACAATAAGTTAATATTAATATATTTAATCTTTTTCAGCAGATATTACAGTTAATAAAGTATATTTTAAAGTGTATATAAATTTCACATATTTTATAAATTCATTCTTAAGTACTTCATACTTTTTGCTATTATAAATGATACTTTTTACACATTAATTTCCAGTTGTTCATTGCTCATGTTTTGAAATACAATTATTTTCTATACATTGACCAGACACCCTGGAACTTTGCTAAGTTCATACTAGTCAGCAATTTTATAATATTTTCCTTAAGATTTTCAAGATAAGTATATTTGTGGTCCGAAAATAAAGCAGCTTTATTTACTTCTTCCTCCCCTGAAACCACACTTAAATCTCATATAACTTTATTTAACAACTCTTTACCATTATAGCTTTTGAAAAATAAAACTGTATTTGGACAACCCCTTTTTTCAGAATAACGTTTTTCATCCCAAAGTATAACAAATAAATACACAATAAAAGGTTTGACATTATAATTTTACTAATTTTCTAGTCAAGGAATATCATATGGAAGCAAATATAAATTGTGTGTTTATATAGATGAATGCAAAATGTTTTACTTAACGTACATATGCAGATATACAGATGTTTGGCTTTTATATATCCATGTGAAGTAGTTGGAATGGAAAAGTAACATCTTCTACCACTCTTTTGTCTATATTGAATGTGTGTTCTTTTCAGCTGTGTTTAAGAATTTATTCCTTATTTTGCCTTAACCGTGATTTTCTACACTATAACTTTTTTGAAAGCGTAACTCGATTGCAACCTCAGAACAAGCCCCAAAGTGTTGCCAATTGTTTGCTACACGTAGGATTTCTGTTTGCTTCCTAACTGTTCTTATTCCCATGAGCATCCCCCTTAGCAATGTTTTTCACCTTGGTAGCTGCAGTCTCTTTCCGTAATAGCAGCTGAATCCAGTTCTTCCAATACTGGTGAAATCATCCTCATTACCCACTTCCTGCCCCCCAACACACACACACGCGCACGCACGATGATGGCACCAGCTGAGCAGAGCCACTTTGTCAGAAGTCTGAATCTCAGCACCTCAGCCCATTTCTCCAGCTTCTAGGGATTAAAATTTCCAACCTCTCCCCTTTGTCCCCTGCCCCCAGCACTAAGGGTGGTAGCTGCTTCCTGCAATTGCTACCGCTGTGACACCTTAACGTTTTCTCTCTCTCTCTCTTTCTCTCTCTCTCTTTCTCTCCCTCTCTCTGTCTCTCTCTCGTTCTCTCTCCCTCTCCTTTTTCTGTTACGCACATAATAATTTTAGACATAATTAATAATTCACTAAATTAAATAATTTCTGTTTAAAAACTGATATGCTTTGGATTTGATGAACCCTAACTAATAAAGAATTGTCACTAGGAACAGTCCCATGAAACAGACCATTAACATGGCACTTATGGTTAATTTGGTCATTTTTGTGGGCTTGCATGTGTGTTGAGCTACTTGTTAATGGGAAGTGGATTGTTAGTGATCCATGACATGCATTGGCATGTGATTAAACCAAGCATCACTAGCGATTGATTGTGGTGACTGAAGCAGGCCCTTGGGAAACCGAGTGGTTACTGTCCCTCAGCACTGGAGTGATAAAGTAACAAGGACTGTGGTGTGGGATGCATCCTCTGAGTCACTGGAACATTTACAGAGAGGACATGGAGAATGCTCTGGATGTATTCTAAGGGTATTAGAACAAGGAGGATGGAACAGAATTCTGGAAAGGACCAAACTTGTTGACGGTAATGTATTTATGAGTGCTTTCTGGATCAAATGTGTTAATAGTAAGTGGTTCTAATAGTTCATTTTGGCTGAGTAACACTTGACTCTGAGAGTCTTCATTTAATGAGATTGAGACACCAGAACATCCCTGTCGAAATGTAGAATATCAGATCTAAAAGTCTTGGGGAGATAAAGAATGCTAGAGCAGATCTATCATATGCGACCTACATTCCCACGCCACCACCTCTGGCCCACACTACATTCCCCGAGGGAGCTCTAAGGATTCTCTTCTTGCATTGGTGAGGAGAGAACCAAAATCTTGGGGGAGCTCTCTGGTTGCTGTCCTTTGTAGGAACAGAAGTGGGAGGTGCTGCTCTGAGATGTGCTCCCTGCTCTTCAATGGGAACCTGCAGCTGCAGAGGCCAAGTGTCAGTGCTTAACTAACAAAGACATTATGGATGCATTTACCATAACAGGCAGAAGGCATAAACTGGTAATCAGTGGGTTTCAACTTGCAGATACCTTTGGCAGTAGCAAATTGATTAGTGTCTCTAGGAATGAAATAGAGAGCCAGCTTATGAAAATGTTTAAAATAAGAACAATTCCAAGTCTAATAACCAGGCATGAGTTGATAGGATGTAGTGTCATAGATTGTCACCCAGTTTCTACACATAAGCCTAGAATCCCTTGATTAAAGGGGGAGAAGCTAAATTCATTTGAAGGTAGCGCCTACTACACTGCCACATGTATATATGTGTATATGTACATATATGTATTGTAGGCATTTATTAGCATGACCGTGCTATGAGAAAAGGACATACCCAGATCCCTTGGGAATGATGAGGCACTGGCTTTGAACTAACTCTGACTTCTAGGAATCCTAAATGCCACTTGGTCTACCAGTCATATTGGGGTTTTTGGTGGTCATATAGCAAATGAAGTTAACAGTGGTATGCTGAAGAAAGATATTAGAGATATAATTTTGGAGTTATTAGAATCTACATTAATATTTAGAACCCGGACACAAGATGACATCACCAAAAAGTGGTGCAGAGAGATAAAAGAAGTCCAAGGATTAAGCCATAGGATACTTCAAATTTTAGACATTGATGAGATGAGAAGGAACTAGCAAAAGAGATCGAGAGACAGTAGCCAGAGGTAGAGACATTGATGAGATGAGAAGGAAGTAGCAAAAGAGATCGAGAGACAGTAGCCGGAGGTAGAGTAGGAATCCCAGGTGCGCGTGGTGTGCTGGAAGAGGGGGAAGAGAAGAGAATAAACAACTGCGTCAAATGCTACCGAGCAGGCAAATAGGAAAAGAACCAAGAGATGATGACCAGATTTTAGCAGTGCTGATGACCAAGAGAAAAAGAGTTTCAGAGCAAGGGGTTGATTCCAAAGCCTGATTAGAATGGGTTCGAGGTAAAAACAGAGAGGATACATTGAAAACAGCAAGTGCAGACAACTTTCAAAAGGAGTTTTGCCGTAGAGAAAAAGAGAGAAAGAAATAGGGAAGCAGCTGGAAGAAGTAGTGAGGTCAAGAGAATATTGTCTGGTGGTGGTTGTAAGATAAAGAAATAAGAACACATTTTATGCTGAAGGAAGTGTTCCAATAACAAGGCAGGAATATGATGATGCAGGGAGAGAAAGGAGAATTGTCAGACCAATGCCTTCGGGTAGAAGAAAGGAATGGAATTTACTGCACAAAGGAAGGGGTTAGACTTAGCTTTGAGCACAGATAGTTCACCCACAGTAATAGGAAAGAACATAAAAAATCATTAGTACAGATTCAGGACATATATAGAAATAATCTGCAAATAATATAGTTGGTTTTCATAAAATTAAAAATATTCTTATAAATATATAAAGTTGAAAAAACATTGGCAAAGTTTATCAAGAAAATAAGAGAACACTTTTATAAGCAAAATAAAAAATAAAATAGAAGACATAACTAAAAATGTTGCAGATATTTCAAAGATAATAAAAGACTGTCATGGCCAACTTTATGGCAACATATTTGAAGACAGATTCTAGGGAAATGTAACTTAGTAAAATCGACCAATGAAGAAACAGAAAATTAATGGTCTTATGACTGTTTTTAAAAAATGAATCCGTGGTTTAAAATCTTCCTACAGAATAAACTTGTACTTAATGATGAAGCACTAAAACAATTTCCATTGAGATTACAAATAAAAATAAGAAGAAAATAAGCTATTGCCATTTAGATTCATTAATATTCCCTTTTTGTCTGGTTTCTTTCACTTGTAGTTAATTTCACATCCTAGAAATCTTCTTACTGATGGACCTTCACAAAGTTTCTCATACAGGTCCTGATTTTGCTGCCCCACATTAGAAAGCTGTGGTTTTAATGAACCACATTCTTCTCAAAGAGCCTGTTGCTGAACACCACCTTTCCTTTTCACAGACTTTTGTTTAGCCAAATACAGCATATTGTTACAAAATCACGGCTACAGATGTGGTTTCCTTATGGGCTGTATAGGCTTTGTGTTATTCTATTTCTATAAACTGCAGTCTCGTGCACAAGCTAGCTGATGTTAGCTTTTGATCTCAAGAAAGAGTTGGTGGATAGGTCAGCCTTATTCAAGCTACTACAAGAAAAGCAGCTCAAAGAGCAAGTTGACAAATTATCAGGAGAGACAACACAAGTAACAAAACTTCTAATAGATACATCATCTCCTCTAGTTCAGTCAAACAACTAATGCTGACTCCAGTATTTTCTTTGTATTTGGCATTTTTATCAGCATTTTACATGTATTGGGTCATTTAATCCTTAAATCCCCATGAGTTTGATGCTATTAAATATTTTTATTTTATACAGAGGAAATGGAGGGATGGAGACAGTACAGCCACAGAGAAAATGGCACAACACAAGAGAGCATGGACTCTAGAGACAAATATATAGAAGAATTTCAGCCCTGACATTTTAGTATTGCCCAGTTTGCTTGCTTGTTAAATAGACTTTTGTGAAATAAATACCATAAAATAACAGTACCAGCCCACAAGGTTGTTGTGTGGCTTACATGGATACAATGCATGCAAAGTGTTTAGCAGAGTGACTAATCCAAAGTTAACACATGGTAGCTACAATAATCATTATCATTATTATTATTACCATGACCAAGCTGTTAATACTTTAAACCATTATTACCCTGAGTCAATTACTTGAAAGTAAAATATTTCCAAACATCCTAATCAAAATGAGCTTGCGTCACTTCTAAATATTGGACATTTATGAAGCATGGCAGATTAATAGTAATTGAAATATATTCTGATTTTCCACCAAAAGTGTTCATTTATAACCCATCATTAAATGTTTTTTTGTACAACATTTTAAGACAACTAATTTGCCTTAAAACACATACAGAAAGAAACACGCCTAATATTTTAGTCCAGTGACAAATGTGTTCCCCACCTGAGTATTATCTGACAGTTAATTCAACTTCTTGATCAACAATTCTTGCTTTACTTGTTCAGCTCAGCCAACTCCCATTTCTTTTACTTTTTTCAGCACATAATGTGATAAATGTTTCCACTGCCATGTGCTTCACAGGGTAACTGTGAGGTTGCCAAGGCACACACACATAAAAGTCTCACCAGGAGGAGATGAGGAGGAGGGTAATACAGCAAGGCTGCCACAGCATTCTGGAATTCTTTATGGCTAGAGAAACTTGAAGGCTTGCTATTGAATACAGTTAACCTCATGGTAACTTTTAGTGTAACTGCTTCCTCCGCCATACATCTGATCACAACCAAGGATATAAGGTGGAGACCATCAGCTTGCCACATGCTCTTGCATACCACTTGGCAAAATCAGCCTTGCTATTTGCACCCCTCCTTACCCCCATTCCAGCTCAGGATTAGTACAATGACCTTTTGTAACTGGATGACACAAATTCCTGTCTGGAATCTTATTCTGAATTGTAGTTACAATCATACGACTGTAAGAAAATACTCTGGGCTGTTAACATCAGGCAACTGGAGGGGTAAACTAAGGTAGGAATCCTTGTTCTACAAAGCTGCCCTTGGCTCTTTCTTTATAACAGAACAAACTGGAAACACTGTCTAGCCTCGTGGCGAAATAAAGATGAGCAGATGGCTACTGTTGCTCATAATCATCAAGTCCTTCTCAAATACCAACGTGGAAGATGGCTCTACTAATTTTAGCCTGTTCTTGGTAACAAGAAAGAGTGGGCATGGACCTCAGTCTAGGCCCACTAATCTCTGTTTTTGGTTTATTGCCCCAGTCGTCAGCATTTAGGGTCTATCATCTCACTTGCCTGTCTCTCCCTCAATAATATCTGCTCCGACACACACAAACACCAAGCCCTCGATAACATCCAGCAATACTGTGATGTCTCTTTTGTTGACTCACTCTTCCATTCATCATGAATAGTACGCCCAGCTCCCTACTGTCCTTAAATCTCCAGCCTCCCCCACCTGTCCTCATCTTCCTTCTTTACAGAGAACACTGAAGCTTTTGCAAAGAGCAAATCTGAAAGCTACATGCATCAACACATGTCATATCCTTCCAGAGTGATGAATGGATGATCTCTTTATTTAAAAGGATAACCTATCCATCTGTACCGTGGATCCTCTGACAGTCTTGCCTTTTAAGAACCTGGTCCTGTGGATGCTCAACCACATTAATTCATTTTCATCTTTTTTCTCTCTGTGGCCTCTTAGCCTTCAACGTTTAATCATTCTTAAGTTTCTCTTCTCTTAAAAAGAAAAAAAAAATCTTCAACTTATTTCTCCCACCCGTTACCTCTCTCTGTTTTTATTCACATTCACTATTTCTATTTTCATCCCTTTCTGTGTTTTATTAGCTCCTCGGAATCTTGTCTCCCAGCCTACCACAAATCCCCTAAAACAGTTCTCGCCAAGGTCAACAATGACCTCAATATCACCAAATTTGGTCTAGCTCTGTTTATCTTACTTCTCTATGGTATTCGACATGCTCCTTCCTGCTTGAAATATTCTCTGCTCTTGATTTTAGGACACCCCTATCTCCTGTTTCCTCCAACCATAGATATCTCTACCTCTTTTCAACTTCCCCAACTCATCCTGCCCAACCTCATCAGTAAATGATGGAATTTCCTAAAACTTAGTTCTAGGTTCTCTTCTCATATAAACTTCCCTAGATGATTCCAACTGCTCTGCACATTTTCATTTACCATTAATATGCTAATTAAGCCAAATTAACCTGGCTGCTAGCCTTCTATGAGGTCCATATCTATACAATTAACTACACATTCATCCTTGTTCACACATTTCAGGGGCATCTTAAATCTAACTTGTCCAAAACCCATCTCAATTTCTTCTTCTAAAACTGTTTAATTTGAATGTTCCCTCCTCTAATAGTACTACTATATATCCAACTGTTCACACAGAAACTAGGGAATTATTTTTGACGCCTTCTTCTCCCTTAACTGTCACATCCAATATAGAATCTGATTCTCCTTGATAGAGAGAATCGCTGTTTCTCATTGGTCATGTTGCCTTAAAGAATTTCTGGTCCTAGGAGAGAATTATATTAAAATAACACTTTCAGTTCTCTTTCCATCCCTCCTCTCCCTACCCTCCTCAGAGGAGAAGAAATAAATTGCCTTATTGGTGAGTTTAGGAGAAGGAGCCAGGCCATTCTGTATTTCCCTCTTTGGCTGTTTATGTTGCAACAGTGGGCACATTCTAAAACAAAGAGAAATAAACATAACCAAAAAACGCAACACTTGTATATTGTAAACTACAAAACATTATTGAGAGAAATTAAAGAACTAAATAAACTGAAAGACATCCCATGTTCATGGACCAGAATATTTCATATTATTAAGATTTACCTGTAAATTATCTACAGATTCCCTGCAAAGCTTATTAAAATCCCTGCTGGTTTCGATATAGAAATTGGCATGCTATTACTAAAATTCATATGAAAATGAAGAATAGTCAAAATAATCTTGAGAAAGAAGAACAACATTGGAAGATTCATACTTCCCAATTTCAAAATTATTTAAAAACTATAGTAATCAATACAGGGTGGTACTGGCACATGGAAAGACAAATAAATCAGTGGAATTATTAATTCTAATTAAGAATTCTTGAAGAAAACTTTCTGTTTATAGTCAATTTATTTTCATCAAAGGGACCAACACAATTCAACAGAGGAAAGAATAGTTTTTATGATAAATGGTTCTGGAACAATTTATATCTGCATGCGAAAGAATGAAGTTGAACATCTACCTCATATTATATGTAAAAATGAACTAAAAGTGGATTAGAGATCTAAATGTAATTAATAATTTAAAAATGGATTTAATAAACTATAAAACTCTTAGAAGAAAACAAAGGCATAAACTTCTATGACCTTGGGTTAGCAATGATTTATTACATATTACTCCAAAAGCACAAGCAGCAAAAGAAAAATTGCATAAGTTGGACTTCCTAGCAATCAAAAACTTCCATACTTCGAAGGCCACCATGAAGAAAGTGAAAAAGACAACCCACATAGTGGGAGAAAACATTTGCAAATTATGTATATGTTATCAAGGATTTCTATCTAGGCTATATAAAGACAATCTCTTACAACTCAACAATTAAAAGATAAATGTAAATTTTAAAATGAGCTAAAAATCTGAATATTTCTCCAAAGAAATTATCCAAATAGCCAATAAGCGCATGAAATGATACTCAATATTAGTTATCAGAGAAATGCAGGTTGAAATCACAATGAGATACTATTTCATGCTCACTCAGATGAATACAATAATAATAAAAAAAAAAACAGACAAGTGCTGGTGAGGCCGTAGAGATATTGCAAACCTCATGCATTGCTGGTAGAAATGTAAAATAGTGCAGCCACTTTGGAAAACTATCTGGCAGCTCCTAAAATATTAAATAAAAAGTTACCATATGTTCCAGAAATTTCACTCTTAGTTATGTCTAAGAGAAATGAAACTATGTGCACATGAAAACAGCAGTAATATTCATCATAGCTCAAAGTGAAAACAACCTAAATGCTCATCAACTGATGAATAATCAAAATGTGGTACACCCACACAGTGAAATACTATTCAACAATAAAAAGGAATTAAGGACTAATACATGCTAGAACATGGTTGACCCTCAAAAACATTAGAGTATGTGAAAGAGGCCAGTCACAAAAGACTACCTATTGTATAACTTCGTTTACATTTAATGTCTAGAACAGGCAAATCTATAAAGACATAATTACATCATGTGCAATTATGTTGAAAAACACTGAATTTTTCACTTTAGATAGGTAAATTCTATGGTATGTGTACTACTTTCCTATCTTCAAAGTTAGCAAAGTCACACATCTCTTACCTTTAGTACCCTATCGAATCTTTCTAACCCAATTGGAAAAGGTTTTCTACTTTTAAGAACTCCTGTCATATGACTGAACCCACCTGGATAACCCAGGATACTATCTATATCCATCTCAAGATCCCTCACCTTAATCACATCTGTGAAGTTCCTTTCATCAGGGAAGGTAACATATTCAGAGGTTTCAGGGTTAAGTTATGGACATCTTTGAGCATCTGTTAATTTGCCTATCACACTTTGTAAATTGTTATCTCAATAAATATTTTTTTTAAAAAGTACATGTATTCTGCCTTTCTGCTTCCAGGTGGACCCACACCAGAATCAGAGCCCAAGTTTGGCTTGCGGAGGCAGTTTGGAAGCCCATCTCTCTTTCTCCGTCCCTGTGATGGGGCCTGCACAGATATGAGATACCAATCCAAGGAAAGTGGATCTATGGGCTATAAAACTCCCTTAGTGGGTCATTTCACATTCTAGACTTGGACAGAATGCATTAGGAAAGAATTGGTCACACACCTAAGCTTCCCTTGAATGATGTAATTGTCTCATGGGTCAACTTTCCTCAATTTATTCCAAACTCAGAGGATAGAGAAAGAGAATAAACTGCTGTCCCCAGAAGCTCAAGCATTAATTTTGTCTTCTGGATAATGCTCATAAACATCAATTTTACTCCATCTTTACTGTCACCACCTTACTTTAAGCCTCAATCATGGCTCAACAAGATTATTAAAATGACTGCTTTGCATATTTTCTCTTTTTCTAATCCAATCTCCTAACACGCAGCCAAAGTAACCTTATTAAAATGCAAATCTCACCATGCGATTCTGTTACTTAAGCCTCCACTTTGCTTCTCATTACTGTTGGGATAAAAATTTTCAATGTCCCACATACTTTGGCTTCCAACCCCAGCGACAGCCTCCACTTAAGCCATTCTTCTCTTGATCATAACATCTCAAAGCCCTCGTGTGCTGCTTTTTTTTTTTTTCCCAGGTGATCCCCCTGTCCTCTCGGTCTTCACCTGGATAATTCCATCATAGCCCACAATGTCCAATTAAACTTCCCTTCCCAGAGCTCCCCTCAAAGAAAACTTATCATTATGCACTTTTCTTTAGCATCTTTTTCCTTTGAGGAACTTATCATAACTTTTATTTAATATTAATTAATATTATCCATCACTTTCAGTCCCAACTGGTACATTAACACAACATTACTAGCGTAAGAAAGAAAGTCACAATGGTGTCCCCACTGTCCCATGACTATATGATAACTGAAGAAAAAACACGCTGAGAAACATGGCACAACTCAAAAGATTTGTTCTGATATAATTTTGTACCCTTTGTCAGGTGGTAGAATATGCATAATAGGACTATACACACACCCCCAAAAAATCATAAATAAGTCCATGAAAAATAGCCATACCATAGAAATTAATATTTCAGTGACATTTTATATTTGTTTTTTTCTGCTATTTTCATAATACAATAATAAATAATCCAATTTTTAAATGAGTAGAATCACGGGGTTGGAAGAAACCAGATTATTGCTAATAATTTTAGTATTATTTATGTGGCAGTATATAAAGAAGCAGAGTAGACAGAGAAAAAGTCTTTAAATTTTAAGTCTCGATTATGCCACCTGATAGCTGTGTGACTTGATGTAAATTATTTAACCTCTCTTAGCCTGCATTTCTTCATCTATAAATAAGAACAGATTATAATACCTAACTCAAATGGCTATAAAAAGTAAATTATGATATTTTTGAAGCAACTAGCACAGATTGTTAATGTTAAACACAATAATTCTAGACTCGTAGATTTCATGAAAATTTTATATATAAAATATGTGCACATCACATATAGAATAGATGATACATGTAATACATAAAATATAAAAGTACTATATATTCAAATATACATATACTGTTTTAGGTAAGACCCACAGGATGTGATGTTGCTTGTCAAATATTGTGAAAAAAAAATTTATAGACCATAGTTTCTCAGAAGAAAAGACATTGTAACAACAAAAAGTTGTTAAATCCAAAGTAGATCTTTACATTTAAATTGAATACATTTAGCTTTAGTTATGCATTTCTCTACAGAAAGATGAAATTTGATCTCAGTCTCTCACTCGTTGGTTTATGAGCTGGTTGGTCTTGGAGACCTATGCTGCAGTAGATATTTCATAAATGTAACTTGAACCTAAACCCGTTCTAAGGCTCTGAATAGTCTAAATCAGTCAGGACCAATTCCTGCCTGGGCTCTTTAAGTTCTCAAGAAGAGACTTTCTTGTTGCTCATGGCATATCTAAATATATATATGCCATATAAGATTAACCTTTCATAAATTTTTGAGTAAACTCATGTCTATTGTTTTAATGGCAGAAGAGTATGATTCTTGGTAGGAGTTTTTTAATTTAATAAATATATACATACACTTTTCAGTCGGTTAAGAAAATTCCAGCTAGGATGTACCACTCTACTTAAGTAGGTTTGAAGGACTTTTTAAATATGAGATTAAGACCCTAGGTAGTGAAGGTGCAGAGCCACCTACAGAATATATGAAAGATGACTCAGTACTATTGTGGAATACAGCTTATAAAACTTTTGGAAAGCAAGCTGGCAACCCCGTAGTAAAAGTCTTTAAATATTTACACCTTCCAACTTGCATAATAAACAATCCATAATAAAAATCTTTACATACAAAGATGTTCATCTTATTTTTGATTAAAACTTGAAAAAAGCCTAAAAATTCCAAAGTAAAATTCAACACACACACGCTATACACACATACATGATAGAATATTATAGAACTATGAGTGTTCATAAAGAGTTTTTGGTTATATTACATTATAGGCATTTTCTCATTTACAGTAGTCTTCCCTCATCCATGGAGGATACATTCCAAAACCCCCAGTGAATACCTGAAACTGAAGATATTACCTAACCCTATACTGTTTGTTCCTATACCTGCATACACACCTATGATAAAATTTAATTTGTAAATTAGACTCAGTAAGAGATTAATAACTAATAATAAAATACAATTAAAATACACTACAATAATGGTTACATGAACGTGGTTTCTCTCTCTTCCTCCACTAATTTTTTAAATTTTTATTAAATGTATTGGGGTGATATTGGTTAATAAAATTATATAGGTTTCAAGTGTACAATTCTTTAACACATCACATGTATATTGCATTGTGTTTATCACCCAAAGTCAAATCTCTTTTTCTCACCATATATTTGTCCCCCCACATACCCTTTTCTACTTCCGATAATTTTTTTTAAGTCTAAACATATTCCCAAATCTGTGTATCCATCCCTTACCTCCAGTAAATGATTTGATATCACTCATTTCAGGGGATCCTTTGCTGAAGTCTGCCTATAGGCTCAGTGCTTTCTGGCACGACACGTTCCATCAATTGGAACACATTTCTGTTCATGTCTTCCACCCATAAATTTAATGCCTTTTCCATCTTAACTAAGCACTTATGTACTGTGGCCGTAACTTTTGCAGTTGGAGGTGTGACAGCAAAAATAGCACAAACTTCTTTTTACTTCTTCACAATTTCATGAATAGAAAATTCATTCTTACCGTAGATCTTAGCAACCTCAGCATACAATTTTTTTCTTTCCTAATTAGGTCTAGAACTTTCACCTTTTCCCTTAAAGAAAGCACTTTATAGCTTCTTTGTGGCATATCCAAATTGCTAGTATCACTACACTTGCACTTTGGGGTCATTATTAAGTAAAATAAGAGTCACTTGAACACAAGCACTGTAATACGACGACAATCAATCTGATAACCGAGGTGGCTACTAAGCGACTAATGGTCAGATAGCAGATGGAGCATGGATACAATGAACATAAAGGGATGATTCACATGCAGGATGGAGCGAGACTCACAAGATTTTTATCACACTACTCAGAATGGTGTACAATTTGAAACTCGTGAATTGTTTATTTCTGGAATTTTTCATTTAATATTTTCAGACCAAGGTTGACCATGGGGAACTGAAACTGCAGAAAGTGAAACCGTGGATAAAGGCGTGCTATGTTCTAGGCCAGAAGACAGCGAATTATAACAGCCCATGGACCAAACATTCTGCCCTCTCTCTGTGTATGGCCCGTGGACAAAGAAATAATTTTTATATTTTTTAATTATTAAAAAAATTCAAGATAAAAAATATTTTGTAATATCAAAAAAATACATGAAATATAAATTCCAGTATCTATAAATAAAGTTTTATTGAAACACAGCCAAGGTCATATGGTTCTGCATTGTCTGTGGTTTATTTGGTACTCTACAACTGCAGAGATGAATAGTTGTGAAAAGAAATGATATTGCTCACATCGTTTAAAATATTTATCGTGCGGTTCTTTATGGTAAAAAATTTACCAAATCCTGTTCTGGGAAACAGTGCTATTTGGTGATGATCTAATCCCAAAGGTGGTTCCTCTATGCCATCCCACTGATGTTCATACGGAGTGAAGGTGAAAGGCAGCACATCAAAATGTTAACGGTGGAAAATTACCTTTGAGAGAACATCATATGAGCCGTGACAGACATTCAATATTTTTTAAGTGAACGAATGCATACATGAATACTAATGCATACAGAGGGATTCACAATGAATCAGTTTTTTAATAAAAGTCCTATGTCAGTCTGTCCCTCACCCTTATCTACAGAAAAGTAACCACTTCATGAAGAAGCCAACAATTTGCTTTGGGAGCTTTTGGATTCCTTACTGTGGAAAGATGTCCTGGTTTAAGAATTTCTAGAGTCATGGAATAATGGAGAAAGACTCTTCTCTCACTGATGTCTGGTTTTTGAGAGGGCTTTCTTGACCCTATTGAGTTTGACAGGCCAGCATGACCAGTGAAATTAACCATGCTTTGAGCAGGGGCTATGAAATAAGAACTTCTGGTATATTAACTTGTCTCTAGACTTGTGCCACTAGCCACATGTGGCTTTTTAACTTTATATTCAAATTATTTAAAATTAAATAAGATTAATATTTTAATTCCTCAGTCACACTAGCCACAGTTTAAGTACTCAATAACCACACTCGGTTAAAGGCTTCTGTTTTGGATGGCTCAGAGTAGATAATTTCCATCATCATAGAAAGTTCTATTGAACAGTGCTGCTCCAGACAGTAGGACAATTCTTTTATGCAATTGATGATATTGCATGGGATTGAGCGTTTTTGCCCTACATCATCTGTGTAATTTATTAAGCTAAGCTTCTGGTCCCAGTATTTCTATGGCAACATATCTCTAAATTTAGAAATCACTGAGACTGAAGATTTGCCATCCAAAAGTCTGTTTTCTAAATTTCGAGACTCTATGTGTATCTCTCTTACCTATGCTTGCGATCCAAAACTTAGAAGTGGCTCCTCATCTCACATGAGAAACTCGAAGGCTGGTTTTTCACAGAATGTAATTCTTATTATGCAATTTTGCTATATCAAGGTCTGTGGGTGTACATTAGCAATCATTTGTTTCTCTATGATGTGTTTAAAGCCTTGTGGGCTATAAATCAAGTAATTATGAATGTTTTCTGGCTCGCAGCTTTACCTATACCACTGTTCTCTACACCCAGGGCCTTCTGACCAAGCCTCTGAGAGTACTTCACATCTCTGTACTCATTAGAACATCTCATTCTCCTAGATGGGTGACAGGGGTTAAATCTGCTCACAGATGGAGAGACCAAAGGAAAGAAAATTACAAGGTCACTGTGTGATACTGACCATTTTAAGAACTGAATCCACGAAATCAGTAGTAACTGACCCAGTGCTCACAGTGATGATTTGACCTTTGAAGAACATTCCTTACCCGAAATTCCTTTACAGGCTTTTTTGTTTGTTTGTTTGTTTTCTGGATCTGTTTTATGCATCTGTGGAAAAGGGCAACTCCTTTCCTTTCTTTTTTTTTTTCTTCTTTTACCAATTATAAAAGTAGTTAAGGTTCATTTTTAAAATTTTAGCAAGTATAAAGGAGAAAAAAAATCCAGAAACCAATTGCTAGTTAATTCCTTTTTTTTTTTTTTCATTCAAGAAATATTTAGAAATGCAGCTTTCCACTTTACCTCTTGGTGCTTACTTTTCTCCCTTTCTATAAATCTGAGAGATAACAGAATGGCAGAAAGAGCACAATCCTTGGCATCAGACCAACCTGTGTGCAAATCCTGACCCTGACACTATGTGAAGTTGGGTAAGTCATTTGAACTCTTCGAGTTCCATTTCCTTACGTGTAAAATCAGTGTATTTATAGTAGCTCTGCAGGTTTTCTAGCAACAAACTACAGAAATGATCCCTGAAAGTATAGCCTTTCTGCAGGTTTTCTAAGGATTCAAGTAATCTCTGCTATTTGGGGCACTATCTAGGTTATTTGGGAAACGAGCCCATGAGTTCCACCCAAGTCTTTGCTCTGCACCAACCTGGAGCAACACAAATGAGCAGAATTTTTTTTTTTTTTAAATCATTAAAAGAAGTTTGGAACAGGGAATCAGGCAATGTGAACCCCTGGGGTAGTATCCAAGTTTTTCCAAGATTCAGGGAGGGAAGACAGATTTTTTTCTTTTTCTTGGGCCAGGCTTGCAAATCCCTAAGTATGCTACCAACTACAAAACATTCCATGTTAATACACCATTCAGAGCAATGATTGTTAGGTTCTCAAGTAAAGTTGTAGACTCAACACAGAAGAGGATGTATGCAAGGCAAGTAGGGCTGTGTAATCTTAAATTACAGTTAGTTAAATGGGAGCCTTTGAGAAATGATTAGGTTTATCCATAGTATTTAGAGGTCTCTCTTGCCAACTCACATACTGCTGCCACAATAGGGATGAAGGAATCATGGAACCTTCTATACAGCTTTGCCAATTCTCTTTTTTTCCAAGCTGATTATTCAGTTTGGAAATTAACCCAGATTCCTTGTTTCTCTTTCTGCTTACTTTCCTCCACTGTTTTCTGATCAATTCGCTTATTAGAAGCTCTGCCAGAGGGTAGAAAGGAACATGTTCAGGAAGCATTGAGTCAATGTTTCATTGTTTTTGGTAACACAGATAAAAGTTATTTGGAAGACTATACTCTAAGACTGTCCTTTGCTCCTGATTATGCAAATGACAGATCAATCAAAGCCCCGGTAGAATTCTCTTGTTTTCTACAGCAACATGCCATTCTTTAGAACTGGACATTCAAGAGCTACCATCTCCTTTTTCCCTCATTACCATGGACAAATTAAAATCTGAGTATACCCAAACTCTCCCAGAGGCTGTATATTTATTTTTAGCTCCACACATTGATCCAAAATTAGTTTAGAAAAAAAAAAGAGTGAATATTATCTTTGAACTAATGAGAACAAGTTATAACATATTGAATAACTTAGAGGGTTTCCATTGTATAGTAAAGTCAGTAATTGATATAGCTTACTTTCCTGCCTTACGACCTGATTTTATGAAAAGTACAGTTGTTTGGGAAAATTTTTAAGAACGTTGTTTTCTAACCACCTCACCACTATGTAATATTTATTATTACTGCAGAGATATTTTTTTTCCCTTAGGCCCAGCTAGAGATCATTTTATGCCCTAACACACATCACAGTATGCCCTGGAGTGTATCTTGGGAATCAGAAGTGAATCTTTAAATCACCTAATTTTACATTTCACTAACTATGGTTTGGTCAATATCTGTGCAGAACACACACTGAGGCAGAGGTTAAAAAACACAAAGACAAAACCTCAAACTCAGTGGAATAAATAATTGACTTCAGGTAGAAAGAGTCTGTAATTTTTGTTGACTTTGTCTTTCAAAATATCCCTTTCAAAAAAAATTAGCACCTCAACATTCACAAAACGACACCTTCTTCTAACCAAAGTATTTTTAAAAATAGTCACTGTCTTTATTACATGTGAGTGGTCAAATAGACGAGATATGCCTGTGAAATCTGCTTCTAAATGATTTATCACTTCTGATCTTTATTTGTTCAATTTGAATATTGCTTTTCATATTATCTGTGAGCCCTAGGAAGCTAAAAATGAGATCCAGTTACCAAGATCTAGGTAAGCTATTTATTTGGAATTTTATTTTAAATGCTCAGGTATGCAGATCCAACTATGGCCATAAACCTACCTTTATTTTATTCTTAAAATTATAAAAAATGTATGTAGACTTTGGCAAACAACAAAATTTGCCATGGGACCTTCATCGGTTTAATTAGGCTCAGTTTTTTGTCCTGAAAAGTAGATTTAGAAATACTTACTTCATAGGATAGTTGCAATCTAACACAGGTCTCAGTGTAAACTTCTGAGAATTTTGCCTGTCATGGAAGAGGCATTTAAATAGTCTCTTTATAAGCAAACTGGAAAAGTTAATTGAATACCTTCTTATTGTGTTATAGGCAAGATGGCTTCATTTGGAAAAAGAAATGCCTCTAGGATATATTGGTTTTTATGAAGTGTCTAAAGAAGCAGGGATTTTTTTTTTTTTTTTTTTTTTGCTTTAGCTTTGATTTAGCTGTGTTTGAGGTCCTCCTGCACACCACACATTAAGCTAGGCATTGGTATTTATTCCCTTCTGCACTACAGCAGCTGAGGTTGACTCTCTATTATCCATTTCATCCCCAAATCATTGGCCTAAGTAAACACTGATATTCCATAGCTTCCGTCAGTGATGGGTTTGGGAGAAACTAATTTTGGTCAAAGAGGTATGGGGAAAATTTGGAAGAGAGGACACTTGCTAAGAGACTGCCACCTGATGTAATAATTTCTCTTTTACCTCTGGACTGGGTCATTTTAGGTGTTATAGTAGCTATCTGTGACTAGCATGAAGATAAAATCCAGGGATGGCAGAGGGCACTCTTTGATGATACTCCTTGAGTTGCTAAAATAACAAACTCTGAAGTCCACTCTACTGCTAGATTTCTTATATGTGAAATAAAACATGTCCTTGTGTAAGTCAGTCTGGATCACTTGAATTTAAGAAGTCAAAACACCATTCGAACTAAAATTGTTCCCTTGATTCTACTAGTTCCTTTTCCCTCATAGTTCTATGGTCAACACAGTAGCCAGAGTGATCTTTTAAACTACTGTCTTCTCGTTTCCTGGCAAAAAACCATCTGGTGGCCTCCAATAACCCCAAGGATAAAATCTGAAATCAGTACCAAGGTGTACAGCCTTCCAGAAGCACTTCTACAGTGGCCTCCAGGAGAAAGGACAACAGCATCCAATGCCATGTGACCCTTTTCCACTTCTCCAGTGTCATCTCCTATTCACCTTCCCCAGTCTAGCTCTGCTACACTCACTGTAGCCTTCTTTCTGTTCCTCGAATAGCTCATTCCCACCTCGTGCCCTTCTCTCTTTTTCTTCCCTCTGTCTGGAGTGCTCTTCTTCTATTCTTATTTTATTGTGTTCTCAGCTCAAAGTCACCTTTTCAGATAGACCTTAATCATCTTATTCTTTAAAAAAAAAAAAAAAACAGCTTGCCTACTTACCTAAACTCAACTCTCTACTTCCTTATATTATATTATTTCCTCCATTACATATGTCACTATCTAAAATTATATTATTTATTTGTTTACTGGGTTTGTCTATCTTCTATACTAATATGAAAACTTCATGAGACCAGAGAGGCCTGTCTGTCTTGTTTTCCCTCACATCTCTGAGGCCTTGCACTGTGCATAGCATATAATTCCTATCAAATAAATGAAAGGCAGAACTATTATAGGGATAGAAGTAACTCAGCCTGAGATAAATAGACAAAGCAGAATGAACAATCAAAGGCAATAGAAAAACAATGTTCAAAAGAAATCTAGATAGAGTAATTAAAATGGAAAAAGTACAAATAGAAACATATAATGTAAAACGAATGGCTAGAAATACCAATGGCTAAGGGTCTGGTTCTGAGAAAAAAATAATAAATGGATGTTACTTATGTACAACAGCAAATCTAAATACAAAAAGAAAGACATGGAACCTGGGTCCCAAGAGGAGGTAACCTCACCTGCCCAGGATATTAGAAGGACCTGAGATCTAAGTTAAAGTGCTCCAAAGATGTAAATTTAGTTATAATTGGTCAAAAAGTTTAGAATTGCACATTTTCTCCCTTCTTTCTGAGAAAAGAATGTGAACAATTAGAAAGAGATAAGAACTCTGTCTCTAGGAAACTGCTAAAAATTTAGAAGAGTATGAAAAAATAGGAGGGGCACAACCTTTAAAAAGTATATTTTTAAATAGTATTATGATGACATGCTCTTTGAAATAAATTATCAGAAAAAGGGTTTTGAATTGGGAAAATGAACAGAACATAAAAAGAAAGAGACACCATCTGAAATGTAAAGTGGTTATCTTCTCTGTTGACACAACAGTATAGCTAAAGTTAAGTCTTCCAAAGCTTAGAAATTAGACAGTTACACGATGGTAGGGGTGCGGGGAGGGCAGTGTCAGCTATAACAGGAAGTACTTAAAACATGCTTGAAGGGAAGAACAAGATGTGAGAACTTTGTAATATATATTAAAAATACATACGAAAAAGGTGTCGATGCAGAGGTAAACTCAAAAACTATAAAACACTAAGAGATCCCCATACATAAGTGATTGGAAAGAGAGAAGAAAAAAGGTGAAATTCTAATGGACTTCAAGCAATTTGGAAAACTAACGTCGATTTAAAGAAATTGATGATGGTCTTTCAGAACAGTTAGCCCCAACCAGAGCTCCTGATCTATAACTCTGTTTTTGCACAAAAGTTCACCATTAAGCCAAGGACAGCAGCGTGATCATAAACAGATCAAGGAAAAAGTATGTGAGAACAAACAAAGCAAATGAAAACCTTTAAAAAAAAAGGGGGGGGGTGCTTACCTGACAGAAATGAGAAGAGAGGAAAAACATAAAGCCATCTGTGCTGACCAGATCTCCTTAACTCAATCACCAGGAGAAGTCTCCCAGGATTGGAGACTGAATTGTAAGAGGAGGATAGGAAGGCACAGCCATGGACTGTGTGGTCCTGAAAATTCTGATCTTTTTCTGCTACGTAAGACACATGAGGTTATTTTGACTAAAATAATAATAACGGCTAACATTTTTTAGTACTTACTGACATTGTTCTAAGCATTTTATATGTAGACTCTTATCTCTCAGAACACTACAAAGTAGGTTCTTTTTTTCCCCCCAGTTTATGAGAGGGAAAAGTATCTTAGCTCTGATTTCACAGAGTCTGGGAAAGAGTAGACCCTGAAATATCTATTGAACAAATAAATTAAGGAATGAGTGAAAAGGATTCAGAAGGAAGTAAAAAAAGAAAGAAGAGATAGTGATAAGATAGAAAAGGAAACGGGAAGAAAAGAGATGATCCCGGAACAAAGATCAAACAAAATTAAGATAAACCAAAAGACCCCAAACAGAAGATGAGGATGAAAGTCTGAGGATCTCAATAGGACCCTTTAGAAAAACAACAAAATCACAACAGGCATAATTGCAAAACATACACCAGAAATCTCAAGTGGCTGTAACAATGTCTAACATGCCAGACAGGATGCGAAACACATAAGTCTAACCATTTGGGGATATGCTACATTTACCTTGGGTATGGTTTAGACAAAGAAGAGGAGTAATTCACCTTACTAGAGAAGATGTTCAGAATTCTTTCTTTCAAGGTAAATAAAATACATAAGAAAACAAGAAAGAGTGAGAGCAAGAACAGGGAGGAAGGGATAAAGGGAGGAAGAAAAACTAACTTTATTATATTTACGTTGACTATTGACTACTGAGACCTGGATATAGTCCACAATATACAGTTCTGCTCTGAAGGGATGGCCAAAAATAAAGGTAAAACTAAGCACACCGAAGCATGCTTTTCTCTACTATAGATATTTATATGAAAATTAACAAGAAACATAGCCTATTCCATGTATGTTTGTTCTGGAAGAAAGGATCACCATTCTTATCAGGATTTTAATATAATGAAGCAACTCTCCATTTCAAGATCTGGGGAGACTAAAATGCAGGGATATCCCCCAGGAGAATACAAAGAGATGGTGAACGGGATGACATAAGCTTCCAAACCGAGCTAACAGTATACAGGAGAATAGCAAGGGAGAGACTAGAGGATTACATCTCTGAGAACTTGGTAATGTATTTAAAAGACAGTTTTTAAGGCCATAATCAAAGAAAATATTTATAATAGCACAAAGGCTGTAAGATACACCCAGAAGGTTGTCAATCACCACAGTGATGTTTACCTCTCCATGCCTAGGCTTGACCCAACTAAAAGTAGAACTAGACTGATCGTCTGACATGGGATACTGAAAAAGAACATCTCACATTCAAGATATCTATTGCCTAGTACCATTTCTATGACCAACTAGTTGTGACCTTGGGCTACTTATATAACCTCTCTAGGATTCCGTTTTCTCATCTGTAGGAGGCAGGAATTAATTTTGAAGATCAGAGAGATTGCTTTCAATTCAGAAAGCAATTCTATAGGGGACTCTATTAAGAACTGGAATAGTAACTACTGTGAGGAAAAACATGAAACAGCAAACAGGACAAGTTCCAATGAAAAAGTCAATTGCTTCAAAGAAGGACAATTTCAATATAAAAATCTCTGTTAATGGTAGTCCTTTGCAAAAGTGGCTTGTGACATTCAGAAATATTTAAACTATTATGAGATAAATATTATGGCCATAATTTCTAGTGCCTATGAATTTTAACGTTTTTTTTCCTTCCAATTTTAAGAATTATCCTCCAACCCTTGGAATAGTTTTTCCTCAACCTTAGGTTATAACAATGGTATATTGTCTTAGGATCGAATTTCTTCTTACAACAATAATATTTACCTGTTCCCACACAGATTATGATGTTGATCTTGAGTTATAGGTAGAGATATGAGATGGAGCCCTTCAGCTCCAATCAATTGCATGGTTGAAGAGCAACACGATTAAGATGAATATGCTCCTGGATGGACATTGTTTTTGTTTTTGTTTTCCCAGCATCCCCTCATAGGAGAATCATTTATCCCTCACGACATGAGCTCTGGAATGGCTGGACCCTGCTCCCTTTGCTTCAGATAGATATTTTTTCTCCTGGGAATTTGAACTTTGATCAGAAACACATAGTCACATAAGCCAATTATAAAGGAATAATCCAATAGAGGTGCCTTGGAAGGAATATATATATATATATTGCTTCTCTAGTTTTTCCAGTTCTTCCTTGATTCTGTGAGCTACTCTGTACCTAAGCTAACCCGAGTCAGTTTCAGTTGCTTACAACCAAAGATTCCTGATCCCAAAATACAACAGCGCGAGTCTTCCTAGTCAAGTTTATTGAAGGGAAACGTCAGGATAACACATTCCTTAATCTTTTGCTAAAAGAAAGAAAAGTGTAGCTCAGCTCTAGAATAACAGAAACGACCTGACTTATTTTACTAATGACAAAACTGAATTCCGAAGAGAAGAGGCTGATCTGAGATCATACAATTATAATTAATGGACCTGGATTCAAAACACCTGATGCTTATATGTAACACTTTTTTCCAAACACCAACAGTTTTAATCAATAATCCACAAATAAGTAATTATCTCATAATAGAATGCAGGCTCTATTTCTAAAAGAAAAAAAAAAGATAACTAAAAGTGATCATCTTGTTTTTAAATGTTTTAATAGGAAATATATTCACACAGCTCAAAAAATACATTAAAAGATATGCAGTGAGAGGTCTTTCTCTTACCCCTGCTTCACGACCCTTCTCCATACTCAGGTAACCACATTTATTCACGTCTTACGTTTGCAAACACAAAAATATTTTTTTCATTTCTTACACAAAAGGCAGCACAATCTACCAATTTTTGTGCATCTTGCTTTTTTTAATCAGCAAGATATAGATTTTTCAGATCACTACATTTTTATTTTCACGGATGTATAATAATCCATTCTATGACAACACCATAATTTATTTACCCTCCCTCCGACTGACATTTAGGTTGTTTCCAATCTTTTGATGTTCAAATAATGTCTTTGTAAGTAATATCAGTTGGTAGCTAAGCCATATTTTGGGGGAATAAGTTTCCAGAAAGGTGTTTGTTGGGTTAAAGGGGATGTGTGCATTTGAAAATGTGATACATATTGAAAAGTTGCCCTTCATAGGAGTTCATGTAGGTTTGTATGATACACTCAGGAATCATAATACCTGTTTCCCTACCGTTTCTCTAACAGTGCATTACCAAAGAATCATTGTCCATTTCAGCTATTTGAGGAAAAATAAATCAAAATAGTTAATTTTTTTAAGTACTGAAAGAATATTTTATATCAGTTCACCTGTAGGTTTTCTTCTACCTTGAACATGCAACAAAAAGTATAACAGACCGCTCTAATTTGTGGTTTTAGAGTCACACACTCAAAGTTTTCCTCTGAAATTATTTTTGTCACATAAGAATCCTTTCTTTCCCACTGCCAAGAATCCAGGTTCCAAATGATTTTAATAACAACTCCACCTACCTGGAAACCAGATTTCTGGTGACTCTGACCATCCAACTTGAAAGTGGCACAGGCTTCCAGTAAACAGCTGTTCCAAAACTGGGCTACTTTAATCTTTGCAGATACATCCTCAGGGCAAAGTGAGGACCTGGGATTCTGGGTAAAAATGATTTGGTTCACTTTGCGAGCTCACTTGTCTGATTTTCCAATTAGAGGCAATCCAAATCTCCTCCTACTTCTCCGAAAATTCACCAGTAGCACCAGTAACCAGAGGGATCTTGTTAAAGCCTGCTACAGATCAGCTGTGTGATCTTAAGCAACTCTCCAGCCTCTTTTTCCTTCTGCTTTCTGATACAGAAAATGAGGGGATTGAACAATTTTGTTGTAAAATTCTCTTTCACAGACCCTTTCTCAGCCTCGACCCATCCTTCCACTATTCGAATGTCATAGTCTCTACATTCTAATCTCAACTCTTCTCCCTACATTCTTTCTCTCTGAGCGTTCACACCTCCTTACAGCTTTGACTATCAGCTCCAGGCAAATGAAAGTCAATATTATAGATCTTATCTCTCTGTTGGCAGATTGCATAGAGTCAAGAGTGCTGAGAGAAACTCTGCAGCCACTCTACCACCTCTTAACCATACAATAACCAAGTAAGAAGAGACCCACTCTTAATAATTAGAGGATGCCTGTAGAAAGGGGAGGCTAGTGTTCTTATTCCCTGTTTAGATGGTTGCCTTGGTAGCTGACTTATTGGTCTATATTATGCTTTCTTAAATAAAAGAATTGGTGAGAGGTGAAAGTAGGTGGCAGAGGAGCTCCTGGAAACCTACTTTACAGTGTGGCAAGGATGCCAAGTTTCTCCTGGGGCATCTAACTTGGCTGGAGCTATTCTTGGAGGTATTTACCTCAGGTAGAGCCTTTCTTGCTGATATCCCAGGCAAGGGGGACCAGGATCAAGAAGCTATACTATGTAACATTGGGGGTGGGAGCTGAGTGGGGAAGGTATAACCAGTGTGGGAACTCCTAAAATAGGTCTAATATGGTATGGAGAATCCTACTCCTAGGCTATTTTCAAAGAACTTATACATGTGACATACTATAGAATCAGCATTTGGAGGCCCATTATACAAATAGCATAGCAGGCCAGTTTGTATTGTCCAGAGAAGCAAAGACAACCTACAGAAAGAGAAGTACAACCTGGACAATTGAATCAAGAACCATCTGCCATTCCTCTATTCTTTTCCCTAACCATCCCTCTACAGCAGAGTTCATAGGTCTTGACAAGAGAATAAAACCATATCATGGCCCCAATTCCCACCCCACATATACCCACAAAAGGCACACATTGCTTGGTACAGGAGTGGGAGAGAAATAAGCGAAAACCACCACTCTTTCTCTTCTGTCCCTTTGAGCTCAGAATCAAGATTTTGATCAAGAAGGGAAAGATTTGAGGTAGAGTTGAGATTGGACTTTTAAATTGGACAGTCTTTTAACACCTAAAAGCGACTGGGAAGTTATAAATCTAGCTAAGAAGTGGTAAAGGTATTTGCTACCAGGAAAGAAAGGAGGAGTGAAGATAGGACAGCTGGGGAAAGTGTTTACACAAAAATAATCCCTGTCTCATGTTTGAGCTGACCTAGTGGAAACTGTTCAATAAGTTGCAGTTGTCAAATCAGGCTTTTCCACTTGCAGCTGTTGACCTTTGGCAAGTTACTTAACTTTTGCCTTATCTACGAAATCGATTCATGAGATAGACATCTAAAACATTAGAATAATCTCTGAACACATAATTGTTCAATTCGTACTAGCTATCATGTGACTAACTTACATGTGTCATATTCATCTTAAAATCAATGTACCTAAGGATAAGTAGTGATGACATTATTGTGGAACATGAATTCAAATGTATTTAAAGGTACGGAGTGTGAAAAAGAGAAGATCAAAAAAGTAAAGAACTTGAGAGTATATGACTTACCTTATGCATTCAAATCCAAATTTTAAAAACAATCTATACTGACCAAACAAAACTCTTCTGCAGATAAATTCTGCCCTGGAGATCACAATCTTGAAAATAATTTTGCAATCTCATTCAGTTTTAACATTCTATGGTTACTAAACTAGTCTGTTTTGACTTCCTCATTTTAGCCAATGGTGCCAGCATTCAACCTGGACTAGACGACATAGCTTTGATGCCTTTTCCTTATTGCCTCTTTATCCTGTCAGTCATCACGTACCATTCATGCTCCTGTTCAACAAATTGTTAGCCTCTTCTCCAACATAACTTCTGAATACTCCTTGTCTTTGCCTACTTCCGCTCCTGTATTAGTGAGCTATTGCTGCATACGTAGGATCTTACAACAATAGTGTGTATTTTTCTTGCTCACTGTTTTGAGTGTTAGCAAGGGAAGATTTGCTTCATTCTGTAATTGGTCGGGTTCGAAGCTTTGGGTCAGAAACAAATTGACATCATACATTTTTCACCCTCTTTGGACCAGTGGCTATTTAGGGGCAAGTTTTTTGTTTTTTGTTTGTTTGTTTGTTTGTTTGTTTTTAATGTTTTTAAATTAAATTTGTTGGGGTGACATTGTTTAATAACATTATATAAATTTTGGGTGTACGACCTTATAATACAACATCTGTATACTTTATCCTGTACTCACCACCCAATGCCTAGTCTCCTTCCCTCACCATGCATTTGGGGACAAGTTTTTTTTATGGTAAATGGCAAAAGCACAAGGGAGTGAAAAGAAAATCACAATGTCTCTTGAGGTCTTAGCCTAAAACTGACACTCTGTGACTTCTGCCCACATTCCATTGGCCAAAGCAAACCACACAGCCAACCCCAACATCAATGAGGCTGAAAAATATACTCCATTCACTCTAGTGGAAGGTATTGCAAAATCATATGGCAAAGGGGATAGAATTATATGGCAAAATCATATAATTCTAACAAAAAGAGGGCATGGATAATTGTGAACAATGAATGAATGAATAAATGAGAGCCCATTCTTGGTCATAATTCTTCAGGTCTCTCTCACTCCCAGATTATCCTTAACTTCTCCCCTCCCCTATGCCAAGACACCACAAGGACAGAGACATGTGGAACAGACCTGGACCCAACCACAGCCTGGAGCCAACGCCAGCTCAGGTGACCTGCATCCTGACACAGAGCCACTCAGCTAAGCCAGCCTAAATCAGCAGACCTACAAGTGTAAAAATAAATGTTTGCTGTTATAAGACACCGAGTTTTAGGGTGGTTTATTAGGCAGCATTCACACAGTGCTTGCTGATTAATATAATGCATTTTCTCATATTTTTTTCTATATCCTTGACATGACTTCCACATTTTTTCAATCTCCTTAAATCCTTATTTAAGAAGATATTTTAGATTGACTCAAATCTTCTTTCTGTACCTGTATCTTCATCTCATCTCCAAAAGTATCCTTAGAGGCTCTGCTACTTATTTTAAAAACAGTTGCTCTGTGTATTTTTGAGAACTTTTTAGGCATTCATCTTTCATCAAAGATTTTTGAACACCTACTATGTGAATAATGACAGAAGCTGGGGGTACAATGGGGAAACGGGATCCATCTTCAAGGACTTTATAGTCTAATAGGAACAAAACAGTTAACAATTAAACAATTAAAACAATTAAAAAGGACTATAAATGTTCTAATTTTCAAAATAACAGTCTTAGAAGCTTAATTAAATTTTAAGCTAGGGCAAAGAGTTAAGGGCAAAGATTGTTTTATTCTTTCTTGATCCCCTATGATACCAAACAAGAGCTTTTCTAGAGTAAGTATTCAATAAACAGTTGATTGCTTTGTTGTTAAATGGCCACTGCATTGCAACTGCTTTTGTGTTATGTCTAACAACTGAGTCTTTAGTTCATTGTTCCCAATGAAACATTTGCTGATTGGCTATCATGTGCCAGGCATTGTGCAAGACCCAGGTGGCCCTGGCTGTCAAGGCATAGTCTGTGTGAGATAGGCTTGTAAACACATTATTATGATAGCCCTTAAGAGCACTACTGGAGCAAAGAAGGGTGACCAACTTCATTGGAGGAAGTAACTTTATAATTATAATTTCATCTTGAAAGGATAGAAGTTTTTCAGGCAGAAGGAAACAGGAAAGGCTACTCTAGGTCACAAGAACATCATGTACAAAAGTACAGAGGCATGAAAAAGCAGTTGGGTTTGGAGATTAGCAAAGCATTAAGTTTGGATAGAATTTAGGTTGGGTGGAAGCTGAGTGATGAGAGATGAAGCCACAGCTGAACTGAGAAGAACGTTGTATGCCAAAGTAGTGAACTGAGATATTATTCTATAGAGATCAAAGAACAAATAGAACATTTTGAGAATGGAAGAATTGTGGCTGGATGCTTTTATTTATTTTGGGGTGACCACCTCATAACAATGTGGAGACTTGAATAAATAAGGAGAACTTGAGTATAGAAAGACAAGTTAGGAAACAGTTCCAGGCCCAAAATGATAAAGTCCTAACTAGGCGAGAGGGTGAATTGGAAAGATGATTTTGTAATATTGTTGACAGGATACACTGTCAGTAGATGAGAAATATAGAGGAGTAGGAGGTAAACGAAGTCTGCACTGTGTCTAAGTTGGGAACCCATGGGAATAGTGATTTTAGAGGTTATGAGTAGAAAGTTAATTCTTTAGTAATATAAAAAAAAAGGCATGCCTGTGTACACTACTTGTGTTATATAAAATTAGAAACTACTTTCATATCTTCTCATTAAAACAAAGCCAAGTACAAAGATAAATCTTTGTGCATCGTGTAGGTGACTGGCACAATTTTTACCCCAAAGAGGTGGTACACAGACTGAGAAAACTTGAGAACCACTATTTTAAATAACCCAAGTACTACTAGCATTGATTCATTTTTCATTCAAATGTCTTTAATGATTCATTTATTCCTGCTTGAATAAGTGTGCTTTACTTTGTATATCGTGGCTGTGGCAGATACTGCTAGATGTTCTCCAGTATCTCTTCCCACTTTCTTTTAGTAATTGAGCCCATCCCTCCATTCTCCAGCCCTCCTCCTCCACCCAGTAGGAACATGGCCTCGCAGCTACAGACTACATTTCCCAGCATTCCTTGAAGCTAAATAAGTTCATGTGCTAAAGTTCAAGACAGTAGGGGACAAGTGAAATTGATATCATTTCTGGGTCATCTCCTTAAAAGACAGTTTTGCTGGACTCTCTCTTATACCCTCTTCTATGGCCTGTAGCACAGAAATGATAGAAACGCAGCTTTGGTAATGCTGAGCATGGCATCAGGGAATAACAACGCAGCAGGAAGAAACCTGTGCCCTTTAATGACCCAGAGGAGTCGATCTACTGTGCCACCTGACCAGCAGGAATGTAACGTGAGAAGTATATTTCTATCTATGTAAGCCACTATATTTGTTTTTTTGTTTTGTTTTGTTATTGTCATCATCATACCTTAAACTCCACCCCATGGAATGCCAGGTTTTACCTTGTTTTTCAAGAAAAAAGAACTGTTTCAATTGTGAAAATTGCCTTTAGGACCTTATGGGACAAACAGATTTTTAATTATAAAAGTCTCATGTGTCAGGCTGAACTTTCTGAATACTCATTATCACATGAAGGTTATTACTAAGGGCTTTTCCATTGCTCCTGATTTAGTCACAACATTTAGAGTTTTAATAGAGAATACTTAATAGTCACCTTGGTTGGTTTTGATTATGATTATACTGTTGTTTGTAATGAAGTAGGAGTTTTCCACTTATTTTACTAACTGCCAGTGAGTGCTGGCTGAGTACGCTAAAGACCTTTCAGTTTGACCTATCTCTGTTATTAGATTTAACCATAAATTAAATTTTTTAAAAAACAAGGATCTGAAAAGAGAATGTCTAAAAACGTGGTTTGCCAAGTTTTAACCTTGAAATAATAGTGTCAATTTGTATACTGTAATTACTGACTTCCATTAACAAAATTTTTTTTTGACTAAAGGGCAGTATTGAAAACATAATTTTATTATATTGCCATTCTTTTGGCAATTGGGGTAAAATATGATTCAAGATCCTAGTTTTGCACGTCTCAGTAATAGTGTGTCTTGCAGCCATCAGTATTTTTATTACTAGTGTAATGAATAGCTATGAGACGGTTTCATGGTCAAAAAAAGTCAATCAAAAATATAAGTAACATAAAAGAATTAGGGCCTAGGCTGATGGTGGGATATAGCATAATATAGGCAGAACATATAAAAGTTATCTTGCATGGCCACTTATACAATTTAACTCAATTGCACATGGACCGTCTCCTATCAGTTGACTTGGAAAATAAATGCACTGCTGATCTTTCAATCACTATCAATAATTCCTAGTTTTAGAGAAGCTAAATCAGCTTCTTCCTCTCTCCTTCCCAGTAACCAGTGGCAGCTGTTATAGTGGAAAGAACTCTTGGCTATGAATCAGGAAACTTCATTGCTAGCTCTGGCTTTCCACTTACGAAGTGTGAATTTGGGCAGGTCATCTAACCTCTGTACAGGGTGATTATGAAGTTCAGAATAAGATCATCTATGAGAAGTATTTTGGAAAATAAAAAGCTTGATACAGATATATAACAGTATGTATGTGTGTGTATGTGGTACATAAGAAAAACTAACGTTAAAAATATAAAGCCACCTAATACATGTATTTGTTCATATGTACATAAGAACACATGCACACACACAATTTGCTAAATTAAAATTTTTACTATTTAGGGTTTATGTCCTGGCTGCTTCTAAAATGAATCAAGGCAGTTAGAGGTCAACACACAATGCAAAGGTGCAATCAGAAGCTTTAAAACAAAACGAAGTCAGTGGAGTTGACATTTAAGTATTTTTAGTGGAGCCCTCCTGCTAGTCATTGATGGCTGAAAGCAAAACAGATAAGGAGATTGTGCAGTAATAATAATGTATTCCTAATATGTTATTGAACACTCCCCTCCAAATAGAAGTGAGAATCTTGACAATGACCTGCATCTAATCATAGGGTTTCACCCATATTCCACTCCTCCACCTGCCCCTCCCTGGGTGATAACATTAACAGGGCAGATCAGCCAGAGTTTTCAGGAGTATCATCTGAGAGATGTCAGGTTCCCACAGTGGGAGACAAGGCACACATTAGGCTTGCACCCTAAAGTCAGCAGGATTGTTATTGTAACATCTTTTGAACTTTTTTCTTAGTGATCACTTTTAATCATGAGATTAAGGAACAAGACAACAATCATGAGAATAACTAATCAATCTTTCTTTTACCTAGGCCTATACCACTTAATTGTTAATGAGACTTCAATAATCTTCTCTCCTAAAATAATTTTAAGTGAGCTACATTTCTTTATATATACATGTAAATAACTTAAAAATTAATTTTATTGTGAGGCGGAGGGTAATGCAAACAGCTTTGATCATCTGCGCAGACAATACCATTGTGTTTTAAAACCATCCATCGATTCTCTTTGATCCTTATTTTAAAACAACGGAAGTAAATCATTGCATTTTATGGCCCTGGGTCCTCAACATGAACCAATATTAGACTGTATTTTTATTGCACAAATTTGTATTGATGTTTGTCTATCTCAAACCAAAACAAACAGAATAAGCACTAGATTAACACTGGAATGACCAAAGAACGGAATTTGAAATTCTCTCCCTCCCCTCAGCCTTAAAAGAAAAAAACATGTAAAATGAGTTAGAAGTCTCCACACAGATGGCATTGAAACAAAGAGTGAATGCTAACCATTGAATCCCACTGCCATACTTTGTTCTGCTGCTATGATTGGCTGCATCTCTTAACCAAAGCATCACTCCAGGAGCATCTCCAGGCATTAAAAAATGATCACAACTGTGATATAGGTCTTCAAAAGTTGGAATTTCTTCTCTAGACTAATATTTCTATTTCCTGATATTCATAAGAAAATGGTTCCTAGAGAAAAATTTTGCAGCAATTTATTCAGTTTGACACTTTAAAGCCATAATTTTGCCTGTCTTCCAAAGGAAACTTCTAAAAGCTGAGACTCATTTAGTGTCACAGTGTACTTGCCAAGTAGGCTGCAGATAGCACAGGCCCTGTTTTACAAATGGAGGCCTGACTGTCATCCCGGCCTCTCACAAGCAGAGAGAATCAGAGGAGGCGGTGACAGCCGCACATTCCACTCATTTCTTGAATGTGCATTTGTGAGCTCACACATCAAGGGCAGACTCTTTAAGCAGGTACAGAGTAAATAAGTAAAATACACTGGGAACCCTGGCCCTTGACACTGGAATTTAACCAGTCTCACAGAGCGACTGCAAAACGTATGCAAGTAAGCATAGTCCAGTTGAGTCCAGACTCACCTGACCCCTCTTGTCCTCTTAGAGTTGTAAATACCTGCCCAGACTGGCAGAAGTCAGCTAGAACAGAGACTGTGGAGAGAGAGGCAGAAGACCTAAACCCTTAGCCTTTATATGCCCCCACTTCCCTCTGTTCAAACATCCTCTTCACTCTGATTGGCTTCTGGTTTCTTCACTGCCCTTGCCTTTGTAGTGTTCTGCACTCAGCTGCACTCAGGAGTAATGTCTTCAACTTTGCCAATGCATCCACGTAGGTTCTGGGCATGTATGTGTATTTCCAGTGATCCAGAGTGACAGCCAGTGAGAGGTAGCTTCTTGTAAGTCCTTTTCCTGGAGGCTTGTCTCTCCCTTGAATGGCTTGTCTTGGCTCTTCTAAAAGGCCAAAGGAGGTTATCTATTCTCTTCACCTGCAGGTTATAAACCATACTGTGGTTCTGTTTTAGTAGGATGGTCTGCATGACTGGCAGATCACTGCCAGGAAGAAAACTCAGGTTCCATATTTGAACCCCTACCTCATCCTCCAAATCAAGCACCCCAAAATCCTACCTAGATTAACAATACCCAATATTCTTTCTTAATCTTACTTTTTTCTGTTTTCTTCTTTATAAAGTTTTCTTTATGAAGTGTCTTCTGATATAGTTGAAGGTATAGGTTGTCTTTCTGAAAAAAAAAAAAATCATTCCTAGTTTCCCACACCATATTATAAAATGAACACATTGCAAGGAGTAACAGTGGAGCATTTTTTTTTTTTTTTACCATTTTATCTTCATTTCTTGATTGCACCAATGGATATTCAGGTCAAATTCTGTCATAATAGGACAAAGGAGTTGTTTAGCAATTCTTCTCTTGAGGTGAAATTCTATTGTACTCATTATTAAGGGAGAACGAAAGAGTGGCTTAGGAATCATTCAGCTACATGTAGACTTTGCTATTACAATGGCAACTGACAAAATGGCGATTGCCAATGCGCCATTGTTGACCATTTCTGATAACCAGAATGTGACAGCATGCTTATCTACAGGCAATTGAACTTCACAGCCTTGGTCTACACAGAGACTGCAAAAACATTGTTTAAAATCATTTTTAATTGCATTTAACTGTTTTCTACCAAATAGATAAATATTGGCTTTCCTCAAAATCTTCATTTCAGTGAAATTTAATTAGTAATGAGATTGAACATTTTTGATAAATAATTTATCACATACTAAATGTAAGCTCTTGAAATCTTGAAACTAACAAATTCCTCCTTTCCAGTTTCTTGGGATGGAGATGTACTGAATGTTCTCTCAGAACTTTCTAACATTGGGTTATTTTTGATTCAGAACATTTCCACCAGTTGCCCTTGAGTAGACATGCTGTATTATCACGTTACCTTCGGAATCTCTTTAGACGGTGACCCACATTCTCAGCAAGGCAACTAGATATGGACACCTCCATTAACCTTTTTTTTTTTTAAATGACATCTCTCTTGAGTAACTGGTCACCTTGCAAGGTCTCAAGCCATTGAGTTGAGTACGTGTGATACATATTCCAATGAACTGTAGGAATTTATTTTCTCCATTTAGAAGTGCCAATAACTTTATTAATATTTGGGTCATGAAGTTCACAATACTGCCCTAGAGAATTATGTTTTTTGATGTTTCTCCTACTTTCTTCCCATTATGCACCCTAATTGTGTATGTGTGCAAGCATGCAATCACACATCTATAGTTAAAAAAAGTTCTAGATTGTCTCCCCTGTCTAACTCACAATTCAAGCTTTGATAAAAGAAAATAACATGTATGGGGTCAAAAGTTACAAACTTCTAGTTATAAAATAAATAAGTCATGGGAATGTAACATACAGCATGCTGACAATAGTTTATAATATTATATTGTGTATTCAAAAGTTGCTAAGAGAGTAGGTCAGAATGTCCTTATAAGGAAATAAAGACCTGTTACTATATATGGGAATAAATGTTAACTAGACTTATTATGATGATCATTTTGCAATACGAATATTGAATCATTATATTGTACATCTGAAACTAACAATAATGTTATAAGTCAATTATACCTTAATAAAACATTGTTTTCCAATACAAAAAAAGAAAAAATTTATTAAGCCCTTAATGGTCATTATTATTCTCTGTGAATACAGATTAGGGATGCTATTTTTCACAATAATCTTTTTCATATGATCTGTCTAAAAAAAAAAAAATCTTGTGAAATCAGTCTCCTTGTCTTCATCTCCCTCTCCAGGTACCCAAATCAGTCTTCACAGTGCGTTTAGCTAAAAAGACTTCAAATGTTCTGTCTACTCTCAAGATATTTTCATTTTAATCAATAATAGCTCTATGAATTTCTAAATGGCAGGTTTCCAGATAACCTTGATGGGGATAGGAAGACTTGCAGTAGAAGCATTGCTGGTGCTTTCAAAGGAAGGGAGAAAACAGAAAAGTAGGAAAATGCACAGCTTGCAATTTCAATGAGCAAAACTGTACCAACTAATAGTAATATTTTCATACATTATTTCTAACCTTTACCCTGCAGAGCAGGTATTATTATTAGCCCCATGTTTACAAATAAGGACACTCAATTGTTATGTGATTTTCCCAGGGTCAGACAGAAGCAAAGCAGCAGAGCCAGGGTTCAAACCAGGGCTATGGATGCCCGTGACCACCCACCTGAGCCTGCACATTTTCTTAGACTCTCTCTCAAGTCTTTGGGGAAGGGTAAGTGAGAACTCAAAATTTCTAAGTATCAGCGCCAAGTACTTTGTATGGGATAAGAGGTTGAACCAGAAAATATACATAAAAACCCTAAAATACTCCTCCCTCCACCTTTTTAAAACTCAAGGGAGGTATAAAAGTAAAATAAAAAGAACATGGGCTTAGAAGTCAGAATACACTGGGTCAAATTTTGTTTCTGACAGTTATTAGCTCCTATCTTGGGTTAAATTTAGTTTTTTGAAGCCAAGTTCTCTCATATAGAAAAATGAATGTAGCAATATCTACTTAATGGGGCTACTGTGAGGATTAAACGAAATAATTTATATGTAAGCCTAAAGATAAATAGCCCACTCATAGTATAATCTTAATCAATTGTTCTTCCTAACCCTTTCATTCATCGTTATATACATCATTATTGAATGTATGGGATTATAACAACTCAGTATGTCAGAATTTATTTATAACCTTTAAATAGCTGCAAAGGAAGATGCTTTTCAAGTCTGTAACAATGTATCCTTAAATTAGCACTGGACAGCAGCTGTATCATCATGGCTAAGAGCATGAATTCTGTATCCTAATTGCCGGTTCAAATCATGGTTCTACTCTTTAAAAGTTGTGTGATCTTACCACACTTGTCCAACACTTCTTTCTGTGCTTGTTTCCTTATCTGTAAAATAGGAATAATAATGGCACTTACCTTGTGAGAGTTTGTAAGATTAATACAAGTAAAGTGCTTTGTATATGTCCACTTAGTGACTGGCATTTAGTAAGTAATCCATAAGTGCTAGAAATAATATAGCTAAAACACTCATTCTCAATTGGGGATGATCTCTCCCTTTCGAGGGGGCATTTAGCAATGTCTGGAGGCATTTTTGATTGCTACAACTCAGCAAGAGGATGGCATCTAGAGGGAAGAGGACGGGGATGCTACTAAATATTCTAATATACACAAGACAACCCCATAACAAATAATTACCTACTCCAAAATGTCAATAGTGCTAAGGTTGAGAAATACTAAGCTGAGAAAAACCACTCCTGGTCAACAGAGAGTCTGAGATAATTTCCCCAGGGGGCATAAGAGGTCACTAATCAAGAACTGCTGGAAAACCAAATATTCCTATAGAAAATGCAATCCATTTAATGTCAAATAAGCAAATATGAAAAAAGTCAAAGTAATTATTGGATGTATGGGATTATAACAACTCAGTATGTCTTAGAATTATGTTGAAATGCTCTTTTAAAAGACTAACATTTATTTCTCATTAGAATCATTACTCTAATATTCACTAAATAAGAATTCCGAGTGTAGATGAGTAAGGATGCTTTAGAAAACACAGGTCCCATAAAAATCAACGCTTGCAAATTTATCTAGATTCCTTCCTCTGCAGGATCTAGCAAGGGAAAATGGTCTACCTATAATCAATACTGAGTAGGATAAAAAGAGACATGGATTTTCATGTTCCTTTATATTTCACCCTCCTTATCCTTGCCCAGATATTTTGTGGGTAACGGGATTATTTAAATAAAGCTAAAGGTGAAGGGATCAAAGCATCTCTTTCCTCGAAGTCTCAGGATCTCTAATCAATTTAGCAGGATCTCTAGCTGAGATGATTTCTTATCCACCTTCTCTGTGAGCATCTCTATATCTCCTTCAGCTTTAGCTGAAGACGGTACGTTGGCTACTTGAACTAGAACCTACTAAGCCCATGGGGTGGCTTTTCCTTACCAAAACATAGTCTTCAAAAATCTGAGGAGGAAAATAGGTGACCTTGGCAGCAGAGATTGGAGGGCAGGGATCCGTCACAAGCCAAGGAATACCAGAAGCTACCAGAACTTGGAAAGGTCAGGGAATAGATTTTCCCCCTGGAGCCTCTAAAGTAAGCACAGCCCTTGATTTCTGCCTACTTAAAATGATTTTGGACTTCTAACCTCCAGAACTGTGAGAGAACTGTCAGCGGCCACAAGTAACTAATATACTGGCCGTGACGGTGGACTCTCTTCTCACAGGCCTCCATTAGGCTAATCTAAGAAAGGAAAAAGAAAGTGGAGGATGAGGAAGAAGAATAAAGCAACAAAAGGCAAGCCAGACATAAAAGAAGGGTGAAGAAGAGGAGGAAGAGAAGACAGAAGAATCAGGAAAAAGGGGAGGAGAAATAATTAGCTCGATAATAATTAGCTCGAATCATACTGGGGAGAAGTACGCACGGACTCTAAATTCCACTTCCATCTACATGGTGGGCATTAAGGCTATGCCTAGGTCTGGAACATGAGAAAAAATTTGTCTTTAAAACAACTGAAAGACAAATTCATCCAGTGTTTATATATAGCTTACTGAAATTTTTTCATTAAGGTACCAATGACCTCCTTTTGGTCATTGGTAACCCCTTAGCCATCAAGCTCTTTGACCTGACTTGCCGACACTAAACATCCTTCAAGATCCTGTTTATAACCCACTTCCTCCACGAAATCTCCTTGACCTTTTCTGAATTCCTATTATACTCACAGGAAGTATGTCCGTTATTTCTGCCACTCTAAAAAAGAGGCCAGGAATGCTGCTCAAGACCCTAAAATGCATGGCAATCCCATACAACAAAGAATCATAATATTTTTGTACCTCCTCCAGCAATTTGTACAGAGCTGGTCGATTAAATAGAGTCCTGTGGTGACTGACGATCCGCTTTTCCAAGTGCAATAATACCGATGGTCTCATTGCCTTCATCTTCTACCTACTTATCAGATTGTACAATGATGACTGATATTGAGAGTTATGTCCCTAAGGCATGCTGGGTCTAAATCATAAAAAATAGTTTGACATAATTCATTGTCTTGCTAGTTAAGAAAACCTATTATCCTATTTTAGAAAGATTTCCAACTGGAATAGTTGAGGCCAGAAAGCATTTTCTTTCATCCTAATTTAACCCCAAAATGCAATTAACAGCAACCCCTCAAGTCCCAAATATTCACAGCATCTGAAGATTTCTCCTAAAATATACTGAAGGTACCTGCCTTCTGGTATTTATTTCCCAACATGTGACAAATCTTAGTATAAAAGTAAGCCGATTTTTTAAATTGATTATATGTTTCTGGCTTAAAATTTCCCAAAGGAAGTTCTGCTTTGGGGGGCATGTTTATATTTTTCATGTTGCTCACTTGCACCCAGTGTAACTGAAATTTAAGTTCAATTCAGCAAATTATCCCACAGTAAGTAATCAGATAACTGCCCACATGCAAACCGTTATGTACACACATGGCTAAAGACGCTAGTCAAGTACATACAACTGTTTGTGAGCATCTTTCATAGTTTTACATTTTAATGTTTATTTTTTAAGCATAAAAAGACCAGAGGCACATTTTGGCATTCTCATCATGTAAAAGCAGTGAATATAAAGCACATCATACAATTAAAAATAACAAACACACAGAGAATGGCAATAAATTAAATAAAACAAGTAAAATGATGTACACACTTCCAAAACAGAAAACCAAGACTTAAAATATTGTACACCTTAGTGAAATAACAGCTGCTCTTATTAAAAACCATATGTTCCATTAGTACGGTATTTTGTAATTTATTGCTTTTCCCACCTTGGAAAAACTATGTTACAGTTATGTGGCCCATATTAACATTTTTTGAGCCTTTTATAAGTAACAGCTTTTGCAACTGGACACTTAGCTATCCATTAAGTCAGTTGCTTGAGAAAAGATTTCAATTTTTTTTGACTTTTTAGATTGCTCCAAAAGAATGATTCAGAGAAATAGTAAAAAGATTAATTCATAAAGATGAAATGCTGAAATTCATAAACTATAAATGAAACCCCCCCAATCAGTGTGTTATCTCTGTATCTAAAGATTGATAGAGTCCCATCACTCACATGAACACAGATTTCTATTTTAATGACCTTAATTTGTCCAGAATGCCTAGGATCAAAAGGCCCACACACCATGAAAAGATTAGTTTGCAAGTAAAGAAAAGGGTCTTTGATTAGACTGATATTACAGATTCTTTTTTTCCTCTTTCCAAAGAGAATTCTATAGGTTGTAACCTATTTTCCAGTTTTTAATGACAAAATGCTTAGTGTTTTATTAGCACTTTCCAAAACTCTTAAACTTCACTGTCATCCTGAGGGAACTCTGTCCCTGAAGGGGAAAATCATTTTCTTCACCCAGGGCCTTTTTCCTTGTATTAATATTAATATCCCATGAGAATATTAGCTCTGGAGGAAAGAATTTGATGGCGAAATTCCATATTTACTCATGAAATCCGCCCCCAACTTCCACTCACATATTTTAAGAAGGCAGTCAAGAGAAGAACTCCCCACTCCCAATGCCTTTTCCTCACGTTTCCCCTTAGCTTCTGACACCTAGTCTAGTTTGTGTGTGTGTGTGTGTGTGTGTGTGTGTGTGTGTGTGTGTGTGTGTGTGTGTGTGTAGGGAGGGGTGGTTCCTGCAGAGGCTCTTCTTTAGGGGAGACTATACTTTGTATTTTTTAGGGCAGAAAAGTATTTAATTAAACTTACTTGGCACTGGCTAGAGTGTAGAAACAGGAAATGGAGTCCTCCAGGTTCTAACTCCACCTGGCTGCTCTCTTCCCTCCCCATCATGGGTTAAAGGAAGGGTCTATCCAAACAGAAGGCATCGTCCAGCCTCAGGAGACTTTAGCAGTGTAGTGGGTTTGACAGTCCCCTTCCTTTCCTGTTTAAAGGGCTTACGAAAGAAAAGAAACTCCTCAGTGCCAATGATTCTTTAAAAATTATTTTTAAATGGCTGTTTGTATATGTGGCCAAGTGACAAAGCACATGAACTCTGAAGCACTCTCTCTGCATTCCAATGTGGGCTCCATACTTACTAATATCTGATCTTGAATAGGTTACTCAATCTCTCTGTGCCTCAATTTCATCATTTTTGAGGAATATATTGAGACTATATTGAGAATTCTCATATATTGAGATACATTCTCAATATAGTTCAAGTGAAATATATCTCAAATGAAAATGATAAATAATACCAACCTTAGAGGGTTGTTATGAGAATTAAATGAGTTAAAATATGCAAAGTATTTCAGAATAGTGTTGGCACATAGTACAAAGTGTGTTAGGTATAAAATACATCTCTTTTCAACTCTGTGATAATTTGAAGATAAGATATTTTTGTAGTAATATAGCATCTCTATCTCTCTATCTATCATCTATCTATTACCATCATCATCTATCTATCTAATGAACTGGCACTAGTAAATATTTGATGAATTAATACAATCTAACATGCAATCTAACACAATAGGGTAATCCTAGAGTCTAATTAGCTTTTCACCGATTGTTGCATATTTCGGGTGATTCATTGCTGTTTAGTAAATGGAGACAAAAATCTCAGAGTTCAGTAGAGATTTTTAAGAAGTGGATCAGGCCTAGATGGTAGACGAAAGTAAGAAACATTTATGGAAAACCACCATGTGCCATGTTCTGAGCTTGGCACTTTTCATGTGCCATTATATATACGCCTCCTAACAACTCTTCTAAAGTGGACACAATAAGTTCCACTGTGCAGATGAGATAAATGCTCTCAGCAATGTCAAGTAAATTACCCCAAATCACACAGCTAGAAACCAGTGGTGGAGGGAGAATTCTAATCCTACACCATTTTTTTTTTTTTTTTTTTTTAGCAAAACATAACATGGAAAAAGGAGAAAGGTATGCTATATAAGTTAAGTGATTTTACAAAAGGGTCATTATTGATTAAATCATTAATAAACAATGTTTATAATTCAAAAATGGTATGGTATCTCCTAGAATTAGCTTTAAGGTAGAGATTCAGACTACATACTGTCCATTTTTAGTCCAGAGGTGAATGCCACTGTACATTTCAATAGTGGACTCATAGACTGTCAGAGATAGAAAGTGACCCAGAAGACCATTTAGTCCAATTTCCTTAGTTAACAGCTAAGAGAAATCAGAAGTGAAATGGCAGGCTCAATGTCATACAGGCAATTAGTGGCAAAAGCAGCCAGAATTCCTCTGGACCCAACACTCTTCCCCTTTCAGGATGCAGAATAGCCAACCGGGACTCCAAGTTTTTAAATCCAACCATTTAGATGCATGTAAATTCTAGTTCATTTTAAATACCCTAATTCATCCTACTTTACCACCTAAACCTAAAAAGAATATGAAGGTAATTTTTTAAAATTTGGGGGAAAATATAATAAATCATAAAAATGTTCTCTAGTGGAAAGTAGGTAGAGTTTATTTAGGAGCTTCTAATTTAAAAACCTGACCAAAATTCTAGTACGTACCCTGCCAAAGGAGAACAAAAATTAAGTATTGTCTGCATGAGAGAACAGCCTTTTAAATGGAGAGTGATATATTTCTTCACACAAAGAGGAATTAAAAGGATCTTTATTTTTCTTGTTAGATTGCATTCATTCACCTAATATTTACAGAGTACCAAACAGCAATAGTTGCAGGAATCCTACTTTTCTTGCACATTTCACAGTACTCTTTACAGTGCAGGGTTTTTGGTAGCCATTGATATACTAGTTCAGTATATTAAATGACTTCAGGACAAAAGTCACTGAGGATATGGTAGTGACTACTGGTTATGGTAGGTGGAAGGAGAAGGTGGCTCTTGGCGATTCCAATGTTTGTGTTGTACAGAATTATACAGCATAGTATGCACTTTCTTAGTTATAACATCGATAGTACTATCAAGTCCAACAGCTTACAATTTCTTTCACTGTGCAAGCACTGGAAGTTGATCATCAATAGCACCATCTCTCATCAAACTGACAAACGTCAGGCTGCGTGATGGTGCCCGTACTAAAAAAAAACTGTACCATCTAGCTATCTCATAGTACACAGCTATATCATAGGGCCTAGGAGGCTTAGATAGTGAGTTATAAAAAACAGTAATAATGTGAAAAGCACATTATCTACTGCTTCAACACACTGCATGATTACGAAACTTTATAAAACACCTGAAAATGCCAGATTTTGGAAAGCTCAAACTTTTTGACTTTAAACTTCAAAATATGCCAAACATCACTTTGGTAGAAAGAGGGTTTTAGGTTACAATAGCACCATAGAGAGAGAGGAAGTACTAAAGGTAAAGACAAAGAAGGATGGAAATACACGATTCTATGTGATTTTTATAACAGACACTTAGCCCAAGTGACCAAATAAATTGCTAACTGACGAGAAACTGGCATATGAACTAGGCAAGTTTCTCAAGCCAAACATCCTGAAATAAATGAATGACAGTGGGGTGAATAGGCAATGAAATCGCAATCGGTCACCGATTAGCTGGATATTGGCAGGCCTATAAGGCCCAGCAAAGATTTACCTGCCATATTCCATAGGGGGTGAAGAACAACTTCCTGAGGATGATACAAAAAAGTCAACAATGATGAAGCAATTGATGCTAAATCATCATCTGCATCTCTCCGCTTTCTTTAAAATACTGTATGGCAAAATCAACTTGGGATTTAAGGGACCAGCATTACAATCTCAGATATATTTTTCCACATTAACCATACAGTGGAAAAGTCCTGGTGAACTATGTGGTGATGACAGGACTCTCTATAAAAATCCACATAGATGAGGCCAACACATACTCACGCCTCAACTGTATACTTACACAAACACAAGGGAGATGGCGCATGCAATGATAACACAGATACTTTAATGATATCCATTATGGGAAAATCAGCACATTTCATGCTCAATAAATTAGTCATTAATATTGGTGACATAGAGATGTTATTGGATTGGTGTGATTTTCATGCCATTCATAGCACTGAAGGCATGGTTTAAACACAGGCAGAAGTTCCAAGAATAACATCGTAATTTAAAGTTTCATGAATATAATTAGGCAACTGGTCTTTTAAAGGCTAGAAGACATTGCAAATTTGGCTATCAAGATCAGTTAATAAACACCTTTTGCTCACTGTAGTAAGTAGGGAAAGATGGTTGAGTATAGGTGTGGTTAGTGCAGTTAGCAAATGCATTTTGAACACTTAAGATGTGCCAACCACTGTGCTAGACAAAACACAGTGCCTTTCATCAAAGCATCCTGCAATTTAGAAATGTGGTAATTAACATTTAGAGTATCTACAAATAAAGTAAGTGTCAAGTAAAGATGCTTTCTAGAAACCATTGTGTGCATTTGGTAATTTTCTATATTACTTTCAAAGCCTGATTCTGGATCCAATACTAACTGAAAGAACTAAGATGTTCACTCTAACATGATCTCAAAATCACACACACACACACACACACACACACACACACACACACACAAATAAGTCTTGATTCCTATTACATACATTTTTCTACATGCTAGACCTTTGGGTAATAATTAGGAAAAAGCACTGCAAATATTAAAGAGCTGATGATTTACTTTGGTCTGACCTTCCTAAGTCTGTGGATTCCAAACATTACCCACATGGATCTTCACACAAATTATGTATAACCTGGCAATTAGCTTCCATGTTACCAACAAAAGGTAAGTAAAGACAATGTTGCTTTTGTAAACTTGATGGAACATTTGTATAAAGTGGTAGTGTTGGGATCAGTACCAAAATGAGTACAGATCTCACTCTGGTGCTTGCCAGTTAGATGAGCACCAGTTATCACGTTAGGAAAGTTGGTAGGTTTCAAATGTGTTCTCTGTACATGTGGAAGGACAAAAGAAGATTCCTTTCACATTCATGCTTTAAACATATTTCAAACACCTGAGTTACAGACCTGAGAAGACTTTTATTCTCCTTGAGATGCCTACTTTGCTTACGGTTCACTTGAAATCACCCCCTTAGAAAAATCAACAAATACTAAGTCATTAAGGGTAATGAAATTTTAGCTTGAACATCTATTTGCATGAACATTGCATGGGAAAGTTTTTCTTCAGTGGCTCTGTGGTACCAGTGTCTGAGACTGTACATCCCACCGAGAACTATAAAGAGTCCCAAAGGGAAAAATTTAGGGTAGAGAACATCTGACCTCAATCATGGGCGTCAGGATAAGAAATGCATAACACATGGTCACAACTCGAAAACAGTGATCTCGAGGTTACTGCAGAGGATGGCAGCTGTTCAGTTGGACATCTGGATCTCAGTAGCTCCAGAACTGGATTGTTCTCACATGAGATCTGTCTAGGAGAAGTTCAGCCCATCTTTGGTAATGGTTCTGAGAATTTGAATCTAATCTCCATCTTCACAAGATTTTTGCTTCCGGAAAGTAAAGAGTTGCCCCCAAGCAAAACATTCAGACAAGAAGGATCATTTTTGGGTTCTATGGCTTTGTCCAAATTGACCTTTCAACTTTAGTGTTTACACTCAAAAGAGATGAAGGTTATGTAAGGGTGTTGGCTGTCTTCCTGTATTATTTGATATTATTTATATATAATTTTTAACCTACTTTTTAAAAGTTCTGTTTCATTCCCTCCTCTGAGAAGAGAAATGAACAGCAAGATGTTGATGGGTGATGAAAGCTTGGCATATGCAAGTCTAGTTTACTATGCAAGTCTAGTTATATCAATTTCAAGTGGTGTATTATGTAACTATTATGATTAGTAGCTAGGAATTATGAAATATGTATGTATTTAAACATATGTTCAAGATATCAACTTTATCAGTGCAGCAAGTGAAGGAATTATGTTTAAATTCTTGAAAATTACAAGGTTGACATTGGTAATGTATACAGAAGCATCATTTAGCCAATTAAACAAGACATAATATACATTAATTGACTGATGAATGACTAAATGGATAGACAACTAAATTAATGGAAATAATGCTTCCTTGGGTGGAAGGCCACTAGTCTAAGTAACTTATAATGCAAGTATGTTGTTGGTATAGTCTCTGTTCAACAGTGGGCAAGTTTTGCAAAAGAGATAACAGTAGGTGTAATAAAATGCATTTGTATATTAATGTAGACTCCCCCCCCCCCAAATATCTATATAACTACTTGGTACAAATTGCAAACCATAAAATAATTGAAGATCTTTTAAACACAGTTTGAAGGGTTATGCTGTGTGCTCTATTTGCTGGATATTGCTATTTATGCAAGACCTATATGTTTCATTATTTTTATCATGGTGATTGGCTGGTCACAGGGGGTGTCCTGAGCAAAGACTTTGATTGGGACATAGAACATTGTAGTAGCTCAATAACTAAGCACTCTTTCAGAAAAACACACTTTTTGTGAATGTATAACAGTGTGCTATTTAAATCAAATGTTCAGAAAATGAGCGTTCTTGAAAAAATTTAGGTAAGATACTTTAGAACTGGAGAATTCTGTGTTGATTTTGATTTTCTCTATTCTGAAGCAAATAAGGAATAAGGGGAAGGGGAAGCAACTTGATTTGAAACAAATACTTTAAATTATCAATTATAAAAGTGGTGTGTACAAAATGTAAGCTAAAAGGCCAAGATATATTATATATGGCCATTAATCAACAGTCTTTCAAGGACAAAGAGAAAGAATGATACAATAAATCTCTGATCTCAGATGTAGACAGTAAGGAAAAGTTGGATGAGATTGAAATGTTTAACGGTCTTCGAATGAAAATCTTTCTTCAGATGACAAAGTTGGAGTCTGGAAATGTTACTCTGAAACATAGTAGATGACTATGAGAGGCTGGTATGGATGGGAAAAATTAAACTGTATATGAAATGGTAACACAGGACCAACGCCCCAATGAGGATGTTCCCAAGTGCCTAGGAGGGATGAAAAAACAGATGAGAGATCAGCCTTACAAAAGTTCACATAATTTTGATAATCAAATACTAGTTCTACTCTTCAAACCAGAGATAAGATCTACACCTATAGGTCCCGATTTAATTGAGTGACTTGATGATGATCCAGATGAATGACCTGGTGGAGGGTTCTGACTGATATATGTCTGCTAAGCAGAGCAGGTGGGGAAGTGACCTCTGGTAGTAAATCAAAGATCTTTGGAAGCTGCTTTAAGTCCTTCACCTGGGTGACTCTTGCAACTGGAGTCTTAGCTTTGACACCTGGGAGAATACATGATATTGGAAATCAAGTTTTAAAAGGGTATCACCTGTGCATCACCTGGAAAAGAAACTTTGTTCTTGTTTTTGTTTTGGACTCAGAGAAGGGCATAATCAAAAAAACCTTGAAGGCATCACTCTTGAACTTGAGCATTCACCAAAATCACCTGGATGACTTGTTACAACATATATTGCTGGCCCCACTCCCAGAGTTTCTGAATCACGAGGTCTGGGGATGTCCAGAGAATGTGCAAGTTAACCAGCTTTCGGGTGCCGTTGCTGCTAGTAGTGGTTTCGGAACCAGTCTTTTAAGAATCAGTACTTTAAAGAATATCAGACCAAAAAATATGCATCTTACAGAAAACTATGATTTGTTCTCAATGGAATCTAATCAGTAGGTTTACATGCAGTTAAATTTTTCAAATGAGCAATGACCACCACTGTTAATTTGGAACAGTCAAACTAACCTCACAAAAGACTTCTCCAATGGAAAAAATGGGAAACTCTTTCCACGGTACACACTGGCTTTATTGGCTGTGGTCTTAGTCAAAGCACAGAATGAACCGTGGCCAGCAATGTGAGGTCTCTCAAACTTGCAGCTGTTGGGAGGAGGCCGCTCTGCCAGTGACTCTGGGCAGGAAGTGCCTCGTTAGAACTGATGCATCTATTTTATTCAGTTCAGAAAAAAAAAAAAGCAAAAAATTCCTATGTTTCTCCAAACTTCTTTTAACCGCCCGACCTCCCCAAAGCTACCATGTTAGATGGCTTTGCTGCCATGGCTGCTTGACTTCTGGTAACTGACAGCTTGAGGTTCAGTATGATGGGAAGTTTTCAAAATGCTCAGCCGTAAATCAAGCCTGTATCTTCACTCACAGTGGGCTTAATGATAGCATAAATAAAACAAAAATCCAAAATGACAGACAAGCACGGGGCACTCAGACTGAAAAATATCTGAAAGGAGGCCACTTTGCATCCAGATCCAAACATCAGCAAGCTGTCCATAAAGAACTTTATGGTTTAGTGCAACTTTCATCAGAGATATGACTTTACAGTGCACATTAAGTTCAACCGGATGTCTCACAATGCTGCTTTCCAGGACCCCACATCACATAAAGGATGGAGTGCTACCATAGTTTTTTTCTCTTTCAAGTAAACAGTTTAAGATGTGTGCTGTTGAAGGCTACTCAGCTTTCTCTGTGTTCATATCATTTTACAGAACTTCTGCCATCCTTCATTTCCTTATCCAGCTAAGTGCTCAGCAACAATGGACAAACAAAATCTAAACTAGAATTACCACTACCCTGGGGATAACACTGAATAAAAGTTATGCACTGTGATCTGATAATCGGAAAAGGAAAAAAAAAAAGCTGGTAAAGGGGATATATTAGAAATTTTAGATTTTAAATCCTATGTGCAACATGACACACATTTTTAGAATTGCCCTTTTGGCTTTAAGGTAGAGAAAGTGATTTAGGTTGCCCTGATATATGAAGTACATATAAATACTGCTCTAAAAAGGATAAACAATCTTGCTTTACCAAGAGAAGCCTTTCTCACGTATTTAACAGACCAGCCCATATCCTCAGAAAAACCTTGTGTTTCACGTATTAATCTCGCCAATTCTCTATGGTTGCCATTATCTTGATGTCGTAAAATGCATGCACAGGACAAGGGAGCATGACCCCACTCCATAGGCTGGCCTTAACAAAGGACATCAAACTTGCTTCCAAAAATCCTTGGGTGAGTGACTGTGGATCCCAGAGAGAGAAATGAAAGAGACACTCGGAGGGAGGAAATATTTTCCATTGAAATATGGTATTGCAAGAACAAAGGGAGATGCACTATCTCCAAGTACCCGTTTTCACATTGTTGGCCAAGTGTTTCGGCTTTTAAAAGCCATTTGAACTCTTGGTGGCTTCAATGACTCAAAAATACACCTGACTCTAAACTGCAAAATTTCTAAGAAAAAACAAAAGGAAATTTAATGGAAAACCTGATACTATAAAAATCAGAAGTCCTTAAAATATATATATATATGATTTTAAGAAAATAATACTAAATCATTATTTAAAGGACATTGTCAGTTAGTGACCAACTGATGAGCATATATTACCCTCCTTTCCCTCAGAATAAGATACTTTCTTACTTTTAAATTATAACATCTGAACTGTCAGTAGTTTAACATCCACTAATTTTGTTTTTAAAAAAAATATTGCCTCAAGCCAGCTTTCTGATCTTTTATTTCCAGTGAAGTATACAGCTAAGATGACAGAGAGCTCCAATATCTAAGGCTAAATTGTAACTTTCGTTTTTATTTAAATAATGCCAGTCAAAATGCTTTACTAAAGAATGAAAAATGAGAGGGTGTCAAGTTGTAGAGATCTACTAAGAGATGACAGAAGACAGTCTGGGCATGAAAGTCCAGTATCTGCCAGTTTTAGAAACACAGAGCATTCACTCTAGAAAATGGCAATTATGTAAATTCAACTTCTTCAAACATAGCAAGTTATTGTTAGAATTAATATTATTGTATGGCTCTATTTTGACTTTAGTGGCATTTTTTTTTTCACGTTGCCACTTATATGCTCTAATGTATAAGACCCTACACTTTGAAAGGTGGAGGTTATCTGAATATATATTGTTTCAACTACCCTCCTGAAAGGGAACTAACATGATGCTATGTTTCAAAATCCAGTCTATTCCTACAGAGAACAAGGCAGCAAGTTCACATCAACAAGTGTCACATGGCTTTGTACCACATCAGAGTTAAGATGTGTTAGGGAAGAAAAGATACCTAGCAATAGAAGTATTCCTAGCGTTTCAACCATGAGAGTAGTCAAAAACAAGAGACACTTAAATTCTTTTCTAATCGGCTGGTCCTGAAAGAAATGCAGGTGCTACAAACTCCGGATGGTCTACCCTTTTGTCGTTAGTCATAGTGTGACTAGATTTCAGAGACTGACAGTAGGGGATGACCTGGTAGAACAGTGAGTGTGCTGGGCTGGGTTTGGATTTAGGTAGGAGCATGTTGGCATAGGCGTGGATAGAGCAGGAGACTGAAATGGGAGCAAATGACGTTGGAACTTGAAGGTCAGCTGGTTTCACCAGAGCAGAGCAGACCAGATTGGTTTACTTTGTTCCTAATCGAAATCAAGGGAGACTTCTCTGAAACTCATTTAGGGGCTTCTAAAGTTCTGTTTCTGGACATAAGCATTTTTCCTAGCTTGAAATTAGATGTGTCGTGTTTTGTACAGAAATGAAACGAAATAGAATCTTTCATGGCTAAAATTTCTTTTCTCAAATTGAAAAGAAGCTGATATGTTTTTATTGCTAAATATTTGAGAACTTAAAAGTTGAAAGATGTAACTATTTTTACATCAAACTTTGGTGCATGAAATGTCTTTATATACAAACTTCCCCAAATTTACTTTCCAGATTAAGGTTCATGGTTTCATTTGGATCCAAGAAAACCAGATGCTTTCGTGAGGCCAGCTTCCTCATTTTAAGGCCATGAAAATCACAAATTTTCTGTTTTGTCAGAAACTGAGAGAAAATGCGGGGACAGTTTGAAGAGGGAGTGTAAGAATTCTGGGAAAAGGATCACCTAATAATCATTCACGTTCTTGGCTATCATATGACATGTAGTTGGGTTTATGGTACAAACCCTGAGTAAAACAATTTACGATATTTGCCCCTTCCTACAAAAGGGGATGCTAAGTAGATATACCATCATTATATGTAAGAATTTGGTCCTACTTAAAAAAGTATTTGTTATTTAACTATGAGATTCAATACAGATTATAGAAAATGTAACAATTACTATGACTCTAACTATACTCTATATACCACTGACTCAAACCTCAAAATGGAAAATGCGTTTATCATAGTTGAAAGGAGAAAAATAAAGAAAAATAGGCTTGTTTCCTTTGCTAAGTAGGTAGGCATTTTTAATCCCAGTAACTGTTTATATCCAAATATTCTGTTAAGATATCGATTTTATCTCATTAGTAAAAATGTGTAAACTATAATGATAAGAAGAAAAGTTGGTGCTTCTGGGAAACTGGATGCATAAAATGTTATATAACCAACTGGTTTTCAACCTTCAAATCAGGCACCACTAATCAAGGAAATAATAATGACCTTAGCCAATGGGAAAAACATCAAGCCAGATTTTTCCCAGCTGTTTCTCTCCTCTGTGGCCTTCAGTAACTTCAGTGGAAGTTTAGTGTATTTAGGGAGAAAGATGGCCAGACGAATCACAAGTATTAAACCTGAAAGGTCAATGTTCAAATTAAGTCTTGGACCAGGCTCACTGCAAGAATAGTTTATCCCTTCCAGTGCTACAAGCAATATGGCTGACCAGCCACAGTTCAAATGGGGCTGATATCACACTTTCTCCTGCCAAAGGGGTGAGTAAAGGAAAAACAGTTAACTGGCTTTGAAATGTACAAACCAAGCTATTAGTGTTTCCTTAGCATTCCTTTTGATTTCCAACTCAAGCTCATTGTGACTGTAAGAGATAGGAAAAACCCCCAGAGGAGACAAATCCTTGGATTTAATTCTGTATAAACAGAGGGTCAAGAAACTGTGACAAAATTGTTGCTCACAAAAAGTTGACTTTGCCTTTGAAGTTCTTGTGTGTTCCATATTTAAAGTCAGACACCTTCATTCATCCAACAGTAGCATAAGGCCTTCAATAATATAGTGGCTTTATTCTTTTTTTCAGATTAAAAAAAGTCCCTCTCCACCCTGTTATAAAAGCATCAGCTAATATGCTTTCAAGGATTTGCCAAGAAAATAATCTGAGTTACCTTAGGCTCTCAGGTTTAACTGGCCTGATGGAATTTTTTTTAATGACCACACATGTACTAATGACGGTTTAGGTCCATTCCTATTAAACAGAATGGACTGCATGAAGTTCTTACTAATACATTAAGGGAAAAGCAATTTAACCTTTATCTGTAGGATTTAAATAAAATCTGTTAATTTTTTCCCTTATTCCCCCCCCATTGTCATTCAGATCAAAGAAGATAAAATATTATGGTGTCAGTCAAACAAAGAGCAGTGAAAATACTGATGTAATTTCTCAATGCCCCAAATATTACTGTGGAGTGATAGAGGCTACATGGAGCAGCAGGACTATGAGCCACTCCTTCACAAAGGGCTATTCCCACTAAAACCTCACGTGCTCATTAGCACGTTAATGCCTTGAAGTCCCGAGGTTAAACAAAATAAAACCAAACCTCTTTAAAGTTATCTAATCCAGAATTTCTCCAGCTGGCCTAAACACATCTCCCCTTCTTCATGTAATTTCTGATGGCAAGCACACTCTGGGACATGAACGTCTGTTTTTACGTTTCTTTTTTCCTTCCTTGCACAATGACTGGCCTATAGTAGAAATTCAATAAAAGGCTTTTGGAATGAATAAATGATCAAATGAATGTTTGTACTCTCAGAGGTTGTATAGATTGTGTATGTAATTTTGGCATGTAAAACATATTCGTCTTTTGTAGTAACCGTAGCATTTAAATTCACAGAGTGCCATTTCTTTGTCTACACATTTAAATATGGTAAGTTAGGAAAACACGTCTTGAGTGGAAATAGAAGCATTTTTATGAAATATGAGAAATTAACAAGCAAGTATACTTTAACAAACACAAAATGTAATGCATATTAGGAAGGTATTGCTTTATTGTCTTGGTCTCTGTGCAGAATTTTTCCACCGTGACCCAATAGGGATTTAATTCCTGAATGTTTACCATTATTTAGCATTTAATAGAAATCTTTCTCCACTGGTAGAACAGCATGTAAAGAGGTAAGTTCTTAAAAACACTTAGATGTTGGAAAAAGCTGAGATGCTTAAAGGAGATGGTACCAAATTATACGAGAACTCTTGTGGAGCAAATCTCATGGACACAGGAGTTTGGTACTGCGATTTTGGTCACAGTAAACCAAAGACAGTCCAGAATATGACTGAAGTGATTGCAGTGGGATATTTGGCCACAAAAAGACAAATATAAATAAATAGTATGATGAATTCTTTACAGGGCTCTACAATTCGGATATCATTCGTAAATTCCTCATTTCTATTAAATATGGATGATTGGATAATGTAAAGATAGTCTGTCATAATAGACTGCTGAGATAATGAACATAACTATCCTGAGCATTTATACAGTGAACTATCTCATATTATACTTGCATATCTCCACGACATGTTATAACACATGATAATTTATTAGGGAGAAAGCACTTTTAAAAAATCAATTGTATATAAACACTCACTAAATCTAAAGTGCTGGCAATTTCTGCCTCAAGGAGAACTCATTTTCCTCCTTTCTAGCCAGTAATTTTTGAAAGACCTCAATTATAAATTCAAATTTTGGTTGGAAAAATGTGACTGGCCACACCTAAAAAAAAAGAAAATGCAAAGTAAAAAAAATATATATCACTTTCTCTGCTGATATAAGTTACCAATAAGTTAGTTATAAGTTATTTGTAAGTCATTCACGAGCTGATGTTATTTGGATTGGTAACTTACATCATTCATAAGGACCAACTGTATTGTTTGTTATTTTAGTCAGTGTTTGGCAATGCTGAAGAGCAAAAGCTTCAGATGCTAGGTAATCTGGGCCAAACTGCAGCAAGGACAGATATGCTATTATCCGTAAAATGCTCAAGTAAAGCAGCTAATTACATTTTGCTATTTTTGCTTTCGTAGTCGTCCTTTTTGGATTGTGGACTTGCTTCCATTGGTAAACCTGTGGCATCTTCCTTGATTAAGGATGAATCAGGAGCAACTGTTCTTTTGGTAAATGCTGGTAAGGTAAGAGAAAAGAGAAAAATAAACCTAGATGAATATAATCTCTGGGCTGAAAAATTATAAGCAATCATTATATTTATTCTTGTTTTCTGTAAATTCTACACGGCCTAACAGACTTTTAATGTAGGAATAAACTTCATTGATTTACTATTTTTTAAAAAAATAACATTCATGTGATTTGATTTGGAGGTGGGGGCAGATCTGAAGGATCTGAAAGTGGAAAGTGTGTGTAGTCAGTATATAACGACATAAAGCACACACAGAATTTTGGAGGCAGAAATCTTAAGGGCCTCCTTTATATAATATTCTTTGTTACAAAAAAGGAAACTGGGAATACATTTGGAATCTAGGTTTACTATTTTTCTACTCCTCTTCCCTCTCTTCCGAGCTCCAGAAGCCTATATCCAACTATCTATGTGAAATCTTCCCACCTGATTTCTAATCTCTGATGCCTAAGCATCCCTTACTCTTCTCCATCTTAGAAAAACATATACTCGACTACCTAGTTTCTCAGACCTTGGTTCCTTCCTTCCTTTGTTCTGCTTGCTCCACCCATCCAATTTCAGAGTCAGTTCTGATGATTATGCCTCCAAGTTCACCAGTGTTCTGCTTTACACCATCTCTGTTACTGCTGATGCTAGCCCAAATCACCATGTGCTCTTTTCTCATTTTCATCCTGTCCCCTTTTCCACACCACAACCAGAATAATCTTTATAAAAGGTAAATCAGATTATGTCACTCTCTTGCATAACCTTCTTATACCCTACTCTACCAATGGCCTCTCAGATAACTTAGAATAAAATCTAAATGTCTGACCTTGGCTTCACAGGGACCTCATCTTCTCCCTTTCTCCTTCCCTGCCCCCCCACCCCCACCCCTCTCCACCTCATTCACTGTTCCATTTCTCTAGAAGACCATGCCCCATTCTTCTCCAGCTCATTTACACTTTCTGTTCCCTCTCTAAAAAGGTTCTTCCCAGCCAGTATTAACTCAGCTGGTTCTTCTTGCCATTCAGGTTTCTGCTCAGTTGTAACCTCCTCAGACACGCATCTCCTGATCACTGATCTAAAGCAGCAGTCCTGTTTCAGAAACCTTCTAGCATTTCACCTTTATACAACCAACCACCATTTTAAATTATTTACTTGTGTACTACCGGAGAACCTTGTACATAGCCTCTTAGTAAATGTTGCCTGAACAACTGAATATACTTAAGGGACTTTTAACAGATAGCCAATGGAGATTTTTTAATTACTCTCTAGAAAGCATCTAGAGAGTATCTTATCAAATTACAATGACCAGAACTCAAGTATGTAAAAACATCTGGCACCTAACTGGTCAGTGAAAAGATAGTCACACACACACAAAATCCCTGTCACGTAAAACAAACCTATAATATACAGAGACAGAAAAACTGTGCCATCATGGAATAAATAGATCTTTTCAAAACAAAAATCTTTTTTTTTTTTAACCTATCGGTACCCCAATGTTTTTTTTTTTTTTTTTTTTTTTTTTGCCATAAATCTTTGGCATTTTTTGTACAAGTTTGAAGACAGACTACGTTCAAAGCATCTATTCAGAGCTAGCCAGGTGGATCCTGAAATACAACAGAGAAGGGAAAAGAGTATGCTCTTCTTGCTGTGGATAAATTACTTTTTATCTGAAGAACTTAAACTCCCCCTAAAGGCACCACACAATACAAATTGAGAATCTACCCCCCCTTTTTTAATAGCAATGTAAACTGAGGTAAGGAAGTAAAATAGAGTTCTTTTCCGCAACTTCCATTGATTTGCTTTTCTAAGAATATCGAGATAAATAAGATTCACTTCTAATGCCCATAATAATCCTTTGATAACATTTCCCCTATGAAAAATTAGTCCTTTCTTTTTGAAACCATTTATGTATTATTCATTTATTTATTTAAACATTATTTACAACAGTTTTAGAATGGCAGAGAATTTGCAATCTGCAGTTATTTTCAAAATTTAGTTTAGAGATTCCAACTCCCAAATATCAAGCATTTCAATCTTAAAGGACTGGAGATTTTGAAAAGTTATCAGGTTACTACAGACCTCACTCAAATCTGGCCTGGCCCCGGCCTCAGGAGTAGGAGCCTTGTCCTGGAGTGTGTTCCTTTAGCCTAAAAGGAGCTATGCATGGAGACTAGTGGTCAGTCACTACTTATAAAAAGTAGAAATGACAGCTTCAAAAGCTGGCTTTATGAGTCTCTCTCACTAAGCCCCCACTGTCTACAGGCTGAAGGAAATGGAATCCAAGTCTTCAAAAAGAGTGTCCTGAATCACAGCCATAACTCCTAGCCAGCCAGGATAAATTTGGTAGTAATCATGGCTCTAAATAATGGATTTCTGTGTTTCCATTTCCAATGGTAATATAAACTTACAATTTATACATTTCTCCCCTTCTTCCTGGCAGAAGGAATCTACCTTTTCTTGAATTGACCTGAACTACACAAAGCTGACATAAATTACTACTTAAAACAAACTTTCATTAATGCTGGATCATTTCAGGGACCACAAATTATGCAGTATTTTCCCATTTCCTTTGTTTTTTCCATGGTCAGTGATTCTGTGCTTTAGTTTGGTCACAGTTTGATGGGGCACCTAAGTCAGCAGAATGAATGCCTTAGCGTCTACAGCACAGACAGAAGGGCCTCACCTAACTTGAGTAGGAGGAGCCTGTTCTGTGGGCTGATAAACTCATGTCTGCTTCTGCACCCGTAGCTATTCACTCGTTTCTCCATAGGAGTCTACACTACTCTAAACTTCAACCCCTAGCTTTCAGGTTCCATTTAGAAGTTAACCAGAAAACTGAACACTTGCTAGTCAGACATAAAAGCTGGGGTGTTCTTAGTAGCATTTTATTTTTATGATTCTTTTTTAGCTGGTGTACATACATATATCAAATAGTACCAAAGGGCTACATAGAAAGATTGCAGTCTCTTGCCTCATCCCTCCCAATCCCACAATCCTGCTCCCTAGAGTCAACCGATTAACTCTTTTAGCTTTATTTTCTGTGTTTACTTCAATTTTTGTAAATAAAGGAAAGCTTATATTGCTATTTTCTGATTTATCATTTTTAGACTTATCCACACCCATCCACTTCCCCGTACCCCATCCTCCCTATATAGTTACATCTGAACTTCTAGCTATGTCAATAGTGAACATTTATATTATTATGACTATGTAAATATGGCTCGTATAAATCTAAGAAGTATACTATAAAAGTGTTTCTTTTCTTGCTCATTTTTTTTTTCCTGGAGTTATTAATTGACAGATGTTTTCATTTTCGTTTTTTATTTACTCTTTTTCTAGGACTATCTTTAATTGTTTCTAATAACTCAATTAGATTTGCCATATTTCTATTAGTAGTTTTTTTCTAGGTGTTCAACTGAATCAAATAATCTATCAATTTTTTTGTTGTTGTTGTTTATTTCCTCAAGATTTTCCTGATGGAATCTTTCCTTTCTTCCTTCAATACAAAAGAACTGAAGAACATGAGTATCCACATTAAAAGGCCCCACCCAGCAAGTAGCTAGAAAAGTGAATAAGACAAGACCCACAGGGAGGCATAGCATCACAAAACTCATTAGGGCTAAAGAGAAGATCCTAAATGTTCCCAGGGCTGAGAGTGGGGAGTTAGTGGTGGTGGTGAAGATCACTTCAAAGGAGTGGGAGTCAGAATGAAAAAGGCATAAGGTTTTCGACAGCAACATCAGATTTTGGAATACAATTGTGCAATGACTTCAGGAGTCACTTTCAACCTAGAATTTTACAATTAGCCAAAATTTCAGTCAAGTACGAGCAGAAGAAATCCATTTTCAAAAACACAAAGGGAAAACATTTACTTCCCTTTGTTTGACATGTACTCACAAAAGAAAGGACTAAGACAAGCAGAGAAAGGCATGGGGCTTGAGAAACACGGGCATCGGGCATCGACACAGGAAGAGAGTGAAGAAACATCTCAGGATAGCAGTGCATCAGGTACCTGGGTGGGCCCCTTTCGATCTGCCCACTCTGGTCTTTGTTCTGTTTTCTTTGTTGTCTCATCCCAAGACTCACTAATTAGGCACTGTCCCCGTTGAACTGATTTTATAAATATCTTTTCTCTCCTATTGTTCCATTCTTCTTTTTCTTCTACTTTCTTTGTGATTTTTCACAACTTCGTTTTCCACCTTTCTAGTTTCTTGTATTTTAAAATTCTGAGACCTGTTATCCTGTGTTCCTTTTTCATATCGTCTTGCTCTTACTTTTAATGGATGTGATATTTTCTCTCATGTCTCTGAGGGCATTAATGATTTTTTTAAAGACAGCTTCTGTTCCCTGCCTTATCAATTTACTGTGGGCCATTTTTCTCTTCATCAGTGTTGACATCTCTCCTTTGTAATTTTGGAAGTTTAAAAGGAGTTCAAAAAAAACCTTACAGAGCAATTTCTATAACTATGCTGAAATTGTTTATGCTACAAAAATGAAAAAGTATTCAAGGTGGTCCTAATCCACTTCTAAAATATCACATTCTGAAAAACATAAAAAACTCAAGGGTCATCAGTAAAGCACATAAGAATAAATATGATTTCTAGAAATAGGTTTAATTCAATTACTTAAAATTGAATTAAAATTAAAATTAAATCATAGGGTACCTATGATTAAAATTTTAAAAGTATCCTTGAAAACATTTAGGTAGATGTGAGAGGAAAATCATAAAACCAACTTGTCAAGAGCTTAGTAAAACATAAATCTTTGAATCAATAAATTAATTACTTTATCAACAAATTAAATTAATAAAGAGGTTTACTTTTTAAGCTACATTTCAGATTTTTCAATATAGACAATAATAAACATTTTTATACAAATTATGTTATCAGTGATATTTTTTCCTGTTCTCATTTAGTTCCCTGTGAGCCATATCATTTACATAGAAATGGATGGCTGCCTACAATCTTAGAGAAATGACTATAGCTAGCCATGAAATGCTACTGAGTGGAAAGCTGAACACAGTTTCCTTCATGGCCTGCCATAATATTAAATAAAATTCAACAAATCTTGATGTTTTCCTCCTAATATCTTCGAACTACTTCTGTCTGGGTGCCTTTCTGGCGAGCCTCATGAGAGTCATGATGACAAATTAAATAGCAGCAGAGCAAGGACCTCTGCGCTTGTATCATGGTGCTGTTTATCTCTAGGCTCCTGAACGCCTTAATGGATGAGATACTATGCTACTTGAAGGTGCTTTGCCCGTACCCTCCCTCCCCCATGCTCATATACATCAAACAGACCTGAGGAAATTTTTCCTTGCTTGATAGAAAATATTAAAAATTTGACCTATGTGTATGTCAGATTCTGAGGTACAATAACCAACTTGAGATATGATCCATATTGAAGGGTGGTGGCCAGATTAGAATAGTAGAGGGTTTATGCAGATATATAAAATAATTAGGAAGGATGTATAAGACAGGAAAGAGAAAATGCTTAATTTTTGTAATAAAATAATCATGATATAATGAAAACCAAAACATTATCATAAACTGATATTTATTCAATGCAACCATAAATATAAATTGGTAAAAATGAGAGTTATCACTTTTGGATTTGGCCTACTTCTTTGTGGTTTCTTGGTTTACTTTGTTATTTTATTTTATAGCAACCAAGATTTTTTTTAAATAAGAGAATTGTCAGATTTAATGTACAAACTCTATGCCCATAATATACCGAAGTGCTAAATGACTATATAAATAAGAATCCATTGAATAACATTTGAGTCCCAATGGTTTGGATAAAAGTGGATATAAAAAACTCATACATTCATTCATCTAATGTTAATCGAGTATTCACTGTGTGCCAAGTACTATGGATGCTAAAGAAAGTGATGAACAAAACAGACATCATTCCTATCACCATGGAGTTCACTCAATGAAGAGAAGAATAAGTAAAAAAAAAAAAAAACAAAAAACAAAAAAAGAGTAATTCAAATAACAAATGACTCCATTAATTATTCTAAGAATCGTTTTAAAGAAAAATGGTAAGGCACTTGTGACAGATGCCATTCTCAAAATTGTAAGTTTCCAAGGGCCGTTTAAGGACTTACATACAAGTAGAAACCTGAAGAATAAGCACAGTAGGGAAAGGGGTGGGGGTAGATGGTAGGAGATAGTGTCCAGGATCAACAGACCATGCCTTGTTGGAGTGGATGACATTTTATGAACATTTATAGAATATACACAGAATGAAATCTAGCCTTTAATGACATTAATATCCTTATTCTTTGCACAAGATTATATATTTCTGAATAGTTCTATGCAAAGATTTTCTACTTTTTGATGATTTGAATGTTATTCTAATATACCTTCCTTTACCCAATCATCCACACCTACCAGTAATCTTTACACAAAAACCTTGCTTAATTATTACCTTGGGTGATTCCTTTTAAGTTTTTCTGATAAGGGTAAGGTCTATATAGGAGGGATTCCATATATATTTTAGTAAATTGGGTAAGATTATAAATGTACTTAGGGGATATTATTTGTATGATTTATAAATGAAAATTTTTTCAAACTCATAACATGAATATTACTATCAGGTACTAGCCTTATATTTTAATCTTTCCATGATTTTCATTTTCTTAAATCAAATTTAAAAACTGATACAGAACTTCATTACTTACAGTTCAAGTGTGAAAATCGTGGACTAGACAGGAAGCGACTGTGATCCTGCCAAGAGGATGGGTGATCTAACCCATAAGCAAAGGAACTTTCACCAAAGGGTCTGTCATCCTAAAAAAGACAGTACAGCACTTCAGTTGACTGATTACAAAATGTAAGCATCGAGACTCATTTAAGTGTACTGAAAATGAAATTGAACCTTAATACACAAGTTATGTTATACCATAATTTCATATAACCCTTGCAAAAAATAAAATCTGTGCATGTTAAAGAAAATATGAAAAAAAAGGGAAAGAAATCACTCGTAGCCATAATGATAGCATGACATATTTCTTTCCAGTCTTTTTTTTCTGTGAGCAGGATTTATAAACATTGTTTATAAATTTTATAAACTTTGTGTTCTTCATTTATTTACATTAACAGTACAAACATTTTTCAAGTTATTATATTATCCTCACCTTTAGCTTGCGTGTTACTCATATACTATCTAGTGGATATATTACACTTAGCTAGGAAGCATGCTTTACTGGGCATTTAGGTAGTTCCTAATATCTTACTCCTATAAATAACATTGTGAGAAATATCTTTAAATATATAAACTTCCATATTTAGGACTATTCTTTATGACAAATTCTTAGGTGGAAATCTGGGTTAATAAAAATAATTTGATGTTTTTAAATACTTTTAGCTAGGCTGCTTTCCATAATGATTATACTAATCGTCCTACTCATTCAATACATATTTAATACATAAACAAAAATGAATACAGAAAAGGTCTCTCTCTTCATAGATAATATGAATATGTCCTTCTCCCCAAATCTTAGCTGAAAATGGGAATTATAACTTCAAATAATTTCACTAATTAGATCAAAACGGATGCTTTAATATACTTTTCTGTGATAGTAAAGTTGCAAATTTCTTCCCTTGAATGTTTTCTAATTATTTACACAGTTCTTTTTTTCTTTCTTATACTTATTCATTCATTCAACAATAATTTATTGGGCATCTAATATGTGCTGGTTAAAGAACAAAGAAAACACTGAGGTATATGATCATAAAATCTTCAGGCTTGTGGGAGAGAAAGGCATAATACAAACTACACAAATCACAATATAATGAAAAAACTATAACTTCTAAAGAATAGGAAGCAACAGGAAGAACTAAATTTATATTTGTGGTCCAGAGAAGGTCCCTCTGGAAGATGAATCAATCAGGTGAAAACTTAGGGGTAGAGAAGGAAAAAGCTGGCTTGGGGAGCAGGAGACAGTGGTAAGGGAATGACGATCTAGATGCATGTGAAGGTACTGCAGTGAGAAAGTTTGGTGTGTCTGAAGACCCCATGGCTTAGGGACACTGTGCCTAGGGGAAGTGAGTCAAATGAGATCCACTAGCCGGGACATGTAAACAACCGAAGTATTCTACAATTGATGTTTGGATAAAGATGCTGTGATAGATAGATACAATAGAATATTACTCAGCCATAAGAAGAGATGAAATACTGCCATTTGTGACAACATGGATGGACCTCGAGATAATCGTACTAAGTGAAATAAGCCAGACAGAACAAGTTGAAAATCACATGAAATCACTTATATGTAGGATATAAACCTAAAAGCAACAAATAAACAGGACGAACAAACACAGACTCATGGACATGGGCTAGTGGTTACCAGAGGTTAGGGGGGAGGGGGGAGGTAGACAGGTAAAGGGGGTCAAATATGTGGTGACAGAAAAAAATCTAACTATAGGAGGTAAACACACGATGTAAATATATCTATCTATATCTATCTATCTATATCTATCTATCTATCTATCTATCTATCTATCTATCTATCTATATGCGCCTTACTGTTAAAATGTACAGCTGAAACTTTTTGGATTTCATTAATCAATGACATCCTAAAAAAATTAATTAATTAAAAAAAAAAAAACCAAGGTCCAGAGGTGGGATTTGAATTTGGGACTTCTTAAGTACATCAGAAGGCAATCAAGGACTGTAAGAAGGGGAATGGCTTGCTATGATTTATATTTCTCAAAGATTACTCTGTTCTCTTTGTGGAGAACAGACTGGACTGGCATACATGCTGAAGTGGGAACACCAGCTAAGAGACTATAATAGAGGGTAACTGCGGGGTCCACGGAGAGAAAGGGATCAAGAAGGTTGTCAAAGATTCTAGAGGAAACAACTGCAGGTTAGGCAGTCCAAGAGATCCCTCAAACATGGTTCCCACACATAGTAGGGCCTCATGTAACACGACGATCCAATGAATTAGTTGTTATTCTCTATACTACGTACTGAATTTATATATATATTTTTTGTCACATATGTATTATGAAAATGCAAAAGAAAGAGCAAAAAGAACATGTTATATACATTTTTAAAAGGCCCATTTACTCTGAGGTAAAAGCATGGACATAATTGTCAGGTAGTTCAAGATCATTAGCCTTCATGTACCAAAAGAGACTTCAAGTCTACTTAAGATGAAGGCCCTGAAGTTTTTAACCAAATGATTTCTAGTTTTCACTAATCATGGGAATTTTATAAGACACTGAAAGTCATTCACTATACAATTTTTGGAAAGAAGAGTATTTACATTGTGCTCCAAGTGTATTTCAACAGCTGCTTTTGAATGAGCTGACATGGGGCAACTAGAGGCCGGGCAATGGACTTGGCTAGTATAGTTTGGATATGAAATATGAAAGGCCTGGATGGAGTTGGAAGATGCACGAATGGAAAGGAGAGTTATGTTATCAACCAAAGCTAAAAATCTCAATTTAATCACGGTTTTTATATAAAGCACAAAAGAGAAAAGCATAAGAAATGGTTTCCCACTAAAAGATGCTTTGATAATTATGAGTCAATAAGAAAAAGGAAAAATTAAGGGAAGGAAAACACACTTGCATCTTGCCCACTGTCACCTGAACTGAGAAAGAGAGTGAGAGGACAGAAGTGGAGATACAGATTTGGGTGTCTTACTGAATAACATAGATGATGAAATTACAGCCTCCAAATATGGTGTCAGAGGAAGGATGTAGTACACAGAGATAACCAAATCCTATTCATTCTTCCCAAAAGGCATGCTGTTAAATTTGTAAAACAAAATTAACTAACATCAAATCATACGTTATATCTTTTCTGTTCACGGAGAAAAAAAAATTTATATTTTTAATTATAAAACCAGCTTCTTGGTATATGACAATTAAAACATGGCACTAACATATTTCATTATTAGCAAATTTGGAAAATACATAAAAAATTAAGAAGGAAACAAATAATCTGACAAATTACAAATAAGTCAATTAGCCTAATTTAAGGGTAAATTTTTTCCTGTTCTCATTTGTAAATGTCTTTTTATATTGATCACCATTTGTTGAAAATTCTGTTTTCTAATTTTGTCATGTAACATTATATATGGGAATATTCTCTGTCATCATTATCATCATTATGGTTAACCATAGGGTTTTGTTGTTTTTTTTTTTTACTAATTTCCTATTGTTGGAAATTTAAGGTTGAGTTCATTTTTTTCTATTATAATCATTTGATAAACATATTGATACATAAAGCTCTGTCTATATTTTAAATTTATTAACTTAGTATAGATTCCTAGAAGTAGAATTATTGGGTGAAACATTTTAAGGCTGTGTATTTATATCCATTTCATCTAAGTTATCAAATTTATTGACAAAGTTGTTCACAATATTTCCTAATTACCCTTTTAATGTCTAGTAATAGTCTCCTTTTGTCCCTCATATCAGCAATTTGTATCTTCTCTCTTTTTTTCCTAATCAATCTGAATAGAGGTTTTAAAATTTTATTGATCTTTTCAAATATCCTGGCTTTGGTTTCATTTATCTCCCTATTTTTCTGTTTTCTATTTCATTGATCTCTGCTCTTTATTACTTCCTTGCTTTTACTTAACTTAGGTTTAATTTGCTCTTTGTCTTCTGGTTTCTTAAAAAAAGTTAGATTATGTTTGATACTTTTCTTCTTTGTAATATATACATTTATTGTTACAAATTTCCCTCCAAGCACTATTTATCTGAATCACAAAAATCTGACAAACTACACTTTTATTTTCATAGAGTTAAAATATGTTCTAATTTTCCTTCTGAGTTCTGCCTTGACCCACCCATGGGCTATTTAGGAGTATGTTATTTAGTTTTTAAATATTTGAAAATTTTCCAGATATCTTTCTGTTATTGATTTCTAGTTTCATTCCACTGTAGTTAGACAACATACTTTGTATAATTTCAATCATTTTAAATTTATTGAAATTTGTTTTATTGCCCAGAATGCAGTCTATTTTGGAGAATGTTTGATGTGCTCTTGAAAAATATGTGTAATCAGCTGTTGTTGGGTGGAGTATTCTATAAATGTCAGTTAGGTCTAGTTGGCTGATAGTATTGTTCAAGTCTTCTATATCTTTACTGATTTTTTGCCTACTGTTTTATCAATTACTAGAGAGGAATGTTGAAATCTCCAACTATAATTATGGATTTGTCTATTTTTTCCTTATAGATTTATCAGTTTTTGTTTCACGTATTTTGACACTCTGTTAATAGGTATATAAAATTTAGAACTGTTATCCCTTCCCTTTAAAATTGTCAACTTATTCAACCATTCACATTTCTTTTTCTCACATATAGAAAATGAGGAGGCTTAACTGATATATCTTTAAGTTCCAACATTTTATGTCTTCAAAAGACTGTCAGAATCCCCCATATCACCCTGAAGTATAACTAATAAAATAAACCCTAAAAGAACACCCTAAAAGAAATATATTTCACAATCCTTTGAACAATGAACATATCAGAAAATGAAAAAATACCTTCATGTCTTCCAATTATATATTGATATGTAATTTGTGGAATTTTTACTTAAGTAAACTTTAAAAGGTGACCATAAAATGAACTTTTCTTGTAATTCCTACCTATCTTTTTTAATCAACTGCTTAAGTATTAAAAAGAAAGTATTGTTAAAAATGAAGCTTATTTGTAATTTTAGTAATCCTAGCTTTTGCTTTTTACCAATTCTTATACCCTTAGCACAAGGACCTATTTTTATTGCTGTCTTAAGCCTCAACAAGCTAGTTAGCCAGAATTCCCTGCAAAAATTCCACTGGGTGAAGGCACTTGCATTTTCTAATATTTTCCCTGGGTTTCTTCCACTTCTCTTTCATAACCCACATTGTAATTGGTTTCTTAAAAGCTGTTCCAACCTGACTAAAATGTCTTTGCTAAACTGATCTCTAATGATTAATATTTAATGACGCCCACCAAGTATTTTTCTCTCAGGAATATCATAAGTTCAAAGTTTATAAGACAAATGATACATTTTTTTAAATTTTAATTTATCCAACCCTTCCCCTAGAGAGAAGGAAAAAACACTTATGTGTTTTTGAATCTGTGGCAGAAATGTTTTCCAAAATTTGTCTCTACACTGACAATGCACTGTCCCTCCATCTCTGCCCCACTCTTAATTCCCATTTCTGCATCAGTGCTTGAAAAAGCTTAATCCCTTCCTCAGTAAATTCCTATTTGAAAGATAAATCTGGGCAGATAGTTTATTTAAAGCCTGCTCTCTATATCTCAATCTGCGTGGCTATTATTTTAGCTTTTAACATCCACGAAGATGAGGCTTTCATTGTGTCTATCTTGCTTTCCATCTTACCCATCCCAACAGTCCAAACTTTAGTACAGTGCCATTTGCATTAAGGAACTCAGAAATGGTCCTATATGATCATTTCTTGACCAAAGTGCAGAAATGAAAGTTTGCTAGGGTGGAAGATGGGAAATAGGAGACTGCCACTATCACATTAGCAGTTTCTACATGTAACAAAATGAAGATACTAGACCAGATCACCTCTAAGTCCTTTCGGCACTAATATTTTATGATTCTAATCTATCTGAACAGAACCACTAAACAACCCGTACTTTTAACTATGCAAGCTATCTTTACCACAGGAAATCCAAATGTACACAATAATACTATAAACCCAAAGCCACACTCATACACAGATGAACAGACTCATGAAAATACTGTGCAAGATCAGGCCATTTGATAAATTTACCTTTATCCAATTGATATTTTATTTTATAAAATTTAACATTCCTAGGAAATCACTAATGAAAAAGATCCTACTCAGTTTTTTGTTTTGTCTTTATCTACTTCGGACTTGCCTCTGCATAACTTTAATCCATTTTCAGAACCCACATCTACTTGGAGTGGATATAAATTTGCCATAAACGAGGATCCCTAAAAGAATGTGCCACTGACTTAAGAAATAAAGGCAAAGATGCAGAGATGTTTAAATGATGGTGCCTCATTGGACTTAATGCATGTTCTCTCAAAGTGACTATTTTAAAGAAAATAATGACTGGATGAATATGCTATTACGTGTTAAAGAAAAACAAATAAGTCATGTACTTGGAATTTCTTATGTTTTTAGTATCTAGGATATTGAATTTGAGATGATTAAAAATCGCATTTTTGTAGATGGATTTCTTCACAATCTTTAAGTAAATTATTAGGGAGGGTGAAAACATGTAACTTGTTAAGTGAATTGGATTTGTTAGAGTAGGGCTCAGCAGGTTAAAAAAATGAATGTGCTCATCTTAGTACCTACGTCATTTCCTAAATAAGCACTTTTGATCCATTGCTATCTTCAGATTTTACAACAAAGAAAAATCTCAACTTATTTGGCAACTTTTTGTTTAACTTTTAAAGAGCACGATGAAATCAACTAGTTAAATATTATGGCTGGCAAGTTCATCTTGATCACTTCAAAAGAATAAAAATCTCTTCAGATTTCAGTATGATTTGATTGCCTACAAGTTTTTGTATGTGTCATGTAAGTATTCACTGACAAAATAGCAGTTGAATTTTGTTAGAATTTCAGAAAGCTGAAGCTAGAAAAAAAAGTTTAGTCACCAGTTTAGCATGTTTATGTGTAATCTGTATTCTGGAGTCAAAGATGAGGCAGACAGCATCTGCCCTCAAAAGTCCTATGATCCAATAGAATGGCATATCCCAAATTTCAGTATTCACCTATAGTTATACCTATTTTCTTTTATGTTAATTTACAAATGAGCTTTGCATTCTAAGTCTCTATATTGGAGAGGCTTAAAGGATGATAAATTGATTGGGAGTAGGGGAAATGGGGAGCTATGTTTGCATAGCAGTCTATATATGATTTCTTATCAAAGGATAGAATGGTGGTTATAATTGAGATTAACTGGGGTATTATGGGGTCAAAGCTCCCTCAAATCCCTCCATGGTTGCTAGTAGTATTCCCAAGCAATATTTGTAAAATTACCCAAATAATATACTAGTGATATATTTTAATAGTCATTAAATAAAAATTGCCTATAATCTTGCCTTGCATCAGGAGTTATCCATAGCATGCTTTAGAAGCTACTACTGTAAAACAATTAAGGTATATACAGAAATAACTGAAGAGAGAGTCTAACAGTTAGTAATTGCTATGAGAAAAGTACAAATAGACCACAAAGAGATTCAAGAAGGGAGAAACAGCTTTCAGGAGCAAAGCATGTACTTAATACCATACACACACTTACGTTGAACAAATATGACAAAGGGTTTTGGCGAACTCTGCTTTCATAAACCGTGTTGAAAGACATTATCAACATTTCCCCATCTACCTTGTTTTATCCTGTGGAACATCTGCTTCTTTAAAAAGAAGTTACATACCAGCTCTTCAAATAGAAATTGAAAATCATTTTTCTTTCAGGAGGAAGAAGGATGGGAAAAAAAATATGCCTTCTGTGATTTTACTAAAAATTTCACTGCTAATTAAAACCATAAATTTAGTACGAGTGGAAAGCAAAAAGTGCAGGTAGCAAATGGAGATTTCTTGGACAAAAACCATGCTCCTCTGTGAATTTAGATTAGCAATGCTGTGTTATTGGCTGACTTTTGAACATTCCATTCTTTTTGAAACAGCGAAGAAGACTATATGTCCTACAGAAATCCGATTAGGCCTGATGAAAGAGAGGCCATGAAATGCTTCTGTTGTCCACACAGACACAGAGAAAATGTGTCAAATTCAGCTTTGAATTGAATTCTAAGTATAAACTGTTCGATGAGGCTTTGTCCGGTTAACTTAGTCAGCCTAGTACAATATTACATTACGTTCTCAGTAATTGTGGACATTGGTCCTGCTGAAAATCTCGATAGGTTTCTAGAAATCTGATCACTTTTGTTCTGGTGATCGCCATGAGAGCAAGCAAGCAGCCGGAGACGGCTGTAGTCTAGATGGAAAGAGAACCTGATTTGTATGCTTCCTGCTGACCCTTCCCTCCACCAGCGGTGTGTTTCTGCCGGATGCCTCACTGTCTTCCCACATCAGCAACAACATGAGAGGAGCCAGTTGCCAACGTGGTTCTGCTATTCAGTTATTTGTCAGTAGTAATACAGTCGGGGTTCCACACCTGTGATGCTAACAGTGGCTCTCTTCCAAAGAGATGCGGATAAAACACTCCCCTGGACTCTGTCATCACAAACCTCTTTTTAAAAGACTTTGGAACATTGTTCTTTCCACTGAATTCCTATTACAGTCTGTTGAAGCCTCTGTAACAGCATCGATCCCTTTTTCTTTTGCACTGCAGTGGTTTATGTGGAGGCTTTGAATTCCTAAGGATTCGTAATGATTTTTTTTTCTTATTATGCCATTCTCTTAGAATTTTATATTTAAACAACAACAAACACAAATATCCTACAATTAGAATGGAAACTCCAAAAAGGCAGGGATCCCTGTCTATTTTGTTCAATGACACGAGTCCCATGCAGCTGGTAAACTTCTGGCACATAGCTGACACTCAATGAATATTTGTTGAATGAATGAATAAGTATTATGACTTTCCAAAGAAAATACTGTTTGAGCAGTATTGATTTGATTGGTAAATAAAGAAGAGGAAATATTTTACAGATGTGCAAAGGAAGGAAGACAAGATTGGTAATTTCTTTTTTCTTTAGACCTAGAGTTGGCAAATTTTTTCCACGGAGGGCCAAAGAGTAAATGTAGTAGGCTTTTGAACCATACAGTTTCTGTTGCAACTACTCAACTATATTGCTAAGTATGAAAGCAGCCATACACAATATGGAAATAAATGAGTGTGGCTATATTCCAATAAAACTTTATTTACAAAAGTAGTTGGCAGGCAAGAATTGGCACATGGATGGTGGCCTGCTGACTCCTGCTCTAATCCATAAAGATTAGGACAAATTGATAACTATTCCCTCCTAGAAGACCATGCCTTCTGCTTCTTTATATGTCCCACATCTCCGCCTCTAACAGGTACAGTGCTTTGCTATATGGTAGCTGCACAGTATATGTTTGTTGAATTAAACTAAATCCTACAGTAACTGATTTCTTAGAATCACAGTTTTCAGTAGAACCAATAAATTCAAGTCCCTGTAATGTGCCTTTTCTTTGAACTCTGTTCTAGCAAAACATGTGGGAAGCTAATAACTTGAAATAACATCTAATGAAAGTGGGGCACCTCCTCTCTTGATAGAAAGAATCCCAATGCCTCTTATTTGAAGCATTTTCTTCAGTATGCCAATAATTAACCAGAGGTAGCTTTTCTGATTATCCATGAAACCAAGACATGGTTAACAACTTTGTCACTGCCCATCTGAGCTCATGAGCTTCCTCTGAAACTGCCTCCTCTCTCAAGTCTTTTCAAATAAATGATCTGCATAAAAAGAATAGAAGCAAACAATCATTTATATCTACAACTGTGCTCCCACATTTTCCTCTCTAATGATTACAAAAAATGTGATATTATCATGAGCTTTGTGTTAGAAAGCTGCTTTATTCCAGGCAAGACACATGCCACATATGGTGACTGTCTATGTATGCATCACTGAAATGGATCAATATTTTTTAAATGTTTAAGTAGTATTCACGTGGAACAATGTCATCTTCAAATGTGCTTTGTGGCCCTTTCCTTTACTTGCACTACCTATCTGCAAAACTTATTTCTCATTTTGCTAAGTGTTGGCCTCACTTACAAACCAGGTCTGATTTCCTCTTTAGCTATAAATGTAATTTTAAAGAGAACTCCAATGAGATTACTTGCTGAGCATGTTAAAACATTCATAGCTTTGCCATATGCTGTTATGGAAATTGCACTGATTTATATCAATTTGGGTGCGACTGGATAATATCAATTCACCTGATATCAAATCTTGCTGTATTGGGAAATGTTTTAAATGTTTCATTTGCATCTAGACCTCTGTTGAACTAGGAGGCATATAATGTGTTTATGCATTTTGGGAGACAACAGACTTTTACATATTAAAAATATAGTCCTACATTTGGTGACTTCTAGAAAAATTAAGGCATATAAGGTCCAAATTTACACTGTAAAATCCCAGTAGTCATGTCCAGGTAGATTTAGGTTTTAATCTTGATTCAACCATTTAATTGGTCTATAACTTTGCTTTCTTCAATGGTAAAAGAGGAAAAATATGGTGCCGACTTGATAGGGTTGCTGGGAAGATTAAATGGGATAATTAATATGAAGCCTGCAACACCTATGAAAAGAGCAATTTCATGTGACTGGCTCAATAATGAGTAGTTATTATTAGCTATTGTTGTCTAGACCTTGTATTTCTGTTTAAGGTTAGCAGCATCCGTGTAAGTGGTGGAGAAATACTTGAGCATACAGACCTGATGAGAATGATGAAAGATGATTTAGCAAACTTAAAATCTGCTATACAAAACAACAAAGTCTCTTCTATAATCCATAATAGCAATCTATAAAAAACAAAAGTAAAAAAAAGCACAAAGCCACAGGATGCCCTCTTCACAATAAGAGTATCAGTTATGTGACATAACTGTGTTAAGCTTTTGTTTGGGATGGGAAAGTGGAATGCTCACACTAGGGAGGACTTAGGAAAACAAACACTGACTGTCCTTATATACACTGAGCATTCTGTTCAATTATATTCAGAGGAGGGAGAAATAATTATATTTGGCTGTAATAAGTGAATATATGCAGTGTAATGAATATTCATACATACTGAAGTTTGTAAGAATATAAAAAAGCCAGAAGAGACTTTAGCTTTTTTCCCCCCTAAACTGACTTAGAGTGTACATTCAAATATATATGGATTCTCTCTAGGTCAGTCAGTGTTCTCAATGCAGGTCAACTGTGCCCTCAAGGGGACATCTGGGGACATTTATTGATGCCAACTTGGGATGGGGCTGCTACTGGCATCAAGTGAGTAGACTCTAGGGAGACTGCTAAATATCCTACAATGCATAGGAAAGCCTCAACAACAAAGAATTATCTGGCCCAAATGTAAATGCCAAGGTCAAGAAGCCCTACTCTGGGCTGATAACTGTTCATGGTCAAATGGAGTTTAAAAGCATCCTCACCCAAGTGGATCATGGAGAGACTAGGGAATGGTGGGCTTTTTGTCAATATGGTCAAATCCTCCCCATTGTCCTATGTTGGTTCCATCTTAATGAACCATAAGCTGAAGTAGTATTGTGGAGTTCATATCCTCAGGAAAAAAATGATTCTAAATGTCAAGACCATAGTTTACAAAGTACTATATGTCATTTTACCTACTGGGGACTTTGGCTCCAAGAGTAGCTGGACTTACTCATAGAGAAAGGCAAACATTCACAATAAGCCTATAAGCACCCAAGAGACCAGGGGTTTCCTGGTTCAAGATTTTTTAAGCAACATTAGTTCCCATGGACAAAAAACATACTAACCAACAAGAGCATAAACTTAAAGATTAGTTCCTAGGTAAAAACTTAGAGGCACTATCTTTGGATTTCTATTCTCTTCTCCCACAAAATTGGAAATCTATTTCATGTATCCAAGAATATTGTTTTCTTTCACAAGCACTGTTATATGAACCCTGCAGGGGCTAGGCAGAAGGTATAGCCACAAACACGGATGATGCTCAAAGACTGGAAACATATGGGAAGGACATTACTTTGAAGCTTTTGATTCTGGACTTGAAGTCACCTCGGCGCTGCTGAAGACACTCTCCGGAAACTCTGTATTTGGAATATCTCTCATCAGTTCTCTCGGAGAAACTGTGGGAATCCTGGAAAAACAACGAAGTGTCTTAAACTGATTGATGAAAAAAACTGGTACTTGAAATCAGAATAAAAAACTATTGATATGTAGATAATAAGTAACTATAGTTACTGAGAGAGATATTTAGGGGAATCATAGGTCCCTAAGGATAAAGAAGAAAATGGTCACTTTGGATGCTACCATAAAATTAAAATAGGGTCCCACACTGGTTATTTACATTCTTTTTTACAACTAGTCCCTATGCCAGTCTGAAATGACTGACACCTTCTTGTTGAAGGGGAAAAGGTTCAAGGAACAGTAAGTTGTACAAAGATGGTCTTAACAACATCATATCAGTTTTAGATATGCATACTCTCCCTTGTAGTAGTATTTGACATCAAAATAGTCTCTTTGTTCAGAAAAATAAAGTTTATTTCCTTTAAAGCTAGAGCCCATTCTCTTCACTAATTCTTAAATAACATTTTATTTTTGAATTATTATATCACATACATTTTTAAATTTAAGGATATCTCAGCTGACCTGAAAAGTATAAAAAAAAGATTCAGGGAATAAAGAAATTAAGAAAACAAAAATTTTCAGGGCCAGTCTTCTTTCCTCCCTTTCTCCCTCCCTTACTCCTTCTCTTCCCTCCTCTTCCTTCCTTCCTGCCTTCCTTCCTTCCTTCCTTTCTTTCTTTTTCTTTCCTTTTCTTTCTTTCTTTTCTCCCTCCTTCCCCCCTTCCTTCTCCCTCCCTCCCTCCCTGCCTCCATTCCTTCCTTCCTTCTTCTTCATTTTGGAGGAAGAATATAGAACATAGCAAAGAGTCACTCCAGCTATTTATTCAGGCATTTCTATTATGAACTAGAAAGAAATGAGAATAAAATGAGGGTGACTGATTTTTGTATGTAAGAAAAATCATCTATGGACTTTATTTTAGTTCCTTGGTCCCAAGAAACTTGAAGGTTCAAATTAGAAGGAGTATTAGAATTCCAAAGTTATTAAATATATATAATATATAAATACATATATATTTTAAAACTATAAGCCCAGGGAAGTTAAGAATGAATTGCCTAAGTTTAGGCAATTTGTTGTGCATTGGGCTTGGAATCCAATGCTATTCCCTTTCTACCATAACAAATATGTAATGTTTATATATGGGATTGTAGAACTGAAACATTTCTTTTAAACAAGGTTAAAAAAGGAGAGAGAGGGAGAGGGGTCATGGAAGGAGGAAAAGAGGGAGGAGAGAAAGGGGAGAAGGGAAGAGAGAGACTATGACATGTTTAAAGAAGAATAAAGTCAGGACGATTTAAATAGGACGAGGTTCATTTTCACACTTAGAGTCATAGGCTGTAGCACTATCAAAACAATAGCTAGTGATGCCAGTTTGAGTGCAAACCACAGAGATAACACTACTCAATTCCCTCATTTTATGGATGAGGAAATATCCCCAGAGATATTAAGTGATTTTTTCTGGTGCATGAACTTGGACCAGAACTTAGGTCTTTGGATTCTTGGTCACAGTACACTGAGTGTCATAAAGTTTTAGGGGTGTAAAAAATATAATCTACACCGAACAATCTAAAGGCTTTATGTGTTTTTATTTAAAACTATGGCTAGCTGTTTTCACTAAATTGATTAAATGAGCTCTTTTTAATTATATAGATGGCTTTAGAGTACATATAGAATGGGTTTCAAGTTAGAGACAGAAGGTTTCATTGTTAACACACAGAATTGGATCCCCATATCAACTAATTTACTTACTCCAAGCTTCAGTTTTCTCAGCTGTAAGATGGGGGAAAGAGTGTCCATCTATAGGCTACCTCTGAGGATTTAAAAAATGTAAAGTACTTACTATGCCTGTCACATAGCAGTGCATAACACTTGCTAATGAACTCCTTTCCATTTTAAGGCTAAAGGTGTCGATTTTAGTGACTAATACTGGAAAGTACAATTCTAATCTTTGAAAAATATTTTCCAGAACAATTTCACTAAGGCATCTTCATTTGTGAGTGTGTGTGTATGTGTATATGTGTGTGTGTATGTATGTATGTGTGTATGTATGTGTGTATGTATGTATGTATACACTAGAGTTGTAAATAATCATTAGCCCATGTGAAGAAAATAATAATAAAAAACCTTTTGGTAATAATGGAGAATAGAATTTTCAAATTGCATCTATGAATATTCTGTTCAATACAGACCACTGTGGGAAAGGCGAGCTTTCACTAAAGGTTAAACTTTATATTTTTATGCTTGTATAAGGCCGGCATCTGTTTCTCAGTGACAAATGCCTTTTTCCAATACTTTCTCTTGTCTGCCCTACATTTACTTAGATGACTTCGGCTAACTACAGAGAAAAAGGTGGAAAGGATATGGGTGTAACATATGGCCTGCTATCCACATTGGGCAATATAAAGGAGAGGAGAAACCATATCTTCTTGGACACCGGTTTCATTATTCTTTGATAGGGATTTAGACTGTACGTATATAATTGAGTCATGGGAAAGAATCAAAACTTTAGTAAAATATACTAGAAACCCTTGGTTTTGTTCTATTTGCAATAGTCTGGATTTCTGAATCCCTTCAAAAATGTTTAGATACTGAACTACCAAAATATGCTTAATGAAAGGTAATTTTAAGATAGTGTAGACCTTGTAAGCCTCATCAAATCAGTGCTTCCAAAAAATCAACATGGCATAATCAGGCTGTATTTCTTACTCATTATATCCTCAAATAATAAGTTAGATTATAACAGAATATAACATAAAATATAACATAAGTCATATTTTAAGTCAATGTGAAAAAAGAGGTTAAATGTTTTTCAAAAGAACTCTCACTATTGTTAGCTTCGGTCATAAAGGGTCAAGAAATTATAAACCAGTAAAACTGTCCATTTCATAAACATCCCTAGGGTGATATGCGAAGAGGTTCTCTGGCCTGGACCTTGTCTGGCAGGACTAGGTAGCAGCTTATTTGCTTTTCATCTCTCCTCTATGAGGAACTTTAAAACATTACAACAGGTAAATCCACATATGTAATTAATTGGGTTGTTAATCAAATGCTCTGCAGTTAGATTTCTATCAACAAATGGCATGGGATATAAAATCCAAAACTCTATGTGGACTTCATTTTATATATCATAGTACAAGGATGCCCTGTGCACTATCATATCTCTAAAACAAACAGCACTCTGAAAATTTGTAATTAAAAAAATAAGATAATTCATAAATTAAAATTGTTTATCAAAATAATTATCTACTGTCAATGTAATGTGTAACCTCTTCTAATTCTTAGATATTTCTAAATTATAGTTAAAGCTGTAGGGGGCCAACTAAGCTCCCAGTAGTAGGGTAAAAGTCTCTATTTTCCTATATTATGCTAATATATAAATTCCATTATTTTCTACCTGACTTCACAAATGTCAATCAACTCTGATAAGATAGAGTGTTAAAAGTCCCCAATGTTTTTTGGCCTTTCCTCTCTCTCGACAATTTTCTTTGCACGTCAGGAGGATGTCAAGATAAAAATACTGAAAGAGGCAAGCCAAATCTTTCTCACTCTGAAGTCTTTGAAATCTTCTAGTAGGCTCAGTTTCTCAGGCACAGACTCCAGATGGTCCAAGGCCACTCGGGTACTCTGGAAAAGAAAACATAAGGAAACCAAACATTATGAAAAATTTATTAATACTCTCAGAACTCAGCTACTAAAAACCAGTTGTACCATTGGTATAAGCAGTTCAAGCTGTAGATTTAGAGAATCAAATAAGAACAGATATAATAGTTATTTCTAGGATAAATATATCTTTTCAAATCAGAAGAATAATTTCCTTTTTATAAAGTATATGAGGTGCATTTGCAAGACTGACTCAGATATTAAAATTCTTTCTGGATAATTGCTCTCAACTGTTATGCTATGAAACTTTATCTATAGAGCATTTCACATTAATATTAATTTGCAAATCTGCCTCAGTGAACATTAGAAATAAACCACAAGGTAATACTGAAAAATAGATGAATTTGCAGTTACTTATCTAAAAAATGTATTAGAGATCCTTACATGGTGCCATTATAAAGAAGAAAAGAGTTCTCAACAATTATTTCAGTTAAAAAGGAAAAGAGAAGAGATTTTCAAAAGACTTGGGAGAAATCTCTGAAATTAAATATTTGCTGTTACATTTATTTTCTCTAGAATAATGGCAAGATCAGGTGGTAGAGGCAAAAGTGAAATTCCGAAATCCTGTCTATTAACCCCTGTGGCTTTTGCACCTACAGGTGTGTTTGGATATCTGCTGAAAAGGGCAAGGAATAAGCCAGCAATTTTACTATTCCAAAATCTTCAACACACACCAAACTGTATGGAGTTGAACAGTTTGTACTGGTCCATAGTATATTTTTCTTCAGTTGTCCCTTTGTTTCAGACTACAGAAAAATCGATAATATATTACAACAACATAAGTAACAGCAATTAGGAATTAGAAAGGGGTTTCACTGCAATTCATAGATTCCTGTTTCTTGCAGAGAAAACTTCATAGATTTAACCATAGGTATATTTTAGTGCATATACGTTTTGTAAAAATGCACGTGTTTATTTTCCTATTAACATAAAAGCACTGCCATGTTGTTATAGTGTTATTGAAACTATGTTTTGAGGTCTAGACAATAACATTAAAGAAGATACTGTCTATATTTTTATTTTAAAATAAGTGTGTACATTTTGGCACTATACAGATATTAAATAAATAAGACTATGAAGCAGTTTATTTAGGTTCAAAAATGCAATTCTGTTTCAGTTGGAAAGGGATCCACTGCAAAACTTTCTTGACAAATGGCTGAAAGATGGTAAAAGGACCTGAGTAAACAAGTTTCAAGGAGAGGAAGGGTGAGATCATAAAAAGGATAGACTGTCTGACTTTTTGCTCGTGGTGACTCTATCCAGCACAGCTGTATTGGCTTCATAGGCCCCTCTTTTCATCCAAACTGTATAAGACACTCGTTGGAACCAAACTGAACAGTAGCGGAGAACATGCTGGCAAAGTCATTCCTTTGCTGCACATCCTTCAAAGAGCCCCAGTGCTTAAAGTTGTGTGGATTTCTTAGAATATCAGAAGAATCGTCTATTTCTAGATTGTGCACTTTTTAAGAGAGGTCTAAAGATCAGACACCAACTTGCAAATGTTTATGTGTATCTTGGGGTGAGAGGGTGCATAAGGCTCATTAAATATAAACACCCATTAATGTGGCAATATGACATTAGTGACTGTATTTGAGCTAAATGCAGAACAATTTTTGTCAATGACAAATTCTATTTTTCTTTATATAACATCATTCTAGTCAAAAGTGGTAGAAGATCTCCTTTCAAATGTATAAAATTTGAGAACGGATAGCATATCTTCATTGGAAAACTTGGATAAAGAGGCTTTCTAGGTATTTTCCAACTCTCATTCACAATAATTTTTCTAAGTAAAGCACTACATGAAATCTATAGAATCTGCCATTCCTGATTATTACATTCTTATTTTTAGACGTAACCAAATTGTAAGTTATAGTTGACCCATGACTTTAGTAGTAGCTTAACTTGGGGATTTTATTCAATAATAGCAAGGATGAGTTGAAGGAGAAAGGAAGACAGAGGGAATAAAGAAACTTATCTCTTCTCCATGAGATAGTTGAGATTCCCTCTTTAACTATCTTTCTTGCCACTCCTTAACACAAAGAAAAGTAACATGCAAAGACAAATGAGGACTGGCTTAACATTCTCTATATGCTGAACAATAAATTAGACCTCTATGACTAGTCTACAAAGAGGAGGATCTTGAGAGCCACAATCTAATTTCTGTGAAATCACTTTATTTCCTAAAATTAAAAATATAAGTCTATGGCCATGCCACCCTTAACAAGCCCGATCCTGTCTGATTTTAGAAGCAAAGCATGGTCAAGCCTGGTTAGTACCTGGATGGGAGACCACCTAGGAATACCAGGTGCTGTAGGCATTTAAAAAAATAAAAATGAAAAATGAAACATACTCACAGAGGGAAGAAAATGGGAAAACAGTATAAGTAAGGGTCTCCTGGAAGAGATTGAGTTTAGCAATTTCTGCTAAGGTGGCAGGTAAAGCAACTATGAGTCTGGATTTACTGGTCCCACACATGTTTCAGGTCCTTCAAGGAAGCTGCTTATGCCATCGCTGATTCTGTCAGGTAAGCTCTCCTACTGCACCATGAGTCTTTCCTTTGCCACACTTATCAGAGTACGAACGTTATGTTTGTTTAATTATTTCATTACTGTTTGTGTTGATACTGGGTGGTAAGAATCACGAGGGTAAGAAAGTCCGTCTTTGCTCACCACTGTCCCCCAGCACTCTACCTAGTGCCTCCATGGAAGAGCTATTGCTTCTTGAATGAACAAATAAATCTTATTCAATGAAGATAAGGTTTGCATTCATTTATTCAATCTACAAACATTCACTGAATGCCTACCTTATATGGGACACTGCTGCTAGAGTGAGCTGAGGGAGAGTACAAGATGAGGCCAAAGATGCCTGTGGCAAGATCTTCAAGAGCCTTTCAGGCTACAGTACAGTTTTTGTATTTAATTCTAAATGAGATAGGTCTTTGGGGTGGGGGGCATAGGGGAGTTGAGCAGAGTCATGACACGCTCTCTTTTACACCCCAAAGGAAACTTGTGATACCATTTGCAGATTCCTTGCCACTCATCCTCAAGCAAGAGAAGAACTGGAGATGGGGAGTACTGTAAGAAGGTGAGACAGGTGTCTCACTCCCAGGCTGGAGACCTGCTGAGCAGCAGAAACTCTGAGGCCCACCTCAGGGGTACCATTCAGGTGGAACTCCATGAGAAATCTATTGGGAGAATGTACCGAAGGCCAGTGGTGCCATACCAAAAGTGCTTGATTTACCCCAAATACTCTTCCATCCCAAGAGCATGCATCCTGACCGCAAACTCCTAAAAATGTTTTAACTGTCCACGGAATGATTTCTCTAATAACATTAGAATATTTAAATTGATTAGATAATATTTTTACTTGTGACAGCCTTCTGTTTGAGAATAGGCAGCAAGACAAGGAAAAAGATCACTGATAAGAAATCAAGAGATACAAAGTTGTATCTTAGCTTTGCCATAACCAGTTGTATAAACCTGGGAAAATCATTTAATCCATGTACTTCAGTTTCCAAACCAGGAAAATGGGAAAGTAGGATCTAAAAATCTCTTAAGAGCCCTGCTGGCTCTACTTTTAGTCACTGTAGCTTTAACTTCTTTCCATAATAGGCTTGGGTCTGATTTTTAAGCTTAAGAGATTGGAAAGAGGGTTTTTTAAAAAGTAAAATAAAGAGAAACCATATACGGGATTCTAAGGGTTAATATTTACCCAAGAACACGGATGGGGCGGGAAAACCTTCACTCTTCAATGGCAGAAAGCAAAGCTAATGATTGCATAAGAGAAAAAGGAAGAAAGACATTTTTGTTTTTTTAGGTGTTTGCCCCATCAAATTACCAACTCCAAATATATGTTATTTTGTGTTTTTAGAACATAACTTCCAAAAGCATACAACGAATTTGCTTTATTATAAAATCTTTATAACGGTCCTCAAAAAAATTTTTTTTGAAGATTTTACAGTTTTCCCCTCATCTAAATACTGCTTGCTAAGTAGCTTCTGGTTCTATTACCATGTTATTTCACACTTTTGCTTCTCTTCTCAAGGCTTCCATGCCAGCATGACTTTGCACACGAAAGTCCATCTGTCTAGAATGTTCTCTACGCACTGCTTAAATTAGGTCACTGACACTCCTCCCGTGAGACTTGGTTTGGTCACTACTACTATGTCCCCTAACACAACAGTTAAAAGCACGGGCTCTTGAGCCAATCAATCTGAGTTGAAATCCTAAGTTACCTACTGGCTATGTGTCCCTAGAGAAGTTCCTGGAAATCTCTGCAGTGGGATTCAGCTTCTTCATCTATAAATAGGAATGATAATACCCATAAGTGTAGAATTATTGTAAGGATCAAATATATTAATAGATATAAAGTACTTAGAGCAGGATGGGGCACTAGTAAGCACTAATAAACACTAGCTATCGTTATGATGATAATACCTGTTATTATTCAGTGAATGCCTTCCCAGAAGTCTGGGTTAGGTGCCCATCCTCAGTGCCTCCCACGCATACGCATGTCTCCTGTTATGTGTCTAAACATTTCCTAACTGTGTGTGTATGTGTCCCTTTGAGTAGATGGCAAATTTCTTAAAAGCAGGAGTATATTCTTCCCTATATTCCCATTGCTGAGTACTTCATATCACACACAATAAATTTTAGTTCTATAAATAAAACCCTCTCAACACAAAGATCCATAAAGTCACATTTAGAACTTAGTAATGTGAATTACAAATTAGTGATGTGAATATAAATTATTTTTAAAGGTAGAGTTTAAAAATTAATTGTTTTTGAGGGGTAGAGAATGTTATTAAACAGATGCAAAATTAAAGAAATAATAACAAACAGAACTGGAAGAAAAATGAGGGATAGTAAAGTTGAGTTAAATGGTCCAGACAGAGATAAAGAGAGGAAGATAAGACTAGCAAGGTGAATAGAAATGCATGATGTGAAGAGTAACCTGCTCCCTCTGGATGAGCTGACAGCGGCTTAGCCATGCTAGGTCACGATGGGGCCACCTCACATAGGGCAGATACTGAGAAATCCTAATCATTTCACGAATATTGCAAAGCCCTTGTCCCTTGCGTCAAGTAGGCAATCACAGCTGCCTCTTCCATATTTATTTAATACGGGACAGGGGGTTTTGAGAGGGAACACTGATAAGGAATGATAATTGTTCTGGCAGAGGTGGGGTCCAGGCTAATTTACTTAAAAGCACCTTGGTGGGGTGAATGTAATTAATCTTCTCTGTTTTCAAAATAAAGGGTTATTTTCTTTTTAAGAGATGTCCTATGTTCTCAAAGAGAATGACAGAACAAATTAATCATTTTCCATTATTCCACACACAGCACTTAGATGTTGAAAGGGCATGTGAACAGTTAATCCCCCTATATGGATGAATTTCTGGTGACAGGCAGATCAGATCTAAATAGAAATCAGCCAAGGTATTTTATTTTTATCATTGTGGCTTTGAGACTTAATTCAAAAATAACTGAGATCAACTCTGCCTATACTTTTAAAGTCTGCTTTCATAATTAATCCTTTTTGAACACTCAGAAACACTCTTTCGGATTTTGTACAAAGCATTCCCCTGGCCGACTGCTGCCAAAGGAATGACTATCTAGAATATTTTAAAGCCATTGAAAATTCAACTGAATTATCTCTTAAGAAATTCCAACTGCCAGGCCATGTTTAGTTCAAAGTACCAATGACTTGAAGTTATGGCAATACATTTTGGTAGATAGCTCACTAAAGGTGAACTCTAAGTATGTTAGAGATACTGTTTTGGTATGTCCTGAATGGCTGAACAGAAGAAGGAACATGTGAATATATATGAAGAAAAGTATATATTTTTAAATAAAGTCAGCCAGTTTCTGAATTTTTAGCTTCTGGCTGTGAAAGATGGACCATGAAAGCCAGTGGGCATAATACAGCTGACAATATTATATTATTCGGTGAGCAGATTCATCTGTCATTTGCCAATTTTTTTCCTGAAACTTCAGTTGCTAGAAAGTGGTTTTTTTTTTTTAATTTCTTTTTCTCTTTTCTAAATGAAAGCCATGCATTCATTCAATTGGACAACAATGAAGCTTTGTTGTCTGGTGGTTAGTATGAAAAGGAGTTGGTCTTGCCAAAACAATTTTGAACTTAGGCTCTCCTTCCCCTGCCCCACCCCATTTTAACATACTCAGTTGAAATGAACAAGTGCTGCAGCCTTCCCCGGCCATGAGGAGGGGGGCGGGGAAGAGGAGGAGGAGCCAGAACCATTGGACATTTAAAGTATGTTAGGAAAACTAGAAAACATGCAATACTATGCAAATTAGGCAGGACTTCACAGTACTATTATGCAGAAACTGGGTAAGACATTCAGTTTTTCCTTCATCCAGTAGGCACTTAGTAAGTACCTGCGATGTGAAAATCAGCCTATAATATCACTATATCAGATTTCATTCTGCTAAAGCTGACCAGATTAGTACAAGCATATTCTTTTGTTACTGAATGAAAATAAATTATTAGGGCAACTGTAAGAAATATGTATATTATACCAAAATGTTTTATTAACTGCCCTTTTCCCCATTTAATTGGGAAATTTTAAGTATAGAGACTATGCCTTCCTGAGTGTTCTTTGAATCTATGGCATTAACACATAACAGCTATTCAAGAAATTTTATTGAATTTGGTGCTACAATTGTTTCTCAGTCATCCAGAAACTATATATGTGCAGCGATATTTTTTAAATTTGCTAATGTTAAAGCTCAGATAATTTACATTTGATTTAGGAATAATCCCATATGCTGTCAAGTGAATATGGGTGGGTCAAGAGTTCTGGAATACACTCTAAATGTAAAAATAAAATCACAACAATGAGATTGAGCTATGTGGGAAAGGTATCCCATATCTTCTTTGTGGACTCTTGCTCTCTACATTTTCTTGGGATATTTGAGGATAGAACATCCATGAGAAATACCATTCAAGAAAATGAAAAATGAAGTATCTTATATTATTTTTCCTGCTCTACCCCCACAACTTCAGTCTGGAGACCGAAGGTGAGAGCTTTGCTCTATATCGTTTCTAAGAAGGTGCAGACATAGGTGCATATCACAAAGTCACACAGAGCACTACTTTAAGGATATATGGTCTTTCCCTCTTAAACTTAGAGGAAATCTGTGTTTCAAAGAAACTTTCAGGCGATGCAAACAAGATGCCTACTGATAATGAAAACTGAGTTTATCAAATTTACTATAATATCACTTGAAGCCAACTGCAATTTGCACACTGTGGGAACCACATAAGATTCATTTATAAAAACAAACAAACAAACAAACAAACAAACGAAGGAACAAAAAGATGGGAATACAGAAGGGCATTTTGCTTCCAGATCCTGGAACGTAGTAATGCATTTTTGTTTAATCTTTAGTATATCAAGTAAATTAGTCGTTACCCCTAACTATTCAGGTTCAATGGATAAAATTTTAAAAAAACATTTTAGTTATTGATTAGAGAAAAATAGAGTAAGAAATACCTTTATTAGAAATTTTAGTAAAAATTTAAGCATATTACATATTATGAAGGCAGGAATGCAATGCAATGCTGAAAAACTGCCATTTACAATTCTGGAAAATACCCATCTTGTAAATACTGATTCCAGATTTCAAATATATTTCTAATGAGTTCTAGCTTATCATTACTTTAGGTTTGCTCTTCTTGCAGTTGTATCTTCAAAACACAATGCATATAAAAATGTGACAGCTCCTAAGTTTTTTGAGTTGATAAGACCATCTGCTTTACTATATAAGTGCAAAGTTTATAATTTTTTAGATTTGTAAGCATCAATTAGAATGGACAATTTAAAGAAAATTTTCATTTCTATACCATCTTTTCCTTCCAATCATATTTTTATACAATCTGCTTTTGAAATTTGCTCATTTAATTTTAGTACATAAACATAACAAAAGATAAAAGAGTACTGTCACACATTCTTTTATCAAAATGGGGTGGTCTAGGTTCTTGTTGCAAAATATTGCATGAGCAAGTTCTTCTTGCATACCTAACTGGATGAAAGTACCGTATTTTCTTTCTGTCCTCAGAAATATATTGTTCATTCATTGATTCTTGAGTTTGCAAAAATTCATTTAGGATATTATCATTCGAAGACTCATAATCTGACTTTTTGCTTATATAATCAATTTCACCATCATCATTACAGGGGCACTGTCTGTCTCTTTACATTCATCTTTCGATTCATCTAATAACTGAAATGTCTTTCTGTCAGTTTCTTTATCTTCGTCATTATAGGAGAAAATGAAAAATTCTAAATTCTCAACGTATGTTCCATAAATGTAATCATAACGAAGATAACAAAACTTCTTGATAAATAATACAGCATTTTGTTGGAAGGTACTTCTCCATGGCATTCCTACATGTCTTGTGATAGTTTAGAAATAGAGACAGTGTCTTCGTCTGGGGCAAAGGCTGGGTAGGATTTTTTTGTCACTCCCTTTATGAGACTGGGGGTTGCACAAGCTCAAGGTTCCTCTCAGCTATAATACAAACTTGCTGCATGTGCAACACCTACCTGAACCTATCTCCACACTGCCCCTGTGGCACTTGAGAGACAACGGGAATCAGTACAAACATGTAGCTCATGGGGCCTGCTATGACATGAGTGATAAAGTTCTTTGCCTTGTGTCTTCTTCCAGCTCTCATGAGAGTGTAGCAGGCTAACTTGGTAACTTACAAGTAGGGTAAAATGTCAGACTATTCAGTTCTTGATATACTTTGGACAACACAATAAGAAAATTGAAATAATTATATAATGATGATGATTTAGTTTATGTATTGCAATGTTCTGTGTGATTCCATTATTCCTCCATTTTCATATTATTTTAGTCTTTTCTAACATAGTTCAAAACAATTGAGGGGTAACAATAATTTCCAGGATGATAAAACAGGAAAATGTTTTAAGACAATAATATCGAGATTCATTATGTATCTTAGATTTAGAACAGGGTTCAATAGACTCATATGGCATTTGTAAGACAGAATGAGTTGTTTTCTATTTTAAAAATGAGGAAAATTTCTCTCTGTTCTTTGGAAGATCTTAAAAAAATAATAAAAGTAAAAATGAAATCAATCCTTACCAAAAAAAATTCAGAAACCAAGACTGGGTCCAACTGACCCTGATGGTATACTGAGGATTAAACCACCCTGAAAAGCTCTTTGCCTTTAATCATCCCCTCTCAGAATCCTTTTTATCCTTTTAGTGCCAAATTTCTCCTCCCTGGGAGCCTTCCTAAGCCATTTCTATGGGGTCTGCTATGAAGTCTGAGAGTTCGTGAAGTACTTCCTACGTGGCCTTGCAAGAGAAGCCATGCTTCACATTCAGTCCTTTGCATGGAGTAGTTACTTGTCATATATTGAATGGAGAAATGATAAAAGGTAATGAGTGTAATGTTACAGGGGTTATCACAAAAGTAGGAAGAGGAGAAACGAGAAAAGAGAGATGAGGGAGACAGGTAGTTCATATAATCTTAGTCAATTTGCCAAAAGTGAACTGCCTAAATAGCCAATTTTTCCAATACAGTATTGACTTACAAAACAACTTGTTTATTTTGTAACTCTTCATACAGTTTTCAAAGATACTGTTTTTGGAAATTGGTCAATTTGTTAAAATCAGAGAATTAATAATTTGCTGAATTCTTGACTAGGCAATATGTCCTCAAAGTTAGGTCTGATAAATTTAAATTTTAGTAGGATGCTAAAATTAAGCACCTTTGGTTCTTGGAAAGTTAAGGAAAATGTTCGAGAAAGAAGCTTACAACTATTGTTTTGACAGATTGGAAAAAAGAAATACTGGGGACAGAGTACATGACTGTATCAGTTGAAAAGGCATGAAATTAATTCAGTGGAAATGAACAGAACTAAATCAAATCGACATGAAAACAGAGTGACACCAAGCTCTTGGGGATGGACAGTCTTAAATGACATACCGCAGATGGCCCAAATCAGTGATTCTCAACCATGACTTCACATTAGAATCACCTCAGAACTTTTAAAAACTATTGGGATTTAGCCCAAAACAACTGAATCTAGGGGTGGGAGGAGCATGTTGAACTAAAATTATTAGGATTATTAAATAAGAACTGTGAATCTAAATTTCTCAGAGCCTAAATCTGAAACAACTGAATTGAACTTTGGAGGTAAATTGTGTCTATAACATAGAGTACCAAGTCATAGCAAAACTAGGACCGAAATTCATTTGTCCTGAGTAATGAACCCAAACTTTCCAGTCTATATACGGCTCCTGTGACTGGTGAAGGTGACACATTCATAATGGCGGGAGAGGGGCATTTTTAAAATTAGAAAAGGACTTTACCAATCACTATCTCATGTAATGTTTTCAGCAAACCTCTGTGACAAGCAGGACGAGTACAGGGCCCATTTCATTGATAAAAGAAATTTGGCTCAGCGAGGTTAAGTGAGTTGTGTATGTAAAAGAACTAGGACTCACAACTGGGTCTTCTAACGCCCAGTCCACCAAATCCTAACTGTTCTCTAAGAAGTCTGGAGATCACATGGCTTTTGCCTCACCCTCTCTCTCAAATCCTACATGTCTGGGAACAAATACACTCTTCTTCAAGAAAAAACTAATGTCTAATGAAGAGCTCTAAGGTATTACAGAGCAAAACAAGTTCTGAGTTAAACACGACAAGAATAAAGAAGAAAACAGGAAGCTCTCTGAAAAGATGCAAATGGAGTACTTCACAGAATCGATGTTTTAAAGTCAGTGAGTCCATATTTAATGTGCTTATCTCGTTATTTGATGACAATGAAACAAACAAGTCAAAGATGTGTTCCACTGGCCTTTGCCATCAATACAAGGAGAGAGTGAGATGCTAGTAGAGAAACATGTTGAAGAAACTCTAGAAAATCATTTATAGAAGACCAGCTATACAAAATAATTAAGAACAGAGCCTACAGAGAATAATGAGGAAAGGGCTATTTTGATGGTTTAGTCTTCTACTCTTTGATGTTTAAATATAATGTAATTGGGGACAATGATAGGGCGAGATCGTTCACTAATGTTAAATAATTAACAGACTATTTGGATATTTATATTAATAGCGCTAATAGTGACAATTTATAGTCTCTCTAGCCTTTCATCTGAGATCAAAGTTTATTAAAAGCCCTAAACAAACTTTATAAACACTGTGTAAGTGGAATTAGAGCTGGTATGCAGATGCACAAAGTAAAAAAGACCAACTAAAGCTTTTAATATTACTGAGCAAGCTCGAGACAAACTAGTAATGCGATCTAGGGGCACGCCAACTCTTCAACTTTCAAAAACTAGATCAAAGTTGCTTTATGAAACTTTATTTACCAATAATTTGAGGGCATATTCTGATGATTCTAAATAGTGTCCAAGAGTGTCAGTGTCCTGTTTATGAGTCTACTTCTTGTCTCACTCAAGGTAAATATAGCATCTGGTTGTTATTTTTCATTCTCTTCACTCTGCACCATTCACCAGACACTTGGAAAGTGTTCCTGACTCATGTCTTCATTACTCCTACCAGTCGCAAGTGGAATATGTGGAATGGGAAGAACACTGTGTCACAAATGAGAACACTTGAATTCTAGTTTGAGTTTTGCCATACTTGGCAATTCATAAACTCCTCTGGCCTCCAGCTTCTCACCCACAGGGTGAAATATTTTGACAATATTCTCTAGGACTTCAAATTGTAACATTACCTAAAATGTGATATCTGTGACAGCAGAGACTTAATCTGCTATATGCCCTAGGACACTATTGAGACATGGTAGGGATTCAACAAGTATCTATTATATAACATTATATGATTAAATCAGGGCAAAGTGTTTGATAGCAACTATTGGGAGGGCAGAAATTTTGTGAAGATCATATTTAATTCCTACTAGACTAATCTGTAGCCTGGTCGAGCTCAATCATTAAAAAAAAATAAATAAGAAAATTAAAATGTAGTAAATTTAAACAACTTTCCAGGGTCATATGCCTGGCTATGATGGAGATATGACTAAATCCTAGCTTTTCCAACTCTTAATCAGATACTATTTTTATCATATCGCCATCTTTTTAAACTAGGCATACAACAATTTTCAGCTGTAAATTGTATGTAATTGGTTAAAATTAGATGTACAAAATGAAAATTGCCCACATCAGCTTTTTATTAAAAGGCTACTTTAACAATACATGTAACATACACCATTCCCACTAACTATATATAAAAATACAAATATTTTGCTCCATAGTTAAGTTAGGATCTTAAAAAACAACTTAATATACCATTACTCTGAGATTTCATCCAGATATGCTCTCTTAAAGTAGACAGAATGTGTTTCTTATAAGTATTACATTTTTCAGAAAGATACTTTCACTGTGTTTTGTAATATACACTCAAATTATCTTCACAATATAAAGCAAGAGTTTTTATCCAGAGAATGCACTGTTGTTGATACCATTTAGAATAGGACTATAAAACACATTATTATCAAGGCAGTTAGGCAGGCATCGAATAAGAAGCTGTCAGTCTGACCTCCACTTACTGAGCAACTCAATAATCCTAAATTCATCTGCTGGGGAAGCTGCATTCATTACGTAATTTCTCAGTGATACCCTCCCTGTGCCACCATGTTTATGAAAAATTTGATAGGGCTATAAGAAACCATTTTTGCAGGTTTATATATATTACATATATATATAAAATTGGTTATCACCTTTTGCCACAAGGTTGCAACTCTGAATAAAGAGCCTACTGGTTTTAGTAGCATTTTCTTCATTTGACAAAACACAGTGATGTTTTAGAAATTTAACCCTTTGAAGATGACCCCATTATCAGAAAACACACATATTTTAATACTGACTAACACAAAATACAGGCTCTGTGTTTTGGGACAAGGTGGCGAAAGGAGAATGTCTAGATTGTTGCGACCAAGAACCCTCATGAGAGATTCATGAGGATATTTCCGTTTGCCCTCGATGAGAATATACAGAAGGTAGACTAACATTAGAGCAGTGGGAAACTTGGCAGAACGGGCAGGACAGGGTTTGTGCAAAACCTTTTTCCGGTTTCAGTTTGAATGGGTTCCCAGGAAGTGTCAAGTTCGAACAAATCCAAAATTTTACAATGTAGCTCAGCCAAAGCTGCTGAGATTCACCTGATTCTGGGTCAAAACCGTACAGAGCACACTGCGTTTTATTTGGAGCGAAGCCAATTTGACTGAACCTTTCAGGCAATCTCAATGAGAGGCTCGTAGCCTTGGCAAAACCAAAAATGAACCTAATGTGATCTTTGGTTTTGAAACAGTAAGTTCTGGCTTTATAAAGAGATAAAGACAAGTTTTACTTAGCTTTGAGATTCTTACAAATACTTAGAAGAGGCATTGCAAATAATTAACAGTTATTTGGACAGATTTACATACTCAAGGCAGTTATTTCCTGAGTTTAACCAGGACACTGGACTAAGTACATTAACTCTATTGGTTCCATGTACTCTCAAGCAGAATTTGGTATCCTAACAAAGAATAATGGTCCCTCTTGAATAACTTAGGTGCCTGTGGAATAGACTAGACATGTAATAGGATGAAGCACAATCAGTAGTTAGATCTAGGGTGGGAAGGAAAACAAATTAAAATAAAAATTCCAACAGCCATTGTGTATTCCAACAGCAGACATATTAGATAAGAGTATATAGTGTTACTTAGTAATAGGCCATACTGCCATATTCCTGTCCCCTTGGACACCAAGATAACTAGTGTGTACAGTTCAAACCTGTTACCAATATTAGCCGAATGAACCCTTTAGAGATGTCTTAAAGGCTCTAACACGTTTTTAAAAATAAAAATCATGTTTCTAAGAGTTTTCTAGTGTTTTGTAGTTTTTCTCAATACAGGCAAATTTATGTATGTTTTTCTACATATAGCTACAGGTTAGCATTGATCCTATAAGAAATATTATCTCTGTAAGTAAACATTGAAAGTAAGGGAGATTAGATTGTTTTAAGTAACTGTGTTTCGAGAAGCTGAACAGTGAGAAATTGCAACTACATAATTATATATTTGCTCTACGTCAGTGGTTTTTAAAATTGAGTGGACATGCCCTAAATAATTTTTTTAACTATGCATTTCCCTTGTCCCTCTCCCCCTCCCACTCACACACATTTTTAAGTTGTCTAAATGTTTTCATCATAAGGTTAGGTAGTTGCAAAGGATGAAATTTCTGGAATATTATAAATATTGACATTTTCAAATAAAACTCTTATATTACTCATATAAATTTACCCAGTGAACTTTAAATACTTCAGTAATTTACCACAGACTATCGACTTATGAAATAACTACATAAGATCCTCTTTAAAAAAAGACAGAAACTTTATAGTGTTCTTTTCCCTTTAGAATTTATTTCCAATCTTTTCCCTTCAGAGATTTTATCCTAATAGAGAATATATTTATGCTTGCAAATCTTTTTATTGGTTATCCTATTATACTTCATCCTTCTCCGTAAAAAAAAAAAAAAAAAAAAAGTGTACATAAGGAGAAAAACTGATTTTTCAAACTCCCTATAATGATAATGCTCTATTATACTTTTTTTGTGGATTGAATTGTCAGTACAATTAATATTAGGCAAATAAAAAATTTTGAGAGAAAATATTAAATGTAAAATTTTGTTTAAAACCCCAAGTCTTTCAAAAGTATATCTCTGAATGAGATGGATATAGCTTTCTCTTCTCCTGTAGTCAATTATCTCATTTATCCATGGGTAAATGCTAATTTTTGTTTGAATAAGACAGTGTTCCATTTAATTTTAATTTTTTGTTTTTATATATTTAATCACTGAGATATCTTGTTCACATAAAAATGTATACAAGAATAAAAATAGTTTTGTTATAACAATGTCACTCAATTTCTTGAATGTCTTCCTAGTTTTATGGCAAAGAATGCATAGTGATCTGTCACCAAAGATTAATTTTAATAATCTATCAGCTCAATTAGGTTCTCCCTTCAATTCTGTTGAAAGCAAAGAATTAGAAACCATTTGATTTGCCAATGTAGTTATTAAAGCCATTCACTTTCTGTTTCTGGAAAGTATACCAAAACGACTTTCTTTACAAGACCTGTCAAGTTACTACAACTGTTCTTCCTTCACCTAGAGACATTTCACTGAACTCAACATATGCAAGGGGGATTGAGAAAAATAAAAATCTTGTTAATTTTAATACCATTTTATTAGTATAAAAATTTTATTAAATTTATTTTATCTTTACGTTAATTTTTTTTTTTTTTTTTTAACCAAACCTTAGAGCTGCTGGTTGGCAAAGTCAGCCGTCACTGTCAAATCAACCAGCTATAAATTAGGTTTCGTTTCTGGTGAAGAAATGTCTGACTTCATTTTTCAATTCTATGAAATGCGTTGATGTGTCCTTGTGACAACTGTCTCACTTTTGAATTACAATTCCAAGATAGACAAATAGGTAAGGCATGGGGCCCAGTCAGAATTCATCACCTGGATAAAATGAAATACTGCTGCTTTCAATTATTCCTTCCCAACACTTCTTTTGTAAAGTGGGAGCCCATCATGCAAGGTAAGTAGAGCCATTTTAGGAGAAAGTGCATGTAGAAGCTAAGGATATAAAAATTGATTCTCTTAAAATGATTTGTGTCCGAATACCACCCGGAAGACCTTTGCATACTCCTGGGAGTATGCTACTCCAGTTAGAAGACCATGCTCTAGCTCACTGCTGTCTTTGAACGTTACCGTCAGGGATAGCATTAATCATTTTGTTGTAAAATTTTTCAAAGTTCTGCTAACATGTTCCAATTTCCTTCAATTTGTTTTTTGGTGAAATATATCATAGACACAAAAGAGTACATAAAATATGTATGTACAGTTTAAAGAAAATGACAATTCTTTGTGGTTTTAATTAGCATTTCTCTGATTACTAATGAAGCTGAATATATTCTCATATTTCTACTTTAACTGAAATGCTTGCTCATGTTTCTTCCTCCCTCTCTCCCTCCTCTTCTTCCTTCCTTCCTTCCTTCCTTTTCTCCCCTTTCTTTTTTTTCTTTAGGAAATTTGGGTTATTCAACTGTTTCTAATGGCTTTGTAGAAGATTTAAATTTAAACTGATTTGGATAAAAATTGCTTGTTACATCTTCTGCTATAAATATATTTTAAAGTTTGGCTTTTCTTTTCATTCATTTTATGGTTCTCTTTTGATTTACAGAAGTTCTTAATTTTAATGTGGACACATCAATCATTTCCTTTATGATTTGTTTTCAGTGACTTTCCCACCCTCATCTCCCCTAAAACCCCCAAAGTCCCAAGGTCATGAAGATATAAAACTATACTTTGTTTTAGAATTTTATAGTTCTGCCATTCACATTTAGGCTTTCATTCATTTCATTCATGAGAAAGGAGTTCAATCTCATTTCTTTAACACCATCTATTGAAAAGTCCATCTTTACTCCCCTGATAAGTGATGCCAATTGTATTAGACATCAAGTTTCCCTGTACATGTATTTCTGTTTCTGGGTTCTCTACTGACCTATTTATATATTCCTGTGCCAACACTACACTATCTTAATTTCCATAGCTTTAATAAGGATTCAAAAATGTTAGGAAAACTCCCCCACCTTGTTCTCATTCAGAAGTGTCTTAGCTATTCCAGAGTGTGTTCTCTTTAAAGGACTTGTATTTTGTTGTTCTTGTTAGATTTTTTTTTTCTAAATACTTTGCATTTTTTGTTACTTTTGTATTGATATATTTTCAATTACATTTTATCAGTGCTAATGCTAAAGTTAGAAATGGCCTCTCAATACTGGTTTTTATCAAATAAACTTAAGCTCTTTATTTTTCATAATTTAACTCTAAATTCCTAGAGTTTTTATATAGAAATTACAAATGTCTATAAATAACATTATTTGCAAATAATGATAGTTTTACTACCCTGGCTAGACCACCTGCACAGTGTTTAATAGAGGTTGTGGGATGGAGCATCCTTTGCTTGTTTTTGGTCTGAAAGAAGGACTTTCAAACACGAAGATTTTTTATCAGATTAAAGATAGTTTTTTTCACAAGATTTTTTATCAGATTAATGATAGTTTCTCTCTGTTCTTACTTTGCTAAAAGGTTTATGATGACCATGGGAATAAATGCTTCTTATTCATCTACTGAGACCTTATTAAATTTATTTCTCCTTAATCTGTTGCTATGGTGAATTATATTGGTTGATTTTCTAATATTAAAGCAACTCTGAATTCCTGGAATAAACTCAATTTGTTCATGATGAATTATCCTTTTTACACATTCCTGGATTTTACTAATATTTTGTGTATAACATTTCTGCATCCAAGTTAATGTGTGAGAAGTTTCTTAATTTCCCTAATTTATACTTTCTGTGTCTGGTTTTGTCTCGAAGGTTATGCCAACTCGTAATGAGTTGGGTATGTTTCCTCTTTTTCTAGTTTCTGAAAGAGTTTTTTGTAAAATGAAAATGACCTGTTCCTAAAACATGTGGTAGAAGTCATCTATAAAATTATTTGGGCTTGGTGGCCCTTTCTGAAGAACATTTTAATTGATAAAAAATTATCGATGAAATTTTTTATGATATTCTAAAATTTAGTTATGCTTTTCATGTTATTGCTCCATACTTGTGGCAAATTATATTTTTTCTAGAAATTTATTTCTCTTAATTTTCAAATGTATAATTGCAAAATTATTCACAATACCCTTATATGTGGTTAAGTTCTCCAACAGATATAGTTATATACTCTTTATCATTCATAATATTGTTCATTTGTACCTTCTCTCTTTTTTTCTTCATCATTCATGTTGAACATTAGCTTTTTTTATTCATCTTTTTAAACTACCAACTTTATTTTGTTGGACCTATCTACAGCATATTTGTTTTCTATTCATTAATTTATAGCATTGTCTTTATTTTTTGCTTTCTTTTGCCTTTTTTTTTTTTAGGTTTATTGTACCATCCTTTTAATGTCTCATAATGGGTGATAAACATTAATTTTTATCCCTCTTTTCTAATATAAGCATGTAATCCCGTAAGTTTCCCTAGTACCACTTTTGCTAGCTGTATCACACACATTTTAACACATAATATTTTTATCATTTGGTTCTATATATTTTATAATTTCCACAATAATTTATTTTTTGATTTTGGGTTGTTTCAAAATTTACTTTAAAATTTCTGAAAGTCTATGGCTTATCTGGTTCTCCTTTTGAATCCTAGAGCTAAATATAATCATGCCACTAAATACTGGTCCAAGGAAATAAACAAAAATGATATATGCAACTTCTAGTTTCCACTAAAGAGTAATTACATGCTTCTTCTTTCATCTAGTTACAAATCAGACATTAGGGCTGGAGGTGGAACAGGTATCTTGGATTAAGAGGGGGAAGGAATATATCGAGGATAGTGGAGCAAAAAGACAATAATTAATTTCTATCTTACTTAACCTACTTGGTTTCTCTGTTAAAGTCACATTTAGCTCTAACTAATACAAAGGTATGAGCATCCAAACTGCCATGGTATTAATGGAAATGAAAATAAAGATTTAAGAGGTGACATGAAAAACTGATATTATATCTCCAAGCTCAACTGCCTTACTTTTAAACTCCCTAATATGACTCTTACTGTGCTGCCTGTATCTCCTCTTCTTCCTTTTCCTCTTGAGAAGTTCACTAGTCCCCCTCTCTAATCAAAGGCATCCACTTTAACCTGCCTTTCTGGCACCAAACTGTCCCGATCTCTCATTTTCCAAGCACATTCCTAAAGCTGAATTACCTCCAATGTGCACTTTCCTTATTTCTACTTGTAGTTTTCCATCACTTCCCCCTATCCTGTACACTACAACCACATTCGTGTTCCTAAACTCCACGTTTAGCATGCTGCAACCCCTAATAGATTTAAAACCATTAACTGCTCCCTGCTAGCTAAATAGCTATGCCACACCACCTTTCACCTCCCAACCCTGCAATGCACCTGACAGGGAATGCAAAGTGAGCACAGCAGTCTTCCAAAATAGCAGCCAGAATTCTTCCCAACAGAATGTTTCAATTGCCAGTACTGACCAGTAGGAACTGGCACTCAGGAAGAAACCCATTTGTATCCCCGATGTAAAATATCAAGTCTAAACTCTTTGGTTTGTATTTTAAAACTCCAAAATGTCTCCTTTTACTATCTCCGAGTGCTATCTCCTAAAAAACTATAAGAAAAAAAAAAAAAGTGAAAGACTTTCAAATGGAACAAAAAATTACTGGGAGTCTTCAACAAAAAACAAGTGTTTGCCTGATACACCCTTCTGGGTATTCTGAATTCTCTGAGAGCTCTGTACCTCTCATGGTCTTTGAGTTATTTATAACTCTGTGAGTTGTAGATAAAGCGATAGCAATGCAAAGGATTTTTGTTCACAGGCATGCAAATAAATTTTGTCTGGAGGAGGTTCAATTGATTTCCTTCCTCTACTATGGAAGATGCCAATTTTGCATTTTTTAAATCCATTTCAACATTTTTCGGTGCCTATATATATGTGTCTTTGAATGCTCCTTCAAGTCAGTCGTAACATCTTGCTCATTCTTATTAATTAATGAGTTAAATAAACTCGTTTGTCATAAGTTCATTTCATATTTGCATGAGTCATGATTTAATGATTTTACCCTTAAAAAAATATTTTTTAACAAACCATTTGCTCATTACTACCTTCGAAGTTTGATTACAACCTCAATATGGAATGCCTTCTCTGGCTCTTTCTACCTGACATTCTAATTTTTTACATTTCAGAGATTAATCTAATCACCTAAAACTAACCTAATCATGTCCTCGAACTACAAAATCTATGACTTTCCATGATGAACCTAGACTGCAATGTCTTAATTTATTTTACAATTATTTTTTCTTCTTAATAGCTCCTGTAAAATGCATGATGTGTTTCATTCAGATAACCATATTTCATCTTATATCATTAATTTGTTTATATGTAAGTAACTTCTCAGTTAAAGCATAAGTTTCTTAAGAGAGTTAATCACAATTTTTTTTCTCCTCTTCAGTGCCAGTGCACTGCCTTAAATAGTGCCCAGTAATCCACTGCTGAGACCTATGGCCTGTGATCTGGGGTTCTCAATCGAGATTTTTTTCAGGTAATCACTTAGCTTTATTTGGAGGAGTCAACCTACTATATTTTGGCAAAAGGTGGTTTCTTCTTAGGAAAATTCACACTTAACTTTAATGAAGATCATTAGAGCTCTGTCAAACATCAAACAAAGTACAGTACTGATCAGAAAGGGAAAAAAGAATAATCTGCTTCTGGGGCATTTTTTCTCTCAACTATTGGACAGGTACTATGCTTACCTATATTCTCAATAGTTCTGTATGAGGGTCAGATATGTTCAGTTCAACACTTATTATTTCACTCTACAATGCTTATTGACCATGTGCTATTTTTCAGGAATTTTTGACAAGCCCTGGGGATGCATTTGTAAGTAAAATGTAATTTCTAATCCAAGAAGCTTACCTGCTAGTGAAGGAGGAAAGGGAAAAGTTGAGGATGAGTAGGAAAAATGGACACATGATTATGACCTCAACGTATAGATAATTTGTGATACGCCAAATCAAGTTGCTCATTATGATGAAAAGATCATCTTATTTTCAGGTATCAGAACTAATGAACTTTAAAAATCCATCTATACTCCTAATAGAACAATCAAATTTCAAACTTTTGCAGATTGGTATTACCATAATATACACTCTACATTCAATGTCTTATGTATCCTTAATACCGACCCAACCAAATGGAGATCACCAGTACTTTTCTATGGTTTAAGTGCTGAGCTGTGAGAGAATAATAAATGATCTTGAGACAGCTTTCAGCATATCTGATTTTATGAACTATAAAACAGTTTACCAGTTGAAGAGTCTACCAAGTGCATTTAATCTGCTCCTTACAATAATACCATGTGAAATCAAAGGACTTCATAATATTTGAGCATTAACATTATTACTGAGCATTTTCATTTTTATGGTTTTACTTAATTACTTCAAATTAAAACCATCTTGAGAAAGCTCCACTGTAAAAAACTTAGTCCATTTACTCAATTTTATTTTTCTCACGATGACTTTTATTTTCACCTTTATTCCTAAAGGAACACTTAGAATAAGGCATTTATGATTCTACTACATAGTGCTTTTAGTAAAGAGATTAAATAAATAAAAAAAGGTTAGAAAATACTAATAAATTATTGATATAATTTTCAGCTTTGCATGGCATGTTGGTATAACTAAAATGTTTAAGAAATAATAAGCAATCACATAATGATAATGATAACCTAACATTTGTTTGGTCCTAAATATTTTCACATATATTTCCTCTCTTAATTCCCACAACTTGATAAAATGTTTCACTATAATTATTTTTATAGATGAAGGAATCAAGAAACAAGTGATTATATGTTGTATAAGTGGCATTTTGTATGATGAAAAGTACTCACATTCAAAATTTCTGTTTTTGTTCAAGCTTTTAAAAAGAGCATTTAATTCACAAGCCAAATCCTGTTGGCAAGACACTCCCCAAGGTTAAGTAAAATATATGTGGAAGAACACTAACATTTTATTCACCTACAATGTCATCATACTGAAACTGAGAAGGTCAGTGTACTTTCCAAATGGCCCAGTTAAATCTAAGGAATAGATTATTTACCCACTAGGATCTGGACACTGTCAGTCAAAATCACTTGTTTACACAGGACTAAATTGTGCTCTGTTAGCATCTTTCCATTCCTCACATGCACAAAATAAATATTTTATTTTTCATTAGGCTTATTGTTTAAAGGTTTCTTATTTTTCCCTGTTCATTAAAAACATAAAAAAAAGATAAAATAAAAATCACCACTAGTCCCAAGCCACTCTTAATATTTTGTGTGCTTTCTTAAAATCTTTTTTAAAGCGAAATATGCATGTTCAATATTTACATCATATTCTCTATTATACCTTTATACACTATCCTCCTCCCTACCATGTAATAGCATAGCAATATTTACTTTTTGAAAATATGACTTTTTATGGCTGAATAATATTTCATCATAAGGTGGTACCATAATTTATTTTTCTGTTCTTCCAATTCACGTTTTTTATTACAAAAATATTTATGTATAAAGTAATGTAACCATGCTTTATAAAACCTGAAAAACAGAGAAAGAAATGAAGTCACAGCCCTAGTTTTTGTCTAACAAGTCACTTTTATGAATTTTGCTCATATTCTTTGGTTCTTTTTTCATATGCCTATTATTATATGTTATCACTGACATACACATGATTTTATATTTTGAGTTCATTTCCATTTAAGATTATATTATAAGCCTTTTCCATAATCACTGTGGCATGTTGGGTGGAAATTCCACACTTTATCTAACTATTACTTTAATGTCAAATGATAAGTTTCTCCCATTTTTATTCTAAAATCATTTAAAATAAAGCATTTTGCAATAAATATTGTAAGCATATAGTCTTTACATTCGTGCACGTTAAAAAATGTTATTTCTTAATACAAGATTTCTGCAAGTAAGATTATTGGGAAAAAATGGATGACCAGCCATTATCATTATTTGGTTAATAGTGAAAAATCTATGTAAAAACATATTAATGTTGAATATCTAGACTTCAAAATTTAAAGAGCATCCTGATCTGTTTCTCATCAACCCATTCTTCTAGTGATTGAGAAATAACAGAAATGAATATACAGGGTATTGATTACAGTTAAACTAATTACATTTTCCATAAATTAGTACATCTTGGTATCATCTTTCTAAAGAGAGCTGTGCCACTTAAATATGCACATTTTTTTTCTAATATTTTAATTTCATTTCACAAGTTGGTATCCACTTACCTTTCATGTACAGTTAAGCTTATTCCCCCCTCCCCCCCGCCCCCTTGATACTTGGATGTGCTTTTAGAAATGCTTTCTTGAACTGCTGCTTCCTTTGGGGAGTGTTGAAATTCACGACAGGACATAGCAGTAATTATGGCAGGAAAAAGAAATGCCCCAACTTACCGTTTCTAACACATTTACTCGGTCCTGCAAATAAAGCATAATATATAATTATAAAAACAAAGCTATTAAAAATCACTTCAAGTTTACTTACTTTTCAGATTTTCGATTTATTCTCTATCAGTCATAATTTATTTTTAAAATGCAAAAAATGAAAGCAACTACTCAGGATGATTTCTACAACAGAATTAGTCATGAAAGGATCACTATGCCTTTTCTCATCTCTGCTGTTAGTACGATAAAGTTTAATTTAGCAGTAAATACCATAAGCTCAGATATAATTATTAAATGGAATAGATTTTACCACTTTTGCATTGGTAAAATTATTTACCTATTTAAGGACATGTAATATTAAATACATTTGAATATATGAACCACAACTAGACAACAGTAGTGATATAAAAAAGGAATTTAGCATACATGCAAGCTTGCAATTATGCACACAGTGCACAGTGTGATCTCTCAGGAAGGTAAAGTTCAGACATAAGAATACTTCATAAATTAAAACTGATAAGTAAATTGTTAATTAAAACGAGGCAGGAAAAATAATGAGAAAGATGTCATATGCAGCAAATCCTGAACCCAGATGGGCTTCCATTACCTACAGTACCTTAGAAGGTTTTACAGAAATATTGGTTTTAAAAAGGGTTATTGACAATATCACTTAAAAAGTTAAATGGTTAAGAAAATAATTGCATTTTCAATCCAGTGGTTGTATTCGCAGAGCAGAAAGTTATATACAGAGAGTTTATATCAAAAAAAAAAAAAAAAAAAAGGCTGAATTTGAGAGAGAAGAGAGTATGAAGATTCAAGAAAGTGAAAAGCCAGTCTTTTTAGGATGGCCAAGGTCAATTTTCTTTTTTTTTCTCTCATTTTAGGCAGTTGGAGGAGATGTATGAAATCTGGATTTCTTTTTTGTTTAACCAAATTAATCATTTAGTCCTAAGAAAGAAAAGGGAGAGAAATGGTACAGAGAGCCACTCAGCTCAGGTTTCCTGTAACCCTATAGGGACTACCACGGACCCATGACACAGGAGTAGACAGAACTTGGACCTCACCTCCATTCCCCCAACCGCACCTAACACAACTCCCAGTCTTGCCTTTGAGGACTTCTGCAACTCAACCTCCAACCCTCAAACTGGAAACTGAGTTGAATACTTTTACCCTTTAAACATTCAGCTGTGTGGGCATGAGTTAAATGAATAAATTATGCAAAATCAGCCCAAGGCAGATGGTTTTTAGCAGTATAATCTAATTAAATTTTGTTGGCATACTTGAGAGAACCTCGCCTCACCCTCACCCCTGTAAGTGTCATGAAATAACTGCTGGTTGCTTGTGTACTGGCACATATGAATGCTTCAAAATAAATGCATATAATGCCTCACGTGGGCTTTCATCTGTTGTTACCAGCATCTTACTCAGTGTATCTGGGACAAAACCATTCAGCAATGCTTTATCATCCTTTGCAGACTGAACAGAACCTCATTAGATGCCTTATAGAGACAGAAACAACCTTTAGGAAATATCACATTTATATGAAGAGATAAGTATTTCTCCAGAACCATGAGAAATATATGTTTGTTGCTTAAACCACCTAGTCCATGGTAATTTGTTACAGCAATACAAGCTAAGGCATGCTGTGTCTAGAAGACTTTGAATATGAATGGTGAAAAAAAACTCCATTTTGTTAAAGCATAAAGATCAATAAATAATCTATTTTGATGTAATTTACTTGTCTATAACCTACTTCATTCCAAAATGATACTGAGACAGCAGCTTTCCATGAAAAATATACATGGTCAGAAAATGAAGAAATTCAAGAAATAGAAAAATTCAGTTCATCAATCTAAATTTAAATAATTCAATTTGCCAGTCAACAAGAGCTAATAGGGTACCAGCCACTGCTGCCAGTTAATGAGTTTGTCTAAGTTGTAGTTTTTTTGGTCTTAATTTTAAGACTATACGTAAAAAGAACTGACTCCTAGTCTTTATGAACTTATTAACTTGCTTTTAAAATCTAAGAAATGTATTTTGAAATTTAAATGGTTGTAATTGACTTCTTTCTTGGCAGACATGATGGTTATCATAATTCTGTATATAAAAGAATTAGGCTACTGCAAATACTTTTTCTCAAACAAAATATCTGCATACTCCCTCTCCTGTTCTTATTATTAAAATAGAGGCAATTTAAGGCAATATTGTGGCATTGATAGAGCCTATGAAAAAAAAAAATGCCAGTATATGTCCTAGAATGAGTATATAATTATACCAAAACCAATGAAATTCTTAACCTTTTTCACTCTTACGAGAACTGCAATTGTGTTCTGTTGCAGTTTAATCTCTTCCAGCTCAGCCAGCAGGTTCCACACTCTCTCCCCACTGTCCCATCACGACAACCCCCCACCACGCTTAGACCCTGAAAAAAAGAATTGTTCGGACATTAAAAAGGGGCTTAGGAGGTGGGAGCAGTGGAGAGGAAAAGACAGCCTCCAGAAGTAACAAAAACACTCTCACTACAATCATGCTATTTCAGGTGGTTTTAATAAATCAATGGTTCTTATTTTTGTAGTCATGGACTTTGAGAGTCTGATGAAACTTGACCCTCTTCCCAGGAAAGTGTACATTATCCACCACACACACACAATTCTGCATATACTTTTAGGGAATTTCAGGCTCTCTGAGGCAACTCATAGGCCCTCAGGTCTTTTTACTCTAAATAAAAACACCAGAAATAAGATGTAAGAACATCACACAAATAATTTATTTTATTAAACCGAATATATGTATTGCCCCTATATGAACTAGTTCTAGGTAAACAACATCAAAAACAAGGAAAGAAACAATTGGGAGTGGACAGTTAAACGAAAATCAAAGGAACTATTTCCTTCAAGTATTTTGAAGAAAAAAAATTCCTGGGGAAAGTAGCCTGTTTTGTTGCTATTGTTTTCTTGTGATTGGATAGTCTCTTTTCTACAATTCTTTGATTCTAAGGAGGGGAAAGTCTAAGAAACACCTAAAATGGCAACAATTATTTTAATGTCTACTCCTAAAGACTGTACACGTCATCACTGCATAGTCACTGAGTTACAGTGGAGACTGCTGGCAGTTCTTACCAATGTAAACATTACATACTAATTCCTAAGTGAAAATAATGCAGCTAGACATAGTGTTTTAATTCATTCTGGGTTTGACAGATCAAGAAGAGAGAGTTAAATTTTCAAGGAGGCCTATAGCACATGTACTATAAAAATGTGTATTTTATTATTAAAAAACAGTCTCGGGGATGTAACGTACAGCATAGGGAATGTAGTCAATAATATCGTAATAATTATGTATGGTGTCAGATGGGTACTAGATTTATCAGGGGGATCACCTCATAAGTTATATAAATGTCTAAAGGCTATATTGTACACCTGAAACTAATATAGTACTGTATGTAAACTGTAATTGAAAAAAAAATTTTTAATTAAAAAAATATGTATTTTAAGTTTGTATGATGAGGTTAACAACCTGCCTTGAGCTATATATATTCCCTTGTTAGTTGGTATATACTGGAATTTATGAATAAATCATGGCAAATTCAGTAGCATTACTGGAGATGGACAAAAATTTGTAGGCTAAGTTAGGAAATTAGTACTGCAATTAGTATCTGAATTCTTGATCATTAACAGTTTATTTGAGTCAGCTGAGCGAGTCAGTTAGCCACTGATTCATCCATTCTAAGTAAGGAATTAGAGGTGTTATAGGTGTAAATAATCAGAGTTCTTTTACCTTTGGTAAATATAGTTGAACAAGTCTAGTGACTATTTTATCAAAATAATGCAGCATTTTCCAGTGCTTTAAATATGTCCATTAGAATATGAAAAAGCACAATACTGGTATAAAAATATAACGAGAATCTCTATCCTTCCAAGTCTAAGAAGCTTTAAGAGTAGAGAATAATTTTGGAAACTTCTCTGGGACTGAAGGTCCGTGATGGACGTGTAATTTTCATAAAGAAAAGCCCACAACGGGGACTCGCTCCTATCGCTGTTCTAAAAGCACAGTGTCTCTCTTCTGGAAGAAAAACCCACTTAGCTTCACCCAGAGACACCACTGTATGCCATTTTTCCTGGCGTTGTTAACTCTGTCTAATTAACACTCACACTTTACCTACTACTTCCTATAAAAGGATATAAAATGAAATGCAAATATGTACTTTTTGTCCTTTATGCATTTCTCCATGGCAAGCCATTAACACTTAACGAATTGTCAATCATTTTTAATAATTAAAAGAGCCAGAAATAATTTCAAATGTGTTCTTTTCCAAGTGTCAAGATATTAAAATGAAACAAAAGGCCCTTATTAACCATCACGAAAAAGATCAAAGTTACACATAGTAATTTAAAATAAATGAAAACAAAATAGATAAAACTTGCAAACAACTTCAACATTGGAACACCAAAAAAGCTTTAGAATATAGAATAAGTTGGCTTTGAATATACCAAATGAATCAACAATTTATATATAAACTGCATTTTATTCATTAAAAATCAGACAAAGCTACTCTATACTTTTGAAAAACTTTAGGATGGGTAGCATTAGACAACTTGCAATGGTTCCTCAGTCGAGTGTTCAATTTAGCCATCATTAAATACCTGTAGTCAATATCTGTTAACTCATTTCACTAGTTCTTTATGAGCCTTTTTCAAATAATCTCCTTTAGGGTACAAAATAACAAAGCAAATATTGAAAAGAAAACCACAGCAAGACTTCAAGATTTTAAGAAATTGTCAATAAACACCCTCCACCCCCTGTCACCCCTCAACATTTTGACTCATTAAGAAAAGCCAGTTTAAAAGGATGCAACATTTCCTTGCCTAGAAGGAGTGCCCGGTAACACTCCTGGTTTGCTTTTCACTCAGGAAGTGGAAAATCAGAAGCAAAAACTATCACAACATTTGAGAAGAGAGCCAAAGTGTGTGCTCCACATTTCTGATCTGTTCTCTCATCTTCCACCCTTGCCCAGAGAGAGAGCAGAGGCACCCAGCTGCTCTTCTGCAGCTGTCTTCTGCTATATTCCCAGGTTGGAGTTTTGTTTGTTATGAGGACACTACTAATCATTATACTTAGATATGACACTGTTTAGGGAAGGCTGAGGTTATACTTACAATGAAGTGGGATATTTGCATGTGTTCATGGGGTGAGGACTACAAGTGGGGTAGAAGAGAAAGATGAAGAGAAATATGTGGAAATGAGGCTCTGTTAGTTTGTTTCAAAAGATCTCGTGCTGGAAAATACAGCCCAAGAAGTTATGTAAGGGTTTTGCGTAACGTCCCCGTAAACAGTTCCTGTCAACTATATGTAACTAATACCAAAAAAAATTTCAAATTTACTCTTTATATTTCAGACCTCAAAGCAAAACAATAAGATTTCTTTTCTTCTCTTTTTTTTCCCCCTTTAAAATAAAGAACTGCTTTGTACCTAGGTGTGTGCCTACAGGAGAAAGCTACAAACCAAATGAAAGACAAAACACAGAATTATCTTTCTCCTGGAACTGCTTAATTCCACAGTGAAATTGCTGGTAACACTTCAGTGAGTGATATTTGAACTGAGGAACAACTAAAAATCATTTGCAGGTAATACAAAGGCTATAATGATGGTTAGGAGCAATACAAACGACAACCAAACTAATTTCAAAGACTGATCATCCCACAAGAGAGATGCAGAAACTGGAGTTGAGTAGCAGGGAAAGAAAGCCAGCAGCCCAGAAACCAACAAACCTTATTTTTTTTTTCAAGGATTTACATTTTAAGAAATAAAGTGCATGTCTCCAGCTGTGAGGTTAGTCATATATCAGCTGGATAAGCTCTGGACTCTTATGCAAATCATAGTGCAGTGGTGGTTATGGCATAATTTATGGGTAGTTTTGTATCATGCAGAACTTGAGGAAAACAATAGAGTATTTTTTTTTTTTCAGAGTATGTATTTGACTGCCACTAAACATAGCTGGTCTAATGAGATTCCCCAAGGCTGTTGTCTCCCCTGCTTCCCTCAAGGTCACACATCTCCTGGGCTTCTAGGTGAAGAATGTTCACAAGGAAACCCACATAACCATATAACTCTTTGTCTCCAGTTCCTTCCTTTTGAATATTCGAATCACAGCACTTGATTGTTGACTATCATGCATGTCACACAGCTGAGTCATTAAATGGCACAGGCACTCAGTCCACCTTGGGAATTATACTGCTTACCTTTGAGCAATTTCAATAATCCACATCCTAATTTACATGCAGAGTCTTTTACTCAATTCTTTTCAGGAACTAATGCACAAGGAACATTATATTAGAAACTCTCACTCTCATTCCCATATTCTTTCTGTGGACTTCTGTGTACAGTTACCTCTCACCATTCTATACTAAAGTCTACTGATAAGGATAATCAAGATATAAGCAGATGGTTTTAAATAATATACTTGGCCAACATGAGTTAGGTTTTTCTCCTAATTCAGTTTAAGATTAAACCTATATTAATCTCAATGTCTTAATATACAAGCGCAGATAGGAAGGGAAAGGTGGTTAAAGTATTTAAAACTAACCTTAGGTTACCTGTACTCTAATAATCAATGCTGCATTATTCTTAGTATCTAAGAAAACTGGGGAAAAAAAACAAAACAACTTAGTTTTCAGTTGCACTTATGTATGGGAAGCGTACCCATTCAGTTTTAAATATTCTAAATATTCCTATCTATGAAATACTTAACTGCTTTTTCTTCAAATTGAGCTTCATTCTGATTTTTCATTGCAGTCTGACTAGCATCTTCCCAACGTAGAATTTTAAAGGGTAGCTTTGGCTGTTTGAGATGTGAGTAAAGAAAAAGAGTTGGAAAGTTCTGTTGTGTTAAAATAATCAAAAACACTATAAATAGTAATTGCTATAAATAAAACACTAATAGGACTATAATAATTGAAATAAATTTTTAATTTGTGCATTTGGAAAAAATAATATCACACTGCACTTATAAAACGTTCCCCAAAATAATTCCTTGCCCAACTTAAAGTCACAAATTTTAGGGAAATCATTACTTAAAATTTAAAACATTTTACACCTTAAAGTTATAAGTAGTGATGCAGTTCAAAGTATCCCCAATTGTCTTGCTTTCAAAATGATTCCTGGAAGGAACTGATCTTAAATTCCAAAGCCTATGAAACGAAGGAATAAATGAGATGGGAGCTTGTTAACAGACACACCTGGGCAGTTTTATTCGGTAATGAAAACTACTTTTAACACTTACAACCTTACCTGTAGATAATGAAGCGCTAATGTAGGGTGATTTTAGAAGTTCAGGAATGTCTGATTACTCAAAATTATACTTTCCTTCCATTTGCAAAATTATTTAAAATTCTACCAATGGAAATTTATCCTTTGAGGAACTCAAAAATTTATTCTTTGGTTTTCCTCGCTTTAGTTAATCTTTTAAAAGGCAAACATGCTTAAAAGAGATAACCATTAAACTAATTCATTCCAAGGCAGGGGCTGGCAAAATAGGGCAGTCGGTCAAATCCATCCCACTGTCTGTATTCACAGGTTCTTGAACTAAGAAGGGTTTTTACATTCTTATTTAGCTGGGGAAAAAAAATCAAAGTAAGAATAATATTTCATGACATGAGAAGATTACATGAAATTCAAATTTCAGTTTCTATAAATAAAGTTTCATTGGAACATAACCCATTTATTTCTTCACATATGGTCTATGGCTGCTTTCCTTCTGTAATGGCAAAGTTAAGTTGCTATGAGATAGCATGTTGCCTATAAAATCGAAAATATTTAGAATTTTGCCATTTACAGGAAGTTAGGTAACCTTTGGTTCTAAGGTATTGTTATCCTATAAGAATTACTCTCTGACTCCCACAGGTAACCATGTAGCAGACCCCATAAAATTCTGGAAGGAGAGGATAAGGTGAAAAGAAACTGACCAGGGACAAGAAAAGAGACTAGGAACCAGAAAAATTTTATCCAACTTTTAAGCTTTGAAACAAAATTTAAAAGTTGTATATGCATAAATACATATACCCAGAATATAAACCATTACTCAAGCCATGTTTCTAACTTTTGTCCTTTATTCCTTTTATCCATCATTTTTTCTTTCCTTCTAATGTCTTTCTTTCCTTTCTTTCTTCCTTTCTTTCTTTTTCCCTTCTTTCTACTCATTTATTCATGTAATTAATTAATGCATTCATCCATGCAGACACCATGATGGCGACTGAGTACACAGTTAACAACACGGAAGATGAAGTGTCTGTCTTCACAGAGCTTACATTCTAAAGAAGAAAATCAAGACATAAATAAAAAAGACACCCAGGAACTGTGATGGGGGTGAGGGCAGAGGTTTGGTCTAGACAGACTGATTAGGTCAAGTGCCCACAAAAAGGTGACATTTGAGCTGAAACTTAAAAGGATGGAATGAGCCAGCATTCCAAGAGCTACAGGAAAGCATGAAAGCGAGGGAGTAGCACATGCAAAGCTTTTGGGACAAAAAGGGTCTGTTTAATTTTAGGAACAAAAGAGACACTGGTAAGTGTGTTGTGGCTGTTAAGGAAAACACCCCTTTAAATTACCAATATCAAAAAAAAAAATCAACACTATTTATTAAAAAGCAAATAAGCTAAAAATTGTATTGGGTGCTTTTCACAGATGCTCTCATTTAATGCTCACAAAAACTCTCAGTAGGTGAACATTATTAATTTCATTCATTTAAAGTCAGAGAAACAGACTCAGATGTATTAAATGTATCGAATTCTATACTGCGATAAAATGTTCAAGCTTAGACTGTAATCCAGGTTCACCTGACTTGAAGGAGTCTATACTAATTCTCAAAAATAAATTAAAGGCCACATTAAAAACTACATATGTAAATGGCTCTGCAGAATGGAGCTAATGGAACCACGATACGCTGACAATGCAGTTTTATAATCAAGTAGACAATAAATGGTTTTCTATTACCATCGGGACTAATTGTGTGTTGGCCAGGGGGCGGGGGCGCGGTGGGGTGAGGTAAAGGTTAGGGAATATACTGGAAAACTGTTCTGGGGCCTCTTTCTCAAAATGATTCATGCCAGAACCTTCTATTTAACATCTATCAGTTGACAGTATAACAAAACACGTGCCATATCACAATAAAATTAAACGTTTAAATAAAAACTATTATTGACATACATCTTTTACTTATCTACTGTATAATACAAGGGGTGATATTTTTGCCAAATGCCTTTCTTAAGTAAGTCGCAACTCCTTCTGACTTCCTGGTCTGACACTGGGCCAGCTGAAGCACACACGTCAATACCGCTGGGGAACCATCAGAAGAAAGGACAAAGGAAAGCAAAGATCTGAACCTAATTAGCCACGCTGTCGTGCAGTTAAATGGCACCTCTATTGTGCTGCTCTCCCAGCTCTTTTAGATCTGGGCTGCAGGAGTTCAGATTCATCGCTGAGCTCATGAATGGCCTCTTCCCTCCACCCCTGTTTTATTTGTGACAAATTTATTAGTTCTTTTCTGACAGTGAAATGTGAACTTGGGCTTTCTATAACAACCAGAGGGTAGTAAAGACATGGAGTCTCTTGCAGGTAATATTTTTCCATTTCATTTTATGGGAAAACATAGAAATATTGTTAACAGACATTAAGTGTTATTTATTAGCATGCTAATAAGACTTAATATTTTTAAAAGTAAACATTAAACTTCTAATAAATTAAATTTAGTAAGTGTAATTGCAGATACTTGAAAAGAAATGCACTTCGGAACCAATTTTTTGAAACCAAAATAATCACTGATGTGATAAGACAAAGATATAAGAGGAGATGTTCATTAGTCATTTTTTTAGCTCATAAAACAAATCTTTGAGGTCTGAAGCATTAATAGGACACCACTAAAATAAATTATAGTTCTCACTTCTGGGGCTATTTCCCATCTCCATCTCTGGTTGATGTGTTTTAGTTTTATCACTTTTTGCACAATTTGAAATTTATGCAACCATATTCAATGTTGCCTTTAATTTTTGCCAGAATACTTTTGAACCTGGTTTAAAACTGAAATTGAAGAAGTCCGAGGAGGCCTTTAATACTAACTTTCTTCAGTCTGTTTATTTAAAACATGATGAATAAGCGAAAAGAAAGGGTGCAGAACAGAAAAAGAAAAATGATCCCTTCTCCTTCCTAGAAGTGCTCGAGATTACTGGATTGTCCCTAATCTCGCACCAGGAATTAAAATCTTCCTCAGACGCCAATGGTCAAATACATATATTTATATGACACTCCCTACTTGCCATGTGTATGTAAGCTTTAAGCCTAAGGGTTTATAAATAGTTTTAAAGTTATAGAAAGGCAGTGAGATGTTTCACTAATGTTAAGTTGTCAGTATTTCCTGACTTATTTAATATGCTTTCTAAAAATTATCTAGTTTCTTTTTTTTTCTTTTTAAGGAAGTAGTTGGGTCAGTGAGTACTATAGCACACTAAATGCTTAAAAGATTTGCTATCAAATCACCCTCATAGGAAAAAAAAAAAAAAAGGAAGAAATTAAAAGAAACGCCAGAAACCTAAACAAACAAACACGCAGAAAAAGTATAGAACTTCAGTTCTCCATAAGCTCATGAGGCATTAAGCGCAGTGGTGTGGAAGCCTGGCAGATTCTAACACAAGTCTGAGCTGTGCTACTTACCAGCATCACATATGAGCCTTAGTTTCTTTATCTATAAAATGAGAAGAATATCTACCTGATAGAATTGTTAAAGGAATAAATGACATATTTAGAAGTGTGAGCACAGTGCAGACACAAAACAATTGCTCATTAGCTATTAATATCATTCATTAACAAGTCAAAGGGCTTTGTTTTCCTACTCCTGTGATTCATAGACCATCACCCTTTGGGGCTGATTTAGCGCAATCTTGACAGGAAGTAAGAAGTGCTAAGTAAATATTTGTTAATAGAGGGAAACACAGGTGAGTTTCAAGACTTCAGCTTGGGGGAATTTTCCGTGGTCTTCATTATATTCTGGAAAATCTGCTGAGATGGGGATGGGAGACAGCCTCAGAAGTGAGAAATGTAATTTCTTTCAGTGATGTCCTACTGATGCTTCAAACCTCAAAGTTTTGTTTTGAGTCAATGGAAATGTATTGTTAATAAGCATTTGTTTCCAAATTTGTTGCATTCTATAAAAATCAAAATATTGCTTTTCTCAACGGTCAGTGTTGTCAGGAAATGGAAGACAAAATGGAGAACACAGTGTTATGGCTGAATGTGTGCATGCCCCAAAAGCATAAGTTGAAATTCTAACAAACAATGTGATAATATTGGGAGGCAGGATCTTTGGGAAGTGATTAGGTAACGAGGGTGGGACCCTCATAACAGAGCCCTTATGTAAGAGACTCGGAGTGCTCTCTGTTCTATGTCATGTCAGGACACAGCAAGAAGATGACTATCTATAAATCACGAAGTAGGCCGTTACCACCAACTAAATCTACCAACATAAATACTGAGTACAAACAAATACTGGACGTGCCTTGATCTTGGACTTCCCAACCTCTAGAATTGTGAGAAATAAATGGTACTAGTTTAAGCTACCCAGTCTACGGTATTTTTGTTACAGCAGCCTGAACCGATTAAGACACCAGGTCATCTGTCCAAAGTTTAAGTCCTATCAAGGAATGTGATGTGAGAAGAACAAGCAGATACACATTATGGAAAACAGTCTTGAAGTGATCACTTAATCTGTAACCTAAATGAAATTGCCCCAAAATGTAAGGTGACAGCTGACTCTGGATACATAGCAATACTCTCAGACAAGCTCAACACTGCAAAACATCATAATGTGCTTAGATTCTCTCTCAATTTTTACAAGAAAGCGTAAGCTGCTCTTTACGTCAGCCCCAGTGCCCATGAAGCCCAGAGCTTGGACTCTGACAAAGGCGCCAAGGGGTGTTTTATAGAAACGTTGCTTTTCATGGACTCAGCTGCAAAGGGGATAGTGTATAGAGATCGATAAAATGTTTTCTACCGTTGTGTAAGCAATTTATAAAATTTGTAACATACACTTGGTTCATTTTCACTACAAAGTTTTTAAAATCTTCTGTCGCAGAGTAAAATTTGGGCTTTTGAACTCAAAGGCTACATTTTATCTTTGCATTTTTTAAATGTTTACAAGTAACATCTATTTTTTGAGCCTTTTTTAGAAGCTTGACTCAAAATTCAGACACAAAAATACTTCATTCATAAGGCTTTCTATTTTCCAGTTTAATTCTGTCGTAAATTTGGAATTAAAATTAAGTTGCAAATTTCAGGTAAAACAGTGATAAAATTTAATAACCACTAAAATTTCAAGTGAAATCTATTTTACTGAGCTTGATTCCCTGCTCTCCTGGGACCTCTAGACATAGTAAATTGAAGTGTACAAATCTAATTGGTTGAGACCCCACTTGACCCTAACACAGACCGCTGTTTCATCTCTGTTGAGATCTCACATTGAATTTAAGGCTTGGTAAAGTCTCCTCACCTTTTCATAAAATAGAGATTTTAATGAGCCATTAAGTCATCTCGTGGCAAAGTGTAGCCCAACCCTCCCATACCTCACAATCGCCCAGGTCTTGTTTTGTTTATGTCATTGTTTAGGTCAGTTTTTTAAAAATCATATATTAGAAAAAGAAACAGAAATGTAGTGATTTGCATACGTTCTGAGGAATGCATCTTGAGAAGAATAAGTAGGTATGTAATATATTTGAGTTTCTAGAATTATATAAGTTCCATCATAACTCTTATGAGTCATCCTAAGGAATGAGCAGGATACTGAATACAACTTTTAGTTTAATAAAGCCTTAAACAGTAAATCCCAATTTATCAATTTATTTAAATTAGGACTTCTAAAAATGTGCTTTAGTCTCTTCCAAGCAAATCAGAATTTCTGTGGAAATTTTGAAAACTGCTTTATCCAACCCTTCAATTCTTCTGGAGATCCAGTGTTAGAACACAGATTCCCAGTTCACTCTCACTTTCTCTTCTGAAGTACCTCGGGGACCCTTAGCTGCCCCTTTCTTGCATTTCTATCCACAATCTCGAAAATCTCCAGACTACTATGTGGTTTGAAAGTACAAGTTATGAGCAGTCTGCAGTCAGGCAGATGTGATTGACAACAAAACCAGAGAAATTCCCCAGCTGGTCTGTTGCTAGCCCAGTTTATCACATGGTTGTTTACCAGGAGAACTGGCCATCTACTGAGACTACTGAGATGTTAATGTATTATACTGTCAGCCTCTACCAGGGCCATTTATTTGCCCATGTCAGTTTTTTGTCTTTGGTGGTTTTTCTTGCCCAATTAATCTCCAATGACACGTCTGCCAACCCTACACACTGGAATTATTTTCCATATTATAATAGCGCTATGTTAATATTTATTAGACCTGTTCCAAGAGAACTAAGAAATTCGAGTTCTATTTTTTTTTCCTTAAAAACACCATGCTGCCATAAGCTGGCTACTCTATAAGCAGCTGAAATGTAGTGACAGCTAAGGAAAAGATTATCTTCTCCTTCCTGCTCATTTCAAATGCTTTTGCCTGAGCACTATTTAATAGACAAAAAAAAATCGAACCCTTGCCCCTCCACTCCCAAAACATTTCCCCAAAATAAATGAAATCCCTCAAATGAAAGGTTCCAGACTATTTTTAAAAGCCATCTCGGAGGGAAATTAAATATAATTATGGATCATCTAAAAAACAACATGTCTATATTGCCATTTAATATCTTTCAAGGGCATGGCTTCCAGAATGTCTCAGAGAAAAATATATTATTTTTTTAAAAAAACATAAAACCATTTTTTAATTAAACAAAGGATTCAGCTCATTTCTAACTGATACTGAAAAAGCATCCAGAAATACTTGTGACATTTAGATTATTGATCCTACAACTAAAACAATTTTTTCCTCTTAAAATAATGGGAATTATATTTGTATGTAGCCCATATAATCAATTTTATTATTGCCACATTTAGACTTTTTTTCACTTTTTCATTATATTTAGTAGCTATCCAAAGATATACCGCTTCTTTTACCATAATCTGACTGAAGTCTGAATTTAAAATCATGGTTACCCATGGAAGGAGAGGCAGAGGGTAAAGGAAAGGATGAACAAAGAGAGAGAGGGGTTAGGAAAGGAGACAGGGTCTTCAGGAGGGCAGGGACATTTATTACTTTGTCCTTAGTATGCAGCACTGTGTCTGGCACATAACAGGGTCACATAGTCAGTGCATGGAATCAATGTTTATGGAAGACCGGCCAGGCGCCAAGGCTTGTATACTTTTGATCCTAGTTAATCCTCTCAATAATCCTCTGAAGTCAGTATTATTGTCCCCAATTTATAGATATGGATATTGCCACAGAATGACCTCAAGATGGCTTAGTAAAAGAAGAAAATGAGTAGGAAAACCCATTCATAGTCATCAAGCCTTATCTCATTTAAAACACACTGAAAAGTGAGATGACTGTAAGTTTGCATGAGAGAAGGGGCATATGCGTTTCTCAGATATCTACTGTTTAGTGACTGACCTATGTAGTACTCTAAAGCTTTTCATCACTAAACATGATACTCTTTTGGTGTGATTTGCATTCTGAGATTCACACAACAACAGAATTGGAAAAGCAAAAAACTGATGAGAGGTAGGTTGATAATTTAAACATGAGAACAAAAAGTAACAGCAGCACCTACCACTACCAGCCATCATAAGGTGTCAGTCACTGAATATTTTTCAACTAAATTGAGGAAAAATGGATTACCTTTTAAGTCTATTTAAAATGTTTCAGATGATCCGAAGCGGATTAAAGCAGGGATTTGCTTGTTCAATTTACCTCAAACCCATATGCAAATGGACTCAAACTGTACCATACAGTTACAGTCAGAGTCAATACTTTGTTTTTAAGAACACAATGTAACTGCACAAGAATGACGTGCACGCGCGCACATGTGCACACGCACGCACGCACGCCTGACACTGTTAAGTGGCAGCAAAGAATTTTGGTAATTACCAACTGCATTGTAAAACTCACTGTCAGATGTGTTTGTCTCCACTGTTTCAACTCTTCCTGAGACTGAAAACACTCTGCTCTCTGCTGCCTGCCCCCTCGCCATTTTGTCCTTTTCCATTCCCACTGGTTCTTACCACTCCTGCCAAATTACTAACTTCTTGCCCTCTCGTTTAAATATATTAAAAGAGAAAAGGAGAATAGAGCAGGCTAGAGAAAAAGAGGGAAAGTGTAAGTGTGTGTGTGCACAGGAATGACAGAACTTGGAAGTTCTATCATGCCCCCCAATTTTTTAAACAAAAAACAGACTCTAGGACAGAGATGGTTATTATTTTTAATGGTCAGACTTTAGAGAGAACCAGTACTAGGTGCTATAAAAATGGAGACATGAGTGGAGGCATTTATTTATTTAGTCAATAGAAACTGACTGACGACTACCTACTACGGTGAAGCGTTCTGCTAAGTAATGCATATTTGGGAAAGTGAACACCCTCAGAGTTGCTTCATAGATATGACAGGAAATTGTAATTCTTAGTATGGTAAATTTTTATTTTAAAACCTAAACTCCTTAGCTAAGTGAATTCAAGAATTTAACAAATATTTATCCAGTTTTATTGATTACTTTCCTCTTGAAATATTCTTGGCTAAGCTTCATGGCACCGTGCTCTCCTGAAGTTTTCTTTACGTTTCAGACTCTTTTGCAGGATTTTCATCCTTGGCCTGCTGTTTAAGTATTGGTGTTCTCTAAAGTCCCCTGGCTTAAGTTTCATTTCTTTACTCTGCATATTCCCCTGGGAGTTGTCATTGCTCCTATAACTTTTTGTATCATCTATATGATATGAAGACAAGATCTAATGACACCAAATTCTAAATGTCCAATTCAAACTCATTCTGAGATCATACATGACTCACTCCACTCTTGACATTGCCACCTGGATGTTTCAAGACATCCAAATTCAAAATATCTTACATTGAACTAATCAATTTCCCTTTATTTCATTAACTAACACCACCATCCATGAAGCTTCCCAATCAAGATGGTTCAAGAATCATTCTTAATGCTTTCTTTTTTACTTCCTAACAACCAATCTTAAAATTCCATGGATTTTGATATCCTAAGATATATTAAGAAACTACCCACTCTTCTTCATGCTCTGTGTTACTTTCCAGTCCAACATTCATCTCTGGCCAACAGTCTCACAAATATCTGCTTAACTGGTATTCCTGATTTCAATCTTGCCTGCCTCCATATATATATTTGCTATATATATATATATTGCACATTTGATCATATCTTCTTCTATTTCAAACCTTTTACTATTTTCCCAGATACAGAACGTAAAATCCCAACTCCTTCAGGAGGTCCTTTAGACCTCTGTTTACCTTCAAACTCCTGTCTTGCCTCTCCTCTCTCAGTCACTACCTTCCACCATACAAAATTTCTTTTGATTCTTTAAATATGATATGGGTGCTCTCTTTTACCCTAGGCCTTCTCATATCCTTCACATTGCCAAAATATGCTCTTAAATTCACTACAAACTTACCAATTCTACCTCTTGGTTATCATTTAAATATTGGCTTCCTTTGAGAAGTCTACTTGGATTACCACTCTACCCCAGCTCACCCTTCCCACCATCAAACCCTCTACACTAATACTCAACCTACTATTATCTCTGCCAAACAAAAGTAAGTGTATATGATCCCACAGTGACTTACACGGCTCCTGTAGTAGCATTTTAAAAATATTTTATTATAAACACCTATCTAACATTCTTTTCCACTAATTCTGGTGTAGAGGTCAAGAAGCTAACCAATATAAGCAGCTTGTCTTTGTATCCCCAGCACCTATTACAGTATCTTGCACAGAATCGGTACTCAATAAATATTTGTTCAATGGGTAAATATGGAGCACCTTTTAGTTATAGGAGACTGAGAAAGGTTTAGAGATAAATGAACTCTTATTACCCTGAAGGAAGATAACATTAAATGCAGAACGTCTGTTATACAAAATTATATGATGATAATGAGTAAATAAAATTGACTTCAAGTTGGAGACATGGGGATTTGCTAACACTCTAAATTTGAATTAAATATTTGGCTCTCCCTTCTGGGATAACTGAATCTACACTAAACAATTCTGGAAGACAGTTTTATGATTTTATATTACAGATGAGAAAATAGGCATAGCAAAGTTAATTGAGTTACTCAAGGTTACCCAGTGAATCGGAAGCAGAGAGAGAACTTAAAAGTCAAAGTTGTCAATCTCCATTCCTTAGCGCTATCATTTTTTAAAAAAAGACTTTGACTTTTTCTCCCCAAAGTTCTTGTGTGATTGTAGGACATCAACCTATATACTTTAACAGTCTTCTCGAAACTACCACCTGTGATATTTATATTTTAATATGGAAACTCAGGAAGGTAGGCACTTTTTGATATATTTTCTTGTAGTCTTTAAAATGAAAGGCTTTCTATGATGCGTCTCTGCACTCTTGTGCACTCTGAGAGGTGTCAATTCCTTCTTTGTTCTTAACAGAGTACTAGTATTAGGCACTAGTTGCCACTACTAAGTCCCACTACTAAGAGGGCTATCATATTAGATACCTTATATTTATAAATGCACATAGTTAGCTGGTGCATTCTATTTCATTCGATGGATATTTTGGTAGAAAATCCTGCCAATATTTAATAAATATTTGAGAAGCAACATAGGCTATTAAATTTAACAGGATTACTGGTTCCAATATTCATATTGTGAGAGAAATAAGCGTAAAAAGGTTTGTGCTGCCATTTCAAAAAACCAACTATATACTACGTACTCAATAAAAATGTTTATACATGATATTGTAGGGTCAGTGGCAAAAACGATGCATAACCAAAATGCCTCAAAAATGCTTATTACCTTTTCAATATATCCATAGAAGCTTTGTTTTTTTAAATATATATAACAACAAGCATTACTGGCAATAATTTCTCAGAGATGTGCACATGACATTTTTCCTGGCTCCAGATGGGACCAACCAGGGCTCTTTCTTATTATACCTAAATATAGCTCAATACGTTAAAATCTGTATAAAACTGTGGCTAACGCATGCCATTTTTGATAGATATACAGAACTCAACTTCTCTTGACCATTTTCAGATAAATTATATAATATTCTCTTATCAGATATAGTATCAGATAGAAGAATCCCCAGTTACAGAGCATTTCCCTTGCTCTTTGGGCTTTGCATAACGCATCCTTCATTTGCCAAAAGCAACTATGTGTAGCCCTAAAGCACTCAAGCCAGCTCATTCTGTCACTCTCTAGTCCCACTTTGCATCTCCAGGCCCAAAAAGAACATTAAATGTATTTACTGTTCTTAATCCACATCGTGACATTAACTGAATTGGTTCTGTCATGTGAGTATAACTGATTATGTTTCCCCTAATAAAGACAGGCACTGAGTTACCGTTTGTAAGTCAGCCCAACGTAAAAGAAAGAGAACTTCTGTCAGATGCCAAGTTAACATCAACTGCTCGTACCATGGAAATGTCAATTAAAATTCTAGTACAAATTTTCAAGCACAATTTTCCAATCCAAGAAATGTGGATAATTCCATAGTAAACTGAGAGGCATAGAAGGTAAGTCTTAAGGTCGATGTACGTGTTAATATTCTTGGTTGGTCATTGGTAGATGACATTCATGGAGTCAGAATACTTTTGACTTTCACTTCAACATGTAGATTCCATGAATTCATCCTCATTCATCAGCTCTGTTGGGGGGTAAATGACTTTGCAAAGATGTTGCTTTCATTTCTTAATGTTACAGCCCCTCGTAAGCTACACTGAAGAATAAAGGTTCCTTTCAAGAGCAGCATGAAGGCTGAGTTGGCTTCCTGCTTTAGGAGATTATGAACGCTCTTAGACACTTCTAAAACGCAGCAAATTCCAACTTAGGCTTTAAAGTTCTGACATTTTCTTTTTACTCTGTTTGCCACAGTGGTCTGAAAGTGACAATATTAAAAGCTAACAGACCAAAAAGCAAATGTTTTTATCCCCAGGACACCTGCCCTATTGGAGAATTTACTTTACCTGCAGAGATTCCATTTCTTCATCTTTTCTGTGGGTCTCCTCCAGCAGATCTACAATAAGAAAGCAAAATACCTATCAAAATACAAAGTAAAAATGGCTTGTCCTCTTATTATAAAAAATAATTCAGTCAGTAGCTTGTGTAAACTGTTGCCTGTTAAGAGAATTTGATGTTTAAGTGTGAGAAGCAACGTAGAAGAAATGCCCTCCCATGCCAAACGATGAGATGTGCCACGGCCCTGCCAAATCCAAGCTGGCTGAGAAGCCCTGGGAGGTCCCAGCACTGGTGAAGATACCAGACAGTAAGACCAATGCAATTACAAATCCAAAATCACACCCACCTCTTAGAAATTTGGTCCAGTACTTATATAACTTAAAAGTAACACAAAATCTTTTTTTTTTTTCTTTTGAAAGAAAAATTAGAAACAAACCATTTGCTCTTAAAATAAACTGCCAAGTCAAGTTCCACCTCCAGAGTCAATTTTTATAGCCGAATTAAAACACCCTGGAATAATGGGTGTTATTAATGGAAGTAGAACACAACCGTAACTATAAAGTTATATTAATTATCGTTTCACACCAAAAGGGTGGGAAGCATTGAAGCTAGATCTGACCAAGAGTTTGGCACCGTCTCAGAGGATTTAGTGGCTGGAAGGGAAGGTAGTCAACTAGGCAGAGTTCTGTCTAAATGCATGTGTATAGCTGTGTTATCTCAGCGCCCTACATTAATTTATGAACTTGCTATATATACATGCATTTGGCAAGTAGAATTTTCTGCCTGCAGCTATACCACCCTGTGCTATGATCTTATTAGATCTCAGAAACCTAAGGAGGGCTGGGCTGAGTCAGAACTTGGATAAAAATTGGCAATAAACACCTATAGCAGCGCACATTAACATTAGTATTTGCCTTTCTCTGTGATTGACATAGCTTACCAAGAGGCTGTGCTGTATAAAAGGAAAATATAACTTACAGAAATTCAATATATATCCAAGAAAGGCAAATGCAAATGTTTCAAGCAAGTGCTATTCTAGATGCAGCATGAAGCAGTAATATAGCGGGGAACCAAGTCACACTTGGCGCATGTCATAACTCAGCAGGCAATATGCCAAAACTTCAGGAGACCTGGTGGATGACATAACTGATGGTGACGGCCCTTTGAGAGTGCACGGCTAAGAGAGATACAGAGTTGTAGCAAGCAATCCTCTCAATACACAATGTGCTGGCATTAAGGATAAGAAGTCGTTTTTGCTCTGTTTCCTACAGGGGAGCTGACTTTGGCTCCTCAAACTCCCATAATCAGAGTTTCCTCAAAAAAGTTAGAGTATAGCAATGTATTAAGTGTACTTTTAAATGAGGTTTTGGTTGGCATATGCTCTTTAGCTCTGTGGTACAGAAACCAACTTGGGTAGATTAAGTGCCTTCAAACATTTCTTATAGCCTTACTCATTTGCATTGTGACACTGTAGCTACTTCCATCAAGAGGTCAGGAGCGCCAACTTTCCACATCTTGTACCTAGGTTGGCCTCCTGACTTGATTTGGTAGATAGAACCTGGCAGAAGCAACTTTGTGCCAACCTGCATTGAGGGTTGAAGAGGCTTCACATATTTTCACTTTTCTACTTGGAACTCTGTCACTACCACATGAACAAGCCCAGGCTAGCCTGCTAGATGACAAGAGACACATGGTCCAGGGCTCTTCACACCCTGACACACCACAGGTTGCCCCAACTGGCAGCCAGCAAATGCCCACAAGCAGAGCTGCCCAGCTAAGCCCAGTGCCAACTCCAATCACAGAATTGTGAACTAAATAAATGGAATTTAGGGATGGTTTGGTACTTGGCAATTGCTAACTGATAGCAAGGAGAATGCAGAATTTATTAGAAAGCTACAGGAGTGACTGTTAGAGATGTGGGGGGGAAAGGATCCAGATTTTGGAGAGAGTAATAACTGGTAAGGGTGGGCAGGGCTGTAGAAAGTGTGAACTAAAGGGCATTTTATCCTGGGTGCCGTCAATCTTTGTGTCACTCCGCTCAAGAAAAAATTCCACAAAGAGAAGAGCTATGAGCCTAGCTTAGCCCTCTTACCTACCGCTTGGCTCGCGGAAAGCTTGGAGTGCTCTTGTTGATAATTCCAAAAGGACTGGACGAAGAACAGAAAGGGGAGCATCCAAATGCAAAATAAGGGTACTGTTAGCAGAAGGAGGGGTGGGTACCAGACAGGGCGAAACAACAGATGCCCACTCCAACTGGTTTCAGTAAATTATGTCTTCAGCACAACTCTCTTCAATATTTGTGAGACGTAAGGTCACTGCTGTGTCCCTATGTGAATGTGGCCATTCTGCTACACTACTTATGCGGAGGTTCTCAGAGCTGGGCCCCTTGTAATAAATTGCATTGTGTAATGGTACAACAGAGCTGTAGTAATGGACAGTGGGGTCTATTGACCATTACAGGAAATTTATCTTGTTCCTCCAGAGTCACCTTGGTATGGCAAACATCAAACACATAAGCTAAAACTTACTGGACAAATAACAGATATGGGACCTCTTATACAGCCAAACTCAACCCACACTTCTGATAAAATAAAGATGTAAAGTTCCGTCTACCCTCGGAACTTCATAGTAGAATCACTGCCATTAAAAAATTACATTCTCAGTTTCCTCCAAACACATAAAAGTTGCAGTGCTCTTCCAACAAAGCTGACACCAACAGCAATGCTTGACTTTGGATGGCTGAACAAACACAACTACAAAAGAATTCTTATAATTGGTATTTAAAATATAGACCGCCCCTTCTTCTAACCCCCACCAACCCTCATTTCAGCTTTTATCGAGAGTATAAGTAGAAACCTGTTTTTATTTTTTTTCTCTATGCCACACCCCTTCCCTGTGAGCACTTCCCGTTTCTCTTCTTTATTTGATTCCTGTGAAATGTTCAGTCAAAGGTCCTAAGGAAGTTTTTCTGACACAAAAGTAGGTCACTACTGGGTTGGCCAGTCAGAGTACCTGACATCCCAGAATGTATAAACTAAGCAACAATGGCAGGAATCCTTTTTCAGAGACTAATATGAATACTGGGAGAGAACTTCTCTCCTTCTGAAGCAACAAGCTTCTATTAGCTTGGTGCTTCCAAGGCTATATTTTCTACTATGTAAAAGGTATTTTCTGCCTGTACAATAATGAAGCTGGCAAAGAAGAAAGCAGAGCCAAGAGACAGAGAGTTTGTTAAAGACAAGATCAGCCCTGCCTGAAGCACACATAACTCTTAGACCTGTAAGACACTTTTTTTTTTCCTTTACTTAAATTAACTTTGGTTGGATTGCTGTCATTTTTAAAAGTCTCTGGGGATGTGGCTGTATTAAACTTTCTTATCTCTATTCAGAAACTTGGAGAATTTAGAGTTAGCAAGAACTTTCTATTCTACAGTGAAATGTTTCATTCTATAATAATTAGACGAAGACATGAGGTTCAAAGAAGGCAAATGGTTTGCCTGAGACTCCCTAGTTGGTGCAAGAGCCACAGCTAGAGCTTTGTTGTCCTGTCTTCCTGTCCCATCTATCATATCATGCTCTCATTTGTACCACTCAGTTACTTAACTGTAGCTTTTTCCATACTGCTATTTTTTTAAATGCACATGTTTGTATTCCTCTCACTTCCTTTAAGAGCTCTCTGATGTCAACAACCAGAGATTAGAGGTCTTTATATCCACATCTGCCTTACCTACTGCTTCTCTACCCTTGCTACTTACCCTACATACCCAAAGTTGCCTTCTCTGCCTACATCACTGCTCCGTGCAATTGCTCACTTGTTAGGTGTATTGTACAACTACGTGCATTTGAAATGATTAACAGGGTTATTAACCTGTGCTGATGAAGAATTGCTGAGAAGTGACTATTCTACTGTAAACGTACACAAGATGAGAGATGAAACCGCTGGACAGTTGAAGTGACATAATGGTTTGACAACTGAGTGTGATTAGTGCACCTTGTTATAATGAGCCATGTTGTTTGCTCTTATCAACTTTAGAACAGCAATTCAACGACCATGCAAGTTGCTATAGCTAAATGTGCTTCCATCAACATTAGTTAATGAAAGTTTCTTTGTTTATGTTTTTGTTTTGTGAAAAGGGCAGCAGTCCTGTGTATTTTCCTTGGACTGGCTCTAACTCTTTAAATGAGCTGATACTATCTTATTGTGACATAATCATTAGAGGGGGAAAAAAATCCCATTTAAAAAACGACCATGGATGAGACTTGGAGAATCCATTTGTTCTCTTTTTGTTTTGTTCCACTTTGCATTTCTTTGGAACACTCAAGGTAACATAACATGACCATGTGTTTGACCATGTGTCTTGTACCACTTGCTTTGCAGTGCTGCAACTAGTGGTCTGGCTGTTTAAAGGATGTTTGACATCTTTTAATATTGACTCTGGTTCCTGGTAGCCAAGGAGGTAGGTAGGTTGTTCATTTACTTGCTTTTAAAGGGAGAATCATGTCCAGGTATGTGTGAGCAACACTCCCTCTGACCAATTTGAACCTTCACGGACATGTTGGTGGTCAAATCTAGAAATGAGTTTTTTCCTTTAACCTTTACTATACAATATTTCATCCATACTATAAGTTAACCCATCTGGTAACAGACATAAAGTTATAACAACAGCTTGACACAAAACAGCATTTACAACAGCATCAGTGGACACAGCGGCCCTGGAAGCAGAATATGGTGAATTAACGATAGCGGTTTAGAGAAAAGCATTCAGTGTCTGGCTCCTATACCTTGCTTAATAATTCAGTACCCTTGTTCAGTGCTACTATATGTGTCCTGATAATCACCTAAAACAACAGATAGTGTAAATTCTCAAAAGAACTCAATACTTTTTTAAAAATTAATGTGAGCTATTCCTCTGGGTGGCAGGTGTGGAATAATGAGATTGATCAAGTTAAACAGTGCACTAAAATCCTTTAGAGGTCATGAACGATGGTCCTAGTCTCCCACAGTTGTCTACCAGATACTCAGGATACTAGCTACATGCTGAAGACAATGGTTAATTTCTCTTTTTCTTCCTTGGCTCCCCAGGTATTAGAATCGTTGACCTTTTTAGGGACAGAAGAGACCATTAAAATAATCCAATCCCAGGGTTTTCACTTTTTTTTTTTTTAGGAAGTAGAATTCTATCTTATGAATAAAATATATGCATTTGCACATATATATTATAGATAATTTAAAAAGCTGAAAAGAAGCTGCTTGAGTGGAAGCAGAAGTAGAGGGACAGAGCCCAGCCCACTGGACTTACCTCCTGTCTTGGGATTGACCCCTGTGATGCTATGATGGGGCTACAGAGCTCCAAATTATGCTGATTGAAACCACTGATCTAATCTAGCCTTCTCATATTTTATAGATGAGGACAGTTCCTACAGATCGAAAGCCTCTGTCAGAGGCACACGGCTAGTGAAAAGAAGTACATGAACTTGAGTCCGGGGCTTCTGAACCAAACAACACCAGTACAAAACAGTGACCATCTTCCTTTGCCTTTCAAGATTTGTATTGAAATGGCATGGTATTCCAACCTCTAGCATAAATGCCTAGATGTCTCTGATGCTTCCCCAAACCTAAAGAAAACTTTGCTTAAGCATTTATGTAACATCAACAATTGGTGAGACCCACAGTTAATGCTGTTACAACAAAGTTCCTCGATTATGGGAGATAAGATCAAAAGATGTGGCTTTGATGGGAAGCAAATATATAAACACTTGAAAAGGCAGTTGTTTTTGGCAAGGTGTGTTTAACATACAACATACAGAATATTTCACACACACAAAAAAAATTGTTATAATGAATGGATGATAGTGGAATAGTTCTTCAGCTTAATATAACCTTTCTCAGTAAATGTTTACTCTATTTTATTATGCTAGTAAAGGTAAATAGGAAAAATGAATAACAGTGTGACTCTATATTAGCCAAAATACCTCAAAACAATCAAATGTGTTGGTTTTCATTAATGTATGTAAAACACTTAAAATAGTGTCTGGTACATAATAAGAATTACATATGTTGGCTCATATTACTATCAAAAATTACCTTTCGGTATGCCTGATAAAAGCAGGAAAATGTATGAAAAATAATCAGTTGCATTTTAAAACAAGCAAAAAAAAAATAGCCCTCAAATATATTGCTTTTAGACGCCATCTATAATTGGGCTACATTTTCTGAATTCTGCCATATCTACTGCCACCCACTGGTACATATCTGGATATACCACAATGAGTTAAGAGTTTTCCCATCAGGCCTGACCACAGAAAACACACAGGTTAAAATGAAGAACAACATTAGAAAAATATGGCTATCCTCTGTGGTTTGTCTCAGACGCTGAAACAACATACTGGTCTACAAATGGAGCTCAAATGGTCCAATAAATGAAAGGTTTGTAATCCACTGTCTGTCTCTTGGGTATGTGGTAAAACATCCGACTACAGGTACTCATATTTTATTTGATGTCAATTCATTTCTGGTGAAACTTTCCATCTTGACAACTTCAAAGATTTAAAATCTCTTCTCCATAAAACTGATACACTGCAGAAAACAACACAATAATCTACCCCATTCCACTTCATTCTTGGCTTTAGCATGGAGAAATATAGAATGAAAGTTCTGACTCAGTCAACTATTAAGATTTTTGTCATTTCTATTAGCAACGACAGCGGAGAAAGTTGAACAGATTTATTAGGAAACAAGTCATTGTCCTTAGTTGGTTTAAGTGTTGTCTTGGTCAAAACGACAAGACGATTAGCAAAATGAGCAAGAGAAGTTTATGATTTGTTATAATCACTTCAAGGGTAAGTTTCACATGCCCAATTCCAGGTATAAAATCATGTTTCTTCCTATATATGCCATCTCTAAATTGCACTTGCCTACTAGATAGTTTGGCTTTTACTTAAATTCCTTAGGTTGGAATGTAGTTTATTAAGGACTCTGTTCTGGTTCTAGACACATACATAAGGTGCATGTAGTATGTGTTTTTGGTCCTATAGAAATATTGGGCATTTGACTTATTCTTTGATCATCTCCTGTTCATAGAAGCCATGTAAGTTTGTGCTGGTTTCTTGATGCCCTACTGCTAAACCAGATCTAGGTTTCCTAGGCCTTCCAGACTCCTACATCGACCCTGGATTTACTCTAAATACATCATAGACAAAGTTATGAAATCCAAACATGAAGAACAAAGCTTGAAACCAGTGAGAGAGAAACATACCTTAGTTATAGGAGAAAACAATTAGAATGCTAGTAAATTTCTCCCAAGAAAGCATGTAGGCTATAATATTTTTTAAATGCTGAAAGAGAAAACAAAAACTGACAACTCAGAATCCTGTATGCAGTGAGAAATATTCTTCAGGAATGAAGGTGAAGTCAACACATTTAAGAAACATTAAGAACCAAAATTAAGAAAGAAAATTAAAATGACAAAAGAAAGTTCTCTAAAAAGAGAAGAAACAATAAAAGAATCTTAGAAGGTCAGGAAGAAAGAACATGGTCATCAAAAATATGGACAAATCCAATAGATTTCCCTTCTATTGAATTTTTAAAACTGTTTTATGGTCAAAAGCAAAGAATAATAACACTGTCTGATGTGGTTCTAAATGTAGGAGGCATATTTAAAAATTATAACACAAAAGAGGAAATTTTCTACACTTCAAACTGGTAAAATGGCAATACCAGAAGACGATGATAGCTGTCTATCTCTAATGTAATGCTAAATGAAAAAGCTACACAAAGAGATGTACTTAAAAACACAATTGGATAAATCAAAATATAATTCAAAGAACTGCTCAAATAACCTATAGGAAGGCACAAAAATGCATGGAAATAAAAAACACAGAAAACAACAAACAAAACACAAAACTAAGTCCTAACATGTTAATAGCTGCATCATATGAAAATAGTCTAAATACACCAATTAAAAGATAGAAATTGTTAGAGTGGACTAATTCATTAATCTATTACATGACCCATGGACCCAACAACATGCTGTTTATAAGAAATTCACTTCAAATATAATGATATAATCGGAATAAAAGTAAAAAGTGAATATTTGCATGATATATCTTGTAAATATTAACAAAAAAGCAGAAATGATATTAATATGATAAAATAGATTTTAGAGCAATGAAAATTATCAAAAATTGTCAAAACTATCAGAAAGGGATATTATACAATAATTATAAAGAGCTAAACTACCAAGAAGAAGTAACAATATATGTATATATGCATATACTAAACAACAAGGCTGCAATATATGTGATGAAAAAACTGATGTAACTGAAAGAAAAAATAGAAAAAATAGAGTTGGAGACTTCAACATTCCCCTCCCAAGGACATGTAGAAGCATATATTAAGAATAAATACAAGCACAAATATAACAGGAAAGCCTCTAAACCCTTAGAAACTAAACACTTCTAAATAATCCATGGGTCTAAGAGAATGTCTCAAGGGAGGCAAAAATATCATAAACTGAATAAAAATAAATTCAGAACATATCAAAGATTGCAGGACACAGTGAAAGCAGTGCAGAGAGAGAACTCTGTAACTAAATGCATGCATTAGAAAAGAGAAAATGTCATGAATACTCTATGCTCCCATCTCAAGAACCTAAAAAAAAAAAAAGAACAAAATAAATTCCAAGCAGTAGTAGAAAGAAATAATAAAGAATGGTAATCGATGAAATTAAGAGGAAAATAATAGAGAAAAATCAATAAAGAGATAGCTGGTTCCTTACATAGTTCAATAATATTGACAAATCTTTAGCAAACATTAGGAATAAAACAAGAGGTATTACCACAAATCCTGCAAATATCAAAAGGATATTAAAGGAAGACTATGAGCAAATCTTCACATTTAAATTTACAACTTAGATGAAATGGAAATTCTATAGAAAGCACAAAGTACCATAAATTATCCAATATAAAACACATAATTAAAATAGCCTAAGGAACTTGAATTTGTAATGTTAGAACTCCCAGAGAAGAAATCTCCAGTCCTGCTTGAAAGTTTCACTGGTGAAGTCTACCAAATGTTTATAGAAAAATAAACATTAATTTTACACAATTTCTTCAGAAAAGAGAAGAAAAAGGAATACTTCCCAATTCATATTATCAGAGTAGTACCTGCTACCAATAATATACAGTTAAAAAAAGAGAGAAAGAGAAACAAAGAACACTGCAGCTCCATCTTAAACATAGATGAAAAAAATTCTTAACAAAATATTAGTGAAAAGAATTTAGTCGATCAATATGTGGTGACAGAAGGAAATTCAATTTTGGGTGGTGAACATACAATGCAATATACATATGCTGTATGATTGAACTGTACACTTGAAACCTATAAAATTTTATTAACCAATGTCATCCCAATTAATTTAATAAAATAAATAATTTAAAAATTTAGCAATATATGAAAGGAATTATATATTATAACCAAGTTGGATTTATTCTAGGAATGCAAGGTTGGTGCAATATTCAAAAATTGATCAATGTAATCCACCTTAACATGCTAAAGAAAAAAAAAATCACATGATCATATCAATTAATGCATAAAGAGTACTTGAAAAAATTCACCACATATTCATGATTAAAGAAAAAAAACTCAGAAAAAGTATGAGAGGATTTCCTCAACTTGATAAAGAGAAGCTATAAAAATCCTTATTTCATACTTTAAACATTATATTTAATGGTTAATGATTTCCTCCTAAGATCAGAAATATAGTAAAAATTTCCTCTCTCACAATTCTTATTCATCATGGTTTTTAAAGATCTATCCAATGTAATTAAGGAAGAGAGAAGAGGAGAGGAGAGGAGAGGAGAGGGGAGGGGAGGGGAGGGGAGGGGAGGGGAGGGGAGGAGGTAGACAGTTTGGAAACAAGGAGATAAAGGGTCCCTATAGGCACATGAGATGATTGTCTTCATAGACAATTCCAAAGAATCTACCAAAACAAACAAACAAACAAACAAACAAACAAACAAAAAACCTGGCTCCTGGAATCACTAAGTGAACTCAGCATGGCCACAGGAGATGAGATAAATATACAAAAGCAATTATATTTTACTATATTAGAAATGAACATGTGAAGCCCAAAATAAAAAGAAAATAAAACACTTAAGTGTAAATTTAAATATATAAAGGATTTATATGCTGAAAACTGTAAAACAATCGTGAGACACACAAAGATTGGAAAACTCATGTAAAGATATCAATTCTCTCCAAATTGATATACAATTCAATATAATTTCTATCGAAAATCCCAGCAAAATTTTTGAGCTAAAGGCAAAAAGTTATTTTAAAAGTTATATGGAAAAGAACTAGAATAGCTAAAACAATTTTTAAAAAGAAAAACTGGGAGAAAATCAGTCTACTCAATTTCTCGACTTATGATATGGCTACAGTAGTCAGGACTGTGTGGCCTTGGTGGAAGTGTATACGTGGAGAACAGTGGAATAGAGAAACCAGTTATAGATATGGAGAACAGATCACTAATTACCAGAGGTTAAGGATGGAAGAGAAGTGGGAAGGAAGTAGGTGTGGCTACAAAAAACAACATAAAGGATTTTTGTATTAAGGGAGATGTTCTGTATCTTGACTTTATCAACATCAATACCCTGATTGTGATATTGTATGACAGTTTTGTAAAATACTTCTATTGGAGAAAGTGGGTAACAGGTTCCTTATGCTCCAGAAAAGACAGCCATTTTCTCTTCTCTGGACAAGTACAATTATCTATATGTGTAAAACAAAGTATATGGTTTGATACTGTCCTACTACTAAAATGAAAGAAAACAGAAAACCTTGGACATACTAAGGAACACAGAGCATAATTTTTGGTGTCAGAGTCACTTTGATATAGAATCTTATCTACCTACTCCTCTTTCCAAAAAGGGGACAAAAATAGTAACACGATAGAATTGTTATAATGATTAAGATAATGTGCATACTTTTTTCAATAGTAATTATCATCATCATTATTATTTCATCACACCTGGACAAAGATATTATGATCATTACAATTATTAATCACAAATATAAATGGTGTTCATGTTTAGAGAAAACTCCTTTTACAAGAGAAAAAATAATTGAGTAAAATCCCACCCTCAAAGGGTGAAAACCATTAATATTCTCTCAGATATTGTATTCTGAAGACAGAGATTCTATATTATTGCTTCCCCTTCCTCATATCTTATAAATAAGAAATTAAGTACTTTTTTGTTGATTTGAATTTGTGGGAATTGATATAATGAAATTGCATGAAATATACAATGCAGTTTTTCTTAAATCCAAAATGGATATAATGGGGGCAGGGGAAGGTTGTTTGCTAAAACCTTCAGAAAAGCAATGACAACTTCAAGTTCTATATATGCTATTTGAAAAATGTGTCCTGAAATTCTCATCTGTATTATAATAGCATTCTGCCAGTGTTCCCTCCCCTCCCTGCCTCTTATCACTCAACCATTTCCCTACATAGTCCTGAGTTATGAATCTAAAACAGATGTGCTAATGTCACTCTTTGCTTTGAACTGCCTATAGTATTGGATTCTATCTATGCTGCCAGAAGTGATTGATTGGTGATAGCTTCCTAGGGTGTGTATGGACAATGTTCTAGGGATATGCCCAAGCTAAGTGGAAAGAAGTTCTTTAATTCACTTTTGATGTCCTCCATGGATATAGAGGAAGAGGAAAATAGTAAAATGTGTCTATTTCCCATGCTGAGATAAAGCCTAAACTCCTTAGCATGTCCTTTATAAAGGATCTGTCTATAAATTTCCTTCCAAGACCATTATCTTCTCTCACCACTGCATTATCTCCTCACGCTATCTGCAATGTCCCTCCTAGACTTCACTAACTAGAAGATTTCTAACCATTCTTCAAACTTTTACTTCAAACAAATACCCTCTGTTGACTTTCACAAACCATACCATGCCCAAACACCATTCCAGGTGGTCAGCATATTCCTGGATATACTGATTCTGCTCTGGATTCCCAAAGTGCTTTGTTTCTATTTTTATGATAGTGTTTATTCTATTACAGTCAATTCTTATATATTTGGATCTGCTACTATATTTCAACTCTTTAAAAAGTACCCATTTCAGGAGCTTTAGTTCAGAGTATCATATATACTAAAGAGACATTTACCGAGTAAATGAATTTTTAAGAAAACAATAAAAGCCAAGTTTCTTATTAACATTCATATAGTAAGTAAATGGAGAACTGTGAAGAGGAAACATTTATTCCTACTTTGTTCTACTCTGGTCTTTATGTCTACACCTTGTATCTGGAAAACTGGAGAGGTCAAAAACTGACCACCCTGGACTGATACACAAACACTGCAGACTTAATATATGTTAGTCGAGGGAAGAACATTGAGTAACAAACCATATGATATAAAACAGGTAAACACTACTAGCATTTCAAAATGATTACTGTGAAGTTATAACTAAAGTTTATTTCATTACTTTATATTACTCTTTCTATATTTTATTCCTTCCGATTTTCAAGAAATAATTGGGACTTTCTATTTCCAAAGTAGTTATCCTCTGGCAAAAGTCCAAAGAATCTAGTCAGATCTGAAAACTGACAATCAGGGCAATAATCGCAAAACCCATGACTATACAGGCCAGTCAGTAATGATGCTCAAGTCAATGGCCAAGTTTCTACTGTGCGCACTCAAGGACAGTGGAAAATACCAGAATGGGAGTCACAGGAGACCTGAGTTATAGTTATTCCTCTGCTATTAGTTAGCTAACTAGATCTGTAAAAATGGTCACTTAATCATTCTTTGCTACAATAATCATATCAATAAAATAATGGGAGTGGTACAAAGATCTCTTTAGCACTGAAATTTTAGGCACTGTAGTTTGGTCTCTAAACATTAGTTATTGCATGTTAGTTGAGTGGCTCAATCTGCATTAGTAACATTATTCAAAATTAAAATGGGTGACAATCATTCCCAAGTATTTTTTTTAAAAAACTCAAACAGATTTTCACTTAGTTTAAGTAATTATTCTTATTGTTAGCACTGTTTATAAATAATAAGGATATGTAAGAAATTCATTCTCTTTCACCTCTAATATCTATGTTTTTTTATGCACCCAGGGTAAATACATTTAGATGATTACAGATCTTCCCTTTTTGTTCTTCAAATCCTCACAATTACAATAATTCTTCTATTTCTTCTTATTCAGAGCCCCTTTTAAATTCTAATAAACAAAATAAATAGTGTTCATTTAGATGTAGAAAAACAGCACAAAATGGATTTTTCACACAAATAGATTATATGACACAAATATTCTCATTTGTCAGATCAGTTTCTTGTCAGTTTCAAGGCAAAGAGAAATCCAAGAATGTCTTCAAAAGACAGTTTTCCCCTACACCAAGCATCTGACAGACCTTTGAAAGGGCTGCTCGTGAATAAGTATGATTGGAATTTCAGTGGGTTTAGTCTATTAATGAGAATTAAAAATGTGTCCCATTTAAAAAGAAGAGATTGAAAAAAAATACCCAATTAACTGGTAATAGAAAAATAAAAGTAAACCAAAACAGTGTCAAATATAAGATTATAGCATGAAAAAAATTTTAAATGAGTGTTTTCGTTGGTATTATGTTCAGATGGTGAATGGTTTTCACGGATAATATCACAGGTCATTGCTTCCTTTAATTAGTAACTTTTGCTAAACATAAGAAAGCCTCAAGTAATTTTTAATAGTGATCACAACTGCCTAGTCTATTAACAAATTGTCATATCAGCACTGGTTACATTGCACTGCCTATCTTTAAAGGTTACTCATTTCGTTTTCATAGATTTTAATTAATTTTTCCTTTCCTGCTAGGCTGATCATTAAACAGAGACAGAGGCATTTTGTCTTTTTTTGTGTGTATCTGGATTTGCAGCATTTTGACTGAAAAGAGGTTCATAAAATCCAAAAAAAAAAAAAAAAAAAACCCAAAAAGAATGTGGATCTCAAATTAGATGGTAGTGCTGGTGACTTGGAGATATATTCAAAGCCAGGCCCCATGAACCCTACCAGTATACTGAGTGAATCAATTTCATGCTGCCACAATATTTCTGGAAGTCTCTTTAAAATTCCTCTTTCCATCAGCAGCTTCTCTTATTGGCATTAGCTGGAAACAGTACATATAATCATAACTGACAGGCTAGAGGGAGTTTAGGTTTATAAAACAGAGAAAGGAAAGAAAAATGCTCATTGCTTAGATTCCCTAAAGTGGAAACTGCTATCTTTTTGTTTGGGAAACAGAAAGTGCTGTATTTGCAGTCTAATCCCTAAGGTCTAGGCAGGTCTACAAGTTTATAACAGACCTCAGGGCTCATATTTCAGATGAGCCTCCTCCCCACCCCTTCAACTGCACCCCCCCCCAAAAAAAATGACTTCTTATCCCCGCACTTTCATATGCAATTGACCTTGAACAACACCAGGGTTAGGGGTACCAATCTCCCAGTAAAAAATTCGCATATAACTTTTGACTCCCTAAAATTTAACTATTAATTGCCTACTGTTGACCAGAAGCCATACCAGTAACATAAACTGTTGATTAACATATTTTGTATCCTATATGTATTATATACTGTATTCTTACAATAAAGTAAGCTAGAGAAAAGAAAATATTAACAAAATCATAAGAGAAAATATACTTACAGTATTTATTTTAAAAATTCTCTGTATGAGTAAACCCATGCAATTCAAACCTACGTTGTTCCAGGATCAACTATATAAATATATTTAGACAGCAGAAGAGCCTGGGTCTCAAACATCATGTTATTATATATATGATCTCTATTCAAATATCGCCTTATCAGAGACCTAATACAGTATACACACTTCCATCATTACTCTCTATATTCTTACCCTGCTTTGATGTATAAATTACATAGAAAATACATACATTTTTATATACATATAATATCAATAATATCAAAGGCTGTATCTAAAGACAAACACATGTAGCTCGTTTTCAAAATAAATATGTACTCTAAAAAAATTCAGTATATACTAAGATTGAAGCTGCATAATAAATATGATCAGGTTACAGTGTAACCAAAATGGCACATAATTAGAAAAAGAAGAGGAAGAAAGAGATAGAGTGAGAAACAAAGCAAAAAACACATGGAAAGGACAATTCTTCCAATAGCTTTCCCCCCTTCTACGATTATTAACTTCTATCCTCACATGCGCAATCATCCTTTTGACATCTCCACTGGTTCTCCCTCTGCCCTTACCTGTCACAACTCCCCACCTTGTGTCTCGGCTCCAGTTCTACTTGCTTCTCTAGTCTTCTAGAAATACGCCATTAACACTGCCTCGGGGGCTTTGCCATGACCAATTCTTCTGCTTAGCACACACTTACCACTCACCCCTTCACTTCGTTTAGGTTTCTGCTCAAATGTCACCATATCAGAGGGACAGCAAATCCATCTGCTCAAACTTACTCTGCTCTGATTTTTTTTATAGTACTTTTTGACATGTGAAACATTATCAGTATATTTGTTTTACTGCTTATCGTCTTTTCCACTCTATCAGAAAGTAAGCATCATGAAAACGCTGATTTCATTTGTTCAGGTCACTATCTCAGGCACCTAGAGTGTGTCAGGTACACAGTATGTGCTCAGCAAATACTTGTTGAATAAATGAATCTATTTCTAGCCTTCCTACTCACATAAAATTGAACTTTATACAACATAAATTAAATCTCATTTCACATCTTCATTTTCTCCAACACCAACCTAATTTTGCTTAAAATAATTTAATCATTCCCCACCGTTTTTAGGATATAATCCACATTCCCTTTATGGAGTGGACTCTAATTTTCCAGCCTTATCTTTCATCATCCCTTTCCATATTTTAAATTTTAGTCATACTAAACCATTTGCAGTTCTTAAGTGTAGCATGCTCCCTCAACCTTAAATCCAAGTCTGTTTCTTCTGCCTGGAATGCCTTATCTACTCAGTTTATCCTGGCTAACTTATACTTTTTCAGCAACAAGCAAAGCTTTTCATTTGGGGTTAGACACCTTTACTGACTGATCTTACAGTCACTACCCTGTGCTTTGCTGTCACACAGCACTTTCACACTATTTTTTAAAATAATAAAATTTTAAAAATTTATCCTTATTTATCTGCTCCTCCTCCCTCATATGAGGGCTCTTTGGGGATTGAGAAGGGTCTCTTTGTACTAATTCAACATAATACCTGGGATCCAGTAAATACTTAATGAACATTGACTAGTGAACGTATATTATAAATTTATATTACAAAATTAAAATATTCTGGTTTTTGAGATTTGAGAGATTTCTGAATAATGATGGAGAATATTGCAGACATACTATGATACTGCAAAGGCTAAGATGACAAATTTCAATATTAAAGCCTTTATTTTCAATAAATTATATAATCAAATATTTGTTATATATAATTTCAAATATGAGACTGAGATGTTTAAAACTTGGTAAAGTATTTGGATAAGTAAATATTATGTAATTGGGAAGGGCTAGGCATGACTCATTTTTTTAAAGTAACCTTGGTCAATATTTTAAGATTTGCCTATAAACTGAAACTCCGTGCCTAAAACTGACTGTGAACCTTTTAAAACCAAAACCTTAAATCGGATATCTTAAATTTTACAGCATATGAATAATAAGAATTTTGTTTGTGAATTTAAGGGTTGCACTATGATAGTCCCCCTCAATCAGGATACCCTCTCCCATCAGCTGGGTGAGCCTTTAGGTGTCCATTTTCCCTCATGGTGATGGATTTACACTTTGCTTCATTAGGTCTCCGTTGGGCCAAAAACACATTTTAGACATAATTATGGGAGCAGTCTGTGGCAGCGGAAAACCAAGTTAACTGAACCACATGGAAATAAAACCCATGTCATTGGTGTCATTACCAGTACACTCTAACTAACAGAGCTAACCTCAATGTAAATAGCAGGCAAAAATAGCACAATGCTCCATCTTTTGGAGAAATCGGTCCCTTTGGAAAAAATGCAATAATAAGAAAACACCTGGACTCATATTTTTTTGTACCGAAAGAGACACAAGTATTGATTTTTTAAAAATTACACAAGTGAGTAAAAAAAGTAAGATGTTTGTTGAAAAAAAAAAAGTTTACAGTGAAGTTAGTTTCATGTGTCTACGTAAAGGTGGGAAGAGCAATGAGGAACGATCTACTGAAGGTAAAATAAAAGCTTCATTTTTCATAGTCTTAAGTGACTTAACATTTGTTCAAAGTAATAATAGCAATGATGTATTCGACTGTGTATGTTTATGTATGTATCTTGTATGTATGTATGTATATGTATATACATACTTATGTATGCTTATATCTAAATGAAATGAATAATGACGTAAGAGACAAGAGGCAGGAAATTAGGATCGTTACTATAAGGTACTCACACTCTGCGAAGTGGCACAGTGTTATTTGAAAATGGACTTGTTTTTGTCATAAATGTATATTGCGACCTCTAGGACAAACACTAAAAAAAAAATTTTTAAAAAAGTATAACAGAATCACATAAAATACTAAAACAACAAAAGTTTGTGCAGAAAAGAGTGGAAGACAAAAAGAGGAACAGAGAACAAGAGGAATAAATAGAAAACAGTAACAAAAATGGCAGTTATTAATCCAACTATATCAATAATCATTTATAATGTCAATGGCATAAATGCATGTAGAGATTGTCAAAGTGGATTTAAAAACATTATGGCCAAACGATATATTATCTGTAAGAAATCCACTTTAAGTACAAAGATGTGTATAGATTATAAGTAAATGAATAAAGAAAAATAAAACATGCTAACGCTAATCAAAAGAAACTGGAATAGCCATATTAATTTCAGACAGAGCAGACTTCAAAAAAAAAGTTATTAGGGTAAAGAAAGGTCTTATTTAATGATGAAGTGGTCAATTCTCCAAGAAGACATAACAATCCTTATGTGTATGCACCGAACAACAGAGCATCAAACTACATGAGGCTAAAAAGGAAAGAATTGTAAGGATAAATAGATGCATCCACTATCATAGTTGGAGACTTCAATAACCCTCTGTCAAAAACGAACAGATCCAGCAGGCAGAAAATCAGTGAGGACATAGCTGAATGCAACACCATCAACCAACTAGATATAATTAACATCTATAAACTACTTCAACCAAAAACAGCATAATACATAATCTCAAGTTCACATAGAACATTCACCAAGATAGACCACATTCTGTGCCATAAAACATACCCTTAACAAATTAAAAAAAAAATAGAACATAGAACATCTGCTCTCAGGCCACAATGGAATCAAACTAGAAATCAATATTGGACAGAAAACTCAAAAATCACCAAAAATATGGAGATAAAACACCACACTTCTAAATAATTCATGGGTCAAAGAAGAAATAGCAAGAGAAATTAAGAAATGTTTTGAACTAAGTGAAAATAAAAACACAACATCATAATCTGTGGGACGCAATGAAAGCGCTACCTACAGAAAAATTTCTAGCATTGGATGCATATATTAGAAATAAAGGAAGATAAAAATTCAATAATCTTGTTTCCACCTTAGGAGTCTGGAAAAAGAAAGCAAAATAAATCCAAAGTAAGCAGAAGAAAATAAATTATATGAATTAGAGCAGAAATCAATGAAATTGAAAATAGGTGATTAATAAAAAAAATCAGTGAAAACAAAGCTGGTTCTTAGTAAAGATTAATAAAATCTATAAGCCTCTAACCAGGCTAAGAAAAAGGAAGAACACAAATTGTTAATATTGGAAATAAAAGAAAGGTCATTACTACAGATCTTAGAAAAATTAAAAGAATAAAACAGGAATACTATGAATAACCCTATGCCCATAAATCTGATAACCTAGATAAAACAGACAAATTCCTTGTAAGATACAATCTTCTAAAACACATACAAAACAATGCAAATGGGTCTAAACTCATTAAAGAAATTAAATCAATAATCAATAACCTTCCAAAACAGAGAGCACCAGGCCCAGATAGGTTCACTGGTAAATTATACTAAACATTTGAGGAAGAAATTATACCCATTCTCTACAACCCTTTCCAGAGGATAGAAGCAGAGGGAGTACTCCTTAACTCATTCTATAAGACCAGAATTACCATAAAACCCAAATCAGGCAAAAACATCTAAGAAAAGAAAACTCTAGACCAAAATCTCTCATGAATGCAGATGCAAAAATCCTCAACAAAATATTCAAAATTGAACTAACAATGTATGAAAAGAATTATACATCACGACCAAGAGCAATTCATACCAGGTATGCAAAGCAGGCTTGACATTTGAAAATAAATTATTGTAAGCCATTACATCAACGGATTAAAAATGATAACTCCTTATCGTATGGTTCTTAGACTATAATAGGTCACAATAAATACTTTATATTTACCATTGAAGTTTTCCCACTAAGAATGTCCCTTCTCACCACTCCTTTTCAACATCATTGTGGAAGTCCTCGCTAATGCAATAAAGCAAGAAAAAGAAATAAAGAGTATCTGCTCTGTGACGGATAATTTACGAGAATTAGAAGACAAGCCACAGACTGGGAGAAAATAATAGCAAAAGACACATCCGGTAAAGGACTGTTATCCAAACTATACAAAGAGCTATTAAAAGTCAACAATAAGAAAACAAACAACATGATTAAAAAATGAATCAAAGATCTTAACAGATATCAAAGAAAATATACAGATGGCAAATAAGCATATGAAAGATGCTCCACATAATATGTTATCAGGGAAAGCAAATTAAAACAATAATATACCACTACATACATACTGGAGTGGCCAAAATCTGGAACACTTAAATAGCAAATGCTGATGAGAATGTGGAGCAACAGGAATGCTCTGATACATTGCTAGTGAGAACTCAAAATGTCACAGAAACTTTTAAGGGCAGTTCAGTGGTTTCTTGCAAAATTAAACATAGTCTTACCTTACGATCCAGCAACTGCAGTCCTTTATATTTACCCGAAAAAGTCAAAAACTTTTGTCCATACAAAAAATTGCACAGGGATGTTTATAGCTTTACTCACAACTGCCAAAACTTGAAAGCAACCAAGATGCCCTTCAGTAAATGAATGGATAATTAAACTGTGGTACATCCCGACAACAGAATATTATTCAGCACTAAAAAGAAAGGAGCTTATCAAGCCATGGAAAGATACAGACTAATTTTAAATGTATATTTCTATGAGAAAGAAGACAGTCTGAAAAGACCACATATTGCATGATTCCAACTATCCAACATTCTGGAAAAGGCAAAACTACGGAGGCAGAAATGAAGTCACTGGTTGCCAGAGTTAGGGAAGAAGAAGAGATGAACAGGAGGAGCATGGAGGATTTTTAGGGGCAGTGAAAATACTCTGTATGATACCTCAATAATGAATACATTTCATTACACATTTGTCCAAACTGATAGCATGTACAACACCAAGAGTGAACCCTGACATAAACTATGCACTTTGGGGGATTATGATGTGTCAGTGTTGGCTCATCAAACGTAATAAATGTACCACTCTGGCGGAGGAGGTAGATAATGGGAGAGGCAATGACTGTGCGGCATCAGTGGGTTTATGGGAAGTCTCTGTACTTTCCTATCAATTTTTCTGTGAATCTAGCACAGCCATACTTTTACTTGTGCAAATGACATACACATATTATTCAACTACAGTGTTACAATAAAGCTGAGAATATCTTAAATTCATGTAAGTTTATAACCCAATACTCAAATATTGACTCCCCATCTCTTTGGTACTCTACGGTCAACCTCTATTACTATTTTCTAAATTTTATTTGTAGCTCAGTGCATCTGTATGTGCATATGCAATGTGTGTATGTATAGGCACAGTCCTCTCCTTTTTTAAACATATGACAGGTAGCAAGATAACACCTGTTGCTATTTTTTAATATATATTTGACACATGTGAAAATAATTTTGTTGGAAGGAGTGTGATATGAATTATATTTTATCATTTTATTCCCCCCTCCAAGATAAATAACTAGTTGGCTTAAAGCCATTTATAGAATTACCAAACTTTTCCCCATTTATTTGAAATGAAACCTTATTGGGAACTAAATTCTGTATTTGAGCATATATCTAGGAATAGTATTGTTCTGGTAATCTGTGTAGTCATTTTCTACTATAACTGATTTAGCATTGTTTTATGTTTGGATAACTCAGAAGAGGTGTGAGAATCTAACAATATATCCTAGAGTTGGTGACACAGATTGGTAAATGTGGTATTATGTTGTGAATACTAGAAACTATAATTCATGCGGTATTCTCAACAATCCGGAGCCTCAAATATTTACTCATAAAATAAAGACAAAACCTTTAGTTCAACAAACAAAGTGTGAACACAATATTGTTATATGCATGGAGAAACAAATCTTTTTATTCATTCCAAATAGGAGTATAATTGGCACAACCTTATAAAAGAAAATTATTCAAACACTAACAAAATGATCACTCCACATATCCTCTGACTTACCATTTCTACTTTTGGAAATCTATCGCACAGCCATACTTTTACTTGTGCAAATGACATACACATATTATTCAACTACAGTGTTACAATAAAGCTGAGAATATCTTAAATTCATGTCAGAGGGAAAGCTCAATAAATAAATTATGGTATATTCACACAACTGAATGTCTGCACAGTTGCTAAAAAGAATGAGGAATTTCATTATACATTAATATGGAAAGATCTGAAAAAATATTAAGTAAAAAGCATAATGTTGAACAGTGTGTAGTTTTCTACCATCTAGGTAAAAATGAACAGAAAAAGAATATGTATTACTATTCACTTACATACACATTAGTTATTCCTGGCAGGATACATAAGAAAATAGGAGTGCGCAAATGTGTGGCAAAGTAATATTTTTCTATAAATCCTCTAATGAATCATTTTAATTTTAAATCTTGGAATCAATGGTAAACATAAAGTATTAATTGTGAACCTATTATATAGTCTAGGAACCATACGAAACAGTTTTCATTTTTATTATTAGATTATTCAATTCAGCTTTATTAAACATTAAAAGACAAAAGAGAAAATATTAAAAACTTTACATTGCCATGAATTGAGGGGGAAAAAAGTGAACTAGATACTAGCATCAAGTAACCGATAAAAAAAAAAGTGATTAATTTTAATCTAAAGTAAATTTTAGTTTTGAACGAGAATTAATTATACATTATAAATTATGGCTAAGATCAGAAGTGAAATCTAGTGAACAGTACCTCAAAGAGCAATATGTATAATTCAATTTAATGCTAATATACCATTAGATAATAGTTCTCTCAAAGTAAAATCATCTCAATCAAATTACAGCTTAATTTCAAGTACTCCTTAAAGAATGTTAAATATTTTAAGTATAAGAGAAATTAGTAATTATTGTTCTTAAAACTTAGATGTAAATGTACCTGTTAGCATAAAAATGGCTACAATCTTGCTGCTTTATGTGGTACAAGCTGCAAAAGTATAATCTGCCTGTTAATAACCTGAAACAATGGAAAGCATCTTTTGTCATATTCTTCATGGATTTAAGTTCTCGTATTGTTCCTGATAAAATTATGCTAAAATCATCTTGTAAATCTCAAAATGACTTGGTGAAAGGAATGGGAGGGTAAAAGAAGAAAATATACAGTTGTGTATACATATGCAACGAAGAAAGAAAAGGAAGAATTTTAAATTTTAAGATTAAGAATACCATGGACAAATAGAGTGATCATGTTAATTTGATCAAATCACTTCTCTTGTTATTTATAGTATCCTTGATATTTATTACATTAGATCTTACTAGACCAGAACATTATAATTCTTAGTCACTTTAAAAAGTGCCATAAATTTTCATTTGAAAATTAACCAGAATTTCAATTTAAAAAAATTAAAGGATAATTATATTCTTTGAGGATGTACATATTACTTAATAATACTATGTCTTGGAAACTGAAAGCAAATTGGTGTTATCAAAACGCTAGTAATCAAAACTAATCTGAAGAGGAAAAATGGACCTAGTACAATTTAGATACCTTATTAATATTAGTAAAAATTAAAATAACAACATATCCAGAGTTACTGTTGACATCACTGAATTTAAGTGAATCCAGAAAAAATCCAATAGATCCTATTACATTTTGAAAGTGATTTCTAAAATCCTTAAAAATCAGAGAAAGCAGAAACACTGTCCTTAAAAGCTTAAAAATAAAACTATCTGCTAGATAATGATGGCCATGATCTCAAAATTATGTATAGCACAAATAATATACAGTTACTGGAATCTGCCTCTAAACTACTTGGACAAAATAGAAAGCATTTTTAAAAAGTATTTTCCAAACTCATAAAATCCTAAGACCAAGGGCCATCGGTTCAGTGCCTATGTTTTCTTCTATGAAGAATTGTACATTCAGGTCTTTGATCCATTTTAATTTTTATGTATGGTGACATAAAAGAATGTTTCATTCTTTTGCATGTGGCTTTCCAATTTTCTAGCATTATTTATTAAAGAGGCTTTCTTCCTTTCCTTCTTCCTTCGTATGTTTTTGGCTCCTTTGCTGAAAATTATTTACCCCCATATATGTGGGTTTATTTCTGAGTTCTCAATTCTGTTCTACTGGTCTGTATGTCTGTTATTCTGCCAATAAGATGCTGTTTTGATTATTGTCACTTTGTAGTATAATTTGAAGTCAGGAAATGTGATATCGCTAGACTTATTCTTTTTCTTTTTTTTTGTCAGGATGCTTTGGCTATTTGAGGTCTTTTGTGGTTCCATAGAAATTTGATAATTTTTTGTTCTATTTATTGTAAAAATGCCATTGGAATTTTGATGATAATTGCATTAACTTTGTAATTGCTTTGGGTAATATGGCCATTTTAACTATGTTCATTCTTCCAATCCATGAACATGGAATATCTTTTCATTTCTTTGTGTCTTCTTTAACTCCTTTTTATAATGTTTTATACTTTTCAGCATATCAGTCCTTTACATATTTTGTTAAGTTTATTTCAAGGTATTTTATTTTTTTTTGCTAGTATATAGCAAAAATTTTTGTACATTGATTTTGTATCCTACAACTTTACAAATTTGACCTCGAAAGTAAGGGAAATAAAAATAAATAAATAAAAGTGATTATATCAACCTTCTGCACAGCAAAAGAACCCATTAGCAAAAAAAAAAAAGAGGCAACACATGAGCACATTGCTATAATGGAGACCCACCTTTTCCTTGGCTCGTGTCACGCTGTTCTCCTATCCTTTCGTCACTCCTTCTCAGTGTCTTCTGAGAATTCCCCTTCCCATGGCTAAACCTTAAATATTACTATTTAATGAGTTCTGTCCTTAAACAAGTCAGGTTAACACCCAGGGCCTCTGCAGATCTGATTCCAGAATACAAATAGCCTAATTTCAGCCTTCATGACCCACCTCCAACCACGCCTGTCCCATCCAGGTAGGCTGCTCCATGAGATCTTATTTTCATGATGTTGTTCCTTCTTTTTGGAATACCTTTCTTTGCCTAGATAACTTCTACTCGACCGTTAAAACTCAGATACAACATCTTCTCTAAGAATTTTCTAGTAAATCTCTAGTATAAGATGACTTTTATTCATGCTTCCATAGAAATCTGCTCATGTAATATAGGTGTTCATCACTACTTAAAAATCATTAATCCACCTACTAGGCAATGAACTGCTTCAGGTCGGACCATAGCTTTTATTAAAAAAACTTTTTTACCAAGAAGTATAGAATACACACAGAAAAGGTTATCAAATGTACAATTCAATGAGTTATCACCATTGAATGTACCCCTGTGCAACTACTCCCAGAAAGATCATATCTTACTTGAAATTGCATCCTCAATGATTATTATATAACAAATAATACGAAATGACATTATTTGAATTTGGAATATATTAATTATTCCAAGAAATCATCCCCATGCTATGATCCAAAAATTAGATTTTGGATACAAAGATCAAATATAATTCTAATGAAGAAACTCTATCATCATGTAAACTAGCGGCTGCATAGAATTGAAATTTTCAATTCAACAAATACGATGTTAAATAACAACCTTACCAGGAAACCAACGATATAGAGTTTGGCACTAAAACCCAGGGAAAAGTCAGGGCTTGTCAAATATTACTTTTGTCAGCACATGACCTTTTGGGCTAGCCATTTACACGGGACAGCCATAGAAGATCTCTGAGAGTAAAACTCAGAGATAGGCAATCTACTAAGCAACTTGGCTTCTTAGCACTGAACATGTCAAAAGGATTGATGAGAAGGGAAGAGCTACACATCTGCCCCAGGGTGAATGGAGGTGGCAGACTATAAGCAAGGCGGCCAGGAGAAATGCTATAGGGACATGGAGAGCACAACTCCAAGAGTCAATTGCTTAGAAGTGACAGCAGCAGACAGGCCCACTGGTGTACAAAATTGAGAGACAGATTGTCTCAATTTATATAAGAACAGACTGCAGCTTGGGAGGCTAAACAGCAGAAGCTTAAGTACAGAAAGGCTGTGTAAGCAATAGCAGCACCTGCTAACCAATGGGACTAGCTATATAGATGTACTTCACTTAGAAAGGGCTGACGGTCTCCTGTGGCCTGTTCAGTTACATTCTTGCTGATGGGAACAGTGTCCCTACCAGACTCAAATAACTACTTAACAAAACTTAAAAATTTGCATTCAATTTCAGTATTACATTTTTACTTCCCTGATAGTTCATTTGGTGGCAGCAATAATATAAAGCAAAGATGCTTAATAGGAATCATCATAGTGACAATGATAATAATAATAATAGCTAAAATTTATGAGTGCTTTCTGTGCTGCAGACAGTATGCTAAAAAGTGTTCATGCATTTTTTCATTTAATCCTCACCCAATTATGTACAGGCTATTATTTTCCCCATTTTATAGAGAAGGCAACAGGGTGAGCAAGAAACTTACCTTCATGACTAAGAATTAGCAAAGCTGGGCATCTATTCCAAGATGGATTTAAGACCTGCACTTTTCTGTTATGCAAAATTACCCAAATTCAAATGATTTCTTTCTGTGGTATAAGTATTTTAAAAATCAAGTGTTCACATTTAGAGCCATGATGATGGATGCTAATGGGATTTTTAAGAAGCAAATAGCTGGAGGGTCGTGTAAGATGCCCAAATTTGCTTTAGCTTACCCAATATCAGTTATGAATGTTTCAAATTCACATTGCTATACATCACAAAGTACTATATGAAGTCTCAATGAGGAAAGAGTGGCGAAACTAGATTGAATCATGAAGACCTAACTGTAGTTACTTAAATTATTATGACTACTGGTGTTGAATTAGAAGTGTGACATATTGTTAAAGCACCAGCTTTAGAGTTGGGGTGCATGCACTCAAAATCCCACTTCATGTAATAGCCATGTGATTTGAGCAAGATACTTACCCCTTCTGTGCCTTAGTTTTCCCACCTATAAAATAGAAATGGACTATTTCTAAGGATTTAATTATATAATGCGTATAAAGCATTTACCTTATATCTCAAGACATAGTAAGCATTCTTGAGAGGAATCATCTTGACTCCACTCTGGAATGTGCAACTACTGAAAGTATTCAACATTTGCACTTATTTTTATTCTGCAAAAGATACTATGTCAATATTTTTGGTTCAATTTTTATTCCCATTTTTTTTTTTTGGTGAAGATTTAAAGAAATTGTGGTCATCAGGTAGCTAAAGTAGATATCACAAAGAATCTATTATAATATAAAGAAAATTTAGGGGTACACATATGGTCTCAATGTCTTATTTCCAAATTTAAAATATAATGCATAATCACCATTCAAGATAATATCAAGATGTAACATAAACAATTTAGCTAAAGCCTTCTGGCAATAGGTTGCCTTTAGCTATGTTAAACATCTTCTTAGGGTTTATGTCATCCTGGAATTCTGAATAAAATATATAGTTTAGTGAACAAGAAATAAAGGGAAGTCCCTGGATGCACTGAGTTACATGAAAACCTGAGTAGTACAAACAAGTTGATGCTGCAACAGACGTTGAGGTGGGGGCAAACTGTGGGGGAGATCTAGCAAACCTAAAGATGGGCCCTAACAGCTAGCATTTTGGATTTTAATACCCGTTAAGAGATAGGAAATAAGGTCGTGGACTATCCTGAGTGAGACAGGACCTTAGAACTGAGATTACTGCATAAAGTTAGAATCCTCTCTAAGACCATACTTTCCAAACTTTGGCGGCCATAAGAATGCTCTGGAGGGTTTATTACCCCAATGCCTCAATCCACCTGAGATTGAGACTCAGTAGGTCTGAGAATTTGCACCTCTAACAAGCTCTCAAGGAATACCGATGCTGCTGGTCCAAAGACCAAATGTGGCTTAGCACTGCTCATCATAATGGCTACATCTCACAGAAAAAGGATCCTAAAAATGATTTTCCCTTATTCAGGGTGAAGATAAAAAGGATTATGTGTGACAGGACTCCTGTGCTACATACTGGTTTGGAGTAAAAGTGTATACTGCCTGCATGGTATATGAGTGCTACACCTAAGGAATTAACATTTAAAAACTGGTCCTGGGTTAGGGATTCCTCTGAGGCACATGGAAGAAGAAAACATAAGATTGCTCTGCAGGGAAACTTTCACAAGCCACCTAATACAAAATCCCCATTTAGACAACTTGCAGCCAATAATTACAAAAAAAAAAAAACACACAAGAATATATTTACCATGAGCAAGAGTCTACAAAAATAACAAACGGGACAACTGGCACCCCCAAAACTTAACAGAACAATGGATAGAGCCTATAAAATAAGTTTTATTTAAAGAAACATAGAAACACACACATATACAAAGGAATAGAAAAACATAAAAACAAGAACTTTTAGAAATGAAAAATAATAGTCATTGCTATTAAAATTTCAATAGATGGGTTTTAGATAAGTCACTAGTGAAAAAAGAACTGGTAAACTAGAAGAGCTGTCTAAAGAAATTACACAGAATGCAACATAGGCAATAAAAGATAAAAGATATTAAATAGCGGTGAAAGTATATTAAGGAGAGAATGAGAAATTCCAACCTGTGGCTAATGAAAGTTGTAGTAGTTAGCTAAAAATAAAATAGAGAGGAGGAACTTTAAAAGATATAATGGTTAAGAATCTTCTACAACTGGAATTTGAAAATAAAGAACCGAGCAGAGTATATAAACAAAAATAAGTCTACACAAAATACAAAAAAAAAAAATTAATAAAACTTCAGAATACCATGGGCAAATGAGATCTGAGAGAGATGAAAAAGACAATTAATCTGTAAATAAATTACACTTGGGCTTATGGTAAGAGCAGCAAAACAGAAACTGGAAGATAGTAAAATATCTTTTAAATGTTGAGAAAACATAACTGTCAGCCTAGAATTCTCTACCCGGGGAAACAAATATTTAATAATGAAGGCATATAAAAAATATTTTTAAGACAGAGAATTTACCATTCATTGAAAGAAAACTATTAAATTATGCTTTTCAGTAACAAGAAAACTGAGCCCAGAAGAAAGAACTGCCTTAGGGAAAATGATGAGCAATGAAAATTATAGATATGTAGGTAAATCTAAATAAGTATTGTGATTAACAACAATAACTAATTTGAGAAGGTTTAAAAACAATATGGAACTAAAACTAGACAATTCTAACATTAAAAAATGAAGTGAGCTCTTTTTCCTAAGCTCGCTATTTCATTCTTTATCTCTTTTATTGAGTTCTTCCCGATATATTCATTACAGTATTATTCACAGTGGCCAAGAAATGAACATAACCAAAACGTCCTTCGACAGATGATGAAAAAGATGTGGTACATGTATACAATGCACTATTACACAAGCACAAGAAAAGATGAAGTACTGCCATTTGTAATGATAATCTTGAGATTATCACACTACATAAAATAAGTCAGACAGAAAAAGTTGAGAACCATATGATTTCACTCATATGTGGGATATCAAACTGAAAACAATAAAATAACAAGAGAAACAAAAACTCATAGACACAGACAACAATTTAGCAGTTACCAGAGGGAAAAGGGGAAAGAGAGGAGGTACATAAGGATAAATATATGGTGTCAAATATATGGTGACGGAAGTTTTGACTTTGGGTGGTGAACACACAATGCAAAATACAAGTGATGCTTTATTGAAGCATATTTGAAACCCATGTTATTTAATTGATCAATTTCACTCCAATAAATTTAATAAAAAATAAAAATTATAAAGAAAAATCATAAAGTGAATGATGAGGGTGACAGAAACCTAAGGATTTTTTGTTTCTTTGAGGACAGAAACACCGAGTCATTGTAAACTTGAAGTCAAAGAGATGTGTAATAGTTTCAAAGGAATATATTAAAGTAATAGAAATAGGATGCAATAATTCCAAATATTTATGGATGAAAAATGTAAGACAAATTTTTACAAGCTTTGGATACATATGTAAATAGTAAAAGTATAATATACACACAAGAATGACATATACCAAGTTCAGGAAAGTAGTCACAACTGAAGACTGAGAGAAGGGAAAGGGATATGCTTCGGATCCTAACACTATACAAAGAGGATGTTTTCATGCTACTGTGGGAAAATATTACCTTCTGCTAAATCTGGGTTGTGGGTACATGAACTCCCCTCATTTTGATTAGTGTATACTGTGTTTGAAGTAGTTTATGATGAATTTTTTTAAGGTAAGAAGGCAAAGAAATTTTTAGCTAAGCCAACATAATAAGAAAGGCTTAGTTAGCTAGAAAATAATTAACTTACCAATGTATTCATTTTCCAAAAGAGTGGGCTAAACTAATCAAGTAGCCGATCCAATAAAAACAGGTTTAAAAATATTTAATAAATATTCTCTTTCCTCTCAAATCTCTATCTATTTGGTTTGTCTAAGATTCTTTGTGGAATAAATTATAATAATGATAATAATAATAAATATATGTATACATATATGTTATATATATATATATCAAAAAAGTTGAGCCTTTTTTTACTGATGGTTTCATCGGATGAATGAATAAGAGATGAATGAATGAGATGATATTAGATGAATGAATAAAAGATGATATTAGATGGGATTAAAAACAAATTCTATAGATCAGGCAAAATCTTATAAAACTATTTGAAGGCTAACAATAATATACTAACCAGCTTAAAACATATAAAGAAATCAGAAAGACTAAAATCAGGTTGTATTCTAGATTACTCCTTGAAATTCATTAGTTTTCATATTTCTCAAATGTCAAGCTCTAAATATCCTCTATTTTTTTTCTTTGACTTCAAATGATCTCTAACCTCAGTATTTTTCACTGATAACCTCTCTGCTATGTGTAAGAGGTTTCTCTTTCCACTCAACATCATATGAAAATCATGCTTCTTTTTTTTAAAATGACTCATACATTATAGTATGCTGTTTATTAATTCCAAAATAATTCCTGTTAGTGACTATTACGATATCTCCACAAGAATGAAGACAAAGATTATAACTTTTGGCTTGCATTTCGTTCCTGGGCAGATACGCGCATGCTTTGACCTTCTCCCCCCAAACCCCGACCCCCGCCCAGCTGCTCATTTCTTATAAGGCAGCAGCATAAGGGCAGAAGTCAGAGAAATAAAAGTGCCTGCCTGGCTTTTAAAATTAAAGCTGACAGGTACGAGGGGGTAAAAGAAAAACACGTGCACACAGATGTGGCGACAGACTGGGGAGCTGTTTACAGCATTATTTATGCAGCTAAAAATAGGTATATGTATTTGAGTATGTGTGTGTGTGTGTTTTTTTATCTTTTGTTTGTTTGTTCTTGCCTTTAGACAAAGATGGTATCTTCAAAAGATTTATTTTTTATTGAAATGGACCTCTAAGCTGTCCTATTCCTTGCCAGTCTCATTTATTAAGGTTTAAAGCATTGTCTGTTTGATTCAGGCTTTATCAACTCTGGCCAGAATACAAAATGTTATAACTTACATGCACATTTTATATATCAAAAACAAGATATATTTGCCAATGTCATGAAGCAGAAGAATTAAAAACTAGAATGTCACATGTCTCTTATCACATAGGAGGCACTCAATAAACATTTGGTGAAATCAATAATGAAATAGAGCAGAGGTCAATAAACTTTTTCCATTAAAAAAAAGATGAATATTTTAGGTTTGCAGGCTATGTGTTCTCTTTTTGAAATACTCGACTCTGCCATTATAGTGGGAAAGCATCCTTAGAAAATGCATAAACAAATGAATGTGGCTATATTCCAGTAAAACTTTATTTATGGACCTTGAAATTTGAATTTCATAGTTTTCAGATGCCTTTGACTTTTAAAATATAAAAACTACTCTATCTCACAGGCTGCACAAAAATGCAGAGCCAGAATTGTCCTGTGGGTTTCAATTTGCCAACCCCTGAAATTAAAGTTTAATGATTTTATGTCATCTGATCTTATTCTTCAAAATTACATATGGAGTATAAAGAATAGAATTGTAGAGCATAATGAGAAATGTGGATTAACACCTGAAAGCATAGGTATATGGAGTTAAAGCTGTTAATTCATTTAAAGTACATACACAATCACACAGTACTTTTCTTTTTGAATAGTTTCACTAGAGACTAGTAACCTTTGATTCATGTACCTGCAGGTTGAAAGCAACACTCATTTTGAAAATATAACGAAAATCTTACAACTTAAAAATATATATATATATTTGATACACATGATTTGAGTTATATTTTATAACAGTACAAAGCAAAGGACACATCTAAGGCAGGAATTCTTAATCCGAGAACTATATATCTCCGCTTAGAATCAATGGCTAGTCTTTAGGGGTCCCCTGAATTCTCAATTTTTGAAGTTATAAATATTTGTTTATATGTGTATTTTTTTTTCTGTAGAGTGAGTAGAGTTTTTATTAGATTTTCGAGGGGTTAGTGGGTTCAAAGACCGGTGATCTAGAAGATGGGAACTGATTATCTAATAGGTCCAATTATTATTCCTTTGAATCTTTAATACCCAGAAGCAATATGTATTTTTAAAAAATATCTAAAAGCTTGATAATCTAATTAGCATTAAATGGAACACATTTTTTTAAAAATCATTTCCTTCTAGAAGTGATTTTTAAGGTACATTAGTCCCCCTTTATCTGTGGGGGCTATGCTCTAAGACCTCTAGTGGATGCCTGAAACCATGGATAGTACTGAACCCTATATATGTTATATTTCTTCCTATATATACACATAACTGTGATCAATTTAACTTATAAATTAGGTGCAGTGAGAGATTAACAACAGTTAACTAGTAATAAAATAAGAGAATTATGTACTGTAACAAAAGGTATGTGAGTGGCTTTGGAGCCATTATTTAGTAAAATAAGAGTTACTTGAACACAACACTGTGATACTCCGACAGCCTAACACGGAAATAACGGGCAGGGAGTAGATACAGAGTGGATACATTAGACAAAGGGATGGCTCAAGTCCCAGGTAGGATGGAGCACGACAGTGCAAGATTTCATCGCCCTACTCAGGATCGTGTGCAATTTACAACTTATGAATTGTTATTTCTAGAATTTTCCAATTTATATTTTCAGACTGCGGTTGAAAACTGATTTTGGACTTCTGACTTCTAGAATTGTAAGAGAACAAATATGCATTGTTTTAAGCTAACAAGTTTGTGGTGATTTGTTACAGCAACAAGAAGAAACTTGTATAGGAACTATTATTCCTGCTTCCCCAAGAGGTACTAACTGGTCCTGCACCTTTCACTTTAATTTTTATTGAGTTTAATCTCTAGCTTCTAGGAAATCAAGACACAAACAATCTAAATCCAGGCAACTTTTCTCTCCCTAAAGTGAATCCTACAGATGCATTTGTTGAATAACTTTTGAGAACTTTTATGTTAGGCATGTCTCCAATTTTATACTGAAAATACTCATTTATAAAAACAATTTCATAAATTGTCACAATACCACGTGACTTTTCTGAATACCTAAGGGTCTCAACTTTTAGGGTCCAGTCATGAAATCAAGCAGTATCTTCTCTCCAAAGTCATCCCATTTTACCTTTTCCCTACCATGCATGCACATGAGTTTGAAAAACAAGGGGAATGATATGAATAGTCAAAAACGATGCCTCAGAGTCTATGCATCCAAAAAAAAAAAGCATACATTTTCTGTGAAAGTAAAATCCTCTGAGCTTTTCTCAGAACATAGTGACTTTTACATTCCATGAAACCGTGAGGACTTTTTGTTTTTTATGCCAAAGAATATTTAAAGAAGTCAATTACATTTGGGCACATGGAGATTCTGGGGAGCAGGTAACAGAATGCACTGATTGCTGGAAGAAGCAATGTGTCAAAATAAGAAATGAAAGAGACAGGAAATGTTTGAGCATGGGACGAGTGCAAGTCATGGTATATTCTCGGTTGATGCTGAGGACAATTATTGTGTTAGAGTAAAATCACCAAGATTAAGAATAATTGCTCCAAGTCATTAAAGAAATGCTCAGCATATTTTGCTTAAGAATCTAAGAGGAAACAAAACATTGTAAGGATTTTGTTGAAATAAAGATTCTCAGATATAATTAAAACAATTATTCATGCTTAAGAAAGTGTCAATCACCTGAAACATTAATCTATGTATGGACCTCATTAATAAAGCTGCTGGCAGAACATTATAGAGGTTTGATTAACATTGGATGGGTAAATTAATGAATGAATAGTACATAAATATCATTTGTTATAGAGATCTGATATAAGTAAAATAAATGATTACTTAGACTGTATTTAAGAGAAATATTTAGAAAGTATGTAGTTCAAAAGCAGTTTTGGAAAAAAGAAGGTGAGAGAAATGAAAATACTAAAACAAATAATTTGAAGTCCATTTCAAGAAAGCTTTAATAAAGTCAAAAACAGTGTCTGCTCACTCAGGCTTTTGGTGTTAGATATAATAGAACTAGAGCAATAACCCCGCCAGGCTATAAAATGAAAGTCCCATATAAGAGATTGCATTCGATTTCCCTTAAGAGTTTTTCAAGTAACCTAACACATTTACCTTGCTCAGGATGTGTGTGTGTTTAAACCACGTTCAAAATCTCTTCAGCACAGCTCTATTGAAGGCAGTTTAATTCTCAGGAGTAAGTGTTCTAGTGAAAAAGCTCAGATGGCAAGGGCAGAAAATTCAGAGAACTTTATACTGTTACAGACCCATATGGTAGTCTGACAGATCCAACTAACCTCCGAAGGGAACTTTCCACGTGAATACTAAGTAGATGATTACGGGCATGTGCTTCAAATTTTATTTAGAAACATAGATTAACGCATCTGTTATCCTAAATAGTGAGTGCTGGCAATAAGGATTTCCTTTCCCATACTTGGGCACACTATAGGTACCCTCTTGTATTATTATTAGTTTGTTAGTATCCTCTGGTATTTTCAAAATAATACACATTCTCTTTAGCTTGATCGCATGTCTTTAGACATAGCATCAAGTATCAAATTAGAAAAAGCACTTGGCAAAAATGATTACATGCAGTAGAAGCTAAAGAAAAGAGAATATCTTTACACATACTTAAACCAATTTCAAAACATGAACTGACACGGCTTTATGTAACAGACTCAATTCTCAACATAAAATAGAGCAACAATGTCTACTATTCTAGCATCTATTTTCCCCTTTTCCTAAAGAGAGTGCCCAGATTTTGCCCAGCAACCACTTTTCCCCATACACATTTATAAAGTTCTATTAGGGCTAACCCCATTGTCTGGTTTTAGCTTTGAACAACCGACTGATGCCTGGTCAATGAGAATACCACCACTGGGAATAGTTCAAGGGTAGCATACCTGAGCAGGTAAAGTAACGACAAGGAGCATCAGCCCCAGAACTTTTACTAGAGCTACTGATGAGAAAAAAGTAAAGAAGACTTTTACTAGAGGAAAGCCTTGCTTGCTAAAATGGTGAGATTTGAGCTTACAGCTATTGGCACCATATTGTCACTACTTAGAAAGAGCCTGGCTGAGAATGAGATTAACATATAGGAAAACTTTAAATATAAAAACTTTAAATATAAATGATAGGTCCATGGAGTAAGATTTTTTTGGATGCCAAAAATAAATTTTCTTGTGCCATAGTTAGACTACACTTGTATTATTAGTTCCTAATAATATATAATCCTCTAGTGCCACCCCACTTTTTTGCTTAAGCCAGTTTTTTTTTTTTAAGCCAGATTTAATGTCACTTTGACCAAGATTCCTAACTCATACAATTCACAATTTTCCTTCCAAAGGACTTAGACTTTTATTTATTTTTATTTATTTATTTTTTTAGCAACAATAGAAAGAATTGGGTTTTTGACTTAGTGAGGCCCGAGTTCTAATCCTTGGATCAGCAACACAAGTCATATGATCTTTGACAAGCTATGTCTCCTGAGGCTGGTTTCCTTATCTGTCACATACACATAAGTATATGTACCTTGCAAGGTTGTGGGAAGATTAAATGCACGGTGTGCTAAGTGTCTAACAGAGTGGACACTTAGTCAATTATAATTCCTTTCCCTTTTTTGGAGAAATAGAGAGGTTTTTATATATTTACATTTATATTTTTTATATTTCATGGATGGAATGACAAAAAGTTTCCTCTGAGAAAGTGTTCTCAAATTCAAAAGACAAATGTAATCTTAAACACATCGAAAAGAAACTTTTTTTTAAAGGTAGAGAGACTCTGTCTTAGGGAACTAAAAATCAAAATTCTAGAGATTAGTCACCAATAAAGAATCTAGTACAATTCTTTTCATGTAAGCAGAAGCCTTACTAATGTACCTCAACATAAGATATAGCCTAATTAGACCTAGGGTTTATAAGGAAGTTTTTCTATCTGGTTTTTATTGTTTATTCATTTTAATTAGCTTAAGGTTTTTGGCCTTTGTTTTCTTTTCTATCAGTGACTTATTTAGTCTGAGTGTCTGTAACTTTCAGTCATGTATTCCTGAGCTACTACAGTTCTAAGATCAACACAAGAATTAGGTACCCTGGTAACAAAACTTTTGAGTTGGTTTTTGGTAGACAAATCCATTTAAGAGTGAATTTAATTTTTTAATTATGGGTTTTGCTATTCACTGACCCAACCACGAAATTCCATAATGAATTCAACAAAACTGTAAATTCCTGAAGACATGTCTGCTAGCATAAAATTTTAGAATATTTTATTTTTTCTTTTATCCTTAAAACCCAAACTAGATGATATTTTCATTAACTATTACCTCCTCTCAACAGAAAAAAAAAAAATCTGTATTATTAGGTACAGTCTCTGCTTTGTTCAATATTGCTCTAGCAGTGGTTAATATAAAAACACCAGTTACATCAGTGGTTTTAAAACTGATAAAAATCATCAACTTTAACTCTTAAAATTCGTATAGTTTTATAAACTGTGGTGGACACATCCATTACTTGGTATTAGATTACAAATAAAATCTAGATTCTATAAGCTCAGAGGAATTCATTGTAAATTGTCTAACCAATGATTTTGGAGAAATCATAAAATTTTGTAAACAACTAGAATTGAAAACGTGTTACCAAGATTAAGTATTACGGTGATGTGACAATATTTAATATTTAAATTTTCTGTAAGCTTTAGAGTTTATACTTAGTAATGAGATGAATTTCTTTATACCTTATGAGTTGTCAATTTAATGGTTAGCATTATGCGAGATTCTTTAGCTTATGAAAAAGAAACTCTTAAGAAACACCTCCAAAATCCTCTTTGTAAGAAACTGAGTCATCACAAAAACCACAAGTTACAATATAAATTGACTTGTTATGATAATACATGCATTCCTTCTGAATTATATAATGAAAAACTCCAACTCCCTAAGCCAATAAACAAATATTTCTATTAAATTCATATTATTTGTTCTCATGGCAGAATCTATGCAAGTTTTTATTTTATAAGGACTGATCGATAAAATGAAAATAAGTTATTCAATCTAAATGCAAAAAAAACAAGTGCAATAATCTAGAATCGCAAGAAGTCACTGTCAGGGTACAATCTAATATAATGTGAATAGAAGGTAATATTAAGATTATAAGAGATATAATCTTATGTCAAAAATTTTTTCAAAAGATGTTTTATTTGGGCTTTTATTTTTACTTATGGGAAAATGTAAAAGAATATCTGTAATGCCAACTTTCTGGAGGATAATTTTGATCTTTGCACTAAGAGATTTGACAGTCATTTTTTTTGATCCACTAATTCCACTTAAAAGAATAGTCAGAAATGTACAGGATTACATATGTACAAAGATTATCATTCTCTTGTTACTTATTATAACTCCATTTTCTAAAAATCCTAATTTCCAGCAATAGGTTATTATCTTCTTTGAGAATATGATGAACACTAAGGATTCTTCACCCCCAAAAATACATATTTGCTTTACTTCTATAACCACACACTCACACTCATATATACACATACATACATACACACACACAGAACACAATATAAAAAATGCATTGCCATCTAACTTTGAAAACTGTTAGTTATCGATAACAATTTTTATAATGTATAGCAATAATATTTAGGATCATGTAAAGAAGAGAATGCAAATTTTTCAGAGAAGTGAAAAATACAGTACACTTACTACTGAAATTAAAATGGTCTAAAACTCAGCAGATAAAATTCAAAAATTAAAGACACAAAGGTGCTCATATACTATTAACAATATTTATCCATAACTATTCTTCATATTCAAAGACAACACTACTGATATCAATTTCTATAACAGGTTCAGTGACTACTAAGATCAATGAGTGAAGTTCTACAAGACAGATCTTTGATTTGAGGTTATAAGTGTGACTGACAAAGCCTTGAGCAATTGGTATTTCTCTTGTTCCACAGAAATACAAAATAACAATGTTCATTTATTCATGTAATTCAATGCAATTACATACACGTTCTCATTAATCCAATTTCATAAACATACCTACTGTGTGCCAGATATACAAAAATGAGTAAAACACAGAGCCTGTGTTCCAAGGAGCTCACCATGTTAAGGAGAATTCATAAAACTTTATTTCTAACAGACAGAATGTAATCTGCAAGAAGATAGGGTTTGTTTTTTTTGTTTTTTGTTTTTTTGCCTGTTCTTAGTGTAATCTCAAGTGCCTGAAAAATCTCACAATTATTTAAAAAGAGAGGCAAAATTTGAACTAAAGTTTGTCTGTCTCCAAAGTCCATATTCTTAGCCAATACGTTATTCAGCTCTCCGGCACTCTGACCCCTCATCCATAATATTCAGACTAAAAACTGTTTAAAAACTAGCTTCTTCTACAATGTATAAAGTTACACATTGGAAATATAACAGCAAGCACATTACTTAATAATGAACCCAGAAAAAAACAGAAAAATAACCAGGATACTACGATCACTATTATTCGGAACTGTCTTTTATTATTTTCTATATAGGTACATATTTCTAAATAATATATTGTTTCATTTTCCTATCTTTTAACATTATAAAAATATAATTATACTGTATGCATTATTTTGTGACTTGATATTCTCATTTGACTTTATACTTTCAAAACTAACACATTGGTGAGTTGATATGTATAATGCATTCATTTTAACTATTTTTTAGTATCTCGTTATACAAATATACCACAGTTTTTCAATTCTTCTATGAGTAGGCATGTGAGTTATTTTCAATTTTTGTGTGACTACAAATGGTGAATATTTATGTAAATAATCTTGTGATTAGGTGCACTAGAGTTTCTCTTTGAGTGTATGCCTAGGAATGGAATTGCTGAGTTATATGGCAAGCATACACTGAACTTTATAAAATAATGCCGAGTTATTTTCCAATATTCTTATACCAGTTTATAAATATTCCCTAAGAATGAATGAAAGTCCTCATCACATATGTTATTATACATTTTTTAAAAAATGTAATGTTTCTTAACCTTAAAAAACGATTGGCGTCCTTTATGATTTTCCTCCAGAGGGGTAATATATATTGGCATGAGAGGTCTATGTTAATAGTAATACTTTTCATTGTAAAAGTCTTATTGTAAAGTCATATCAGTATTAAGATACAAATCTACTCATATCATTCTCCTGATTAAAGCATAAAAAGTGTCGGGAGATGGGGCTTGCTTTGGTCAAGTCAATATTCCTTGCAAGGTTCACAAGCTTTCCTGTTCCTGTTTTAGTCCCTGCCTGCTTCTCCAGCCTCTTCTTTGCCACTCTTTCTCTTTCTCTCTCTCACAAATGCTAGTGCCAAATTGAACTTCTTCTAGTTCCTTCAACAAAACGTCCAAGGTTAACAATTGGACAAGGCTCTTGCACCCCCGCTCCATCACCTAAGACAAGCAGGACTTTCCACTACACGCTCCCATCCACCAGCTGGGCTGTTGGTTTGCGAAGTTCGGGATCAGATCTACCTCATTCGCCATTGCATCTTCTTTGCCTAGCTCACCAACGGGTTCGAATTCAGTCCTCAATAAACATTTGAATGGATGATTACGTTCTGAGTTAAAATAAATCTGCACCTTATGAGAGGCATGCTCTCTTAGTATGAAAAAAGTAATCTGAATCCATCAGTCTGAGTGTCAGCCCCTAAACCATGACGAATTTCCTAATGTCAGAGGCTACTTGTGGAGCCCTCTTGGGTCCAGGAATCTTTCCTAGGCATGCATGTCCAGGATATGTCAGCTTTAATATTTGAAATATATATAATTTCCCATGGTCAATGAGCTGCACATGAAGGGGGCAGAAAATGAGGCACTGTGGGTCCCTAGGGTCTCCCACATGATGACTCGCTGAGTACAGGTTTTGTCCTGTAGGAAATGGCAAGCACTGCAAAATTTAAGCTTAGGCAAGTCATGATTAATTTAGTGTTTTTAGATAAATTTCTTGGGATGCTTTACGAAGAAAACACTGTTGAGAAACGAGGCTTCTTGCTGGAAATCCATGATGCCAACTTTTACTTTACACAGACTACATTCTCATGAATGAGTGAATCCTTAACATTTTCCTCCTGGGAACACTGTGGATTTTGATGCCAGAGATTCCTGAAAGGCATTACTGGGTGGGAATTTTTTTAAGTAATGAAAATGTTCTCCAAGGATGTTATGCCTATTTTAAAAGATTTGAATGTGGCACTAACATCAATATAAAAGTTCCATGGAGATACGAGTAGAAAAGGAAAGCAAAGACGACTTTGGGCAACTTTTCAATATTTTATGTTTTCTCAATTGGTGAGTTAAGCTTGATATGTAGATTAGAAATAGAACTTAAATTGCTACATTCTCCCTTTATCCTGGCCATCATTTCTTCCTAACGTCTACTTCCAAGAAGCCAGCCTCATAATTTTAGTTACCTTTTCTCTCTCTCTGTCTTTTACCCCAGACTTTCCATCTTCTCCTACGAAGTTACTCACGTTTTTTGTTGTTGTTGTTTGTCTATTTCTGTTTCACAGCTACAACCTTGGTTTATCGGTCTGTACACATCTTAATATTCTTGGTGTGCCATTAATCTATGACCCTGTTCCCAAGCTTCTAACCCTTTAAATTCATAATTTATTTTCTAAATCTCTTCTCTTCTTAGAAGCTGATTCCTTGTGACCAATCCCTTTATTTGGTCTTCTCATCCCAGCTACCTATAATGCCTATCCCTCAATAGCCTTAAAGAAATGTTCTTGGCATTATTTCATACAATTCTGATCACTTACTCAGTCTGTCAATGAAAATTCATTACACTGCTCTCCTTGGAGCTTATGCTCAATTATAAATGAGACACCTGCTAATTGAATTTCCCTTTGATATGGACCCTGAATAGGTCCATAATGTGTAGTACATTATAGGAAGATTTGACATCATCACTGCCTCTGAGCATCCCCTCTTCCCTCCTCAGAATTTCAACTCCACTAAAAAAAAAAAAAAAAAAAAAAAAAAAGTCCTTCCACTATCATCTACCAAAACATGACTGTTATTGCACTTTCAAAACTGTTACTGAGACTAAAATTTAACAGTTTGAAGGCAAGCACAATGTCTGATCACTGCAATCAGAGAACACAATGCTATACAATGACAATGACTAATAGTATGTTTTCAATAAATTAATCAATCTATCCATTTATTGACTACCTATGTGTCAGGCATTGTTTTAAGTAATGCAGATTTGTCAGTGAGCAAAGGAGCTTAATTCTAGGACCTCTTGAATAATAAAAGTCCATCTTCATGTTATTAGTTAGTGCGACCTATTTGTCCTCTTGTTTTCTAAAGTATTTCATGGCTTTGACTTCGTCTTCCACCTTTATAATATTACTCCCAACAGAATGGGACTCCTTGTGTATATGTAGTAGCCAGTGACCATTGATGAGTGTTTGGGACATTAGAAAATTATTGGCTTCCTAATACTCAAATAATTGAGAATGCTATCTCCCAGCCTAATACCCCTCCTTTCCCTACTCCTCAACATCACAGTTCCCTGGAACTACAGGTTATGTTTTATAGCATAAAGATATGGTCCCTCCCTCCTGTTTTTCATGTGCACTTAACTCATGCCAACCTTAACTCCAAAATGTCTTATTTTCATGCTTCCCTCCCCCCTTCTACTATTGTTGCCTCCAGGCAATATAGAAACACAACACATTGTTCTTTCCCCAAAACCTGTTCTTCTTCTAATGTTCTCTCTGCCACTGAACTGCACAGTATTTCGGTTCTGCATGTCAAAAACGCACGCTTATCTCTAATCTGTCACCGGGTCCCTCTGATTTAAACTCCCTCTCTCAAAACCAGCTATATCTCACCATTTCCTTTGCCACTACTCCAAGCTAATATTATATATATATTTTTTTTTTAGTACCGGAATAACCTTCACATGATCTCTCCATTTCCATTTTTTTGCCCCCAGCTCTTTTCCAAATTTAGGCTGAATGTTCCTTACAAAACACAAATCTGACCATATAGCCCCAGCTTGCCTAAAACCCAGCAATGGACTATCAGAGCTGCTGGAATAAAAGTTAAATGCTTATTTAGCATGGTTTGTCCTACCTGTGGGAGACAGAATAATCACCCCACCCTCACCCCGGTGCACACATCCTAATCCCATGAACATATTAATATGTTATGTTACATGGCAAGAAAGGATTAGGCTGCAGATGGAATTAAGATTGTTAATCAGTTGACAAGGAGATTATCCTAGATTACCCAGGTGTACCCAGTATCATCCTAAGAGTCCTTAAAATAGAAGAGGGAAGCAGAAAAGTGAGAGAAGATGTGAGGACAGAAATAAGGTTGTCAGTTTGATGTAATGTGAGGGAGAATCAATTCATTCTTGAGGCCATGAGCCAAGGAACGTGGGAAGCATCTAGAAACTGGAAGAGCAAACACTTTCTCCCCTAGAGTCTCCAGAATGGAATGCAGCCCTGTCAACATCTCGATTTCCGCCCATTTTGGACTTCTGACCTACAGAATTGAAACTTACAGAAACAAATTTGTACTGCTTAAGTTTGTGGGAACATCAACAGGAAACTAATATGCCCCCTAACTCTACTCTTCCATTCCCTCTCTTTTCTTAGAGGTGCCATGCTCTCTGATGCCACAGGGCCTGAGAGTATTTGTTATACCCATTTGTGGAATATTTGGATTAACAGTATCATATCCCTAACTAGATGGTATTCCATGTAGGTAAAGACAGTATCTCCTTTTTGTTTGCCATTCTGTCACAAGCTCCCAACAGAGAGCCTGGTGGATAGTAGGCCAAATACATATTTGTTGAATAAATGTAACCAACCACATATGTACCATCAAACCCTTGACTAGCGCCTCTAGTAGACTACTGCTCCAGTGTTTCTCTCCTATAATGTGTCCTACACACTAATCCTAGATACAGTCTCCTAAGCTACAAAACATGATTCTCAATTTAGGAGTTCACCGTGTCTCAGTAACTGTTCATGGATCAAGATGAATTGTGGAGATGTACGTTACTGAAATACATTGTAATTCCCCCTTTCCCTACTTCTTCACTGAGCTGAGTGGCTTTAACCCCTCTGGGCTTTGTACTCTTCACTCTTAAATAGCAATAATCTCAGGAAAGTTAGGGATCTGGAAAAATAAATATGTGACTCTTTAATCCTTATATTACAGGCTCTCTGTTTTTGTCCATACTTTACCCTCTCTCTCACCTCTTTAATAAATTCTATGAGGTCAAAGGCTGTGTTTGCCTTTTATGTACCACTGTGTACTACAAGTGTCCAGAAAGTCAGTAAATGTTTTCCAAATGCATGAAGACAATAAGTATTGTAATATTATAATAACTAAGTATGGTGTCAGGTGAGTACTAGATTTATGTGTGTGGGCGGGTCATGTTGTAAGTTATATAAATGTCTATCTACTATGCTGTACACCTGAAACTAACCATTGAATATCAACTCTAACTGAAAAAATTTCTTAATTTAAATAAATAAATAAGAAAGTCATATTTGCTAAACACATGAAGGAAATTTTCCTGATAGGAAGTCTCATATTTTTGTCAGCTTAGTCTCTATACTGTTCAATATGCTCATCTCTTCTATAGTAGGCTGAATGGTGTCCCCAAAAGATATCAAAACCTAACGTCTAGAACCTGTGAATGTTACCTTAAACTTATATGGTAATGTTTTTGCAGGCATAATAGTGTTAAAGATTTTTGAGATGAGAAAATTATCTTTGATTATCCAGGTGGGCCCTGAATGTCACTACAAGTGTCGTTATAAAAGAAAGGCAGAGGGAGATAAAACATACATGCATACCTCAGAGATACTGTGGGTTCAGCTCCACACCACTTCAGTAAAGTGAATATCGCAATAAAGCAAGTCACGTGAACTTTTTCATTTCCCAGTGCATATAAAAGCTATGTTTAGACTACATTGTAGTCCGGAAGTGTGCAAAAGCATTATGTCTAAAAAATGTACATATCTTAATTAAAAATACTTTATCACTAGAAATGCTAACCATCATCTGAGCCTTCAGTGAGTCGTAACCCTTTTGTAATCCTCCATGTTGATTGCTGCGGACTCATTAGGGTGGTGGTTGCTGAAAGCTGAGGTGTTTGTGGCAATTTCTTAAAATAAGACAATGACGTTTGCCACACCGACTGACTCTTACTTTCTTTCAGAAATGATATCTCTGTAACATGCAATGCTGTTTGTTAGCATTTTACCCACAGTAGAATTTCTTCCAAAATTGGAGTCAGTTCTCTCAAACCCTGTAGCTGCTTTATGAATTGTTTATGTGATATTTTAAATCCTTTGTTGTCATTTCAACAGTCTTCACAGAATCTTCGCCAGGAGTACATTCCATCTCAAGAAATCACTTTCTTTGCGCATCCATAAGAAGCAACTCTTCATCCATTAAAGCTTCATCATGAGATTGCAACAATTCAATCACATCTTCAGGCTCCACTTTAATTCTAGTTTTCTTGCTATTTCTACCACATCTGCAGTTACTTCCTCCACTAAAGTCTTAAAGCCCTTAAAGTCATCCATAAGTCTGGAATCAACTTCCTCCAAACTCATTCATTTTTTGACCTCTTCCCATGAACCACAAATCTTCTCAATGGCACCTTTCCAGGGAGTTTTCACTTATTTTGCCCAGATTCATCAGAGGAATCACTATCTATGGCAGCTAAGGCCTTTTAGAAAATATGTATTTCTTAAATAATAAGACTTGAGATAAGTCAAAATTACTCCTTGATTCATGGGCTGCAGAATGGATATTGAGTGAACAGGCATGAAAACAACATTTAATCTCATTGTACAGATCGATCAGAACTTTTGGGTGACCAGACACATTATTAATGAGCAGTAATATTTTGAAAAGAATCTGTTTTCTGATCAGGTTTTAACAATGGGCTTAAAATATTCAGTAAATCATGTTATAAACAGATGTGTTGTCATCCAGGCTTACTGTTACATTCATAGAGTACAAGCAGAGTAGATTCAATTAATTAATTCAAATAATATTAAGGGCCCTAGGATTTGGGAAATGGTAAATGAGCACTGGCTTTAACTTAAAGTCACCAGCTGCATTAACCCCTAACAAGAGTCATCGTGACCTTTGAAGCTTTGAAGCCAAGCATTGAATAGCTATGAAAGTCCTAGATACTCTACACTGAAAATCTGTTGTTTAGTGTAGCCACCTGCATTACTTATCTTAGCCAGATCTTCTGGATAACTTGCTGCTTCACCTTATACTTCTGTATTATAGAGACAGCTTCTTTCCTAAAATCTCAAACTCTGCTAGCTTTGAACTTTTCTTCTGCAGCTTCTCTCACCTTTGAACCCAACAAATATGTGGTAATTTGTCACAGCAGCCACAGGAACTAATATTCTCTCCTTTGGATTTCTGATCACATCTCCTTCCTTTCTGAAATGCCCTTCTTCCTTCTCTTCATGTGTCAATAAATGTTCAATAAATAAATAACAATAGCCAAATCCTTTAGTTTCTTCAAGGGTCACTTCTTCCATAAGGTGTTCTCTAAATACTTCGGGCCATTTAATCTCTCCCATCTTTGTACAGAGATAATAAATTCTGTAGAATTTTGCAATCTAGGACTTGCGTACCTACTGATAGGTATTTTTAAATTATCTCACAGAAGCAATTAAGTGTTTAATTTTTCCTAATATCCCTCAAATTGTACACAAAGTCCAATAAAGGGCCCGGAATGTTTTCTTCCCTGAAGTCCACAGGGCTCCATTCCTCTCTTCTCTCAGATGTCTGCTCCAATCTCACCTTAACATAGAGAACTTACTTGACCACTCCTCCTCTGTCCTTCTACATTTTTACCCTACTTTATTTTTCTCTCTAAGACTTTTCAGACCACCTAATATATTTTTATGATGCCTCTTCCCCTTCCACTCTTGAGCCTCGAGAGTGTAGGGACAATGACTAGCACACAGGAGAAACTCAATAAATATTTATTGTAGGAATGAATGCGTAAAAAAAATGCCAAATATTAATCTTTTTATTAGCTTTATGAGACTAAGTAGTCTGAACATAGATGACTGAAATACTATCTCTGAATTCCGCCAGGGCCCAGAATTTCAGCCTCAATAACCCCTTTATTCAGTTTCTTCTAAAGCCAGTGATCCATTACAAAATCACTTAGAGGTTAAAAAAATTTACAATTTTCTTTTCATTTCATTATATGGAAGCTGTGAAAGTTGAGATGTGAAGAAAAAATTATGGAACGCAGTCCCCCTCCCAACTCTCTAGCACATGGATGGCTGGTTATACTCAATGTTCAGCGATGACAACTTAATAATATGTCAGTAGGGTGAACTGTAGAAAATGGTATAAAACCAAAGGACCAAATCTATATGAAAGTTATACTCACTTATCTATTTCCACAAATGAGATTTAAACTCATTTTATCTTCAAATAATCAAAATGTTTCTGATTATGAAGTTAAATACATAAAAATAATTCAAACAATCTTCATTCTGGAAGATACATATAAGATATGGTTCAGAAGCTGAGTTCAGACAAAACAATTTTACACAAAAACTAACAAACAAATGGGAAAAGTTACCAAAAGAGAATTGCTAAAGCAAAAAACACCAATATGTTGTACTAAGAGCAAGAAGGGTATTTATGTAAAATTCAAATGAAGAATGTGGGAGTAGAGTAAATTATAAGTTTGAGAGAACTGGAATTCTCTCCAGCAATGTGTTCCTGAAGTGTACTCATTATTCTTATTATAACTGAAAGACAATAAAGTATTCAAACTCCTTCTTAAATATGTTTATTGTTGATATTTGTTGGGTTCCTTATAATGAAAATCTGTGGACCACCCAAATGTTTTTATTCGAATACAATTTGTCTAAAATTAACAAATTACTAGAAATAATATTCTTAGTTTGTATGTCTTAAAAACCACTGATTACCATCTTTCAATAATGACCAGTCTTTATCTTTTAGGGTGAAAAAAAAGAGTTGAAGAGATAATGCAAACTTCCCAAACCTTTTGAGTAGAATTATAATATTGTATGAAACTACAGTTTTTTCTGATGGAGGGTTGTGCTCTTAGACTGAAATAGGTAAGAAGAGCTGATAGTAATTATCACACACTGTTACAACCAAAGAACAAACAACAAAATTTAACTCAGTCTACCCAACTACAAAAGCAAATACTATCTCATCTACTCATTCATGTTATTTTTACTATCTCATCTACTCATTCTTCAAACTCCTTAAAACCACTACCTGTTCTCTGCCAATGTTGAATCCAGTGGACATGCTAAATGACTTACCTAAGTTGATTTATCCATTGCATTGGATACTATGGGCACTTTTTTCAAATTTTTCTATTTATTTTCCCCACAGCATCCTCCCCTTTTATCTCTCTGAATCCACACTTCTCTGTATGCTTCCCTGGTTCTGCTTATTCTACCATCCCCTTATGCTTCCCAGGGTTCTATTTAAAACTCTTTTTCCTCACTCTAGACTCAGCCTCTGGATGATCACAAATATGCACATGGCTTTGACAAGTGCCCATATGTAAACAACTCCCAAATTGGTTCTCCCAAAAGACCATCTCTTTTCTAAGCTTAAGCTTCAAATTCTAATCATCAAGTAGAAGACTTGACCTAGATATTTCAAGGGTACCTCAAATAAAACATCTGAGTCTGAACTTATTCCCCACCTCTCCTAAAAATCTAACAATAAGTTTTGCAGTCAAGGAAATTACCTACCTCTGTAACTGCCTAGCTAAACTTATTTATATTAAATTATTTACATTCTTTGAGACATTATTCTAGCTACTTTGAAGGACTGTTATTATAAAAATTAAATTTCATTATATAATGGCTCTTCATAAACACAAGTTTAGTTCTATCTCTCTGTAGTCTCCAACTCAGATGACGGGGTATCATCCACTTACACAGCCAAGGTACAAAACTGAGAGTCTTAATGGACATCTCTCACTCCCGCTGCATCCAAAATCCATTAGTACTAGATTGAATCATTACCCTCTGCATATCTCCAGCATTTGCCCCTACTCTGTAACTATTCTCGCTTTAGATTAAATCCTCATCATTCCCTCTTACAACTGTTAATTGATATCTGTGCTTTTAATCAAACCTTTATGCTACTCCTCTAAACATAAAAAAACACTGTCACTCCTCACTATACAAAAACTAATGCCTTATATTCTTAGGTTTGGGTCCAACTGCCTTTCTTCTTGGCCTCCATATACCTTTTCATTTTATCAAGTGCAAATTTCCTCAATACCTTCAACTTCAGTCACAAAATACTGTTGTTGTGTTGTCCTTATTTCATTATTTCTCTAGCTTTGGATTATGAGTTTGTCTTTCCACCTTCTTCCTAGAGTTGGAAATGATACTGTTGAAAACAATTCTGTGAAGTGTGAACAGAATAAATACTTGTTGAATTAAAATTCTTTGTAATTTTAACCAACTTTTAAATTATTTATGGCTGCTGAAGAGTACTTTCTGGGTCTAATGTGAATGACTGTTAAAAGGTAAAAAAATAAAGAAAAAAGATATTTTTTGTCTATTCAACAGTATTTACCTCATCAGTAAAAGACACTATATCACTAAATTGTTCTGACATGGCTATTTTAATAGAGAACAACTTAGCAATATATTTCAATTAAATTTAGTACTATGTGTGTGGGATGGAGCAAGTACTAAGAAATAGGGAGCTGGCCCCACCTTGAACTTAAGCTGCAAAATACTAGGATTCAAATATCAGGAGATATTTGAGCAGGAGGTAGAGAAGGACCTGCCAGAAACCAGTTTGCCTGAAAAGTGGGAAGAATATCCTGGGAAGACTTCATCCTAAGAATAAACAATGATGGCAGTATATGGAATACATAGCAAAATGCAGCCAAAGGGCCAATAGTAGGCAATACAGGCAGCAAAGCCCGGTAGGGGCAGCAGCAGTAGAAATAAACACACTCCCACCAAAGGGGGCAAAATGCCTGGCTCTTATCAACCATAGTCACTTGAAAAGTGACCTCTCTCCAAAAAATTCATGTTCACCTGGAACCTCAGAATGTGATCTTATTTGGAAATCAAGTTAATTAAAGATCTGAGGAAGAAATTATCCTGGATTTAGAGTGGATCCTAAATCCAATGACTGGTATCCTTATCTAAAAAAAAAGTGGAAGGCGATTCGGACACAGACACACAGGGAAGAAGGCCAGAAGGCCGTGAGATGATGCTGGTAGAAACTGGAGTGATGAAACTGTAGGCCACGGGAATGCCCGAGGCGGCCATGCACCACCAAAAGCTACAGGGGCAAGGACTGATTCTGTCCTAGAGCCTTCAGAGGGAGCATGGGCCCACCAACACCTTGATCTCTGACCTCTAGCCTCCAGAAGTGTAGGAGAATAGATTCTGTTGCTTAAGCCACCTAGATTGTGGTACTTAGCTGTGGCAGCTGGGGGAAATGAACAGAGCATGTATTAGTAATTACACAGGGGTATAGGCACATCAGAGACAAATATTTAGGACTCCTCAAAATACCTGCAGCAACAGGGGGCAAGATTTTATTGACAAGGTGGAACATGCAAAAGTAAGGACAAGAGCTAGTAAAACAGGGGTGTTATACTGTGAAGAGATATACAGTCTACTAGTTTTCTCTGCATCGTTCTACTATCGCTTATTTCTGCTGGTTCAAAAGAATATATTGTTAAATTTCTTAGAAATTCTACTGATATGAAATAATAAGAAATCAAAGCTCAAATATCAAAGAATGATTAATAATGACCATTATTAATATTAACCTCTTTCGTTAATATTTAATTCAATGAAACAACACAATACAATATTAATATAAAAACCATTTTTAAGATAGTTAACCACTTTTTATTTCTATAAAATTAATCTCATTGAAAAGTAAAAGGATGTGAGTCATAATGACTGGCCTTTAGTTAACGTCTCATGTGAATTTATTAATTATATAATAGATACCAAAAGAGGCACAGTAACATATAAAGCTCACATTATTATTTTAATGAAATAGAACATTTTCACCATATTCTTAAGTTATCAATTTGCATTTTCCAGGAAAAGAATCTATTTTCATGGAACAAAACTAATTCTATCTCATTCAGGAAAAATGAGAAAGCAATAGCACAGTTTTGAAGAAAGGCTGCAAATGAGATATATCACAATTCTACCTATGTGATGTAGGCCAGATTATTAAAGCATTCTTCATCTCAGAGTCCTCATCAATCAGTTAAAAGATTAACTATGTTATTTTCACTCTAACAAGCTATGACTCTAGGAACTATATATAAACATAACACTATTTTACCCACTCTCAATGAAAATGAAGCAGTTGAGATATACCATGGGTATATTTCCAAAATGATTTTACTTTTTTAAATGGTTTTCATTTGAAACTATAACTCAAAATTTCTACTCAATAAGTCTTTGTTAATATTTATTTTATAGAGATGTATTAAAGAATTGCGCCTTAAGTAAAAATAAAATGGTTGCTGTCATAAAAGAGTTAATATTCCAAAAGCAGAAATGAGGCAGGAAACTAGTACCCTTCAGTAAGTCTAAATGAATGGTAAAAATAAAGATAATTATAGTATGGAGTCAGGAGGTATTACCCTTTAATGGGTTGGTTACGGCAATATTACACAGGACGTAGCATTTGAATTGGGCATTTAAGACGGAAAGAAATGAAAACAGGTAAAGAACGCTGACAACACTAAATGCTGGCAAGGATGTGCAACAACAGCAATTCTCATTCATCGCCAATGGAAATGCCAAATTCTAAGGATATGTTGGTCAACAGTTTGGCACTTTAACAAAAAAAACTAAACATAAACTTAAATACAATCCAGGAATTGTGCTCCTTGTTGTTTACCCAAATGAACTAAAAACTTACATCCCCAAGAAAATCTGCACAAGGATGTTTATAGCAGCTTTATTCGTAACTGCCAAAACCTAGAAGCTATCAAGCCCTTCAGTAGGTGAATGGAAAAGTAAACTGCGGTACATCCAGACAGCGGAATATTATTCAGCACTAAAAAGAAATGAACCACTAAGCCATGAAAAGACACAGAGAAACCTTAAATGTATATTACAAAGTGAAAGAAGCCAATTTGAAAAGACTACAAATTGCATGATTCCAACTACACAACATTCTGGAAAATGAAAAACTATGGAAACAGGAAAAAGATCAGTGATTTCCAGGGCTTCAGGGGTTCAGGATTTTTAGGGCTATAAAACTACCCTGTATAATACTATAAAAGTGGATTGTTATTACAGAATTTTCAAAACCCATAGAAAGTACAATACCAACAGTGAACCCTAATGTAAACTTTGTACTTTGGGTGATTACCATGTGTCAATGCAGGTTCATCAGTTGCTAAAGGGCACAAGTATGGGGGATGTTGGCAATAGGGGAGGCTGTGCATGTATGGGGGTAGGGAGGTTATGGGAACTCGGTGTGGTTTTCAATGACTTTTGCCGTGAGCCTAAAACTACTCTAAAAAATAGTCTATTTTTTAAAGCAAAAATTGGTAGAAAGACTTGAGAGACAATATCTTCCAAACATATACAAAAAAATAAACGAAGGTATGTTAGTTAGAAAAGTACAGTGGCTATTAACAGTTCAAGTAATGGTTAGATTAGTCAAAACACATAGTCCTGAATCAGAAATAGAATTGATCTTTAATAAACAGTATGACATATGTTTTCCTAAGTGTGTTTCCTTTGGAAAACATACATCATTATATATGATAAATACATATCATACATATAACATGATATAATATATATGATATATGATATTGATAGATATGTCATAATTGAAAATGGATATATGTTAAATGCATTCATGAATGTATTTAACAAATATTATGAGTGCCTACTACATCCAGACACTATTTAGATGTATCAGAATTTATTCAATGTTCTCTACCTTGGCCAATTATGTTGATTTCACTTTATTATTATAACATTGAGATGAACACCCATGCATATAAATATCTCACTTTTTAAAAATTTTTTCTAAGGGAAATGTCTTACAAGTAGAATGCCAGGTCAAAGAGTACCTTCATTTATAAGGATACACACACACTGTGTGCGTGTGTGTGTGTGTGTGTGTGTGTGTGTGTGTGAGTGTGTGTGTGTGTGTGTATGAAAAACTGCATTCTGAAAAGACTATATGGGATGTTTTAAGAATGCTTATATCATCACTACCTCTTACCAACACTATGTATAATTACTTTTTAAAAAAAATCTATCAAACTTTCTGTGCAATTTGCTTATCTCTTGATATTTTTTCACTCCATTTTGCTATTTTTTCCTCAGCATGTCTTACTTATCCCATTCTCTTAACGCCCCTCATTTCAGGGCCTTGCATTCTGTTGAGTACATCGAATAGTCTAATAATTATTTTTATCCTGAACTCGAAGTATATCACTTCCAAAGTTGTGCTTTTCCTCTGAGCTTTCAGGTAATATTCTCTTTCCCTTGAACTACCGTATTTTAAAAATAGACTCCATTTTCATTTCTTCTCCTTTACTGATCCTTAAATAAGGCAATAGTTATCAGGACTCACTCATCCCCCTTTTGAGGTCTACTGTTGCAATTTTGCCTACAAGGGACACTTGGCAATGACTGAAGACATTTTTGATTGTTGTGATTAGGGAGAGGAGTTTTGCTACTGGTACCTAGTAAGTAAAGGTCAGAGACAATGACTAAACAGCCTAAAATGCACAGCACAGCCCCCTAAACAAAGAATTATAGTTCAAAGTATCAATGATGCTAAGACTGAGAAACTTCGTGTTAAAAGACTAGTTGATAGTCACTGCCGTATGTCTAATTCACAATATTTGCAGGCATTCATGAACATAATGCAATTCTGCTGAGGTGGTTATTGTCCTAATCTTACTGCTTGGCTCTCAGACTCTAAACTAGCAAAGCATATGATAAATTATATTTCCCTGTTTCCCAACTTTAACACCAGTATTTTTCCAGGCTATAATATAGAAAATACAGATCAAAATACGCATGATGTCACAACCAGTTTACCCCTTATGTCCTGAGGAATTATTTTCTAGACCTTATTGCTTCTAAAGGGACACAGAAATATGACTATCTCAAAAATCAGTAGCAACTTTTTGGAGTGAGAGTTGACTGGTTTAATGATTGCTATAGAATTTGGGCCTCTGAGTCAGGGAAAAGCTGAGGAATAAGTAAAAGTGTCTTTCTGCCTCTTTTCAGGGAGTTTCTGAATAATGAAGTAAAGCCTAATTCAATTTTCCTCAATTCGGTTTCACCTGTCTTATATTTACAGAGTTTAATTGTAGATTTTGGCATTAGGTTACATGCTATTTTTTTTTTTTTTTTTTTGCATCACTGTTATTTTCATCTTGGTAAGATGCTTGATATTTTGGTAGAATTTTGGAAGAGTCATCATTAAATATTTATGAGGATACATACATGTATATATATGAAAATGATGTTCTAATTTTCATGGGTTTCCATCATGGCACAGAACTTCTATGAAAGGGTTTCAAAGGTATTTGGATCAATGGACCATAAGTGAATTCAGCTGATATAAGAAAGTGTAAAATATTAACAGGAAACACATCAGAAGCAACAAGTAAGAAGCAGGAAAGCTTAATTATAAGGTTAATATGAACTGTGGAAGAAGAGGCCTGGCAAGCAGGTAAGATGCTACAGTTGTTTTCAGAAAATGTCCAGGGGCAGGGAGATGGAAGTGGGCTAGGAGGGCGAGGCAGGTGGGCTCCAAAGGCAAACATAAAGAATTGTGGTTCAAACTGCACACCCCAGTCTCCTCCTCTCCTCCCAGGCTCCATCCTCTGCCACTAACAGGTACAAAAAAAAAAAAAAAAAAAGTGGCAGGTGCTACATTTGTCTTTTTAAATCATCCATAATCTTATTTGTTTTACTTGATAGTAATCTCTCTGGTAGAGGTAAAAAGTGAAAGAAAAAAAAATTTGAAGAGCATGTCTCTAATTTCTGGCTTTGGACAAAAGATATATCTAGAGAGCACAAAAGAATTAAATAACTAAAAAATCGAAACTCAAATAAAGATGCTAATGCTATGGAGAAAATGAGTTTACAGTGAAAAGAAAAATGGAGAGTAGATGAATGAAAGGAAGAGATGATAATGGAGAAGAAGCAGGACCTCAGTCTCCGTAACCTCAGAAAGGAAGATGCAGATCTTCCCATGGTGTAGTCTCCAGACCACCGGTATGGGGTTTATTTTGGGGAACTGCTAAACAGCCGATTCCAGGGCCCCACCCTGCAAGTCCAAAATCAGAATCCTGGGGAAGGAGACCCAAATACATGCCTTTAAAGAAAGCCCCCTCTCGCCCACAGGAATAAAGGATGAGCCTAGCTTTTCTGTTTAAAAGCAATCTTCCTCATCTCATCTAATATTTTTCAAATCGTGAGATGTGACCCACTTGTGGATCATTATATCAATTTAGCATGTTTGGTTAGCTTCTTCACTTTGTAATGACACAGAATACACAGCACAGTGTAAAAGAAAATCACATCCTTGTTTCAAGTCATAAATATGTGTGTGATGCACATATGTGGGTCTACTGCTACTTATGTGTACTAGATAGTGACATCGAACACATTTCTGATGGAGGGGCACAGTTAAAAAAAATTGGGAAAGATAATGTTTGACAGAAAAATAAGGAACATTCACAGGCAGTAGTAGCATGTTTGAAGAATTCAGTTCTTGACCTCAAGAAGAAAGGATGGGCATTTGTGTTTGGTGATTACCTACTGTGTGCTATATATAGGCCTGAAATGCTATTTTCCTGTAGCAAATATCAGATATGGGACCTGACAAAGCTTATCAAATCTACTGGCTGGTATTTATTATTTCTGATTCACTTGGTAAGCCAGAGAAAAAATGGAACATATTTACAGTGACTATGAAACTCAAGATAGGAAGCTAAGGGCTTGGAGGATATAGCTTTCATTTCTTCTTTTAGTTAAAGATCAAGTTATTTAAATAGAAAGGGGGATATGGATAGGAAGAACTAGCTACATAGATTATATAGGAAAAGATAGAGTTAGTTTTCTGAACCAAGGGTATGATGCCAAAATGCACTTCTGGAAGAGAAAATAAATTATATCAATTATTACTAAGAAGAAAATTTGGTGAGATTTTTATTAGAATGCCAAAGAGGATTTTGACCTGAAATGTGCATAAGTGGGGAAAAAGTTTAAAATCAGATACCATGTGACTCACTAGTCATGGTGAGTTAAATCTTTTACAGGAGAAAGTAACTCAAGGAAAGGGGAAAGACTATATAAAGAGCAGTGGACATCTACATGTCCTTATGAAGAATATGGGTGACAGTCATGTGAACTTAAGAGTTGAACAGATGGAGATAAACACACTGTTATAGTTTTCATCAGTGAGGCTCACTTGCTCAACAGATACTCAGTCTCTTCACTTATTTAGAGAAGAAATAGGCTTCACCTTGAAGAAGTTCTACTTTAGGAAAAGAGGCACCGAACACATAGAATTATGTTAATGTAACATGATTAGTATTAAAAAAAGACATGGAGAAATTGCTCTGGGAGTTTAGAGGAAAGAGAAAAGGCATGGTAGAGAAATTAGGGAAAGCTTTCTGTAAGAGGTGGCTTATTTTGAATTAAGTCTTATAGGAGGAGTTGGACTCAAAAAGCAGGTCTGACATGGAATAACAGAATGGTATGACTTGTTTTAGAAACCCAATTCACATATATTTACATACTTATTTATATATTTCAATATATATTTGTCAAATATATGAATAAATGTGTACAAATATATGAATAAAAATTAGTAGGCATAGTGAACAGCTCTTCTGTGAATAAAAGAGCAATAAATTGATATTTTGGGAGAGGATACTATATCCTACCTTGTCAAAGAGAGAACACGGACAATGCCATCTCAAAGCTATTGTAGACAGAACACAGAGCAAGATCTAGTCGTGAAGGAGAAAGACAAGGATTGACACAAGGTCTCACCTTGTTGGCCACTGTTCCTTGTTTATCTTTGCATTTCCTATATACCATCCATCCATTTAATCCCTTCCTCCTAACTTGAATCATGCACAGTAAATATTTAAGTATTTGCTGAGCAAGTGAACGAAAGAAAAAATAAATGAATCAAAGTTTTAAAGAGAGAGCACTTGACTAGCTGGACTGAGAGAAAAGAGAACATGATCAGAAAACAGCATAAATTTCAATTATTTCTGGAATAGTAGAAGCATGAAGTAGAATATAATGTTCACCCCGGGGGCTTGGTGAGAAATTTACATTTGAATATTATTTAGCTCTATTCTAACTAAACCGAATGGGAAATTTATAATAAGCATTTTTAAAACAAAAATCAAAAGAAAATCAAATCCAAATTTAACTTTTGCTAACTAAGAAGAAGACCAGAATTAATATTTATAGTGTGTTACTAAATTCCCCTCCTCTGGTCATCACCTAATATCCAGGTTCTCATTTCTTTTTACTGGCCCTGGATCCACCCACCTAAGCTCACTCATACAGCTCTTTCCTGTACTGAGCTGTCCTGGCCTAACCCTAATGTGGTGTAAATAGAACTGAACCAGATATATGAATAGAACACCCAGCCAGGTTTGACTAGTTAGAAATCCATTCGTTCTCTAAAAATAAGTTGAACATTTTTTTTTTTTTTAATGGTGGCATCTTATTTTTCTCAAAAGGCAGAAATCTACTTTGGCCTTATATTTGGTGACCATTAAATGGAGATTAAGACTCTTTCAGGGAAATGACATAAAAAAGTAGCTGCACTTAATGTGTGAAATATACATGGAATTCCCATTAATATTTAAAAAGAAACATATAAAAAGCTTTATGGAAGGAAGGGAGGGGAAAAAGGAAGTTTGAAACTCTCAGTAAGACAGCCAAGGGTCAGTTTTAAGCAAGAACAAGAAATCTTTTGTAACCAAAAAGACTAACAGGTGACATGTGCTGATGTTAATCAGGACGATAAAATGTACCTTTAAAAATCCTTTTTGGACAAAAGGACTCTTGAGTAAAGCAAGTTTAAGTTTAAAGTCCCATTGAACGCCCTGTCTCCTGTTACTGTGTATACTTTAAGTTTTCAAAACTATCACCAAAGCAGAGTACTTTAGATTGATAATTCCGATCTTTTGAGAACATAGAGGAAAAAAAGAAAAGTTAATTGGTTTTTAATTCACCTAGTACAAGTTTTAAAAAGGTAATTTGTCATTTCTGATCTGACATTGCTTATGGGCATGGCAACTATAGAATTATGGCAAGGGATAGAGAGAATGATAGAGAGAGGAAATTGATTTTGAGTCTTCTTAGGTTTTGCATCAACATTCTTTTGTTGTTGTTTGCAAGCTTTACTGCCCTATTCATATTTATGCTTGTCAGCAAATTTCCCTTGGCTACATTCAAAAGGCAGCTGTTCATCCACAGTCCCCAATGAATAAAGAATATATCAAAGCCAAATCTTGGCCCAGCAACATGATCTGATTTCTAGAAGAGGTGCCAGCTTCCTCCTTTTAAGAGACTCACAGTGTGTCACTTGGACCCAGGCAGCTTACATATTTATTTATTTTTAAATTAACTATTACTGTATTCCAATGACAATACTGTAAAAGTAGGGTAATCACTGTTGAGATTTGAAGGCTCAAAGCAACTAGCAATGCAAGTGTTTACACATCTCTACAGATCTAGAATGCCTATAACATCTTAAAATTGGAATGATGCAGACGTGGTACCCTTGTGAGCAGAAGACGTATAGTTGATCAAAAATTTGAATCATGCACAAGCAACTGAGAGAAACCTGGCTCATACACGTTATCAAGAGCTATTTTGATATGGGAACAATGTGGGCAAATTTATAGTAGCTATAAAGATTTTCTACCACCCAAGATGAGGATTCAGCTCCCAAAGTAATGCTTAAAGTTACATAATGAGATGGCTGACAGAGGGCAGGGAACAACCAGATCGCACAACAAAACTTTTGTTTCCATGTGAACTGACCCGTGTGAACATACAGTGTAAACACTGCCTGTGAACATTTGGGAAAATGAATTTAGAGGCATTTTTAGAAAGACAATGGACAGAGTATTGTGACAACTGTTAAAACGATTTCAAAGGACAAAGTTTACTGAGGAACTTTGCTCCCTTTAAAGAAATGGCAGATCTTTTAACTGAAAATAAGCTTTACTAATTAAGATGAAAGTCATAAAGTACTGTAGGTCATAGCTTTGGTTGAGAAGGCTCTCCAGAGAGAAAATTGGTGAGATCTGGTAATAATTTTTCCCCACAGCAGGAAAGGAGCTAAGAAAAACATATAGATTTCAAAATGTCCTTTTCTGCATCTAAACAATTTAACATGCATTACAATTTATGATTATTACCTGTGTAAGGGTCTGTCTTCTCCGTTGGACAGTATACATCCTGAGGGCATGGGGCTTGGTACATGACAAGTACGCCACAGATATTTGTTAAACGAATGACGATAAGCATGCATTGGTATGCGAGTGAAGAATCACAGCAGAACTGGCATGACACACGACCTCCCCTTTACGCAATGAGCCTTAGTGATGTCTACAATTCCTCGGATTCCCATTTGAGAGCTCTACCACTTAAAATTTTGAAATTATTATACCAAGTATAATGAAAAGAACTTGCTGATCTAAATAATTATGGTATTTCTATTGAAACATGACAGTGACATTTATATTTTCACTAATAGAACAGGCCAGTACCAATCTGTTACACTGGAAACGACTGAATCAGGTATGTATTTTATTACAACATTTGCTTTTTAAAATTTCCTGTAAAATTATTCTACATAATGATGATACCCATTTTCCCAAGTCAGATGTACATTACATAGCAGTACTTATGATTCTTCAATTATGCTGATGGATTCTGACTACCCATGGCCCTTATCGGGTGGCTTGAGAGGTCTTTTACTGAAGTACAGCTCTAAACATTCCCAGAATCTAGGCCCTTTTAACTTCCGTGTTCCAAGAGCCAGACAGTTCATGCTAAAGGCTGTGTTTATCAGAGATCGCAGATTTGAGCTATGTGGGAAATGCTTACAAATGGATGAGCAGGTCTTTTATGCACAATAAAGATACTGTGAATTTTTGAAATTTTTTGAGATTATAACATCTTCAAACTCTCAGTGGTTTATTTTCTACCATTCCCGTCTTTACTCACATATTCTAAATCCCTCAAAGATAGAACAAAGATAGATATCAAGAAGTTTAAAAAACTGGATGGGGCTCGCAGCACTTCAAATACTTCATCTATATTTTGTCTTTGTAAAATTAATAGTCTTCAGTTTGTCCATATTACCTGAATTAGCATGTCAACTTATCATCTGTTAAAATAGTCTTTGCTTATTGTATCATACAACTGGTTCTATGACACAAATGTAATAACTGAAACCCATATAAATAACTGTTAATCTTGAGAAAGGTATGTGCCATTTTCTACATTAGACATACTTGCCATTTATACAGAACATAAAATTATTTTTATAAGATCTTATGAGTGCAGTGATAAGAAATGTGAGTTCAGGGATGTCTCTTGAATAGTATCCCAGTGCCACATGGCACTTGGCTGATACAGATGGCTGTCAACATCATTAATCGTTTTGTATCTTGCCATAGGCTGTCTAATAAACCTCTTGGACCCTTCTTGTGGAAAAAAAAAATAGCACTGTTGAAAACGGAGCAGAAGAGGAGGAAAGACTTATGCTATTGCTTTGTCTGGTGGGAGAACAGTTTTTATAATATTAGTTCCATTTCCAGACTATGGGAAAATGAGTGTCATAATTATTCAGTTTCTTTAAGAGACTCAAGAAAAAACGGACTCAGGTGAAAATGAATTAGTCTAGGGTCAAGATAATGACAAATTCAGTATCAGGTATCTATTCAGTAGAGTTGTGTTTTTTTTTTAACCAAGTTATGAATTTTGTACATTAGATCTCAGATGGTATTCATTTGAAATATGAAGTTGCAGTGGGAGATTCACAAATTTAAAACATTTTGATGTGAAAATGGCCAGGAACCCCATAAAAACCAGGACAGTGCTAAACACAAAGCATGGTTCAATGGAGGCTTAATTGCTAAACAAAAGTTCATTTGCCTGAACTCAGTCTCCGTCACCTAATGAAACAGAAATACAGGGTTAAGAAATGGAGCTAGTATTTTTTTTTTAAGTATTCAGTAAAACTGCTCCCCTAGTAAAAAGCAGTAGCATCTGTCTTTCCTCTTCTGCTCCATTTTCAACAGTGCTATTGTATTATTTCCATGTATTTAAAATTAGAGTCTACTGGTTTGTTGTGCTAATATGTGTTATCGGTTAGGACCACCCTGAGATCTTAGAGCCACCTTCAATATTCTTCAAAGATACACAGGCTCTCAACAACCACAGAGGAAGTACTCAGTCGTTCAGCCTAATAGTCCTAGTTCTTAAATCTTTTAATTAGAGATATGTTTCTGCTTGTGATAGGAGCTAAACTGAAGTCTAACTCTTAAGAATAACAATGACGACAACGAAATAGTACAAATTGTTTTCAAGGGGAATATTTACACGACTGAAAGACAAAATGGTTTGCCAGAATTTAAGATGTACTTGTTACCAAGATACATATAAATAAACTGTAAATATGGGCCAATCGTTTCTCTTAAAAAGCTATTGTGAAGTTATAATTCTTATCTTTATATTAAAGAAGGTTTTGCCTGGACAATTTGACTTCAAATAACTATACGGATTAAACAATATAAGTACATTTTCCCAGGATGCTTATTGCTTTATAATTTAAATTTTCACTAATGTTGTCTCTCAACTCCAACTAATGAGATTTAAAAAAAAAAAATGATCAGAATAACAAACAAAACATGAATTCAAAGTAGTGTTGGGGAGGGTGAATGAAAATTGCTTAATGGACTGAAGAACATCAATTGCTTAATTATACAGAATACATTGGGCTGAAACAATATCATTCAGTTTCTATCAAATCTCCCATCAGCAGAGATAGAAGCTTTCTGGCTGCTTAGACAAAAGCTTTCTCCAGATTTGGTAGAACAAGATTTTTAGATATGAGCAACTTGATCTGAAAAGAATGCATGAGAAACAGCAGTGACAGCATTTCAAATGACCCCACTATCAATGGATAACATCGGTTGAAACTTTCAATAACTAATTAATGAAAAATGAGTATGTACATCATTAGTGGGCACAAAAATATTTAGGAACATTTATGCCATGGAAGGTAGTTAACTTTATATGTTTTATAATGGTAACGTTGATTGTTTCTGTACAGAACGGAAAATATTAAACATATTTTCAAACATTAAATTTTAAAGTTTAAAATTAAATTTATACCTAAATAATAATACTGCAGTCTCTAGAATGTTTATTTTACTATCTTTTAATGACTTATTATAATATTTTTAAATCAACTATCTTTAAAGAGTTATTATTCATTGTGACCTTAGTCTTTGGAAGATCAAGATAGATTCCCAAGGTCAATCTCTACTTTGTCTTATCGACAATATAAAGCCAGGTGTCCAGACTTTAATTTGATAGCACACAGTTTAATAGAAAGAAAAATGGGAAAAACATAAGGGTAGCCTATGTAATTATATTCCATCATTTTCCCAGATATAATAATTAGATGACAGATTACAGAATAATGTATGTTTTAAAAAACACTGAAAGAAGAAAAACAAACATCAGACATGTCCCTTGAGCTAATCTCGGATAGTCTCTGGGACTACACCAATGTCTAATAGCACTTTCTGTGACGACAGAAAAATTTTAGAGCTGTGGAAGACATTAGCCACATTTGGCTACTGAACACTGGAAATTTGGCCAGTACAACTAAAAAACTAAAATTTAATTTTACTTCCTTTTATACAGACACATATGGCTAGTTGCTTTTGTACTGAATAGTAAAGTCCTATACCTCTGTTTTTACCATCCTTGACCAATGATACTCTTGTGTCTGAAATATGCAGTATGAGAATCTGTCACTGTGTTAGGTTTTGTTGCATAAATAAACAATCCCAATATCGTGAGTGACTAAGGGTTATTTTTTATCATTCCCCTTGCTATCTTTGCTATATGCCCCAGGCTGAGGGGCTAGCTCTCTCTAGGATACTGACATCATGACAGAGGATAGAAAAGAGGAACTGCTGGCTGTAACCTGACTTTTAAAGTTTCTATTTAAAAGTAATTTATGTTATTTCCACCCACATTTTATTGGTCAAAATTCGCATGGCCTCTCTTGATATCAACAGAATATCGATGGCCAGACTGATGTCTGTGGGACCAGGAAATATAATCCTCCTCCAGAAGGCAGTAAATTTTCAACAATATTACAATCTACCACAGAAATAAAAATTTTGATTTCGGTCAGTGAACTCTATAGGTTATATAGCACATTTTGCTTTACACTGTTTGCCAGTCAGGATATAAAACACCTTGAAATCTTGAAAACAGCTTTCCCAGCCACCTTCCAATGGTAATGATAATGATAACAAAAAAAAAAACAAAAACAAAAACGAAAAGATAATAAAACCAGAAGCAGCAGAAATAAGAAGAGCGGCACTAACACCAGGGCTTACTGGGCTCCTCTGTGCCATGCACTGACGTGGGTACTTTACTCACAGGACTTCTCTGAACTTTCTCACCAGCTCCAGGAGGTTGCTATCATCTCCCTGGGCCCCTTAAAAGAGACAACACTGAGGCTCAAGTCTGAAGCCAGAGACCTAGGAAAGTGTAGCACTCAATTAAGTCACAGATGGCTCAGCCAGGATTGACTTCAAGTCTTATTCTGGTTCCACATTACGGCACTGTTCCCCTTATGCCTGGCATCAAGGCCGCTGTTTATTAGCTGTAATGTCAGTATTTAGAGGTAGCCCCAGTGTAAAATTTACCTCGTAATCTCCTGCCCTGCACTCCTCATCCCCTACCTCTCTACACTTCCAATTTCGTAAGCCGCAATGTAACTATTACCCATGTCCGCTCCTGGCAGGGAAATAAATATGAAATTAACCTTCTCGTCACCTTTCTTAGAAAATGTACACTTCCAGGGCCTATTAACTACCTTTCCTTAGGTGTTCAGCTTGACCTCAAACACAGGCTGCGACCTGTATTTGTGGTACCTAACAACTGGAAATCAGAGATGCCTTCTAGGCAAGATGGGGAGAGGGTGGCCCCGAGGCCTCCTGAGAGCAGGCATCAGAAGAGGCAGAGGAGAGTTCAGGTCTTAAAAACAACCGAATAGATTCTAAGGAAACAATAAAATCTGGGAGTTTACCAAGTTAGGTGATTAAACAATGAGCAGACTGAGAAAGAGCTTTCAGAGGAATGTAGTTAGCAAGCTGATGCTCCGGCTAAATGAAGAGTCACAAGCAGAGAGAGGAAATGAGGGCAATGAAAATCATACTGCACTAATTACTGACTACAATGGACAACACGCTGAACAACTGCTTACGACATCTCTAGGATGTAGGCATTCTTTATCTTCATTTTATAGATGAGGAAACTGAGGCCATGAGAGGATAAGTTCATTTCCCTAATTCAGATTTAACTGAGCCTCTTGGCTTCAGCTCTCACCTCTTTATTGGCAGGTACTATGGCTTATGTTAGGAGTATAATCAAGCTTTGGCTACTATATATATTTTAAATCTCCCATAGTAGGTGGCAAAAGCAGAAGTTTCAAACTCCATAAAAAGAAAAAGGGAGTAACTCGCAGGTTACACGTGAAGAAAACATGGTAGAATATAAGCAATTTCCAACTTCTGAATGACCAGAATCGCTATCTAAATGATTGCTCTTGGTTCCCTAATTTCTCCTCGGAGGAAATTAACACAGGCACCTTATATAATGTAGATATAAAAAAGGTCCTTTTCTTAAACACATGGGGTAAAAAAAGTGGGAGAATTAAATCAAGATGGTTGACAGAACATATTCCTCACCGCTCCAGGTCCTAAATCATAAAATCACAGTTGTGAAATGAAATAAATATAAAGGAAAGCTACAATTATACCAGCACTAGAAACCAGAAAGTATGGCATGAATTAACCACAACATGAAAAATTACTGCAGCCTTTAAAGGAGATGGAATAACAGAGAAAGATGAGAAGAGCATATTATCCAAAAGAGGAACAGCAGAAAGTCACCTCTGAGGTGTGAGCAATTCCAGGGCATCCAACAGCAGAGTAAAACAATTATTAAAAAATCGGGAGAGTACAACCACCAGGGTAATTAATTTTACAACTCCATTAAGCTGATTCAATCAAATTTCCTTATAATGAGCAGCGAAGGGAAGAGCTATGTGCCCCCAGGATAAACCCCCATGTAATCCTTTTAAATAAAACAATAGTATAACAGGGAAGAAGGAGGACACATACAGATTGAATTTCCAAGTTCTGCTGACACCTGAGGAAGAAACAAAGAAAGGGAGCAAGGCATTGAGTTGCCTTGTTGAAATTGGACTTCTGACGCCCGAGACTCCCATATTTGATTCTGGGGCAGGTTAAATAAGGCAAGTCTACGTCTCCCAAGAATTAGAATAGACTTAATTCCCAGGAAATTGGCCACACTCACAGGCCTGTCTCTCCCACAGTCAGTACTGCTGCTCTCAGAGAATTCAACAGAGAGTTACAAATATATGTTAAACAGAAATCCAATAATGATGAAACATTTCAGGACAAAACACAGCACCATTCATTAATTGACTCTAAAAATGTTTATTTGAGACCTATTGCATAAGTAATGGGACTTCTTAAGATGTTAGAAATGTAGTAGGGAACAAAACGAAGTACTATCCTCATGGAACATATATTCTAATGGGGAGGAGAGAGATAAAAAAATATCCAAATAAACATGTAAATACAATATGCCATGAGGCCCAGGAGAAAACTAAAGGTTAAGAGATTGGGAGTAACAAGTGACTAAGAACAAAGTTAACCTCACAAAAGGTAGACGAGAAGAAATAATATAGATAAAAGTAGTCACTAAAAAACTTCCAATCAGGATGGCACCCTAAGTTCAGGCTTTGACTGTCGTCCTTTGCTCTAAGAACACACCATTGATAGGTAATATATTAAAAACAAGAAACCAGAAAGCCACTTCCAGGACTCCAAACAAGACAACTGTCTCCATGAACATGAAGTCTCACAGCCCTCCAATGATGATCGTGGCTAAAGCCACACACCAGCTTGGCTCCAGATCATGAATCAGGTGAGAGACTGGGACGTTAGCTCCTATAGGATAAGTGGGACCTGAAAGATTCATCCAAGACAGGGAAATGGGCCTGAGATTTCCACTTGCAGCCAGAAGCTTAGGGTAAGTGCTACAGACATTAGAGAGGAGGCTGATGAAAAATGCTGTCTCATGCTACCTGAGACTATTACACCGACTGAAGCCCAAGGACACAGACACACATTATAAAGGGAAACAACAGAGTAGCTGAGGGGCTGTGGATAACAGGATGTGGATCCAGCCAATATCTTTCCAGGGCATGACCCCAGAATCAAGTGTTAGACATGATTTGGGAATATAAGATAGAAGCAACTAAAAACTGTTAGGGAGTGGGGTGCATAGTGGGAGAAAGTGAAAAAACAATAGCAATAACCAACAAATCAAAATGAGTTTTCAATCCCAAACTGTAAAACATTTGAAAAAAATCTAACAATATAAACCTGGCCAATAAAATCAATACTCACAATATGAATTTCCTTCAAAGTCAATGAATTTTATAGAGCATTGTGACAAAGACTTTAAAGTAACAACTTTATAACATTTATCATGTTCAAAGAAATAATGATACTGAACAATCATGATATACTAATGATGAAGATGATAATGATGGTGGTAATGTTAATGAGTGTTGCTACTGATAATGACAGTTAACAGTAATTGAAAATGTACTACGTGCCAAGCATTGTTATAATCATGTTATGTGAAGTAACTCGTATATACCCTGACAACCCTGAAAATAATTTATAAGGCAAATATTTACATTATCCTGTTTCTATTGATGAGTAAACTGAGGAATGGTCAAGTTAAATGACTTGCCTAAAGGAACACAGCTGTGATGTGAAGAGCTGGAATTCAAGCCCAGGCAGGCTGCCTCCAAGGCCTAGAAATTTAACTATACTATACTGTCTATCTGAAGGAAGGAATAAAAAGCATTGGAAATGCTTTTATAAAGAATAAGAAACTATGAAACACAATGAGGCAGAATACGCAAATCTTCTCTTGGTTAGAGAAAAATACTAATAAAAGAAAACACGCTGATCAGAAAATGGATAAAGATAAAAAATAAAGTATTAGGAAAAAAATTCAAGGTTCCAGTTAGAAATAGAGTTGAGGTTCTTAAACTACCAAGAGAATACTACAATCAAGTTTGTGATTGACTTAAAATTGAGTTAAAAATTATAAAGTCTCAATAAATGTGTAATCATTGAAGGAAATAAGTGAGTAATCAAAGCTTTGTTCCTCACTCCCTAAACAAAATATACCAAGTCCAAACAAATACATGGGTACACATTACCAAATATTCGAGAAATAGGTAATCCCTAATTTATAGAAATTATATCAGAGAATAGAAAAAATGAAAACTACTTAACTAATTTTAAGAGATTAAAAAATATTAATATATGAAAAGTAGTACATTTTAGACCAATTTTGCCTATGAATCATAAATAAAATATTAGCAAAATAAATTCAGTAGCAGCATATAAAAAGATAATTTATCAATCAAGAATGCCGTACTAAAGCTATATCACATTAAGAATTTCATAAAATGTATATATGTATGGATATTCATCTATACATCATAAATATCAAATAAAAAGGAAAACATAGCACATACGTGTGTAACTAAATATAAAATAAAAAGCAAACTAGAGCAAATACCCTTAATAGTGAAATCTTTGAAATAACAGACATACTCTAAGGCCATGCCACCCTGAACAAAACCAATCCCATATGATCTTGGAAGCAGGATTGGGCTTGGTTAGTACTTGGATGGGAGGATGGGAGACCACCTTGGAATACCAGGTGCTGTAGGTGTTAAAAAAAAAAAATGGACATGTTTAAGTCCAGAACAAAAGCACTTATATGTCACATTGTACTATATAACTGAGTCAATTTAATAAGAGAATGACCTATTATTAAAGGGATAGGAAAACACACACACACACACACACACACACACACACACACACACACGAACCTCTGAGAAGACTCATGAATACAGACTTTAAAAATGAATAGGGCAAAGATGAGCTATTCAATAAATGATAACCTATTATGTACATTTTTTATTATAGATAAATATATAGCAAAAGTATTAAAATATTCAGAGCTATGAAATAGCAAAGTCATAATGGTTACCTCCAGATAGGAAGAGAAATAATAGAATTAGGAAGAGATAATAACAGAGATTTCTACTGACTTCTGTAAAAATTCTGCTATAGTAATCAATAAAACTCAGATCTGTTTTTTTTTAAGATCATTAAAATAGAAAATTAATTGGCAACACTTATTACTTCACAACACACAAACATAAATTCCTGGAGAAATAAACATCATAATTGAGAAGCAAAAACTTTAAACTGTTATTAGAAAATATAAAAGACTATTATTATGAACCTATAGCAAAGAAAAATAATAATACTGTTAAATAATTGAAGCCATAGCAAAATTAAAAGATAAGTCATAGAATAAGAGAAGAGACTTGCAATGCATATAACCAAAATAAAATTAAACTAAAAATGTGTGTGCATGTGTTCCAATAAATGTCAAATAAAAACATGTGATTTTAGAAAATGGGTAAGGACATGATCAGTCAATTCACAGATTCAAAGAAAAGTGGCCAACATGTCTGATTTTCTGAAAGTAAATGTCTGCAAATGCCAAGTATTATATAAAAATACAAAACAAGAGAATAATGAAAATATATACCAAACAACTTCTTTGCACAGCAATTTGACAATAAGATTATCTACAACTAGGCTATGATCCAAGAATTTCACTGCTAGGAATCTATCTTGGAGAAATTATCTCACATATGCACAAGGAGACATAAGCGAGGATGCTCAGTATAAAAATTACTTTAAAAGAAAAAAACTGGAAGAAGTCTAAATGTTCATTAACATTGGAAAGATGAATTATGACATAATTACAGTTAAAATGAATGAAATAAAACTATATTTTATGGTCAACAGAGTCAAAATTAAAAATTAGATTGCTATGTGAGAAAAGTCATCTGTCTAAAGCTTAAAAACCTACAATCAATAGTATATATATTTTGTTGTACATATATATTTTTTATTACTATATAGCAAGGTTATATACTAAATATACTAATAGTACATATATTTTATTACAATGTATAATGTTGTTTATATGTTACATATAGTATAACATATATAAGTATATAATATGTTTTGGAATAATAAACACCAAATTCAAGATAGTGGTTACCTCTGGGTCTCTCTCTACTCAGAAAGAATAATGGAATTGGGAAGCAATAGAATTTGTTTAAAGAGGCATCAATCGACTTCTTTAAAAATAACAGTAAATCAGTAAAACACAAAAATGTTTTTATTTTAAAGGCGAGCAAAAATCCTAACCCCCGGTACCTCAGAATATGATTGTTTCTATTTGGAGACAGGGCCCTTAAAGAGGTAATCAAGGTAAAATGAAGTCACTAGAGTAAGCCCTAATCTGACGAGTATCCTTAAAAGAACAGGACACCCATATAGGCGGATGCGTGTGGCCGCAAAGGGAGAACATGGCCTCCACAAGCCAAGGAGACAGTTCTCAGAGAGTAAATGTGTCGACATCTTGATCTTGGACTTCTAGCCTCCAGAATTATAATAAAATAAATGTCTGTCATTTAAGCTGACCAGTCTGTGGTACTTTGTTATGGCAGGCCAAGCAAACTAATACAGACAGGCAAAGGAGTCTCCTTCTTAAGACAGCATGAGTTAGCTTTTCTGTCACTTTGCAATACTCATGAGTCCTAACACAGGCTAAGATCTATTTTAGCAAATTTTTTTTTAATATCTTGAAAGGGCATTTAATTTATTTTAAAATACTTAATTTTAGGAAATTAAAAAATATTAATGTACTAAAAGTAGATAAAGATCATTATAGACCCATTTTACTTATGAATCATAAATAAAATATTAGCAAATAAATTCAGTATCAGCATATGAAAAGGTAATTTATCAATTAAGAATACCAATCTAAAACTATCACATTAAGAAATTCATAATATATGTATGCATATTCATCTATACATCATAAATATCAAATAAAAAGGAAAATATAGCACATATGTGTATATCTAAATATAAAATAAAAAGCAAACCAGAGCAAATACCTTCAATGGTGAAATCTTAGAAATAATGGACATGTTTAAGTCCAGAACAAAAGCACTTATATGCCACATTGTACTACTTAACTGAATCAATTTAATAAGAGAATGACCTATTATTAAAGGGATAGGAAACACACACACATACACACACACACACACACACACAAGAACACCTGAGAAGCAGACTCATGTATACAGACATTAAAATGAGTAGTCTACTAAACTGATTAAGTCTTTGTGAATTAAAAATAAGGAGTAAAAACTACAAATTACTGCTCTACAGTTATGACCTAGGATTTCAAGTAAGGTATTGGTGGTGTCAGATGATTCCTAAGAACTATTGGATTCTTTGACAGACTTCCCCATTAGTTAGTTACATATGGCTCATCATTGATAAAAATATCACAAAACAGATTCCTAGGAAGATTATCAAAACTAAACCTAAGATGAATTTAGTCATTCTGAAACCTGTGTCATATAAAAGCAGCACACAACACAATCGCTAACTCTGCAATAAAAAAGAGGCCTCAATCTTTTCTATATCTTATAAATAATTAAAAGATAAATTTTTTTTCTGTGCCAAGGATAGGCTATAGAAAATGAACAGAACTAATCAGGAAACAGACTGACAGCAGACCAAAAAGAGTTTGGATATGTGAAAAGTTTAAAATGAAATTCACCATTCTTTTTGCAAGATGGGCAAATTGGATGCTATACTTTAATGAGCCATGGAGAAGGACTGATTGATTACAGGGGATGTTGCTTTATGGTTTACTGTTCACAAATCACTGATCTCTTGATTGTATTGTCTATATATAGTAATCTGTTTTCTCCTTCTTGCTTCTTGGGGAAAGAGCAGAGGGGACAGTTTGGGGAGAATTTTACACCTTCAAAATTATCCCCACATATCAAAACTGACAGACCCTGGAAGTTTAAAAGTACCTCTCACAGTTCCAATTTAGTAAAAGCAAAAACAGATTTAGACTAAAGAGATGACACATATAAATTGACCTTGAAGCCCAGTGGCCTGCCAATTATAAATTACAGTTTTCTAGGCAATATCGATAGGAAATAGAAGCTATTTACTGGCCATGAAACAAAAGTCTATGTAATTTATTACAAATAAAGAAATTAAAACTAGGGAGAATTATTGTTTAAAATAATCTTTGTAAGAAACAAATAAGTCTTTTCTTGTTTTTCTCTGATATTAACTTGATATTATCATTAAACAAATTTCAAGATACATATTAAGCAACAAAATAAAGTACAACGAAAATGCAGAGGAAAATGTTTTTAAAAGAAACGAGATCAGAGATTTGCTAATACTATAGTTATAAATTATTTGTTCAAACCTCTTTCTATAAAAAGGGACTACAAAGATAATCAAGAATCAAATAAACAAATCCAACAGAGCTATATGTTTTTCAGGTAAAATGAGCTACAAAATGTAGGGAAGTGAGGGATAGAGGGAGTAATAAGAACGTTGAACCAAATCCCAAAGTTTTTAATACTTTCCTTAGTCTCTTGCTTTTCACTGCCAATTATATATATGAATCTGCGCCCATTAAAAGCACATATGTAGTATGATTTCTTATTCCTTCTAAAATATCTTTGACCTCTGAATCAATTGATTAGTTTCATTTCACAAGATCAGCCTATGCTTTCTAGTTCGAATGTTTATTTTTTTAATTCAAAAGTACTATAGGATCTGGGGAAAATATTATATCCCATGAAGACTAAATAAAATTGAAAGATGCTTTTCTGCATAATCATGACATTGAAGTTTGTGAAATTAAGTGAAATGTATCAGTGGCAATTTAATCCCTATCTTTACCCTCCCCAAAAAATGTTTTTAAGCTCAAGATTCTAAGCTTTTATTTCTAAGATATTCAAGGTTAAAAAAAAGTGTAATAATTAGAAATCTTTTTAGAAAATAGAGGTAGTATACATTTGTATGTTGTATGATATATATAATGGCAATTGATGTATTCAGGGTGTTTTTTTCCCCTTGAAATATGTCTTAGAACCATAATTAACAATAACATGGACATTTACCATAACAAAAATTAAAAATTATAATTCTACTAAAAGATTTACATAATTATAAACCATTCTAAAACGACTACATTCTGAAATCATAAAGGAACCTTCTGTGGTATTTGTTTGCACAATTAAAGAAAGCCAGAATATTTATTAAAAGAAATATATATTATCAATTCTTGCCTCACTAAAACTATTGTTTCATTAATGAGCTGATAAGCATTTTTAAAATGAATTAAAGCAAAAGAATATCATACTCAGAAATGTAAAAACGCTTACAACCTATAATCCTTGCATACTTTTAATTTTCCTGGAGATATGTATGCCTTTCTTTTCCTTCATTTTTTTTAAAGCATCAGAACTCCAGAAGAGATAAGCTTCATAAATTCCCAGAAATTAATTAATAAATCCAAGAACATGTGATCTTCACAGCAAAAACAATAAATGAAGGATACTGAATCAATGGTCTTTTACAGGAAATAGTGCTTCTGGTTAGCAAATCTGAAAGTAATTCAGCAGAGAAAATAAAATAATTCTATAAATAGGATTATGCGAAAGAGGTCCATTTATCTTTTTTTTTTGTTAGAAAAAAGCATTGTTTTGAAATGTTTCTTGAATATTCATTCCTTTTTTGCCACTTTAAAATATGTACACATTTTTGGTATAGAGAAGTGGTAAGGAGCTACAAGATTTTAATCGGAATACCTGGGTTCCGCCCCTGGCTTTGACACACATTGTTTTCATAATAATAATTATTTTTGCTGTTTTATTCACCATCATCATCATTCTTGTTATAGGTATTTTTGAGATCACATCATTATACAGATTTTTCATTTCTGCTCACCAGCAAGCAATCCGACAGCACTCAAAGTCTGTGACACATCCTATGATTTCTGTAAAAGGAACTGCGAGGTTCTGAAAGTATTCAAAGTCAAATGCAAAACATATTTTAAAACAGGCTAAAGAAAATGCGTAAGGGCTTAATTTTTCTCTCCTTATAAGAAAATTTCTTTATTGAGCTTCATAAAAACTCTATGGTTTTAAATAAAGGAAAAAAATCTCAAATATATATGAGTATATATGTATATATGCCAGTATATATGTGAATGAGATAAAATAAAGGCCTACATTTCATATTAATTTGCATTATTTTATCTCCACACATATACTGCTAATGAGCTACTTCTATTATAGAGGAAGAAGACACTAAGGTAAAACAGTCACAACCCACTTAACCACCAGAGAATTTATTTCACATTCTCCTCTATAAAGTGACCCAAACACCTTGCTACACTGCATGAAAGTAATATACAGACATGGTTTCCCATAAACCCATAAGGATACCCATTGCGTAGCACATTACTTAGATCTTATTTAAAGTATAGAGCTGCTTAAGGCTCAAATGGAAATCCTTAATAAAATCATGAATTACAGCCATTTTGCTTTAATCTCAGAATCACTCCCATTCCTTTAAACTCCATCCTGCTCCCTATATGATCTTTTGTATTTCTTTTTCATTCATTCATTCATTCATTCTCATTTATGATCAATTTGAAACACACAAAAGTAGAGTATAATATCATGCTTTAATTAATACCTTGCTATTCAAAGTATGTTGATGAAACACTGAGTTCTTTCCTCATTTTTGGTATGCTAATGAGTGATTCTATGAATATTCTTGACATACCACTTATTGCACTTTTATCAGAGGTCCTCTTAGGTAAATGCTTAGAGTAATATTATTAGAATATATGGTGTGTGAGTGTTCAATGTTATAGAACATTACAATTTTTTTCAAAAAGGATTATACCAATTTACACTACATTGACAATTAATCAGAAGCCAGTAATCCATATCACTTCTAATACTTCATGTTGTTAGATTTAAATGTATGCCAAGTGAAAAATGAGATTTTATTGGATTAGTAACTCACAATGATCTCATTATTTTTTCATCGTTATTGGAACCATATGTCTTTCTTTTATTAAATGTTTGTTCCTATCTTCTGCCCACCTTTGATTGAATTGTCTTTTTTCTTATTATTTGTAGTGCATGTATTCTTGATATTAATACTTGGTAGGTTAAGTTTTAGAACTAACATCTATCTGTAGTTTGTTTCTTTGCCTTTTCTTTTTTTTAAAATATCTTTTGAAGAACAAAGTTTTCAACTTTAAAGTAGTCAAAACTGTCAATGAATAAGTGATCCTCAAATAATTTTCCCTATGGACTAACCATTTTGCCTACCACATTCACTGACTAGTCCTCCATCTCGCCCTAATGTGCCATGTAAACTCTAAGCTACATTTCTCTAAGCTACATTTGTTCATTTACACATCCCTAAACAGTTTAGAATCAAGTTATATAAAAAAGACTTTGGTATTTTTATTAAAATTTATATCACTAAATCTATAGGCAAATTTGGAAAGAACTGAACATTTGTGTGATAAAAGTTTTCATATTCATAAACGTGAGATATTTCATCATTTATTATCTATTAAAGTATATAAGTAAAGTTTTATAATGTGTACACATTACACATCTTTTCATAGATATATTCTAAAGTACATAATCATTGCATTGCTTTTATAAATGGAATCTTAAAAACTATGTTTTCTGATTGTTCATTGCTAGTAAATAGAAATGAATTGATTTTACAAACTGATTTTTATCCAGATATTTGTCAATTTATTCTACCATTTCTAATAATTTGTCTGTAGACTATTTTTCTTTTAACAGTCAGATTATCTACAAATCTACAGATTATCTACAAATGGCAGTTCTAGTTCCTCTTTTACCATCCATTTTATATCTAAATTTGAATAATAAATATCATAAATTTCTTTTTCTTCTTTTATTGCACTGGCTAGCAACTCATACTAGTATAAGGTTGAATGAAAGTGGTGATAATGAGCATTAACCCTTACATCTGTTTTTTTTAATAGTATCTTCCTATTTAAAATGATGTATTTAAGGAATCTTTGGTAAATATTTTATATCAGGTTTTAAAATTCCTTTAATTTATTAAATATTTTTATAATATGAATTTGTGTAGAAATTAATCAAATACTTTTTTCTTGCAGCTATTGATATAAACCTGTGGTTCTTCTCATTTAATCCTTTCAATATGGTAAACAGCATTTACAGATTTTCTAATATGAAATTATCTTTGTAGCTCTGGGGCAAAGACAACTTGACCATTATATAGTATCTTTTTCATATAATATTAAATATTTGCATTTATATTTATAAAAAAAATTAGTCTAAAATGTTCTTTTCTTACACTCCGGACTTTAGTTTCCAAAAGATAGTAGCCTCATATTTTGGAACTATGGGAAACAAAAAGGAAAAGCACCACATCTAAACTTTTACATATAAAGTAGTTCTATCATCAAATTACCTATAAAAAGTTTACTTCAACATTTCTTCAAACTTGGAATGTATATGTATTTATGAATGTGTAAATTTGTCTGATTCTTGTCTGTTGATAATCTGTACTTATTTACAGATATATTGACCTCAAAAAGAGCTAGAAAATATTTCTCTCACCCACGTGATTTTAAGAGTGAAAGTAGTGTTATATAGATCAAAAAAGTGTTATATAGATCATGAGTTCTTTTAGAACTCATACAACTCAACAACAACAACAACAAAAGAATCCAATTAAAAAATGGGCAGAGGACCTGAAAAGACACTTCTCCCAAGAAGACATATAAACAGCCAACAAACGTTTGAAAAGATGCTCAACTTCACTAGCTATTAGAGAAAAACAAATCAAAACCACAATGAGATACCACCTCACACCTGTAAGAACAACTATTATCAACAAGACAAGTAATAACAAGTGCTGGAAAGGTTGTGGAGAAAAATGAATTCTCATACACTGATGATGGGAAGGTAAGTGCGTATAGCCAGTATGGAAAACATCATGGAGGTTCCTCAAAAAATTATGAATAGAACTACCATATGATCCAGCAAACTCTCTTCTGGGTATCTACCCCCAAAATTTAAAAACATTTATCCATACAGATGTATGCGCCCTGTTGTTCACCAAAGCATTATTCATGGTGGCCAAGACATGGAAACAACTGAAGTATCCTTCAATAGATAATTGGATAAAAAAGATGTGGTACATACATACAATGGAATATTACTCAGCCTTAAGAAAAGATGAAGTACTGCCATTTGCGACAATATGGATGGAACTTGAGATTATCATGCTACGAGAAATAAGTCAGACAGAAAAAGTTAAGAACTATATGATTTCACTTATATGTGGGATATAAAACTGAAAGCAACAAATGAACAGGACAGAGTCTCATGGACACAGGCAACAGTTTAGTGGTTACCAGAGGAAAAGAGGGGAGTGGGGAGGTAGATAAAGGTAAAGGAGGTCAGATATATGGTGACATAGGGTGAGGAACATACAAGGCAATATACATATATTACTGAATTGTATACATGAAACCTACATAATTTTATTATTCAGTGTCCCCTCAATAAATTTAACTTAAAAAAAAAAAACTAAAATAAAAATTCAAGAAAGTTACTTTCATTATACAAGAACTAGAACCCTTTGTATATCTAACAACAACAAAAAAAGTATTCTTCCTCTACTAACAATCTACAGTTGATGAAATGAATAACTTGCCCGTGTGGTTGAGCCTAACGAAGTAAAAAAATTTAGATACATATCAAAAGAAAAACAGAGAAATATTATTTATCTTACAATATGTTATAATCACAAAACCTTCATTGCAACTAAGGTATTAGATTGGCAATAAAACAACAAATAATTTAGGAGCTTTAGCAAGAAAAATGTTTGGATGCTAAAAAACATGTTTAAGAGACATCTTTCATATGCTTTAGAATTATATAGTAGAGTATCTAATACAGAAAGCTAGGATGAACTAATCTATATTTTTCAGATTTCTTGATTTAAGAAAAGGCTATTTTTCAATTGTTATCCACCCTCTATTTTCAACATGGACAGTTACTCTTTAAGAGATATATATATGCTCAAGGGAAAATTACAGAGCAGCTGAAGTCATGAAGAACTGCCCATCAGTTAAGCATGGATTCCTGCAGGTGACCTGAGAGCTCCAATTCAATTAAAATGAAATGGAACAAAACAGCATGTATACAGTAGATCCAGACTTTCTATCACTTTTTTTCTTGGATGCAATCATTGGGGATAATCTATAATCCTGCTGTGAAAAGAAATAAACTCAAATGCTACTTTCATATAAAAGATCATCTATCAAAACTATGAAGAACATTTTACATAGCATAATCCAAAATGTTCTAGCTCTATTCCTAAGTTTAGAAAATAAAATAAAAAGAGGACTTTAAGTATGTATGAGGTTAACCAGTTATGAGCTAAAAAGAGTAAACTCTCTCCAGAAATGAAATTCTACTCATGCTTGAAAATAAACACTCGACCACTGAATGCCTGTTATTTCCTGATGATACAACCTATTCTTTAAAGAACATAAATACATAATATATTATTCCCAGGTGAAAGATATGATATATACAGTCATGGAATTAACAAAGATATTTTTATCCCTCTATGAAAAGGCTTAAATCGTTTATCTCCTTTCCCTCTTTCTAATAGTTGCTTTACCTTACTCTAGCTTGACTTTTATAGATTATAGTCTCTATCTCATTATCTATGTCTAGTTCCCCCTCAGCTCTTTCGTAAAATATAGACTCGCCAATATTTCAATTTAATCGCATCATTAAATATTTACCCTCTACCAAATGCATGTTCTCTGAACTCTGTGTTGGTTAGAGCAAGTATTAAATATTATAAAACAAAAAAAATGTATTTAGAGATGATCAGTAACTCCTTCATGACGTTTTATAATTTCTTCCAATCCTTATGGTTACTGGTTTCACTTGTCTGGTCCAGAATCCATACTGACCTTAATTAGCTGCTCTCTGCTATTTGTCCTCACTGTAAAAATAGCCTTGCCAGCAAATATAAAAATTGCAAAAATTCAGTTACTCACTAGCTTATCCTATATCAATGTAATAAAAATAAGTGAAATCAACATTCTTTACCCTGACTTAATAAACAGCATCAGCTTTAGCAAGCAGCTCTTTGCAATAGTTCTCAAACATGGATAATGTTTTTCTACAAAACAAGATTTCATGTTTCTTTCATGTTGTTTCCTCAATTGTTAGATCAGATTAAGGCATCACCTAAGAAGCTCACCAGAGCCCCCATTCACCTTCCTATTAGCTGATGACAATGAATTGAGGGGTATTAAAATACTGGAAACATTCCCTAAAAGTGGTATAAAAATAATAACAGAATTACCATTCTATCTGTTTTTGTAGGAAAATAAGTGAGAGGCATCCTTGCTTGTTGTATAAAGCTTTAGAATAACTAAATAGGATAATTTTACTAAATTTATTAGAATTCCCTAAAACATGTTACTTTGTTATAAGTTCATCTATACAGTTTCTTACCATCAAGTCTAAATTATATCAAATCCTCTTGAAGGCAGAGAATAGATGGATGTGAGAAAAAATACCAAGAGTTAAAGATGAAGGAATCATAAGGTAGAGTTTTTCTCAGCAATATAATTACTCCGAAACATTCATCGAGAAACTGTTAGAGTACCAAAGAGTACACCAAGCACATGAGCTACGATGATGGGTAAGAAATGCTTTATACAGTCAGGCTGCTCAAAATCTAAGTGGATGGAGATCAAGCTACAACTTAGAGGCATTACTGATATGAAATAAGCAAGTGTATTTAGAGGGACCGAAAATAGAAGAAGACAGAGTTGGCGTTAAAGAGGGAAAGAAATTTTTGGTTATTTAAGCATTGTCCCCACATTCTAGTCAGCTGTACAAGAGATGTACCTATATTTAAATAACGAAAGTGCTCAAAATTTTGTTAAATATATGTTTAGACTCAGAATACATATATTGAAAAGATGTGAGGCTTTGAAAAGCTAAAAATACTAGGGTACTAATGGGGCGTTTTGGTATTTATGTGTAAACATTTATGTACATGTACACATATAAATAAAGGTTATACATAATATAACAGGCTTATTACATTAGAAGCTGAGGAAGTTCTTTTATAAAATGAGTAATACATTAAAATATTTTGAAGTAAAAGCATTTAACTTATGCATTCGTGAATTAAAATTTTTATGTATAATCATCGAGTTAAAAAAAAATTATAGATTGACTGTAGTGACTTCCTAAATTATCTTTCAAAAAATCATATAATAAACTCAGGAAAAGAATAAGAAGATGGAAAAAATGCCAAAGTAACAGTAGATCTGCAATACTGAGTACAAAAAAATAATAATAATAATAGCTATCACCTCTGTAAACCCGAAGCTGGGAGTAGATGGAATGGCCTACTAGGAAGGGTGTAGCAGGCGCGGGTGCAGAATCCCGGGGTACACAGAACTTTAGGGAATGACTTAACCAAAAATCTGAGAGGCAGGGGAACCGGCGCCAGCACCACACTTGCTGCTCAGAGCCTGGTAAGGGAGAAGACATTTTACATCACTTGGAAATATCGACCATCCATTCTGTTCTAACCCCTTCCACTTGCTATTGCACGAAGTGGTCTTTTTAGTAAGTTGTTTGAAATTTTTGAATTAGAAGCCTTAATGTTTTCAATTAGTTTCACTGTTTCATACGGCTTTATGTTTATGTTTGATAGAAAACACACTTTGGCAGACATACTTTCGATTAAGTTACTCAGGGAGAGAGTTTGACGCTAAGTAGCTTTAATCTTCTGAAAATTAAATTTCTCATACTAGTTGGCTCAGATATAGATAAAATCATTACGAACACTTTGTCCAAGATATCTAAAGGCAAGTGTAACAAAAACCCTACAGCATACACTTGAGTGATAGGAAAATACATTGCTTTTCATATGTGTGCAATTCCAAAATAGTGTGTTAATAACAAACCCACCTCTCAATATTATATTTAACGCCTTATTAAATAAACATTAGTTTGTGGTTTTCCAGTATCCTTTTACTGAACTGATGTTTATCATGAGACCACTTTGGAACTCAATTTCAATATATAGTATCCTGAAATATTACATTATTATTAAACAAAATATGCCAAATAAGATATATTATTGGATCAGAAAAAATTTTATTTTTACTCATTAAAAATTTCAATGTTAGGAATGTAAATTTAGATTAAATATTTGCCACAGAACTTTAAAACACAAGTATATTCTAATTAATAGCTGCGAAAAAATGACAATATTGTAGTATTTTCCTATTTCTCCGTCACGAATCTACTGAAACAATAGAGTATTAAATAAACCCACAAACTTTTGTATGTTCAAGTTACTGTGACCTATGTATACATCTAGTATCATTTCATTTTGAAAGCATTATCAACACAGAAATTTGCTATTAAAATACACAGTCCAACAAATATAGATATGAATGATTCTTAAATCCTGGCTTTCCCAATACACATTAAGGATGGCTTTATTTTAGTTCTTTAAATGAAGCAAAATTTACTTTAAAATTTACTACAAGCTGACAAAGAAAAATGATTCTCTGTTTAGTGTGAGAATAGTGGTCAAAAGAGAATGTCATGGGTAATCCCAGATTACAGTTAAACCACAATCTTCTCCCCCTTATCTGAGGTCAGGTGCTCAGGGGATGATTAACCATGGGCACAATAACAGAGAGACCTGGGACCTGCTCACCTTACCCAGAAGCCTTTGCAGCTAGCTAATCAACAGTTGACTGGGGCTGAGCGCCTGGCAAGGAGAGAGAAGCAGAGCAAACTGTTCTCTCGCAATATAGACCCTCTTAGATTTATAAGATTCCAACTTAAAAAAAATACTACCCAAAGAAAGAAAAAAAGTAAATTACTCTCTAAATCTTCATAAACAAAGGGGCAAAGGACTGAGTTGAACCAAATGAAATTGCAGTTTTGTAAGTCAAAACAGTTCAACCTAAATTCCAAGAAGAGTGAAAATTAAAATAACTACGACTAAACAAAGTTTTTAATATTTCACATTTATTTCTAAGATATAATAACTTAAAAATAGTCCACCTCCAGAAAGACTTAATAAAATTTTGTAACTGTTAATCAGGGAACATCATCAAAAATTGTCCAGAAACTCTAAATAAAAGTAAATAAAATATGCAACATAAATAAAGTAAAAAGAACCCTTCCTCTTGGACATAGAGTGGCTGCAAAAGTTCCCCAAAAGACAAACTGCTATAACTGATCACCCACTAGAAAGGGTTTTGGACAGAAGGTGGAAACTGGATTAGGGATCGAACAGTTTGTTGAAACAGTCATTGTGGCTACTTGTCAGGAATCATCAGAACGCAGGATACACAGCCAGATGGAGGTATCGGCGTGGTATGAAAATGGAAACTAATAATACAATACCTATAAGACTTGGTAGAGTAAGAAAATGAATACTTTGTTGGGTAAGAAATTTTAAAAGAGTTAAAGGTCATGGTTTTGAATCATATCCAGAAATCAACTTCCATCAGTCATCGATCACAAAATAGTCAAATTTCAAAGAAAATAAAAAACCACTCTGCCTAAAAAGTAAAATTAATCTAAAGAGTTCAACTATTTAAAGCAGTAGCTATCATGATGATACCAAAGAAAGAATGTGTACTCTGAATGTCAAAAGTATAAACAAGTACAATTTCCATGAAAACTGTCATTAAGATAATAGATTTTGGAGAATGTCCATCATAACTTGGTGACATCAAATTCTGGAGACTGGAAAAAACTTCACAGATAAAATTAAAAGCACAAGCACGGAATGTCCTTCTCCTTATAACTAGTTAAGTCATTAAGTGGTATTATTTAGACTATAGCAAGCAGACTGTGACCTCAGGCAACAACAAATTTTATTCGATAAATATTTAACTTTACCATGGGGAACGTAGGTTTCCAACCATAAAAAGATAGGGTTAGACTAAATAAATTTTAAGGATCCTTCCAGATTTAAAATGACATTCTGGGTGGACCTCCACAGTCTTGCCCAGATCAACTCACCCTAATTTTCCATCAGATAGGAAAGTTTGTTCATGTGGTGCTATAAAACTAGCCCTGAACCCTTTCTACAGAGAGTCTTACCATCTTTCTCCAATTAGGAAACATAAAATCCCACTAGTCTAAGTCAGCACTTCTCATACTTTAATGTGCATTTGAATTACTTAGAGATCTTGTTAAAATGCAGATTCTAATTCAGGAGATCTAGGATGGGGCATAAGATCCTATATTTCAAAGGAGCTCCCAGGTAATGCAAACGCTACTGGTCCATGAACCATACTTTGAAATGCAAAGGTCTAAGATACTCTGGAAGTATCAGCAGCCTTAAAAAAGCGGCAGCGGCCTACACTGTTTCCTAAACTCTGCAGAGCAATAGTTCAATGAAATATTCATATTTTGGATAAAATCTAGGGTCTATTTACCAGTTTTAACTTGTTTTCAAGTCCCCTGCAACAAAAATACAATTTCTTTTCCACTGCTAATAATTTACTTTAGGATCATAATTGAATGGTGTCAGAAAGAAAACCACACATTCGTGTCATCTGTACAGGAGTTCTTAGACAATGCAAGAGTTTAACAGCTATGATCTATTTCAGATGCAACAGTATCGATATCAGTTTTTTTCACGAAAAATTCACTTTATTCTTTAATGAGACATTTAATATTCTTTCAAAGCTCAATTGAAATCCATTTTTTTCCATACATGAAATTTATTTTTGGTCATTAAAAATAAACTATTGTATTATTTGTTTGGAAAAAATTAATTCATCAAATATTTTAAAGGTGCTTTACAAAAGAAGAATTAGAGGACATAATACTTTTTTAAAAAGAGAGAAAGAGAACAAGAAAATATCCAGTACTAAGTTGTGAAATGTAAAATCAAGAACATTACAAAAGGCAGCTCCATACTTACTAATATGATTAACTATGTCTATAAATCAGCTGTTTGAAATTTAGACCAAAATTTCCCACTTAAAAATGGCACTGTCCATAGGCTACAAAGCATACTCAACCTAATAATTTTGTTGAAATATTATGTTGGTATTGTCAAAATAAATACACATCTGAAAAATAATTTTTTAAAAAATACAACTGAATATCAAATCATTTGCAATTTATCTTAGATGCTAGTGCTTCAAATGGGACATTTAATTTCAGAATGAAAAAGGATATAAAAGGCATATGTCTGTTTTCTTCCATGAGTGTGTTAAACTCTTCCTGATACTTGACTTTAGTTCAAAACTTTTATTCCTTATGACAGGAGATTTCGTCATTTGCGTGACTTCTGTACCTTAACCATATCTAAGAATTATCTGTAGTTAAACTGTGAAGTTAATCATATTATTAACAGTTTATGAATGGGTAGGTTAAAAAAGGAAAGGGAGTAGAGACGTTTCTGAGAGCAAAACTTGGAATAGAAAAAGAAAATTTATTGCACGGGTTGCACTGTGCCTATAAGAAAGAGGTTGCCTACACTGGAAAAATGTAAAATGAAAGACAGAAGTGCAAAGTGTATAAAAAATACACAACCTCATAAAGGAGAAGATATGGTTTGAGAAACAGTAGGTCAGAAATGTCTACATTGGTCCAGAGAAAGGTTGGGAAAAGGCCAGGCAATATTTCAGAGAGTAGGTGACACATATGTTGAGCTCTAAGAAATAATTAGTTCACCAGCAGCTGAAGATGGAATTTGAAACATAGAAAAAGCCTTTCCAAAGGGTCAAGATATGAAATGGCAGGACGTGTGCAAATAGCCAAGTAGCTAGTGCGGCTGCAGGGCATAGAGCCTGGGACAGTAAGAGTATTAACAGATCTTCAAAGGGTCCATAAAAAAAATTTAAGCTCCATATAATATACCCCTTGTGGAACAAAATACTATGGAAAGGTTCTGGGCAAGTGTAAACATCTGCAGATGTTTTTATGGATTAAACACTCTGATATTATAGAGAATAGATTAGAGTGGAAAGAGTTAGAGACAGGAAACGTGCCGTGCATAGAATTGGGAAGTGTGAAACATAGTTTAGTAGTAACTGAAAAAAACGAAAAGAAAAGCGGTGATGAGGAGGGGAGGGGTGTGAATTTTCAAGCTGTGAAGAAGGTAAATGAGGATTACTTTGTGATAGCTTGGTTATGGGGTGGATGGGGGTGGGGGTTTTCAGGAGAAGACTGGAAAGACCTAGACATTTCCAGATTGGTTGACTGGGTAAATGGGGAATAAAGGAAGACAAGTAGTATGTGAAAGAACATGGTTCTTTAATACTCGGATTAATACTCAGACACAATACGTTTGAGCTACTCGTAGGACATCTAAGCAAACATATTTGAGAGACAGTTAAATGCCCAAATAAAAATCTGAGGGAAGAGACTGTGGCTAGAGGTCAGGAGCATTTGAATATTCAAATCATGAGACTGGATTAAATCTCCCAGCGAGCACGCAAGGTATGAAGAGAGGAGGATCTAGAATCAATACTTAGGAAACACTGAAATTTAACAAATGGATAGAGTAAAACGAGCTGATAGAGAAGCTTGAAAAATGTTTACAAATACACTTAGTGAGTACATCTGTACTTACTAAGGAGTGTTGTCAAGGAAGTTCACTGAGAAGAGAGCAGCCGTCAATGTGAAATACTACGGAAGAAATGAAATAACCAGCCCAGCAAAAAGTCGCCTTTGGATTTTACAATTAGATGTCACCACCGATCTTAGCGACAGTGGTTTCATAAAAGCAAGATGATAAGGAATCAGATTTCAGTAGGCTGAAGAAAGAATAAGGGAGTTGAAAAAAAAAAATGAGCAGAATGGTTCTTCAGAGACCTTTCAATAAGAACAAAATTAAGTCGTACCCAGATGGGGTGTTAAATTCAGAGAGGGTCGTTTGCTCGTTTGTTTGTATAGGACAGACTTGAGAACACTGATATAATAAAGGAAAAGAGGCGTTAAGGTCGTAGTATGAAGATACAGAAGAGAGTGAGGATAACGGAAGGAGGCGAAGATGACTCAGGGCAAAGATGGAGGATTGGTTTTAAGGTAACCTAAACATTATCTGGCTTAAATCTAAGACATGACTCCTTGATACTATTAGTAGTTTCTCTGAATGTAAGTCACATCAAATTACCAAATGCCAGCAACTAAAACTTGAGAAATGAAAGTTTTCTAAATATTGAAAGAAACTCTGAATCAATGTGACCTTTCAGAGATACAAAGTTTCTCTTATTTTAACTTTACTATAGAATATATCTTATCAAGAAACTAGAAGTATAATGGTTGTTGTTCTTACACAATAAAAGAGTTTAGAATTACTAAGGAGTAATGGATTTTCTATTTTCATACCATAATTATATCTCCCAAACTGTATCTAACAGTCATTCAACTGAATGTCTTCAAACACATCTTTTAAAATATCTGAGATTAGAAATTTTTAATGAAATACTTTCTGTTGTCTATTTTTTCCTCTCTTATTACTATTAAAATCACATTTGAAAACCTTTATTTTATTCTTAAAATAAAAAGGCACAGACATTTCCTTTTTTTGTCTGTGCTTGCATTGTTTTTAATAACTCAGGCTAATTTGGAAAATGCTGAATAGAAAATAGGCTAACAATTTTAAATAGAAATAGTAAGTTACCCTGTAACATCTGTTCTATTTGCTTACCTCAAAATGTGAAGATATGTTAAATCAGATTTTGAATGTGCTCTGTTTTATTTTATTAAATAAGAGTTTGTTTAGGGAAGATTACAAGAAGATTCACTGAAGACAGAACTGTTAGGGCAAAAGCTGAAAATGAGACATACTTCAGCATTTTGGGAGTTAACATTATGGCATTACACATGACAAAAGCTATTTCACAGGAATTGTGTACTGGCATTTACCAAAACAATGATCATGATATTTCAGAGACTCCATACATTGTAGTTACAGATTTTCTAATTATTAGTTTTTTTCCTTTTGTCTTTCTTAGTATATAGGCTTTGTCCTAGTCATTCTAAAGCATCTACCCGACTGCGTGGAGGTTACATTTAGTAACTAAGGTTTTTGTTTTGAGTTAGTAATTTAGGATTTTGTGACATAAGGAATTCAAAGGGAATGAACAATGTAATATTCAGCTTCTTTCATGCAAAAGAGGATTTATGGAGCCAGAATACCGACTTGAGAGAAAACAGTTCGTCTCCCATTTTAGCAAATCAGCGGACAAACTTGTTTAGCTGACCATATAGCTTTAATGTAAGGGATATCCCAACAGGAATGGGATGTGACACATGAGAAGGTCTGCTCCATTCATGTTTCAAATGAGAGCAGAGAGGAGAGAAGTGGAACAAGACAGTCTCACATGTGAATCGATTTTCCCTTCCCTGTTCTCTAGAGAGGAAGAAGCTCATTAGATTAGCAAGAGTAAAACCGAGGGCAGAGCAGGGCAGGGCTCTAGCTCTTGATCATTGTTCAAGGCTCTGAAAAGTGACTGCCTCTCAGGCTGCCCCAGACAGCAAAGTCACAGCACCTTGGCGGGAGGACATGTCAGGTAGAAGGACTCAGGGTTTAACCTGCTGATTAACCTTTGGTTCCTGTGTGGTCCAAAAGGGAAATGGAAGCAGCTGAGGGTCTGGCCGGGGCACCTACCTGAGAGGCGGCCATAATGCAGGGAGGCTGCCAAGCAGACGGTTCTGTGGGATCAAACCGGTCTCAGAGGAATTGAGGGTAGCAGTGGGAGTGAAGGTGAGATTAAGTCACTGGTGCTACAGGGAACTCTGCCCAAGATGAAATGCAGCAGATGACAATTATGCCAGCTACGGAGTCCAGCCATTAAATAAATATCAGCAGGGAGGCAACAACCAAACAGATGAAGAACTTCACCAGTGACAGGAGCCAGGGGAGCTATGTCTTCTCTTATGCCTCAAAGATGCATAAGCTGACCCCACCCGGGATGTCAAGGTTATCTGAGAGTCTAAGCTTTCTTGGCCCAAGACAGACTAAAAAGAACTGTTTTAAATTTTAAACTAGATCTGACACTGAGTTCACGCTTGTCCACGAATTTTCCTTCCTGCTCCACCCTCAGTCTTCCCACCTCATACAAAAATAGTCCGTTGTTTTAGCAACTCAGGCTAAAAACGTTGTTATCATCTTTGACTCCTCTTTTTTCTCAAACTCCACAGCTACGCTCCCCTGTGCTCAGTCTGCTCCAGCCACACCAGCTTCCTTGTGGTTCCTCAGATATGCTGGACACACTGCTGCATCGGGGGCCTCTCTGTACCTGGGGCACTCTTCTCCAATGCCACTTTTTCAATGAAGCCTACTTTGATAATCTTATTTAAAACTACGCTTTGCCTTTACTGGCATTCCTCAACACCCTAAGGCTCCTTCTCTGCTTCTCCCCCATGGCAATTATCTTCCAAAATACTCTATAATTTACTTATTTGTTTTTGTTTCTTGTCTGTCTCTTGCCAACAGAATGTAAGCAACACAGCTGTGGAGATTTTTGTGTATTTTATTCACTTTTGCTGTATCTTTAGTTCCAAGAATAGAGCCAGCATAATAGGAGGCTCTTGACAAATATTTGTTGAATGGATGGGATAATTAACTAAAGTTTCAATATTCAAGACTAAAATCAGATTAGCTACACACTGAATTAAGGAAATCATATTTGTCCTATATATCCATTTACCCTTGACATTACAAGTGCTCAAAGATGATTTATTGTTCCTTGTATATATACTCTTGGCCATATTTTTATGGTCACCCTTGTCCATTCACCAACACAGCCCCTGGGCTAAGCACTGTCTAATGAGACTAAAACCGAAATCATCGGTTGTGTAAAAATAGCAGTTTACATTTATTGATGCTTCCTAGCTACTGTTTCAACCAAGTTACACACATACACATATATATATATATATATATAAACACGCACACACAGAGATACATACATAAATAAACACATGTAAATGTGCGTGTGTGTGTATCAGTGTGTTTAATATAACTACTAGGTAAACAATATATTAACCTCATTTAACTAAGAGACAAAGAGGTTGAAAACTTACCCAAGGTTACAATATGGTAGAAGCAGAATTTGATCCTAGGCAGTGAAGTTTCAGAGCTATGCTCTTAACTTCACGCTATAGTTCATGCATTTCCAAAGGCTTGCTTAGATACTCTGCAGCAACTGCCTGCTTATTTTGTGTACTAAACTATATTAAGAGCTACTTTTTAAAAATCAAGCGAAGCTTTTTTTCTAAAAGAGGTACAGTAACAAATAAATAAAGCAAAACACTAACCAAAATATCCATACACAGCAGGGCTTTTTAATCGCATAAATGTCACCACCTAAAAATGTATACTCTAAAAAGATTATTTGTCTGATTTTACTATTCTTATGTAACTTGGAGTGAAGTAAAGGAAGACTTCTTAAAATACAGGGTGGAAATATACAGACTGACAGATGATACAGGGAAAGGTGGCCAGAATAAAAGGCAGGCACAATCAATCACTGCTGTGTTAGAACATGAGGACCTTGGGGAAATCACTTAATATTCTGTGTCTATTCCTTCATTTGTAATAGAGACAGTTGTTAACAAATAAGGTATAAAGGGATGGTTCTCAAAACTATGATGGTCTCTAAGTCCAATTAAGTTGTGTATATAAGTTCTTTCACATCTGCCATGAGACTTCAATTCAGTCTCTTTAGCATCCCAACCTGTTAACATGTTCACTAAAGGCTTTCAGTGGACTTTATGTTTGTTGTGGCACATTTAAAGACACTTTTGCTCAACAATATCAGTTTTTAAGAACTTATTTGGGTCCTATTCTAATTTAAAAATTTTAAATTCCAACGCTAAAAAATAAGAAATTAGAAAAAAAATGTACTATCTTTCTCATATTAGTAATTTCCAATTCAAACATTAAAAATAACATAATCTATTTTTCAGCATTTTAGTGTGTGATACAGACTCACCTACATTTGTAAGAAATTATAAAGAAAGATGGCTTACATCCTTCTCCCAATTGCCTCTGATGATACCATTTTGTATAAGTGCCATTCGATATATCACATCCAGAAAGCTGACATGTTGACATGGATACAATCCACAGACTTTATCTGGATTTCATCAGTTTTTACCCGCACTCGTGCGCATGCACGCGTGTGTGTGTGTGCATGGGGGCGGGGTGTATATTTAGTTCTATGTGATTTTATCATTTCATCACATGTTCAGATTCATGTGAACACCAGTGCAGTCGAGACACAGAACAGTTCCTGCACGAGGACCCCTCATGCTATCCTTTCACAGACTCAGCTGTCACCCTCCCTCCCTATTTTCTTTTGAAATAAAAGGAAACCAAAGACAATCGTCTGGGCAGTAGCATCTTAATTTTGATTCAACCCACAAAATGATTCCTGATAAAACTTTTAACAACTAGATTTAAGAAACTATTTAGGTTACCAAGGCAGATGCTCATGTAATGGGAAAAATACAAAAAATAACACCTTTATTTGTTCCTTACCACACGATTAAATTTAGAATGACAGTTAGTATCTCTGGGAAATAATTTCAATATGTAGTCCTAGATCAGTATTCACTTGGAGAACGAAGAAAATTATAGAGCAAACATTCCAGCCAAAATGTTAACATTTTAGCCACAAGAATGTTCAAACTAAATTGTCTAAGTGGGAAAAAAATAAAAAAGAGGTAAACATATTCTAAATAAAATTTAGAATTTAGTTATTTAAAAATGATTATGGGTGCAAAACAAATGAGATGTCATAAGATAGATGTACGTGTTCCCATATTTTATATATAGATGCATGATGTGTGATAATTACACATACGTATTAGAATTCTGAGGCTCTAGTGCAAGTACACGTATTTTCCCATCACATCTGTGCCTCAATAAAGGCAAACAGCTGATTCTTATGGAGATGTTCAAGATTATTCCTCACAAGCTAATAAACTGCAGGTATTTTAGGCCTACTGTTTTATGCTTGTAAATGAAAAAGGTATGTTAACTATAATTTTCTATAAAATTAAGACGGCAATGATGTTGAATTATGCCAAAATTCCCCCTAGATTGAGTCTGTCTTTCCTTCTCTCAATATTCCCCTCCCTTTCCTTCTTCCCTTCCTTGACTCATTTTTTCCTTCCTTTTTAAACTTTATTATGGAAATTTTTGAACCTATTCAAAAGCAGAGAGAATAGATCAGTATAATGAACTGATATACACATTACCAGTTACAACTTTTATCAACACATGGCCGATCTTTTTTCACATATACCTAAAGCCAATTTTATCTATCCACTCCAATTAATCTGAAATATCTGACTATATTATGTTATCTGTAAATATTTAGTTTGAACACTGTTTTGGCTAAAATAAAATGATTCTTATTTAAACATAATTGCAATGCCTTTATGACAGCTAAAACATAATAATGCTTTAACAGCATATCATCAAATGCTATCCTACGATATTTTTATTTCCATGACTTTTTTTTTAATGTTTATTGGAAATGGATTCTTGCAATACAATTTCATGCACTGCATTAACTAATAGCCTCTTAAACCTCTTAACCTACAGATTCTTTCTCCAGCTCTTTTTATTCTCCTTGTAATTTTTTTTTTGAAGAAAACAGATCCTTTATTCTATGAAGTTTACAACAGTCTGAATTCTGCTTATTGAAATGATTCCTATTTATTGACTATAAATTGGTAAAGAGATCCAGAGCTTTGATCATATTCAGGTTCAATTCCGTGTGTATGTATATGAGAGAGAGGGAGCAAGACTACCTCATAAAGAATAAAGAGTAGGATGGTTTTAAAAATATCTGAAAATCTTCAACACTTTCCCCCACTGAGAAGTGCGGGGTGGGAAGGATGGCTATGGAGGAGGGGCAAGTCTCATTCCTTCGATATGAGTGGGCTTGTAACTAGATTGTAACAGAACATAAGGACGTCTGAGGCTAGGTTAGAAAAGTTAATGCGGCTTCTACATTAATCCCTGGAACACTTGTGCTTAGAGCTCTGAGGCTGCCATGCTATGAAAACATGGAGCCATGAGGTGTCATGTGGAGATTCTCTTGGAGATGCCCTAGTCTTCAAATCATGCCAGCCCAGAGAGCCAACACTGAAGAGACAGCCCTCTTCATTGCTGCATATTACTACCTATTCTTCCTTCAACCAGTTCCCTACTGAGGAACAATGAGTTATTTCCAGTCTTCTGCTATTAAAAACAATGCTATAACAAGCAGCCTTATGCACTGGCTTTTTGTATTGTTGCCACAGGATCTTTCACATAAATTCCTAGAAGTAGGATAGAGTAGTCAAAAGTAATGCTTATGAAAATTAACTCCATTCAAAGTCTACTTCAAAGGAGTTGTACCATTTTGCACTCCCAGAAGCAATGTATGAAAGGGCCTATTTCCTCACAGTTCTCACTCAGCCTTACAAAGTCATACATTTTGACTTTTTAATAAGTTGTTTATACATTAGGGATATTACTTCTTTTCTATGTTAAAACTTATAAATATTGTCCCCAGTCTGTAATTTGTCTTTTTATTTTGCTTATAGTAGGGATTTCTCAGTCATTTAAAAAATTTCCTCTGCAATCAAATCTATCAATCTTTTATCCCTACTGCTTCTGAATTTTAGCTAGTAATTGGGTAACTTCTGCCTACTGCCAGACTATAGAAGCATTTTCCCATGCTTTTTCTATTATTTCTATAATTTAATATTTACACTCAAGTCTCTGATCCATTTAAATTATATCCAGTGGATGGTATCAGAGCTAGATCTAATTTTACCTTTTTCCACATACATATCCACTTATTAAGAAGTCTGTCCATCTCCACTGATTTAAAATTCCAACTTTAATGTAGACTAAATTTCTTTAAGCATTTGGGTCTATTTCTGGATTTTCTCTTTTGTTCCACTGGTCTCTCTAGTAATTTATTTTTTTTAATAGAGGTTTAGAACTACCCTCTTCCCCTTTTCTGTATTTTCTGGATTTTCCTGAACATTCTTGCTTTTTCATTCTTCCTAATGAATTTTACAATCAGCTTTCTAAGTTCAAGATTGTATGTATGAGATTGCATTACATTTATAAATTAATTTAGGAATAAATGATATCTTTATAATATCTGAGCCTTCCAAGCCAAGAAAATAATATGCCTTTCATTCCTTCTAGTATACGTCTGTCCTTCTGATGTGTTTTAGTTTCCTCATATGGGTTTTGACATTTCTTGCTAAGGCTAGTTACACTTACAAATTTTATTTTCTTTTTTTAGTAAGTTAATGGGGTCTTCGATTTTATCAACTAGATTTTTTCTGAGTGGTTCAGTTTATTATCAACAATTTTGATGCTTTGCAAATGAAATGCCTAATGAAGCATTTGCTGAGCTTTAAACTTACAATGGAATCAATATGATTTCACATTTGCCTCTATAATTAACTTACAAATACCACAAATATACTGTCATCTTTCTGTCATATTATAGAACAATATGGCATATCTAAAAACTAGGAGAGTAACTAAGAACAAGAGAATGGCTAAAAAAGGAATTCTCTGTAAAGCAAAGGAAAAAAAGAAGAATAATAGTTAGTATAACAATTAGTTCTGCAGTAATTACTTTTGAATCTTGGAACTTCGTCGGGGCAGAAACAGATATTCTATACCTATACCTACTTGCAAAACACAGCTATTTATTAAAGATGGAAATTGACAGTCTCAGAATGACAAAATCATGACAAAAATTGGTGCAAACATAAACTTTTTTTAAGCATAGTCTGAACAGTTTTTGTGTTCTCATCTGCCTTACTTGATAATTTGTTACTAGGCAACAGACTTTATTGACTTTGTTTTTTTATGGGAGTCCCCACAATTATATGAAATTAGTATATCATATTGAGTATAGGTTAGGAAAGTTAATAAATTCTAATTAAACACTCAGAAAAGAAACAAGATATGTCTATTCCCAACCACTTCAGAGTCGATTGGATTCAAACATATCTTTGCACTACCTACCAAATTAATAATTTTTTAAATATTGCAAAAAAGTAACAATAACTTTTCCACATTATAAAACCTAATTTCTTGGACTTTTCCACAAGTTATTTTGGATATTATAGATACTAAAGGATAGTTATTTTTATTTATATACTTTCATTAAGTACTGTACAACTGAATATAAAATCAAGCGCATCACTCATCATTTAAAATTCTAAAAACAATCATCCAATTCACCCCTTCATTGATCTACACATCCACCTGACCAAACAGCACATAAATTGCCAAGAATTTTGCAGCATGTACATTCCATTGACTTTAATTGGATATTTACTTGAACAGAATAAGAAAAAAATCAAGTGATTTAGAATAACCAGAACTGACAATGTGCAAACTCTAACAAAGCATTTACACAGAACAATTTCAAGGCCATAATATGATTTTGGAAATAAACCATCTGATATCCAAATTGTCCAATAGAGTGATACAAAAAATTATAGGTTACAATCATTAACTTGCACACTCTAGAGCATTAATGTAAATTCTGATAATTTACCAAATAAAACATCCATCCTTTTCAGAAAATGAAGTATGGCAGCTAAAAATAAAACAGCTCTTTTGGCCTACAGGAGAAACTATCTTATTTTGTTTGTTTGTTTGTTTTTCTGCTCTCAAGAAATGGTTTTCATTTTTTCTCTAGATTGAGTTAAATGTCAGGCTAAGGCCATATAAAACCAAAGAATCCACTTAGGACACTTTCCTCTAACTACTCCAAATCAATCCTTTATTACTTGGTATTTTTCCTTCTAATGAAGTAAAAAGAACACTCCCTTTAAAGTGTGGTCTGAAGATTGATGTATAACACTACACGATAAATATACCTTTTGCTAGATAATGCTCTGACCTATCTAGAAAGAAAACAAAAGAGAAAGAGAAAGAGAGAGAGTATTTACCACACTAATGATACTTAATAAAGTGCTAGGAAATAGGATCAAATAACATAAAATCAAGTTCCTTTCAAACAAACATAAGCAAAAAGCTAGCATAAGAGAAAACAAGAAATTGCAGTAGCAATATATTTGTTTTCTAAAATGGCGTGAAAATAATTCCACCAGCATAATGGTATTTACTTATTTAACTATTTGCATGCCAATTCACTTCGGATTATCTTGTTCTACTCAAACATAAGTACATAAAATTAGTTTGTTCCTTCTGGTCTAATTCCAGTAACTATACATGGACATCCAAGGGAATTAGTGCGTAATAGCATAATTCAGTAATCCTCTTTAGAAAGAAACTTTTTAATTTGAAACTTTTTTCAAAAATTGACATAAGAGGGTAGAAAAGTTTGAAAATAGAAACACTAGTGGTAAGACCTGCCTCCTACCCAATAAAGGATTTGAGACAGACACTGGCAAGAAAAACCGGTGCATGCATTCTCTAAAGAGCTCAATTGACACATCTCAATGCTGTACTGGAGAGTCTTGATCATTTTAACTTCTGCACTCCCAAATGACCCTATCAGGTCTAGGTGGGCTGTCCTTAACATTTTAAGGGCTCTAAAAGGAGGCCCTACTGTGGCCTTCCCTTCCCACCTAGGACTCTATCTAGCACTATGAGGGGCCCCAGGCGTAGGAGTGTGGATAGCGCTACACACACCCAACCCCCGCTGCTCTGTCAGATATCTGCACTCCAGCCATCCCTTGGCCCTACAGGTGTTCACACTGTCCTTGGGAAGACAGGTCTAGGAAAGGGGTGTGAACTTTTCCTCCAAGCAGGTGCTTGCAGTATGATCGGGGAATTCTGGGGCCTTGAGAACCAAGAGTATGGTCTAGAAAAGAGATACCGTGGCTGTAAGTAGGTAGCCATGTTCCCAGGGCCCCACATACTCCTCATTCTATAGAAGGGCTCTCAAAAGCATGAGGACCAATGCAGGCATGGGATGTACCCTCAAAGGGCAGCCTGAGATCACAGCAATCCTCAGGACTTCCATACACATTCAACTAGAAGCTTTCTTAAAGTTCTGCCAATTAGCCTATTAGTCAGGAACACATCAGCGATCTCGTCATTAATATTCTGAAACAACAAATAACCAAGTCAGCAGCCAGGGTGCGCTCTCCTTGCGCCTTGCCTTCCCCATTAGAGCCAGCTCAGGCTGGACCAGCATTCTAGTTCCAAATGTCATAGGCCTATAAACTCAAATCTGTACAACACGAGGGTGAGCTAACTCCATCTTTTGCCAGATAATGCCCTGACCTGTCTGAAAAAAAAAATACGAAAGTTAAATTTAGTCATATTACAGGGAAATCAAGGAAGACACAGGCATACTACCAAGTTGAACAACACTGTAGTTCCTTGATACTACTAATAATGGAATGGCTATCAAGAAAAGAGTTTTATGTGGAAGGCATTATAGGTAAAAAGCAGTTTTTCCACTGCTCCTAGCATTATCCTTTTAAGTAAGTAAAAGGAAGCATCGCACTCACTCACCAGAAAACATATGGTAGTTAATATAAAACACTTCATAATCTGATAACGAATCAGATTTCCAGGTTCATCTTCTTTCATTCTTCCTCTCCCACTTCTCATCTACTGAAATTTATTTCTGCTTCTCATCAAAAAAAAAAAAAAATAGCTTTTATTATTGCTTTGCTGAATTTGTCCCTATTTCCTGGACAAGGATGACCTTTTGAGAATTCTATGACTTTCTGTGGGCTACTTCTTTACCTGGCAAACTCCTACTACTCTCCTACTTACTTTCAGAGTTCACCTGAAATATCCCTCAGTTCCCTAGCCCATCCAGGTATAGATGGTGCTTTCATTATTTGTACATATAGCACTTTATTAATACATCTAATAATATATACAAAGGTGCATTGAAGTGACTATCTAGACTACTGGGCTATAACCTCCTCTAGAGGAAAGACATGGTTTTACTATTCTTTAAATGTCCCCAGGCTAGCACATAGTAGGTTTATTTTTGTATGTGTATTTAAAGCATAAAATGTTTTTAAATATAATAACTGTTTAGCATCACTTACAAGTACTGAATAAATTGACAATAATGATAGTGATTTTGTCTCTAATTTTATGTAGATTGTATTCATCATCCTACAACTTGCCTATTTGCACAAAGAATAAAGAGTCAGCTGCATGGAAAATCTTGGTTATTAAAAACTATGTGAAAGCAACTGGAGCCTAGCAATTCAATGCTGTAGTTTCCTATTTTATTTTTCAGCACCTAGTGTTTATCTCTCTTGCTCTGCTGAGTAGTAAAAAGATGGAGAATTAGATTCTATGAATATTATTTATGCATACAATTTTAATATTCTGAAAAAATAAAGCTACTTATAAAAATATACTGAATATTGTATTCTTTTTGAATATAGCAAAGGCCTACAAAATATAAAAATGTAAATCTCAGACACCTAAATGTACAACATACTTCTCCCTAAACAATCCCAAGTTTTCTTTAGGATATGGGAATACAATTGGAATTTTATAACATTTACATGAGTGCACCTCAGTAACATCACCCATTCAAAAAAAGACCCCCTCTCTCTCTCTCTCTCTCTTCTCTCTCTCTCTCTTCCCACCCCCCTTCCTTCCTTCCCTCCTTCCCTCTCTCTCTCTCAGCTATTTCTCTCACTGAGAAGTTAAACACCACCATTCTGACATCTGATACAAATTGAATCATACGATATGTAGTCTTTTGTGATTAATTTCTTTCACTCAGCATAATTTTTTCAAGGTTCATCCATATTGTAAAATATATTAGGACTTAATTTCTTCTTATTGCTAAATAATACTCCATTTAAAACTTACCACATTTTATTTATCCATTTACTAGTTGATGAATACTTGGACTGTTTCACGTTTTGGCTATTATGAACATTTGGCTGCTATAAATATTTATGTACAAGTTTTTGTGTAAATATGTTTTCATTTCTCTTGGGTATATATCTAGAAGTAAAATTGCTGGGTATTATGGTAGCTCTATGTTAAATTTTTAAGAAAATGCCAATTTCCCAAACTGGTTGCACTATTTTACATTCTCACTAGCAATGTATGTGGGTTCCAAAATCTCTACATGCTCACCGAGTTATTATCTGTCTTTTTTGATTATAGTTGTCCTGATGGATATGATATGATATCAAATTATGATTCTAATTTGCATTTCCCTGATGACTAATAATGTTGAGCATCTTTTCATGTACTCGTTAGCTATTTTATATCTTCTTTGGAGAATTCTCTATTCAGACCTTTGTCCACTCTTTAATTGAGTTATTTGTCATTTCATTAATGGGTTGTAGGAGCAAAGAAAAATACCTTAAGCAAAGTAAAGGTTAATTGAGAAAAAAATAATCCAGTATGTCAGGGTAGTTCATAAAATCTGTAAGTTTTAAGGGCAAAGACTCTGCCGTCACTCACTTTTAAGGATACTTGTCCTTTGCAGAGTGAGTAGCACAATCAAAAACAAAATATTTTAAAGAACAGATGAAAATACTGAGAATAGAAGCCTTGAAACAAGGCTGTGTCAGGACCTTCAGTTCAAACAGAAGGCTCTCATATTTAGAGATATTTACAACTAAATTTCATTTCATGGGTCAATTCAAATCAGCTGGCAGTAACTTCCTGTGGCTGACTCCAAGGAAGCTTAGTTATGTCTGCCAATAGCATCAGAAAACGAGATTGGTACCATGTATGGGAGTGCACCATCTCTAAAAAGGTTTCTATGTCTTGAAAATAGAAAAGCAATTCAAGATTTTTTTGAAGCATAAAGGTTAATTTTAAAAGAAGTGAGAGATATTGAGTATACTTATAATATGTGAAAGTGACCAAATGAAATATAAGAATGGTGCTTCCACCAAAACATTCCTTGGTGCCATTATCAGAATCAGAATATTGAGTAAAACAGACCACTTATCTAACTTAGTATGCCATTTTATATGTATCTTCTCAGAGCCTCCATCACCTAATACTCATTTTCTTGTATCTTAAGAAAACCAGAATAGTGAGTGTTATTTTCCAATTTAGAGAACACGTGAATCAGACTAGAAGGATATCAAGAAGTCTTACACAATTCAGTAACAATGATTTTACAGGTATAAATGAAAGTCTGTACAAATTATTAATGCCAATTCATTAATTCTAGTATAAGCATGATTTCACAGTAGTGGGTATTTGTATGACTCATCTTGTCAACAAAAGTCTCAGGGTATTTACTTTAAAATTTCAGTTAAAAAAAAATGCTGTCTCAAAAAAAAAAAAAATTAAACAACTAGTGCCAATGGACTCAAAATTTATATAGCATAAATTTAGCAATAAAATGTTATAGTATATAAATATATAATCATTTTGTGTTTTATATATGTGTGTGTGTGTGTATATACATATGTCACATAGATATTTTACTTAAGTTTTCAGAAATTGAAGGACTACTAGTAACAATTCTGGACAAAAAACACATAATAGCAGAAAAAATGGAACTGTCATTTGCAAACTAAATAAAATTAGTTTAGCATGTTCTTAGAGTAAAGCATGGATCCTGACTGTCCCTGCTGTGTGTAGTTAGGGATGTGATCAGGAGCACTAATCTGTCACGATTCTGCTTGTAAGGGAAAGAGAGCCAAGCTTAAATAGTTGAAGCCGAAAGGGAAGGAATGAAATGCAGCATCTGATCAAAAAAAGAGCACAGGCATATATGAGGGTCATTGAGTATAGGGTTTGGCACCAGCCAGCCTGTCCCTTGCTCACATCTTTAGTTGTTTTCTGCGTGTTAGTTAGCTCATTTCTCTACTATCACCGTTTTCTCTTGACGTAGACTAAGATCTTTGACAGAGAAGGTTTACAACCTTTTAATATCATGTTGAAAGCAGAAAAAAAAAAAACAAAAAACAAAAAACAAAAACAAAAACAAGCTTTTCCCTCCTATTTTGAGTTTAAAATTTTCAGTCAAGGAGGGACTTAGAATGGCCTAGACTGGGTCGCATCTCTTGAAACAATTCCTGTGTTGAGGGGAGTGAGCTACCAGGTCAGTTCAGGTCTGGTAATATAGCGGTGGGTCAGAATACAGTGTCCTTTAGAACACAGAGGGAGATATGGTGCTAGGAATTCAATAGATGAAACATATAAGTGAGAAAATTAAGTTAGGGAAAAAAGGTTTAGCATACAATTATGGCAATCCAGTTACCAAAAGACAATTATTTACTTCTAACAAATATTAACTGTGCACCCACCAAAGAAAGGGTATCCTATTTGGTCACTAGCCTTGTGGAGTTTACAGTCTTGTGGGAAGAACAGATAACATATAAATACATGATCAGATATCCAAATAAAATTATAGCGCTATGTGCTCTGCGGTAAATTAAAAGGCTACAGTAATATAAATAAGGGAAGGGACCTAACTCAGACTGGGTGATGGAGCAAGGTCTCTCTTGAGAAAACATCATTTAATTTAAACTGAGATCTAAAACATGGGGAGGTCAAAGCATGTGTGTCTGGGAGTGGGGAACTCCGAGGGTATGAAGTAAAGTTCGAACAATAGTTGTGAAAAGCTGAGAGGCAGAAATGAGCTTGGTATGTAAGAGGAACAAAAATAGGACCAACATAAAAGATGTCTAGAAATTAATGTTTATGTTGAAAGGGGAAATAGATAAAGCTGGAGAGAAGGCAACAGTCAAATAGGAGGAATGATGTAAATCATGGTAATGAACTTGGAATATTTTTTTTTCTGAAGTACAAGGTAGGGTTAAGGTAGGGTAGTAAGATCATATAATTAATGTTAGAAAATAATTACGCTGGGTTGCTGAGCGGTAAATGACAGTGATGGGCTGCAGTTCAATGCAAATAAGATGACATAGAGTCTTTTCCTGCAACCTGATCAGGCCACATTTTACAAGGGACTCTCTCCTACATTATCCAGGGATCCAAAGCCTTCTCATTTAACCTTCATGAGTTTCCATTTCCTTGTTAATAAATCAGGAATAAAAATATCTACCTCAAATAAAAGATTAACTGAGAAATTATATATAATGTCTCTAACACAGAGGTTGGCATATGGTAAGCACTCAGAAAACATTAGGTCCCTTTTCATTTATTTCCCGTGTAGCTAATAAAAACTCTTTCGAATTCATTAAAAGACAATAAATTTTGAAAAATTAAAAGCTAAAGACAAACAACTTTGTCTAGGCAGTCAAAGCAGTGCCTAACACTCCGTAGTCTGAATGGAAAATAACCTTGGCCTGAATAAAATATTTACTAAGCTCTAAACTCTAAACCAAAAATAATATAAGCTCTGTACTCTAAAGAATGAACTCTGTATTTAATAACCATCTGAATTCTTCACTGCAATCTATACAACACAGAGAAAACTCTAGGTACAGAAGGTAAATAAATCTATTCAATTGAAATATCCTTCCTTCTGATTTGCTAAAGCTATCTTATCTACTACCCAGCTACATAAAGAACTGTAATTCTCTACCATTTGTTTTTACACAGATGTATAGAAAACTAGAAAATTCAAAGACCCTAACCTAAGCAAATGATTTCTACACATCTTTAATTTCTCTTCTTATATTTTGGTATTGTGGCTACAGCCTTAAATCATTTTTTAGATATAAATAAAATAATTTTTTCATAAATAGAATAGTAGAGTATATAAGCTTCTATTTACATCTATCATCTGAGACTTTCTCAGGGGTTCTCAACAATCCTGGCAATACTACTACAGATGAAGATCTCATCAAATGAATGATGAGACGAAATAATGGCCAATACAAAAGGTCTTCTATGGCTGTGCTGTCCGATGCATTAGCCAGGAGCCACACATGTGGCTACCGAGCATGTGAAATGAGAATGGCTGGAAGTGAGACGTGCTCTACAGGGTAGAATACATACTGAATTTCAAAAGCTTGATATGAAAAAACAATGTAAAATATATTGTAATTTTTCATATTAAAAACATGTTTAAATGACAATGTTTAGGATATAATGGGTTATGTAAAATACATTATTAAAATTGTCACATTTTCACTTTACCTTTCTTAATGTTGCCATAAGGTAATTTTAAATTACATATGTAGCTCACATTTGTGTCTCTTTTTTTTTTTTTGGATAGTGCTACTCTATGATGGCATACATTTTAATTAAATCAACTCTGTGTAAATCATTTATAGTTACATGAATCAGGATATAAATAAATGAATAGATAAATAAGTAAATAAAGTTCATGATATATCTCTGCTTAAATAATTTCACAATATTGCTTTAGTAATTGTTTGGGGAAAATGCTGTTTAAATAATCAGTTCAGTGTTACAGTATTACATTTTATCTTATGAATAAATATGTATTAAATGCTTATGGATCACACACAGTGATAGGTCATTAAATCCAATATACCTAAGACAAGGTCTGTGCTCTCACATGGTTCATAGTTTTATGGGATGATATATACAAGAAAACAAGTAAATGCAATAAAATTTTTTTATGCTTCGAGAAAGGCATCAAATAGTTCTCTCAAAGAAATGTGTGTGGGCATTTTTCTTGTTTCAGGAAATGGATAGTGAGACTGGTAATTAATATTTGGAGGCCAGGATAACCAAAAGTCCTTCAATGTGTGGCAGCATCCTACACCACAAAGAACTGTCCAGTTCAAAATATTCATGGTGTCCCTACTGAGAAACATGCAAGGTCATGTTGCAGTGTGGTCAAGACCACCACTGCAGAATACAACATAGACATAGTAATTGTTTTCTGATGCTGATTCCTGAATAGTGGGGTGATCCCAGAGACTCCACTCTAAGGCAATAATCGACATAAGATGGTACACAAAACCATCTCTGTTCTTTGGTGTATAAATGCATACACACACATAAACATATCACATGCTTATCTACATGGTGTGTGTATCAATAATAACATTTTGCCATTCTCGGTGTAGAAGAAAAAAAAGTTCCTTGAAGTATTTAAGTAGAATTTCCATATATAAGCAAATAACTTATTTAGAAAAAATTTTCCATTTGCAAATACTTTTTTTACTGAGCAAGAATACAAACCTTGGCATTCTTTCCTGATTCCTAATTGACAAGTAAGGAAAGAGAGGGGAGGAGGAGGGAGAACCTTCTGTCACTTATCAATAGAGAGGTAACTCTTTATTCCTTTTAGCCATTAGAAAAACTATTGCCAATCTAGAATGGTATGGTGAGCAAAAGATAGTCACTAACTTAATACAAAATGTCAGACTCTTAAAAAAAAAAAGTCAAACTACTATAAATAGAAATTAAGGCATTCATTATTTGATCACAATAACTTATAAGTATATATGAAATCCATAAAAATGTCTTATTTCAATGTGAAAACTTATCTCTCTCACCAAAATCAAAGAAAGATCCATTGAAGAACTTACATTCTAGAATCTTATTCAGGCTTGAGGCAACAGAAATGTTTTAATCCTTGCTTACATCTAAGGTAACAAAGCTATTTGCCTCAAAAAATAAGGATGTAGTACCCTTTTAAAATGCCTTACTACATAATTATCTCTCTAAGAAGTAAAAAACTTTGAACCATAAATTATGAAGGGAAATCTAGTATAATGGGGGAATAGTGTCCAAAAACTGATACCCTTTTTGCATTAAAATATTCAGGGCTAATTGTGATTTTAGCACTTGTTTTTATCCTTGCTTTGTTCATTGGCCAAACTTAAACACTTCTCATCTCCTTCAATGAAAAGTAGCTCAATTATGTTCCTGGAAGCATGAGCAGGGTTCCTCAAAGCCTAATTTTAAGGTCTTAATTGGCTGAGGCAATGAGAGACCATACAAAGCCCACTTCACAGAGAAGGGCAAGATTGCCAGGTCACTTGAGAACAGATGAAGAGCTAAGTGAAAGCTATTGCTGAAATCTTACAGTTCTGGGAAGTTTCACCAAACAGTAACTTAAACAGAGTGGAACACAATCATCCATCATACCACAGAACCCAGAGGGGTGGGAGTTAGCTTGTAGAAACAGAATAATAAAACAGAAACAGCCATCTTTACTTAACAATTGAATATCATAACAAGTCAGGCAAGCATTATGGAGACTGAGTACTGTGACTGGTTAGGTGATGTGTTGATATCAAATATTTGATTATAACGTCTCATAACCTCAGGGACCATATACTTATGATTCAGGAGGGTTACTACTTACTACCACTTTTGTTCACTTGGTATTACGAGACCTGTAGCTGACCTTTCCCTTTGCAAAGATGAAATAGTCATTCATCCATCCTCCCATTTAACCACTCAACATTTTCTGTTTGTTATGCAATAAAAAGACATCGAAGAAAATAAATAAAATTATCTTGGCCCTCGAGCAGTTATTATTTAACTAGTGATAATTAATAATTCATCAATATACACATACTATAAAAACATCCAATTTGAAAGAATTTTAAGTAAATTAATTCCTTTGTCATCAGTTATAACCACTGATGATAGGTTCACAAAAACAAGAACAATTTTCACTTGTGAAATTCAATACTCCATGGGAAAAGCAAAGTTAAAGGTCCAAATTAACCTATAAAAAAAAATTTTTAATTACTTTATGTTCATATTAAGATTGAAGATACATAATAAAAAATATATCAAATAATATTTTATACTTTTGGGATGATAATAGTGAGGACTTGGTAACGATTCCCATATATCATCAGAAACTCCTTCTGAATGAAACTTCATAAGATGCTTATAAATTTGTTTTATTTTGGTATTACAGTTTATTTTTTTTCGGATAGTTCCCCATATAATTAATATTTAATGATTATTTACTCTAGACTACCTACCCTGGTTTTTTGCTCCTTTGTCATTCACTTATTATTTTATTCAACAATTATTTTTATTGAGTACCTGCTACCTATTTCTGCAAAAACAAAAAACAAAAAAACAAGAAAAACCAAGGTGTCTTTTGTCATTAAGTTCTACCTCCACCTGCCCTTATTACAAGTCAAAGATGTTTCATTTATTTGTTTGATTTTATTCTCTATCAACCACTGGAATTAAATTCTTAAGTTCAGATATAATCTATCTCATTCTTATTTTCCCAAGGCTGTTTACTGCAGAAAATTTACTCTTCCTTATTTCTAGCACTATTCCAGAACACAAGTCCCCTCTTTTTCAAATTATCTCCAACAGGAATGACAATTAATGAAAATTAAATACATAAGCACGAGAAGTTCTTTAATTTCAAGAATTATAATATGCTACAATTTGGTACATTAAAGTTCATGTTGATCAAAGGATACTGTAATTCGCAATCAAAATTAAAGTCTAAGAAAAAAAACCTTTTTAGAGAAAATTTGCAACATTAACAAAACTAAAAATCTTAAATGGTATTATTCCAATTAACTTACATGGAATAATCAGACATTGGTTATTTTGAAGCTACATCTGCAGATCTTTAGAAATTTGGAGACAAATGAGATCTAAAAAAGCTAGTGTTCCCCCAAAATAAATCTTCACTAATAAATGCTCTAATGATTCACTTATTCTCTTCCTTCACCTGGAATAAGAAAAGGGAAGAAGCAGAATTAGGGACTATACATAAAAATAAATAAGAACCCTGTAAGATCCTTTTTGTAGTCAATTGGCACATCTATCTTTTCTGTTTCCAATCTCTAAATCCCCCAAACCATAGGTGCCTCCTTTATTCTCTTGTAGCTTAGAAACCTACACACACCTCCTCTCTCCTGTTACCATGACAGCTATGATGCATCTGATTTAGCCAAAGCAACAGGTACTAATGACATCTGACTAGTAAGGAAGCTTCCTAAGTAACAAAAATCATAAATAAAAAGTTTTCTTTATGAGTGCTACCATAATCTACAATTTATAGTCCCTCAGGGCATTTATAGCATTTCATAGTCACAGAAGACAGAGAAATGATCCCTTCAGAGGCTGCTTCTTTGGGGGCATGAAATCTACATGAAAAAAAGAACTCTAGAATGAACCAGAGCCATCCATCACCAACTTTACCCTTTTGTAAAATATATACCCATATTAATCCTTTTCATAGCTTTACATGTGAACTTTTCAGTAAATCCTTATCTGAATTAGATTTACTAATGCTTTCACTAAAAGTAAAAGGATGTCTCTTTGACATCTGGAAACCCAATGAAACAACACATGCTCCAAAGATACTACTAGGTAGTCACCACAAATAAGTCAATTTTAGCTTTCTTATAGCTTGCCTGAGCAAGACAAGTCCTTTCATTAGCAAAAACAGAACTGAAGGAGAAAAAGTAAACCACACGGCCAAATGTGCATTATACAGCCATAGATCTCACTTAATATTTCTGCCCACGTAATAATAAGGATAAATGGGTATTTCAAAGAGAAGGAGTTTTTCAAAAGTAAGTATAGTTAATGACTACATACTGATTTCTTATAAAATGAATTTTGGGGTGGAGATGTTGAAAGGTGAATAACATATTTGAGAACTAGAAATTTACAGGAGGGACACGTTTCGAGGTACTCCTAGAAGAAAATTGAACTAAAGAAAGACTGCAAGAAAAATTGCAAACGAAAAATAAGCCAGAGCTGTGAAAGTAATTGGATGCTTAGTCACCTGGACACGCTTATGGAGGCATGGAGAGTGAAAGCCCACCACAGTATCACTGTGAAAGAGTTCAGACTGGTTTGCATGGAGGCACGCATCCAAGGAAACACTTAAGTCCTGTCTAATGCCGACCTTACACCAAGACTTACGCAAAAATAATGTTACAATTTGACCTGGGTGGGGGATTGTGAAAAAGTTAAGTACTAGAGTACATTAGTTTAAGATGAAATAAAGATCAATTTTACACCAAAGTCTTAAAAATTCAACAAGCAGAAAAGCTTTTCCTGCAGAGGCCGCAGGAGGAGGGGCCAGTTTTCATCCAGGTTCATTCCAGATGTCAGGGGCAGCTACACAAAGGCAAAGAGAGCAAACCCTAGAGCAACCCTCTGCCAGAAAGTGCATTTTAAGTGTTTGCTCCGCAGATTCCAAAGGGATATGTTTCTAAAGGAACTGTGTAAAAAGCATTAGTTTTGAATTCAAACCCCAAAAGTAAAAAATACTCCAAATTCTTATTAACTCTTATTCTTAATGTCTTTATATCAAAGTGTCTTTCTTCTCTCTTAACATTTGATTAGATTATATCTCTGCCTGGGTTAGGAGAGCAGGAAAAAAGTGATAATTTTTAGATTTAAGTAGAAAATTAGTATAAACATACATGTGGATATCAATCCCACAGAACAGTATAAATGCAGTAGGCCAGAGTTGCCTTTACTTTGATTTCCGACTGGAATGCACCCACATATTAACTAGTTATATTCTTCCTCTTTTAATAGTTTTTTTTTTTTCAGAACAATTACATGAAGAATGTTTGCTTGAAAATGGGGTATATCATTGAAATTGAATTTACCTCATTTCTCCTCCTTTAATGAACACCACTATGATAACATATTTAGTGAACTACATTATGAGAATCAGTGTGTTTAGAGAGTATATCTGAAGATGTATCGTATAAACAGCAGCCATTTTTCTCTTCCCTGTACTGTCCTAAATAACATTTTAACCTCACTATGAACAAAGATATAAATACAAAAGAGAATCCATTGGAGGCCTCACTGATATGTAGGAACAAGAAAATGTGTTACTTAGGTCCACACCTCTGTGGTGTGTTCACATTAAACAGCTGTAGCCACAAAGTGCCCGGGAAGCAAGCCCAGTAGCTTATTTAAATGAGAGTTCACAATTTCAGCCCCAGAAATAATTAATTTCTATAATTGTTTATAGTCATTAGCATTTCACTGCAACTAAATCATACTACAAAGATGTCTCCTCTTCAGAAGATCTTGGAAGAAAGGACTCCTTCCCACTGCCATAGACATTGTAGTTTCTAGTAACCTCAAATACTTTGAAATACTTCAAAGTATTCTTACATCTTAGCTAAATCCTTCCAGCTGCTGTTTACTTCTCTTTTCTCCAGATGAAAGCGCTTCTTTGTAAGGTATGTTGAGTTACATTCTAAAGTCAGAGAAGAAGGTAGAGAGAGATGTTGACCCAAGGGCGACAGCTATAGCAGTGCCAGACTTAGCTGAGGCTCTACGGGGGAGATGTGACTATGTTAAGGGGAAAAAAAAGGAAGAAATGGTGGATTGCAGATTGGATATTCACCTGTCCTGACCCCAGTGAACTCTGAGAGGTTTGAAGGGAGCCAAATTTCTCATGATCACAGAAGTCTAAGTTAATCAGAACAGTTCTTGAAAATAGTTGTGCCATGGGATCATGCAGATCCATATGAAAACAGGTTGTCCTGAAAACTTATAGTATCCTTTAATCACTATGAATTTTAAAAACACTACGGAAAGGTGTGGCCTTGGGTGACTGATTAGGTAGGAGATATTGCTTTCGTGGTGGAGGCACATATGAGAAAAGATTTGACCTTATTTTTCTATTTATGGGAGAGAGAGTTTGTATAGTTTGTATAGTTTCATTAACTGGGCCTGAGGCTGTGCAGTTCCTATGAGCTATTCAAGAAATTATAGACTATAACACACTAAAATAATGTGAAAGAAATTTTTAGAAATATTAAAGCTATCACAAGAGTTTATATCTAAACAGCTAAACTGACCATTTTTCCTGGATAAGCATTTCTAGTGTTTCGGTTGTCATGGAAGCCAAAAAGACTTTGAGATTTTGACAGAGCAATTTTCTTCCTAACATTTTTAACAAAAACTTGATCTCCTTACAACTTCGGGGAATAGATAGATCCTAATAAAATGAGGAAGGACAGGTTGTTTCTAGTTTGCAAGGTCTACTGAAGTTGACTGAGTCATCCTGGTTCATTTTGATATGTGATATGCTATAAGGGACACAAACTTGAGTTTCGCAAAGCCCCCTCCCATCTCCAATTCACTGTCCAAACTTATGAGAAACAACCAACCCCCACTCGCCTCCCAGACTCAGCTGCTTGACTGCACAATGAGGTTAATAAACTCACGTGGCTGTATTAAGGATTAAATGAAACATTACACATTAAAACCTGAATATTAATTAGCAAGCGCTGGAGAAATGTTAGCTTCCTTCCTTCTCCTAAGGCCACCTCAATGACAATGAGGTGCACAGTTGAACATAAAGGTCTAACATAACTTGTAGGGGACTGTGGTGAGAAATCTTTTCAAAATGTGACATGATTAAGAAACGAATTTTAAATATTAGAGTACAAGGTCAATAGTCTCAATAGGAAATAAAGCAAATCTGTAATCTCTCATGGTTGCTATGATAATCAACTGTTTCAAATGATTAAACAATTCATCTAATCTAGGAAGGAGACTGTGTGTATCAATGTCTTTCCAAAAACTATTATGAAGAATTTGAAGAACTTTACTCTGGAAAGATAAATAGGGAAAGGATTCTCTTATTGCCAAGTTTTGAAAGATAGAGTGAAAACAGCTTAGCTAATAAAGGACTTCACCAGGAGAGTTTGATGCAGTAATTCTGAATTATTGTCTAAAATGTCATATTTGTTCCTGGGTCTTTAAGAAGCAGGAAAAAAAATCAATATTAATGTTTGTTTTCTTTTTGATTGGTAGAACAGACCTAAGTGTCTAGTTGGATAGGATATGAGGATAAGGCTTCTGATGAAGAGACAGGAGGCTAAATCTGTGCTATCCATTTCTCCATCCATTCATCCATCCATCCACCCATGCACCCATCCACCTACCTGTCCACATATCCAATAAGTATGTTCATTTCTTGTTTAAGTAAAAAATATGGTGCTAAACACAGTGGGAAAATAATGGTTTATAAAATAAGAGATTAAAACTTAATATGAAGATATACATATGAAGATATACATATGCAGAAGAAAAGGTAATAAATGGTGAATGTCCTATAATTATATCCTGAGGTTTTAATAGTAATTCAGTAGTAAAAAAAAAAAAAAAAAAGTCTAATAGCAAGGATGATAACAAGGGTACAGGTTTCACAGGAAGAGAAGGGGGAAATGGTGGGGCTCCCGTAAGAGTTCAAACTTTATTTGTTCAGTAGTGAGAAAGTCACTGAAGGTTTCTGTGCTGAAGAGTCATGGGCTCAAAGTTGTGCTTAATGAAGATTTCACCTGGCAGAGCTGATGAGAACAGCAGTTGTGTGCATGTGCACACGTCTGTGTTTTCTCTAAGGAAACGCTATGGGGTGGAAGTCAATTATAGGATGTGTTGCAAGTAATTCATTATAAAAAATAAAAAACCAAAGTTTAGAATGATTTACTTTGTTGTATTAATCTGAGAATATTCAAGGTTATTTCTAAAAGACGTCACCCTTGCCAAATACCTTGTTAAACAACAGAGAAAAGGATGGAGGATAGCTGGGGCCCAAGAAACAGTGTGAACATACCAACTGGAATGTGCCTGCTTGGGAAAGTCATCTGTCTTGGGGCCTCTGGCAGGTTAATAGGTGAAGACCAGTTAAGCAGAAGGTAGAGGTTAAGATCTTCAAAAAAGAAACTTCTGCAACCCTTGAAGATATGATGTAATAAAGAGCTAAATAAGACAGAGTTAGTCTAAATGGAGACAGAGGAGTAGATGTGAGAAACAGCCAAGGAAAACTAAAGTCACCAGTTGCAGGGGAAAAGTGGGAAAAAGTAATATTTCCTCAAATTATAAGTTAAGGATAGTTTTTAAATGCTCTCATAATAGATGAATGGGTGAGTAGCAGAAAAATTAAATCAATCAATCAATAATGTACACAAAAAACGTAAACAATGCAACCCCATGTCTAGCCTATACACTAGGAAAAATACTTACGGTCTGTGAGTCCCTTCCTGGTTTCTGTCCTACAAATAAATCCTAAGAAAGAATCCTCTGTTTAGCCCTCCACCACCTACAGAAGTGGTACACAGATTCAGAGGAAGAGAAAGGAAAAACAGAAAAGTCAGCTAGAACGAGTTTCTCAGGACACTAGGAACAGTGAACCCGAAGGAACAAATCCTAAAAACTTGATACCACGACTGGTAGAGAGACAAATCATATACATCAGAGAGAACCTTTAAAAATGTAGAGTGCTTTTTAGAGTCAGTACCTTGAACAGAACAATAATTTTAGGAGACAACCAAAAAAAAACTCCTATCTTTATTAGTAATAAAAATATGTATCCTCAGAGCCATCTATAAGGCCAGCATAATGGAGAATAGTATATCAGATTCATCACTAAGCTGGCTCTAGGCCTTGGATATCTGCACGTGACAGATGTCATCTTTTGGAAGCAACTTGCAAAAAATATAGTCAGGAGAAATGTTCTACAGTGTAGATTAAAACTCAAAAGAATTCTACTAAAACAGGCATCTCAAAGTCTTACATAGCAAATCCAGTAGCTACCTCCCATTCCTCCCAACCTTTTCTTCAAATAGGTAATGAACATATACAAGGTAAAAATCAATTAAACCCAATCACAGATGTTGAGGAGCTAATAATCAAAATAAGAAAATCACTATGCAAAATATTGTGATCTGAAACTGCCAAAAATAATGGTGTATTCAAAGTGTTAAAAAGTTATTGGAAGAAGAAGTACTTAATTCTTGCCCTTGTTTTTTCCAAAATTCACTGATCCACCTTTCACTTTTGACCTCATCTACTGTCCTCTTTCCTGCTATACCAATTAACCTTTCTTCCACTTGTTCAGCCTCTCGTATTCCTGGATCCTTCTACTCAACATTTACAGCCATGTTAAGCTTGTCTATGATCAGTAGCCAGTAGAAAATACTCTAAAAGTTATATTCACATTCATTCTACTATTAAAAATAAACTATTTTAGCCATATGCAGTTTTTATATTCTTTACTTACACTTTTGATATTCAGGTATTGAAGATTTTTTTCACATGTTGTTATGGAGAGCTAACTCAAATTGTAGTATAAAATGGAGCTAGAATTATTACTGACAATGTTATAGTGTTCCCAAATGAATCAGAGAGCTCTTAGAAAATATTGTTATGAAATGAATAAAAATATAAACGGTTTCAATACTTCCACTGTAAAATGTAATACATAACTAAAATATTAAGAAAAACAAATATTTTTTTACCTAATCCCTACATGCCACAAACAAAATGTAAATCACTCTGATTAAATTACTTAACCAACTTCTGCCAAATATCTGCTGATTTGTCTTTTGGTTTTGCAGAGTTCATTTTGGTTAGTCAGAATTCATTGTGATTTTTTTTTTCACTAAACGTTAACATTATGACTCCCCCGTTAACTGAGCAGCTGTCATTCATTCACTCTTTCAGTCACTTATTCAACAAATATTTAACATATCTACTATGTGCCAGGTTGTTTCTAGGCACGGGGGAAAATAGCATTGAACAAAAAAATTGGTACCTTCATGGAACTTCCATTCTAATGGATACATTCAACTAAACACACTTCTCAGCTGTGTGTCATTCCAAACTCACTGAGCAAGAAATAACCTCTTTCTGGATCAAAATTGTCCTCTGAAAGCTGCCACACTCAGTCATTGGTAGGATAAGACTTAAAACTGCTGAACTAAAAGAAAAAAATGAATTGTATACTTGAAACCTATCTAATTTTATTCACCAATTTATTAACCTATATAAATTAATTAACCAATAAATTTAATTTAAAAATAAAATAAAAAGTAGGGCTTAATGCATCCTTTCTCCACTGCCTATCTCCTAGTGAAGGCACAGGTGCTAACCAAAAACAACCAACCTGAGCAGTTAGTCCTTTGTTGCAAAAAACAGTATTTTCTGACATAGTTGGAGGACCGTTTCCCTCCTTCCACATCCTATTGTTATTTCCCTGTCATTCAGAAAAGGCAAATCAATGACAGAGACCTTGACGATGGCTTTTTTCATCCTTACATGCACATTCCCAACATGTGATACATGACAGGGAGGGACAGATTCAGGAGGCCTGACGCTGCTTAGAATTACCGGCTTCCTACATATTGTATTGGTCATAGCATCGGGTTAGTAGGAAATTGGTGAAAATCTCACGCAATCCAGCAAAGCCAAATGTGTCTAACACCTACTCCAGAATGGAAACTGGGTAAGGAAATCAAATTTTATCCTTATGGAAAAGGAATTTCAGAGGCCATGTCAATTTCTAATTACTCCAGAAAAAAAAAATTATGTCTACTAAATAGTTGGCGTCACGACCACAGAGTAACTGGAAAGCAAGAAGGGTCCCTTGTTTAAATGAGTCCACGATTTCAGTTTAAGGAAAAATAAAGTAAGAAAACTGCCTGCTATATTTGTTCATAATCATTAGCATTTTATACAGCCAGAATGCAACTATATCGTACTAGACAGATGTCCCTTCTTCTGATGATCTTTGAAAAAGAAATCATTCCAACCTCCACATAAATTTTAAATGTTAGTAAATCTCATAGTTTCAAAATATTCTTATAGAGTAACACGGGCACATACAGGAGTAGTAGGTTATCAGAATATTCAGAAGGCAGGCAGCAGTTGGTTTATTAAGAAATTATTTAAAATAACTATTTATCCAAGTTAAAAAAAAAATCATCGCTAAATCCTACCAGCTGCAGTTTATATCTCTCTACTCTTGTCTTCGTTGTTAATCATAATAATGAAGAATTTCTCAATCATTAGTAAATTTCTCAGAGGTTCATAATGTTAATTCTTTAATAGATTTTTTTCTCCTTTTGGAACACTGCAGCACAAATCCACAGGCCCAGAAGAGCCCAGGAAGCATAAGACGACTCATATCTACAAATCTGATAGCACTCACTGACGGAATCTCCTTGTACACGTGTCTCAGTTAACCTGGCATGCGTCGGTTAATATGACCTTAAATTAAACTAAAAATATTTGCACAGAGGGCAGCATGTTTCTTTTATAAATAGGTTAACCTGTCTTACCCGACACATAAGTTTCTAATATGATGAAGGGAATCAAATATAAATGTCAACAATAGATTTTGATACTTCAGAAATACTCGAATTTAATCCTCACCACTTCTATGAATACTATGAATACTACTATAAACAAATGCTAAAAATAAATTAATAATAATAATAATAATAATAATAATAATAATGTATGCAAGAAGAGATCGGGGTGCAGGTAAGTCTGGGAGAGGATCTCTCTTCCTCCTCACCATCTTGTGAAAATCGTGCTGCATTCTTCAAGATCTAAGTCAATCACAAGCCCTCCTAAAAGCCTCCGACTAGAGCCCTCAACAGAAGTAATCAAGACTCCCCTTCTCACCAGGAACATGTTGCTTATATTTCTAGTAACATATTTATTTCATCCTACTTCCTAATAAACATGTTTATCAGTCTCTATAACATAACAACAGATTAAATGCAGAAGCAAAATTGAAAATGCAGCTGTCTTTTTTTAAGACAGCAATAGAGATTTATAAAAGTGCAAAATAATGTCATTCTTCAGTATTTCTGTCTCGGAAAAGAGTTAAATTTCATTAATTTTATGATAATTTTTATATTAAAGGATATTTTTATTTCTTAGTTTTAATTTTTAATATGTTCGAGTACTGATATACTTGTCACAATAAAATATTTGAGAACTCAAAGAGCTTTTAAGAATATAAAATAGTCCTGATATCAGAACAATTGAGAATCACTATAGTACAGTAATAAATAATTTTTAAGTGGTACTAGGAAGAGGATAATCCTGATAACTAAAATAAAAAACACAATTTTTACTTTAAAAAGGATTACCATATGTTAATGTTTAGTTTTTCTTAGTGAGACACTATATTAATCCTTTCTGGATCTTAAATTAATAAAATTCGCCAATAAAGAAAGGGCTGAGGCCAACACAAGTCACACATAGGATTCCTGTACATAATTGCTGTTTTTCTTCTTCCTATCATGATGCATCTCTAGTCTAACCAAACAAAAAAGCAGGTCTCTTGTCTAACTTTTAAAGTATTGCCTACAAAGTAAACATATTAAACCTTGTCTCCTGCTCTTCCCTTACTCTATTGTTTTTATCATTGTGCATATAACATTCTAATACACAATTTACCTATTTATTATATTTATTTTCTGTCACTCAACTCAATATAATATAATGTAAACAAGATCAGGATTTTTTTGTGTGATTTATTCACTAATATATCTTCAGACCCTGTACCTAAGACAACACAGAAACAAAATAAATATTTGTTGAATGAGCTCATGGATATTTTAGTGAAATAAAATTGATTCTGGCATTTTACCAGAGGAGAACAAACATGTCTCACCAAAGTAACACTTTCGAACAGCCAGCAGATACAAGCGCTATACACACAGGATGAACATGGTGGCTGAAGGAAAACTCTCAGGGCAGGTCAGTTTTCCCTCTGGACCCAGAAATGAAGGAAAGATAAGGAAAAGAGAAGGATGTGGAAATAATATGAACTGGAGGCAAGAGAAGTAGGGCTTTCCCCCAATCCTAGAGTTCCAGGAATACAAACAAAGAAACATAAGAGTAAGAGCCGCTAACCCACCTCTCTTCTCCCGATGTATTTCTTCCAGAAGCTGCTCTTGCCTTTCTATCTGTTCAAAGAGGCACTGGAGCTCAGATTCCTTGTTTTCAGTCATATTCCTGAGTTGTTGTCTGCACATCATTAGCTGGTGCCTCAGACTTTTCTCTCTGTTTTCTCTGTCTTTCAGTTCCTCACAGAGCCATTGAAGTTTGGTCTAAAAAAAAAATGGCATTTATATTTAATTTTAAAAAAAAGACAAAAATGTAGAAAACAGTAGCATTTCAAAAGATTAGGAAAAAATAACATTATGATAATTGGAACGAATATTGACAATAACTAACACATTTAAGCAAAAAAAAATACACAGTGATCTATTTCAGTTAAAAGTTGGTACAGAAATTAACCATGATTTTCTTGGATTTTTATAAAATATTTGGTATTCTGTATCATCTTTGGAAAGGCAGTACTAGAGAAAAGTTTGGCCTAATCTATACCAGTCTCCTTATTTGGTACATAAGGCAGTTTAATATAGCATTTGAAAATTAAAATCACCAAGAATAGGACTAGATACTTGTTTTAAAAGGGGTTTTATTTTGGAGATTTAAAAAAAAAAGAAGAAGAAATCCCTAGCTTTGCTTTCTAAAAATGCATAATCCCAGGATCTAGCTAATCAAGTAGAAAAAGATTCTCTAGGTTGAGGGAAACAAAGTCAACATTTGCCCACTTCGAAGAAACTAGAAGTAACTCTTTTTTCATGGACTCTAATCTCACCATCCTCAATATTTGATCTGTTCTCACCCAGTGATCGAACTAGAAATTTATAAAATAACTTAACATTTACCTTTTCTACTTAATACTTACTCCATCCCAATCTTTGCCTTGTTAACTACCATTGCTAAGAAATGGTAATGGAGAAATAACAAATCTGTTTTGTCATAGCAATAATTCTATTTCTTCTAGTAAAAACGAAACAAAACAACCAAAAAAAAAAAAAAACCCATGAAACACAGCATTAATTGAATTTGATATGTGTTATGGACTGAATTGTGGCCCCCACCCCAAATTCATATGTTGAAGCCCTAAACCTCACTGTGACTGTATTTAGAGAGAGGGCTCTTATCGCGGTGATTAAGGTTAAACGAGGTCATAAGGGTGAGGCCCTAAACCAATAGAGCTGGTGTCCTTATAAGAAAAAGAAGAGACACGAGGGTTTATATGCAAGCTTGCACCACCCCAGCTCTCTCCCTGATTTCAAATTCACCAACTTCTCCATTCCACCCCACTGCTGAAAGGAAGGTGGCATTCTATAAGCCAGGAAGAGGACTCGCCAGAAACCAACTCTGGCAGTTTTAGCCTTTAGAAAATAAATGTCTGTTGTTTAAGCCACCCAGTCTGTGGTGGTTTCTTACAGTAGCCTGAGCAGACTAATACAATATGACTTATGACTTTAGTTTATTCCTATGAAGCTTTAATTCTATTGCCACACCAAATTTAAAAATAGGTTCTAGTTAGACACTTTTTATGAACTGAATATGTATGCAGAATACATTATTAAACCTACAAAACAAAATAGAACTTATGGAAATTTAATCAACCAATAATCAATTATGAGAATCAGTGTTTGTTAGAGAAACACCCAGCAACTTTATTATGTATCTTGGAGTAACAGCTTGCAATGCAGTATAGGAATAACTTTAACAATTCTAAATAATAATTAGCTGACAAGGCTATTAATCACGGTGCAAACACCATTCTATTAACTACTCACAAGAGTATCTTACAGATTCTATAATAGGCTCATTTACTTAACTACATCAACAAGTATTGCTAAATAAACCTAAATAGAAAAAGAATTTCTAAATAAGGCAGTTTTTTACCTCCAGAGTTGACAGCTTGCAATTAGGTGGAAATATTCATCATTATCTAGTAAGACAATCAAAATGATCTTTTAAATCCAGGAGAATCTCCTCTACTGAGATTTAGTATAATAATAAAGTCATTAAGGAATGACTCAAAGCCAAAACCAAGGAAAACAGAATATTTGAATAAAAAGACTATAGCTGATAGCTAGCAATAATATTAGGAACCATAATTTTGCTGCTTTTAATTACTAAGCTTCCTTCGCCAAAATTCTAAAAAGAACTTTGAGAGGAAATGTCTATATAAGAACGAAGTATAAAAAAAGATGATGGCGATTTTTTAGAATGTGTTAGGTCGCCCAATCAAGAATTAAATCAAAACTGCAAAATTCAAATCTAAGTCAACCTCAAAATAGAATTCTTTCAATAAGTAATATTTTCTCCACTTTTCTACTTAGTTATGAATAGGGTCAAAAAGAAAGCAAATATATCTCCATAGTAAAATTACATATTTAAAAAATAACAAAATGCTTTTCTCCAACTGAACTGAAGGTGTTCTATCTACAATATACTCCAACAAATAAATCAAGACATCTGAGTATTTATATTGCATTTTGATGTCTGCAGCAGCAGGATAAAATACTAGAGGATTATTCACATCCTTCAACAAAAATCAAATACATTGGGTCAAATACTTCTCATACGATTACTGTTGAAAAAATTCTATCTCACTAAAAAGAATGTAAGGTTTATATTCAAGTGCAGGTTATAAAATCAATGGAAAGAAACAATAGCACAGAGTTCAGATACCCAAGCTCTAAACTCTTCTTAGTAACTAATTAGCTTTATGTCCCCAGGTAAAACTCAAAACTCCCGCAGTCTCTTTCTCATCTACAAAATGAGGAAGTCAAACTATCTGCTCTCTAAAGTTGCTTCAGTTATAATATTACAAAAGCAGTAAGGAAAAGCAAATGCTTATCGACTCCTAAAACATGTTATACTCTAAAAACATGTTATATTCTGGGATGTTACCACACAGAATAATGTGGGAAAATTCTCAAATAATTTGGAAGTATATTTCTTATCTATATAACCATAAGGTTTACAGTTCTGATCAAATAAACCAATATTTGAGAATTAATACATTCATTGAAGGCTAATCTGCTTATTTTTTTATTCTTTGGTGATTTTTAAACTGAGGAAGTAATATGAATAGGAAAACGAAGCAAGCCTAATATAACTACTCTTTTAAAAAAAACTTATTTAGCATCTAGCCAAGCACTGTGGTCAAGTGCTATAAATGCAGTGAGGAACGGGAAAGACATAGGCCTTCCTTCATAAAGCTTACAGACTAAAGAAACAGAAGAATAAATGGGAATTTCAATAGTAGGATAAAGGCCAAAAAGGAAAAGATCCCTACAGCCAAAAAAGCATCTAAATTCATCTTTTTGCATCTTAAGGGAATAATTAGTATCAGACTCCCAGAATTAAATGTGTTTTATAAATACAGAGCACTCAGGATCCTGTCTTGTGCTGGAGAACAGCTGACACAAGCTTTTTTTTTTACTTGCTATCATAAAAATGATAACTTAAGACCTGGGATCTGGTGATGCTCACCAGTATTCTCTCCATCCTAAGAGTGCTGGCCTACTCTAGATTTTAGTGTTTGTCTCTATTTTCTCACTGAGACATTCTCAGTGAATGTCTTTGGTACTTTTCATTCTTTTCCAAGATTTGAACTTATATTCTAATCTGTAGTTTTTTTCCCTGCTTCTGTTTTGGGCCTTCCTATTCAAATGGAAGTTTCTGGATATCAATCCTTGTGGTGGAAACTTTTCCAATATTTCTGCTTGCTTGCCTATCTAGAACCTTGTACACCTGCCTATTCAGATACCAACCTTAACTGGGATCTTCCGTTTTGAACGCTCTGACCATCTCCTCCTCTGTCACCCTCTCATATATGATTAACAACCACTTGCATATTGTCACCAAAATACTACTCCATTCTGTCTTCCTCTGAATCTCTACAATTTCCGTAATTCAGACTCTCATCCTATCTCACCCAGAGATCTGGTTCTCACTCAAAGAGCTCTTAAATGGTCCCCCTGCCTTTGGTCTGCCCACCTCTAATCCACCTTTAATATCACTATCCAAGTGATGCCTCATATAAGTAAATGTGAGTGTATCACTCTCCTGTTCAAAACTCCTTTGTGATTCCCCACTAAATGCAGAGCTGAACTCAGACATTTACAATGGCAGGCAATGCTCCCCTTGATAGACTAATCTCTACCTCTGTCTGGAGCTTCATCCCTGCCATGCTGTTTTACACTTGCATATTGCAGTGTTGCCAAACCACTTGGGCTTTCTTTGTATTGATCGTGCTATTCCTCTTCTGTGCCATTCCTATAATTATGTACTCTGCATGAATGTTCTTTCCTCTTTACCTGGCTAGATTCAAGATTCATCTGAGGATCATCGTCCAGGGTGGCTTCTGTATACCTCTCTCACAGCTCTTACATACAATAGTGAAATTCTCTACATAAGTGTCAGCTTTTCTAGAGAAAATATGTTCCTCAATGAGAAGGATCATGTCAATTCATTTTTATGTCCACAGCATACAACATAACATCTGGGACACAGTAGTTTCTCAATAAACTCTATTAAACTGAATAAAATTTGGTTTCTGCATGCCTTGTCAAGATTTATGACAAAAAAAATCCCAAATCCCTGGGAATTTCTTGCCTAGCGTTCCTTAACAACCACCTCAACACTTTTCTTCCCCATAATGTGTTATTATTCTTATATTTCTTATATTAGTTATTTTATCTATGAGCCTGGCCCAACTCTTTAGTTAGATTTCATGTTTATGCCACCACTGCCAACAAAGCAACAGTGACACAATCCCCATCCAATCCTATGTTCTTTTAGGATTAACAATGACAGAAGAAATGCATTTGGCAGATTTATGAAAACAATTACCAAATGCCCTCGGAGGTCCTTCTAATACTGCAAGATGTCAGCACAGACTAGCTGAATAGCAATTCTACTTTCCATATCGTTTTTGTCCTCTGATTTCGGATCTTATCTTCAATACTTATAGAGCTGTCCAGTCATAGTTTGCGGGAATTACAGTAGTTTAGCCCATCAATAACCTAAGCCATTTTTCCAGTAAATAGATTCAATTCCTCCTTAGTCAGTTGGTCAGCATGGTATTACTTATCATGACCTTTTTACACTGTAGAGTTAACAGTTGTCTCATGCAGCATTAAAACTCATCTGATCAGAAGTTCAATCCCATTAAATGATAAGGGAAAACTGCTCGCTAGCTCCCAAATTAAAGAGCTATGATTAAGAGTCATCTCTGGCTCTCATAATTTAACTGAACAACAGCAGTGAAAGCTTTCTGTTTAGAAATGATAAAGGTTTTAACTTGAAAAATAATTCCAAGTACATTGCTCTTGTCAAAAGTGTGGAGTTGGTGAAAAGAAAAAAAGAGAAATGCTTTACGAACACACAATAGAAGTCTCAAGCCAAAAACTTCTGGGACAACAAAAAAATATATATTCTAAATTTCCTATGTAGGTGGCATAAATTTGTATTTGGTTCTATCAAAAATAATTAGAAATGCACAGGATCACTGTACTTCAAGTAGGATAGAAAATTTTACAAGGTTGCCTATATTTCAATGTTCAATCATAATACTGTCAGTTTCTTATTAAGATTTTTTTTGGGGGAGGGGGCTTCATTAATGTATATCTAACCTTCAAGGGTGAACCTTGTCTTTCTACCACCTCGTACCTGCACCTCACACGCCAATCTCAGGGCATTATCTGTGTTTATTCACATATTCTCACCTTCATGCCATTGTTAAACATATAATTGGTCAAATGGAGAAATTCCACATTTTTTGTGTGTGACCAAGTTTAAATATTGCCAATGTTTACATATTTCTATAACAGTATAACACACCTTAAAGATTTTCAAAATTTGTTTATATCTCCATTTCCTGGATTAATTTCCACGGCTCGCTAACCCTTATAACCCAATGTCTGTATACAAAAAAAGTACACAATCAATAAATCTTGGCTTAAAGAACAAAGATTTTAGATGGCAATACATATAATGATAAGAACGTTAATTATGGGTTTGACATAGCATGTAATCCATTTTTCCATTTTTATATGGCACTGGTAAAGCCACAGACCTCTAAAACCTTACTTTACTCATATTTTTAAATAATGACACTGCACAAACTTAAAGATTCTTTCTTGCAATAAAAGTTGAACAATAGTTGGCCAGGTTTATAATATAGTTGGTGTTCTTACAGAATTTAAATGGGATGAAAGATTTTACATTTTAGTATGTTAAATAAATCTGAAAAAAAAAAACCAGTTTAAAAAGGAATGTGAGTGCTTAAGTATTAATACTTGCTTAAAAAGATCTACATTTTATGTGGTCATAACTTTCTATATATTTTAATTTCTATAAATTTCTATATACCTTAATTTCTATATTTCTGAATTTCTAGTTGATCTGATATATGAAGATAGCTGATAATATCCCCAGTGTAGAAGAATCTTTTTGATAAATTCATAGATTGTTCACTTTTACTTATATGTACTGACTTTCCTTTAAATTCAAGTCATAATGTCAAAGAACCATGAAGCAGGAAAGTTATCTTCAGAACATAAAAATAAAAGAATTTTCCCTCTGACAATCTAGTTTTAATATTTCATGCTTTACCTCCCTTTATTCTTTCATTCCACCCCTATATATTTAAGCTAATTTTTAAACATTAAACTAAAGAAACGTGGAGATTTCTTAAATGCATTACAATGATATCTTTCCCAGCAATGAAATACTACAGATTCATATGCTCAGTTATGCGACAAAATATATGGCTAGCCCAAATAGGATATCTTGATGTTCATAAATATTATGATAACTTCAGGATTCAAAGATTAATTACCTTGCTTTCTGCTAACCAGCGATGTGGGTCATAATTAATATCAGGAACAGACGAAAAAACCTACAAAAAAGAGGAATAGTCTATTAAAAGTGGATTTTTCCCTGAAATGAATTTACATAAATGAAATTTTTCACCATAACATCCAAAAGTTTAGTGCCTAAACATAAGGGTTTAAATAGAAGAAAGTTCATACCAAGTACTCAGCCAATTCTAAACCACCATTTAACATGTCTACTTATGTAAACATGTATATATTACGTATGTTTTGACAGTAAATATTTAGTGCAAATACAGAGACGTAAATCAGCTTTCAAGGGCTATCATTGCTAGAATCTCTAGAGGCTGATTCCACAGAGTTCTGCATGGCAAGCAGCCTCAATTAAACCAGTTTACTTCATTTTTTATTTGTTTCCTTTCCTCAGTCTTGCTCCATGTAATATATTTCACAGTGGGCTAGATGTAATAACATGGAAACTTAATTCTTTGTCTCATTTATCCTTCTTTAATTTTAAATCATGAGGGCCATTTTGTCTCATTAATGGTTGTGTAGAACTGACAAAAACCAATCAGCATGACTTCACGTAAACATTGCTTTATATTTCATCATGGTAACAAAATCCTACAATAAATAGGTTGTCTATACCAGCTGCCCTGATTTCCTTCACACCAACTCATTTATAAAATAATTGCCATCTGGTTCTATATTACAACTCATAAAACTGTGCTCAAAGGTTGTCAATGATTTTACGATTGTAAATACAAATTTTTTTCTCAATTCCTATTTTGGTTGAAATTTGTGCTACCTATGACATTTTTGCAGGACTTCTTTCTGGAAATGCTCTGCTTAAAAATATCCGATCCCTCTGCAAGAGAAGTCTGTTCCTGTTCTCAAATACTTCCATACTTACTGATGTGCGTGCACGCCACTTCCTTATAGAATATCTTTGGGTAATGCATTCAGACACATAAGAAACGTGTAATGAGTGCCAACCACATGCCATATACGAGAGTGTCGTATTCCTATACCCAACTCTTCCCTCATCGACTTTTCTCACTCTCTAAATCTCACCCAACTCTCAGGCCTTCCGTGCCTTTTCAGTGAAAAGCGGAAAATTTCTGTCTTGATCCAAGGCCTAACCTCTTTAAGCTCTACAAATGAGTGAATACTCAGACCAAATGTTATGGAAAAGGCTCTTGAATTATCGAAGATCGCTCTGAGTAAATTATGTATCTCTAATTCGGACATTTCCTTAATATTTTATAATGGTGATGGTTTATTAAGTGTCCTTCCTTAAGTTTTCAAATAGTAAAGGCATTTACTAAAATAGAATAATATATATGGTGGCTGAAAAAAATGTAATTAGAAACAATATCAGTATTCCCAAGACTTATCTCGGGCACAATTGTTATATATCTACTAATTAATCCATTCCATAACACAGTCACTCTCTTTACAAAATGGTTGAAAATTTCATCAGCGATATTTCAAAAATTAACAAATAGCAAAGAATAATTGGAATTATTCCACTTTATAAAAAATTTTTCAAAGACCACCTCTATCCTATAGATCTCTGAACTATAATGCAAAGAATCAATTTTATTTTAACAAATACCTTGGATGGTTTCTTTGAGGTGAGAGTAAATTTTATATTCTTGGATATTTTTTTTTCAAGTTCACAGGAATGAAACAACAGAAGTTATAAATGGAAAGAGACTCACAATGAAAGAATTGTACTCTTAAAAAATTTTTAATAGAACTTGCATTCTTTCAGATTTACTTTCCACCCATCACTTGGACTTAAGTAGTTTTTCTTTAGGAAAAGAGGTGTGAGGATCCATTACCACAATCATTCAGTTCCTGAAAGCCCTTTAAAGAATAGGGTGCTTTTCAGAAGATGTTGGAAGGATAATTTGCACCTCATAAATAAAATATTTAAGAAATATGATATGTGCATACTATGTTTTAGGCTGTAATTGCCCATAACAAGATTTATATATCTTATAGCATAATCCAAAGGCTTCCACTTTTACATCTCTACTTGATTGAATACAAGTTGTCCTAACATTAACTCCTAAATATAGAATAAATACTGCTTTATTAATATGTGACTTTTAGATAAAATCAAGATCTCACGGCCACACATCCTTTAATATATGTAAATAATACAGATCTTAAATACAGCAGTATTAGCCAGGAAAAAGAATAAACCAGCCTTATATCAGACCCTATAGCAAGACTGAAAGAGTTTATTTCCTCTGAAACCAGTTACTTCTCATATTGGGCTCATAGTCCTTCCCAACTCACATCTGAGCTGTTTTAAAAATGCATATAGAAATACTTATTGTAGAAACTCCATCAACTCCACCAAGTTTTATCAGTTGAAATATTCCTGATAAAGTTGAATCCTAAGCCACCTTCAACTGCAAGAGTAGAATTATAGTTTTTCTTTAAAACACCACTTAAGAAAGAGAAAGGGAAAAAAGGGAAGAGCGAGCTGAAAAAAAGAGGGGAAAGTAGTATGAGATGAGAAGATCATTTTCTATGAGGAAAAAGATGAATGACAAAATAAAAAGAAACACTTGAAAAGTTTTTTTTTTTTTTTTTAGAAAGCCCTTATTGCATAATTTGAGTGTTGTCACATCATCAAATGAAATAAATATAGGGGTAAATGAGAGCTAAATGTGTGTAAGTTTACACAATATCAAGGCAAGGCAGTGCCCTCTACATGTAACGTAGCAGTATTAGAACCAAGCGTTAATAGAGTTGTCTACTGCCTTCAAGGAATTAAGAACATTCATGATTACTTTGGTTTTTCTTCTCATTTCACTAGAGCTATAAATTGAGTAGCAATATGCCATTTTAAAGATAGAAAAACTAAATTAAAATAAATAGGGAAGGCAAATAGCATAGCGTTACTTGTTTAAGCTCCACTGTGTAACTCCCAAGGTTTGAAGGTCTAGTTCTAGCATTTAGCTAGATATATGGCCAGGGACAAGTGACTTAACCCTTCTAAGCCTTGCTTTCTCTAGTATAACATGGATTTAATCACAGTACCTAAAGGACAGGGTGGTTTTAGGAGTTAAGGAAGAGAATAAATACATCATATTTACCACAGTAATACAGTAATATACTAACACAAACAAAAATAGCCTGTGATAACAAAAAACTCAAAATCCGGGCCTCTTAACTCCATGGATACATTTTAGTCAGAACTGCTGCCTCCGTTGTGAGGCATTTTCTTTTACAGAGTGAGACACTGGCAATTCAGTGGAATAACAACACACTTTCTCTCACCATGACTGTGCAATAGATATACTACCTCATTCTAAAAAACACAAGGTGTTATTTTCTTTCATAAAACTTTGTGGGATAAAAACGCGATTTATGTAACCATGCATTAGAAACTTATTATGATTATATATTAGGAAACTAAGTGAAAGGCACAATGAGAATTTGTAATTACTTTCAATTTTTCCATTGAGTCCCTGGAGAAGGTCTTACAAGCTGCATCAATTTCCTTTCCTATCACACCAAGAATGGATTCCTGTTCAGTCTCCAGGCAAAGAAGTTGATCCTTGAGCTGCAATCTGGCCTCTTCCATCCTCCTTAAGTGCTCTTCTTCATTGCTTATGTGTTTCTCCTAGAGCATGTATAAGAAATAAAAACAATTATTAAGTGGAGACCAGAAACAGACACGCAATATCTGCACAACCAACTCGAAGAAGTGTATCAGAAAACAGATCTGGCTCTGTCAGTCCCTTTACTAAAATAAAACATTCTGCCTACTCGTTAACCGAGGTTATGTTATAGAGAATTCATAAGTAGGGCATTGAGGGAACTGGTAAGTAGATACTTGGCAAGGAAAATTACAGTAATTTAGTAACCAAAAGAACAAGAAGTTGAAAAAAAAAAACCTTTACCATTTCATGTCATTAATGGGTTGAAGAGTAAAAGCTGATGCTACAAACTGATTTTGAGCTTTCAAAGATATTAGTAAAACACTAAAAAATGCAAAATGTCAAATGAGATGCTGTCAGTTTTTCATTTCAAAAAAATGTTACTACCTTAATCTTATCAAAACATTATTTTTAAAAAGCCTGAATTTTCAAATGCAGTCATACTGCATAAAAGCTTTGAGTCATGAAAACCTGATAAAAGAAGGATGGAGGCACTTTTCAAGTAAGCAATAATATTTAATGAAAAGGGATTCCTTTGGAACTCTGTAAGAGATTACAAGGACTTGGGGGTGCCCTACGGCAAAACAAAACAATTTTCAATCATTATGATTACACAATTTCCTTACTAGATAAATTCAAGTCATACTGCACAAGGCCTGCAGGAGGGAAAAAAAAAAAAAGGCAGAATCACTAGAATTATAAGTGTAAACAATAAACCAGAAAGTCCTGATGGCTGGCTAGTTTTGCCTTCAGTCATTACAGTAGCCTGATCATCTTTACCTACCTTAGTAAATACAACACAAGCAGGAAGATTAAGTGGTCAACAAACTTAGTAAATACAACACAAGCAGGAAGATTAAGTGGTCGACAAACTCTGCTTGAATTTAAAATAACAAAGAGATCTAGCTGCTCGATGAAAATTAATCTTGAAAGGTAGAATGGTATTTTAGCAGAATACCATCAATTCAACTTACTTTTAAAAATGAATGGAATACCCTCTGCCCAAAAGAAGAATCCTTTCACAAGCTGTCTTCTGCCCTTCTCTCCAGCCTCATCGCCCTCTTTTACACTGTCATACTTCAGCTTCTTGCAGCTTCTGAGATATGCCTACCTGTGTCTCCTCCAACCAATCTGATGTGTATAACTGGGGGTGAACTTGCAGTATTTCAAAAGGAGCTGGTAGGCAATTGACAGCATTTACCTTGATGAGTACATCATCCCAGTCTAGATCTCAGCTTTGTAAACTAAGGAACTGGATTTTCTTTTCTTTCTGGTACTTAAAATGGAGTCGTTGAGCAGTAGAGTAAACATTAAGCTCATTAGAGAATAAAGTACAAACTAGAATGCCACTCAATTAACTACATTAGTTTACAATGAGAACCATAACTGCCATATGGAGCAAAATGCCTGTGTCAGCATGACCAGTACATTTTCTCCTTGTAGACCAATCTAGATGGGAAAGCAAATTATAATCAGAATGTTGTTTAAGGAACAGGAAATCGGAGCAGGGGGGGTTGTTTTATGAAGCAATGTTTAAATGGCATCATGCTAATGGCAGCCTGGTGTGTCCATCTACACATTAGGGTTTTAGGAACCACAATAACAAGAATGTTCCATTCTCCTGGGATGGCGAGTGCTGATATACGTCTCCCTAATTTTCTTCTTTGTCCACATTCAGATTCTGACAAACTCTCCCTCCTGATTGATTCATTTCTTTAGATATATTGATATCTTCACTGTCTTCCTCTCATCTAGGAATCTTTCTAAAAAATTAACATCCTGGCTCTGAATAATATTTGATGATTGTATAACTTATCTACTAGAAAGCAACCTTACTCTCAAGTCTCCAGGTGAAGCTACTTGCCTCTGTATTGTTGCTACATAACTACAAGAACGCATCAAGACAAACACTATTTCTTTCTGAAATAATGCAGCATCAGAGTTGTACACAACAGATCAGTCAGAGGACACATGTGCAAGCAAATCTGCCAACTACACTTCTTATCTTTCAAGACCCAGTCTCCCTTCTTTCCTGACTTCCCAACACAGCATGTTCCCACAGTACATTATTTATATCATAGTTTTAAAAAAATGTATCAAGCTGTAATATAATTGTTTTTGCAGCTGCCTCCCTCAATAAACTATTTAGAAGACTACGAAACATGTTAATAATCATTTTTAAACTCCCAACTTTGCTGAATAAGTGATTTAAAACATGTTTTGAAGGCTCCAACACTACAAGGACCCATTCATCAATTTACCGTGCAGATCTATACCAGAGGCTACTGAAGTTGCTAGGAGGTTTCCTCTACTCATACATAGGCCTTCAGACTGCTTCAGTGTTCTCGCTCTTATGATGTTAATATATTTTTTAAATTAAGTTTATTGGGGTAACATCAGTTAATACAATTATATAATTTTCAGGTGTATATTATAATTTGATGTCTGTATAATCTATTGTGTGTTCACCACCCAAAGTCCAGTTTCCTTCAGCTACCATATATTTGATCCCCTTTACCCACTTCGCCCTCCTCTTAGTCCCCTATATTTGACCTCTTTTACCCATTAAAAGAGAAAATACTCTCCCAGGGGTTACTGATATATTTAGAGGGTAACTGTCCAGAATCGAAAGCCAGGCAATTCACAATGACGTTCTGATTTTTCTGTTCTCGTCTGCCTCTCATCCACCTTTCTGTTATCTACTATCACTCTTCTGTGTTCTGTTATTTTATTCTTATTAAGAAGACAAAACTATTTCCATATTTTGATATTCTTAGAATGTTTATATTGTCAGAAAAGGCTCTATAAATTCAATCTCTTTAGCAAAGACTGAAAATTTCATTACCCACATTACTCTCCTCCATGAGACAATTAGCACGTCACATCTAATCTCCTTTGAAGAAAGACTCACAGAACTGTGAACTCACATGAACCTTAGAGATCATCAGATTCAACTACCTGTTCTTTTAGGAATCCCTTCTTTTTACATTTCTGATAGATGGTCATCCAACCCTACGTGACGAGCTCAAGTTTCAAGGAACAGAGGACTGGACAAAATTGTAAAATCTCTCCATTAATCTAAGTGCTATACTCAAGAATTAAAGTAAATAAATGAATCCTCCACCCCTACCAAATCTTCTAACATTCCAGGTAGAGGTCCATGTTCTTTTATTGATCCAGGTTTCAAACACCGCACCGTACTGGTTCTCCATCCTCTGTGTGTGCTCTGAGATGCTAAAGCTAAGAGTCAAGTTCTTCCATTCTGTACTTAAGCAATTGTAATTTCATTTATTCACTCATTCAACAAATTTTTATGGAAAGCCTACCATGGTAAGACATTCTTCTGAGTGTTAGGGACAGAGTGAATGAGATAGATAAGATTCCTGCCCTCATAGAGCCAATAAATATCTCCTTTAAAGTTCATCAGTTTTATTTTGTCCCATTCTTATGGCCTAAGGATATCTATTTGTACACTAATTGTGGCACGCAATAAGTCAGCTCTTTCTCTCCCAGTTTCAAGTTTCAGAAATATCTCTACCTATGGAGCAAGCACAGCTACTTCTGTAGGAGGTTGGGAAGCTGGCAGACATTAATTTATACATCCTGTCTGGTTTGGGGGCACATGGATTAAAGAGGGCTGATGATCTGTTTAGGCACTATCGTGCTATTCCCTGGTCTTCCAGTGAATTCGAAGACAACAATAATTATAAAACAAAAGCTACCATGTTTCTAGAGAACCAGAGGCGCGTCTTTGTGGGGGGCAGAGGAGGTGGGGATAGGTATAGAAAGAGCTGACCGAGTAGTCTATGTGATCCAAAAAGAGAGATATTCTAGATGATGGCTGAGTTTGATAAAGAATCTTAGAGAAAAAAACCCAGCCCTTAATCTCACAAATAAGGAAACCAAAGTTTAGACAGAATAAACAACATGAATAAAGTCAAAGAGCCTATGACCCATAACCTGAGTCCCCTGACTCTCTGACTTGTGCTCTCTATTAAAATGCTAGAAAGGTCAATGTGAAAAACTCAGGAATGTTATCAGCAGATTATATGAGGACTAACATAGTCTTAAAGTAGAAAGAATAACTCAAAAATATTTCTGAATGAGCCTTATTATTACAAAGAAGAATATATGATATATTGAAAATTCAGAATAGACCACCGAAAAAAGGGAAAAAAACCATTGAGCATGCACAGTATCTGATCCTGGCAGATTTTATTTAAAAAGTATACAAATTGCACACGAAGCATGTGTAGTTCCACTATCAAGATGGTAAAGATTTTAAAAAGTTTCCATTTCAGGACAAGAAAGGTTTATGTTACTGATATTTGTGTCTAAAGAAAATAAAAAATACGGCTCACAATCTCATTTCATATTTCTTTCTCTCTCTCTCTCTCTCTCTCTCTTTCTCTCTCTCTCTCTCTCTCTCTCTCTCTCTCTCACACACACACACACACACACACACACACACACACACAGTTGATTGGCTTGATCAATGGACCTGCAATATAAAAGATAAGAAATGTTCCTCTAATTATATATTTGTGTTTCAGTATGCTCTTTACAACTCAGAACTCTCACTTTCCCAAAGGCTGTAAAGATTATAAGGAGACATGATCTTAATGGAAATACAATAACTTCAGGAAAACTAGAGCATGTCCAAAATGTTATCTCCTTAGTAAAAGCTTATGAAATCCCTTCACTATCTTAAGAAGTTCATAAAAGCTACTTTATTTCCAATATGGCTATTACATGAAATAAAGAGTTCTTCACACACCTTAACAGAAACATTATGGTAAATAAAACACACACACAACTAAATAAATCATTAATTTACAAAGTTAATGTTCTTCCTTTACTGAAAACTGACTTGAATAAGCAAGTGTGACAATATTTCAGGCCCAAGGCCATTTTTAATGCATCAGCAGTGGGTGAAGAAGAGACTAGATAAGAGGTAAAAAGAGATCAAATAATATTAAAGGGTGAAATAAAAACTAAGGGTGTAATTCAAAGTTATTGGAAGCATGCCTTGTGGAAACTCAACCTGCCCACATCACCTAAAAAGTTTTGAGGAAGAATATTTCTGTAACTCAAGATAGCTGTTATGCCTAAGCCTTAAATCCAGAACACTAGCATTTTAAGACAAATTATGAAACTATCCTGAACAAAAACTGGATCTGTCTGGAAGCCATTTATCTGACTCTCTAAAGAAGGTTCACATTACTTATGCCAACAGAGTTGAGTCAGCTGCAAGGAAGTTAAGACACAATATGAAATGCCAACCAAGGCAGAAAGTATAGCATGTCTAAAAGAGAAAAATCTACCATGGATATTACCGGAGATCTGAAAGAAGCTTCATCTGGAAAATGACCACACTGCAGTTTAAACTGTCTTCCAAAACAGCCAATAAATAAATAACACATAAAGCGCTGTTCATACCACAAGTACTTTTTTTCAAATTTATTTCTTAAAAATAGATTTTTAAGAAATCTTGTATTTCTTAAATATGATAGATTTCTTAAATTCAAATATGGCGATATATGGAACATTTATATTGGCACCAAAAGTAAACCCCCAAAAAGTAAACAAAATAAATAAATAAAGTAATAGCAATTTAAAATCTATAGTTCAGATCAATTTGAGAAAGTCTTCATGAATTCGACCTACACATATCCTTTGCCATCTGTGAACCCAGCACTACTGAGGAATAAAGAGGGCAAGGAAAAATCAAATTGAATTTTTTTGTTATTATAAAAGTCCAATAATATGCACTTCCTACATCACCACATGGATATTTTAACAAGACAGATAAGCTAGGAAGAATAAGTCCCCTCTCTATGCTCCCAGGTCACTTTATTCCAGCTTCTGCTATAGAATTTACTACTATGTGCGTCTTTCATATCTGTCTCCTCATCAGGCTGTCAATTCCTCTAGGACAAAAGTCTTCTGCATTTAAATATCCCAACACCTAGTAGAGTATTTCACATAGCAGTCAGTCAATAAATTTTCTGAAACATATCTATCCTATTGTGTTCCTTTTACTACGCAAGAATTTTTTTCCAAGTGTCTTTATGTGCCAAGAATGGTAAACCCCAACTATACAACAACAACAACAAAAAAAAACTAAAAAACTAATCTCTGAACTTGAAACTTGAATAACTTTTTGTGTTTCAGTAACATGGTTTTTTGCAATAAGTTAATTAATAAACTCATTGAGGGCAATCATCTTTTCCGCAGCGGGCTGTTGTAACTGTCAAGGCAAGATGATGTCACATCCAGGAAGCGCTGCCGGTGGTGAGAAGTAATCAGATGCAGGATGAGAGGATGAGGTGGTAATTTATATGTATTTAGAAAGCAAAAGAACATTGTAATTTCTACAAGAATATTTGGTTTCGTAAAACAAAAATGCTACTAGTTTGTGAGTTAGATAAACACTCTTCTTTCTTCTCTGTAAGTAGATGCTTTACACTATTTCTTTCGAAAGAGAGAAAGAAGTTACGATTAATAGTATGTTAAGAGTAAGAACTGAGAGCATTAGAAGAACAGTAGTGCTAACAGAAAAAGTAAAGGTATAATTAGAACACTGGATATGTGACTTGATGCATGTTAAAACTTAGGTGTGCAAGACTTTCCAATCCATAATCTGGTTTTAGGCTTAGGAAAGGTATCCAGAAGACAGAAAAAGCTGGAAATTCTAATTTAAACTTCTAATCCCATTCAAGGAAATTATTTTTGCCTCAGGCTTCTTGGTATCTTTTTCTAGGAGAATGTTGAGCAATACAAAGATCATTGGCAGCATAACTGAAAAGGTGTGAGGATATGTACTGGATACATTCCTAGAAATTAATATTCAAAGTTGGAAACAAAAATATCTCTAAAGGGTATCTTGTGCATTCATTATGTCTTAGGACCATTTTGTAATTATTACATATTTCTATGAAGTCAAATGCCTGGAAAAAGAAATAACATTATTTAAAATCAGCCACTTTTAATGCGTTTCTGTTTCTGAAACAAAATATAGACAAGGAAACAAACAACTCAAGATTCAAATTATGCATTTGGAACGAAGATTGTTTAATTTCAAAAAGAAAAAAAGAATTTATCATTCATCTCCAGAGAAATGTTTATAAGCTTACAGTGCCTTTAAAAATCATCAGAATTTCTTCCCCTCCTCCTTTTTTCCCCAAAAGAATGCTTAAACATGCATTATTCTTTTGAAAGACTATGAAAAAAAAATTGTTAAATAAATCTCCAAAAAACGTTAACTCATGTACACAGTGAGCAGCTCATAGCTGTTTTTTTCCTAAAATTTAAAGGGTATTGTTTGTTCAACATTAAGTGACAAAATGGATTGAGTCAACAAGTACTTTAAACAGTGATGAAAGAAAAACCCAATGAAAATAAACCTAGGATATTCACTTTATGTTCCCTTTTAGGGTATATCGAAGCAAGACTGGACTGCTTAACTTCAACAAAACACTGAAACAGATAATATAGAACTCTTTAGGTGGCCTAGTGCCCACTACAACCAATTCTACATGCTGTTATTCAGCCTTCACTATGGGCATCACTAGCCATTTCAAGATTAAATGAAATCAAATCAATAGTGCAGGATTCTAAAGAAAAGTGCCCAACAGAACTGCCTTCCTCTCAAGCCCTGTAGTTATCAACAAATGGCAGGCCACTCAATCAGGTTCAAATAGGGGGTCATAAAGACCCAAAGTTTAACTTCATTCTTTAAATCCATTTAAAATCAACCTCTTTGACTGTCAGTGGTTGGTAGAGGAGTCGTTGCCAAAGGAGTTTGAAAAGGGCTTTTCCACACCCGTTCCATTTTGGAAAGCAGAGACCAAATGTACTTCTATACACCTTTATTTCTTGCCCCTCCATCTGCCACAGCTGCATGTATCACTGTCCCCACCCCCGCGGCACTATCACTGCACTTTTGCATTCTAAACTTGTTTCTTAGTATCTGGCACAGTGTTTCACGCATCTTAAGCACTCTAATGCTCTGATGTTTCAATCAATTCTCTGTAAAAGTCAAGGACTACTCTGGACTTAATGACTACAAACGGTTCAACTAAAAACGCTTTGTAAGTGGCAAACACAGAATTTATAATTTTTCCTTTAATTTGACCATTTTATTATTCTCACTGCTATTGTTTTTTTAAGATCACAGGAATGTGACGGAAAATTACTCATAACATCCTAAGATGTTAGTGTTTATTTAGAGTATCTGGTTCAAATTTGTCTCCAAATTAATTTGTGGAAGCTACAGCTTTCTTCTCTCCACAATTTAAAATAGATGCAGCACCAAAGAAGAGTACAGTCTGCCTAAAACTGGCCCAAGATGTAAACATTAATGAAAATATAAGAAGTCACTAGCTCATTTGCTTCTACTTCTTTCTAGAGTTCTTCTGGAAAGAATTTAAAATCAGAGAATTCTGCCTTCTACTATCAAAGAGGTTTTAGTAAAAATGTGGATGTGATTTTGCAAAGTAGTGAATACTTTATAGAATAAACATCTGACAATCATATATATTTTTCCACATCATGAAAAATAGCAATCCTAAACAGATGGTCAAATTAGAACTGAAAAACAAAATTAAACAACACTGTTTCATTTCTTCCTGTCACAGATATCTTTTATGTGGCAATATCAGGTTTTAATTAGACTTTTCTAACAAAATCATTGATGGCTCCTTTTCCAAAATTTGTGTCAGGCTAAAATAATCAAAGTATGTGGATAATCAGTTGAATATAATACCCTAAATTTAAATTCAACACTAAGAGCGCAATGAAAAGACACAAATGTGACTCATTTCTCTGGCAATAAATAAAGGGGAAAAATAAAAGCAATTCTTGTTCATATCCTGTTTCCACCACAAACTATGCAATGTCGAGCAAGTCACAATATTATACTTTCAACCTCAGTTTCCACCATCTGTAAAAATGGGCATCATAAGTACACTTGCAAATGAAAATTATAATTATTATTTCTCAAAGATCAACATTTGTAGAAGAAAACTATTTCTTAAGTGTTTTTATCCAACATAGCCATAACTTTAAAATATGTTGCTAGGTTTCACTTCACAAATGAAGAAATCATTTCATGGGAAGGAGCCAAAATTAATTTCTATGAATCCTGATCTATTCAACACTTAAGTTCCTATGAACTGCTATAACCCTGGATATGTCACAATTTGTGGTGTTTAAGTGTCTCCTATTTCACTGTAGTTAGTCTCATATCCTGAAAGAATAATAGAAAATAAGATCTTCTCTTAAGAGAATTTAGTATAACTATGGAAATAAGCAAGTACTACACGGGACAGCTAAGTGTCCCAGGTAACCTACATAATCTATAGAGTGGGCAAAAAATAGTTCTCATAGATTCTGATACAATGGAAAAATCAAGATTGGTAAACCTGAGTCTTATTTCCACTTCCACTAATGGAGAGCTTGGAGCACTTGGGCAACTCAATTTAACTCCTTGGGTCAGAATTATCTCATCTATAAAAGAAGGTGTTGAGAGTTGGTATTAAAGTCCATCTACACTTTAGAAGTACACTGATGCCAAATGTTTTGGGAAATAACACCTTTGTCCAATAGTCCAGTGCAACCTTGTAAAGTTTGACAAAGCTTGTTAAAAACAAAAGCCATCTACGGCCATGCCACCCTGAACAAGCCAGATCCCATCTGATCTCAGAAGCTAAGCAGGGTCAGACCTGGTTAGTACTGGGATGGAAGACCACATAGGAAGACCAGGTGCTGTCGGCATAAAAGATAAAGAGTGAGGGATTGTAAGCTGGCAAGGTCCTTGCAATCTGTGAGGTCAACCAAAGGTTGCCTCGTCTAAAAATAAAACAAAACAAAACCAACTCATAGATTTTTGTGGGGCAAAAAACAGAAATTACTGAAAAGCCTTCCTTATAGTTATAGTGCTGCAGCAAGCTATAACTACAAGGTACGTGCAGCCACAGGCCAGCATCTCTTATAACAGAGGATATGGGTGGGTTAAAAGAGAAAAGTAAATTGAGGGAGCAGATACCTCTGGCTTCCTCCCAGGCTCGGGTATCTAGTGGCAAGAAGCTTACTCTCATAGTTCAGCTTAGAACTGGAGCAGCAACAAATACAAATGAAAGCTCCAAATATGGAAAGCACTGGATAAAAATTACTTGATCTATAATTGTAAAACAGAAAAGACAAAAATAATGTTATCAACAACAAAAGACTGCTACATTTACCAGATGAAATATTGGGTGGCAAGTAAACTTGATTCTGAAAAACGTTCAATGACATGCAAATTCAGAGTATGCAGCTATGCAAAGGGCATGATCCCAAATGGGATCCGTGTGTCTGTGTGTGTAGAAAATAACTCTGAAAAGAACTTCACCAAAACGTGAATAAAAAAAGTTAGCTGGTGTGATTACAGATGAGTTTTTATATCTTCCCAAGAAGTGTCCTGCATTTTCCACAAAGATAATCTACTGTTTTATCTTTGTTAAATGTTCCCTTTTAAAGAAAAAATATATATATCTTCCAAACCTATAATTTCAGGATTTTAATAAATGAACACAGTAAAATTAAATTATTCTTTGACTAATATTTGAAAATAAATGTCTTTATTATATTTTGCATTGGACTTAGGAAAACAATCTCAGAATATATCTATCACTTTCTTCCTACCATTTTCTTACTGCTTATAAATAGACCTGCCCAAAACATTATATATATATTTTTCATAAGACAACCATAATTATAAAATGTAAAGACCAAGAGAATATACAAACAGAATATTCTACAAAATAACTCTTATTTTTAGATACTGGTTATGTCTAAAATCTTATGCAAACATGTTCAAAATTAAAATTGATCTTTCTTTAGTACTTATAACTATAAAATTACTTGGAGAGCTCTAGAAAGATGGTCAGTATCATTAATAAACTCATACCTAGGTTAATGAAGTTTTTTACAAATTAGATCTGATATAGGTTTGTAAAGATAAAATATTTAAAGCCTTCACTACATAAGTTTTGATGACTTAATGAGTAAAAATCATTTAATCATATACTTGATGATTCAGAGTCCAGTGAAACCGATTAAAATATATTTATGATAGAAAAAACAGCATTACATGTTTCCAGATAAATGCTAGAAGAAAAATTTAATATTAATAAGATCCTTTTAAAACAAAAGAAGAAATCAACTACTTTCCTTTAAAATTTTAAGCAAAAAGTGTAATAAATTTAAATTGTACTATATATATATGGGAGAAAATTCTATCTGTAATGTTTCATGAGCATTTTCCCTAGTAAGAAGCTCATAATGAGCCTTAAATGCATATGTAAAAATTCTGCGAGTTACATAATACTTGTTCTCTTTGTCATGTAAAACTGAAAAATAACATTTGATGTTAAAGCAAAATCGGATGTTGGAAAAAATGCATTTTATTAGCACATATCACCACTGAATACATGAGGAAAATATGCTGAAGCTAGTTAACCTGTGAGCATATACTAAAAGCAATCTTGTACCACTGATTAAGGCTGCAGGTACCAATGCTGTGCATGAATTTTGATGCAGTTTTAAGATTTCTTAGCTTACCAAAGTAATAACAAGACAGGAAACACAAACCTAAACCAAAGTATGCGGCCAAAACAGTAGCAAGAAGTTTTTTAAAGGGGGAATGTGAATTAGTGGCATAAGTAGCATCTTGTGTTTATGCCGGGGATGGACACGCAAGAAAACTGTTTTGTTAAATAAACAGGAAAAGCTTCCCTTTTGATTCCAGCAGAGTAACATCAGAAACCCCTTCAATCCATAAGACCCCATTTATAAAGTTCATCACATTGCTTAAACAGTAATCACTGGGCTACAAGTCATAGGGCTTTTTTTCACTGGAAATGTATTTTTATCTTATGTTCATGTTTTATTTCCCCCAGTTGGGGACACACACACACACAGAAAAGGAGAAGAATGTATGTATATCTAAGGTTATCCATATTTCTTTATCTACATATATACATGTGTATGTACATGTATGTACACAAACACACTTCTTTATCCATAATTTACTTTTAAATTGCCCACTAGGTGTCAGGTTCTGTGCCTCATTAGGAACGGAAAAAGGACCAAGATTTGGTTCCTGTCATCAAGCAGCAAACGAAAAATTGACCACCTATTTGGTTTGCTTAACACGTGTGGCTTCAATATCGCTTGCTGATAAAACTCTTTTCAGAAGGGAACTCCTTTATAGACCATCTGTCTCAAATGAATCAATGTGGTCTGCATCTAAACTTCCAGTCAGTGTAGTTCTGCAGGAATCCCGACTCCCAGGTCCCCGGCCCTTAGCTACCTAACACATCATTAGACGGAGCATAGGCGGTCAATCAATACTTGCTGATTGGTTGACTGCTTGGCTGAATCATTAATTGGCATATATTTGGAAACAACAATAACAGAATAATGGCAGCTAATAATTGATAGCTTATTAGCTATCAGATACTTTACCAAGCCCTTCACGTACATTTTCACATTTAACTGTATAACAGAGGTATCATTGTATCTGTTTTAAAAGTAAGCCTCCAAGTTGTAAGCAACTTGCCTAAAGCCACATAGTGGGAAAATGATTTACACTCAAAGTTCTGCCAGTGGCCGCTAATGTTATACAACCTCTAAGAGAGAAAGGCCCTGTCTGTAAATGGTTCGACCCAATGACATTTTGATTTCTAGGTAACTATACTTTGTGGATCAATACAAATAGCTAAGTAAATCAAAATACGTAACAACCGAATAGCCAAAAAAAAAAAAAAAAGATAAGCAAGCATGTAGGCTGTATATATTGATGTGTGTGTATTTTTAAGATTATTCACCATTATAAACTTTATAGACATCTTTTCTCTACATTAGCAACCACTGTCAAGACTCAACTACATAGTTTTAACAACTGAAAGGGATTTTGTTTTTAATGATTCCATTATTAGCATTCAACTGCAGACCTGTTTCATATCTATATCCCATCCTCAGCATCCAGCAAAATGCCTACCACATACTAGATGCTCATTACAAACCAGTGGAACACAATCATTAACTCTTGAAACTGTTCTAAGAAAATGTTCCACTTATATGCCTGATAATGCATATATATCAGGAACATCACAAATAGAATCAGTGAAGAAACACTTATTTTAAACAGAACAAGGTAAACTTTACATTTTCAACAGATCAAAATTTTCACCACTATTTCTTAAATGCAAATAAATATAAAACATGTTAACACATCTTCAGGCTAAAATTTTAATTATGGAAAAGTTGGAAATTTTAGCATTATCTCCACAGCAACTACACCCTGGCAACAGATACCTTAAATATGTGTGAACATTAGACATAATCAAAACAAAGCATGACATAAAAACTAAACTGCAGTGGTTGTCAAGACTATAGGACTAAATTTAGCGACTTAAGCACATTTAATTACAAACTCTGAATTAACTTATATTTTACTTCCTTGATTTTAAAAATTACTAGAAAGCTAAATTCACTATGTTGTGTATATACATATATGTATATATGTGTATATATGTATATATGTATATATGTATATGTATATGTATATATATGTATATACATATACACATTGCAGTGAATTTTGCAAACAACAAGAAGAGGAAAAGATGAACAAAGCATTAGGAAAGTTTCTTCCTAGAGGTTTATGAAGAGTTTTATGACACCCCACCCAGTGATAGGTCCCTCATCATAGATGTTAGTAACCCTTATTAAGTGTGGGATCCATTTGGCCCAGCCTATTCTGCTTTATCCTATTAATCATATTTTAACAGTCTTTTTTACATTCCACTTCTATCACACTTGACTGCAAATCCTTTTAGGAAGTTGGTGGAAGAAACAGAAAGAAAATTTAAATATTCTGTCTTCTATTCTTAGTTGACTTTCTGCTATAAAAATAGTGACTCTCTGAAAGTCCCTAGTATTCTATCCAATGTCTGATATATAGCAGACACTCAAAATAAATTTACACATCCATTGGCAAGAAAGCAAGTAAGCCTGCTGGGGATGTTCCAAGGTTACCAACCCTCTTAAGCTCCAGTCTCTGCGACCACAAAAATAAGCATAATAGCATCAATTTCATAAAATTCCTATAAGTATTAAAAGTGCCTAGCACATGGTGAGCACTTTACTATTACATATTTTATTTTGAGCCTCCGTTTCCTCATAGGTTAAAGAGGATCAACAAAATCTAACCAGAGTTGTGAGAACTAAATAAGTTCACATAAGTAAATCAGCTTGGCACAATGCATGATGCATAGTAGGTCCTCAATAAACCATAATTCCTTTCTTTGCTATCTTGCTTCTAAATTCCCATTTTAAGATCCAGAAGAAATCTGAAATCATATGTATTAGAAGGTTACTGGTTGGTTTAAAGAATAAAATCACGGCATTCTAATAAACTTCTACCATTTTTTCCGGCACCGATACAACTTTCTATGGAACACTAAATTAGCATTCATTGATACATAAAATATGTTCTACAAGAAATACTAGAAGAGATGCAAATTCATCTTTTAAATTAGAATTCATTCATATTTTTACCTTTTCTTCTAGTTGGTCCTTCAAATTCTCATATTTTAGCTTCAGCTTTTTGTTCTCATTTTCATTCTGAGTTAATTCCTCTGTCAGCCTGTCATACTGTGATTTCAACTTCTCGAGCTGACAAAGATGGACTTTAGCCATATTCTTATCTTCTAAGCTTTCTGCCTGAGAAAAACAGAAGGAAAAAAGAGAAAGTCCACTGGCCATCACCAAATTGTACACGAAATTATACATTATATCGGTATAGGCAAATATGTCAAGATTTTGCTATCTCAAAGAATACATATATGAAAATACAAAAGAAATTCTTTTTGAATTTATTCAAATACTCCTTAGCACTCACTGAGCATTTACTAAGTGAAAGGCCCTGCACTAGGTGCTAAAGATAAAAGATAAGAACAGTGAAAGAGACAGATCCAAAATTATATTTCTATAACAATGAATGAGAAGTTCTTCATAAAGGTGTAGGTGAGGTATTGTGGCAACTCAAAGAAGGGACACTAACTCTGCTGAGAAGGGAAGGAGTTATTAGAGAAGTGTCCCAAAAGGGCAGTACGATGAGATATTACTTACTGATCAGTTTCCTCGTCTATCAATGGAGCTTAACAACATTCCTTTAAAGCTACCTCCTGGTTTTTGTAAAAGAATTCTATGCTTTTTATACAATATAAATACTGATGCCACTCTTCTGAGGCTAAAAAGATTATAAAATTGTAGCAGGCAAGAAACTACAAATAACTTAATAGGAAAAAAGCTTACCCGTGATTATCTCAGTATCAACAGTGTAATAAAAAAGTACAGTACCTGGTTTTTAATCTTTAATTGGAATATAATCAGAATCAGCTTTTAAAAGTTTGGGATAATCTACTATGTATATGGGATTTAATAAAGATTTGCCAGGTATGTGAACTTAAAGACTTTTAAAAATAACAACCATGCAAACACTGTATGTCAGGAGCTCCTCTAAAACTTTTTTGTGGTCTTTCCTCATTTCGTTTTCACAACCACCTGACCAGGCTGGTACTGTTATTGCCTCCTTTTTTGAACCTGAAGCACAGAGACTGTAATAACTTGCCCAAGGGTACACAGTGAGTAAATGCAGAGCCAGGATTTGAACCCAAGAATTCTCTCCAATGTCCAGGCTTTCACCTACTCTGCCACACTGCTTGTCAAAAGGTACATCTACATACAATAAGGTTTTACAAACAAGCTGGGTGCAACTTGCCGTGTTAACTGGTCACACCTACCAGTTACCAACAGCCTGTAAGCAACTACATATAATCTGTTTAAAATAAATGTTTTAAGGCCTAAAATGTAAGTTTCTTTTCTTTTTACAAGTTTATTATATGTGTTTAATCAGGTGTATCGGAACACAATCATCAGAAGCAATTTCCTGAAAGAAGTTTTGTGAGTCTTAGACAAAATCTATATTTTATTCACCCCCACAAAATTCACCTGAGACTTGATGTCACTTTGAATGAACAAAGAAATTGATTTTTATGAGGAATCCTGTACTCGTAACCCAAAAATAAGTTTATGAAATAAAGTCTTTCATCAGGAAAACTGTTCGATTATGATTTTAAATTACAGCAGAACGCTTTGGTTTTTCCTTCCGACTTATAGAAAGTGTAGGTACAGAGAGCTCCCCCTAAAGCTAGTGGTGTGCTGGAGCCAGCTCAGAGAGACTTCAGAACCAAGGGGCTCGTCTCTTCCCAACTCTATCTCTTTCCAGTAAGGACTTGTTTGATAACTTGAATAGCTTGATATCAGCCAATGGCGGTATTTACACAACTGAACTTGGAAGTGCTACCATTCAGCCCCTCCGACACACCCAGAAAGCCTATTTCAAAACCTTTACCAGCACACCAGTGCCTAAGCTTGACTAAGAACTTCCTTCTTTTTGTCATTTATTACATGTACATTTTACTTTAGGGTTTACAAAGTGATGTCGTACTCACAAAAACCCTGTGATCGAAGACATTACTCCTCTCGTTTTATTGATTAGGTACAAAAAGGTTAAGTAATTTGACTAAGATCATATGGCCAGCAGGTGACAAAAGTATAGAATTCTGGTTCTTGGTCTTTTGATTCCAAGTAAAGGCTCTACAAAATAATTTCTGTTGAAATCATAATGAGGTGATCACCCAATATCCTTCAAACAGTAATAGCAGCTAGAGTATTTCATTCAAATATCTTATATTTAAATTTTAAAATAGGCATGAGAAGTGTAGTTCTAAATGGAGAAAAACTATAAGTTGTGCCATGAAAAAATATGGGTAACATATCAGGACTTCTTAGAATCAGAAAAAGTAAGAAATTAAGGTAAAGCTGAAAGACAATGAAATACATTTATAGAGCTACTTGTCCAAAGCCCTGTTGCACATAATTTACTATATTAAATCTTCTGTGATGTCCATTGTTATCAATTCCTGTTAATTAACATAAATAAGTAAAAAGTGTAGGATTATGTTAATGAAATAGCATAAGATAAGGATTCCTCCTATGGGTAACTTACTCAGTTTTAAGGAAAATACTGAGCTCACATAATCTCTGGTTCTCCTTTTAAGTTCTTGTGCTACAACACCCCTCCTAAATCTGTCTTCCAAGTTTAAAAAAAAAAAAGTCTAAAGGTTTCAGAAGATCTACAGAATACTTCTAAATTATACATTCTTTACATACAGGTAATTTCTTAAAATTTAATCTCACTATACATGAATGAATACAAAGTAATTCTAAAGAAAAGATAAAGAATTCAATTTTCCCATATTACAGGGAGAAATTCAAACCAGAAAAAAAATCACAGCAATTTAGGAACAAATCTTCTGACTTCCGGCTTCTTAGACATTTCAACTCAGCATCCACTGATTATTGTCTGTGTTTCCAATAGTGTTAGACACCATAACAGGACATAAGAATGGTGAAGACCTGACACCTGCCCCTCTGGAGACTTACGAACACACAACAAACCATAATATAAGGCAACATAAATGTTCTGTACTAGAGGTACAGACAAAGAGCTGTGGGAACACAGAGGATCGAGAGAGAGCTCTAGCCCAACCTCAGCTGAGATACATCCCAACTTCAGCGAATCCATAAAAGAGGTGAAAAATTAAGTGGGCCTTTATATGAACAACTCCAGGGGGACCATATCAAGAAGGGCTGGATGAGAGTTGAGACTTTATTCTGGAGACAGTAAATAATCAATGAAGTTTTTTGAGCAGAAAATGACATGCTCAGATCTGTATTTTGGGAAAGGACATCGGGTGGTATCTGAAGGTTGAAAGGGAGAAGTTGGGAGGAAGAAAGAGGAACTGAAAGGGATGCAGGGGGGTCACTCAGAGATGCATCTTGGTAGTCCAAATTAGCAGCCAGCATCCTGTTTTCTACTGCAACACACAGACATATGATACATTGTTCATATGCCAATGCATCTGGAAGCAAATGCAATTTCTGTCAAGTAGGCTATACCTCAAGAAAGCATATCACAGTCTACGGCCATGCCACCCTGAACAAGCCTGATCCCGTCTGATCTAGGAAGCTAAGCAGGGTCAGGCCTGGTTAGTACTTGGATGGGAGACCACCTAATAAGGCCAGGTGCTGTAAGTGTAAAATATAAAAAATAAGGGATTGTAAGCTGACAAGGTCCTTGTAATTTGTGAGGTCAACCAAGGGTTGCCCTGCCTAAAAAAAAAAAAAAGGAAAAAAAAATAAGAAAGCATATCAATGTGAGAATGATGTTCCTGTAAAGATGATCTTGAATCTGTGCTAACTGGTTAAGATATTGCTAACTCCTGCTGACGTGCATGTTTATCACACAACCTAAATAACAGTGATGAAGGCCAGCAATTGTGACAAAGAAAGGAGAGTGTAGTTTTAACATTCTCAAAAATACTGCAAGCTCCTTGAAAGAACCATTTCTCAAGCCATGACCTAACAAATCATTACATACTTATCCTCACGCGAAAACCCCGCCTGCCTCTGAGATTCACACTATATACTCATCAACTCTCCCTTCCTTGCTGACAACAGCTAACTGACTGGTCATCCTCTTCTTTGAGGTTTTTGGCACGTGATCAATTAATGCCTTCACAATAGCATCATAAATATCCAAATAGCTAGTCAATAAACCAATACCAAAGTTATTTAACCTGTTATATTCCAACCCCCTTCACCCACAAAAGCAACCACACCTTGGACCTTAACTCTGAAAATCTAAACTCTACTATAAGAATTCCTGACCATTTAAGCAACCTATGATCACAGATTCTTACCCACTCACTTTCTCATTCCTTTGCCCACAATACTTCTTCAATGTTAGCCACATCCATACATTATATGCTTCCAGACTAGTCTCGCATGGTTTCTACCAGCCATCTCAGTATATTACATCTTCACCACTTATAAATTACTGTACTGCTGCCCTACTCTTCTTCAGAGGGAGGAAGGAGACTACCAGATAACCCCAGACTACCTCTATCACTTAGCCAATCTTACAGATTTCTTTCAAAAACTTTCAGTGGAAGATTTGCCCTGTCTCCTGCTGAATGCTATCTACTCTGTCTTTGATCCAACCCCTCACATCTCCTCATGAACCTTCTCCACCTGTCTGCCACATATGGCACTCTTGACTAGACCTTCCTGAAATGTCCTACCTCGGTTTCCAAGATGCCATTCCCTTCTGGTTCTCCTCTTGTCCCTTATATGGTCCTTTATTCTTATTTGCTAAACTCTTTCTCAGTTCTTCCCTTAAACATTGATGTTCTATAGTTTCATAATTTTTTCCTCCCTGCACTACCTCATCTAAATCCCATAATTTCAACTACCATCAATGTGTTGGTTACTGGCTGCAAATACTTTAATCTCAACTTCCACCTCAACATCTAACCCCTACTAAACTACCCAGACTTTCATGGTTAGGCCTAAGGACTTCTCTACCTAGCTCGACATGCGAAAAAATTGAGTTTGACATTATTCTCTCCAAATCTGCTCTTCTGTCTATATTATCTATCTTGACATATAGCCTTGTTATCCATCTACTCGCCCAAGTCTATACCCACTCATCCTTCATAATAAATCTTTTCCAGCACACCTCTGACTACCTGAGTTCAAATCCTGTCTCTAACACTCTCTAGCTGTAAGACTTTGGACAAGTTACTTAACTTTCCATGTCTCAATTTCCTCATCAAAGAGAAAATAATACCACATAATCTGCAAGGATAATGTTAATATTAAATGATTAAGACATGTAAAGTTCTCATAGCAATGACTGGCACAAATTAGGTGCTAAAAATGTCTCCTATTGTTAGTTTTATTGTCACAGCTAATCAATCGACGTATGATCTATATTTTATTTTCATTAAGTCAGCTCTTCTCTAAATCTTTGTTTCTATTTTTGTTTATGCTTTCATCAACTTAGTTCATATTTAATCAAAATTAAGACATGTTTTTTTCACATTTCACTATGTCTGCCTTGGGATGTTATCTTATAGCTAATAGCATGTCATGTTTTCAAAGCAGGATTTTTTTTCTTAGAAGCACAGAATAATAATACTTCTTACAATTGATGGTATCCTTGGTGCAGTGAACTATAGTAAAGGCCTCTTGACTATTCTTCCAGTCTCCATTCTGCTTTGCCTACCCCTCATGAGTGACCCCAAATCCACTTCTGCCAGTAGGCTATATAGGACTAGGGAAGAATTCATAAAATGGCTGAAAGCATTCTACGAATGTTAGCTATTTCAATATCATTTGGTCTTTCACCATAAGTAGTTTTTATGGTAGTTAAATTTCAAGGAATTTTGGGAAAAATCATAATTAACCTTTGAAGACTTATCCATTTATTAACCTAGTCAACAGATATTAACAATGTTCCAGGAACTGTTCCAGGCACTGGGGCTATAGCTATAACAAAACAGACAAATCCAAGTCCTCACAGAATGTTCATTCTAATAAAGGGAGATTAAAAATTAAATAATATATGGGATCTATATGATGATAAGTGCTTTGAAGAAAAAAATAAAGCACGAAGGAGGGATAGATTTATCAGACCCCTGATAACTGTGTTGAGAAATGATTCTCCTGCATGGTGATAATGCTAATACCATTGGACCTTAGAAACAGTTCCCCAAATGCAAGTTCTCCGTAATGCATTTCCCCAGGCAACTTTGATTTAGAAAAGAAAGGGTAAATCTCAAAAGCCTTGGGTTTATACAGCCTAGAAGCTGATCCACTTTAGCTACCATACTAATAAGGACTGTGGTTATAGCTTCTACGGCCTTGACGAGTCTTTGCCTTTTATATTTTAGGAGGTCATAAATGTGAAATGGGGGCACGTTTCAGGTCCACAACTTACTGCCACCTCTGCCTTTCCTGAACTCCCAAAATAGCTAAAGGTTCTTTTTAAAAGGCTTCAGAGCTCTGACATAGGTGCTCCCAGGTGGCTGCTATAACTCATTTCGACCTGGCTGAACAGGCATGAATAAGCCTCTCTACTGTTAGTTTTATCTTCCCTTCAGTGCTTGAGAACACAGAATGATCTCTAAAAGTTTACGCTTTATTAACTTCATGAGCCACCAGAAAAATTCCTTCGGTATCATCAGGATAATTCAGTGCAGGTACCTTCAGTGTCCTAATATGATTCTCAGCCTCACTCTTTTCTTTCTTGAAGTGCTTCATCAGCTCCTGGATATTTTGTTCGTGTTTAGTTTTCACACTCTGCAATGATGATGTGAGATCGTCCAGCTCCCTCTGGTGAACGTCTCGTTCCAGCTTTAACTGTGTAATGATTGTAGCTGTTTCCTCATCTCTGGATTCTGCCTGTGTCTTGAGGTCAGAAAGGTTCTTAAGCACCTCCTTCCTGGCTCTCTGTTCCTCAGCCAATTTATTAGCGAGATCTGCCCGGATGGCACTCAAATCTTTGACGGCCTCTTGCATCTCAAGAAGTTGAGCTTTGTCCTTGGCCTGGCTTTTCTGTAACTCTGCAATTTCTTCGTCCAGGTGAGTTTTCTCAACTTTCATCTGGCTTTGAATCTTATTCTGCTTTTTCAATTCACTTTCTAGCCTACGAATGGTGTCCAGGGAATCCTTGATTTCTAGTTCAAGGTCAGCTTGATGAGCCTGAACATCACTTAGTTTCTGCTCCTTACAGTGAAGCTCCTCCTCTTGAAGGGCACGCTTTGTTATGACGTCATTCAATTCCTTTCGAAGGTTCTCTATTTGTTGCAACGCTGCATAAAGCTGGCTCTTCAATTCATCCTTTTCTTTTAGAATCTATTGGGTTAAGAATATAAAACAAAAAAATTACTATAAAATTCACCAAAGACACTTCCAAAATACAAAATAAAGTTCAATCCACAAGGAGAAGAAAAAGTCATCACAAGATACTTTGTATTTTTTCCATTTTTTAAAGAAAATATTTTAGCCTAGGAAAAAAAATATAATTACCTTGAAGGAGCACCACACTGAAATACATGCTTCAGATTTTTCATCACCAAAATATATCAACCCAAGATTATAAATAATTATTTAAATGTAAGATAAAATTGACCAAAGAAAAGGGAAAAGAAAAAGACTCCTACTGTAGTTTACCAGAGGTTGAAATAATATAGCTTACTTAAAATAACAATAATTTTTACTGCAATGTCACACTTTTAAAAAGGAGAAGCCTCAAAACAGACAGGGAAGCTACCATAGGGAAGCACACAGACACTAAGAAAGGTTATGGTACAATCAGCCATTATTAGTAAAATAATACCAGCAGTAACAAAAAAAAACACCAGTATGTAACAGAGAGTCTTGAAGCCCCACAAAGGTAGAAATGAGATTAATTTAAGCTTAGGAGAAGTTGGGAAGGGACTCAACAGAAAAGTCAAGAGACCAGATGGTCATCGCCCACTGTCAACCTGTTTAGGGGGTTAGGGTTTACATTGAGGGAGAGAGGCTAAGAACTAATCCTCTAATCCTCACCATGCACCAATGCAAATGAAAAAGCTAGCAGCTAAGGAAGTCAAAATTGCCGCCACACACAACACAAGCACCAAAACAATCTCTGTACCTGCTTGATGATGCCCACCGTAACTCAAACCTAGAAAAAATTAAAGTTCTCATTTCAGAATTCGAAATAATGAGTTAAAATACAAATACTTGTGAAGTATTTTTAGACTCTGCATTTTAATACTTCAGTGTGAAGCAATTCAGGATAAAATGTAATGATCAATCACTCAAAAAAAATGTTTTTCCTCAAATCGCTCTTGGTTCAAACAGGGAGGAACGGCATGAAGCTAACATGAGAAAGAATGAAAGGAGGTGGGTGATTAGGCATCTGAGCTCTGATGAGAGAGACCTGATTTAGAATCTGTCCAGTCATAAGTAGTTTTATGGCCTTAAGGAAATTATTTGTCTTTCTAAAGATAACAATAATACCTATATAATAGCGTTGTGAAGATTAGTGGGAAAGGGGGAACCAAAAAGTGTGGGTGGGATTTAGGTTCAAAAAGAATCTGGGACCTCAGAGAGGTATTAATGCAAGAGAGTGATCAAAACTGGAAAAGAGGGAATAACCGATAAATCAAAGTCCCTGGATTTGAAAAGACTCTGGAACACAGATAAATGAGTTCACTTTGGAAAGATTGTAAGGCAGGAAAAATGACTAGAAATATAGATAAGCCTAAGGGTACATGTATTACTTTTCTACTGTAGTGTAACAAATTCCAACAAACTTAGTGGCTGAAAACAATACCCATTTATCATCTCACTGTTTCCACAGGTCATAATTCCCTGCGAGGTATTCATTCATAAGACCTGGCAATAGTCTCCCAAGGCTAAAATCAAGGTGTCAGCTGACCTGGACTCTCATCTGGAAGTTTTAGGGAAGATCTCACTTCCAAGTTCATTTATGTTTTTGGCAAAGCTTAGTTCTGTGGATTTAGGATTTGGGTCCCTGTTTCCTTGCTAGGTTTGGGCCAGGGGTTGTTCTGAGCTTCTAAAGGTTACCCTCAATCCTTGGCTCATGGACTCCTCTGTCTCTCTGAAGCCAGCAACACCACAATGAATCTTTCTCATGTTTTGAATCCCTCTAGCTTCCCATTCTATCCAAAGCCAGAAAAATGCATCTGCTTTTAAGGGCTCCTGTGATTAGATTAGACCCATCCAGATAATCTTATCTTGAGATCAATAATCATGGAAGTGAAACACACACTTCACAGGTTCCAGGAATTAGGGTGAGACATCTCTGGGAGGTCACCCTACTTACCATGCTACGGAAGATGAAAACTGACAGAATCAAGTCTTGGCTGTAAGGATAATGTGGAAGGGGCCTAAGAATAAGGGGAGGAGCCTTAAATATAGTGATTAATTTTTAGAACAGATAATCTAGACCCCTGGCCATGAGGAAAGAGACTCCTCCATGCAATTCTGAAGATAAAAATCATATTTCTAAAATGAAGCTCTAGCAGGTAAAACATCTTTGATTTAAAATACTATAATGTCTACCTAAGGTTGCTTTAAACAGCAATGATATTTATTTCTCCCACATAGCAGGAAGACCGGACAGTTGCTGGTTCAGGAAGAGTCCTCCAAAGCTCAGGCTCTGCTACTCTACAATTCTTCAGTTTTTGCCCTCCCCCCCACCACCCACAATCCCCACATGAGTGCTTCAAGCATCACATCGATTCATGACAGAGGTGACAGTCACAGACTATGTTGGTCAAGTTTAGAATTTCTTTGGCAATACAGATACTAAAAACTAAGTAAGTTCTACCCATTTGCTTTTGGTTAATTGTTTGGTTAGTAGCCACAGCCCAACGTTTTGTCTAGACGTTGTCTCTGAGTCTGAAAATGTCAGTGTCTTAACCACCAGCTCGATATCCTAGACATTCCCAGGAGCTAAGATAAATAGCCTTTATCTTGAGGGAACTCAAAACAATGGACTTGGGGCCCCTCTGTCCAGCCAGGAATGCTCAAACAGAAGTCCTTGAATAAGGCCTGCTTTTTTACCTCTTATTTATTTCTGCTGAGTTTCCTACCCTCCCTCTCTCGCTTGGACTAACTTCGGCATGGATAAATAATTTGGCTTTTCCAACCCTAAAAGACTCCAAATTATCAGACTCAGTAAATTTGGATTGCAAATTATAGATTTTCAGTCTCCCCACACCAAACAATCTTGCCATCTGCTTACAGTCTCCCCACACCAAACAATCTTGCCATCTGCCTTCAACCCATACTTGTCTTTCTCTTGTAGGACCTTCCTGAAAGCTGCAATAACAACGCGACACACTCCAGCATCCTAAAGTTTTCCTACTGGTCACTTAATACCATACTCAGGCACAGCATCAATGCCCCAAGGTATAAAATTTGATGGTTTAACCAACTACTTCCAATTGCATAGTAAGGTCTGCCAACTTTCCCTTTAGAAATATATGACCCTCCCCGTCCCCTCCCCATTTCTCCGCTTAGTCAATCCTACAGTGAGGTCTTTTACTAATAGCTCCTCACTCCTAGAATTGCTGTTTCATATCGGCTTGAATTTCTTCTGCTGAGAGTAAGAGGAAACTCCAGTTCGAGCTGGCTTAAACCACCAGGTAACTTATTATCATTCCACGCAGCACTGCTCCAGACACAGCATGGCAGAGCTCTAGGTCCAGCTCTCTGCATTTCCCTCAGCAATACCCTCCTCTGTATGCGACTTCATTCTCGGGACCATAGCAAGACAACTCCAGCCAGCCCAGGCATCACGGCCAAATACAACAATATCTAGAGAGGGAGAAAAGCTCTTTTCTTGTGTATCTTTTTTTAAGAGTGAGTAAATGTTTACCAGAAACTCCCCGACAGACTTCATAGCTCACTGAGCAGAACAGAGCTGTGTGCCTACATTAACTTTTTAATGGGATGGAATGGACTGGGGTGGGGGAAGTTACCAAGACCACCACAGGAGCCAAGCGACACTTGTAAGTTTTGCTAGTACTATTCAGGAGCACGAACAGAAAAAGTGGAGAGTTGGGTTGCTTCCAGATTGAAGATCAGTAAAAGGTGGAGGTGTGAGGTGGAGGGAAGAAACTGAAGATGTCATCACAGTAGCTTTTCATGAAGTCCAGTCTGACAGGAAAATACTGATTCCAGTAAACGACTGGTCAACCGGGGCAGGGGGGGAATGTAGGAATGTCAAAATCAGATCACAATGCTTAAAACAAGACAAACGGGGAATCAAAGAAATGTGTAAGATCAGAGACTGGAATATTGGAACTAAAAAACTGAACATACAGAAATTACAGATGATAACAAAGTTTAGTCACAGAACTTAGCTGTTGAGTGCTTTGAAGGTCACTGTAAAATAGGAAATTAGTGAAGTATAAGAATACAGAGCTCAGTGGGTTGCTGCCTTGAACTGTGAGGATGATGGCAACTATTACATGTAATGAAACAGGTTGAGGAGATATCCAGGTGCGAAAATCCTTGAGAAATGTGGAGGCATGTTGGAAAAATAAGGAGCAATCTGGAACGAAGGGAAGACGATGTTCTAACCAAGCAAACCCAGCTTTCAAACAAGAACGGCTATAAGGGAAGGCTATGAAAGAAGGATTGAAATGGCTGTGTGAAGCCAGAAGAATGATACTGTCTAAAATTGTGACAGATGACAGATACAGAAACAGGAATCAACTCTTCAAAGGCCTTGAGCACAAAGTATATGCAGGTTTTTTTAAATTAATTAAAAGGTAGACAAAGAAATTTTAAAAGGAAAAAGTTATTTTTCTGCATGTGAAGGAACATGCGAGTTGCTGTATTATACTACTGTATCAGTGATCTAGTCTTTCTTAAATTACATTTGCTAGGACTGTATACATGTTTTAAAAGTATGTACTTTAGCACTGATCCTTCATACACTTTAACCATTAAAAATTCAGATTTTAAAAAACAGGATATATCACATGTAAGTCTTTGTTCCCTCAGTATAAAGGCGCTACACAGAAGGAAAAGATGACAATATAAGATTCTTAAAGTCAAAGACTCAAGCAAAAAGCTCAATACATGGGCAAGCCAAGTATTCTGTCAATTCAGAAAACACACACAAACATAAAATCTAAGAGGCATTTACATTATCCATGTTAAAAAGGAATATGGATTTGGAAACATTCAGAAAAGTATACACAATGAACAGAAACCAAGTTTTTTTTTCTTTATCATTTTCAAAGCATATATAAAAACTAATGACTTCGAACAGCACTTTAAAAGAAAAAAACAATTGGTTTCTTTTATTATGGCTGAGTAATATTCCATTATATATGTTGTAGACCTGAAACTAATATAATATTGTATGCCAACTATATAATTTAAAAATAATTTTTTTAAAAATAAAGACAAAAACATCACAATTTAAGAGTATAGATTATTTGTATCTATAGGATTTTAGATCTCCCAAAATGTGTTCATCCCTCTATTCCTAAAGAATATCAAGATTCCCAGATGTGAACGCCATGCCACTGTCTTTTAAGGAAAGTATACAATCTGATCTTTCCGGTTTTTTCTGCAACGTGTCATTTGTTTGATATTCCATATCCTTTAGTAATGAAGTAGTTTTGTAATATGATATATAGCTGATAATCTTACCAAGATTTCAAAATGTAGAAAGCAAAAGAATAAATAAATAAATCAGAGCAGTTTTAAGATGACCATATGGAATGGTTCAACAATGTTACTTATTAAATAATTTATTCTTTAAGACATAATGTGTTTTATTTGTCAACCAGTATCATTTTTATCTTAATATATACTTCCAGATATAGCTTTGAGTCACTTTTTGAAAACAATTAGTCCTCAAAAACAAAAAAAGTAGTAGGCTATATTACCAGTGTCTTAAGGTAGATTTGGAAGTTTATTAAGAATTAAATACTTGTTAGAGGTATTATTCAATAAGATATTTTTAAAAATACTTTTTTCCAAAATTATTTACAACGTATTTCAACATCACAGATTTACTGGACACTTGAATTCGCAGTGAAATATCTATTATCCTTTCTTCCTGATTAACCATTGCTCTAACTGCGACATGCTGCATTAATTTTTAAGGCTTTTAAAGTGGAAATTACAATGCCTGCTGTGATAATTGTGATACCACCCTAACTGTGGCAATCACTTTAAAACTACTTCTTTGCTTATCATTAGCAATGCTAAATGATAAAAATAATTATATCAGGAGTATTCTGGGAAATGATTGTTTAACAATTTTTAATATTCTGAAAAGTTCAATCTAGAAAACTCTCAGCGCCATGGATTAGGATATGGGCTGATGACATGGATCCTTCTAAATTTCCTCTAATTAAGTAAAATCTCCAGATGTTTCTCAATCAATCAATTCTCCCAACTGCTCTTCTCTCTAGCTGCCACCTCCCGTATGTGCAGGCTCATTGAACCAGTTGCCAGACCAGGCTGACAACAGAATAGTCAAGGTAGAACCATTTCCCGGGATCGAATCAGTTCAGATTCAAGTCTGAAAGCTTTAGAGCTGCTTTATTTACCTCAGGACAACCTGTCACCCAGTGTGAGTCATACGGGTTAAACTGAAAAGCACTCCAGAGTAAGTGCAAAATGATCACTTCCTTCATCTGCTATATGTCCAAGAAACTCATAATTAAAAGGTAAAGCATCTTTTCCATGACAGCTCATCTGAAATAAGCATCTGTCACTCTTAAGTCCTGACAATTGATTTTATAAATATAATTGCCCTACATTTTGTTTTCTTTTGAAAGAAAGCCAACTTATCCAAATGATTATTCTTCTGGTACGTTCGGAGTTCTTGACAAGTGACAAATGATGAAGCAGAAATGATAAACCAAGACTAAACATGGATAAAAATCAATCATGACTTTCCTGCTTATTATCTTATAAACATCTGGGTTTAATTCAACCCAAAGATATAGCTGAGAATCAACAAAGGGGCATAAAACCCATTTAAAGTAACTGATTATACGAGAGAAAAGATGATATAAATGCATAGACAAATCAGTGAAATGTTTTTTGTTGCTATCAAAAGGGCATAAAAGCAGAATCTTAAAGAGGCTTCTGATCTGATGATACTGCTCAGTCACTGAGATTATCAATGTCACTCATTTAACTGAACCCATTACAGAGGCTGCCAGTAAATGGTCCAGTGGTATTTACTGCATTTTTTAAAGCTTCTTTCTAGCAAATACTTAAGTTGAAATATACAAATAAATGAGATTCTAAAATACATGCTTTAGGTGAAAAGTCATGCAGTGTTAAGGAAGACTTCATGATCTCCTTCCACAGGAATATTAAAGAAAAACTTTGATTTAGGGAACCAAAAACAAAACTGGAGGAGGGGGTTAGATCCATATTAAGGGCCAACTCTGCAAAGCCACGGAACGTTATACTATTAACAAGGCTTTAAAAAGATTTTAAAAACTAAGTTACTTTTTACCTTGAAATAGTCAATATATAAACACTCTTCTATCAAGGACATCTTGATAGATCATATGCACAGCATGGCACCCGAGTGTTTGTTCAAAGGAGGGATGGATGAATGGAATTTGGTTTTTATACCTGATTATTCTTGTCTGTCAGTTGATCGAGAGTGTCAGTTTGTTTCTCCAATGCTCGCTCTAACTTCTTATGCTTCAGCTTCCATTGCCTAATGGAGTCCTGAGCTTTCAGTTTCAGCTCTTCTCTCCTCTTCTCTGCCTCCTGTCTCAGGGCCTCTGACTGCTGGAACTCGAGGAGGTACTGCTCGGCCTGCTTGGTTGCATCCTCTGCGTGGTGAGTCAGCTCTGCGATCTGGAGGTCAGCATGCTTATGCCTGGCCTCACATGTCTCGAAGTGGTTCTGGATCTCCTTAAGTTGATCCAACATCTGTAGTTGCTGTTTTTCCCTGTTCTCCAATTCACGTGTTAAATTCTAGGAATAAAGCATGTGAAATATTAGAAACGTATTCTTACCAAAACTGGATGCATGACATAACATCAAATAAGAATCTCTAATGTCACTGAAATGGGAATCACCTGTATTAAATTTCAGTAGCAACCAATATAAAAAATATATATGTATTTTATAATAGCATTAGTTGAAAATAATTTTTTACATAAATATTCTCTTTTTTTAGATTATATCACTTATTTTCCACTTGACCATTACTAAAATAGATAGTCTTGTTGATGAGAAAACAATGTGCATTACTTTAGTAAGAACTTAGTATTTTGCCCAACTGAAGAAATGTCAATGTTTTAAAATTTGTCATATAATCATAGCAATCATATATAATATTCCACTTTCTGGCAGCACCAAAAATTTTGTTAAAATAAAAATCCATAACTAAAAAATAAGCATTGATGATAGAAACATCAGTTTAAATAATACTAGATTTCAAAGTCTATTTAAAAGGCTCTCAATAAAGGATTGATACATAGGTTATTTCCAGCTAAGTCAATATAAATTATACATTGACTGACTTTTCTCAAGCTTACAAGAATCATCGTAGAGTGAATTTTTAAATAAACTTATTAAATTTATTTGAAATACTTATCAATCCAGAAAAGAACATGAATTCTTAAAATCTCGCTATCCTACAACAGTTGGTCAATAATACATTTGTAAGTTACACTAAATCATCATGATTCATATACAGTTGTAATTTTAATAGAACAAGTAAAGTTCAATTTTTAACCTCAAAAATGAAAGAATATTGTTTTTATATAACATTTTATACAAATAAAATAATATCGCAATCATTAACATGAAGCCATTATTGTAAAACTTTGAAAGGGAGTGACAAATTCAGAAATAAGTACTTATAATGTGTCCCATGAGTGGTCCCTCCCGAGTCTTAGCTTCCAACTACCCAGAGTAACAAAGTTAACATGAAAAGGTCATGTGTCCAAATAAGATTGGATTCAGCAGGCTGCCAGCTGGACAAAAAAAAAAAAAAAAATCTACATTGTACTAAGGCATTAAGGCACCTACAAATAGAGACTGCAAGCATTTACCAACTGCCTCTGGCTCTACAGCGGAATCTTCAGTTCCGGATTCCATTATCCTTGAATTATGGCTCAGATAAAGTTAAATATAATTTCTTTCTTGATTAAAGTTATGGCTTGACATTATGGCAGATGATGATGATAATAATAATAATAATGCCTCAAAAACAAGCTTCATTTTCTAAGCAACGGGTTTGCATTTGTTCAGTTTGCTAAATTCATTGCAGACTGGAAGAGATGAATCACTCCTTTATACACCCAAACAAAACAGTAAATTGAAGAACTGTACACTTGTTTGTATGGAAAATTCTAAAAGAAGATCAAAAAGCCCTTGTGATGCGGTTTACCCCTTTGCCCTTATCTAACACTTACCACCATGCTAGAAATCAACTTTATTGATAAGCCATCTCCAAATAATTTCTACATCAACAGAGATGTATCCATTTTTTTTTTTTCCAACAAACATTTGGGAGAATGGTGACATTTCCCCTGTGTTAGGCACATAATTTACAGGAAGGTTAATAAGATCTGGATTCAATATCAAAGAAGCTAATAATTTAACTGGGGTGATATTCACATGAACAGCTAAATTACGACATGGACAATACTAGGTGCTAAAATGTGATAGACAGTTAGCTGAAGGAGTCTATATTCCACAGTGTAGCTGGGGACAGGCTCTCTTAGCAGGTGACATATGAGCTGAGTTTTAAATGAAAAAGAGCTACCAATAATAGTAGTAATAATGATGATAGTGATGATAATAATAAAATTACTACTACTAAAGTTTATTGGGCACTTGAGTTTTGCAAGGAATTGTGCAAATACTTTATATAAATCACCTCAGTCAATCCCACCACAAAACTAAAGTAAGGCACTATTTTTATCTCAATTTTAGTGAAAGGTAACCAAGGCTTGGAATCTTCCCAAGATCACATACCTATTAAGTGAGGGCACTGAATTCTGACCCAGATAGTCAGATTCCAGGGCTCATGTTTTCAACTCTGCTAAGCTTCCAGAATCTCAGATGACCCCAACTCGAAGTCTCTTCACTCACCCACTCCCATAGTCCTATTGTAGTGTTTGTTTTTTTTCCAGAACTGCCACCTTTGAGGTAAGAGGTATGTCCCAAACTCCCTTCTCCCACCATCTCCTCCTACCGCTTTCCCCTCCCCTCTTTCTCGAGCCTCTGGCTTTATCCACCAATCTGCCCAGTTCCCTCACTCCCTTACTTCTGTGCATCTACTCTTCGCTGTCAAGATAATCACATCCTTAGTATTCCTTTTGCTGGCTTTAAATGCAGGCTCTCTAAACTATCTTCCTTTATTTTCATTTTAGCCACTCTCTGGGTCACATCTCAAACTCCTTTTTAAAACTATTAATCCACTAAACTGGAAGAGCAAAACCACCAGCTCTAGGGGAACTAAAATATTTCCTAGGTCAGATTACTAAGTCCTCTAAGGAAGATCACTCAGGAGTGTCAATTGATGCAATGGCACATTGAGAGCCAACTCCTCAGTGCCCAGAAATTCCTCTGCATGCCTCTACCCAGCCCACACAGTGGGTGTTCCAAAATGTCCTATCTCTTTTCACAATGGCCAATCTCTCCTCCTCCCACATCCATCAAGGGCTACACTATGTCAATTGTTCCCTTTCCCATGTCTTCAACCTGTCTTTCCCTACCAGATCATTTTTCTCTACTCCCATGTTAAAAGCTCACAATAATATTTTTTTTAATGAAACAAAACAAAACCTGTATTAATCCAACATAATCTTCTAGCCAGTGCTTGGACTCTTCTTCCTGTTAAGTCAAACTCCTGGAAAGAACAGTCCACACTAGATGCCTCACAATCTTATTTGCAGTTCACTTCTTGATCTGTGGATCTGGTTTTCATCCCTATCATACAATTAAAATAGTTCTCATCAAGATCCCCAAAGATTGCCTAAAGCCAAATATAATGGACTGTTTTAAAAATCCTTCCCAATTTCCTTATTGTATGTGACACTATCAATTATCTCTTCTTATTCTTAAGTCTTCCTTCTTCCCTGACTTTTATAATACACTTCATGTTTTTCTTCCTATTATTTCATAATCATCTTTTCTGGGTTCCTTCTACCATTTATCTTTTTTTTTAAGTTTACCATATCTTGGTTCCAATATTTATTATATTGACAGGTTAGCAATACTAGAATAAATAAGTAATATTTCTCTTACAGAATATTGTGGTGACACTATTGCTAAGGATTAAACACTCTGAGGATTTCACAGAAACGTCTTAATTTAAACAGACAGTAGCCAGAGTCCTTGTGGCCAATGTGAATGATCTCTCACATCTGTAAATGCTCTGGGCGAGATTTCTACAAACATCTGCATGACAAAAACGATGCCATTAACATTCAATAATGCGAAAGCCTAAGCATCACCTAGCTTCAAACAAGTCTCCACTGAATGTGGTTTTCAACTGCAAGAAAAGGAAAATGAAATATTCTTTGGCTCTTTCTGCCTAGAAATAACTTTTGACCTAAGTCACTGAATAAGAGTCCTAACCCTTTGGAAGGTGGACTGACTATTTTCTTCCTGAGACATTATAACTGAGTTTGCAACAGAAGACCTGTAGTTGTGCCCATGAATTTTACATTCATGCCTGGGTGCCCAGGAAAGGAGGGGCTTCTCCATAGGCACAAAACTGCACTGCTGGCCAGCCAAATTCTGTTCTCCTGGAGCTGACATGTTCTTCTGGCCACCTGAACCATTTACCTTTTAATAGAGATAACTATTCAGGGTTCTAGTATTAAACATTATCCCATCTACAAAATATCTTGGTAGGTAAGTACATTGTAGGTAGACAGAGATATAAGTGATTCCTTTGAAGCCAAGACTGATCTTCTAAACCCCAGACCTTCAAAGACCTAATTGCATAATTAGGTAATCCCCATAGACAATGAGAATAGGCACAGGATTGATATAAATTCTTTTCTTCTCACATTTAAAAATTGCAGACTTTCACATTAACATATTACACACAATAATTCACATAGAAAGATATTTGAAAACATCATGGCACTGATTGTCTATGTGAGTGTAAACGAACAGAAAAGGATGTGGGTCTTACTGTAAATGACTGTGATTCTCACTATTGATGGGAAAGTTTTGAATTTGACCTGGATGGACACCACCTCTGACGGCCCCGAGTCTGGAAACTATTGCTACTGCTTCACCCCCATCAAGTCTGTCTGTACTGGTGCTTCAGATAAAACCTGTCGTAGAATCTCTTTCTATATTCATTCTTTGGCAGACCCTATTCAGCCATTGCTTGAACATTTTCTTTAATCCATCTTCCTCAAATAAACAACCAGAATAATCTAAATGTAATAAACATTTCTGACCCATCAATCTAAAGAGTATACTGCAGAACCCTCATAAACATATGCATAGAAAGAGCACACGAGCTTTCAGAGTAGGCACATATAATAAATATTAGCATCTTCCTATGTAGTATATGTACTGCTAAATGAAAAGCAATTTTCTTATTTTATTCCAGTATGATGATTTTCCATTGCATTATTACTACCATGCATTCCTGGAGGCATCTTCTTCTATGAAGTACTTTTTATATTGTACAAAATGATCTCAGCCTGCGAACCAGGATGATTAAATTTCATATCAATTAAACCCACTGTTTATGTCTCACTTATAAATATTGTCAAAGATAGGGATAATCCAAAACAGAAGTGCCCTTTTCACCAAGAATTCCTTCCAGCTCTAGGGGAGGAAAAACTTTTAGGTTCATACAAATTTTATTTCATATTTTTACATATACACAGGAACTTTCACAGGCGACATGAAGACCCAAAGATGAGGTTAGAACTAAGCTTATATTCCTTTTTAACAAAGAATTTATTGGAAAAATGACAAGATAAAGGAAAAGGGGTTTAATAGTTTTTAGGGGTGGTAAATTGTGGGAAAGTGCCTAGGAAATATATAGAGGAAACCAATGGAAGATAGGGTTATTTTAGGTTTGTTTGTATATATCCAATTTGGTGTCAATTCCCAGTCTCCAATGATAAGAATGTTCTCTTTCTGGAGGGCTCCCTCATCATGGAAAATATTGTGATCTGCTTTTAGGTAGAAACAGGTCAGCGACCCTTTCCTGTACCTACTATTTCCCAAGTGCCTTCAGCCCAAAATAATCAATATGACAAAGTAGCAAACTTTGGGTGACAAGTTCTCCTACCCTTCACTGTACATTACCAAAAGGTTTATAAAAGCTTCAATTTAGTCTCAAGCTTTACACATTTAAATTCCGTTTTTCTCTTTCTCATTCTTTCTCCAGGTGAGAAAAAAAACGTTCATGAGTAGTTGCGTCAGGGTCTCAGAGTTGGTGACTGCTAGAAGTAGTCACAATATTAGGTAAGTAGTCAGACATGAGTGGCAGGGGAACAAAGAAATGGGGGCCCAGCCTAGAGACTACCCAAAGAACACCCCAATGGTCAAAGTTATAGCAGCCAAGTGTCAATCAAAATGACCTCACTTGCCAATCACCTAGGAATGCCTTGGACCACCCCATCATGGCCCAAATATAAGGCAGACATGCCCACTTCTGGGTCCTTTCTGCCCTTCTGTGCTCCTCTCCCTTTTGCCCTTCGGGGCTCCCCACCCTTTCTGCCCTTTTGAGTTCTCTCTCTTGTAGGTGGCCTTTTGTGGCCTTTTTGCCCTTTTGTGGCCATTTTGGCCCCTTTGTGTTGGTTACAGCACTGGGACCATGTGTCTGCTTGGGGCGTTCTTTGTCTTTCTAAAACATATTTTCAATAAAACTATTAAATCTCCATGACCTGTAGTTCTTTACTGTGTCGTCTGAGGAAAACCCGAGGAAAAATGCTAACTACAGGTCTATGCTATCATTATCCCTCTCCCTGCCCCCTGCCGCTGCTGCGACCCTGAACTCCCATCGGCCCCAGCTGTGACAGCTAGACTCGGTACATAGTTAGTTATAATTAACGCTAAAACTTATTAGAGTAAAAAATGCAAGGCAAAATCATCACGGGAAAGAGGACATGGGTAAAGTCCAGCAGAAACCAGGTGTTAAAAGTCCAAGACTCCTCCCCCAGTGGAGCCACACAGGACACATCAGAGTCTTCCAGCAGTGAACTCTGGTGACAATTCTGAAGTGTTGTCTACCCAAAAACCTCATTAGAGTCAATACCCAAAGTTTTAATTAGGGCCTAGTCTCTGAGGCGCTGTCTACCTAGCATGTACCAAAATTCCAAACTTCTAGAAGGAAGGAAGGTATTCAACATAAACCACATTATACGAAAGGTCTAGGCACAGTGAGTTGGCCTTATCATTTACAGAAAGTTTCTATTTCCCTACAAGAACCGATTATCATTCAAGTTTCCACATGCCAGACAAGGGCTTACCTTGTAAGCAGGCCCCCCTAGGAAAGCTGCTTCAGGCCTACTGTGTTAACTCTTTTCTTATAAAGGCCAAAGAATACACAGAGAAGAATGAAGATAATGAGGCCCTAAATGAGTTCTTTATTAAAAACGATTAACTGTAAATAATACCTATAAAACAATGCATTTAGAAGATGACAGAAAAGAACTCTCTCTTTGAAACTGATTGGCTCTGGCTGCCATTAGCTCCCTTTCTAATTGCTGCAGTAGTTGTATTCAAATTCTGAGAAAACTGCAGACAGCCTACTCTTATGAATAAAACATTAAAATGAAAATAGAAAATGAAAAAATATTGTATTTAAAAAATAATATGGTGGATAGCATCCACCATAAATTCTAGCTTTTAGCGATCACACATCTAAGACAATTTTACATATGTTGACTACAAAAGGATATTTATCAACTTGAAATTACAACAGTGGAAAAACTGGACAAGGTAGGAAAATAATGGAGCAAATTTACAAACTAAAAAATCGTCTCTGTCCAGCATACAAAAATCTTCCCGACTACCTTCTTGCTTTCTATGATATTCATGGAAAAAAAAAAAAATTGCTAGGTCTATATTTAAAACATAGAGGGGTTAAGAGACAAAACGTAGACTGCTGTACATGGTTCACTGATGTGACTAAAACACAATATAATACAATTTCTCTTCTACTCTTACTTGACAGCGAACACACACAAGAGATGAGGCACCCTAGTAAACAGATAAAGACAAAAATCTGGCCCCAAATAAGCCAGGGAACTCTGAAAAATACACATTTTAAATAAAAATTTCCCATCTACAATATTATATGCTTTGTTTGGAAACTTGTATAGGTAATGAGAACACAGATACGCTTTAATGACTCACAAGTAACATCCCTCAGAGAGACAGCGGCATATCATGGAAAGCATGAGTCTCACACTTGAATTCAAGTCCCGGCTCTGCCATTCTATGACCTTAGAAGAACTGCTTACTATCTGTGAACCAAAGCAACTAAATTTATAAAACAGACTTGATAATACCTACATCTCAGAAGAATGATGACCTCCATGAGATCACTTAGATAAAACACCAGGAAGAGTGATTAGCACATTTTAGGAACACGACAATGATAAGTTTTAATTACTAACAAGAAATAATATTAGAATTAGAGAGGTAATCCAAAGCCTACATTTCAGAGATGAGAAAATTGAGACAAAGGGAGTTAAGTGATCAATCCAAGACAAGTGAGCTAGAGAAAGGCAGAGAAAGGACTAGCCACAGGTCTCTAATATTCAAACTAATATTGATTCCACTTCACTACATTACTGACAAGGATACTAGCTGAATAAACTCCCTAATGATTAAATAAGGTGACATGTTTCTTTCTAGACAGGAGGAAATCTTGAATATGAATTATACAATCTCTAGATGTTTCTGGAACTTTTTTGAAACTGAGAGAGAAAAATCACAGCATAAGGTTGACTTGGGTTAAAACAAAACCAGGCACAGACTATTATCCCCTTCTATGCTCAAGACACTGAGAAAAGCAGTGCATGAGAAATACAGACTACAGCAAATACAATTGAGCGGGAGGGAAGCAACATCAATGGTAGCAAGTAGAAACAGGATTTGGGTTAGTAAATTCAAGAGAAACGATCAACAAGACCTCATAAAGAAACTGATCAACAAGACCTCATAAAGAGCTAAAGTGCGAAGAAAAGATTGGGTCCCTAATGGAAAGAAGATGAGCATTCACGACCAAAGACAGCATGGGCAAAGGCCACAGAGTGGGCCAGCAGAGGATGCTCATGAAGAGTCATAGTTCAAGCCGGCTAAAAAAAGATTGGAAAGTAAGCTCAGAAACCAGGCTAGGGGGATGCTTAAATCCAGTTTGAGCTTTCAGAGGCTTTTTAGCAACAGAATACGATGATCAGATACATGCTCGAAATAGATTAATCACCAAAGGATATTATGCTAACACTAGGATATCAAACTATTACGGCAACATTAAAAATTACTGAAAATTTGAATGGACTTGAAGAATCGATTCTTATCTAAATTCAATTTTAGCAATCACGGTCTATGAAGTTAGCTTATAATAGGTAAGAACCAACTGTGGCATTTAAGAGACCGGGAAAAAACTCTTCAGTCTTTCTGAATAAAGTACAGGTATATTTCTACTCAGTCCAATAAACGTTCCCTGCACTCAGCAGCATCCGAGCTGAATAAGATGAATCCGATGGCATGGCTCAAGATGCTACTGCTCCAGAGAACCATACGACCCAGCTGGGGAGACAGACACATCGGTTATTTTTAATAAATGTGATATATATGAACAATTCTTTGTTCTCTATTTCAAATTTTGCCTCTCTTTCCAATTTATGCCACCTAATCTATACTTACATTTCTTTCCTCAGTGGCCCTCTATCTGATTATATAATGTTTTCTAACAATTATTCTTTGTCCAAAAAAAAAAAAAAAGAGCCCTGAGCAAATACCATGAGGTGGTGGCTAAAGGAACAAAAGGAAGATAATTCAACAGTTGCTACTGAAAATAATAAATTGAAAGAGAGAAAGGGAGGGAGGGACAGGGAAGAGAGAAACAGAGAGAGAAAATGAATGCCCATGTCAGCCAATCCCAGAATTCAAACGACCACCCACACTTCTGCCCTCTGCGGTCCGAGAACACCTTCTTTCACTTAACATTGGTGTTGGTAGGAAAGGGGGGTTGAGAGAAGAGTGGGTAAGAGGGAAAAAATTAACAAGAGAATCCAAACGTTCATAAATAAAGCCTTTTGTAAATTCAAAATACTCTGATTCTGCAATGTTTAAAAAGAATAATCCCAAATTAGGGCCAAGCCAAATAGAAATACATTTATTTGTAAATTCTCTATTTAGCAAAGAAAAATTAGTGAGGAGCAGAAGCCACTTGTTCAATTTATTCCATTTTCCCAAACAGTATGATATTATCTGCGAAAGCCCCTTCTAAATTCTAGAGGAAAATATATTAACTATAGATTTTTATTTTAATGTTTAGAATAGATATCTTTTCATTTTTAGGTACATCGAATGTATGATGCAAGAGTTGTAGTACACACATACGCACGTACACACACTTTAGTATACTAGAGGAAACCCACACTATGAGATTATGTGAGTGTTTGTATGATATGCATTTTACTGAAAATAAAGAATAATTTTTCATTTTATTATAGAGATTGAGTTTTTATATCTTGGCATTGATGACAAGTTCATTTTAAGTGTTTAGGTAAAAACTCCTTGGTCTGAAGTACAATTCTTAATTACAATATTTCTCATATAAAAACATACAAACCATAATTGAATAATCTGCTTAACATCCCAGTTTCTAGAAACCCAGTACAGTGAAAAGTAGCAACTGTCTGAATGTATCAAAATGATACACTGAAACAAAAGTTATGTTTAAAGCATAGGCATATAAAGCTCTATTATTTACAAGAACAAAAACAGTGACATTAAAGCTAATAAACAGCAAACAAGCCTCAAGTAGAACACCATCTGAAATAGAATTCAATTAATCATCTTCTGTACTGACTCTGTGAACAAAGATTAGACTAATTCAAGCCTAAAATATGAGTTCCTTAATGAAGGGACATGAAAACACTGACTAAAGAGAACAGAGATGTTATATCCAAAAGGAGATGCAAATACTACAGTGAGGAAGATGACTGAGACTCAAGAACAGGAGGGAAAAAATTAACATTTCCTTTCTATTTTCTGTATTTATTAAAATTAAACTTTTCTCCGGCACACTGGAACATTTTAGTTTCCATATGACCAGTTAATTGCATTTACAGATGATTTAGTTTTATCTAAACTAAAATGGACAGGAAGCTTAAAAAAAAAATCCCTGCAAAGAAACTACAGATTGAATATGTTACTAATGCATGAATGTGTATTTGTAAATGTGAAATTAGGTTAACATGAATTCAACCAGCATTCACTGTCAACCATAGACACAAGGCTAGGCTCAAGAGCTATGAAAAATACAAGCCAGGTCCTGTTTCTCAACAGAAGGAAAACATGAATACTAGCACTATTGTGTATGACCCAACCAGCAGTCAGCCCCTATCCCCACCTCCTTCTAATACACACTCCAATTTCATAGAGGCTACAGAACCGAATGCTCAGCACTCCCCTGAACTAGGTTTTGAGGACAAATTAGACGCAGTGCAGAGACTGAGAATGTGGAAGTAAGGCAGGGATCGTATACTTGTTAATTTGGCCTTTTGCAGCTGGCCACGAAAGGTCATAAAGGTATAATTCATTTTGTTCTGTAGCAAATCTCCCACTTTGTGCTACCATTTCTTGGACGCCCAGGCAGAGCCATGTCTGACTGTCAATAATGTAAACAACTATTGCATAAAATACCTAGAGCAGTTCTATTTCCTGTATTACACCCTAACTGATGTTATAAAAGTTTTGCTTTTACTGAGTAAATAAACAAATAAACATACGAAAAACCTAACAGACTTAATAGGATTTCACCTGAAATTCTCAGATTCTCAATTAAGCCATGCCCCACTCGCCTCTGCTGGGAAATTAGCTTGACATACTCTTGCATGTCTTGATGAACTCATTCATTTAGGTATAATTTAGGTATTTTATAAACTGATACTGAGAGGACAACTAATCAATTTCTCATAGTCAGGAGAACTAAGGGTAAGTCTTTTTGAATAGAAGAACTCAGATCAATCAAAACAAGTTTAGTGGCCCAGAAATATTCCTAAAAGCAGCTAAATTAAGCCATCCCTCATTGGGATCACAGATTTAAAACTTTTTTTAAAGCTCATGTTTGGTTGAAAGTAGAATATATACTTAAAATCTGTGCATCGATTATTTTTTAACTCATGCAAAACACATATTAATAATCTTTAAAAAGTGATTCAAACCCTTAATAGTTAGGGATCGGCCACATAAAACATCAGAAACTACTGCAGTAACTACATCACAAATATTCTTCCTTTGAAAATATAACTTTCTGTTTTTGCTATTATACTAATTTTGACCACATATACTAATATCATTTTCTTTTTGCCAAATAAAGCAAAGACACAGAAAAGATATTAATTCCAAATAATAGGTTCCTCATTCTTTCTAACTGATTAAAAATAATTATTTCTCCACAAATCCTGTGAGAACATATCTGCTTCATACAACTACAGTTTCCTTGTACTTTTTAATGAAACATAATACTAAGCTTAAGCAAAGTACAGAAAATAATGTTCAATTAATTAAATACATTCATCTCTTTGTGAAGAAATAAAATATTAACTTCTGTTTCATTAGCCATGATGTTCACTACAAGGAAATTTTAAATACACATTTTTTCGGAGTGTTTAACTTAAAACACAAAGGAGCATATAATTAACATTTAGAGCTCAGTAACACACTAGGGAAATTCTGACCCTGACACACACATCTCAAAAGTACATTTGTGTTTTCTTAATTTTTCTCACACTCTATTAGATTGTTAATTTTAACCCTGTAACTCTGAGGTTTAACTAAAGTAGGCACTTTGAGAGGAGAAAAATTTGAATATAAATAGGATAAAACCGCTCTACTTTAAGCAGGTTGGTATTTGGGACTGCTTTTGATTATGGTGGAACAACCTGGGGTTATACGTTTGCTATGAAATATGATAGGCCAAAGACACCTGTGTCTTACCAACACTGATGTGGCAGCTGACAGCACTAAGATAAATTACATAGTTCAACTACAGAAATATTATTTTATTTCTAATTACATGGCATATAGCAAGGAGGAGAAACTAAATGTCACATAACACTTAATATTATCGCTTTATATTATTATAGAGCATTACAGTTTATTTGAAGCAGATCAGACACATTTTCTTAGATGATACAGTAATGTTGTGTGCTTGGGAGGAATCAATTTTTCTATTTTAGAAAGGAGGAGAAAGAGAACCTAAGTAAGGGTAAATGAGATAAAATAGCACCATATTTTTAAAAGTAAATAGTTTCAAACAAAAATAATAATCCTTTGAGATACCAACTCAAACCCATTAGGATGGTTACTATTTAAAAAAAAAAGAAAGAAAGAAAAACAGAAAATAACAAGTGTTGGTGAGAATGTGGAGAAATTGGAACCCTTGTGCACTGTTAGTGGAAATATAAAATAGTACAGCCACTGTAGAAAACAGTATGGTTGTTCCTCAAAAAATTAAACACAGAATTACCATATGACCCACCAATTCTACCTCTGGGCATATCCCCAAAAGAACTGGAAGCAGGGTCTCGAAGAGATATTTGTACCCATATGTTCACAATGGCACTATTCGCAATAGCTGAAATGTGGAAGCAACCCATGTGTCCATCAACTGATGCATAGATTAGCAAAATGTGGTACATGCCAACAATGGAATATTACTCAGCCTCACTAGGAAGGAAATTGTGCAATATGCTACAACATGGATGAACCTTGAGAAATTAAGATAAGTGAAATAAGCCAAACACTTAGACAAGTGCTATATGATTCCACTTATATGAGGTACTTAGAGCAGGAAAAATCATAAAGACAGAAGGTATAATGGTGGTTGCCAGAGACTGAGGGGAGGGTAGAGTGGCTAGTTATTGTTTAATAGATATAGTTTCAGAGGGAATGAATGGTTGTGATGGTTACACAACAATGTGAATGTATTTAATGCCACTGAACTATGCACTTAAAAATGGTTAAGATGGTGAATTTTATGATATGTGTATTGTACTGCAGTAAAAAAAAAAAATTAACAATAATAGTAGCTTTTTTGATTCCAGTGGAAATGGAAAGGGATAGCTTTGAGAGATGTTTCTTTAATCAGCCACTTAATATTAAGTCCAGGAACACCAAATCCCACCACCTCTCTTCCAGCATACAGTCATACCGTATTCAGACAAAATAAAATCAGAGCACTTTCTGTACCAATGAGAATTCAAAACAGTGACTATAAAACTTATGTTTAAGCTATACTGTAGTCTATGGAGTGTGCGAGAGCATTTATAGCATATGGCTAAAAAACAATGTATTCGTCTTAGTTAAAAAATACTTTATTACTAAAAAATGCTAACCATCATCTGAACATTCCATGAATCCTAATCTTTTTTGCTGGTAGAGGGTCTTGCCTTGGAGTCAACGGTGGCTGACTGACTGACTGGGGTGGTGGTTGCTAAAGGCTGAGGTGGCTATGACAAATTCTTAAAATAAAACAATGAAGTCCGCCACATCAAGTGACTTCCTTTTTTCATGAGTGCTTTCTCTGTAGCATGCAATGTTGTTTGACAGCAATTTACCCACAATAAAACTTCTTTCAAAACTGGAGTCGGTCTTCTCAAACCCTGCTGCTGCTTTTATAGATTAATTTTATATAATATTCTAAATCTTTTGTTGCCATTTCAACAATCCTCATAGCATTTTCACCAGGAGCAGATTCCACCATAAGAAGCAACTCCTTATCCGTTAAGTTTTATCATGAGATTGCAGCAGTTTGGTTACATCTTCAGGCTCCACTTCGAATTCTAGTTCCCATGCTGCTTCCATCACATCGCAGTTACCGCCTCCACTGAAGTCCCAAGCCCTCAAAATCACCCAAGAGGGCTGGAACTCCTGCTAATGTTGATATCTGGACATCTTCCCATGAATCATGAATGTTCTTAATGGCATCTAGAATAGTAAATCTTTTCCGGAAGTTTTTCAATTTGCCCGACACACGGTTTCCACAAACCTTCAATTTGTAAAAAATACAGAATCTGCGAAGTGCAGTAAAGCAAAACGCAATAAAAGGAGGTATGCCTTTATAGAGTAATATATGAGTGCTCCAATGATAATAGCTTTCTTCCCCAAAACTTTTACTTTTGTTGAGGTGGGCAGTTAGGACAGGGACAGATAACGTCAAAGCATATTCAAAGCTAAAGTCTTTGTGGCTATTAGCGCCTTTTCAGATCGCTCAGACTAGTGGAGCTTACCCCTTTGGGCACACCAAATGAAAGGGTTGGATGTTTATGAAGACTCTTCCTCTTCGATGGGCCTAAGCTCCCTTGTAAGTTCTGCTCAGTTTGTGATTCAGAAAACATTTCAGAGAAAAAGTGGTGTCAAATGTCAGACCCATCACCCTGTGTCCCCTCCTTAACAGAATACTTGACACCTCCCGTCCTTGTACGAGTAATTGATAAGTTCAAACAGATTTTTTTTTTTTTTTTAGGCAAGGCAACCTTGGTTGACCTCACAGATTGCAAGGGCTTTTCATCTTACAATCCTTTTTTAAAAAAATTTTTTTATGCCTACTACACCTGGTCTTCCTAGGTGATCTCCCATCCAAGTACTAACCAGGTCCGACCCTGCTTAGCTTCCGAGATCAGACAGGATCAGGCTTGTTCAGGGTGGCATAGCCATAGATGCAAACAGATATTTTAAAACGTATGTCTTACTAAGTTTTTCTAGTGTTTCTCAGTATGAGCTTTGTTCTGCAATAAGCTAGTCCACCACTAACAAAAGCAGAAACTATTCTTCAATCAAAACTGCTAAAAGTTTACCTAGTTTGTTAATCTCCTTTAAGAAAGAGCAAGCTATAGTCCAATATCTTATCATTATCAGTTCCCTAAAAATGAAATATTGCATGATATAAACACATACTTCAACCAAGTGAAGTACTAGAAATTAAATACATTTAATGCATTTGAAAACACTAACATTGACCTTTATGTTAGCCATGTGTTACTTATTAAAAACTAAAACAATGTTTTCTCGGTGCATATGAATAATTTAGCTTGTTTACAAAGATAATTTATACTATTTGAACATTTTCAAGAGTATAATAGACCTGTTGACTTTTTTTTGTTGTTTCAGGCTAAGTACATGCTCATTTCTAAGAACGATCTCATTTCTCCTTGTAGAAAGCTGCCTGAAAACAAACATCTAATAAAGAATTTCATTTTCTACTTAAAATGATATGCTACCAAATTCAAATCACTCTAAAGACAAGGAAACTATAAAGACTACAGAAATAATACATGAACAGTTAAAATTTCACTATAAAGTCTACTATCTCCCTTTTAATGGTATTTGTGGAAGTTAAGAACTGAATATCAATTACTTAGCTTCTGCAATGATATTACCTCATTTGTTTCATATCCTCCATTTCTCCATAGCAAGCCCTTCAATAACTATTCCCAATGCTGTATTTTATCTTTACAACTGCTTAAATATTAAATTTATCTCTATCTACTATAAATTATCAACACGTTGTTATTTTGTGAGGAATATACATTTCTCCCTTTCCTCACACTCCTGCGTGTTGTATGCACCCAGGTGCACACGCATGCTCACACATACACACATTACATACACACAAAGACTCACAAAGACCTATATATTTAATTTACATGTAAAACACAGGTCAGACATTATCAAGATTCCAGAAAACAAAAAAAAAACTTGAAATGGACAGTTTTATTCCTAAATTCTTTGCCACATTCAAATGACAAATGACAATAAATATCAGTGACCATTTAAAGGTAAAATTAAAATATTTGGTCTACTACTTTCTGGCTTCGGGAAAATATTCATGTAACTCTGAGTCAGAGAAAACAGAAAGACTGCCCTTTTTTTACAACTCCTAAAATTCCTATTTTCCCTTATAGACGGAAGATCTGAGAATTAAACTAAATATTCCAAGAAGTATAAAGATTTATTTAGTTTTAGTTTTTACTTGTAGACCATCCCATCAATAGTCATCTTTACGAAGAAGCTGAAGTATAGTATAGTATTGTGAACTTAGCAATTTGCCCCAAAGTCAGAGTTGGGTTAATAACAAGCAGATCTCACCTCTACTAGGTTTAAAACTTTTAGCCTCTGCCTATAAAGTTTTGCTGCCAATATTTGATTTCTTTATAATCTAACCTGTTTAAAATCTGAGTAAAAATTACTTAATACTCAAATAATACTCAATTTCACAACACTTGGATAAGAAAGAAATTATTAAGATAAAAAGAAGTACAATAGAAAATTATAGGCAGGGTAATTAAGATGTCTTAGACCACAGGTCTCTAAGAAAGGTTTAAAAGTAACATTGAAGGTGGCATTATTGCATTGTAAAGTACATTTCTTAAGAAGAAATGCAAGAATCAAAAGAGTTTATTCTAAAAGCATGGTAAAAGGAACAACCTTCCTTCAGTTTCTATTAAAGTAATCATCAAAAACAAAACAAAATTTTAAAAAATCCTAATTATCGTTTTTATTTTCCACTACCCTTTCTCTTTTTAAAAGCAAATTCTGGCCTACAGTCCCAAGTTTCTGCTGATGAATAATCATGTCAGTTGTCACTCAATTATCACTTTCAACATTTAATCTAAATTATGTACAGCACCTTGATTTTTTTTCTTTGAAGTTCTTTATTGAATTTAAAAGTCAAATTTTTTTTCAAGAAGAATAAATTGATGGAAGATGGAGGCTGAGATTAAATCAGGGGGAATCATTGATCAAGGATGCTTGGAATTCTTATGAATACAAATAGCCTATCAAGGTTAATGAGGTTCAACTCAAGTTTAGAAGAAGAAAAAAATGTTCCATGCATATACATATTTAAGGTCTTAGGTACGATTTGAAAGGTAAATTATGCAAACTCTAATGTAGCTTTCATTTGGGTTTTTTATAAGCTATTTTCACTGTTTTTCCCCCAGTGTAAAATAACTACTTAAAATGTATATTCCGGATCAACAAAAACTAATGCAATTAGTGAGAAAGAGCAAAGGTCCCCTTGAATACTGACAACTCCTCTAGAAATTAATGTGCTCTTAAAGAATGGACAACGTTACCTTTTAAAAATAACCATAAAATGTTCTACAATATGTTATTTCAGTCGGCAAATAGTAATTTCGTGCCTAATATGGGTAAGACACTGTTGGGTGACACAAAAAGATACAGAGATAAGACCTGCCTCTTAACCCAGACTCATCTATGATCTGAAAAAAGATGTACGTCTTTCATTCATAAGTGGCTCCCAGAATGCCATGAGTTTGAAGGTAACATCAATGTAACTGGTAAATGGCCCAGAGCAAGATCTATGTACAGCAACGCATCAAAAGAAAATGTAAACAGAAGGTTGAGCATCAGAGTGCAAGCAGAGGATAAGATTGTCAGAAAGACCAAAAAAAAAAAAGTCAGTTCAACACACTGCAGGATTAAAGCCAGAATCTGGCAAAGTAAATCAGATACCTGGTTATAAGAACTCTTAAAGAGAGGTGGAAGGTGGTGGAACCTTACTATAGCCATGAACAGTCCTTCGGACATTGTTATTCTCCGATTCTGGGTCATCAAGCAATTTGGAGGGGGAGAGTACTAATTCAGCTTTCTAAAAACTAGGCATAGAAAAATGCCCTGCATAGAAGAATGGTGTTTAAATACCCATATAGGAACCCCACAGGGTATGCCGATGAACTGGCACTCATATACTGCTCTCTTGCGAATTTCACTATTAACAAGAACCAGACTCCCAGATCATATTAATTCTAGGACACAGAAAACTCAAGTTTCCAAAATGAGGACAAGACCTTGAAATGTGATGTCTTCACTAGGTAAGGACATCAAGGTTGCATCTCTTCTGGTGACAGGGAAGCCTTCTTCTGCAGCCTCTTTCCTCCTTTATTTCAACCCACTCCGAAATCTTAAAGAAATATCCCGGATTACTTTAAGATGGTGTGAGGAAGGTGCCATAAGAACATTAGTGAAGTTGGGCAAAAAGGCAGTTCAAAAGGAAGGATTATCACTTGCAACTTATATAATCCAAGACGTCTTCAGGAAGGAAAAGGTTTAGAACTTACACAACAAAAACAAAACAGATGGGAGGAGGGAAGTTGAAGAAAAACATGAGGAATAAGACTGTGTAAGAGGTTCTACAGGAGACGCGTCAGAAAGTCAAGGTTAAAGAGGAAGACAGTGATCCAACAAATCATAAGAAATGGACTATACATATGTTCTTGGGCCTGACCAAGAATCTCATTTTATGCATCTTCTTATTTATGTTTGATCTCTAAAAATCAACTAAAGGAGATTAACTTCCATTTTTTATAGAACATAAAAGGCAACAGTCCCTTATTATCCAGTATTTTCTAAAATTAAAGCAGAAGCTAAATGCTTGTCAATTAAATTTCAATAAAATTCCCAACTGTTAGAGGTTAAACTGAGTGATCCATGACTTGCATCTCTCACAAAGTCTACGCTAGATGTCACTTTGAGAACAGCTTGGGCATAAAGATATTCAATGGGCGTCCACAGAGTATGAAAAATAAACAAGCCATAATCAGAAGTGTCACTAAATCTAAAACAATTGATATAAATTTAAATTATTTTATTTAAAAAAATAAGAAGATCGGGGGAAAAAAACTGCGTAATGGTAATTTCTGCCAGGATGAGTGATGTCGTTTTGTGATTACCTCTTTCAATGGCAACTGGGGGAAAAAAAAAATCTTTCATCATCCAAAAGGAATTTCAATTACACTTGAGACAAACTCAAAGAATTTTCTGCATCAATTTTAGAAAGTCACTTGCACGGGGACAGGAAAATTTGCTGGGTTTTTGTTCATTGCTATATCACCAGCACCTAGAATAGTGCCTGGAATGTAACAGCCATTCATTACGTATTTGATATGTGAGTAAATGTTTGACCTTTCTCTCCAATTGTCTTTCAAATCCAAACCTATTCAGTTAATCCAAACTAACCTCAGAGAACTCCAACTCTTTCCTAACCCATGTGAAAATGTGAAAGAACTATTAAGTCAGGACAGGGGGAAAGCCAGGCTCTTTGAATGAGAGCATTATTAAGTTATTATAAGTAATTTTTTAAATGCCTAAGTATTTGAAACCTTTTCCAATTTATTCCACAAGTAGTAAATTTAAAAAAGAACAATGGAAAGGAAGGGAAGAAAGGAGGAGGAAGAACAACCCGACATGAGGTTATAAACAACTTAGCAAAGAGATTTTTCTCCCTTTGATACTTATTAGCACAGTTTTTTCAAATACTTAATTTTGGAAAAATAATCGTATCTTAGCACTTTTGTCAGCAGGATCAAGGGCTGAAATAATATCCTTGAAGCAAACTTTAAAAGTCCTACAATTACAATTGCTCTGAGAATATTTCTGATAAGTAATTATAACATGTAGAGGGCTTTGTAAAGAGTATGTCAATATTTCATTATCTTTACAATCTGAATCTTGAAGCAAATCTAAAATACATTTTCTACTGACACATTGACAAGATGAAAGAGAAACTCAGACTGGAGTAACATTAAATATTTCCTTTGGATTATATAAGATCAGATACTTTTAACACCAATTTTCTACCTATCATTATAATTTAGGGACATCTTCAAATACAGCAGCTTATCACAACTACAACACAACTTCACTAAACAAAATCAGATACAGAGGAGGACTGATGCATCTCTATTTCCAAATATGTCATCCATGTTTGATCTAATTTGCAAAATTATTGAAATTAAGTCGTTCCCATTTAATGAAGTTCTTACCTGTGACTTTTTACATTTTCTGATAATTACCCTCATCTGTGATAGATAAAAGGTGAGCAGGAAATGCTAGATGCCTAGTGACACTTCACTCAAGGTTGCTACATCATTGACGATTACCACGTGACCCTAAATTAACACAGGCATTGCGACTCTTCCTCATGGAGAACAGCTAGATATTCGAAAACCTCTACAGTTCCAAAGAAGAAACATCAGTAATACCTTTTCACTGAGATTTCTACTTGTTTCACCCCAAAATAATGATAACTCACTGTTCCTTCAGAGTAGAAAGGTACATTCTGTCCGTAGGAAGGGCTCATTGCTACTAAAACAAAAATATTTTCAAGTTTAATAGGTTCCTGGTTTTGAGGTCCAAATGAAAGAGGAATGGATCCTCAGAAATTTCTATATATAACCAGTCATATACATAACTACATTATCTATACCCAGAGTTCATAAAATATCACAATCTTTACATTAAAATTTCATTAAGCAATTCTGTGAAACAAAACTAAAGTCTTTGAAATACAACTTAAAATAGCAATGTCACCTCTACTTGTGCTGCCAAATGTGCTTTCTCCTTGTCTTTTCGCTCCATGCACCGCTTCACTTCCTCCAGCTCAGACGCCACCGCACTGACGCTCAGCTGTCCTCGCAGATCTGACATCTGCTTCTCCAGATCCTCTTTTTCCCACTCAACCCCTTAAAAGAGAAAATGTAAAGCTTGATGATTGTTCTTTATCCACAGAAGAATGTGCTTTCGAATGGTACAAAGCCTTGATGTTTTAATATTCCAGCTGACATAATCCACTTATTAACACTGTCATTCAACAGACTTCAGAATTTGCCAGTCTATTGTTTCAAGTCTCATGCAGTTTTATAAAAGATATACAGTGCCAAGTTTTTAAACATTATTCCACTTTGATACTAAAACTTAAAAAATGTTATCTGATTTCTAGGACCATTTATTTCAGGAAAGCCTGCACATTTTTTTTTTCTCACTTTCTTACATCCCTACATTATCTTCAAACTCTAACAAAAATACTAAAAGAATTTTTAACTATGCTACTCCCAACTGAAGTTACTCAGTTCACACATAATGCTTTTCTTGCAGCAAAAAACAAAATGATGGTATTAAATCTAATTATGTATGACCAGTAACTTATTTATTGCGGAGATTGCTACCTGAAATTACATCGCTGAATATAAACTAACTTAGTATTTAATTCAACATGAAATACTTGTTTTATGATGTAAGGCACAATGTAATACCCTCTTCTTCAAAGGTAAATAACACAAAACCCTTTCTCAATGAGCTTACACTCCAAGAATAGAAACAAGACATAAACTAGTTCCTTGAATCTAAGATGTCAAAAGTTGGAACATACATTATCAATTTAAAACTACTGTTTTACCAGGAGTTTTCTTTCCAGAAAAGGAAAGATGGAAGGAAACACTACAAAATAAATTTATAGATCATTCATAAGACACACTCCAACGTTGGAAATATCAAAGTGTTTAAAATAGAACATCTTGGAAGATACATAGGCATTTTAATAGCACGATAAGAATACCGACAGATACTATATAGACATTTCTGTATAACAACAGTTATTATACAGAAATAGTACAGAAGATAGAACGGTTAACTCATGGTGAGAAACTTAGGTAGGAAGAATTGGGAACTAAGTCAGATTTAAAGAATGGCTACAAAGTTTCACCAAGCAAAGGAGATGCAGTTGGGGAGATATTTCAGAGAAAGGAAATAGCATAAAGCACCGAAGTACAAAATTAGATTTAATATTAACTAACTGCACACACAGTAGTTTTATATAGCTGACACATACAAAGGAGGAAAAAGGCGAGTCAGTAGGGAGTTTACGCATTGCTACGGAGCTTAGAAATTACCCCCCACGCAAGGAATCAACAAACATTTTCTGTGAAGAATCAGATACAACTCTGCCATTGTATTACAAAAGAAAACTACACAATGCAAAAATGAATGGAAGTAGCTATATTCCAATATAATTTATTTACGAAAGTCTGGATTTGGCCCATGGACCACACTTTGCCAATCCCTGCTCAGTCTGCAAGCTAAGATATGCATATTTAAGTATAAATGTCTTCATTCTTTATATGTATTCATTCATTTTATAAATGTTTTATTTTATAAATATACAGGTATATGTGTGCATATAACATGTTTCATAATATATTAGTGTACATATATGTATATAAAATGTTAGTATAAATATTTAAATATAGAGATATGAATACATATAAATACAGGTATAAATATATATAGATACATGTATATTTTAGGAAATGTATATATATTTAGTGTGGAGACATAATATTTGGGTATGCTTCATAATACAGATACATATAAATATTAGTATGGATATATATAAAAACATATAGATATATATGCATACATATAGATACAATGAGACATCTAGCAAAACTAAAACACATAAAACGTAAGATATAAAATATAAATAATATTACAAACACTCTTCTCCCCCACCCAATGAACCGTCTGTCTCATACACTCCATTTTGATGAATGCTTGCTACAAACAGTGATGAGTTAGTAAAGGATAGCAGTTAAGAGCTCAAGTTTGGGGAGAAAAAGATTTGAGGATGCTACACCCCACAAATGTGACCTTAGGCAAGGTACTCAATCTCTTTGTTCCTTAGGCCTTTAAAAAAAAAAATCATTAAAATTAAGACAAAAATTGTACCTTTCTCATACAGTAGTTGCAAGAACTAAAGGAGGCATTGTAAAATAAGTAGCATAATGCCCGCATATGGGCTAAGAACTCAATAAATTATAATGAGAGGTTTTAACCAAGAGAGTAAATTGAATGGCGTGTGTCTTAGAAGGGTTCCTACAGTAGCAGTACAGAAGACAGACTACAGGGGAACTAAACTAAGACAAGGTAGGAGGGTAATACAGATGAGATGAAGCGTGCTTAAACTGGGGTAGTGGGAATAAAAAAGAGGATGAGGCAAATGCAAGAACTATCAGGATCTATAAATACGCAGGATTACAGGACAAATTAGATAAAGGAGAGAAGGAATAATTTTGGATGTTCTTTGCATTTTAGGCTTGGATGTCTGGATAAAAGATGATGCCATCATTGAGACAAGAAATACTAGATTTTGAGGAAAGGATGAATTCAGATTTAAATCTGCTGGCTGAGCATCATGTGTCCAATAAACAACTCCATCTGGAGGGCTGAAGTTTAAGAGAGTGAAGCCAGATTTAGAGAGCATAACATATAGATGATCACTACACTATAAGATTAAATGACAACCACTGTGGGAAAGTACCAAGTGAGAAAAGTCATAAATAGGATTCTAGATAACACCAGCTCTTAAAAGACAAACTGTGAACAGAGAAAAGATTCAGATGAAAAGAATGAAAACAACTAAGTCAGAAGAACCATGGAAGGGTAGAAACACAAGTTAGTGGGAGAGTTCCAAAAAGAGGAAATAAGCAGGGGCCAAGTAAGATACGTAATGGCAAGATTCCTTTGAATTTCACTGAGGACACCAGTAAACTAAGCAAAGTCAACTTTAGAAGCGAGGTGGCTATGGGTGGTGAGCACGCAATGCAATACATATATGACTTACTGTTGAATTGTACAGGTGAAACTTATTGGATGTCGTCAACCAACGTCGCCATAAATTAATTAATTGATTAATTTTTTTAAAAAAAAGAAGAGATGTAGAAGTCATCTTGTAGTGGGTGGAGGAACAAACAGCAGCCAGAGTGTGACAATGGGTGTGATTTCTTATGTACAATTTTTTAAATAAATAATACAAGTATTCTATAAAGATGAAAATTTTAGAAATGTTAAAAGGTGAATAAGTCCATTATCATGTTAACAAGAAAACGTTTAGACTTTTTTTCAAATTGGGTTAAGAAAAATGAGATTCTTCTGGCCCTCAGACTTACACCAAAAATAACTATATTTTATAAGGAAAGAAAATCTATAAGAAATGTACCACAGAGCCTTTTTTCCAAACAAAATGAGAGTTCCTATGTGCATCTTTATGAAAATTTGATGAATAATATAAAACTTTAGGATTTTACTTTTAAAAATAAATTTTAAAATATTTGATATGAAATACATTTAAACCATAATATTACATGAAACTTCGTGAACTGAATAGCATGCAAATACATTAAGATGGGTATGTCAGAATTTGCCATCCAATGAAGACTTTCTAGCAACATGGAAATTCTAATTAGGCAACGTATGGAGATATACATGGGGAATCTGGGGAGACGTTTACCTCCCTTGGATTTGATAGCACACCAAACATTTGCTAGAGTTTCCTCAATTATTTAGGTACAGGAGTAGAAAACTTTATTATTGAAGTGATGCACAAGCTGAATAGACAATCAGGACTAGTCTTTTGGAAACTATTATAAAATCTCACTATCACTACTTCTGTTGAATCTGAACTTGCAAAAAGAAATATTTCCAAGAGTTATTAGACTCCACCACCTAAAGCAACACCTCCGCTAACTGAAAAGGTCTTTGATGTTCCTCAAACGCAAAGTGCTCCTACCAACACAGGACAAAACCAGATATATGATTCATGACTACTTTTTCAATGTGATAAATTTTTGTCACCAAATCTTCAGATAACAAAAAAGACAGAATCTTATTTTCAATTGTTTGTATATACTGAAAATGGGATAAGAGAAAGCAAAAACTAAAGGTATTTCCAATTTAAGTTTAAGAACAAGTACACACACACACACACACACACACACACACACACACACGTACACAGAGTCACAGAAATAGGATGCTGGAAAAAATTCCACTGCAGGCTTTCTCTTTTTCTAAGAGAAAGTCCTATGAGATAGGTCAGACAATTGAAGTGGGTTTAAAAATCAATCAGAGAAGACATCGAAATTTGATGCTAATAGCATCAATAAACAAGGAAAATTTTAAATTAAAAACAATACCATTTACACTAGCACCCAAAAAAATAAATACTATGTATAAATCTAACAAAACTTATGAGGAAAACTACAAACTCTGATGAGAGAAATTAAAGATAAACAAAATAAATGGAGAGATAGTCCATGTTCATGGATAGGAAAAATCAATATTGTCAAAATGTCAACTCTTCCCAACCTAATATATTAGATTCAATGCAATCCCAATCAAATTCCCACAAAGTCATTTTTTGGAAATTGATAAACTGACTAAAGTTATATGGAAAGGCAAAGGATCCAGAATAGCCAATGCAATATTAAAGTAAAAGAACAAAACTGGAGGACTGACATTATCTGGCTTTAAGACTTACTATAAAGCTACAGTAATCAAAACTGTGTGGTAAGGGCAAAAATCAAACAGATCAATAATAGAACAGAACAGAACAGAACAGAATAGAACAGAACAGAACAGAACAGAAGAGAGAGCCCAAAAACAGACCCACGCAAAACTAGTCAACTGTTAGTTAACAAAGGAGCAAAAGCAATACAATGGAAAAATGGTAGTTTTTCAACAAATGGTGCTGGAACAACTGGACACAGACATGCAGAAAAATTAACCTAGACACAGACCTTCTACCTTGAACAAAAATTAATTCAAAACATATCACACACCTAAATGTAAAACACAAAATTATAAAATTCTTATAGATAAGATAGGAGAAAAATTTGAGTGACCTTGGGTTTGGCAATGACTTCTAAGCTACAACGCCAAAGTCACAAGCCATGAAAGAAATAAGTGATAAGCTGGACTTCATTAAAATTAAATTTTCAGCTCCGTGAAACACATTGTCAAGAGAATGAAAAGACAAGCCACAGATTGTGAGTAATTATTTGCAAAGACATATCTGATTAAAAAAAAAACTGCTAACCATAATATACAAAGAACTTTCAAAACCCAACAAGAAAACAAATAACTCAACTAAAAAATGAACCAAAGACCTCAATAAAAATCTCACCAAAGAAGATATACATATGGCAAATTAGCAAAACAAAAGAAGCTCCACATCATATGTGTTCAGGGAAATGCAAATTAAAACCTATTAGAATGGCCAAAATCCAGAATGCTGACAATAGCAAATGCTGATAAGGGTGTGAAACAACAGGAACTCTCACTCATTGAAGGTAGGAATAAAAAATGATACAGACACTTTGGAAGACAGTTTGGAAAATTCTTGTAAAGACAAACATACCCCTACCATACAATCCAGTAATTGCAGTCTTTGGTATTTACCCAAAGAAGATGAAAACTTATGTCCACACAAGAACCTGAACACAGATGTTTAGTTCGTAGCAACTCTACTCATAATTGCCAAAATTTGGAAGCAACCAAGATGTCCTTCAGTAGATGAATGAATAAAACAACTATAGTACATTCAGATAATGCTTTAAAAAAGCGAGACGTTGGAGGAGAGTGAGCGAGTGCACACCCAAGCAAGCTACCAAGTCATGAAAATACATGGAAGAAACGTAAAGGCATACAAATAAGTAAAAAAAGCCAATCTGAAAAAGTTACATACCATCTGATTCCGACCACATGAGACTCAAAATGGCAAAACTATGGACACGGTAAAAAGATCAGTGATTGTCAAGAGTTAAACGGGAGAGAGAAATGAATAATATAGGTGGAGCACAGAGGATATCTCGGGCAGTGAAACTACTCTATGATCATTTAATGGTGAACAGATGTCATTATGCTCATCCAACCCCATAGAATACACAATGCCAAGAATGAATCCTAATGGAAACCATGGACTTTGGATGATAACGATGTGTCAGTATAGGTTCAGCAGTTACAACAAACATACCACTCTGATGGGGGATATTGAAAATGGAGGAGGCTATGCATGTGTGGGAGCAGGCAGTATATGAGAAATCTCTGTACCTTCTGCTCAATATTGCTATGAACACAAGACTAAAAAATAAAATCTGTTTTAAAAAATCAGATGCTAAATGATTATTAACTTGTTTGAAAACCTAGTAGTATATCAAGATAAGCTGACAAGAGCACAACCTAAGGAATGCAGGAAGTATTTACGAAAGATCAAAAAAAAAAAAAAAACCTACACATGTACAAATCAGAATTATACCTCTCCTAAACCTCCAGTCATTTCCTTGTTCATCCTGATGGTGTGACTGTGGCCTGGAAATCTGAGATACTTGATGTTGTAAACCTTTTCGATCGCCTTCCGCTTTCACAAGTTGTGTACGGAGTTCTTCTACCTAAATACATACAGACAGAAATTAAACTTTTGAGAGTTTTAAAAGCAGGAAAAGAATAATTGCACTCACAAATTATTACAAATTATTTTGCTAAGGAAAAAAATTTACTTCTCCCGGGCTATTGTAAATAAGCACAGTGAAGTCCAGTGAATCGTCTTGTTGCTATGCCAGGGACTGCAGAATAGTCTCCTGCTCTATTTCTTTATTCTTCCCATTCCTTCTGCAAAGAATGCCTTTTCCCCTTTTCTGGGTTTATGGTGACAAAGAATTTAACCACATTTTTTTAAAAATCCTTATTTTGATCTCAGTACACCCCTATTACTATTAACCCAAACCACTGCCAATTGAATACTATATGTTTTTATATTTTTCACTTATTTTCTTTCATGTGAAGAGATCTGTTTTTTTGGTAAACTCAAGAGAAGTGATCATGGCTTAGCATATTTTTATATCAAAGTACTCTCAAAATAAATAAGCAATAAATGCTTTTGAAAAAACTGTAAACTCCTTGAGGTCAGGGAACATTTTATTCATCTTTGTATTTCCAGAGAGGAGCAAATGGGCTGGCAAAACCAGGTATTTCCCCAGTGACCATTAAACAAGTTAGCGGTAGCAAAAAGACTCAGCTAAAGTCATAATGACAACCTGGACACAGAAATCTCTTACTTCAAAAGGTGAGATTATAAAGTACAAGTCAGAGTTCCAAAAAATCATAATGAAATTGAATATAAATATAAATTTCCAGAAAAGAAAGTCTGAACTCGGCCAACATTAATTCCAGTGGATCACTGGCTGCAGAACAAAGCCAATGAACAGTTTTAAAAGTTTTTGTAAAACAGGTGCTATGGTGTATTTTCAGCACTAATTGTCAAAATGTAATACTCCACCTAAACATCTATGATATCTGACATCTTTGCCTGTCTAGCATATTATGTAGTGAGTTATTCTAACCCATGCCTCAAACCAGAGGAATGTACAATTGTATTTTATATTAAATATAGGCAGCGAGGCAGTTAGTTAGAAACCCACAAGTCCTTATCAAACATGTAAGATGACTATCTCAAGTTACCAAACTTTAAATATCAGGAGCACCAAACTGCCACCAGGAGCTAATAGGCTGTAAAATGTTATGCTTTAAAATTAAGCCTTAGCTTTGACTAAAAAGGGGTGGGTAGCATCTTGAAAATGTGAACAAAAGACAGTGATGCATTCAAAACAAAGTAACTTGAACATGCAAATGTCTGTTTTATGTATTTTACTACTTCCTTCACTCTCCGATGCCTCTTTGAATAAAAGTAAGCTCCTGGGAAAATTTTATCTTAACACATCCAGTCTCACTTTTACACTGGTTATGCTAAGAGAGATAAGTCCTAAATTGGAGCAGCAATCAGCAAGGCACACTGTCACAGTGGAAACCCGGGCCAGTGTTTTGTACCAGCTTTCTCTGAACCTTCCTGAAAGGATTTCATCTTTTGCTTATGTCTGCTGATATGCATTCCTCAAAAAATAAAAATTTTCTATACCTAGGTTTTTCCTTTCACAGGACATTAAATAGAGAAGAAGCCTCAGTCTTGATTTAATTTAAAAGCAGATTATCATAGCTTGCAAAGACTTACCTGACGCAAAAGTGTTTCTCTACTGCCTTCTGACTGATTTAATAACCTTCGAGATAGCTCCAACTCCTGTTCAAGCTAGAGTTTCAACAGAGAATAAAGAAAAATGTCCAATGAGGCAGAAGATAACTAAATCATATGGGCACAGTTTAAGAGGAAAAGTTTTTAGAAGACAATGCGGAAAAATAAATACTTTGCCATAAACACATATTAATGTTTCTATTAAAACAATGTTAATTGCATAACAAAAAGTGAACTAGACCAGACTTCAAGAGGTCTGAGTTCTAGTCAGTTATTTAAATCTCTTTTCCTTAGCTCTCCTTTCTGTTGACTCTAAAAAGGATTTTATATAAGACAACTTTTGTGATTCCCTCCAGTTCTAAATCATTTTTAATCCGCATCCTAAAGCAATTTTTTCCTTAAATTAGTACATACAGTTATCATATGAAATGAATTAGAATAAAAACTTTAGAGATTCAATGATTCAAAGTATGTTTCATCCAATTGGCAATTTCATATATTCTTAATATTCTTATATTCCTACTATTTCCAATATCCATAACATTCTTAAAATTTTTAAATATTTAAGTTCAGAATAAGACATTTAAAACTTTTCTGAATAACACTGCTTTAAATAAATACCCATGAAAACTGTGCCAGTTAGGTGACTAAATATCCTACAAATTCAGCATGTGCCTAGGTTACTTCAAGTTGAAAAATATAATCAGACGTGAAGGGGAGCAGAATATGTCACCCCTAAATATGCCTTTCTTGGCATAAAGATAATTCTGAGCCAAAGGCAATCAAGAGCCAGCAAACACAGGAAAAGATTTTTACCTTCCCCTGAACCGTGTAAAAGAAATTAGAAAGGGGGTCTGGACCAGAAAGAGAGCTATTACCAGGGATAACTTCCTACATTTGAAAGACTTTACACAGCAGGGCAAGCATTTCTTGACCAAACACTTGCTCTTCTCATCTTCTACCATCTACATATACTAGTCCTTTAAAAATTGTACATGTGGTGGGTATGGCTACCAAGGAGTAGCATGAAGGAGCATTGCAGTGATGGAACAATCTGTATCTTAACTGTGGTGGCAGGACCATGAATCTATACATAAGATAAAACTGTAGAACTACACACAGACACACATACACACACACACACACTCAACACACAAATGAGTGCACATAAAGCTGGTGAAATATGCATAAGCTCCGTAGATTATACCAATGTCAATTTCCTGATTTTACTAATGAATGACAATTACACAAAATGTCGTCATTGAGGGAAACTGAGTGAAGGGCATATGTGATCTCTCTCTGTACATTTTGTGTTTTAATATCCTATGAATCTATAGTTATTTCAAAATAAATTTTAATCCATTTATAAAAGTTATTTTAATTATAGGGGTGGCTTGTAAAATAAATGTCATTTTTTTAAAAAAGTAAAGCTTATGTGAAATCACAGAATCTACACAAAATATTTTCTGATTTGCTCTCTTGTTTCTATAGAGAAAGAAAGAAAGAGGGAAGGAATCACACTTCACTCAAAATAGTTTCAAAATCTACCAAGGCTCCTATTGGTCACAATCCCTGGGTTGTGTATCAGCATCTTAAGTCCCAAAGCGAAAACCTGATGACTTGACATACAGTAAAGGCAGCATGAATGTATTGTTTAATTTGACACTGGTTGGAGAAATAAAATAAAGGGGCAATTTTGGACAGAAAAAGCAATAATGAAGTAAAGAACATTATATCGGGCAGATTTTCACTTTGAAATTCATTACCTTGTGCTTGTCCTCAAATCTACTCATTTGCAAACTAAGGAGTATTTGGCCTCTGAATTTCTTTCTAATTCTAACGTGCTAGACCCCATTAGAGTCACAGACATGAATATATGTAAAACGTTCTTAATATTTAATAAAAACAAAGGACTTTTCCTCTAGGCTGTTCACTATGACTATCCTCTATAATGAAAACTAACATATCAAAATATCCAGCCTTTAAACAATAAGTCTTTCCAAACCCTGCAGCAAAGTCAAGCTCTTTGAATGTTCCCCAGCAAGGAATCATAAATTTTAACTCACATCCTCAAAAGGAGAGTGGCCAGATGACAAGGAAGCAAATGACCTGTATATGTTCCTAAGAGCAAGTAGCAGAGAGCGGCAGAGCCTTCAAATCAAGGAAATCCACATCAATGCATAAAGGCATCACCGTGTTCTAACAATTGATCTCAGAGACACTTTCCAGGCACTCAACAAATATCACCGGCCCCAAACGGCATTACTCTTTCAGAAGATAACTTTCAAAATCTTACTTGACTCTTCTCAGTTTCAGTTTGTTTTAGCTTATTTTTCATTACTCCCTCATTTTCATCTGCTTTAGCTTCTTGTTTCTTCAATGCCTAGAATGAAAGAGGTGAGGAAAAATGTATTATTCCAAAATACATATAAAGCTGAAAGACACTACTAGGATTTATCAAGAAAAGACTGAGGAAGGTGAATATGAGTTGTACAAAATATATAAAGGAATTACAACCTGCTCATTCACTAAAGTTCTAAGAACATTTCAGTAGGGAGAAGCAATTCCCTGATCTCCCTAATCAATTTCCACTTAGTTTCATTTTTTCTCATCTTTGGGTATTTTATTACACAAGAGTAGAGATAGCTACCAGATTTTTTAGAAACAAGCAAAGCTTACTGCTTGCTGAAATAATAATATTTAATGGTCATATTACCTGTTCAACTATTTAGACATAATACTAAAAGCTAGCTCACTAGTTTTCTGAATCCTGCAAAAACCCTCATCGAGGTAGAAACATGTTCTTCAAACCATACTTCACATAGAGGAGGAAAAAAAACATTCTCTTCTACACTTTTCTCTCATTAATAAAATGGGAAAAAAAAAATTTTAATACAAATTTCAAAAGTTAACCACATAAGTATCTGTTTGCATTTGTGTCTATATTAAAATTAAAGCTAAGAAAAAATTTGTACTTGGAACAATCTTTCATGACATCTAAAAAGCATTCCATTTGTTCAAAAAATTTTTTTGACAATTTTAGCATTTAGACTTAGAAAATGTATGTGTAGAGGCCATCCAAATTGAGAAAAGCCAAATTGCCAGAAATCTTTTCCAACAGGTTCTATGGTGCTCAGGAGAAAAATGATTTTTAGGCAAACAGCAAAACATGTTAAAAACTGTTTTGATGTAAATTTAATCAATCATATTCAATTTCATTAACTTATATGTTGAACAAATAACTCATAAGTGTATTTACAGTATGTCAGGGACTATGCTAGGGGGATGCCAATCCATGGGTAAAATAACCATGGCCCCTATCCATGAGATCGCAGCTTCCTCTTTCACAGATCCTATTCTCACTAATAAAAGGCAACTGAGGAGACAGACATCATCAGAATGAAAAATAAATTTGTTTTTGGTACAATAATATAACAACACTTATATGACACTTTACCATGTCCAGGCATTCTGCTTCTTCTTACATATATTAAATAAATACACTACATATGTTGAATATATGCACTTAATCTTTATAATTCCATGAGTTATTATTAAGCCCATTTTATGACGGGGGAAATTGAGGTACAAGTAGTTAAATAACTAGGTCATTCATCTAGCTAGCAACAGACACAGGAGAAAATCTCCGGTTGTCTGCCTCTTAACTATTGAGTGGCGCTGTCTCTCCATGTGTTAATAATTATATCAACCTTATGGCATGGATATGAAGACAATAATCTGGTATTTGTAGAGCACTAAAGTGTTCAATAAAAGCCAACTATTATGATTATTGAATTGCTAACATTGATGAGGTATTTAAATTATAATTCTTCCAGGTAGTTATCAAGTGATTTTGATGGTTGATATTTGTTCTTTAATTTAGGATAAGTGGAATTTGTAATAATATTTAATTCTATATGCATAGTCTATTCAATTTTGACTGGTTGTATGTGTTTATAAGTTTTCTCCTGAACAAAATTATGCTAGAAACTTGAAAATTACTGCTGACACCTATAGCCTTTCTGTGTCTCCTCAGTCTTTCCCCACCCAATGCGACTGCATGTGTAAGAGAAAGAAACATGAAGAAAAAACATATAAATTGTGCTACATTTTAAACACTTTATAAATTTTTGAATGATTATATTCCTTAACATTATCATTCCAACCTAGCCCCATTTATTTTTATGAGTTAAACTTAATTTGTTATCTATTCAATATTTTTTCGTTGAATTAAAAACCAGCCTGTGCTTTACCATAGATTCTGAGGAATATTTCATCAGGCATTGTATAGATTTTATCAATCTGTAAATAGTAAGCTTCATGTCCAGATTCAAACTCCTAAGCAGAAGCCACTCCAAATGAGTGAAGGTTTGCCCAAGCCAGGTGAGGTCACCTGAGGCCATAAAGAAATAAGTAGAGCTTATCCCAAACATAAGCACCATTCCCTGCCATTGGTAAGTTCAAAATCTAACTGGGAGGACTCTGCAACTTTCAACCAGTAGTTGCTAAAGTCCTTCCCATGGGATTTTGTGCATCATTTCATGCCCCAGACTCTTTTGATCTCTGTCCTGTGCTTACTGAGCTTAGAGAAACAGGAGTCACCTGCTAAGCTTTTATAATTTGACTTAACGTCACACTGCACCTCTAATAGTTTAACTTACTTAAGAATTTAAACCCAAGAAATTCTCCAGTGAAGAAATTTTTCCATTTTACTAAGTGGAATTAATCCACTTCTGCCCCTTTCTCATCAATTCCAAAACTCACATTTTTAAAGTCCTATAACACTTTATATCAAAAAATAAGAACGTTATATTAACTTTTCCCAAGTGTTTGCATACTTTATTTCGGTTAAACACATTAAAAAATGTTTCATTCATTTATTTATATGCTTAATTATACTTACTTAGATAGACATTCGAAATAGTCCTTGTTTATCCAGACACTTACATTTCCACAGAGTAATACAAAAGTTTTGGTGTCACTAAGGTATAAGCTTCAAGAAGGCCAGAACCCTCATCTGTCATGATCACATTTTATTTCTAACAGGGTACTTGGCACATTTTAAGTGGTAAACGTGTTACTGAGTGTTGGAATAAATATCCCTTTATAATCTCTGAATAACAACTTTACAATTGGTGACTCTATTCATTAAATATATGTAAGATTTCAAGATTTCTTCCATCTTTATTAATTGTCATATTTTCTCAAGCAATTTTCTCAAGTTGTCTTTCTTTCTGGAAAAACAATTATCATGGTGTAGTGAAACTGAAAAATATACATTTATTTTGGGGCTTAAGTCAAAGAATTAATAACTTTTTCCTGTTTTCACAAGTCATAGCTTATTTTTTCTTCAGAAAAAAAAAAATCTCCTGAATGAGTTTCAGTTTTTATATTTTTGAAATAATTAACGTTTACAGAACAGCTATAAAGATAGCTCAGAGTTACCATAAACTCTCACCCAGCACTCCCTAAAATTAACATCTTTCATAACAATGGTATATTGATCAAAACTAAGATATTAACACTGTTACAAAACCATTAAGCTACAAATTTTATTCAACCATCAAATGCTCCTTTTTGTACCAAAATCCACTGCAGGACACTGTGGAGCAGCTTGTCTCTTTAGTATCATCCAATCTGTTAACAATTCTAACCTTATCCTTGTTTTTATGATCTCAACATTTTTAAAGAGATACTTCAGGTAACTTCAGGTCAGGTATTCTGTAGAATGTCCCTCCACCTGGGTTTGTCTGAAGTCATTTCATGATTAGACAGGGCTCCTGCATTTGGAAGGGGGCATGGAACACAACTGAGGTAGGTACCCTTCTCATTGCATCACATTGTAGGGTACACAATATAAAAGTGACTCAAGACTGGTGATGTTAACCTTGATTGCTTAAGGCAAGGCGGTCTCTGCCAAATTTCCCTTTTGCCATAAAGTTAACATTCTTTCCTTTTCATACTTAATTTGTTAAAAGAGAGTCACTAGTTCCATCATATACTCAAAGGTAAAAGAATTAAGCTCCACCTCCCAGAGACGGAATATCAAAAAATGTGTGGAAATATGTTAAAACAACCAAAGAAATTAACAAATATTTGGGTAGATATTTTGAGGCTATGCAAGTTTCCTTAAAGTTTCACCCACGAATTTTAGCTCAAAACCAGACCAACTATAATACTGTTGGTGCTTTCTTGGCCTACAAATTTTTTCCCCACCAAGCCTTATAGTCTAATGTAACCCAGATTCCTAGTAAGTTAACTCACCGGCCAGCACTCACCTATGTGCTCACTATGTACTCACTATTAATTGTAGTAATTGTAATTGTAGTTGTAGTCATTGTAATTGTCGTAGAATGTAATTGCACTTACATTCCAGTAAAGAGAATGCTGAACTTCTCTGCATTCACCCCAAGATAACCTGCTTACACCAAAAACATTAATAAGTGATAATTTTCATAAGACTATATAGAGGGATGGAGCACAATCTTCAAATCTTGCTCAAACACTGAGTGTTCTATAAATTCTCCTGGGCAACTCCAACCGGGAATTCCCCATTCTCTGCTCCCCTACATCGTGTCCAGCCTCATTATTTTATTTATTTATTTATTTATTGGTAGCTTCTAGACCTTCCCCCAATGCTTCTAAATTTCCCTCTCCAAGTTATGCAAAGCAATTTGCCGCTATTCTAGTCCTTGATTTTGAATACTTATACTCATGACAATGCTCAACACCCCAAGATCCCCCATCCCATAAAGAAAGCACCTATCAGTTACCAAGACCCATTCCTCTTAAAATGCAGCATGGGAAATAATTATTTTCATTCTCACACTGATAGGTATTCAATCTTCATTTCATATCACTAGCATAAATACTGTTTTACTTGGTGTTAAAGAAATAAAATCAATAAGCTGAACTTTTAACAATCAAATAGTGTTTTCTATATCTATCTAGTGCATGGATTTAGAGCCTATAAAAACATAATTCTTCTGATAGTCAACTGTCTATTTTCTTTTAAATCCAAATTTCCATATATGAGCTAGTTGAATAAGAGAACCTCTAATTCTCTTGGATCCCTAGGAATTTGCAATGAAATTTCCTTTTCTCCTCACTTTCCACCTTTGACATCTGACCAGTTATTTATAATAACACCTTTCCAAAATAATATATTTTCCTATTGTACCTCTACTTGGTGCCTAAACTGTTATTTAATACTCTCCTTTTTTATTTCTGCTTTTATTCTACGGATATGTAAGTTCGAAAATTTAGTCAATGAGAACTTAAATTCCATTGTTTTCAGTAGATGAAAAGTGAGGTACTGAGGAGCGACCCAAAGCAAATCACTGCATTTCCACCATATGGTCTAGAAATGTCATTAAGTTTGAGCATTATTTCCGCTTTCTCTATACCATGAGTCAGTAAGCAAGTAAACACACAAGCAATATTCTAGCCCAGAAGATTGAACCTCCTTTCTACATTATCTAGTTTAAAATGAAACACAAAAAAAAAAAAGAAAAAAAAATCTAATTCTTAAGACCTAGTAAATATATATACATATATATAATGCACTTTAAACTTCTGAAAACCCAAATAACACTCAACGAAAAACATTTCAAAAAGCTAACTGAATCGAAATTAGAAGCCATTTCTTTAAACCTTAATAATAAACTTTAAGTCATTTACTACCTTTTTAAAATGTATATGCCCGCAATGGATTTCTTTTCCATTTGACTTAGATCAATCAACTTAGAATTATATTAAAACTGACCCAGTAAAAGCAGTTATAAAAAGAGAAAAAAATCATCACATGCCAATGAATTTCTATTACTGTTATTCTGCCCTTTAAAGCTTATTTTTTTCATAAAAGCAGTTTAGCTATAAAGCTATCATGTGCCCTGCTCGAGGATTCAGACTCTCTCACACATTTAAGATCACAGCAACAACACTGAGACTTAATAGAGGGTCCCTGAGGCACATTTAAATCTTTAGCAACAACAGTTTTTCTTCTTTCCTTAAGTATGCCTATTTCCATCAAAAAGACTAACATTGAGTATTGTACTACCAAAGTTCTTTAGAGGGAGATGATTCTGCATTCTCCGTTATATACGTTATTTTAAATGCAGTCTTTCCTTTTAGGGAGGAGGGGAAAGGAGAAAAAGGAAATGTTTGTAGACATCTCATCTGACCATAAAAACTCCCACGACTTTGACAGTAGGCATGTTTATCAAGAAGCTATGAAAAATAACACACTTGAACATGTGGAACAAATAGAGAATTAAAGGGCCTTTGTCTACTTTAAATGGACCAGCAAGCTTGGGTAGGAATGATGGAGTTGAAATGAAATAAAGGTCACATCTTAACCCCCATACAGGCAACTGAAATTTAAAACAACAACAACAACAACAACAACAACAACAACAACTGTGAACATAATCTATCCCGTCTCATCCTAATCACTCAGCAGAGCTGCAACTGCATACCTTTGGTCTCAAGGGCAAGCACATGTAGATGATTCACTGGTAAACCAACCAGACTATAGAAAACCAAGTCTGTGCTCATGTCGAACAACAGGTCAGTAACATTATATTTAAAGCATAAACTGTCAAGTCAGACTTTTAGTTTTCAAGTAACAACGAAGAAGGAAGAAGCCATGTGATAATTACAAAAATAGCAGCTCTTACTATGTATATTTATTTTAAAGACTTTTTTGAGCAGTTTTAGGGCCACAGCAAACTTGAGAAGAAGGTACAGATGTTTCCCATCTACGCCCCGCTCCCACACATGCACAACCTTCCCCATTATCCACATCTCACACCAGAGTGGTACAAATTACAAATGATGAACCTACATGGACACATGGTAGTCACTCAAAGTCTATAGCTTACATTAGGGTTCACTCTTATTGTTACACATTCTATGGATTTGGACAAATATATGACATGTATCCATCACGACAGTATCATACAGGGCAGTTTCGCTGCACTGAAAATCCTCTGTGCTCCACCTATTCATCCTTCACCTCCCTACCCCAGCTCCTAGCAACCACTCATCTTTTTCCTGTCTGCACAGTTTTTCCTTTTCATACAGTCAGAATAATACAGGATGTGGTCTTTTCGGATTGTCTTCTTTTACTCAGTAATATTCCTTAAGGTTCTGTTATATCTTTTCATGGCTTCATTGCTCATTTGACTATATTTTTATAATTAAATTCTTCACGTAAGTACAAAATAAAACTCACCGAAAAAGGTTTTCAAGCTTCAAAACATGATGATATTTTGACCTAAATTAGATCACATGAGCTATAAATTAAAGTTACTAGTTGTTTGTATTTATGTATATTAAAAAGTATAAATATATTTAAGGACATTTGTTATATGTTAAAGCAAGATAAAATGTTATTATGTACTTAGTATGTATAGAACACTATAACAACAACCTTACTTAATTGGAATTTTTTTAAAAGATGGAACTCTAGTGTCTATTTCCAAAATGCTTTTTTTAGAAATCTAAATCACAGCTCTAAAACCATCAATCAGTAGAATAATACATATTTTGATAAGGAATATATATGCATAATACAGCAGGATTTTACTGTTCAGAACCTATACTATACATTTAAATTAAAACATTTTATTTCTGTCATGTTCTGTGAATTTCTAAATTTTGCTTTTTTCCTAAATCAAGTTAGAGATTCCTCCCACATGAAAACTAGCTAAAGTCATGGAAATTTTTAGCATTTAAGTTCATCCAGTTGGGGATTATCTGTGCCAATAAAAACCAAACAAAACAAAAAAAAATTTAAGTTTCTTTTCAAGGCAGAAAACAATGCATTCACATTCTAAATCCCTCAACCAATATCTAACTCAAAAATAGCTAGATGGATTTTACTTAAATTGTTCAAAGAAATTTATTTTTCAGCCAGAACCAAAGAACAAAAATTTTATACCCACATCTATAATTTAAAAAAAAATACTTTAATAAGTGAAAGTATCACTGCATGAAACAAGTCCAAAGAGAATCTAGCAGTGATCATTACTATTATAACACCATACAGATTTTCAAAGGGAGACGTTCTAAAAACCTGCTGCCAGTGTATTTTCCAGATGGAAGTGGTAAGCACACAGTGGAGTAGAGTCACAAGATGCAACCATCTCTGTTTTTCAAAGGATAGAGTAATATCAAATACCATGTAGTTAAGTAAGATTTATCAGTAGTCAAGTACATTGGCATTATTTCTGATGGTAATTATAATCCTTAATAATGTTCTTTAAAGATATCTGAGTTTTTGATACATAAAACTCAAAATGTTTTTTTGAGAATGACCTAGATGGAGACTAAGACAGCGTAAGGCACCTTATGCCAATAAAGCCAACCAAGGTCATGGGTTCAATCACCATGAGAGTGAATTCCTTTTGCTCTGTTCCATGGCCATAGTCTGTACCCCAAACCTTAGCCAAAGGCCACATGGAAGGCTAACTAGGCCAAAGACCATGGGTGAATCAGTAAAAATCCACTACCATAACTATAAAAATAAAAATAACTCAAAAGTAAAACCCCTATTGACTAGTTTCAGAATTTTATTCTTCACATGTTATTAAATTTGCCAGTCTGCAAAACAAAACCTTAATTACTGCCTACAAAGTTGGTATGTTGAAAAGACATACAGGTCTTTTGACTTGTTTAATTCAAAAGCAACAATGGTAATGAGTATTATTCCCTAAAATCCCACTGCTTTTACTGGAACAGATTTTATTTTCATGCAATCTTTTACTCAATAAAAATCCTGCAAGTAAAGTTAAATGTGAGCCCAACAAGTGCACTTTCCAGGATTCCCTTCAAAATCAAAAGGCAAATGCTCTTAGTGGAGGGTCTGTTTTTATCCAGTAGTTTCCTCTCAAAAAAGAGACTCATAGTTTTATTAGAAATCCCAGAGCAAAGTGATTCTTGATTTCAATTTCTAAATGCAGGCACATTGGGTAAGAATTGTTGACAAATAGACTATCACAGATAATTATGGAAATTTAAAATTTCTCAAGTTTTATATGTATTTGAGCAGAATGCCCCATGAATATACATCGTTCATTGTTCAGAGTAAGAAGGTGTTATTTTATGCCTCTGGATTTTGGGTTTTTTTGTTTTGTTTTTGACTAGTTTCTAATCAAAATAAAACAGTACCAAGTCAATGAATATGTCTATCTGTAGCAGAGTATGCTTTGTTTACACAATATTACTATGCATTCAGTAGTTGCTCAGTAAATATTAATTGATGATGATGGGAAAGGGCTTTATAAACAGATGGTCTAGGAAAATTCACTGAAAATGTAGATAGAAACATTCCACTCTTCAAGAAAAGCATAAAGTAGAAATTAAACAAGTTCTGCACTCAGAAAATCTCAGTCTATTATCAGGCAGCTGTTCAGTCAACAAGAGCACAAACATTTTTCATCATCATGAGAGTATTAACAGCATTAAATGTCTATTTGCATATGGTGCTACTAACACAGATTTATGCTAGCCTTATTTGTTATAATTTACAGCGATGATATTGGCAAGAACAAATAAGTAAACATAGCGAAATAAATGTGATTAAACAATTCTTTGAGATTTAGTCATATATGGTATAAAAATAAAAAATATGTCAGACTTAAATGCAACTTATAGGAACAATAAGACTATTTATTCATAATGTAAACCTTGACTATTTCCAAACAGAATCTGAGGTACTTTACAAGAATAGCTATAATATGCTGGAAGAATAGGTGAAATAAAGAAAGGAGCCACAGGTCAGAATGTCCATACTAAAGACAATAATAAGTATTCACACTTCATGAACCTAGAGAGCAAACAATCAAGGAAAAAAAGGGAGACAAAAAGTTGTTCGAGGACTAACTTCAATGAGGGTAGGAACAAGGAAACTACAACCCAGGAAGACATCTTAAAAATCACACATTATTCAAATACTTGAATAATAAGAAAACGTGAGTTAGTATACATGAGAGAATTTGGGAAAAAGATAGTTGAAATGGGGAGGTGATATGGGGTAGACAGTACATTACAAGCATTTAATAATTAATGGTCTTAGGTAATATTTTCTTAATAAAGTCAAAAGCCTAAGAAGACATAACATAAGTGTTAATTACATAGAAATAAGATTATAAGAATTTCAGAACAACTCACATCTACACATCATCTCATAAAACTGCACCCTTCAAAGGAATCAAAAGGCCTTAATTAGCAAGCTAGCAGTTAACATGTTATTTCTTCTACAATGTAGAATGCATTTCTAAATTTTCAATTTTTGTTCTTTCATTATTAAATAGTAGGTTCCTGAAATACATTATTAAAAGAGAATAGTCTTCAATTCAACCCACTCTTAGTCTCAATGTTTCCCAGTACCAGAAAGATAATACGGCTTGTAGAGCGACTGTGTCTGTGATATTCACGAACTACACAGGGAGTTTGCTGTGTGAGTGGAAATTCGATTATTGAGTGAGTACAAGGTTGAAAGAGGAAAAATCCAAGATCTCTTCCACTTTCTCTGCTTTAAGAAGTTTTGGGGAAAATTATTTTCCACAGAAAGAATACTAAAAGTGGTTTTTAGTGTCATCGTAAATGATCAAAGCCTAATTAAAAATACTATAAGTTAAATAAGGGAGGAAGGACCAATGTGGGTGACAAGAAGGGAAATAAAGAAAAAAGACTAAGGAAGAAGGCTAAAGGACACACAATGCCAAGGAACTGCACATTTCAAGCTGTGCCAAATAGTGCTCAACCAGCTTTGAAAGACAAATCCCATAAGAGCCAATCATTCTTTTCCATCTATTTCCTTTTCATCAGCATGTTGACATTAATGGTTCTTTCATAACCTTATAGAAAACATTGTTTATTTTATCCTTACAAAGAAAAAAATAAGGTATCCACCAGTAACAAACATAAAAGAGAGGAGAAAATAATTAGCACGGTATAAAACAAGACAAAGAGCAATGCTGTGAATCAAAAGGACAGTGAGTAAGAATTTAAGTAAACATTTCGGCCAAAGATAGGTAAAGTGCTTATCAGGCAGCAGTAAATAATAAGTTAGAAGCACATTCATAAAAGGATTGCCTAAAATAATTTGAAAATGCAAAGTCTCAGCAAAAATGCCATCCCTTCCACCCAAATTTTCCCAATGGGCCTAAAGGCGAAAAGATTTTGAGGGAAAAGATTTTCCCTGGGGCTACTCTGAGCCTAGGCAAGGTTGAAAGAACACTCTACTGAATTACAGCAATTGTTAACATTTCTATTTCCTCAATTAAATTGGGAGCCTCTAAAGGACAAGAGAGCATTATAAGTATCTCTAAATCCCTAGCCCCCAGAACAGCACCTGGCACATAGTAAGTACATGGTCAAATGATATTTTACTATGTATAGTTCTGACTACATAGTATGCAATATTTATTTATGCATTCACTCCTTCAAGAAATACTTACTGAGCCCTTTATTGCATGCCAGCCACTGTTCTAGGTGCTGACTACACAGCAATGAGCAAAACATACTAAGTGCCAGCCTTCATAAAGCCCGCATTCTGATCAGGAAGACAGACAGATGACAGGTAATAAAAAGTAATAAAGAAAAAACGCATGTAAGAGGCTCAAGAGCCAAGAGGGATATTTTATCTAAGATAGTTACTAAGGCCTTTGTGATGTAGAGCTTTGAATGCAATTGTTTTCAGAGGTGAAAACTCCTGGCTCTGAGAATAGAAAGCACAAATGTCCAGAGGCAAGAGGTGCCTGCCGTGTCCATGAAGAAGCAAGAAGGCCACACGGTTGGCCTAGAATGGGCAAAACGAAGAACAATAGAAAATAGGGTGAGGGGACCAGGCTGAGGACTTTAGATGATGACATTCATTATGAATGTGATAGAGAAACCATTTAAAGATTTTGAAGAAATATGTAGCGATATCTGATTCAGTGGGGAAAAGACTCTATTAAGGAGATAAGAATGGAAGCAAAGAGGCTACTGTACTAGCCCAGATAGAAGAAAAGAATGGCAGGATGATAGATGAGGGCAGTAGTGGTAAAGAGAAAGAGAAACTACAAATTCAGAAAATATTTCTTAAATACAGTTGACAGAATTTCATGACGGACTAGATGTGGACAATGGGAGAAACAGAAAAGGTGAGGACATAAAGCAACGTAAAATTTTTAAAACAAAATTAAAATAATTTTAGCAAGATGAGTATCCGTCTTTTTAAGAAATAAATCATACAAGCTACTTTTATTAAGATGAGCCCCCACACACACTCACACACACTCACACACAAAATGTTGCACCTTCTAAACAAATTCACAGGTCAGAAGGAGAAAGAACAGAAAATAGAGTTCCAGTGACTCAAGTCTGTCCAGGCTTTGTGGACAACATCACTCTGACTTTTTCCCATTCAAGACTGATACTGGCTAGCAACACTTCAGGATCTCAGTCTCAATAGTAAACATAAAACTGTAAAACTTTTTTTTTTACATAATAAAGTTATAACTGTAACTTGACCATATACGGAAAGATACATTAGAAAAACCTAAGAAGTTTCTCATTTATTGAGAAAGAACTACTACCACAGCTTCAGTATTTAAATTTTAAAAGGGGGGTGGGAATTCAGGATACTGAATAGAAATGTAAATTAACTAGAAATGTGATAAGTCATGATAGAGGTATAAAAAAATGTCTTTCTATCAAGTAAAGAAAAACAAAATTAGCCAAAGGAAGAACAAACAGCATTAGAATAACATTAGAATATGATTATAAATAGGGTTGTATACAACGGGGTACAAAAGCGGCGATTATTAAGAAGAAAATGATAATTAGGAAAAAGGTTTGGAGCTATATAAGATAAAAATTTAGAGAAGTATCTTTGGAACACTTCTGTATAGCTCAGAAACATAAAATGTGGAAGAGTATGAAATATGATTTCAGTGAAATAAACTCTCATATCAAATTAGACTCTAATTGTTTTATTATATGTAGAAAGTCTTCCACAGAGGGAGGGAAGAAGGAATTGTAATCCTGAATAGGAAGCATGAAGAAACTCTAACAAAAAGGCACAGAAATGATAGTTTTCCTGTTAAATACAGCAGATGTCTTAATACAGAATACTCTGGGTCACATTTTATTTTCAACAGTGGAGAGCAATGCTACTTAAAATTTAAAATTTAAAATATCTATCATTAAATAATTAGATATTTTCAGTTGCGATGTTTGTGCCAAGTATACTTTCAGGAAGCCCTAAGATGTAAGGTGTATATATATATTACAAAGAATTGTTTTTCAACAAAGTTTAGCAACTTAAATAAATCATGCCTGTGTCACAATTGATGGTTCAATACTGACGACTAGTGGTCAAAGACCTGTACTAATTCCCTACTAACTACTAAGATTTTTATTATCTAAATTTCTAAATTTAAAACATTTAAATTTAGATAATAAAAATAGAAATTATGTGAAAAGCCTAAATTAAAAGATTTTTTCCTTACCAACGTTCTGAAAATTGAAATAGAAAAAAATGGATCCTCAGTCTTTTAAAAAGTCTTTTCTGCGCATTATTTGTCCCCAAACCAAAGTCAATCAGCATTTGTTATTGACCTATAACAGGAACAATTCCACGAAGACTCAGTTTATCCACACACAGATGACTAAATTACCATTCTTTCTGAAACCCATAATTAATATTTTAAAGAGGTGTTACTTTCAGAATTGATATATCTGGGAAATCCTATTTAAATTTTTTTTTTCTAATTTAGTTGAAAAACAGTAACCTACTATATCAAATTGTTTCTTTTATATGCTCCTTTTATAAAGTTGAAATATTTAAAATTTAATTGTGATTGTCTGAATTCTTGGAGAATAGTTGTAGGATTTCAGTTAAATTATTTAAAAGAAGTTAAAATTTGTTAACCTTCACTGTCTTTGCAAGAATAAGAGCAGTAGATAATACAACAATGTACACAAACCTTTAAGAGGAAAAAAAAAGTGTTTAAACCAACAGCGTTACAATGCAGCAAGCGTGAAAGCAAGTTCATTCCTTCAACTATTCGCATAACATATGCTATGTGATAAACACTGTTCTACATGCCCCAGAAACAGGCATGATGGACATAGTTCCCGCCAATGGAGTTTACACTCTAGTGAGGAAGACATACAATAACATAAGTAAGCAAATAAACAACAATTAGAGGTGGTGTTAAGTGCTATGAAAACGATTAACATAATATGAAAGGGAGCAGTGGGGCATGAAAGGGCTATTTTAGAAAAGGGGGGGGTGCGAGGACATCCTCTCTGAAGAGCTGGCAATTAAGCCTGGAGAATAAGAAAATATAAGTTTATGCTGAGAGGCAGAAGAAAAATCTCCCAACAAGATACTTAATATGAACCACTGTGGCTAAAGCATAGATTCTTTAGAGTAATTTGTAGCTAAATATGTAATGTTTGAATTTTTGAATGGCCATCTAAAGAATGGAAATATAATCTATTGTTTCAAAGCCAGAAGTAACTATAAAAATAAATATACAACACATTTCAATACAATATTAAACAAGAAAAAAAGGAGAGAAAACAAAAGATGAGATCTTAAAAAAATAAAATTTCCGAATGTATCAATAATCATAGCAAGTGTAAACTAACTAATCCAGCCATTAAAAGACATGAGATTTTTTAAGTCCAGCTATAAGATGTTTATAAGAAACATACAAAATTAAAACTGCAGAAAAATAATTAAAATAAAGAGGAAAAAACATATGCCATGAAAACAGCAACATAAAGACTGTTAAATCCAGAGAAGCACTGTATGATAATTTAAAAAATAATTGACCAAGAAGTAATTAACTAATATCCTTGAAACCACAGTCATAAAATAGCAAAAGTGACAAAAATCACAGGAATAAATTGACAATCTTTATCACAGTGGGAGGCTTTAGACTGAAATTTAATAAGAATATAGAACAGAACAACAGAATCTACAATCCTGACCTACTAAATTTATATGATTGTGTACATGTGTCAGACATGAACACATAAAACTTCACATCAGAAAAAACAAAAAAAAATGTTTAATTTTTTATTCATAGAATACTTACCAAAAAAATTGATGATGGTACTAGGTCAAAATGGAAATGTCAACAAATTTCGAAGGAATCGAATAAAAAATAAAGAGTTTAAAAATAAGCAAACACACATATTTGAAAATTCCAAAAGGCACTCTTAAATAAGTCTTGAGTTGCAGAGAAAATTGTAAGAGAAATTTAAAAAGATTTAGAAATAAACTACCATAAAGAAATAGCACATTAACATGTGGTATTTTGGTGATAGATTTTCAGTATTAATTTTAAAAAACAGAAAAATCAATTAATGCTCTAACTTGCAAGTCTAAAAAATAGGAGTAATACTAAAAATTTTTAAAGGGAAAAAAATGGAGTTAAAAGCAGAAGCTGATAAAGTAATAAACAACACCAGTCAAAACAAAAATGAATAAAATAATCATATCCTAGCAAGACGAATAAAGAAAAGGGGGAAGAGAATAACTAAATAAAATTAAAGGAAATGGATATAGCTTCAGAAAATATTGAAAAAATAATAAAACAGGGCTATGACTGCTTCTTTAAATTAATTTCAAAACACAGACAAAATGGATCACTTGGCTGGATTCAAAAACAAAAAGGCTCTATAAACCAAAACGCACTGAAGAAATTGAAAGTTTCAGTCACCAAAAAGATAACAGGTACAAATGATTGCATGGGTGAGTTTTAACAAACATTAAAGAGTCAGAGACTCGAAAAAAAAGGACTCTACCTAATTCATTTTATGAAATTAATGTAACCTTGCTTCCAAAAACCAAAAGAGCAGTGCAAAGAAAATTATCAACTGATCTCAATCATAAAGATAAATATTAAAGAAAAAAACTAAAGAAAACACTAGCGAATTAATACAGCAATGTGTAAAAAAAAATGCTGACCAAATAAAGTTCTCAGGAATGCAAGGAGAGCTCCTATCTATTGAGAGTCAACCACATTTAAACAGCATTTAAATTATCATTTATTGAGTCAATGTTGTTAATCTGATAAAGGATAGCACCAAAAAAACTAGGAGCAAACACCGCACAAGGTTAGAAGCAGCCCCATAAACAGAAACAAAGCAAGAATTCATGCTATCTTTGTTTCTATTCAACATTGCACTTGACTTTCTAGACAGTACAATAAAACAAGGAAAAGAACTGTAAAGAAAGAGACTAAATTAGCTTTAATTTCAAATGATATGATTATCTACACAGTAGATATGTCAGTAGAGCTACTAACAAATTAAATAGCTACTAAGATGATTAAACAAAATCGTTGGGATCCAAGAGCCACACATAAAACCAGTCACACTCCTATATACTATAAATGACCAATTAGAGATGTAATAAAAGAAAATATCCTATTCACAATAGAAGAACCAAAAGGTACCTAGGAGTAAGTCCAACAAAAGATGTACAAGACCTTTATACTGACAATTATAAAATATTCATGAAAAACATTAGAAAACACCTTCTCTTCAAATTAATCTCTATATTTATTACAATTACAGTTAAAATGCCAGGAGGATTTTTCATGAAACATAACAGGAGATTTTCATTATCGCTTACCAAAATGTAATTAAGACAAAATGATATCAGTTCAGGGACAGACAGATAAATAGGTCAATAACAAAGCATATAGATCCCAGACAAATATCACAGAAAACTAGATACATAACAGAAGTAACATTTAAAGCAGAGGGGAAAGAACAAATTATTCAAAAATGATGCTGAGGCAACTCATTAGTCAGAAAAAATAACTTAGATTTCTTCCTCTCATCATTAAAAAAATAAAATTCCTGGGAGAAAATATAAATAATCCAATATCTTTAAATGAGTAGATAACCAGGTAATCTGTATAGGCACAAATGCAAACTGCCAACAAATTTGTGAAAAGATGCTCAAATTTACCAATAGGGAAATGCAAAGGAACATAAAAATGAGTTAGCACTTTATAGCCATTAGCCTGGCAAAAATAAAAAGAATTATAACCACTACTACTGGTAGAAATGAGAAGGTAATTCTCAACCACTCTGCTGACAGAAACGTGAAGAGTTAGAACCTTTTGGAAACATAACCTGGTAACCTCTAGTATAATAAAAGATTCATTCATGGTAATAAAAGATTAAATTGGAACCACATCAGCTGCTTGGAGAAATTTCCAGAAAGAACTGATCAGATGAAAAAGAAAGAAAAAAAAAACTTCAAGATGCAGACGTGTGTGTGTGTGTGTGTGTGTGTGTGTGTGTGTAATGTGATCCTATTTTAATAAAAGTGTACCAAAAAAATCTATATATGCAAAGGTACATATAGTCTACATATGTCCGTACAGGAAAATTAATTAATAGCACAAAGAAAAATATAAAGGGCTATATCCCAGGCTATTTATTACACTGGTTTCTTTTTGTTTTTGGAAGGAGGGAGGACTGTGGGGAGTAACTGATGACAAAAGAGCAAAGGGGAAGAGACAGGGAAAATAAGCCAAAAAATAATAAAGCTGTGTTAAAAAAGAGAATGTTTGTATGAGATTTCATGACATGATCACATTTAGCTTAGCATTTATTTAAATCACATGTGAATACAAATTTTTATCAAAATAATAAAAATCATAAAAGAACTAAGTGAGAAATAAAACTACTTAAACACTGTATCAAAACAGTGTATTATTATGGTCATTTCTTAATGCATTCACCAAATATTTATTAAGTGCAAATTATGTTAAGTGCTAGAAATGTGAAATGCTCAAAAGAAGTACAATTAAAAGATAACATATCAAGAAATGGTAATAATCCAGGACCACAAAAACACATATAATATATACCACTAGAAACTGGGTAGTGAGGGGGAAAAAAAAGCCATCTTTGCAAAAGAAGGAGAAAATAGTCAATAGGATCAGGATTTATTAAAAGAATAAGAAGTGTGGCTCCAAGTCAGGCCCAGATTTATCTTACGCATGTAGCTTCACCCCATGAAGAACAGGCGCTAGAGCAGGAGTTTTTGGATCGTCCCTTGACACACATTTTCCTACAGAGAAGTACCCTGTGGCTGTCCTGCTGTGATACTCAGTGCTTTCAGCCCCTTGGCAGTCTGAGGGTCTGTGTGTCACCCTGCCTGTGTTACTCTCTGCCTACTACACAACACCTGGTCGCCTGGGACTGACAAAGGATTAAATTCTAGAGCTCATGCCACATGGATTTACCTAGTGCTTTCCACAAAACTTCTATTTTATTTTTTAAACTCTTGTTTACTTGTAAATCCCATTGATCTTTCTAGCCCACAGAGGCTACTGGGACAGTCAATGTGAGGGCAATTTAATGGGCATTTATATAAAAAGTATCTAAGAATATCCATGGGGAAAGGGAAGCTTGTGCTCTGAAATAAATATGTGAAAATGTGGGGAATACCTACGAAGAAGGCCTCATTGACCATGGGAACAAGAAGGAGAGGATAAAGTGAATGGCCAAGCAACAGTTTTGCAATTCTGCCTTGGAAAGGTAAGCGACGGGGAATACAGAATCTACCGGCTTTAAAAAGGCCTCCATGTCTCCAAAATAAGCAAGGGAGTCTCAGGAGGCCGGGTCAGCAAAACCGCCTTGGAACACTTGCCTGGCCAGGTCCTCCTCTGATCTGACATAGAAGTCCCAAGGGCAACGCTAACACTAATAAGGCGACATTAGGAAAGCATTCTTGGCTTCCTTGGAAACATCTCCTTTAATGAGTCCAAACTAAATACATTAATAAACAGTACCCAAGGCTTTTCTTATACCAAGTATCCTAGTCTCTGGAGCCAGTTACATTTCTGGGAAGGAATGAATAGCTATGTCTTTATTAGGTTTCTCATAACTGGTACGGATATCAAAAGATGAAGAAAAATCTTGAAAGAATCCAATATCAATTACTTTTAATTTTTCTGCATATGGCCTTATTTTATTCATAAAGTGCACATAATCTGGTTTTCCAAGAGAGCACAGACTGAAAAATCTCTGAGCTGAGCTCCCACCCTACACGTAATCCCTCACTTAATCTTCACCATCTTCTATTACGATTCCATGCCTCGCCTGCCCCACAGACTTCTCCACGAAGCATCTTTAAGGTTTAGGCATCTGAATCACCTTAGGTCATATTCAGACATGCACTATTGTTGATGGGGGCAAAGAGTAAACTATCATTTTAATGTGCTATGAAATATAGCTATCTTTCTCATTTTAAGTAATTCAATTGAGGATGAAAACATATTGAGTTTATAAGAAACAGCTTTAAAAAAAAACAAGTTAGGAATTTCTAAGATGTCATAGCCAAGAGTTAGATATTTGACCTAGAATTTTCTGTGAATTTTGGACATGCAAAAGAGTTTTGACTTGGGCATGCAGTCTAAATACCTCTTTGTAACCCTAGCACCCACCATTCCTACCCACTCCATTAAATTTAACTAATCAAAGTTACCTTACTATCAAGCATCTGATCAAAAGGAGTCTATAATATGATAAATGTACCTTAATGTTAAATAACACTTTACTGTCTGCACAGTGGTTCAACAAGGAAAGAATGATGGTTAAAGCCTTAACAATATTTGAACTCGACTAGTCAGAGTACTAGAACCACCATTCAAAATTTAAAAGACAAATGAAAAGAACATTATCACACAACTAATATAAAACATTCATCTCTCTCAAGAGACCCCTACTAGATACCAAAACAACGGTATTTACCATGGGATATGAAGACCAGTGAAGGTCCTTACAAAGTTATGAAAATCGAACATTCATGTAACATCAGCAGCACATGAGAGGTAGAGGCTCAAAAAGGAAGTGGATTCCAGAGTATGCACCGATAGCCCTTTTGCTTAGACAGATAGGAAAAAAAGAGAGAGAGAAAAAATGAGTGAACAATATCCTAAAAACTCTAAACAAGTAGAATACCTTTCCCTCAACCGATTTGCAATGATTAATATTGTTTTTAATTAAATAGGAATAGATAAAGCACTGAGGATCTAAGGACCTCATTAGATCACTAAAAAGCAGGTGTTAGCCAAAGCCACAGGCTGCCTCCCTGTAATACGACATTATACCTAGAAATCTCTGACATCCTGGAACTTTTAATGAGCACTCCTTATCTCTTAACAATTTTTAAATGTCATAATTATCACTAACTTTGAATTATACATTTTAGGGAGGCAGAAGAGCAGAGTGGCAAAAAGTCCAGGCATACCTACTCACCTACAGACTCGATTTCTCTCCTCGGCCAGAAACAAAATACATCAATTACTATTATCAACAGTACAGGTATTTCCATAAGTAATTTTTAATATCGAAAAGAAAGCAAAGTGTTTTCTCTCCTTAAACATGACCTTTCCATAGGAATCTAAGCCACTTAACTTGGGAGTAGGAAAACGCACCAGCCTAAATTAATCCTTTCCAGTTTCCACCACACTGTTTAATCCAAAACCACCTTTTAAAAGCGCATAGGTCATTGCTTATATTAAAGTGACAAAATATGAAATTAAACATTTCTTATCAATACTGATCCTCCATTACACTGTCAGAGATGGAATTCCAAATCACAGCTCAAGCTTTTAGTCAAACTGACAATTACAATGCAAATATTCAGGCTCTAGTTTCTCAAAGGGGGGTGGGAAGCAATCTTCCTCACCCTCTTTTCTTTGTAATTTTGTTCATTCTGCAAAGAGAGAAGAAAATAAGTACAGAAAATTTCTCTAATTTTTTTCTTGCAAAAAGAACAATTGTCTCCTCATACTATTCTTATGCTACCAGATGCAATTTGCTTTGAGAACAAATGTATAAAAATCAAGGTTTAAAAAAGGCTACCCACATGCTGTATCTAATTATTCAACAAAATATCCTCTTCAAAGTAATTACCAACTAACAAGGGTATGCCTCCTTTTGTTAAATGGAGGAAAATGAAATTTTAGAAAACAAAAGCAGATTTTTCTATCAGCTTCCATTTATAATTTCAGGGTTGAAATTCTTGTTCCTAATTTTCAATTGGCAGTGTTTTTACCTTAAACATTTTTTTTTAATTTGCCAATAACTAAGGATTAATGATCTTAAGCACACATGAGTGGATTTGCAGAACATCACTTTGAGAGAAAACCATTTGGTAAAAGAAAAATGCATACTTTTGTTTTTAACCTTCATTTCCTTTTGTTTCTAATTTTTTATATTTTATGTATAGATCTAAGAAATATTTAAAGAAAATTTCGACAAATTTATTTTCTATAATAATATTACCAGTGTAAAAAAATGAGAATTCACAAATCTATACCAATAAAAATGAGTGAATAAATGAATGAATGGAGAAAAAGACAAAGTCCTTCCTTACAGTAGGATTCCAACTAATAAATATAAAAGAAATGATGGAATTTTTTAAAATTGCCATTAAGCATCACTTAGAATAATTTTCACACAAGAAATCAACAATAGATGCTAAAATGTATGGGTATAATAAGAAATAGGCTATTTTCAAGTCTCAAAGAGTATGCCCATAAAATAAATAATTAAAAAGACATAATGGTAACTTTACGGTGCATAAACCTGGCAGGCAACATCTTAACCAAATGTTCAGTTTTCACCAGTAATGGGACAAATCGACATTTCATGCCTCCCGACACGATATCCTGAGAAAGAGGCAGCACCAGTTCTCTGGGTTTCCTACCAAAAGTCCATGACTTGAATTTAGTTATGAGAAAACATCAACGAACCCAAAATGAAAGCCATTCTAACAAAGTAACTAGCCAGGACTCTACTAAATTTTCAAGGTCATGGATGACAAAGAAAGACTAAAAATCTGTTCCAGGCTAAAGGAGACTAAAGAGACATGACAGTCAAAGGCTGTATGTGATCCTGTATTATAACAAGAAAAGGACGTTAGTGGCAAAAGTTGAATCAAACCTATAGATTAAATCATAGTATTGATCAAATGTTAATTTCCTATAATTATGGAAATTATACCATATTATTTAGGTGTAAAAGTATTTACTTGTGTGTATAACTAACTCAAAACAATTTGTGTGTGGTGTGTGTGTGTGTGTGTGTGTGTGTGTGTGTGTGTGTATAGAAAAAATGATAAAGCCAGTCTGGTAAAATGTGAATATTGGAGGGATCTAGGTATAGAATATAGAGAAATTCTTTGTTCTAAATTTTCAACTTCTTCATAAGCCGGAAATTTCAACATAAAAAAGGTATCAAAAGGGTAAGTGATCTCTATAGTTAAGTGGTTTGATGACAGTCTAGTCCAGGGGTTGGCAAATTTTTTTCTATGAAGGTCCAGAGAGTCAATTTTTTAGGCTCTGTGGGCCATACAATTTCTTCCACAACTACTCAACTCTGTCATTCTGTCACAAAAGCGCCCACAGACAGATTGGAAATGAATGGGAATGGCTGTGTTCCAATAAAATTTTATTTACAAAAGTAGGCAAGGGGCCAGATTTGGTCCATTGGCCATAGTTTGCTAACCCCTAATTCATGTCAAGGAAAATTAATCAGAGTAAAATTATACTTTCAGTTAACGTTTTTTGAGTACATGCCAGACACTATATTAAGTGCCTTACTGGCATTAGCTCATTTATCTTCACATCAATCTAATTAGGTAAATACCATTATTATTTCCATTTTCCACAGAGGAAATGGGCCTACAGAAGTTAAGGAACTTGCCCAAGGTCACACAGGCAGCAAGTAGCAGACTCTGGGTTTGACCCAGATGGGGCTGTCTTCACTGAACTATAACCAATCCGATATACCACACTTCTCATATGGGCTGAATTATACTGTCACATGCAACAAACTAAGGAACTTTAACCATTTGAACAATGGCTGAACAAATGTCCAAACTCAAGGTTAACATTGGGAGAAGGCATTTTTCACAAACCTCTTGCAGCTGCAAAGAAATAAGTCCCAGCTGATCCTGGCGTCTTTCCACCAGCTCTCTTTCTGTGCGCATCTCTCTTTCTATTTCCTGAAGCCGTCGTTCCACCCGATCTGAAGCCTTAATGTGAACAAACAGAAATGGTGACATTAGAGAGCTGTTAGGGGGAAAAAAAAAAAAAAAGACTAAAATTGAAGAGATATTTTATACCAGATGCAACTACTGTCTAAAGAATTTAAGATTGGCCTGTTTCTAGAGCCTCTTTTCATGACACAATTATAAAACAGATCACAAAAAAAAAAAAATTGGCTGGAAGTTATGAAAGAAAACAATTAGACTGCAAATAATCCAAACCTGTATCCCAATAAAGGACTTACATTTTTCAAAGTACAAAATATTAATAGATCAGAACAAAAAGTAATAAACTAGAAAAGAGTGCCCTCTGGTGAAAGGGAAGGAAAATAGCAATTTTGCAAACTAGTGTATTAATGATAAACTAACTATTCTATCTATTTAGTTCTTTATCATTTTAATTATCTATAAGCATAACTTGCCTAGGAAGATTTTGATGTTTATGTGTATATGTAGCAAATAATTAAAAGGGCTTTTCATTAGTTTGTCAATCTTTTCTACTGTGATCTGCTAAAAATAAATCAGCTGTACGAGATCAAAAACTAAAGCCAAACTGAAAGATGTTTAATTGGGACTCTCTAAAATAAACATGAAAGATTTTTTTCCTCTCTGATGCAAGACTTTCCTTGCTAAAAGTTGGGCAAATTCAAAAACACTTCATGTGTTACCATTATGTAGTCCCCTAAAATAATTTATACTATCTGATGATGTGCATATTTGGTGCAGGTGGACAGAAGACGTTTATATTCATTTAAGAGAAGCAATAAATACAGCCCTGTAATAAGAAATCTTTTGCCATCATTTCTCTATAGCCAAGAAAAGTCCTAGTCACCAGAGACCTTACTGAGGCAATGGTGATGGCTGTACCACTTGGTACATTGACTAAAAATCATTTAACTGTACACTTAAAACAGATTAATTTTTAAGTAAATTATACCTCAGGTCGACTTGTTCTTTGAAAACACATCATTTAACATAAACTTAATTATTCAATGAAGGCTGGGAAAAAATATTCTCTCAAAAAAATTAGCAGTTAATATTTACTAAGACTGATAAGTCTGGCATTTCAAACTTCTAGTCCTTAAAAATTATTAAGATACACACTATGATATTTACAGTTCTTTACCAAAAACTCAAAATATCCTTCAGCATGAAGCTTCTATTTATCCTAGTGATGAACCTTAGTACCCCAACAAACAACTTACTATTGTATCTGAAATAAATGCAGTACCTGATGTAAAAGAAAGAAAATTTGAATATTAAAAAATAAAAGTTGTTAATTCGCTCAATTTTTACAAAATGAAAATATCTTTATTCTTCATTGTGAATATAAAAAGTAATAGCAACACACCAAAAAATAATACAGAAACACCTCAGACTTCTTAGAAAAATGGCTGCTATTGAAAACAAACAAACAAACAAACAGAAAATAATGAGTGTTGGAAAGATGAAGAAACTGTAATGCTGGTACATTGCTGTGGGAATGTAAAATTGTACAGCCACTATGGAAAATGGTATAGTGGGTCCCTAAAAAATTAAAAGTAGAATTACATATGACCCAGCAATGCCATACCTAAGTATAAACCTAAAAAAGTTGAAAGTAGGGCCTCAGATATTTGTACACCCATGTTCAAAGCAGCATTATTCACAACAGCCAAAAGATGGAAGTGACTCAAGTGACTCCTGACAGATGAACAGATAAACCAAATGCAGTTTATACACGCAATGGAATATTATTCAGCCTTAAAAAGAAAATTCTGACACATGCCACAATGTGAATGAACCTTGAAGACATCATGCTAAATGAAATAAGCCAGTCACAAAAAAAAAAAAAATTCTATACCATTCCACTTACATGAAATACTCAGAGTCAAATTCATAAAGACAGAAAGTAGAATGGAGGCTGCCAGAGGCAGCGTGCCTAGGAAGGGTCTGATGTTTTGAATGGGGACTTGTTGCAATAACGGGTATAGTTTCAGTTTTACAAGATGAAAAGAGTCCCGGATTTGGCTGCACAACAATATGAATGTACATAACTCTATGAACTGAACACTTAGAAACAGCTAAGATGAAAAATTTTATGCAATATGTTTTATTACCATTAAAAATAAACAATACAGAATGATAAAAAGAAATAAAAATAATCTGCTAATACCATCCATTAAAAGAAAGTGTTTTTCGTTGTATACTTCCAAGGATTTTTCTATGCATATATGTATGACTAGTCAAATACATACCTATTTCATTTCTTTTTTTTAAATAAAAATTGGGTATTTCACATATGTTTTATATAATCTTTACAGTTCATATATCATGGACAACTTTCCATTATAATAAATAAATCTAAGTATTCTTAACAAATGCAAAATTCTCCATAATTGATCGAAATATTTCCCTATTGATAATGTGATACCATTTATTTTTACTAGACTATGCTATGACAACCACTCCTATATAAGATTATTTCTGTAAACTAAAGGTTTAAGTGAAATTGTTGAATGAAAAGTTATGAATCACTGATGAAGTAAGTTATTAACTTGGGATCACACAACTAAAGAGAAAAACAAGCTCAATATAGGTCTCCACTTCCGGCAGTATCTTGTAACAAAATTTCTATCTATTCCACAGAATTTTATTTTCTATTTCAAAATACTATTATTTTCACTGGTATTAGACTTCTCTGTAATCCAGTGACAGATGACCAGCCCTTTACGCCCAGCAATGCCACATACTGGCCTTGTGATTAGCCTTCTAAATGAAGCACACCACTTTTTAAGCTGTTCGAGTAATTTAATCTCTCAAAAAATCAAGATCATCAACCATAAAGTGGGGTTAATAACTTGCCCTGCTCAACATATATAGAGTGAATCAAAGAGTATAAAAGTAGTGGGACAAAAAATATGGATGACATGGCAGCAACTAATAGTTGTTTTCCAATACCTACTCCCCTACCCCTATTTCCCCCATAATAAAGAAATTTTTAACTAGACAGGTGGCTGCCAAATAGAAACAATATATATTTTTAAGTCACATGGCCAGCTGCTGTGACTTCAAATTCTAGCAAATACGATTCATATATAAGCATCAAGTGACAACTTCAAAAAACTATCCACAAGAGATAGCAAGCACATAGGTACCTTTTGTTCTCATACTCATTCCTTTTTCCATCTTGCTGTTTGGTACACAACCTAAAACCATGAATTTGAGGCCATAACAACAGGAGGGGAAAAAAAAAAAGAAAATCATGACAGAAAGAGCCAGAATCCCTTACACGTTGTAGGTCAGCACACGCAGTACCACATAGAACCCTGAACTCCATACTTAAAACTTTTTCCACAAAAGAAATAACTTTTGTCTATTTTTAAGGCAGTTAATTGGAGATTTTTCAGTAATTTACAACTGAAACTGATGCTGACTGAAAGAGAGAAGCACTTAGAGAACTGAAAATGCTAAGCAGGTCCCACTACTGCCTTACTTCCATCGGAACATGGGAAAATCATCATATCCTTGCTGTTTCATCAAGTCCAAAAACAAACAGTAATAAAATGAACAGACACAGCAAGATAAAACATATACACAAACTAGCATGATTGAAAATGAATAAAATACAAAGTGCTTCATGATTTCCAACGATAGTAAAATTATAGTCATTCTGTACATCTACCAGAGTATCTTTATAGACCCTATTATCCAGGTCAATATGTTCAATATATTTCTCTTTCTCTACTGCTAATACCCCAAAGTCATACAACTCCAACTAAGTCAGCAACAACCAAGGATCTATAACATGCATTTGGAGAAACCTAGTTTTGTCTTTTCTATTCTTTCTCATCTATTTCTATGATAAATTTCTGTATTAGTTAGGGTACAATCTAGGCTCTTTCAAAGAGATCAAATACACAGGAACTGAAATAAAATAAAACTTTATTTCTGTCTCACACTGCAGTCCAGAAGAAAGTAAGACAGCTAGCAGGCCACTCGGCTCCCTAAGGCCATTCAATGATGCAAGTTTCTTCCCGGAGCTCCCTAAGGTCATCCAATGATTCAGGTTCCTTCCACTGGGCTCCACCAGCCCCCAGGCCGTCATCTCACCTGCATGGCTTAAGCTAGCTCAGTGCTACGTCCTCATTTCAACCCACGTAAAGAGAGAGCGAGAAATTACTAGACAAGTAGTTCTGTTTTCAAAAAAGACAAGTCGGAAGTGGCATGTGTCACTTTTACTGACACTCAGTTACGTGGTCTCAGATGCACATGGAAACTGGGAGATGTCGTCTCTCCTTGAGTAACCACATACCTGGATAAAATTGCTGGGAGCAGAAGATGGTGAGGGGAGGAATACAGGAATCTGCTACCAAAAGAAGGAACTCAGTAATAGGGGTCAAGGAACTCAATATTAGAATTAATATAATTTCAACACATATTGTCATTTTACGGTAGGCCACCTTTCATCCTTTTCAAAAAAGGGTAAGATAAATGCTAAAACTCAGATAAAAGTACTAAAAGAGGAAATTTAAAATACTAATTATAAAATCGAACAATATATAACAAATTACAATACACATACTTTAATACTGTAAATCCACTTCTAGAAAGTTATCCTACCAATTTACTTTCCAGTGTGAAAATGGCACATGTACGAGATCACTCACTGCAGTGCTGTGTATAAAAACAGAAGGCTGATACCACCTAAATGTCCATCGATATAAAACTGGTTAAGTAAATTAATTATAAGGCATTCGTTCAATGGAATGCTTTAAATATTAAAATAAAGGAATTAGAAAGCTCAGTAGATGCTAATGTTAAACAATCTCAAATCTCAAAAATATATTAGGTGAAAAAGGCAAAACACAGAACAGTGTGTTTAGTATGCTACCTGCTACCAATTATGTTATAAAAAGGAGAGCAGAGAGAAAGGTCTCTCTCAAGGTTATGACATTTCACCAGAGTCCTAAATGACAAGAGGGGGTCAGCCATACAAAACTTTGGGGTTCAAAAAGTGGCCAGTGCCAAGACCCTAATGTAGAAATGAATTTGGCAAATTCCAGGCACATCGAGAAAGACAGATAACATAGGCATTATAATCTATAGTAAAAAATTTGTAGCAGAAGGAACACAGGGAGAACTTTTAACAGCAGGGGAATTAATCGAAGTGAAATGACAATTTTTTGAAAATCACTTAGCTACTGTCAGGAGCACAGACGGGGCACATACAGGAGAAAGGAGACCAACTTCAATGGAGGGGACTGCAATGAACCCAGAGTGATGGCGCCTGAAGAGAAATATTAGACAGAAGTAGATGGAATTGAGCATGATTTCAGAAATATAAAGGGCAAGATTTTATACTGGCTTGGAAGTGTGGTATGAAGGAAAAGATCTAGAGTGACTCCTAGGGCAGGGGTCCCCAACCTCTTTGCCATGGGCCTCTAGGACCGCTATCCATCTATGGCCTGTTAGGAACTAGGCCGCAGAGCAGGAGGTGAGAAGTCGGCAAGTGGAGCATTATCTGTATTTGCAGCCACTCCCCTGGTGCCAAAAAAGGTTGGGGACCACTGGATGAAGATGCCACTTCCTGAGATGGGGAAGACCAAAGGGAGAGTAAGGAAAAATGGTTCTAAATAGAAGGGTGTGAGTTCTGTACCTAACGACACAGCATGTATTTACAAATATTGAATGATAATTCCCATAATATTTTAAAGACTGCATTTATTAATGCCACCTCATTTTTTTCTATTTCTAAGACCCAAGGGAAAAAATATTAACAATATCGGCTAACACTAAAAAGTTAATTTATCGGAGCCCTATATTCACAATTAAATTTACTACTAAGATAGCGAAGTCATAAGTCTCTATGTTTAGTTATAACAACAGCAAAATAAGAATAAAAATTAGAACAGCTTTTAGAGTTATTATTTAATAAAAGGAGGGGAAACAAAAGCAAAGGCATTCTGTTTAAGGGAGTGTATTCTGGCTTTTCAGCATGTTGATTCCTCAAATCTTCAACAATATATGCTGTTTTAAAATCCACCTCATTATTTGTTGTATATCCTGCTGTTGCGATCTATGCAATAACCATGTTATCCTAGTGCAGGGTTGACAGAATTCTTAGTTCAATAAATGACCAACTCTTCCAGAAATAGCTGGATCTATGTTTACATTTTTTAGTAAAATGTGACCCATCTACAGAAAATTAAAATAAAATCAGGTTTTTCCTCTATGAATAATCAAACTTAATATGCACTCGTATCACACTCAACTGGGTAAATTCTAGACAACTAATTTCCCCTGTGGCATAAGGCCTATGCAATATTGACTGTTTACTGCCACAATCAAGAGTTAACAGAAAATATTTTCCATAACATTATTCTATAAATAATAACTATTCCCTTCCATTGGGCAGTTTGAAAAACAAATAAAAATCTATGATTCACAAAAGATTAACAAATCAGATCTTGGCATGTATGATAGAAACCAGTATTTTTTTTTGCCTCTCAAACAAAAATGTGTTCTATAAACTTTCTAAATATATATGAGTTACTGAGAAAATGCATGATAAATAGTTGTAGCCTCAGAATAATGCACAATAAATGTGATTAACAGTGGTTACCAATAGAAAATGAAATTGGTAGACGGTAGGGGCCATCGTTCATTTTTCTTTATATATTTGTACAACATTTAAAAGTTTTCCATTGTGAACGTGCATCACTTCGGTAATTTTATTTTAAACTTAAATCTGGAGGGAGAAACAGCTGTAGCTTCTGAGAATTTTAACGCTCAAATAACAAAACCACATCTTCTCTGACAGTATGCTATCATGAATTCACAAATACAACACAATATGTCAAATAGTTATAAAATATAAATGTTGGCTTCAAGTGGAATAAATGAGTCACAAAATCTATATTAAGCCTTGTACAAACTGGAAGTAAACATCACGTGGTCTTCAAAAGACTTTCTAAAATGCGACAATATTATTTTTAAGTTTTTGCATTAGACAATTGTTTCTTAGTCAGGACTACATACACCTACATCAGACTTGAGATGCCCTTACTTTGAAAGCAAATTACAGAAAGCACAAAATAAGCTCTAACATTACAACTTGATGTGAGGAACTGGTAGATGAATAATTCAACCAAGTACACAATTAGGTCTGTGCAATTTTCCAGGCTTAGACAACGTAAAAGAACATGTCCTGATAAGCTAGGCACACTGGACAGCTGAGTAAACTAGCAGGGTGTATACACCAATTACAACAATGAACTTTGAACTAGTGAGGTGTGACAACCAGTTGTGTAATCATAGCTTTATCTGATGTGGAGTAATTCTGATGTATGGTAATGACAATATGGAAGAACTCAGGCCTTCTTTGAATTTAGCTGTTAACTTTTTCAGTGGTTACACTTTAGACCCACGTTAACACTCTAGACATGCGATCTCCAACTTTTTTGGCACCAGGGACCGGTGCTCCTATGAGAATCTAATGCCTGATGATCTGAGGTGGAGTTTAGGTGGTGATGCTAGCTTATCTCCTATTGTGTAGACCGGTCCTAACGGGCCACGGACTTGTATTGGTCTGTAGCCTGGGAGTTGGGGACCCCTGATCTAGACCATGTAGATAGTCCTTTCCAGTTTTTACATGGTGACAAATGTAATCTGCACTGTGCAAATTAGTATTTTCAAACTCTAAACTCAAACCATCCCAAATATCTAACAATATCAAAAAACAGCATGACAATACAGCTGGAGATGCCCACGGCTTACTCAGATCTACAGGGATCTCAGAACACTGAGGAGATACATACAAGTCTGGATCAAGACCCTTGTTACTAGCATGCTCACAGTTTATATACCTATGTAAAAGAAGCTTCATATAATAGCTGAAAAACTCAGTAAAATCTTGTACATTACAAATAGCAAACACAGTAATTGAATCTGACATATACAAAAAAATTGACGGAGTTTCACTTCCAAAAATGACAGACTAGATAATTCAGATCAAACCTTTCACTCAAAATTACTAAAAATATGAGAAATATTTTAAATAAAAGTCTGGAAAATGACCAAGAAAAGACAGATGAGACCAAATGCAAGAGAAGAAAGAAACCCAGGGAGGTCAGTCCATCTTTTAGGGTCTCTTTCTCCCTGAAATATCAGCCCGTTTCAGGAAAGGCCGTTGAGCTACTAAGAAGCCAAGCAGGATTAACAGACATGTGGGATCAAAGGGAAAAGCTGAAGTTGAGAGCCTTTCCAGGGAAGCAGGTCCCTGGTCAAGCTTCCCCCACCCTCGGCCCCAAGCCTTTGGGTTGGAATCATGAAGGACACTAGCAGGAAAAGTTTACCAGAAATAGTTAAAACCTGACACTGAAGCTTAACATTGAAATATCTCTAATAAGGTAATTCATTGCTATATTGCTATAGCCTCTAATCTGTAACAAAAAGCAAATATGTCCTCTCATACATAATAATTATCAAATTATCTATGCGAATTTTCTTTGCCGAGAAATGAAATATAGTTTCTGTCATCAACAGAAGATCCCATTAAGAGAGTTTTAAAAGTGAGAAGATACAGCTGTAGAATGAGAGACGATATTTGCAATACATATAACTGACAAAGGGCTCATACATAAGATGTACAAAGACCACCCACAAATCAAGAGCAAAAAGACAAGCAACTCAATAAAAAATGTAAGCAAAAAAGCAAACTGGCGTTTCAAAAAAGAAAATAGCCAATATCCAGCAAGCACATAAAACGATGCTCATCGTCATTAGTAATCATAAAAAAACAAATTAAAATCATGATGGCATGCGTTAAACATCCAACATGATGGCTGTTTTTGAAAGACTGGATAATATCAGGTGTTGGAAAGGATGAAGAGAAACACAGATTTTCATACACTGCAAGGAGTGTAATCTAGTGCGACCATTTTGGAAACCGGTTTTACTAAACTGTAGTGCACCTAGCAATTGCACTGCATGTTAAGTACCGAGAGAAATACATACACATGTGCGCTACAATAATGAGGTTAGTCGTCACAGCGTTATTCGTAATAGCCTTAAAATTTAAAATAATTCAAATATCCATCATAAAATGTTACAGTATATTACAGTATATTCATTCATACTAAAAAACAACAAAAATAAACTACAAGTACATGACACAAAACCCAGAATATAGCACAATCATACTGATTAGCAAAAGAAGTCAGACACAAAATAAAAACATGTCCTATATGATTCCATTCATATAAAAAGTAAAAAACAGGCAAAATTAATCTTAAAGGGTTAGAAGTCAAATAATAGATTTAAAGAGGAAGGAGTCAGTGATGGGGGTAGGGGTGGAGAAGCTTCTTATGTGCTGGTAATGTCTATTTCTAGGTCTGGGTGGTTGGAACATGGGCATGTTCACCTTGTAATAATTAATCAAGCTATACACTGATATATGTACTTTTCTGTACATGGAATATACCTCCCAAATTTTAAAAATTAAAAGAAGAAAGAAGTACAAAAAGTTTCAGCAGGTTGCACTATCAAGTGACGCATTCCACTCTAGAGTTTATGAGAAGAGCTGGAAGATCATTTAGTAAGTTACAGAGGACCTTAGAGCTACATTCTTAAAAGTGTGTTCAGCTCTTGTTGAGATAGTACTTAAAACAGAGAATGGCATACATTTTTTGCTGTGTGAACCACAGCAATTAAGGCACGCACCAATCTGTTAATCTCGGAAAAGACCTTTTTTTTTTGAAGTATATGATATTTTAGATATTCCTGACTGGCACAATGTAAATTGAAGAAATCGTTGGTATGCCTGGAAAAATCGAGGACTTTAGATAAAAAGTTAAGTATCCCATGTCCTGATCACATATTATATATGTCACGTTATCACATATTAGTTGCAAAGATTTTGTCTCTTAAACAGAAGACGGGCATTATATCTTCACCTCTCTGGGACACTTCACAAAGAAATTAGCACCAAAAACTCAGGAGGAAGGTGCTTTTATGTGACTGAGTGCTTTTCTTATTTTTGAAATGGGTAGTAACTGAGTTGATCTCTGAAAACAAAGTGTATTCATCTCTTAGCATGCACAACCAATAAACTCAATCTCCAAAATAAACTTAACATATCTATGTAAGGAACTGGAAAAAAATTATCTGTGTTTACTAGGAAACTTTCGGTTTGAATAAAATATGTTAAGAAAAATAATTCTACTTTTTCATGTCTTTAAAACTCAAAATGTATTGTGGGAAATGAATGAATACACATTGTTCCTGAAAGTTAATGAATTTGCAACAGTTCAGTGACAATTTCTATTGATATTTTTCTTCTAAAAAAGTAAATAAACCACTGATGATGCGAAGAAATGGACACTGTAGGTACTTTATTTTTTACTTAATTCCACCAAAGATGGTGATTTGATAGAAAGAAATCACTGCATGGTTGTGAACAATCTAAATCTGAGATAATAAACCTTGAGAATTAGGGAGTATTTTCAATCAGCATTATGTCAAACAAAAACAGACAGCAGAGAGGTCTTTGTAGCTATTGTGATTACACACTATGTAAGATGACTGGAAATACTTAATGGGGAATGCTACAGAGCCACTACCAAAAAAATTCTGTATTTTTCAAATATCATTTAACAAAAGCTATAGAAGAATTACTGTGTTAATAAAACTTAAAATATCTTTCAAATATTCATAATAAAGCTCTAAAAATTAAAACAAATAATTCTATCTGTAATATATTACCGCGATAAATATTTTAAATTTAAATATCTAAAATTCATGACCATTTTATAATAGGCGTAAAATATATTTTTAGATAAAATGTTACATACCTCCCAAAAAGTTAAAATCTACTAAATGTCATTGTGCATACAACCAGCCCAGCCACCCTGCCTACCATCTACATATGAAATAAAACTTTATAAACAAAGATTTCTCACCGATTCTTGTTTTTGGGTTTCACTGAGTTTTTCAGTCAATTTTTCCAAAGCTCTCTTTGTTTGGGCATCCGACCTAGGCAACAGAAAAATATTTAAGTTGGCTAATTCAAAAAATATATATAATAAAATGTATAATAATATACTATTACATAACACTCTGCTGTAGTGGTTCTCAAACATTAGCAAACATAAAAAGCCTGGAGGGTGTGTTAAAAACACAGGCCAGTGGACCCAACCACCAAAATTTCTAAATCAGAAGTGCCAGGATGGGGCCCAAGAATGTGCATTTCAGCATTATTCATAGTGACCAGGACATGGAAGCAACTGAAGTGCCCTGTGCTAGATGATTGGATAAAGCAGCTGTGGTACATATATACCATGGAATATTACTCAGCCATTAGAAGAGAGGAAATATTGCCATTTGCAACAACATGAATGGACCTTGAGATAATCATGCTAAGCAAAATAAGCCAGACAGAAAAAGTTGAAAATCACATGATATCACTTATATGTGAGATATAAACCTAAAAGCAATAAATGAACAGTACAAACAAAAAGCAACTCACGGACATGGACTCTAGACTAGTGGTCACCAGAGGGTTGGTGGGGGGGAGGTGGGAGATGAGAATAGACAGGGGAAAAGGGGTCAAATATGTGGTGACAGAAAGAAATCTAACGGTGGGAGGTAAACAGTGCAAATATACTATGTGCCTTACTGTTAAAATGTACAGCTGAAACTTATTGGATTTTGTTAACCAATGTCACCATAAAAATAAATCACTTTTTTTCTTTTTTTTAAAGAATGTGCATTTCTACAAATTCCCAGGTGATGCTGACACTGCTGGCCTGGAGACTGCACTTTGAGAACCACTGCTACACTGGAACATCACCTTCAATAAACAATATGCTGCAGGACGTTCCACTTTAAGAAAAAAAGGAAGAGAGAGAGGGAGAGAGAACAAAACTCACATCCTCTCAAGGAATTCATAATCAAATCAATCATATCGGTGTCTGTCCTCACTAACCTATCTCCCATTAAATTAATAACATACAGGATCAATAATAAAACAGTATGGAAAGACTTATAAAGTAGAGGCCTTCCTCACACTTCCTTACCTCTAGTTCCACTCCCACTGGCAGCCATGCTCAAGCATTTCGATCCTTAATTCTTTCCCTGGTTATCGCCATTATTTTCAACTCTAGACATTTTCGTTTGATTCTCTGTTTTGAAATTTTTAGCTCACAATCCTCTCCAATTCTAGATGGATGTATTTCTATTTTCAGTTCTACTGGTCACTTATGTAACCTACATAACATACCTCTTATTAACTATTCCATCATAGAGAATTGATGCCTTTTGCTTACATTCTGTCATACTCACATTATAGTCAGCTTCATACTTGGTTCATTAACTTTCTTGTGCTTTTGTTTTTTCTAGAGTTTCTCATTATCTTTTGGTGTTATTTATCACATCATTGAAATTCTTCTCCTACTTCTTAATGAATCATCTATTATGAATCAACTCTATTCTTGTTGACTACATGCTTCTCAAAAGACACTTACTTCCTGCTCAAATTTAGAGTGAATAGTTCCTGGGCCGAATAATGTGGCTATATTCTGGGGATTACTTTCACTGAATTTCTGAGTTAGTTTTACTTTTTTTTTTTTTTTTTTAACAACTACAGCACCTGGTCTTCCTAGGTGGTCTCCCATCCAAGTACTAACCAGGCCCAACCCTACTTAGCTTCTGAGGTCAAATGGGATCAGGCATGTTCAGGATAGCATGGCCATACACACTTGTACTATTTTTTATAACCCACATATCATCCTCTTTCTTGGTTACAATCTTATATTACTTATAAGTCTTAAGGTAATTTCTTCAGAAAGAAGTTATCTTAAACGGTAAATTTTCTGTCTTTAAATCTCTGGAAATGTATTCATTTGTACCTCCTTCTTGGCTTTTGTGGTTCCATGTGCTCCTCGATTTCCCACATCTTACTAGCTGACCCTTCTCAATCCAGCTCCTCTTTGTGTATGACCTTTAAATACTGGAATGCCATAGAACTCAGCTCTGTCTTGCATGCTCTCTCTACAGTTTCTCCCTAAATACCCTCCATTTCCATGGTTCCAAACACCACTTCCATATGCTGACCACTCTTCGAATCTCTAAGAAACTTCTCCTTTGAGCTCTAAAGTAAATAGCTAGCTGAGCATTTTACATTTCCATTTGGATGTTTCATATACATCTCAAACCTAAAATATCCAAGGTCAAACTCTTAATTTCTGCACCTCACCTATTTCCACCAGTCTTCCATATTTCAGAAGTGAAATTACCATCTACCCAGCTACTCACATCAGAAATCTGGAAGTCAACTTTGGTTTACTCTCCCTTATCCCCCACCCCATGTCCAACCCACTGCTAAATCGTATCTCTTCAGCCTACAAAAATATATCTTGAAACACGGCTCTGTCTATCCCTCCCTTGCCATAATCTTGGTCAAGTCATCATCATCTCTCGTGTTAATGCAAAAGACTTCTAACTTACCCTCCTCAAATCGATTCCAGTATGGTATCCAAAGTAGGTGAATTCTGAATTAAACTTTATTAAATACTTTCTAAAATCTTGCTTTCCTGTGTCCTTTTATTATTCAATGTACTTTTTACAATAAATGTCAAGAAAAATTAAAAATTAAAAATAAACATATCAACCTTTCTGAATCACATAGAAAATAAAACTAGCAACTTCCTACCCAGTGTATTTTTATAAATGGAAATTTTAATTTTGTGGCACAGGTAAAGCAGAACTGGATCTTCAATATTCCTCATTCACAAAGTTAAGCCACTGAGTTTCACAACAAACTTGACTCCTAATTCCTCTGCCTCACACATGCCTCCAGGTCACACAAACTATTACCAGATAGTACTAGCCCAGCAAAGATTGCTAATCCACTGATGCACATCTGAATTACCACTTAAACTAATCAACTCCTGCAATTTCCCCTGTATCTTCTTATGGAACAATTGTATGTCCGGAAACTCACAATCCTAGTACTTACTTTATACCCTTCCTTCAAACGTGTAAAAGCTGCATAATAAAGCCACTCCAAGAGCATTAGAATGTTGGTGTCATTCTGTTGATTTTATTGACTTGTCAAAAATAAATATCTAAGTAAGTATTAAATTAACTAACACTTACTGGTTTAGTAGATTATATAGCTCAATAATATAGTTCAAAATTCAGGAATTTAAATGCTTTATTGATATCAGCTCTCTGTGGCAATGACCTTGAACCACGGTGTACTATAAGTGGTAAAGAGCATTCTGGGGCTTTACTGTCTAGATTTGAATTCTGACTCCACCATGTTCCCCCTAGTTGATCTCTAGCAAGCAGAGTTACTTCATCTCTCTGTGCCCGTTCCAACATCCAAAAAATGAAGAAAATCATAATGACTATCTCATTAGGATTGTTGCAAGAATTAAAGCTAAATCTACCTAGCATGAAATAAGTGTTTAATAATATTAACTACCAGTAGGAGGAGGAGTAACAATAGTAAGGTCTTTAATTCTTATTACTAAATTTCCTGCCTTCCTCATATAAAAGCAGATGAGCTATACAGATGATAATTGATGTTCACAGATTTAATCATTATAGTTTTGACTCTTCTGGCTATAGAAACATAAAACTGGTTCATGGAATGATTTCATTAGCTGGAAGGGAAGTTAACAAGTGAACTTCATAATCAAATTTCAATTCGGCTTGTTTGTTCCCTAATCATTACTGTATATAGAATGTGACTCTTGAGAAAGGATAAAAAAAAATCTGCTTCTTGTAAAAATATGGCCTCCAAATAAAGCCAATTGTCACTGATGATGATAAAAATGAAAAAAAAAATTAAATAAAATGATACTTCTTGAAGACTACCCAGAATTGACAAAATTGCAAAGACTGGGCAGATATAAACCATTGGCTTTCAAAGATTTCAACTGAAAGCTAAAATATCAGATTCTACAATGGCTCATTTCGTGCCCATTGACAAATTCCACATTATGCTTTTTGTTTTTAAAGCTCCACTGCCAGTCAAGTATCTCTCTGCTTTCCATTGTAATTAGTTAAATGGTTTTAAAATATGAAATTAATTTATCTAACACTGAGTCATGATACACTCTAAATCCAAAGGGTTCTGAATTGTTTTATTAATAAATTTTAAAGTACTGGTATAAAAACAAAGTACCGTTTTTTAAATTCATGTAAACATGTCAATTACAGAGCCTATTTTATTCTTCTAATAATTCAAGCCTCCAGTGAAAACCATATTCTTTTACCGGCTTCTTCTGGCAAGTTCCCGGTTAAAATCATCTCCAAGGCGAACCTGTTCACTGCTGAGATCTCGGAGGGACTGATGAAAAGCATGAAGCTAGAAAAGTCAAAACATAGTTATCCATTTAGGATTCTGTTGAATTCATCCATGAAGACTCACAGAGGGTAAAAATAAGATCTTGTTCTTTGTAATAATACCCAAATAATACCCTTGTAATTATTACGGCAGAATAAAATAAATGTCTACTCTGAAATACTTTTTTCCAAAGAAAAGCAATTTTTTAAAAGCTATATATAATGTTAACCATCACATCCTCTATAGTACAATAATTCTACTTCTTATAGATACCCTAGAAAAAAGGCCAGTGAACATTTTCTGTAAAGGGTACAATAGCAAATATTTCAGGTTTTTGGACTATATGACTTCTGTCACAATAATTCAACACTGCCATTATGGTGTAAAAGTAGCCTTAAACAAATGAGCATGACTGTGTTTCAACAGAACTTTATTCAACTGGGCCGCCTGCTACAGTGGGTCCAACCCATGCTGCAGAGAAGCTCTTGGCCACGTGCATCAGGAGCCACATACAAGAATGTTTAAAGCAGCACTTTTCATAATCAGAACACTGAAAACAAACCGAAAGTCCATTAAGAAGAGAATGGATATAAATAAAACGTGATATAGTCCTCCAGCGGAGTATCATACAGCAATGACAATGATGAAATGATCAAACCTGCCTATACATCAGTAAGGTTGAATGTCAAAAACATCAAATGGGGGGGAAAATTAAAAAGAAAGACATACAGTATTATTTCATTTCTTTAAAGTTTAAAAGCAGAAAATATTAAACATGATGTAAATAATAAAAATATTTCTTTTAAAAACAAGATAATGATTAACATAAAAGTCAGAGTAGTTGATCGCCCTTGGGGAAAGGAGGAGCGTAACAGAGGTTTAGGGGATATCGTAATACTCTATTTCTTGGCCTGGGTGGTGATTACACAGATTTTCATTCAAATGATTATACTTTTAATTGTAAATATTTGTGCTACACATGTATGTATATGCTATAATTTATAATTTAAAATTTTTAAGTTGTAAAAGGGGTCAAATATGTGGTGAGAGCGGTGAACACACAATGTAACATTTATATATATACACCTACGCACACAAACACAACACCTTAGTGCTGAACTCTACACCTGAAACTTACTAGATTTCATTAACCAATGTCACCATCATAAGAAATAAATAATAGACACATAGACAGATAGATAGATAGATAGATAGATAGATAGATGGATAGATGGATGGATGGATGGATGGATGGATGGATGGATGGATGGACGGACGGACGGACAGACAGACAGAGATAGGAAGGTAGATATTTTAAGTTACATAGACTCATAGAAACAAGTTGATTCAACAAGTGTACATTGGGCAACTAATCAATGCCGACAGCTATACTGGGAAACAAGTAGCTCACAATTCAACATGGGAGACAGATACATAAACAAAGCCACAAACAATGCACCAGAGCATTAAGAAAGCACACAGTCATGTGGAGCGAAAGGTCAGGCTGAGAAAATTAAGTTAAATTGCAAAACAATTAAAAAGAAAGGAGTGGAGGTAACATAGTGGATGAACAAGAGACCATTCGCTTAGGTTTTGCCATCATCGTTTTCCCGTTTTGCAAACCAGAATCCTAGAACTCATCTTGGACACCTCCATTTCACCCATTCCCACCCTTGCCAAATGTTTATTTCATCTTCAAGAACTTTCATTTGTCCACCAAATAAGCTTTTAAATCCACTCTCTTCTCTCTGTTGATCCTAACCCACATGAGCATCATCTCAGACCCAGAACATAGCCATATATTCCTAATTGGTTTGCCTACACTGACTCCTTTTTATACACTAGAGCCAGAGTGATCATTTCAAAATAATTGTCCCCTTCTTACAAAGCTGTGTATGGTCTCAGTGCTTCATACTTCTTTAGCCACATGGCCCTCTTGAAATTACTCACAGGTGCTACCTTCCTTCCCACCAAGGTATTTGTTCTACCTCAAATAACTTGTACTTAACTTTTGGATCTCAGCTCGATCAGCCATTCTTCGAGAAGCCTTCCCTTACTTGGCAGCTCCTCTACTATACATTCCCATACCCCTATGCTTCTTTCTGTTACGGCATGCAACTCGGCACATAATTATGGATATATTTATGTACTTATTTGATTAATAGCTAGCTCCCACTCTAGATTATAAGTTCCGTAAAAAAATAAAAAATAAAATTAAAAAACACAACATGGTTTTTGCTCATCACTGTTTCCAATCACAAGCGCTTTCCCAGGACAGAGGCACTAAATAAATAGAATGAAAGAGTAAATGAGTTGTGTTAGCATACCGTTCTCTACTCTAGGTTTAATAACATAATTCAAGCAAGTTACACCTACCAAAAAAATAACACAGTCAAAGAAAAGTTTTTACGAGGTGTCTTCTAATGCGCTTGGTTCTGTTATCTCTTTATCTTATGCTGTAACAAGCAGAAGCTATACAGATGAGTATCCCTACAAACTTTGAATCCTCAGTCCTACAAAGATATCAAAGTCAGCAATATCCCCTAGCCCTTATCTAATTAATTTAGCTACCCAGGAAACCAACAATAAAAAAATAAAATAATGTTTATTCCGCTCTTGCAGAGAGAAATTAAAGAAGCAAAAAAAGAAATATGTCCATACAACTGATACTTGTGAAATATTTAGTGAATACATAGAAAAAGTATGGAATTTTTTGCTTAATAGAAAATGGCTCCACTGATGATTTAACAATCAGAAAAACATTAATGGAAAAATCAATAGGCTAACCACACAAGGACTAACTTGTTCATACCAAACCAAACTTTACCAACTAGAAAGTGGCTGACTCAGCAGGGCTAACAGAAGAGTGCGCCTGAACAAGGAAACAACACATGTCCAAAAAACTCCTTTTCATCTGTTCTACAAAATAGAAGTCTCCATAACAACATTAAAAATAAATGTATGATGATGATTAGTACATTGAAAATAAAATAGTTTATTTGGTTTAAGAAATATCAATACAAAGTTACTGATGATGAAACTCTTGGTTAAAATATAGACATAAAATTCAAGTGTCAGTCATCTACATAGAAATGTAAGGAATACAGAATGGTACAAAGTACCTGGCCCATGTCCTCAGTCTCCCGAAGAAATCGGACACCAGTTCTGGATCTAATTCGCTTACTTCCCTGTTGATCCCCATAGTCCTTGAGAGGTGAGGTAGGTGGATAATGGCTTTCTTTACAAATGAAAGAAAAGGAAAAGGAAAAGGATAAAAACACTGCATGAGAAGAAACATTCTAAAATTTTATTCAGTAAATACACAGCAGACATGAAATACACTTGTACCCTTAAAATTCTACAAAATTGGCATTAATCTTGCTCTTAAAGCAGATAAAATGAACAGATAAAAGCTGGAAATGGAAAAAGTAAAAAATTCTAATTTGCTATACTTTTCAAAGAAGCAATATAAATTTTCTCATATAAAAAATAATTGCTAAATAAAAGTAACTTTTATGACTCCCTAAAATAATAAAAATATTAACAGAATTTTTCAAGTAACAAATTAATCTAAAATATGAATGGTATTTAAAACTCAATAAACTAAGTACATAAAGAACAGCTAATTGTGTCTAATTTTTAATCATTATTATTATGATCAATAGCAATATTAATGTTGGCTACTAATTTTCTCTCTATCTAAATCACCTCTCTTCATTGCAGACTTCTCTATTCTATTCTGTCTTTTGTATTCAAACATGAATGTCTGTGCTGTAGGAAAGTATAAGTAAAATTAATTACTGACAAAATGTTATCACCTTTAATCTAGCCATTGAATTCTAGCTGCACACAAAGCATAAAGTTCACCTGCTCTTAACAAGTGTTATAGGATATTTCATAATCAGATATTTGAAAAACTACGAAACTAGGACAACACTTCTAACTCAGAATGAATACCGCATAGTAAATCCTATTTTTGTGTTTGTTCTGACTGGTGGCAGACGATTAAATCCAAGTTTTGTCAGATAAAGCTCTGCGTGGTCTATGCAGTCTGATAAGAAAAAACTAATAGACTCAGGGTAACAAAGTGTCGTTAAACATATTCGAATATTCACTGTAAAATCCTTGCCTACAACTTCTAACACCTCATTTGTATGATTTTATGTATGGGTCGTATCTGTCCAAAGAATAAATGTATTCAATATGTACTTCGGGAATATTTTTAAAGCAAAAAAGGGTTTTCTGAACATCCATAGAGTTTACCTGTCACAGTGGCACCATCAAGGTCACTTGCACTCAGACTCGTAACAGAAACACTTCTCCCTCCTGAGTTTCTCAATAAACGTTGACTCCTCAGTTGGCCTATTGATTGTTCCAAGCTTTCTTTTAACTAAATTAAACAATATAATGAAGAGAGATTTATTCTCTTTAAACTTCCAAATACAAATAGACTAGACATTTTTAAAGCTATTTCCTAAAATATCTGGTTTCCCAAAGAGAATTTATATCAGAGAAAATTTGAACTGTGTTAGGAAATATAAAAATAGTAAACAAATATTTTAAGAGCCAATTCTAACATCTGGTTTTAAACAGCATCTGTCACTACCTATTCCATCTTTCTATTACTAGAATGTAAAAGAGATGTCTACTACCTAAGCGCTTACAAAACCAGACTGCAACATCTAACTGATGCGCCCCCCATGGTTAGAAACTTAACAAGGCTAAGACATCTGAAAAGAGAGAAAATCCTCCTGCCGTCTAACCATTCCTTCAGAAACCCCAGGCCTGCAACAAGCAGGAAACTGAACAGTGACTGCTGCTACTGAAACAATGTGTACTACCCAACTCTATACCAGAACATCTCTTTCAAAGATTTAAAATCCCAGGAAACTGTGTGGACAGATGTCCGACTGTTTGTACATACTAGAGATCACAGTTATCCAATGCTCTCTTCAGATTATTAGGAAGTCAGACAGCAGAGGATATATGAAGACATGTTTTTAGACCTAAAGAGCTACATTAAATAAAAACATGCTAAATAGTGAAATAATGTCCAGATCTGGACACAGCTATAGACCTGAAAAGAGGACTAAACTAAAACTCAAGGGAACAAGGAGAAAAGTTCAGGTCTAGACATCTTACCTAAGGAAGGATGAATAAGAAATAATATTAATAAAAATAATGCATGGACCCATACAAGTCATCTAGAACTTGTTAAAGTAAATGTCAAAACAAAACAACTGATTGAGAAGACAGGGTTACCTAAATTCAGCCAGAATGAAAAGGCAGAACATTACTTATGGCGAGAACGAGTCGATTTCCTTGGTGAGCTATGCAGAAAGGAAGTAGCCTCAGTTGAGGGGAAAGGATGGATTACAGAATAGCGAATCCTTTTTCATTTTAGTTATGTGGATTGTGGTCTTCTGAACCAACAAGGCTAAGAAAGTCTGGATTAAAAATAATAGAGTTAGAATTGTAGGACTCTACTCCTATTTTGCTCTTATTTCTGGAAAAAAAAAAAAAAAAGGCTAATGTTTCTACATCCTCTCTCTTCTGCTTCCCTAAGTTGGGAGATGTGCAATATCAACCTGCCTGAGTGGCTAACGGCTGAAGAACCAGCCTATCAATCCACGGAAGCATACAGATGAGGCCTGTAAGAATCAACGTCTATCTTGAGAGTAATCTACATACAAGTAAAAGAGAACTGTAGCTAACATATTACGTAGACCAGAGGCCTTACACAATGAACACAAAACAGTATATCAGTAATCTATGACAAAGGCTCAGAACAAAATTAAATGACGTTAAAGTTTAAAAAAGCAAACAAACAAACAAAAACAACTCAAATCCAAACTGTAACATGAGAAAAGGACTAGAAATGTAAAGCAATTTTATGTCACACAAGTTAGCAGTGGCAGAACTAGCTCTATTATCCTTCCTTGTGCTTATCTTTATTATTCACATCTTTCAAGCTAAGCTATCACTGTGCTTTCGGAAGCAAAGTCAGCTGTCATTTCTTATTATTGTTCTTTTTAGCGCTGGTTATTTTTAAGATTTTCTCTTTGACTCTGATCATCAATGGTTTTACTCTAATATTTATTTGTAGTTATCCCGTTTTTGACTCAGATCATGGAATCTATAGCTCGATATTTTTCATGTATTATTTGTTCTCAGCCATCATCTCTTCAAACATTACTGCTACCCTATTCTTTCTCCCCTCTCCTGAAAAGTCCAGATGCATTTAAATTACAGCTTTTTACCAAATGTCTTCTATGCTCTTTTTCGTATTTTTCATCCTTTCCTTCCTTCCTCCATTCTTTTTGGATATCTTATGCTGACCTAACTTTTAATTCATTAATTCTCTCCTTAGCTGTGTAAAAACTGCTGCTTAGTCCATCTGTTGAGGGTTTTAATGAATGGATTTGTTTGTTTTAATTAAATTCTTCCATTTCTGTAATTTTCATTTGGTTCTTTTCTATTGTTTCCAGTTCTTCATTAGAATTCTCACACTTGTCCTTTTATTTCTTAAACATATTAATCATATTAATGTATCTTTCTATTGTCTGTTGTCTCCCTTGGTTTTCAGTCACCTCTTATGTTTTCTTATGCCTAGGTATTTTTTTAATCAGGTGACAGACATCGTATATGAAAAATTGTAGAGATCATTGAAAGCTCATGGTGATGACTTCTTCAGGAGGGATTTAATTTTGCTTCTAGAGGGAAGTCAGGCTAGAGTCCCGAGGAATCTCAACTTGCCTTAATCCAATCAGGAATTGAGATGATTCAAAGCTAGGATTCTGTCCCCATGAGGGCTGGTTTATTTTCAGTTGATCACTTTTCTTTTCACTTCTCCTAGCTATCACCCTCTGGAGTCTCAGTTGAAAGCTAGAGGGTTCCTGGACTCCAGTTGTGATCCCCCTAACCTCTTGAGTCTCTTGATAGCTCTGATCCTATCCCTCTGCTTCTAAGCTACCTCTTTTGAAATCAGCTACTGCCTTGAAGGAAGAAAAGAGTCCCAAATATAGGACTCATCCTTCTGGACTCCTATTGTTGCCAGATTTTCACTACAAAATTCCTCACTACCTTAGTAGGTCTCTGAAGGGTTCACATTATTATTTTTTACTCTTTTTCTTTTTTTGCCTTTCTAGTTGTTCAGAGTAGGAGAACTGAACCAAAATAATCTTATCTATCAATGCCAGAAGCAAGGCTTGCCAGCATCCATTTTATGTAGGCTTATTTGCTAACAAATTCTGAGCTGTAACTAAAAGCTGATGAATAAAATAAATTCACACATGCACACACAACACACACACTCCCTGCTAACAAGAGAGAGAAAAAAAAAGAAGAAGAAGAAAAAAGCCACCATGGAACATATGGAAAAATATTGCAGAATAAGAGAAATAATACATTATCCCAAAATCTAGGAGGAATAACAGATGTTGAAAATTAATCATTTCAGAAATAAGATAAAAAGTTAGACAAACTATTTGGCAACTTCATTTTAAAGCTTTAAAAAATATATATCATAAAGCACTGAACAGATGAATAGGCTAATATATAAAGACCAAAAAATGAAATGTAAAACATTAATAAGTGGAATAAAGATTTAATTATTCCTACCAAACAAAAACAGGTCCTCCACCTAAGATATAAAACTCAAAATGTAACAGAATTAAAATGTACACTTATAAGTAGCAATAGCAAAACAGATAATGCACAAAATCTAATCATGATGTATGAAATGAATTTGATCACTCCTGAAGCACAAAAACAAAGAGATAAAAAGATATAAAATAATAAGGGTTGGTTTTAAGTCTTTAAGATTATAACTCTTATCTAGGTGCAAAAGCAAACCAAACTTGAAATTAAACGAAAACAAAAGAACACTAATAAAACTCAATTTAACATTATTTAGCATTCTATTGTGCTGAAACTAAATCAATGTTTCACACAAGACCGTGGTACTGACTCCAGTGGCAGATGCTTACAGTCTGGCATGACTGCCTCTCCACCTACCAAGTGATGATTCCATTTCCCCCAATCCCTTTTCCCACATCCGAAATACTGTAAAACCAGCATCACAGAACATGCTGACATATTTTCACCATAACTTGATATAAATGCATCATTTACATTTGAGATCCATTCTTTTATCTCTATTCATTTGATTTAGACTAAAACACCAAAAGCACTACTACAACGCACCAGTACGAATACAAATAAAACATGAAATTGATTGACAACACTTGTTTACAAGGTAGTCACGACATGCTTCTAAACTTAGAAGTCAAGATGGGTAGGCTCCCTCCAGCCAAATATAATGTGAGCATCAAATATTAACTACAACGGATTAAAGCACTTAATTAATGAATAAACTTGTGAGTTTGTGAAACTCAGGGAGAAAAAGAGTCACTGGTCACCACTAGAGAGTGCTAGGGAACCATGCTGATTTTGGAAACCAGTAAGTGAAATTCTGTAAAACTTATGTAAACTTTTAGGTTAACATTAAAATAAAATACCAAATTATAAAATTCTCATGGAGATCTCTGAAAGCCCTGTGATGTCTCTATCTGAAAAACTCTAATTAGAAACAAAATACAGGTCAAGTTCAATGACTTTTTTTTTTAAGTATATAACTCAAAAGAACAGACTAGACTGCAAACCAAATCTATGAAAGCAGATCATCCAAGCAGCAATGGGTACTTCAAATATGAATGTGATCATTAAAAACATTATGATTCATTTTTTTGAAAAATGCTTGACAACGCTTTCCTCAACTATACTACTTTTGCTTCTGCTTCTGCCTCTGATCCTGTCCACATTTTTCACACTGTGTCAGATAATAACTTTCACATATGTTTTATGTTGAGGATGAATAAGGCAATAAATAATTAGAACAATAAATAATTAAAACAATGCCTAGTTTACCAAAGATTTATTTGTTCAGTAAACGGTAGTTGTTATTATGATGATTATAGGATATGAACGAACAAAAATAAATGGAATAAAGGAATGGGATGTTTTAATCTGGAGAAGCTCTTTAGAGTTTGTCATTCCCTAAAAATGCCATCACTGAATTTCTCTGGTTACTTAGATAATGACCCTTGAATGGCAACAATGTCAACATTCCCACAATCACCTCTTTCTTCTTTCCACATACAATTCTTTCATAATGCCATGCAAATTTCACTTCCTGCATATCACTATTCATTTTTTTAATGTACCTTCATCTTTGTTGACCAATTCTTTCTTCTGTTAGTTTTTGTAAAATAGCACGCAGTTTTATCATTGGGAGACAAGGACATAACACAACTATACATTTTCACTGTGACCAATCAGCAACAGACTTCAAAAGCAGTGATCTGCTATTTTCATAGTAACATGTGGATGGAAGAGTCAGCGACAACGGTTGTGCTTTATGATGGAATTACTCGCAGTTAATATACTGTGTTAACTGACATTTGAATTCTGTTGTTTGCACACTGGTGTTAGCTGACCAAACGGGAGTAATGCAATTCATGCACAATGAAAATAAGGACCGCTGTGTTTACTTTTCAGAGTCTTAGAATCACTACTCCATGCATTCAGCAGGAGTTTCATAGCCACGTTCGGTGGAGGAATATGCTAATTCCATCTCACCTGGGATTGGAACTCTGGCTTTTTTGGTTTGGGGTTTTTTTTGTTAAGAAAAAATACTGACTTTTCAAAATTCATAATAGCATGCTCCTTGACCAGACCCTCAGAAGAAGGTTTCCAAGTAACAGTAAACAGGTAGAAAACTAGGCACTAACTCCACAGAGAGTATTAGGAATGCCTAAGAAATAAATTATTCAATAAAATTTGGCTTCAATAAGACAAGAAATGGCAAAAAATAAATCACATGCATGAACTTCCTTAGTCAATATATAACATTGGTAACTGTTTCACTAATAACCAGTGTTATGTCACAAATTCACAATCTCAACAAAACTAATCCCATCCTTGACTAAGCTCATTATGAAAGAAAAAAAAATTGCACTAAAAATAATCATTAGGAAATTCTTAAAAGATATCTACCATTATTCCCCAAAGACCATAATAAAAATAAACTAGAAATAGTGATTACTCACACATAAATGTAGTAGCTACCACATGCTCATCAAATAATTAGCCTCCACAGAAATGAAAACATAACTCAAAAAAAAAAAAAGAAAAAAAGAAAGCAAGCCAGCAACAACCTTGGAAAAATTCTAAATGCTGCAATTTAAAGCAGGCTTGAATTTTATAAACCATTTAGAGATCCCATTTAGTTTCTTCAGATACTTACACTAAATTGTCCCTTATTTTCATACTAAGAAAATAAATCCCCTAAAACAGATTATAAAGAAACACATGCAACTTTGGTCATGTACAGATAACTGCAGGTAGCTGCACAGCTGATCATAAATTAGAAACATCTAAATACTTTGTCTCCCTATTCAGTTTTGCTTTCACCTGACACTAAAGTACTTAGCAAACATTCACAATGTATATATACAGCACTGGTGACCATGCAGACAGTTGGTGTTTAAGTTTGTATTTATATATACACATGTGTGTGTATATATATGTGTGTATGTATGTGTGTGTATACATATATATATATACATGATATTGACATCAAAACAAAATTGAAGTACTTCAATTTACAAATGTTAAGGGTCGGCTTGCCAAAATCCAGGTAAAAAACAGAGGTAGAAAAGAAGTCACTTCAAATATTTTATCCAAGATGACACTGCCTGTCATCCAGGGGCACTTTAATTGTTAAGTACTTGTCCTTCCTTCGCTACCTGTTTCTCTATCAAATGCCAAGGCTGATGTAGCACAAACTGCAAAATAGATTGGTTGTAGAGCTAATTTTATCAGTTCTATTCTGGTTCCTTACAGTCTACATATTTTCTGCTATTAAAAGGAGAGATAAGATGGAGGAAGAGGAGGAGAAAGGGGAAAGGAGTTTTATAAAATGAAACGGGAGTGAAAATTTATGGTTTGCGCACTTTTCTGGTCCCACCATCTGTTGCTAAAATGTATTTTTAAAATGGCTGCTGCTATTTTATTTACCCAAAAATCATTAGCTATGTCTAACCTCTCTCCATATGCTGATTTACAGAAACATAAGCCCATAATAATTAATTTCTGAAATTTAAAAATCCCTTTCGAATGATATCATTTTTATTTATGTAACTATTCTGGTTTTAAATGAAATCTCATATATTCAAAGCCATATAACAGACATTTAACCACAGTTTTAAAAGAATTTTTAAATATTTCAACAGAATATTTTGAATGTCAATAAATAGCACTCACAGAAAATAGAAGGCACTCTGATTGTATTTTGGGTGGACAATTTACTCATAAACATAAGAGGAAGAAAAAGCATTATTTTGTATGCTATGCAATTTAGCATGTACTTTGGCTAGCAAAATAATCAGATACACATATCACTGCGAATGTTGCAATGCATCATGTTGTTTATAGTCATGATAATACACTCATGAAACTGAAGTTAGGCCAATGAACTCAACGAAAGGGAAGTAACACATACGGAGAACCTATAATGTACCAAATACTATATTAAGAACATAGCAAATGATCAAAGGTAGGAAGATTATTGGATGGATTAAAGAAATAAAGAGAACATAAATGTTTAGCAAGTGTCTAGAACAGTGTAACCACTTCAATAAATGTTATGAGGTTTATATAATTATATTCATTTATAAGATGATGAAACTATAGTTCAAAAAGGTTTAGTAATTTGCCCAAAGTCAGAGTGGTATCTAACAGAAAAAAAAAAAAAAAAAAAAAGATTCAGTTTGAAGTCTGACTCAAAAATCTACATTTTTCCACTATCCTTAAAGTAAAATCCTGTCCAAATTATTCTCCTGTCCAGTAGTTTCATGAAAGACTTATAATAAAATTTTAAATGTAAGATTCTAAGAACCTAATTCCAAAGATCTGAAACATGTTTACAAAAAGAAGGCCCCAATAGAATTTGATTATAATTTCTTACCCATATACTCTTACTACTTAACACTAAAATTATTAAAAGACTGTGACCAGTTCTCACCTTTACTCAGCCAGAGAGTAAGAGGCTGATGTCTATAGCTTTGAGATATTACAGGTGGCTTGTGCCAGGCTCTAAACCTTTTACGTTATCTTTCTGGGGTGTCACTAGTATGTTTCACAACTGAAACTCACTAAATATAAGAAAAACCTGGACTGTATTATTTAAAATTCAAACTCTTCCGAAGTTCATGTGCCATATGGTAAGATCCTATTACTCCCAAAGGGAAATTTTAATTACAGTACTCAATTAGAAGAAAAATTACCTATTAATACAAGCCTCTAAAGTCGAATTTGATATTACTATATTTTAAACAATCTTTACCTTAAAAATGAATGTATCAGCTAATTTGAATCAATGGAACTGTATTTTTCTTTTATACCCAATATTAACTACTTTAGCCTCAGTCCATATTTCTACTGCAGAAGGTATTAAGTTTTTATGTTAAATAATCTTTTTTGAGGGCATTCCATATTCAGAGCATTAACACAAAAACAGACCCTGTTATCTCATGAAAAGGTACACACAGCTCTGGAAATACTCTAAACACTAAGCTAATCAATTGCATTATTTAACATGGGAGTATGATATGTTCACTATCTTCAAAGTAAGCTTTCAAATGAAACCTTCCCCACAGGTCCTCTTTGACTCAACTGTTCTCAGACCTCCCAATAAATTGACAGCATGATAAATAATTCAGGTTAACACTTCCTAACGGTTTCATAAAGTTCACTGTGTCCAAAGACCCGAAGTCATACTATCCAACTAAATGGCTCATTGGCCAGAAAGACTGCAAGAAAGGCCAGTGAAAAATGAATGATTGTTACTTTGGAAAAAGGGAAAAATAGATGGTGTGGGTAAATTGCAGAATCCACCACACTGCCTAAGGGGCAGCCAAAACTGCCCACCGTGACAATCCGTCAATGCCAATTCTAGCTCAGCACCAGATTCCTTCCCAGTTAGGTTTCTGAATGTGCTCCATCTCTCATTCTCCACACTGTACCAGCCGTAATACTGATGACTTGTATGACAGTAGACTTCAAGGGAACACTGGTGAAATTACGTACAACTCAAAGAAAAGGAGTCAAAAAGGTGAGCCAACGCGACTCTGGACCCTTAGGACTTACAAAACCAACAGGAAGGATTCTCGCAGTTCTCTTGTTGGGGGAGAGAAATCATCTCAGGAGGAAAACACTCCATCAGATATTCATCTTCCCCCCTCATCCATTGGCAAATTATGTTCACAAAATTAAATCCCAATAAAATAAATATTTAAAAGCATATATATATCACTTATACTTATTTCCTAAGGCTTAGCAATGGAATCACTTATAAAATTTAAGTTAATAATAAAAGTTCTTGTCTACCCTAAAGCAAAAGAGTTGGTCTCATTTTCTAGAAAATATCTTATATTTTAAAAAAAGAAATGCTAATTTCAATGAGGAAGTGGATATTTAGCATAAAGAAATTTTTTAACAGTTGAACATTGGTTAAAATGAATTAAGCTATTACAGGATGTTTGGAAAAAAAAGTAGGTTCCATAGCAAGAAGACTTTTATGACTTTCTACAGTCTCAAAAGAAAAAAAATCGATCTTCGGGGTTCCTCCCTAAACAGAATACACTAATTAAAACAAAATTAGAAATGGTAAATACTGCCATGTACTTAAAGGACTCGAAGAATATAAATAGAAAGATTCAGATAAATCATACGACAGTTGGCACTTACGTATACTCATTTTTAGGTATGATATATTCCATGGCAGTAAATATTTTAATGCTAAGAAAGCAATTTTCATTGAGTAGCCCATCGGAATCACTTGCGAGAAATACTCTTTCCGAGTTGCCCATCTCTGTATAGATTATGGCAGATGCTTCCCCAGGTTCACTTACAGGAGACAGGATGAAGATCATTGCTCTATTGAGTGAATATAAGGCAATGAGTGATATACTCCTCTAGGATGCTGAGGACCAACTGTTCTAACAGAACAAGAATTTGAAGAAACTAAGGAAGAAACTCTACACCAGACTAAGGAACAGCCTGAAGCAAAAACGAAGACTCTTGCTTTCCTGTGTTGTATTTTCTTACATGAGTGGCTTTGCATTCTATGTACTTACAACTCAGATGGAATGAAGTATGCATTGAAATTATTTACCTCCCATGTATAAAACCACTCCCCCAGAGTTCAGTATTATCCAACTTAAGGCCCACCATAAAGGCTCAATGCCATAGCAGAACACATTTTGTACTTTAAATGTTTGTCTGTACAGAAGTTTATCTAATACATAATTTCATTTACCAATGGCAAAATTCAAAGGAAATTGGCTATTATAAGCAAACATCTAATATTTGACATGACAAAGTAGAATTGTTCTCCACTATTAGTTAATAATGTTTTTAATTTTTCATTTATAAATTAAAAAGCAAAGTATTAACTACCATTATTAATAAGGTAGTTAAATCTACGGCCTCCAAGAGCTACCCAAATACACAAAATCTATAGTCCATCTATCAAATATGTCATAAATCATAAAAATCTTATAGCTGCAAGGAAGTCCAAGTTTATTTTCTAAATAAATTTAACAGAAAACCTTACGAGAGAAGATATGTTTCCCTGCGCACAAGCAATAAGCTTCCAATTACAAGCAAATAATGATGTCTATACCTCTCTTTTGTACAAATAAATCATCAATTACAACTAGGAAGTTATGTGACAATTCGGTACAGAAGATATATATAAAACAATTGTTATAGTACAAATGTAATATTAGTCTTCTTATCAGAGTGTATATTCATAATTGGAAACATGAAGGAATAAAGTTAATTGGGTTTCCAAGAGTTTACAGATGAATTCACAAATTTCAAAAGAAGGAAATAACAGAGATAGGATTAGAAAAATATTAATAAGAAATATTCATTTCATTTCAGAATTCTGAGGTATGTTTTCTTCTTCCATTCCCATATGAAGTAAGTATAAACTGGTATTTCCTTGAGAGGACAATTTTGAAATATCTACTAGATTTGTAAGTGTGCATAACCTTTAACCCAGCCATTTTCTCCTAGGAATCATACTTGAGTACATGAAAACGTGTACCATAGTGGACATTGGTGCATTATTTACAACAACAAAAAAAACTGGATACATCTATACTATAGAATATTATATAACTGTCCAAAAGAATGAGGTATATGTCATATATGAAAAATGATATACATTACTAAATGAAAAAAGTTGTATAACATTATATATGATTCCAGTTATTAAAGCCATCACATGTATGCTAATACATGCATAGAAAATGTTTAGGAAGATATACAAGAAACTGTCAAAATTGTTAGCTCTTTGGAGTGGGGCTCAAAAGGTGATGAGACCGCAGTTTTATTATCTATTTAAGCAATGAGGATGTATTATTTTAAAATAAACCATGCTTAAAATTCTTAACTCCCCATGGTACCCGTGGCCCAAATTTAGTAAGTCTCGGATTAATTCAGGTCCTGAATTCTTCCCTCTCTGACTCAAAAGCTTTCAAATTCAATAAAATCTAACCAATAAAAACTGTTTAGCAATCCATCTGACAAGCTAATCTAAATTTAAACTACAGAATAGTACAGCGGTCTAAAAGCTAAAGCTACTCACAATGGTTATTCCTTTTATCTCACATCCCTACTCCTCAACTCTGCATTTCCAAAAAGGTAGGTAAGAGAAAATATAAAAATGGAAACATTCTTACGTGTTCTATAGCACCCGCCTGCCCATTACTATATTCTCGATACTGTCCAAGCATCTGGTCTACTTGTCGCAGGTTCCGACTGGTGTCCTTGAAAAAGAAAATGGACTTTGTTAACTGTTCCAAACAATGTTTTTCCCAATCAGTCTTAGTAGTTTGTCAAACAGCTAAGACAATCATTCATAAAAGTTATAATTTATATCATAGTTAAGTCGATATCAATATACTTAATGTAATCACAGGCATCACTAAAAGTGGAAGAGGGAAACAGAAGAGGTAGTCAGAGTGATTAGATATGAGGATTCAACCATCCTTTCTAGCTTTGAAGATGATGGGGCCACAAGACAAGAAATGTGGGCAGCCTCTAAAAGCTAGAAAAGACAAGAGAACAGCTATTTCCCTAGGGCCTCCAGAAAGGAATGCGGCCCTACCAACATCCTAATTTTTGACCAATGAGATTCGTGTCAGTCTGACCTATAAAACTGTAGGAAAATAAGTTTCTGCTATTGAAGACATTAGTTTTGTGGTAATTTGTTACAGTATCAAAAATAAACTAATACTCCAACTGAAACTATTACTCAGTTTAAACTATTTAACAATTAAATATAACCACAGCTAAACTAACCTGTAAAGTACTCGTTATAGTGTTGACCTTTTCAGTGACATCTACTGTAGGACGACTTCGAATTTCCCTGTGTATTGACCGGGCAGCCCATCGACTCAATCGGTCACGAGAGCGGAAGTGGTCTGAATCACTGGAGGATTCTGCCATTGATGTACACAAATCCTTAAAAATAAATCCAGGCCATGGTCAATCAAATGGCAAAGAGCATGAGAGTAAGAACTTAATCTAGCTATTTATTTTTTGAAGTATTTATTACATTTGTCCTTTGGCATATTGTAATTTCTACACACACAGTTTAAAAACATAAGTCACTTCCTTATGTAGTTCTCCTTCCTTTGATTTTTTTCTGCTTTAAGAGAGCAATTCCCCAAATATTATTTTTGTTGTTTCAACTCCAAATAACAAATATCCTTATTTCTTTGCAATGCTTCTAAATTTTAAAGCATTTTCACATATAGTATCTCACTTAATCCTACCAACAGGTAAATGGGACAGACAGACTGGTATCTCCATAATGAAAAAAACGCAAGAGATCCTGTAGGACCTACGAGTCTCAATGTTAGTCTGATGTCCATTCTACTGAGCTGTAAGATGCAGACAGCTGCATCTTTAAACAAATACAACACACACAGAATGGCCTAAAATAAGAGAATCTCATTCAGTGTATGGTGAACACGCTTGTGCAACTTAATTTAAAATATAGTAGAATTAAACAAATGCTATTACAGAAATACACATTCTATAATAATATGTAAGATGACATCAACGACACCTCTGCCAAATTAGAAAGTCGAACATCCTAAGTACAATTTCATCAGTAAAAAAATCTCTAAATATGCCCTTTTTCCAACATTACCTCAATTTTCTATTTAATGCAAAAGGAAATTATTTCATGCAAGACAAAATCGAGTTTCTGAAACCTTTTATAGAAATTGAAGAAATTAATGTATTTGAGACAAAGAAGTATCAGAAAACTCAATTGATCAAATGTGAAAGTTTATTGACTATTCCAAAAATTCTATTTTCTGCTTAATGAGGGGTTAACTTAACCTTTAACATTAATTATTATAATCTTCCTAAAATCTACATGGCGATTTTTTTTCTGGTTTATTAAATCCAGTATGATGAAACCTTTTTTATTGATTTAGAATATTCTAGACTTTTTGGACCTTTATTCTGAATGCATCTGGGAAGTACATGACAGTGCATCTAAAGGGAAGATAAAGGAAATTTGCTAGATATGTATAGATCCTAGAGTATTAAATGAAAGCATTCATGTTTTTGAAATATTAGAAAAAATAAAACTAAATAAATAAGCAAAGACCCTTGCTGTGAGTTTATGTTCTTCAATGTGAAATAGAGCCTGCCCCTACAGCATCAAAAAAAGAATCGACGCAATATCCAACTGCACACTAGCTGACACAGGACTAGAGAACACCCTGCCAGACTCAGGTCTCTCTCCTCTGCCCCAGCCTCGCAGCTTCCTCCCACACCTAACTTCTCTGGTTCTGGCCACCCTTCTCCTGTCTACAAGTACAAAGGTATAATGCCCATGATGTAACTCCCTCCCACGTCAGGAAACAAGAACAAGAAACTAAGGCTGAAGCAATTGCTTGGCTTTCCTTTTGTGGGATCACACTGTTTAACCCCTAAAGAATAAAGTTAAAAAGAAAGTGATCTTAAATATAAAATTTACCATTTAAACTTAGAAAATCATTTCTGCGTCTGTGTCTCATAAATCTATGCCATCTGATTAAAAATCTATTATTCCAAGTCAAAGTACTTTCCAATGTTTTCCATTAATGAAAGCAGGAGGACCCAACATTTTCTGAGTGCCTGCCATTATGCCAAGTACTATGCGGATACTCACAGAGACAATCCAACTTAATGCTCATTAACAACTTATTGAAGTGGGTATCATTAACCTCTAATTTCTAGAGGATGCTGAAACTAAGATGTTAAGTAACATGTCCAATTCCATACAGTGATTATAAATAAGTAGCAGTTCCCAGGATGCAGACCCATATCCAGCCAGGCTTCTCTATCCTCAATATTCTCTTCATTACACTGTGCTCTGCTGTTACACTAAGAGTAAACAATCTTAACAGTAAAAATTGCTAAAGGCAGCAGCAGGCACAGCTCACATGTGTCTACAGACTCCTCAACCAACGTCTCATTTCATTTAAGCATAAAAAATACCAAGGAAAGGGGAGAAATCAACTACATAGTAATGTGAAATCTTTACCAGACACCAGGGGAAAAAAACTAAGTAACATATTTATGTTACATTTAATAAAGAGCCCTGAAAACAAATCGAACCATTGGAGTCACAATAAAGGGGTTTTTATTTCCTTATTCATATTCCTTGTATAATAGAAAATAATCATTGTGCCTGGGATCTATCTCTTTCATATCAAAATCCTGTAATAATTTTCATTTTAACAAGTCATAATCCTGGAAACTGAATTGAAAAAGTCATCAGGCAGAATCAAAAAGGTGATATTAAAAAAGCCAAAATGTTTACTATACTGGTTGTTTGTGAGAACCAGGAAAAAATAACCATTTTAGGGACAACCTGGTTTTTCTAAGAGTATCAAAATTTTAATAATCAGTTATCTACACTTAATTTTAATGGATGTATATGGTGTTTCAGACTCTTCTCATGAGTGGACAATTTGAGTTTCAATTTGACTACAAATAAATATAACTAATAATTTAATGGTCATTTACAATGATTTGGAAAATGTTTACAATAATAAAATAGAACAGAAACTAATATAATCAGCATGCATGTATCTACCACCTAGAATAAATACTATTTTTCTTATTCTTTCCTATTTCTATTATTCTGTTCTTATTCTATTGTCTTATTATTCCTATTATAAGAATATGTTCTAAAATATTCTTATTATTCTCCATTCTGACATGTGTGCTTCTAATATTTCAACACAATATTTAGAACAATATAAAGTCTTAGTACCTTGCTACCCACCCTCTACCCAATACTACTTCTGCCCCAACTCCTCAGAAATTATATAATATAATAACTATTAGCATGATTTTGTGTACAACTCTCTAGACCATATTTTCTTCCTTTTACCATAAGTATATGTACTTCATAGTCTTTCTTAACAGAATACACATTATAATCAATTGATAAATATTAACAAGTACATGAGATATGGGGTATCTGAATTTAACTTTAAAACAGAAAATCTTAGTGGCATTAAATAAAATTAAGAATGTTAACTAAATTATGTCTAATTGTCACATAATACCAAAAAAAAGATCTCTCACTTACCCCTACTAAGATTACATACTTTCAATAAGATAGAATCACACTTTCCAGCATAAATTTCACTAATACACACACAAAAAGTCTTCAGCTATTCATTTCAATTACTTTGAGCCATAAAAGATGTTCAAACTCCTGCATCTGATGGAATTCCTATAGAAATATCAAGATTTAAGGTGAGATATAATCTGAGAACATCGCATGGCTTATTTTTAATATCATATGAAACATTCAGCAAACTATCTAAGGATTTTAATTACATAAGTGTCATAAATGTTGAACTAAGAGAAATTAATTTAATTTTAATGAAAAATAGAAATTATTTTCATTATTGACAAAAATTTAGCACTTTCTTCAACTATTACTGACAATTCAAAAGGTCAGACATGACTCTCACAGCTAACTGAAAGAATGCCTAACCTTAAGAGTCACATGCAGAAGACAGCTGTGGTAGCAAAGACCTACCAGAAGTTGCCAGTCTGTCGTCAGGCAACACTACCACTCCACAGACATAGAATTGATGGAGAAAGAGAGAATGTTTTTCTAGCCTAGTAAGTTATTTTCCTTTAAATAATAATTTTTATGGCTAGCCAGGTTGTACAGGAAAGAGCACTCCTATATCGTCCTAATAGGAATGTGTAAATTGATAGGATTTGTCTGAATGTCAGCAAACTACATGCGCCAACAGCAGTTTGTATCTCTGACCTAGTAACTACACTTTCAAAACCTAACAAAATTATCAGGAATACATACATAAATTTACATATAAGCATATATATTGAGAAGTTAGAAGGAAAATAAAAACAACTTAAATTTCAAGTTATAAGAGAATGGTTAAAATACAGTACATTCATACAACGGAACAATCCACAGACATTAAAAACCCTGTTTCTGAAGACATTTAATAGCAATGTAAGGGATCAAAGTATGAATCCCAATTTTTAATAAGCATTATATACTGTCTGTAAGTGAATATAAATGGCCAGTATACAAATTCAGAGGAGCAGCAAAGGGCAATGATAAAAAGGGAAGAAAATACACCAAAAGCATATTTACCATCCAGAGTTTACAGTAGATTTCTATTTTTTAAAATATTCCTATCTCTCCTGAAATTTCTACAACGACTATATTATTAGAAAGAAAAAAAAAACATAAAGATCACCTTCAGAGAGAACAGATTAATAACATGCTGACAACTTGGAAAATGTGTTTAAATGAAAGCTATACATCCAGAATGCCCTTTTTCTTTCTTTTTTTCTGAAAACAAGTTTTATTTAAATAAAGGTTTAAATACATTACATAACATTAAAACCAAAGTAAAAAAAAAATCAGTTTGTTACTTCATATGGCATTGGGCAGCTGTTGCTAGTAAGTTACAAACTCTATAGCTAACTACATGACTGAAACATCAGTTTGAAATCTGTTCCCTTACCAAAAGCTTAACTCTGATAGACGGATGGCCTCACATTCTGGTATTTGTTCATCGATTAGCTAAGATACGTATGATCAAAAAGACCTTGGTGGCAAGCCAGATATCTTATCACTTCGCAAAATGGAAGGAGGGGTGTGCTCCTCCCACCTGGTCAGGTTACAGACTCCAAGGTTTCCTTGACTACCGAAGGCGCCCTCTAGTGGTACAGCTGCTCTTGCTGCCTTACCCCGTCCTCTCTCCTCTCAGCTTCCAAAAAGGCTGTTCAGGTGGCAACATTCTCTTAGGGCAGGGAACTCTGCAGAGAGCCAAGGAGCTTCTGGCCAGACATAGCTGTCTGTGATCTTCGCTCTAGGCTTGGCCAAAACATCACATTATTGCTTTGTTTCAGGCTGGACACCGCCAGGTGCCTACTGCTTGACCTCTGCTTAAACGAGGGTCTTCAAGACTAGACAGCATGGCTCTTTTCATTTATTGTACAAAGGAGTGACCTAGTCCAACTTAAAAAGCAGACCCCAAATGATTATACAAGCTATGAGGTTTTTAAATTTGTGACAAGGGACAGAAGGGAAATTCTACTCATTGTAAGGAAATCTTCACTTAAGCTTCAGTGAGCCAGAAAGTACTTAAAACCCAGCAACCTGCAGCTGGTTGTCCTTAGCCAATCCAGTCTCTACAAGGAACTGGCATACCTTCTTGCACCGGTCACCCTGCAGCTGAATTACTCTTCCATGTTCTGGATGCTCAATCACACTATCGCTTCAGGCAAATTTCTTCTTAAATGCCTTGACTAGTTTCTTTTTATCATCAGCAATCCCTTGGATAGGGTAGGCCTGCATTTCTCTGTTGAATGCTCACATGGATGTAATCCTCAGTGCCAGCAGGAAGCAGAGCATCACCGTTACTTGCATCACAAAGGGGTTGAAAGAGTGGAGGTTCTGGGTAGCAGACATATAAGATATTCTTTCCCTCGGTGGAAATGGCCCGTGGAAGGTAGGCGGCCAGAGAAGGCTGGCAGGGGGACAGCGCGTTGGGAAGTGACGGGGCTCAAGGGAAAGGCTGCTGAGTCTTTGGCAGCGGCTCAGGGACTGGAGCCAGGACTCCCTTTTCCTTGGTAGCTGAAACGACTACCTCCCTGGCAACTTCTTGACCATACTTCCTAGTCCCCTGACATCTGCCTAGGTAAGGGTCATGTCACCACTTCACACCAATTGATGATCCAAAGAACTGGGATCACAATGCCAATCTCCGTTTCATACTAAAGAACAGTAACTGGCCAAAGAAACCATTCATCATGAGTTTATGAGCTTAAAAAATATTTTTTTTAATGATTCTCTCTTTGCAATTTTGCTGAAGGACAGTTACTATATTCAAAAACTCACTCTCTTAAAGAAACATTCTTAATACTGAAATGAACTTAAAAGTTGAAGGACTATGTGAAGATATATTAATGTGTATAGACATAACTTATACAATCAGATTCTGCTTTGAAAAACAAACTAAACATGGTTCGTGAATGTATTTAATCACAATTACAATTTGAAGTCCAAAGAAGAGTTACTAAGACTAACAAAAAGAAATCTATGTAAACTCAAGGAAAATCTTCCTCAATATTTATAAGAGTTCAGTTGATCAGAAATCCATTCTATCATAAGAAGCTTCAGCATGCCATTTGTTGATAAAAAGAGTTGCTAAACTTAAAGACTGAAGAACTCTTAAAGAACATCTTAAAGAAGCTGAATCACCTAAATTCTGGTTAAAGGTAAGAAAGTCATTTCCTTCAACTGGAGAGAAAGCAGAAAATATTCTCTGCAGCTTACTACCACCTACTGGTACAACAAAACTTTTCACTGACGAGAAAGCAATATTTATGCTGTCTGCTTTTCACATGCTGAGCTTTTACCAAAAGTAGAGAGGACTAAGATGGGTGACCTTGGGTGAAAGTCTCCAAAGTCTTAGAGAAAGCTCTGGGTCTGAAAACCAGATGGCACAATTCTTAAAATAGTTTATTTAGCTGTTCCCAACACATCAGTATTTAAAGGCATAAATATTGTTGCTTCTGCCTTAATGAACCTCATAAAGAAGACATCCCGCCACCAGACCAAGTAATGAATCCTCATCAATTCACTCCCACTGAGGATCTAACAAAAAAAAATGTCATGTGCAAACCTGAACACTGTGGCCAGAGAGAGTAAAACTGCATTCAGCCCCACAATAAGATGACTGGCAGCGAGTCCTTACAAACTCAAGTCCACCTCTTTTGTTATTTGACTGAAAAAGCCATCAGATTGTCTTCATTATAATGATCACATTTGTATGTATGAGAGCTGTAATTTATTGATTCTCAAGTCTTTTCCTCAGAGCCAGTTTAAAACAATTAGGATTTGCAAGCTGTTCCATAAAAGATAAGCACTCAGCATCAGGGGTGATATTTCACGAAGGCTGACTAGTGCATGTTAAGCAGAGGATTGCGTCCGTGGCCTTCAACTGCCTGAGCCGTCCCTGTCCAAGGCAACCGTCCTCAAAGAACATGTTCAAGGTAACGATGTTGATATTTAAGGGGATCAGGGAGATGAGGAGTATATTTAAAGCTTAATCACTAACAAAGTTCAAATTTTAGCATGCATTTCTCACTGTTTCAATAGCTGTAAGGCTTGAGAGCTTTGCCTAGTCCCTCAAGAGGAAAAATTAACAAGCCAGGAGAGGTTACCATGTACGATTGTCAACTGTGCCTGGCTCCTTTGTATCAGTGCTCCTCTGTAACTTAAATCTCCTCAAACCCTTTCAGTAAATTCATGTAAGATTCCAATCAACTGTCCAGTCAAACAGGCAGTTCTTTATTAAGTCAGCAGATAATGTAAGACAAAAGAAACAGAATCAAAGAGAAACAGATTCATGCATTCATCATGTATTGAGTTACATCTGTATTAGAAATGAGAGACAAAAGTAAGTCACAGTCCTTGATGGGAGAGAAAGACTTGTAGAAGTGCTATATATGGTGAGCTAAGTATTAAGACAAAATGCCAGGAGTCAGGTCAGGAGGGATGAGTAGAAGTTTGACAAATGGATGAGATAAGTAAACAGGATAGAGTTTGAGAACTTCCGATTTAGAGAATTAACATCTTTAAATACACACACACACACACACACCAGATTTGATTTCTTACTGTATGTCTCACTTATTCCTGTCACTGCTATCCATTCACTCCTCCACCCACCCATCGGTCAGCCTGTCGGTTGGTCAGTCGGTCAGTCTGTCTGTCTCTCTCTGTCTGTCTCTGTCTGTCTCTGTCTGTGTGTCTCTGTGTCTCTGTCTGTCTATTCCACAGGTGAAGCTAGTCAGGCTCAGCCACAGCTGCATTTTGTTCCAGCTCCACAGAGTACAGGAGCAGAATCACATGGGCCGGTGTCCACCAAGCAGGGGACAGAGGCATTTCTGAAAAGGCCATGTGGCATACAAAACGACTGCTTAGACATGGAGAAGAAAACCAGTTGCTGCTCAGATAATTATGTATGTGCCATTTGTTAAAAATTAGTGCTGTTTTAAAAGAAAATAGTTACTTAATAGCCCCCTCGCTGTCTCACAAACAAAATAACACGGATATTTTAGGCTCAGACACCCACATACAGATCTGAAATAAATGAAGCAGTTTACAAAATCAAATAAAAAGTAAAATATGTCAAGAAGAAATAACAAATAAAAACTCAACCAGAAAAAAAAAAAAAAAGAAAAGAAAACTTACAGAGAAATGGATGCTAACAAACCCCTGAGATGTATTACTTGTAAAGCCCGAGAACTGCACTCTTGCATTTGCCGACAGATAAAATAATAAATATATACAATATTCCCAAAATGGCAGACAAGAATCAAGTTCTCTGGGGATGCAGACAGTCCCTATGGATTGCCCAAACTGCCCCAGGTTGGGCAAGAGATTGGCCTGGACAAAGATGGAGCGAGAATCCCTAGTTTCTGACACCATTTTGTTTAAATCAGAGAACGAAAACTGGAGGGCGATTCACCAAATCGGCCACAAACATGTACTTTAAAATAATGTTGTATTTTTTTAAAACATTAATTTTAAAACAAAGAGACTTTACATAAAGATTCTAATTTCTAGCCTCTTTTGAAAAATCCAAACATCTGGCAACACTAGGGATGAATTTTCCCACTGCAACATGGATGGCTGCTCTAGAGTCAGGCATGCACCTCACTGCTTGCTCCCATCCCCACAGGGCCTGCATCACCCAGTGTTTCCTGGTTGGCCCCACTTAGCAGCTGAGTTTACAATCCTATTTTATTTTTTATTATAATTTATTATTACATTATTATTATTTATGCCTACAGGGCCTGGTCTTGTGGTCTCCCATCCAAGTACTAACCAGGCCTGACCCTGCTTAGCTTCTGAGATCAGACATCAGGCTTATTCAGGGTGACATGGCCATAGACCATGGACCATGACTCCACTGGGGTGCAAATCTAGGACCTTTTGTGTGTAAAGCAAATGTGCTAACTGCTACAGTATGGAAACACGTCCTAAAACCCTATTTGAGATAAAGAACCAAGACAAAGAAAGTTTACCAGCCTCATTGTCTAGTTAAAAATGAGCTTCAACTGGGGAAAATTAATCAAAGTTAAATGCTCAAGAGATAACACTTTCATCTACAGACCAGAAGGAAAATTGGTCATACAGCTTTGATATTAGCCACGCCTGTAGACTCTAAAACCAGATTGAGATGCTACTATGAGCAAAGGGCTTGATTTTAATCCAACTACTTAGGCTGTCTTCCCACTACTGTATTATTAAAAACTAAATTAAGAACAAAAGTGTAGTGCCTTGCATAATTTGGCTCCAATTCTTCACCACTCCCTATATGCAATGTTCTACCTGCCCAGGCCCCTGCCTCTGGGTTCAGCTATATGACCTTATTTAGACAACAGGATTTTACCTAATAGGGCACAAATGGAGGCTTGAAATGGGATTACACACTGGAACTTGCTCCCCTGCACCTCTTCTGTCACCAAGATGACATGCCCAGGCTCTCCTGATAAAAGGTAAGGGCAAGATTGCACCAGAGGCTTCCGGTTCAGATCTGCAGACCAGGTGACTGGCCAAGCTAACCACAGATAATGATGATAAGCAGAAAGTTTAGCTGAAATATCACACAGCAATAAACACTGCTGTATGCCTCCAAGGTTTTATTTCTTGTGCAGCAAAAGATAACTGGTATATATGTATGTATGTATATATACATATATGTATGTATGTATATAGTTTACTAATAAATCATTTGATTTGGTTCAGAAGATAGTTAATTTCTTGAAGTTCTTTAAGAAAACAGGTTGTTTTCAGGCTGTCTTCTAATTGTGGGGGGAGGGGAAAAGACAGATTCAAATTAGGGTACACAAAATAAGTATAAGCAATTGATAGAACAAGTGACGGGCTAGCAATTTTTGAGAAAAAAAGAATTCTAAGCAACCAAAAATAACATTAAGATTTTCGTAAGAAACAAGTTGTTTCGTAAATATATTGTAAAGCATACTGTTTTCTTCCTCCTAGTTTTTAAAGTAGAAATACACTTCTCTCGACTTTCTTAGTGAACAGAACACTAAAAAATTTTAGGGAAATATTTCTTACTGTTATTTATACCTTAAATTTGTATATTGCCTTATAGCTTACAAAGCATTTGCTTTAGCATTTTCTTTTTTGATCCCTAGTCTATCCTATAAAATCAGTATAATTACAACCCTTTACTTTTTCTGCTAGAGGCAAGCAAAGCTTTGAGTAAAATACTGGTCCACCACTGCTTTGCTAAAAAGTTACAGTGACAGACCTAGAACCCGTGTCTTGTCTCTAAGCCAGTGCTTTTCCACCACATTCTTGGATGAAAAAGAAATGTGTAAATTCTAAACACATTGCCCAATCACTGAAATGTCTTCTTTGTCCTTTCCCACCATATTTCTCATTGCCCATGCCCCAAGAGATGCATTTAAGGCCAGAGTATTCCACATGTATTTATTTACTTAGAACCAAAGATTTATATAATGAATATAAGATCATCTAGTATTAAATATGTAAATCTGGTATAAACCCAAGTTTCTACAGCTATTTTAAGATGCCTTTTAAATAATTCTTTTTCTTGTTAAGAATATTTACAACCAGTTTCAGGCATAAAAACATTCCTATTTTTTCAGAAACCATAAGCTAAAACCTTAAACTTTTTTTTTTTTAAGATATTCTCTTTTTGGTGCATTTGTATTTCCTATTTCTTTTTCTTTTTTCTCCACCCTTTCTCAATTCCTATATTTCTCTCTTCTTCTACTCTTCTTTTACTTTAACTTTAGGTCTTTTAACTCTTCTATAATAAAGAACTAGAATACATTTTTATTATATTTATTGATATGTTTATTCAAGAGTTTTGTATTTCTTATTCTTAATTTTAAAAGTAGATAAATAGAATTGGTATATTCTTTCTAAAATACAATAAACACTTCTAATTTTTTTTTAAAAAAGGTAATTGGAGTTCTTAACTTTGTACTATAAATGGTTTCCTGAAATGTTTTTAAATGTACATATAAAATTTTCAGAAGATACAGGATTAGAATAGAATCCAATTATAATGAAATACAATTCAATATCATTTAAAACCAATCACAGTTTAAAAACTGAATTATTGGAGATACATAAATGTGGACTCCAGTTAAGAACCTCTGTTTCAAAAGCCTTCAAAAACAAAGGTTGAAATAATGCTTTAACATTGCAGACTGTTGTATGATAATACCCTACCAGATAAATATTCCTGTCATCATGACACACACCTAAGAGGTTTAAAGCAGCTAAGAGAGGCGCCCGAGCTTACACAGCTACCAAATGACAAGAGTTGAGTCATGACCCTTTCTCCAAGGCCTAGATTTCTAACCATCGAACCCTTCTCATTGCCTCTGGCACCGTTCACAATTCAGGACGTTTCTCAACTCATTTCTAGCCACCAAAACGTTTTCTCTAACTCTGAGTCTTTTCCTATCCATTCCAACCTTCATTGACACTCCACTGGCCACGAGATTGAGTCTAGGTTCTCGAGCCGGGAATTCAGCAATCCGCGTACCTCTTAATAGAAGGACCAAAGAAAACATAAGGCCTACATCCGGCTGTTACACCAACTAGTCTACCACTTCCATTCATCGTTAATGTCATTAGTTCTCAGTGAAATGCCTTCTGCTGTCTACTGTCGCCACCTATTTAAATTCCACTCATCTTTCCAGGCATATCTCAAACAATACAATCTCAGCAAAGACTTCCATCTCCAGCCAGAAGTGCTCTTTCCTCTCTCTGCATTCATATCGCTCTATAATTATAGCATGACATTTATTACACATGTCCATGAAATATAATTATTTGTGCCACAGAATTTTTTTTTTGATCCCTCAAATATGTCATACTTATCTCACCCTCAAACCTACGCCGGATTCATCACCTGGAACATTGTTTTCATTCATTTTCCCTTGGCTAAATCTTACTTTTCCCTCAAGTCTCAGTACAGAAGAAATGTCCCCTAGAAAGGCTTCCTATCCTTGACCAAGAGCACACAGTCAATATCACCGCATCAGAGCCCAGACATTGCTAACAGGTTATTCACTTGTCTGTCTTCCCATTAAATTCTAAATCTCACCAGAGACTCCATTTATTTTATTCACAGCTACATTTCAACACCTAGCATAGTGCCCATCATGTAGCTGGAACATTTTAAATGAATTTACAATTAAATTTTTCCTTATTAGCCTGCCTGATTAATCCAGAGACAAATTTCAAAGTACAGAGCTTTGCGATTAGTAAGTACTAATTAAATAATTATTGGATGAAATGATTCCTGTGGGAAATGGCCTAGATTAATTATCTTCTGTCTTCAAACAATATGAACTGCGAAACAGAATATGAATACCTGATAATGTCTACTATAGAAAAAAGGATAAACATTTTAAACCATTTGAATACATGTGTTAAAACTTACAACTGAATCAAATCTAGGTTTGCTTGAATTGTTGCAAATCATTTCAATTTATCATTGTCATTTACAGCTACTTGCATTCCTCAATTATTATTTGAGGAATAATACTTCCTATAAAGCTCTAAACTTCAAATTGCCTAGGTTCTTTATCATCTGGGTCAACTCTCAGTGCTGTTTCAAAGCATCAATTGCTAATAAGCAAATCTTTTTTCACCATCTTAAAGCTTTCACTCTCCCACCATTAAGCTTTTCCTTCTTTCTAAAATCTATAAAATTGCTTATGTCTTCTTCCTTAATATAATAATCATAATTCAGAGTTCTTCCACAACATCTCTCTTCATTCAGAAAGGCCAAGTTCAGACGTAGCTTTAATTCACTTACCCATTCATTCATGAGGTCCTTCACTCGTGAGCACTCATTCATTCATTCCTGAGCACCTCTTGTATGGCAAACTCTGTACATAGAGTAGATTCTAAATGCTCATCGCTAAACAGAGTCATGTACCTACCCACGAATATTCCCATCTCCCAAATGCTCCAAGCACCAGCATTGTACAGATCTATAGTGAGTTAAATGAACTTCAGCGAGAATTTAATATCTGATAAAGGCCTGCTATGCCTCCTATGATCATTCATAATTATTGATAAGAAGACACTAGAAACAAGGTTAGGAAAAAATGGACAAACTCAGAAAAATATTTGCATTATATGGGAACTAAAGAATTAATCATCTCTTTAAAAAAATTAAAAGAATAAAAAGTTCAGTAGTAAAAGGTGAAGAGGATATATAAATAAGCAATTCGCAGACTACAAATGGCCCTAAAAACCATCAAATGAACTTTATTTCACTAAAGAATTACAAATTAAAATAATAAAATGATATTCTTGTTTATGGTTTATACAGATGAAAATAAAAGTTCTCACCACCAGGGTTGACAAGGGTGCACTTTTCTGTAAGAATATTAACTAGAATAGCTTTTCTGAAGAATAATCTGGCAAGACAAGTAAAAATAAATAATATGCATATATTTTAACCCAGATTTCTACTACTATGAACATTACCCTAGGAAAACAAAAGATGTATGTATAAGATGTATATATACATCTCATGTATAGATGTATGTATAAAATTTCACTGCAGAACTATAGTAGTAGAAAACAAAGAAGAAAAAACTGCAAATTTACTGATCAAGGATACATTAAATGTATCTAGTCATTCGGGATACTGCGTAGCAGTTTTAAAAGACTCCGTAGCATTTTATGTGCTGACATAGTACATTATTTCAGGGAACAAAAACACTACAGACTAACATACTGAAATATTTCATATTAGAATCAACCCAGTGACATTATTACATGCATAACAGTGAATCTACTCTAGATTATTTTTATATTTCTCCCAAATGGGTCAAGACGGCTCCTCTAGCAATAAAATTCTTTAATTCTAAGAACTCTGCACAGCACAGATCTTTGACACAGTGTCACTGCAATGGGTCTCCTCTATATGTTTAAGTGCCCTTTAACTAAACACAACATGCAAATGCTAAAAAGTGTCCAGAATTTTTAAATCTACATTGCAAAATTGGGTTTTTAACACTATACTCTTGATTGTCAATGACAACTCATGTGGAACATATTCGTTTTACAGAAATTACAAATTATAACTATTTCTACCTCAATAATACTCAATAATAATGTAAGGACCGTTATATCTTAAAAATACTAAGATAGTAGAGCTCTTTGAACATTTAAAGAGTAACAGCAAACTTTGCTTTTATAGTACTCTTAATCTCAAAATGCTGTCGATTGAATCTGATTAGAGGGTCATCGTAGAGAGTAATGCGGCCTCTCTGAAGTGGGCAGGACTGAGAACTGTCATCAGAGCACCTGGCGATGAAAACCACTCTTTGGGCTCCAGAATCCCAAGCAAATCAAATAACCCATCTGCACCTCAACTGCCTCATTTGTAAAATGAAGATAAGTATAATAAAAGTATTAGATATATAACACATAAAGGTGCCTATTACAGTGCCTGGGATGAAACAGGTTCTCAAATATTTGTCTAATAGTTGCATTATTGCTGCTCTTGTTAAGGTGTCTGATTTGTCCCCCCAAATTTTTATAACACTACATGCACAACCATTTTAATTTTTATCTTACATGTTAGAAAGGAGTTTCTTGTCCCTCAAAAGCCTATTTGTTGACATATTCTTTTTCCACAATAAATATGCAAAAATGTGTTATCTCAGAAACTCAGGGAGAAAGCATACTTACAAAGCACAGCCCCAAAACTCCGTGTTGCTCTCCACTGAGCTCAGTGCTCTTCTTAGGCACATATGTCTGCCTCCTATCATTTCTTCATGAGGTTCAGGGCAAAAGGCCTAGTAAAGCAGATGATCTGTGGATGCTCCTACACTTTCCCCAAACCACCTACAGATAAATGAAACAAGGGGTAAAACACACCTACAACCTTACATTTTTTTAAATAATAAAAGATGAAAATAACACCCCCCCCCCCACCACCACCTAGGTACAGTTTATGGCATATCAGAGAACAAAGAAAATGCTCCTTGGGTCACACGAAAGCCCCATTGAACTCAAAGGAATTCTTCATATACAAGTGCCCAACCAGCATACTCCCCACTGGTAACTTCCATTCATGCCTGTTCCTCCCCTGTCCAGATCATGCAGTGTGAGCCACAGCTCCAAGCCTAGCCAAAAGTACTCTCCCTCAACATGTAAACTAAGTGGGTAAACTGACTGAAGCAGGTAATGAAATTAACATATTACTTCTGAATTTAAAGACTCAAATGAATTTCTAAGCCAGTTAATGAACTATATGCTAGCACTCCTGCAGGAAATATCTTACAGTTCTTCTCATATTTAGTAATGCAATTAAATAAGTAAAAGTAAATTGTCTTTGGTTGTGCTAAAGAGCTGTGAACAGAAATATTTTCATTTCTTTGTAACTGTTTTCAAAGCAGACTGTAAGAATCCACGGAAAGTTATCCAGAGAACTGGTAGTCATCCATATAAAAAGGAGATTTGCGAATACATCTCCAAACCACTTCAAGAAAATGGCATTCTGGAAAAGTTCTTCAAAATAAACTGGAGAAAGAGTTCAAAGTGACCCAGATCATGCACTGGCAGAGAGGACATGCTGAGAGGAGACGGGTATGATGCATATACTTCACAAAGCAGCAACCCTCACCCCATGAGTCACAGAAACACATGCATTTCTCTGTGCCAACATGAAACTGCCAAGGTTTTTATCTTCTCTCTTTGCTGCCCATTTCAGTAGTCACTAGCCATATTTGGCTACTGAGCTCTTGAAATTTGGCCAAATTCCCTTGTGCTATAAATGTAAAATACAAGATTTTTAAGACTTAGTAGTACCATTTAAAAAAAAAATTTAAGGATGTGAAATATCTCAATAAGTTTCACACTGACTATATGCTGAAATAAAATATATTGAAGATATATTGTGCTAAATAAATTATTAAAATTAATTTCCCTGCCTTTTTACTAGTATAATGTAGGTACCAGAAAATTTAAACTTGCATGAGTGGCTCACATTATATTTCTATTAAACAGCACAGTTATGCATAACTAATACAAATAATTAACAAATACTGAGCACTTCCAAAGTGCCAGGCCATGTGCTGGATACTTAACATAATAAAGCTGGAAAAACTTTATAAAATGGTTCTACAAAACGCCTGCGAAAATGATTGCGCTCCATCAAACCAATAAAAAATTCAGCCGTAATTCATATCAGGTGTTCCTACGAAATAACTCAAGTAAGAGACTTAACAGCAAACGTTGGAGCTACTCTCATGCTGGTGTATGACAGACAGGTACAAAGCGGCACTTTATATCTCAGGCCAGGCAAGTAACCTCCAAAACGAGGCCAATCTCCTTGACAGCTCAAGCTTCGTAGCTGCTAGGGGAAGGACAAACTGCTCCCAAATGGACAACGAAGTTCAAATTCCCTGGATAACTTGGCCAGAACTCATGCTGAGGGAGGGGGCGCCTGGCGGCCACGCACGCTGTCTACCCCCGCTTTGGCACACACTCCACCCATCCACGGCCCCACCCTAGGTCCCGGCGCAGCCCTGGTGTCCCCACCCCTGGGATAAGGGGAAGTGGGACTTAAAACGTCTATAAGATAGGGAAGTTTGTAAAGAAAGGGCCAGGGGGCGGTTGAAGGCAGGTACCTGAAACAGAAGAGGACCCCAGGTCCTTAATGCCGGATCATCGCCGAGGCCCCGCCCGGCTCCCGCGGCCACCTGTGATCTAGAAGGTGCAACTGACCCGACGCTGCGGCGCAACCGACTCTGCTCTCCCCAGACTCGCAGCTATGGCAACTTGAACTAGCCGCCCAGCCGCGGCGAGTGAACCAGACCCTGCTGGTGCCGCTTGGCCCTCTGGGAGTTGTAGTCCATCTCATCCTTAAAAGCCAGGAGTTACTAGCGCAGAGCGGCTCTAAGAGAAACTGCAAGTCCCAGCATGCCATACGACTGGTCTTTGGGTAACTTTCCCGGAAGAAACCGAATTAGCTGGCACCTGAGCCCCTAGGCCGCGCCCTCTTGCCCTGTTCTTTTTTTGTTGTTTAAAGGGCCAGTAGCTTATGTAGGAAGCAAACACCGGATAGTGAACTAGCTGAGCTGCCTTGGCCCAGACTGTAATTTAATCAGAAAAATCTAAAATACTTATTTTACTTTTTAAAAAATCAAAATAGTTACAAGAATAACATACACTACGTTTCTGTTACTCCTTAGGGAACAGGTGGCTGTAATTTCTGGCAGTGAAACGTAAAAATCTCCTTAACCACAGAGCTTAATGTCTTTTTCTGAAGCCTCACAAATTCTTAGAGGTAGAAGGAAACAGAGATTACCAACTCAAACTTTCTAGGCCTGGAAAAAGTAAGTGACTCGCCAAAGATCACATAGCTCATTAATGGCAAACTAAAAGTAGAATACGGGGATGTCACTTAATGACTGCTGCCACTTTCAGTCTAGGGTGTCATCTCACTCATTCTGGAATATGAAAGAGATACTCCACTCAGAGAAGTCGGTGTCAGTTACAAGACAATTTTAAAATCTCAACAAAAAACTGAACTTTGGTAACAGTAATAAGTGAAAATCCAAATTATTCACATGAATGTTCATTTCTTTCTGTTCTGTCAAAAAAAAAAAAAAGCCACCCACGTTTTCTTCCTCTATTTGAAAATAAATTTTACTTTATCTGTGATGCTTTGCTGGCTACCTCAAGAAGAGGTAGATCACATTAAATGACACTGGTTCCCTCTTCTAATAATTCTGTGCCGTAATTACACATTTCCCATGTCGTTCCTTATATTAGATTCTAAGCCTTTTCAATGCAGGGACCTAACGTTTTAAAATCTTTATCTCACTTCTCAGCCTTTCCTCACTTCTCACCCTCTCTTCATTCTTCATATCTCTCTCCCTCCCCCTTCTCTTTCCCTCCCCTCTCTTATTTTCTTCTCTTCTCTTCTCTTCTCTTCTCTTCTCTCTCTCTCTCTCTCTCCCTCTCTCTCTCTCTCTCTCTCTCTCTCTCACATTCACACACACAAAATCACAAATAATTAGCATACAAATTTGACATATTAGAATCATTCAAATATTTTGCTGGCCAACACTGAGGGCTAGATGTTATTTCTTACCCAGTTTGAACATTAAATAATTATTCTAAGGACCTACCTGTGTATTTGCATCTGTCTTCAAGCTGCTCGCTCATAGATATATTTAAGAATACATTCCACTTGACACAGATATTACGATAATTAAGAATAGCCACTAAATTGTCCCATATACATGTAGAAGCATAATAGTGACTTTATTGGTTAACATTTTTATTTTTCAAAACGATTGTATTCATTCAATTCAGCAAATGTATGCTGAATCTTTCTAGGATCCAGACATTGTATTAGACACTGGAGATGCAGTAAAAATGAGGAAATAACGTAGTTTCTGCCCTCATATTGCTCAGAGCCAAGAAAAAATGAAAAAGAGCAGTCTCCGAAAGAAAGGGGATTCGTGACAGGGAATGTGGTAAGAAACACAGGGGAGGGCAGTTAGAGAGTTGGAGGGCAGACAGGAAAATGTTGGGATGCCTATGCTCATAGAGTGCCCAGCTTCTACTCACCCAAGTACAATTCATACCCTGAACCTAGGTGTTCCCCCACTGGCATTAAGGGAGGATTTCCCTTAAAAAGTAGACTGCATTTTGCCTAGTGACTGTCCAGCCCATGTAATGACCATCTGTACCATTGGCTATTGCTTGGTTCTCTCTAGCCACCACAGATATGCAAGCTCCTTTATAATATTATAGGACAATTATAAATGATAAGAAAGGAGATAGAACACCCAGGTGGGATGCTGCAAGTAAGGTTATCCTAATTTTTTAGAATGACTCAAAATTCTCTCTGAACCAAGACAATGATGAAAGCCACTCTCTTTACACCAGCAAAAAAACAATCATAAATGGTTATTGACTCTTCCAGCATCAACTTTTCAAGCTAACTGAAAATCTAAGAGTAAAAATAAAAAAGACAAGATGTTGCGAAGACAGTGTTGCCCATGACTCAAAGAATCATTTTCAGCCATTCACTGTGTAGAAGCACTGCTGATCCCATGATATTCTGTTCAACCACACACTTACTAATTATAAGTGTTTGTCACTGTCAAGAGCATCACAAATATAAAACACAGCAATTGGTATGTTCTTAGGTCAAAAAGAACAACTATTAGTGTATAAATACAAAACTATAAAACATTTTTATTGTAGCTAAGTAATATGCCTTATGCTCCACTTTAATAGATATCTTGAAAAAACAGATGAAAAAAGATGAAAAAAAGATTGCTAAACATCGCATTCTGATATTTGGACCATGCTAATGGCTTTTCTACAAGAATGAAAATGTAGTGTTCTATAGCTAACCTCACTCATCTGTTATATTTTTTAAATTATTGTGTGTGTTTAATGGACCTAAATGAAAACACTTTCCTCTTAAAATGATTCATCTTCTCATCTCATGTGTTTATTTGCCCCAGTTTAAAAGTTATGCTAAGAAAAGAAAATTGCCTTATTGATTATCATAGCAATTTGTTGAGCAGGCTATTAGTACATGGCTATCCTGAAGGCTTATTCCACTTTACTGAATTGAAAGTGGTAGGTATGGAAGATTTTACTTACATCATGGTCATTGCTAAGCCAATTTCGTGCTGTCTAAATCTTGATTAAAATGCTCCAGATTTAAGCATACCACTTATGTTTCTGGCAAAGATGGAGCAGCAGAGAAACAGAGCCCATCAGATTTACCCCCCATCAGAATAAAAAATTAAAAATTAATTTAAAAAACACTCAAAACATATGAAATGATGCTTTTCAAGATAGTGGACATCAGATAAAGAAAGATAGTGATCCTGAGAGACAGTAAACAAATAAGGTAAGTCTTATGATCATGACCACTTCTTGCCTTGAGAGACTTCCTGGGCCATGGTTCAAACAGAAAGAACCCTGGCAGAGCTTAGAGGATGCTTTGAATTGAGGAGACAAGGATGGGAGTCTGGGGGCAGGGGGCGGGGGAACCAATGTAGCTGAAGTCTCAAGAGCAAACTAATGGAAAGGAGAATGCTAGATAGAAAACTCCAGAGAACTATGAAGGGTCTCCTTGGAGCATTCAGCAGGTACCAATTATCACATACACATGAAGAAACAGAGGCTGGAGAAAGAAACATCTAACAAAATAGGAAGGAAAAGTGCCTGTCACGCAGAGGACCAGAATTACTATTTCCTCCAGCCAGAATGAAACACCTCCTAATTCGTGGTGCATTATGTAGATTACTTGAAAGAATCTTGCCTCAGGAGTGGGGAATAATTAGTGCTAGATTAAATGCTACTCTGGTCCCATCTTGCAAGCCTTGAAAGCAAGATCTGAAAATATCAAACTGTTTCCAAGTAATTTAATCATACCTGATAACAAATCTCAAGAATATTTATATGAAAACAGCACCAAAAGAGATAAAATTTACAATGTCTGCCATTGCAAGATTATCAGGCATGCAAAAAAAAAAAAGGAAAATGCAGTTCATACTAAAATCAACCAATCTAAATCTACCCAGAACTGACAAAGACATAAAAATTATCAAACAAAGACATTGTTATGGGTTGAATTATACCCCTCCCCCCCCCAAAAAAAATCTTGAAGTTCTAAAGCTGTAAATGTGACCTTATTTGAAAATAGGGTCTTGGTAGATACTCAGACTTAATCGAGGTCATACTGGATTAGGGTGGCCCCTAATCCAGTGACTGGTCTTTTTATATGAAAAGGAATTTAGGACACAGAGACATACAGAGTATCTTCTGATACAGAGTAGAGATTGGAGTGATGCAATCCAAGGAACATCAAGGACTGCTGGCGACCATCAGGAGGTAGAAGGAGGCAAGGAAGCGATTTCCCCTAGAGTCTTCAGAGAAAGCACACTCCTGCCAACCCCCTGATTTTGGAATTCTAGCCTCCAGACTGTGAGTGAATTAATTACGGTTGTTTTAAACCATCAAGTATGTGGCGGTTTGTTACAACAGCCATAGGAAACTAACACGGACATGGAAACAGTTACTGTCTCTGAGATGTTCAAAAAGTTACATAGAGACAGAAAACATGAAAAAGACCCAAATTGAACTTCTCAATATCAAAATTTCATCCGATAAAAAACATACTGAGGGGATTAGTGGCAGATTAACTATTTCAGAAAAAAATAAAAGAACACTGAATTTGAAGACAAGTCAAAGAAATGATCCAAAATGAAAGATAGAACCAAAGAACATTTTTTTTAATGAAAAAAGCATTAATGAGCTCTTTCTTAGACAACTTTAGCCTAATATAAGTGCAATAATTGGAATCCCCAAAAAAGTCAAGAGAGATAAGGGAACAGAAAAAATATATATATGGATTAATAATGGCTAAAAATTTCCAAATTTGATGAAAACCATAAGCACACAAATCCAAGAACCTCAAAATACTGCACAAAAAGATATGAAGAAAAGTACATCGAGGGCACAGGATAATCAAATTACTCTCAATCGGTGATAACGAAAGACTTAAAAACAAACCGAGGGAGAAAAAATGTGTGTTACAAAAGATAAAAGGAAATTATGAGAGGTTTGTCCTTGGAAACAAGGTAAGTAACAAGGGAGTGCTCCAATATTTTTTGAGTCCTGAAAGGAAAAAAATACTTTCAGTCTGTAATTCCATACCTAGTCGTGATATCTTTTAAAAATAAAGGCAACATTGACACTTTTTCAGACACAAACCAAGATGTAATCATTTATAACTAGTAGACCTGTACTACCGTAAATGTTATAAAAGTGACACCAGTAGGGAATATGGATCTACACCAAGAAAGGAAGACCAGAAAGGATAACTAAATGAAAAATGAGTCATTTCTTCTGATTTAAATTTTTTTAAAAGATAATTGTCCATCTTAATGAAGATAAGAACAAAGTTTTATAGAGTTTACAACTTATGTATAGGTAAAATATATGGCGACAGAAGCGTAAAGGCCCGGAGAGAAGAGACGCAAGTAATACTTTTGTAGGGTTCTTAAAACACACTTAGAGTAACGTAATATCCACTGAAGGTAGACTCTGATCATTTAAAATGTACAGTAAAAACCCTGAAGCAACCACTATGCTAACCAAAGACATATCGCTAAGAGTCAACAAAGATGATAAAATGTAATCATAAAAATTCCTGAATTAATCCAAATAGGTTTTTCAAGAAAGGCATCAAAAAAACAGGTGGGACAAATATAAAACTAGTAGTAAGATTACTAACTTAAACTAATAATGATAATGCCATCAAATGTACATGATCTATGCAATCCAAATAAAAGGCAAAGGTCGTCAGATTGAAAACATAAAGTCCCGTTGGCCGAAACTGTCATCTTCCAGTAATTCGCCAAAATGACCAACACAAAGGGGAGGGGAGAGGCACCTGCTCTGTGTTCTCTAGGCCTTTTAGAAAATATGGAGTTGTTCCTTCGGCCGCATGCGTGAGAATCTCCAAGAAAGGTGATGTCGCAGACATCCAGGGGATGGGCACTGTTCAGGAAGGAAAGGCCCACCTATGTTCCCGTGGGAAAGCTGGAACCGCCTACAGTGTTACCCGCGCGCGGCTGGCATTGTAAAAACAGGTTAAGGGAAAGGTTCTTGCCAAGAGAATTAACGTACGTAGTAAGCACATCGAGCACTCTGAGAACCGAGACAGCTTCCTGAAATGTATGAAGGAAAATGATGAAAAAAAAAAGAGGAGAGAAATGTGCTCGGGTTCAATAGAGATGCCCGTCTGCCCTGCCCAGAGCAGCTCACCGCGCGAGCAGATGGAGAGCAGACTGCGCTGAGAAAACGCATCCCTGTGCATTCACAGTACGATGCGTGTAACAAAGTAAAAGACCTATGATTCCGTAGGAGTGTGGTGACCCTGCTTCCAAAGAAGTATTTAAAGGAAACTTTGTGCTCTAAGAAGAGAGAGAGAGGGAGAGAGGGAGGAAGGGAGAGAGGAAGGAAGGAAGGAAGGAAGGAAGGAAGGAAGGAAGGAAGGAAGGAAGGAAGGAAGGAAGGAAGGAAGGAAGGAAGGAAGGAAAAGAAAGAAGAAAGACGGCATAACCCAACTCTAGGCTATTTGTAAGAAATGCACTTTAAATATAAAGACACAAAGAGGTCATAATAAACACCCCTACATCTATTTTTCAAAATTAAATTTGTAGTTAAAAACCTTTCGACAAGTAAACTTCAGGGTCCAGATGGCTTCACTGGTGAATTCTACCAAATAAAAAAGAAATAATATTGATTCTTATACAAACTCTTATAGAAATTTAAAGAGGAGGGAATATTCTCTAACTCATTCTATGGTAGTAGAATTATCCCAATACAAAAACCAAACGAAAACATTACAGAGAAGAAAATAACAGGCCATTATCCTTTGTGAACATCTGTGCAAAACATCTAAACAAAATTATAGCAAATTTAATCCAAGAACACAAAAAACTTGATCAAGTGAGATTTATCCCTGGAATGCAAAAGGAGTTTAACATTCAAAAATCAATTACTGTAATTCCCCATCTTAATAAACTTAAAAGAAAAATTCTGACACATCTCAATAGATGTAGAAAAATAATTTAACAAAACCTAACACCCACTCCTGATTAAACACTCTAAGCAAATGAGAAATCAACAAACACCTCCTCAACCTGATAAAAAGCATCTATAGAAACTGTATAGGTAACATCATATTTAATGATAAAAAAAATTATTTCCCCCTATGTTAGGAGCAAGATGAAGATGTCTGCCTTTACTATTTCCATTCAAATTTGTCTGGGGGTTATAACCTGTGCAATCAGATAAGAAAAAGATATGGAAATCACCCAGAATGGGAAAGAAGAAGTAAAACTGCTTATTCTCAGACAACACAATTCATCTATGTAATTAATCTGATGGGATCTACAAAACAGCTACTGGACCAACTAAGTGAACTTAGTGAGATTGCAGCCAAGCTATTGCATAACTGCAGCCCTAGTTGTCATTTTGTTTACAACCTCACAATAAACCATGAGCCAGAAGCATTTAGTTAAGCCACTCCTAAATTCGCCCAGAGAAATTCCAAGATAATAAATGTTTTAAGCATCTATATTTTGGGATTATTGCTTTATGCTGCAATGAGTAACTAACATAAGCATTGCAAACCTGTTCGACTGTAACCACGAAACCAGCTCAAAATGGTCCTTTTCTGTTTGATGAGGTACCGAGTTTGTTTTTCAGAGACAGCAGACCGAAGCCACAAGTCACATAGCCAAAGCATGCATAGAGGAGAGAATTTTGGCCTCCAGCAGCACCTGGAACCAAAGTGTCATTCCCTCCCCTACACACACACACACACACACACACACACACACACACACACACTGAATCAAAGGACCAGAGCACAACCAGAACTTGAACACCAGAACCGTGTCAGAAGCCAAGAGTTCATTACCCAAGAAGATCCAGTGCTGACACCCCTTTACCATTAAAAGGCCAAGTTCCAAGATCCTCCCATTCAAACTTGCTCCACCAGCACTTCACCCTACCTGTCCTCCCCCCCGCCCCCCGCCCTTAAGAACTTTTGGCCTGGTCCAGTGAGTGAGATGGATTTGAGGCAACACAAGTTGGTATCTTCTCTATCTCAATCGATAAACCTTTCCTTATTCCAAACTCGGACAGTTGGAGTTCTCGCCTTTCAAAGCATCAGGCACATAGACTTTGGTTTGGTAACACACATTTAAAATTTCTTCTTTACCAACTTTGAGCTAAGCAGTGTTCTTGGTGTCAGTGATACAGTGCCAGATAGATAGATAGATAGATAGATAGATAGATAGATAGATAGATAGATAGATAGAGATAGATACATATATCTCTATATATAGATATATATATAATCAGCAGGGTTCCTGTTTTCATGGAGTTTATATTCTGATAAGGATGGGAGAGCAGCAAGAGACAGGCAATAAATGAGTAAACTAATCAGTAATAATAATCAATGATAAAAGCTTTAGAGACAGTGAAACAAGGTATTATGATGGGGGATCATTACTTTAGACAGGATTTTCAGAGAAATCCTTTCTGAAAAAGTGATATTTAAACTAAGATTTGAATAATGCAAAGACCTGGGGACGAAGTGTTCCAGGCACAGAGTTCAGCCATTCCAAGTAGCTCAGAGGTGACCATAAACTTGTTATGTTTTGGGTCTAGCAAAGTGGCTGAACGTAGAGAACAGGGGAGCATATTTGTGAAATAAGATTGTGCAGAATGAATGGTAAGAGTAGGATCTTGATGAACAGGGATTAGCAAACTTTGGCTTCTAGAATTTATATATAATTTTCTTTTTATTCTTTTTTTTTATTATTATTATTGCGGAATAGTATTCCTGGGTATAAGCATGAGTCACTGTTTGTTTATCCATTGCCTCGTTGAGGTACATTTGGATTGCTTCCAGTTTGGGGTGATTAAGAATAAAGCCACTGTAAACGTTACCATATATAAATTTTAAGTGTACAGTTCAATAAATTTTGACAAAAGAAAACATTCACTTATCTCCAGTCGAATTAACATATAGAACATTCTCATAACCCTTGTGAGTTCTCGTCTGTTTTTTTTCACGTCTTCCCTAAACATTAATCTGATTTCTATCACCATAGCTTTTCCCTCCTGTTTCGAAAATTCATATAAATGGAAACATACAGCATGTGAGGAGATGATATTCCTTTTAGTCCAAGAAGAATTAGTAAGCAATTGAAGGCCTTTAAGAGGGAAATTGGCACAATATGATTTATATTTTAAATTATTATTTTTTAGCTACTGTGTGAAGAATGATGAGTAGGCTATCGTGTGCCACTTAAGTATTCTTTTTCTCCCTGTTTTCGGGGGGGGGAGGGGAGGTATGCGGCTCAATAAAATTCCTGGGCAGAGCAGAATTTCCCCGCTGTCTTCGAATTCATATCGCAAAGCTAAATTCAGTTTCCTCGAGGTGCCGGAACTGTTTTTGCCGTTCCCGGCTCTTCCCAGCAGATGGCTCCAGAGTCTAGGTCCCCACCAGCCTCGCCGCGTCCGCCGGCTGCAATGTGCGCCGGCCGCCGCCAGGGGGCGGACTCCTCGCGGCGATTTCTGCGCGATGTGGTCGCTGGCGCCCAGCGGTGCGGGTTTGCGCTGAAGTCGCGGAGCAGCAAGGATCCGCCAGGGGTGTCGCGCCCTGGTCTCGGCCGCACCTGGGGCTGGCGTCAGCAGAGGAGTCTTAGGCCTGGAGGAGCTGAAGCTCTGCAGGATCCCCGTCCGTCCTGGACAGTCCATTCCGCGGGGACTTTCTCGGGATAGAGAGTGCGTGCGGGGTGTCCCGGCAGACAGCGTTTGTAGGCTCCCCACGGGGACAGGTGGTCCGTGGGGTTTAGAGACAGGGCAAGCGGGAGCGCCAAAACCAGGCTTTGGAGAAGACTAATGGGAGAAGGGAACGAGTGGGGCTGGATGGAAAGCGGAGGGGCCCGCCGGGACCGGTGTTAGGTGTCAGGGAACAGACGCCGCGGGCTGAGCGGCTCCGGGCAAGGGAAGTAAAGCCAATAGGCTTGTTTGGGTGTAAAGTTTCCTAGGGAAGCCCCTTCTGTCCCCTCTCCAGCCTCCTCTTTGGTGCTGAGGTCGCAACCCCAACGAGTCTTCTCTTCTCCCGCCCCACCCTCTCTCCTCCAGCGCGCGGAGCCCCGGGCGCAGAGGGCTGAGACGGTAGCGGAGGATGAGATAGCCTCGGCGACCCGCGGAAAATGAGGCCGACGCCCTGGCTGCAGCTGGTGCTGCTCCTCGCCCTGCCAAGGAGCCTGGGGGGTAAAGGGTGCCCTTCTCCGCCCTGCGAGTGCCACCAGGAGGATGACTTCAGAGTCACCTGCAAGGATATCCAGCGCATCCCCAGCCTGCCGTCCAGCACGCAGACTCTGTGAGTAGCTGGGAGAGGAGAGGCAGGGCCCAGAGGCCAAGGGCAGCCGGAGGGGTGGATGGAAATGCCCAGAAAGAACTTGAAAAGAGGCTAGAGAGGTGCGTGCGTGCGTGTGTGCGTGTCTCTGTCTGTCTGTCAGTCCGTCAGCAGTGAATAAAAAGTCATTCGTCCCAGCTTGGGATTGCTGACTCCGCAGTTATTAATAACGCAGAAAAAGGTAACAAAACCTTGGTTCTAGATGAAAGTGAGAGTTGTTCTTTCTCATGAGCTGCTGTCCTGTACTTTGCCTGCTCCTCTCCCTGGCTGAATCTTATTAATCTCAGATATTAATAAGGCTAATAGCAACTCAAGAACTGAATTTTTTTCTTATTTGGGGTAATAAAAAAGTCTTTCTAGAGGGGAAATGATCTTGGCTGGTCTGTTGATTCTTCAAATAGCTGATAAAAATTTAATCAGAGGCTCTTTTTAGACTATACCCTTTATACTTTCTATAAAAGTAACTTTGTATGACGTATCCGAGTTACTTTCTCAAATGTGAACTGCTCACTGACATAGTAATTCCAGAAATCTCTTTTGGGATAGGCCTGGTAGATGTATAAAGAGATGAGATTTCATAAAATGCATTTTTATCTGCATGTTAAATGTTGCCAAATTAGAAAGTTGATGTTAAATAAGTTTTATATATGTTCCTTGACAGGCATTTAAATCATGACCATTGGAAGGATAATTGTAGCGAAGACCAAGGGGGGAAAAAGGCTTTCTTGAGTGCTTAAAATTGAACCAAAAGAAAAAATAGTAAGACGACCTAGACTGGTTAAACCTAGTTAAGATAAGAAAGTGCAGGTTATTGAAGAGATTGTAGACACATAAAAAGTAACGGTAAAGTTATACTTTGAGATTTTTCTCAAGAATTTAGCTCATAGGGATATTCGACCGTAGGCGATGAACACTGCGGTTACAGGCATGTATTTCAATTCCTTACCTAACCTCCAAATACTGCTTTATTCTCCATGCTGCCACTGCAGAATAAAAGATGCTCTTTATTCTTGATTAAACCCCAACATTGACTCCTTGTGGCCTCCAAGATGACAGTCTTTTGTATAACCTAGAGGATCCTCTAAGACCAAGCCCGGTCTTTCTCTCAAACCTCATGGATCCTAATTTGCTGACTTTCCATTCCTACTGAACAGAATTTCTGGCATTTTACCCAAAGTTCTTTGCTCTCACAAACTGCCTTTGCCTTCCCTCCCATATTTCGTCCCCTCTGCCTACAGCAACTTTTCTCCTTTCTTCATCCGGTTCATGCCCATTCTAAGATCCATACCGGGGTCAGTTCCTTCAGGAAACTTCTCCTGATTCACGCCCCCGAGGCTGGGTGAGCTACCTCTCCCCCCTACCCCCCAACCCCACTCCCGGGCATTCTGTGCACAAACCTTTTCTGGCCCTTACACACTTCACGCTCTTCTGTAACCTGTTATTTCTTTGCATGCCCACCCAATAGGACATGAGCGCCTCTGACACAAAGACCCTGTCACTCAGCCTTGCAACTACTTTGGTGTTCAACACCAAAACGAAACTTACAAGAATGAATGAATGTGCTCCTCTCAGATTGTTCGCTGTGTGTTGGGGAGAAAGGAGGCCAGAGACATCACTTCTTCAGAGGCTTCTTTAAACGTGGCAGAATTTTAAGTCTTTGAAGAGAAATGTGCCTATGACAGCGGAAGGGAACTTGGAGTCAGCCTGTTTATAATTCCACCAAATGATGAGGAAGAAGGGTTGTGTCAGGGAAAGAGCAAAGGAGTGGGACTCAGGAAGCCTGAGTTCTCCTCTTCCCTCTCACTGCTGTGCAGTTAGGTGAGATCACCTATTCCCGGAGGACCGGAGTTTTCTTCTGGGTTAGATTAGGTGCCTTCTGATGTCTGTGATGCTAATGAGACTGGCCTGAGGGGATCCACTGAGTCACAAAGACTAAGAACAACTGAATAAAGACAAGGACAATCTGACCTTAAAAACAAGGAGGGAGGGGAGCTATTCTGAAGAATGAAGTTATTCTGAGATAGGGAAGAAAAAATGGAAAAGTATGGGTAAAACGGCAGGCTGATTTATACAATGACCATAGCCCTCTACAACAGTAGCAAAATGAATTTCAAAACTTGAGGTGGTGGAGTACTAGAACTCTTGTTAAAGGAAACTTTATGAGAGAGGTCAAATATGTAAAGCTGACAATTATATTGGGCTATTCTCAGCACTTTACATGAACTCAATCCATTGGATCCTCACAAAATCCAATTGAGTAGACAGACGATTTTATTGTTTTCATTTTGTAAATGAGGCAACTGAGGCAGATGAAAACAAGCAATTTACCTAAAGGCACGCAGCTTGTAAGTGGTGGTGCTAGGATTTGACACGCCTCGGGGTTGTACCCTTAAACCACTGCTCTCAGATGAAAGTGGGTCTCACCCGGTCAGCTTTTCCCCGGTTTTGTCTTGAGGCTTTAGAGTAAGAGCTTTAAAAACTAAAGGTGTCCAGTAAGCCACAAATACCCCTGGGAGCTGTTGCCCTGAGAAATACAAAGAACTCAGGAAATAAGAGGCTGGGGGTGGGGGGGTTGGGGGCGTGTGGAGAGGAGGGCAGAAAGAAGGAGGGAAGGAGGGAAGGAGGGAAGGAGGGAAGGGAAGACCACACCTGTTGTAGAAGGTGTTCCCTGCTGAAACGAACCAGATCTTTGTCGTTAAGATCTTGGTCTGGGTGGTCACTGCTTTTCTGAAGCTAGATGCTATGTAACTACTGCCTAGCTGGTTCATAAATGATTATGGTGCTGAGAGCAATTTTTCCTAAGCCTATCTATACATTATGGTGCTGAAAGGTAAACAAATCACCGCTTTCCGCACTATCCATACTCCTGCCAGGTGGTCTGGTGGATGGGTAGGAGAGGGTTATACTGTTGTGGCTGACGCTGAATCTTTGTCTCCACTTACCTCCTTCAGTGGGGCATGAAAGCCCACTGAGGCTCTAACTAGGTGGTAGGTAAGGGAGAGCTGGTATCCTTACCCATCATCTCCCCCTACCCCATGGCACAGTCTACAATCTTTGATATACAGGTAGTGTGAAAAAAAAAAAAATTGCTCCTCTCAGTTGAGATTTGCTGACTTAAGGCAACTTAAATGAAGCACGCAGAATAAAACTAAAAATTTAAATTTTGGTATATAATTATAGATTCTATTACCTCAAAACCAAGGATAGCGAGGTTGACCCATCACCCCTATCCAGAGCATGCCTTTGCTACCTCTCTGCACGATTAGACCATCTCTTCTCTGAATGGGGAGGTGGATAGGGTGTGGCAGCCAGTTCTGGATCTGTGCAGACTCCTGGAGAAAGCGCTGCCTCACCTTGTCTTAACCCTTCCACCGACCTGCTTTTAGTTTCACGATGGCAACAACCTATATCACCACCTCTACCTCCTCCATCCCTTGCCGTCTGGGGTCTAGGGCTTCAGTGGAGTAACTAATGGTTTGTCCATCACACACTTGCGTGGCTTCAGAAATGTTTCCTAAGGAGTTATTATTGCAACTGTTGTTTTTAGGTTCTGGTTTTTGCTTCAGTTTTTAGTCATTTGCATTCTGTGGCTCTAATTGATGGACTATCCCAGTGTTTTCTAAGATGAAGACAGTCGCTCGCCATCTTCCGGATTTTTGCCTGATCTGCATTCTACCTGTGCTAGTATTTGTTCAGTATCTTTAAGTTAGCTAACTTCTTTAATTGAAAGAAATTTACTCGAAAGTTGTATCACAACTATAAATGGAAAATTAGCACAACTTTCTATAAAAAGCGGGTAACCAGAAAATGAAATACAATGAAAATACAAATGTAGTTATATTCTAGCTCACGACTATTATCTGTGAATGCTCTGAGCCTAAGGCTGCCTTCTCCATTAAAAAAGAAAGAGTAATAGGTGTTCAAGAAATATTAGAGAGTTATTCCAATCTGACACAGTGTCCTCGGTGATACCAGAAGGGTTGAAAAACAATGGGAAAGGGAATTGTTTTCTCACTATCTGTTTCAACGTTATTTAAGGCCGTGCAGGCATTCCACCTAAAACAATCTCGTGTCTCCAAGTCACACCTGATACACGTTCCACAATCATTTTAGTCACCATTGGTGGTCATAACCTCAATAACATTTGGTTTTCAACCTAGAGAGAAGCCTTCTGCTTTAGCACCCACATGCTCCCCCACTGCGGCCCAAAACTTTGTCTTATAAAGATGGCTTCATGTCACGCTTCCAGGCTCTGTGACTTCTTCTGTTTTATTCTTTCTCCTCTCTCCTCTCCTCTCCTTTCTTGTGTCAGTCAAGGTTTTTAATGGTAGTAGAAAACCCACTCTGTCTAGTTTAAAGAGGAAAGAAATATTTCCAAGGAAAAACATGTAATTTACAGACTCATCGTAACTAGGCTTTGAGAAGAAGCCAGCGCCCAGGCCAGGCAGGAAGTTGGAGCCTTAGCCAACCATCTGGTTGGAACGACTTCACGGACAACACCTCAGCCACAGCCACTAGACACCTGTGGTGCTGGGCTCCCGGTTCCAACGCTGCCGAACTGTCCGTGTGATGCCATCAGTAATTTCTCTACTGTCCCTGCTTCTTTGAATCACCAGCCAGAGAGTAATATCCTATTCGGGAGCATCCGATTATCTGGCACAGATTTCCTGCTGTGTCCTAGCTAGGAGTAGCGAGAAGGAGAGCCCCCTCTCCCACTTCTGGTGTCTGTAGTGGAAGGTGCAGAACTAGGTCCTTCTAATATTACACACAGTGGAGAATATCCCCCAAAGAGGGGCCATGTACCCACACCGGCTGTATTCCAGGCACTATGCTAAGCTCTGGATTTGGTGAGGGACGACACCAACATGTCCCTGCCCTCAAGGATCTTACTTACAGTCTAGTGTGGAGGCTGAATATTAATCAAATAATCACATAAACATATAATTATAATTATGTCTTGAGAGTATACTTGGTGGTGTTGGGGAGACTGACTTAAACTGGGGTTCAGGGAAGGCTTGAGCTACATCCTGAACAAGTAGGAGCTGAGTATAAGGAGTTGCGGGGGTGGGGGGAGGGATTGGGGGAAGGCGTGGGTAAGAGGTGTTCCAGGAAATGGAACTGCTCACTTGAAGAGCTTTGAAGAATTCCAAGAATAATGAAAGGGTGTGATTTATTCACTTGGGGCAAAAATATTGATGAGCAACACAGTATGTTATAACCTTCTTCATTACACACGTACAGATCATGGTGAATTTTGATGTCTGTGGAGGCAGCTTTTGTACACAAAAAGGACTTATTGGGGGTAACTGGCTTTTAAAGTATTTGATTCATTAAAATCATAAATATACAACCTAGTTCTTTTTGAGTTTTCCATATATTTATTATTTTATTTGTTAATCTAATTGTAACAGCTACTTTAAGGAAAATTTTATAACTTAATAATATGTTTTTAAAATTTAGCATAATAAATAGTTCGAATACAAATTTAATATATTTTCTTTTAAAGCTCTTAAATATTTGACAAAACTTTCTTGATGCTTAGAAAATTCTAGAAAATCTATTTAATTAAACTTTACAAGTACTGAGAATCCTAAATTTTTAGATGCTCTGAGGTGAGAGCATCAGGGCTGGATGGGGACACTGGTCAACCCACTGCAGTGAGGAAACTGGTAAGATGTAGCAATCAGTTCACAGGAGAATCCACAAAGCAACGCACTTGTAGGTCAGGACTATTGAAGTAAATATGCTAATGGAGGCAAAACTGACTTCTTTCACAAGGCAGGGGTGTCAGTCAGTTGAAGCTCTAACAGGACAGAATTGCATGTTGATAGACAAAAATTATTTTACAATGCTATCAGTTATCTACAACCTACAGAGTCATAAATCGCTCTCATAGAATCAGGCTCAGAATCTTGGAAGAATTAGGCAATGCACAATTTTCCACTGAAGCATGATTTCTTGTTCCCTTCAATACATATAAAGTGCTTAGAATGGTTAGCACTCTCCAAGTAAACTTAGTAAAAAATAATTTTCTTTTCAACTTAAATCACAAGTTGAAATAAATTACTCAATTATATATTTTAAATTGGAATTGCACAGCCAATCTATTAGATAGGCCAATAGACCAGTGTAAATACTACAAATACTAAAAATACCAAATATATAATAATTATTCTTAAACTCAACACAAAAATATTAATATTGTGGGTCTGATTTAGAGTCTCATTTCTGTTCTTAATTCTAATTTTTTCCCAAGCTGGAAGCCATTTTAATCATTAAGCAAACTAGTCTTCCCCTATTAAACTCTGATTCTTTATGAAACCATCCACTGGCTTCCCAGGTTCCTAAAAGTTAGGGCTGCCCTATTTAAATGGAACCTCCTTTTACACCTGTTGTCCAGGTCTAATTAATAGCAGTCCTTTTACTCTCACAGGTGTGTCCCAATCTGAAGGATAAATTACTAAGAGATCTTACTAATAGACCATAAAGACTAGTGGCCTGTGGGGTACACTAGGACATTCTGATCCTTATTTATTGTTACTATAACTAGGAGTCAATAACTTAAAAAGGGGTTGGTCTCTCAGGACCACCTCAAAATCTGCAGTCCCCGTGGAGGTGGTAGAGAACATCCTTCACCGCTTCGGCTGAATTTTGCATTTATTTGACTCTCTTAAGATGCGTGGTGTCTTCCTTCCTAACTTATTGCAGGAGCATCCTAACAGTCTCCTACCTCCACCCTTGCTTGCCCATCACAACCTATTCTTCACACAGCAGCCAGGGCCAGGCCATGTCCCTCCTCTGCTCAGAACTTCCAAGAGGCTTCCGAGTTATCTCAAGATAAAAACTCAAAATCCTTCTAGTGGCCCCAAAGACCCTATATGATTTAGACCTTCTTTATTTTTCCAATTCTACTTATTACTTTCGCTCATAATTCAGCCTTTACTCCACTGGCCTCCTCGCCATCCCTCACACTTGTCAGGCTTTACACATTGGGTTCTTCCCAGTGCATCGAACATTATTTTCCCAGAAATCCTCATGGTTAATCCTCTCACTTCCTTCTCATTGTTGTTCAAATGTTACCTTCTCTATCAGGTTTTCCTAAACTTTAAAATTTAACATTACTGTTTATTTGCTTGTTTGTTAACTAATCTATAGCATGTGTCACCTTCTAACATACTAAGGAATTTGCTTGTTTTTGTGCTTCTTATTTGTGTCTTTCCCTGTAAGAATATAATCTCCATGAGGGCAAGGTCTTTATGTGTTGTTTTTGTTGTCAGCTGTTTTACTCAATTATGCATCCGTGTACCCAGAAACAGCCTGGCATATAATTGCTAGTCAAAAAATATTTGTTTAATAAATGAATGTATGAATGAATGTCTCCAGAGGCACTTTAATGACATTCTTTCGGGTTCTTCATACCCTTTTGTAATTCTTTTTTAAAGTCCTTAGGTTTTATTGCTCTCTTAAGGTAGATGAAATTCTACCTTTGTTTTATATTTTTCCTGGCTATCTGGGACACTGGTTTTTTAGATTCAGAAATGACATCTGATGAGATTTCACATCTGTCTCCACCCGTCTGACCCTATGTTCACATTGCTAAAACCATGTTAAAGACACTCCTTTGAACAGCCACCTCCAAGAAATTAACTCCATCAGAGAGTCCTAAACTTTCCAAATGTAGCACTCCTAAGCAAGAGGAAGCGAGGGTGCCCAGGATATCTGGGACACCCAGTTGCCACCCAGAGCAAACGGGACATTCCTTAGAAGTCTCCACTGTTGTTGTTGTTGTTGTTGTTGTTGTTGTTGTTGTTGTTATTGTTGTTGTTTAATTTAACTTTCAAAAACTTACAGATAATTTGAATTCTATTCCATCATTTAACTGTTTTTCATGTGGCTTCATATATACCTTCAAAGAATATTTCCTTGTGCTTTCAGGATAATACAATTCTGTAGTTAAATATCCCAGTAACGACCCACGTAAGCAACTTGATGCATACAATGACAGGCACTGGGGGAGGCCAGTGAAGAAGGCGGTGCTATGTGTGCTTAAGCCCCCATCCTCAACAGTCAGACCAGCTCTGAAGAGGCCATGCCCATCCTGTCCTGCTGGTCCAGGACAGGAACAAACGCTGGCTATCCTGGAGTCTGTTTTCTTTCATCTGCTCTCATAAAGTAGTAGACATAGAAAACTAACCAGAATGCTTAAAACGTAGTGTTAAATGAGCAAATTTTATCTGGATTTATCATTAATTAAAATCACCTGGCAGAGCTGAGAAATTATTAACTTGAATTGATCTAACTGTATGATTATTTCAATATTTCCTTGTCTTACAAGTATGTTTATTAACCCAGATTGAGATTTATTAATCAGAGGTTCATGGGCTTCCTAGGGGTCCATGATTGTCCTCCTGGGAATTTGTGATGAAGTGAAAATTTGTATACAAGTATATCAGTGTGCTGCTGAGAGAATCTATGACTTTCTTCAGATTTTCAAAGGTGTCCTTGACCTCCCAACCTCCCCCGGCCCCAGAAAGTTAAGACATTGTTTCAGAATAACTAGGCTTTTTTTGTATGAAAAGTAGATATTTGATATTAAGTATGATTCAATCTTTTTGTGTTATTACAAAGAACACTAAAGTGTATGTATGTATGTATGTATTATGTATGTATGTATGTATGTATTTATTTATTTATTATTTATGCCTACAGCACCTGGTCTTCCTAGGTGGTCTCCCTTCCAAGTACTAACCAGGCCCAACCCTGTTTAGCTTCCGAGATCAGATATGAGTCTTGTTTAAGGTGGCATGGCCATAGACCATGAAGTGTGGCTCCACTGGGGCATGAACCCAGCATCTTCTGCGTGTAAAGCAGACATGCCAACTGCTACACGATGGAACCATGTTCGTAAAGTGTATTTTTAAAATAAACAAAAATGTCCTGACCTTTGACTGTGATATACATTATCAGGATTACTTTTTCATGCCTCACACTTAGCCCTTGGGCAAGCTCTTCAGGTAGAGGTTCACTAAATGTGGCTATTCTTCAAGTCAATATTTTAAAAACAGATCTTACAATTGTCTAATGCCTCATATTGGACATTAAATCCTTCATCCGGACCTGTTTGCATTTTCGCTGAAGCTGGATTATATTTTTAATTACTCTGCTTTTAATTATTGCAACTGAAAAATAGTTGGAGGAAATTTTAAGTATGAACAAAATGATTCTGTTAATTCAAAGTTACAAATTGGATTTTAAAGGGTTCCATTTAGATATCTCAGTCTACCTACTTTGCTCATTTCTATATGATTCCTTAGGAACTTTTATCTAGTGTCCCAGAAATTTTCAAAACAAATTCTTTTCTTAAAATTACAAAGCAGGCATTTGTATATTTTAAACCATCTTATGAATGTAGTTCTCTTACACATAGCGACTTATAAATATGCCCTGGATTTTTCTGGTGCAGCCCTATTTAAAACATTTTACCATCAGAATATTCTAGAAACGCAAATATTTCATCATCATATTAACTAAACTTCCCACACCCTTCTTGCACCTGGAAAGAGCTCCCTGTGTCCCAATTTTTCTTTCAAAAAACACGATCTCTGTATTTATGTGATACATGAAGCCTTTGGCTCACATCTTGTAGGCATTAGCTTAATCGTATCCACACCCGAGTTTTATCATAATTACTCAGCTCCAGAGAGGGGAATGAAATTGTCTCTTCCTATTGCCAGCTACCATTGCTTCATATTTTGTTATTTCAATCTTTTGTGAGCTGGGAAACTAGAAGGTTAACATTGGGGAAAGGATCTGTACATGGCAATAAATAGGACCTATTTATTATAAGGCATAAATGAGGGGCTCTCCTATGACAAAGTCTTCAGTGGGCTTTGCGACTGCTCTTTTTCCTTCTCAACACCCTTTTCAGTTATTTCTGGGACATGGCCATGGTCTAAAGATATGAAATGACCAAAAACCTTATCTCTAGAGAGGTGGACTTTTATCGTACTTGGTTTTTCTTTCTTTCTACTTTTCTTTTTTCAATAAATATTTATTGATCACCTATTATATGCAAGTACTGTTCTAATCATTGGAGATATATAATAAATCTCATTGATCTTACATTCTAGCAGGAGGAAAGAGCCAAAAATATAAATACGTAAAACACATAGAATGGCAGATGGTGATAAGTATAATGGAGAAAAATTAAGGAAGGGAGAGGGAGAAGGAATGCTGGAAGTTGCATTTTAAATGGTCAGGGAGCCCTCGCTAAGAAAGCAGCATTTGAATATCAATCTGGGGGGAGAAAATTCTAAATACATGCAAAGACCCAGAGTTGGGAGTACATGAGAGCAAATGCATAGCATGTTTAAGGTGTAACAAGGAGAGAAGTAAGGCCAAAGCAGCAAGGGCTATAGGAAATGAGATCAAAGCAGTTATAGAACAGATCCTATTGTACTTTGTAGATCGCTATAAGGTATTATATATACATGTTCTAAATGAGATAAGACTCTATTAAAGATTTTGAGACAAAAGTAACTGCATGAATTGACTTACATTTTAGCAGGATCGCCCTGGCTGTGTTTACTAATCAGGTGAGAGATGGCAATGGCTTGGACCGGTTGAACAGCAGGGAAGGTGGTAAGAAAAGATCGAATCCTGGATTTGTGTTGAAGGAAAAACCAACAGGATTTCCTAACAGATTGTGAGGAGTCTGAGTGAAAGGGAGAGTTGGTGATGTCTTAGCCTGGATTCTCCAGAAAGCTGAGCCTGCGTGAGGATTCTTATTGGAGGGCAGGGTTCCAGGGAGCACAATGGTGGGGAGGGGGTGTGAAGCAGAGAGTGGGGAGAGTCGGCTGCTGTTAAAAGCAAATGGCTGGTGATCCTGTGGGACCCCCTGTGAATGCAGATGATATACATCTCAGGACCCTTGCTCTAGGAGGGAGGAAAGGAAAATTTTATCCATTAGCTCTTATACCCTATAGGTCAGGGTGTTAATCCCATCAACCTTCCATGTTTCTTGTGTGTGGATGGTGAAAGAGTTTCCAGATATTAACGGAAAAGCCCCAAGGTGGAAGGTGAGATCCTGTACTCCTTAACCAGTAACTCCCCACTCCCTCTCTCCCAGGCAACCCCTAATCTGCTTTCTGTGCCTATGGATTTACCTGTTGTGGACATTTTATGTAAATGGAATCATGTAACATGTGACCTTTGTGCCTGGCCTCTTTAACTTAGCATAATGTTTTCACGTTTGATCCACATCGTAAATGTAGAAAGCGTGGCCATCAGACAAATGGCCCAATGGGAAAACAGATGGAAACGGGCCAAGCCTGATGGACTTTCAGGACTTTTCAGGCACACTGGTGCAGAGAGCGGCCCCACTCAGTGTCTAAATGCCTTACACCTTAGGTATAATCATCTGAACACCGAAAATGGCTGTACTTATTCTCAGAGGCTTAGAGCCATGAAACTACTTTCCCATGTCAAAAGGTCTTAAGAGTTCCCAACTTATGAAGGAGAATGTTTCTAGGCAGTTGGCCGGAGAGCACCATGTGCTTACCCCTGCTGGTCCCAGAGCAATCTTTGGCAACTTCCAGAAAGAAGTGACTTAATAGCAGTGCATGAACCATTATTCATAACTTTTACCCTTTTAATTGCTAATACTTACTCAAAGGGCTTTTCTCTGTTATCAGGAAGCTGCAGAACTCAAACAGTATCCTATTTGTAATGGTGTTTCTTATCATACTATTGGCTTCTATATCTTATTTTATTTCTCCATTTATTTTATCTTTTTGCTAATTTATTTTTTTATGGTGACGTTGGTTAACGAAATCCAGTAAGTTTCAGCTGTGCACTTTAGCAGTGAGGCATATGCACATTTACACTGTGTGCTCCCCTCCCACAGTCAGATTTCTTTCTGTCACCACAGATTTCACCCCCTTTCCTCTGTCTACCTCCCCCTCCCCCAACCCTTACCCTCTGGTAACCACTGGTCTATAGTCCATGTCCATGAGTCTCTGTTTGTTTGTCCTGTTGTTTGTTGCTTTTAGCTTTATATCCCACATATAAGTGATATCATGTGATGTTCAACTTTTTCAGTCTGGCTTATTTCGCTTAGCATGATTATCTCAGTGTCCATCCAGGTTGTTGCAAAAGGCAGTATTTCATCTCTTCTTATGGCTGAGTAATATTCCATTGTATGTATGTACCACAGCTTTTCTAGCCAATCACCTATCGTAGGACACTTCGGTTGCTTCCATGTCCTGGCCACTGTGAATAGTGCTGCTATGAACATTGGCGTGCAAATATCTTTCGGATATGGATTTTCAAGTCTTTGGTGTAAACACCCAGTAGAGGGATTGTTGGATCATATGGTTGATCAATTCTTAGTTTTTTGAGGAACCTCCATACTGTTTTTGTGTAGTGTCTGTACCAATTTGCAGTCCCACCAGGAGTGTATGAGGGTTCCTTTTTCTCCACATCCTCTCCAACATTTGTTATTACTTGTCCTGTTGATTATAGCTATTCTAACAGGTATGGGATGGTATCTCACTATGGTTTTGATTTGCACTTCCCTAATAGCTAGCGATGTTAAGCAGCTTTTCATATATTTGTCGGCCATTTGTATGTCCTTTAGGGAGACGTATCTGTTCAGATCCTCTGCCTATTTTTTGATTGGATCATTTGGTTTTTTTATTGTTGTTATTGAGTCGTATGAGTTCTTTGTATATTTTGGATATTAGGCCCTTACTGGAGGCATTGCTTGCAAATATATTTTCCCATTCGGATGGTTGTTTCTTTACCTTGTTGACAATTTCTTTGGCTGAGCAGAAGCTTTTTAGTTTGATGTAGTCCCATTCATTTATTTTAGCTTTTACTTCCCTTGCTTTTGAGGTCATAAAGATCCTCTTTAAGTTGAAGGTCCTTGAGTTTAGTTCCTATGTTTTCTTCTATGTACTTTATTGTTTTAGGTGTTATTTTCAGGTCCTTAATCCATTTTGAGTTCATTTTGATGTGTGGTGATAGATAGGAGTCTAGTTTCATTCTTTCACAGGTGGCTTTCCAGTTTTCCCAGCACCACTTATTGAAGAGGCTTTTCTTTCTCTACTATATGTTTTTGGCTTTTTTTTGTCAAAAGTTATTTGCCCATATAAATGTGAGTTTTCTTCTGGACTCTCAATTTTGTTCCACTGGTCCATGTGTTTGTTTTTCTGCCAATACCATGCTGTTTTGATTACTATTGCTTTGTAGTATAATTTGAAGTTGGGCAGAGTGATGCCTCCAGCCTCATTCTTTCTCTCAGGATGGCTTTGGCAATTTGGGGTCTTTTGTGCTTCCACACAAATCTGATGATTTTTTTGTTCCATTTCCTTAAAAAAGGCCAATGAGATTTTGATGGGGAGTGCATTAAATCTGTATAATGCTTTAGGTAATAAGGTCATTTTAACTATGTTGATTCTTCCAATCCAAGAACACAGAATATCTTTCCATTTCTTTGTATCTTCTTTGATTTCTTTTAATAGGGTCTTATCGTTTTCATTATTTAGGTCCTTCACATGTTTTGTTAGATTTATTTCTAGGTATTTTATTCTTTTTGTTGCAATTGCAAAAGGAATTATTTTTTCCACTTCTTTTTCTGACACTTCGTTATTAGCGTATAGGAACACTATTGATTTTTGAATGTTGATTTTTGTATCCAGAAACTTTACTGTATTTGCTTATTGTTTCTAGTAGTGTTCTTGTGGAGTCTTTAGGGTTTTCTATATAGAGAATCATATCATCTGCAAACAGTGACAGTTGGACGTTTCCTCTTTGGATGCCTTTGATATCTTTCTCTTGCCTGATTGCACTCACTAGGACCTCCAATGTTATAGTGAATAACAATGGCAATAGTGGACAGCTTTGCCTTGTTCCTGATCTTAGAGGGAAGGTTTTTAGTTTTTCACCATTAAGTACAATGTTGCCTGAGGGTTTGTCATAGGTGGCCTTTATTATGTTAAGCTTCTTTCCTTCTGTACCAATTTTGTGATCATACATGGATGCTGTATCTTATCAAAGGCTTTTTCTGCATCTATTGATATGATTATATGACTCTTATTTTTTAATTTGTTTATGTGGTGTATCACCTTAATCAGTTTGCGAATGTTGAACCATCCCTATGCCTCTGGGATGAAGCCCACTTGATAGCGGTGTATAATGTTTTTAATATGTTGCTGTACTCGGTTTACTAGTATTTTATTTAGGATTTTTGCATCTGTGTTCATGAGAGATATCTGTCTGTAGTTTTCTTTTCTGTGTGTTACTTTTACCAGGTTTTGGTATCAGAATAATATTGATATTTCTCCATTTAAAAAATTAACCAATATGCCAAGAAAGAAAGGAAGAAAGAAAGAAAGGAAGGAAGGAAGGAAGGAAGGAAGGAAGGAAGGAAGGAAGGAAGGAAGGAAGGAGAAAGAAGAAAGAAAGAAGAAGAAGAACGAATGAAGGAGGCGGAATGGAAGGACAATTCCTTCCGATGCACCTCTACTCACTCCCCCCTCCCCCCTCCCCCTCCCTCCCTCCTCCTCCCTCCACCCCCCCTCGACTCCTCACGCCCGTCCTCATCTCTTCTTTCTTTTTTCTCTTCTTCCTTCTTCCTTCCTTCCTGCCTTCCTTCTTCCTTCCTTCCCCTCCTCCCCCCCTTTGCTCTCTTCACCCTAAATGTTACAATGAGAGAAGTAGATTATTATTCTTTCCCTTAAGAATAAGGGGCTTGCTTGTCAGCTATTTCTTTCCAACCCACTCTGGACTTAGAGGCAGAAGATGTGGTCTAATTCTAGCTCTCCACCAACTCTCTGTGTGGGAGACTCTATTTGCTCAATTCACAGGATGAACAAACTAGTAAGGTCTGCTACAACCACATCTTGTGTGGTTATGCAGATCTTGTGTGGTAGCGCTAGTAGCATGAATATGAAATACCTGGTAAACCAGAATAAAGCCTTTCTCACAGGTTAACTGCTATCACTGATGCAGTAGTGTGCAGCAGTCCACAACCATTTTGGTAGTAGGGACTGGTGCTCCTATGAGACTCTAATGCCTAATGATCTGAGGTGGAGCTGAGGTGATACTAGCACTGGGGAGCAGCTGCAAATACAGATGAAGCTTTGCTAATTCACCTTCTGGCTCTGTGGCCCAGTTCCTAACAGGCCATAGACCTGTGTTGGTCCTCGGCCCAAAGGTTGAGGACCCCTGTAGTCATGGGTCTGATACCTGTGCGATCTGGCCTGATTTAACCTTCCGTGCAGGGACCACTCGGCAGCAGTTCGACTTGAGGGCTGTGTTTTTTAAAGGAGAACAAACACTTTCCTCTGTGCAAAAGGGACACTTTAAAGATTTACAAGATTTCTTCTTCCAGAGCTGTTCGTCCCTGGAGGGTTACTGTTAGTTGGGTAGTGACAGAAATTCTGACTGGGGGTGGTCTCTGTCCCAATAGGGCCCATAAATCTGTAAGAAGGATTTATCTGTTCTGTGTCAGATATTTGCCGAAAGGCCTGTTAGTATTTCCAAACTCTCCAGATGCCCTTATTTAATGCTTGGCTGGCCTTCTTATGTAGCATAACCAAGTTGCCATTTCACAACTATCCGCAGCCCCTGGAATCTAAAACAACAAAGCCAGAAGCTCTGAAATATGCTCCACAAAGCATGAAAGAATCTGTTATGGTTCTATCTGATTGAAGTTCTGTGTGACAGTAAAAGTTTTAACATGCTCACGAAGAATTCCTCTTACTCTTAAGAAACTTGGCACTATACAGAAAGTAGGTCTCTCACGACCAAAAAAAGTGGGTTGGCTTGGGGGCACTATGCTTTCTTTTCACAGGATATCCAGTATCTTCATTTTCAGGACCAGAAAGTAGGGCGGGGAAATATCTTGGATAAAGTTACATCAGCTAAAAGTCACGGTGAAGAGCAGAGGACGGAAGTCTACCGCACAATAAGGAAATTATTGTGTGACTGTGTTGAAAGACTATATTTATATAGGGAGAGTGGTTAATAGACATGGAGATCATATGTCAGGAGACCTTCCACCAGTCATGAACATTCCAGCAAGGCACTTAGTCTTTTTGTATGTCATCTTCTGTATCCATTAAATGAAAGCCATAGGATGGCTCTGCCCTACTTCCAGGAACTAAAGACCAAGGAAGTCGTTGTTCAAGTGTACACTTCATTACTCAGGGATAGTTTTTTCACTCAGCAGAGTAAGAATATGGGAGGTTATGTTTTTAACAAATACTGTGGGGAACACAGATTTATAATATAGGGATTTTGAGAGAATTATACTACAAAAACAAGGCAACAAAAACTAAATTCTTAATTTAAAAGCATCTGCACCCATTCTTTGATCCTGTACCCTTAAACCAATGCAAGGGGGCGTCCTTTCTGCACCCATGCTCCCTGGGCTCCTACCTTGACTCATTCCCTCTCTCCCAGATCCTTTCCACTGTTATGCAAGGACACTCAAGTCTCTTTCTGCTAAAAAAAAAAATCCTTCCGTAGTTCTCATATCTTACTCCATCTACCACTCTTACTCCGCTGTCTCCTTTCTTCACAACTGACACTGATTGAATTTTCTCGTTACTTTCTTGATGTTTTTACGTCCCTTCACTCTTTAGCTTACTTAGTACAGAGGCTTCTGCCCCCGTTACTCAACTGAAGACGCTCTTGCCAAAGACACTAGTACAACCTTTGTTGCAAAATCCAGGGCACGTTTTTAGACCTTTTCCTGAATTGAACCTTTGGCGGCTTTTGTCAACGACCACCACTTCCCTTGGCCTCCTCCGCATGACACTCCTTAATTGCTTGGGACCTCAGAGTGGCTCTCTGCTCAGCACAAGAGGTAGGGCTGCTGCTGCACGATGAGAGCGATGCTGAGAAACGGAGCGGGTTAGGAGTGCCACCTGCGCTAGGAGCGGCCTGGCAGCAAGCGCGTTCTTGAACGGAGCGCGCGCCTCCCTGACCGCGCAGCCCTCGCGTGCGCTGTGCAGATCTGCGTCTCCGCACACTTGTGGACGACGGACTGCCCGGGATTTCAGTGGGTCTGCCTTCCTGAGGGGAAATTTAGAAGAGGGTAGGGGATGAACTCCAGCCCTGTTGCTGGAGGTGGTCTCAGGACCACCATTGGTGCTGGTCTTCTCTGTCCTCCACTCAGCTTTCTCCTCAGCTGGCCTTGATGGCTCATCGGATGTGATCCAAGTTTGTATTCCTGCGAGGTCAGAGCCTATGGTAACCATACCCTTCTCAGGCCGAGTTGCTGGACTTGTCCATTTCAGTCATAATTGAGCAAGGACTACGACATATCCGAATGGGTTACCTGAATTCCACTTGTATTTCTCCCTACCATTATTACATAACGGCTGACCTACCTCTTGTTGCTGATAAGGATGTTACTCCAATCCAGATATTAACTCTTCCTTTAGTTGCTTGTCCCTGGGCATAAGGAGTCCAGATGTCCAGGCAGCAGTCATAGCTTATAGTTCCCTGCAGAGCCAGATCAGCTTTGATGAGTGGGCATCCATGCTATTGACATGTAGTGTCCACTCTGTTAATGTACCAATTGTGCCAATTCTGGGATGCCCAGTGACAAAGGCTGGCTACTGTCACTGCTCAAGTTGTTTTATCTTGGTTATTCAATGCTTCTTTTATGGCGGCTGCTTTCTTGTGGTCATTAATACGTGATACAAAGATCTTCATGTTCCACACCATGTAGTCATCCTCATGCATCTAGCCCAGACTCTTTTCTCTGAAAATTCTAGTCTTTTTCTTCCCAGGCCTTTGACTAGCTGGCCAATCCAGTTGCTCATGATCCTGTATATGCTCTTATCTCTGACTACTTTTCCACGAAATCCACCCATTGGGAAGATCTTTCCTTGCTGCTCTCTTCCTAAGCCATTTCCACACGCAGCTGATGTCCATTTTAGCTGAACATACGGAACCAGCATTGGCATACCGAATCAAATGATCCCTTTAGCCAAGTTCTGCTTTTCCTTTTTCCCTGGGCTTCTCATATGTGATACCTTATACAGTCATAGGTGTGAGCCAAGGAAGGGACAGTGCCGCACCCTTGGTGACTTAGGGGTCTAGGTTAAGTGCTCATACATTTTATTCATGCTCTGTAGTCCTGCCCACGTTTGATTTTTATGTACGACTTTCCATCTGATCAATTGCTGTTGAGTCAGCCTGCTATTATGACAGTCAGCCCTACAGAACTCAGCTCATGAAGAGCAGTTTAGGATGCATGGGACTTGGTTTCCACAGTCAAACATTCGATCTCATTTGACCCAGTAGCGTACTGCACTGCAGATGGTGTGGCCTTGCTCCAGAACTTCAGGGTGCTGCCTTATGATTCTCTTGTGAGGGCTTACCTTAAACTACACACCGTGCTACCTCTATTTCTACTATTGACACCTCCAGATCATACGGCCTGAGTGCTTGTACCACAGTCTGGCATGCAGAGTCCTGCTCAGTTCCTGCTCCAAGCTGGCAGACTTTCATGTCAACTGATACATATGCAGAGCAATCCCTTTACAGTATCCCAGTGAATGAATAAACCACAGTTTTTTGGTCCATTCTCACTGAGAGATAAATAAAAGTAGAACACTTTAGCCCTGAGTTTGGTTTTCAGCTTTTTTTTTTTTTTTAAATTTCCCCCTGCACTGGATAAGGGCCTTCATATTCAGTTTTCAATTATTTATTAATTATTCTCCACTTTTTCATTACCTATCTGTAGTAGCTTTAATACAATTTTATGAAAGCCAGCTAATTCCTCAGATGCTTTCTGTCACTTCTCTTACTCCCACCCCAACTTCACACAGCCACATATACTTTTCTAGAGCATGAATCATTGCACTGAGGCAGGGCGGTTCCTTTTACAGAACATTTCTTCAGGCCATCACTGGTGAGAGTTTTAGTGGTTAGACTGCCACCTCACGCAGGGACTGTTTCCCACATACTACTTAGCAGAGATCCTCATCACCAACTAACAGAGAGAGATCCATTTTCAAAGCCCCATGTTACCTCCTGCTTTCTCAGACCTCTTTATGTACCATCTGTATCCGTTCAGTTATTCTGGAACAATGCTGAGACAGAGTTAGGGATGCATGTGGTTCACTGGGGGTAACACCAATGAAAGATATGAGGAGAGAGGGCAGGACTTCGTAGGGAGAGGCTCAAACTGTGCTGCACCTCTGACAAAGTTTCAGCCAGCCCAGTGGGGAGCTCTTGAGTGAAGACTGCCTGTGAGAGGACCCCCACACTGGGCATAAGGGCCAGGCTCTAGTGCCTCTGCCACACTCAGTCATTGGCTGTGGGCTTCCCAGAAAGAATGGGCCCTTGATTCAAACATGTGACAAATCCTATACATGCTACAGATGGAGGCTGGTGACTAACTAACTGCCTCTTAACCGCTAAACAGAAAGCTGTTTCTTGCAGGGTGATCAGAGTGGCACGTCTCCATGGTTGCCACATCTTTTCTGATTGTACTCCCTTGGCTTTCTTTACGAGCTTCTTTCTCCTCTACCTATCACTTAATCGATGTTGTTTCTTAGATTCTCTTCTCCCGCCGCACTTCGCCGGCCACCTTGTCTACTCCCATTCATACATCTAGTGAGACTCTAATGAATTTCAATTTCAGACCCTTAGGCTAGATCTCTTTTCTGAGCACTAGAGCTATATCATTGAACAGCCTATGCTGCAGATATGCTACAGACCCCTAACTTTTAGCATTTCCAAAAGTGACTTTATTATCTTTATTATCTTCTTAGCCGAAACTCTGTAGCTTCCTCTCAGTGGATGGATCACCATTTACCCAGATTCTCAAAACAGACAGTCTAGAGTTATCCCTGACACTGTCTTCTCACTCATCCCTAATATCAAATTCATAATCATTACCAATCTAAGCACCTCTCGAATCTGTCTCCATTTTATCCATGTTATTGCCATCAATGTTCATACCAACATCGTTTTCCACTGAACCACTCACTGTAAATGGAATTTTTCCTATCCTTATTAAACACAGCAGTCAGAGAGATATGTCTAAAATGTACTGTGGATGGGATCTCCGTTCTCCGTTTAAAATACTGTCTTTGATTTCTTTTTCAGGGTTGTGCTGCCTGTACACTTGCTTTATCTTCTCTTCTAGACTATTGGCATCTGAGGGCAGGGATTGAATTTTATTCACCTTTGTTTCACTTACAATGCCTAATCTAGTGCCTTGCATGTAGTAGGTCACAAAATTATCCTGGATTGAAATGAATCTTTAATGCACTGGCTAATAGATACTGTTAACCAATAGCCATCTTCTCCCGGATTCTCTTAAAAACAGAGTCTGAGGCAAAGGTCGCACTTCCAGTTGCATCATCTGGTCCCTTCAATGGCTTCTCGGAAAGCCAGTTCCATGCCCTATTGGGAGGCTTTTCATTTGAGTCCACGAGGATGCATATAAGATGTGGCCAACAAAATATCCCTGAACTTAAGCATGTTGTAACTGTTACTCTGTTAGTTTTTGAAATATGTTTATGCTAGAAACACAAAACTGGTGGCAGTTTTTGTTAAGAGAGGGGCCTGAAACAGGAATAATTTTTAAATGTTTTATACGAGTAAACAGTGACCTTCGTGAAAATGATTAACATACAAATTGAACAAGTCTTGATTTTTCTCTCAATCAAGAATACTTTGCAAAGCCATACATGGTTTTCAAAAAAAAAAAAATCAGTATTTTCTCATATGATGTTATAATCCAAAATTAAAAGACTATAAACTCTCCTCATTAAATTATTCAATATGGTGCAAAAGGGTCCATCCTTTTAAACTGTCGCTCTCTGTCCTCACATGTAACTCATACCGATAATGAAAGTTGCTCACCAGTGCACATGACAAAAAATACTTAAGTTGGAGGAAGAATTCTTTTCAAACAAGTGGTTTTACCTACTAACAAAAAAAAGGCTTGAGAACTTGGACATACTTCAAGAGCCTCTGAATGTTTTTCTTCAGCAGAAATTCCAGCCCAGACGTTCAATAACCCGGGTTTGTTTTCAAAGAGGAAATAAAAGAAACAAATTTCATAAAGACAGGCCAGTATTTGAAAGCAATTAATCATGACAGGTCTAAGGATTTTGCTTCATTTTATTATTAACCCTAATACTCTTTCCAGATTTTAGTTTCAGATATTGGAGAAGAGGAGGGTAAAAAAAGTCTAGGAATTGAAGATAAAATTCAATATAAAGAGGACATTTTAAAGGCCATGTTCAGAGTGGAGGAAGAGAAATTAAAGGATCAGCCAACTGTCAGAGGACACTGTGAAGTTAGCAGATAACAACAGGTGACAAACAGAAGCCTAAGGAAAAGCCAGTCGTGGACTTCAAACTGTGAAAGGGGTATTGCCAACCGAGATCCACCGACGTCCTGCTGGAGCATCTGCTTTAAATCAATTCATACCAATGAGCCCAGATGGTGCTAACGCTAACCGCTCGTAAATCTCGGAGGGCACTCTGCGGAATTTTTGGGAAATCGTGGAAAATAAATGCTGAACCAGAAAAATAGGATTGCTTAGTTTCAGTTTTCTAAAAAAAGGAAAAGATACTTCTTATTTACTGGGTCACTTAATTGTTCTGAGCCTCTGTTTTTCTGTAAATAGAGGACTACTTACTAGCCCTATTATTCAACAGAGTTGTTTTGAAAATCAAATAAGACATGCAAGCTAATCGTACATTCTAAGTCAATATAAAAATGTCAGCAATTCTTTAAATTCTTCCTGGTTTGCATGTTAATTGCCCTTTAACACCGTTACAGATTTTTAACATGTTGCATGATGGAAAAGTTTATTTCCGGTTTCCTGAATAGAATATGAGATACTCAAGAAGAGACACTATGGCTTATTTTTTTTATATGACACCACAATCCAAAACACTGATTAGCACTTAATGGATGCTTAATAAATATCTGTTGAATGAGGTAAGATTTTAAGAATTATCTCAGCAGGCTGTGCTACAAATAAAAAATGCTCAGGATGACATTTAAATGAGATAAATATAAACCCTACCTTTAGCTCTAAATAATAAGTTCCACAGTTATGGGAGTAACTGTAAAAATAAATTGGTAAAGTCCTAGCCCAGAGTTCATGGTAAAAACCTCTGGGATCTGTAGTTAAGTATCAAAACAGTCGAGAGACAGATGAGATTTTTAAAAATACTAATATTGATTTTACTAATAGTATATGGCATTGAATCGAGAAAAATTGTAGTCTCACGCATTCATCACAAGTTGAATCACACTGTAAAAGGGAACCGACAAACTAGAGTGAATTCAGGTGACTGCCATTCGAGAGGGTACACAGTGTACCATGATATATTGAAAAGAGTTGACAGAGTCTAAGTAGAACTTTGGGGAAGAGAAAAATAAAGGACAGACTTGAGCTATCTCCAGGTATTTAAAGGCTATCCAGTAGTGGTGCCCCTATAGGCGAAATTTAAACCAATAAAATTTTACTTCCAAATTGGATTGACACACACCATTTTGAAGTTCAATGTAAGAAGAAATGTTCTAAAGATAACAGCTGTTTAGCAATGGAGTAGACTCTAAGAAGATGGAGAGACCGAGTTAGGGACAGTATTCAGGAGCTGGCTCAGAAATTTCTTATAGTCTTCTCCAAGCTGAGCATACAATATACAGTCCTTAAACATTTTTCACAGATGAATGCCAAGGAAAATAATCATATTTAAATATAAGTATATGCCTACTCTACCCAGTAGAATTTAGAATTGGGCCAGTCTTTCAAAGTAATGATATCCAGATTTAATTCATTGTGTACTCTAATCAGTTAAGTCTTTGAACATATACTCACATTATACACATTTGTTTGTAAATTCTATACTATGCTAATGTACTAATCAGCACATCTTATACATGCTTATAAAACACACATAATATAAACGTGGAAGGTGGGAGATAAAAAGAAATGCTGATGTGTTTTCTTTCTGCACTCAACGGGACATGGCCACCCCACTTTGCAGAGCACCGGCAGACAGTTACAGATTTCAACATACTCCTATCTCAGATATCTGGAGATTTCGGATCCTTCCTGATCTGAATTACCTACATATTGATCTTAAATTTTTCTATTTCCCTTTTCTTATATAGACAAAAGTAGTTAGGATCTTTCTGAAGAAAAAAAAAGGTTAAGTACTTCTCTTGAATTTCCGTATATGTTTTTTGCAAGCCTTTTATTTAAAAACAAAACAAAACAAGTTTTAAGTCAGTCTCCTATTGATCCTGCATGATTTTGATTCAGTTTTTCAATCTTGTGTCTCAAAAACAGGTGGGTTCCCTTATAAACAGAATAGATTTTACAAAATTGCAACTGCATGGTATTATATTGAGAGGAGAAATTTAAACGAATGGATCAGCAGTAACCGAATTGATAATTCTTACTCCTTTCCATGAAACTTTCAGTCAAATCCCTAAATCCCAACATAAACCCAGAAGCTTTGTTTCAGTGTTCAGCGGTTCTTTGTTTCCCCAATATCTTCTCCCTTTCCTGGGAGACCTGAACTATTTTTTAAATGAATTATTATGCAATACAATCCCACACATTCCCATGATTCTTCTTTATCTTGGAAACTCTCTTCTATGACCTTGCAAGTGACTACAATTTGTTCATTTGAAAATTTTCTGAATCACGTTGCTCTGACTTAGTGAGCTTTCAGCCAACCAGCAGAGGGAGCGTCAAGAGACAAGCAGGTTTCATCTCTCTTTACTTTCAGTTACCTAAGGGAGCCATAAAACCCCCACACATTCAGACCCAGTCCTTGGTGGGGAGAAGTGCTGTTCTAGCAATTAGGAAAACGTGGGCTTGAAACAATAGCACCCATAGGAATCCAATCTCCTGCCTAAGATTTCTTGGGACTCCTATAGTAATGAAGGAAGTCTGTTTGGTACTAATTCTTCCTAGCCCTCCAGTGGCCCCAAATTTCTCAAATCCTAAAGAAACAGACCCAATGGACTGAGGTAGATGGGGCTGGTGAGATGTAGAGAAAAAGAAAAAAGTTTCTTTTCATCCAGCGTCCACTCACCAATCTGTTTTTTCTAACAAATACAAGACTTAACACTGGTTTACCAAGTCTCTTACCACTCTGCTCCCTGAGACCAAGTCGGTAAGCTGCTAAATCTGTTTCTTCATCATCATCATTTAAATTATCCCGCTACTACTATTATCATCCAATTAGTAACTTCTATATCCTGCACTTAATCTCATTTAATCTGCATGTCGATCGGCCTTATGAAGCAGGTTTTATTCTCATTTTAAAGGCAGGAAACTGAGGCTTAGTAAATTTCAGGAACTCAGTCAAGGTCCAACAGCAAGAAGGGAATGGTGCTGGGACTGAACAAAGCCTCTTTGACTCCAGAGCTCCATCCTCTTCAGCTGCCTAGGGAAATATTGCTCTTCTTAGACTGATAGCATCTCACAGTTGTATTATAACTTACAAAGCATTTCAACCTTTATTATCTCCACCTCCGAATAATTCCATTAAGTAAACAGGACAAATATTAATATCTGCCCCTGCCCATCGCTCTTTACCTCTTTAGCCACCGTTTAAAATTTAAAAAAAAAACAAAAACAAAAACAAAAAACTAAAGCTCAGAAAATGTAAAGGATTTTTCTAAGGTCACATAGATAATAAAAGAAGTTTGGATTACATGGGCTTTATTTAGTTCTGTGATGTCTACTCCATGCTGCTTTGTCTCTTAAAATTGGAGACCCAGTGTTACCTCTAACAAGCACTTTAACTCTAAAATGGTCACTTAAACCCTGCGGTTTTGCAGATGCAAAATAGATGAGAATAGCAATAATAATAATACCTACTGTTAACACACAGTATTGTCACAAAGATCAAATGAAATAACCTACGTAGGTGTTTATGGAATAAGTAGACAATCTACAAACCAAGATAATTTTATTATGAGGACTATCCTGGGTTAGAAACTAAATTGTCTGGCTTCTGGTAAAATTGAAAGACAGGGCAGCTTAGTGCTTAATACCACCCATCTTCCCATCTTCCAATTCTCAGGTCTCACACGGTCTCCTACTGCCTCTGTCCTACCTTTCAAAACAGAAATGTTGGCTGCAAAGGCATTTGAAGGTATTTAAGAAGCAAGAGATCTTCCACATTTTCCTACATTTTAAGGTGAGGCTACTTCTCTCGACAGTCCCATGGGGTGGCATTTACAGGGGAGAAGGAGCCACCCACAGCTCCTTCTCCTCTGTTCGGGACTGGAAGCAATTTTCTTGTACTTTAGACAGAAACCTTGAAAGCCAGGTGGGCTACCCTTACACGGCCGAGAACTGTCCCAGTGCCCGTTTTATATAGTTGATAACAAAGATGAAGTATTTTAAAAGAAAGAAACAGAATCTTTGCACTGATCCAGGACATGGGGACGAGAACGTACTGCTTTTTTCCTGCAGTTTGTGAAACACAATAGTAAGCTGTTTCTATTCTTTTAAGAAACTCCGTGTGTGTGTGTGTGTGTGTGTGTGTGTGTGTGTGTGTGTGTGTTCGCACACGCACAAGTGCATTTTGCGGTGTGGAAGATATAAAGAGCGTTGGAAAGAGCAGGTAAACATTTTCTTGCTAGATTTATTCATTCAATTCAATATTTTGAGTGATAACACTGTGCTAGGCAATAGAAATGGAATGCTGAACAGGGCAGATAATTCGACCATACTCTCATGGAACATTGGTGGGAGTCATCAAGGAGAAAAATGGACTTCCATTACAACTTTATTTCTGAGCATACTGCAATGTCTTGAAGTTATTACTTATAAAGATCAAGCAGTGGCTACTGTCGTCTATTAGAGTACTCCAAATGATTCCGAACGATGAACACTTGCATTTCTTAAATAGTAACTATTCTGAAAAGAAACCAGTCTTGGTCCACAATCTCTCTAAAGCCTGGAGAAAAGGAAGGAAATACACTCAACATATCCTGACCTCAGTGACCACTAGATAGTGCATGTAATACAGTAGAAGGCAGGATCAAAGAAATGTGTTTTATAGGGATAATGAATTCTGCTGACTTTCCCCTTCTGGGCTATAATAATTTCGGCCTCTTTTGTAATCATACCCTATTGGAAAGCCACACAGCTTGGACTGATTTTTGCCTACTACAGATTTTGGTATCCAAAAGTACATCTCCATGACTAAGGAAATGAGCAGTCCCAGGTTGGCTGGCTTCATAAAGAGCACTTAAAACTGGATTGCACAATTGTATGACCAACTGGGGTCTTAGCATTAATCTGAATTTTCTCACTGGCATCCAATTTTGAGGATATCATATTGCATGGGAAAGAAAAAAGGAGCAGTTATTATGATTTTCATGAACTTACGTAGTTTTACTATGGGAAAAGGGACTTGTAGAGCATCTACTTTAACCTTCTACCCAATGTAAGAATCTCCTGTACTTAATTTGTGATATTCATCCTTTGAATATATATGGTAGAGATTTATTCTCTCATTTTTGAAGAATTCTGTTATCCTTTCCTACGTTGGAGAAAATCTACCACCATTGGTTTTAGATGTGTCCAGCAGAGAATCCCACGGACCAAATTGGAAAGAACACCCCTTCTGTTTAGTGGCTTTCTTCCTTTCCAGTATAGTCTTCTCTAGGTTAAACACTCATTTTTACCTCCATTCTATATACAATGCAATCCTCTAAACTGGTTCCATTTAGGATTGAGAAGATAGAGGAGATGAAAGAAGAACAAAATGTTTGTGTCTCTTACTTACCACATTTGCTGTTTCTCTCAGTTTTGTAACATCGGTAGGTTGATCAGGTTACCACCTGAGCCCTCATTCATAATGATAATTAAACTGCATGGAGCTACTTTAATTGTAAAGATAAAAAGCAGAATTTCTCCATTAATATTGCCAGATGGAGTGGCTTGCCAACTCATTCTCCTTGGTTCTAGAAAATGTCCAATAAACTAATATTGACCCTGAAATTAAGCTCTGGGTTTGAAGATGCTGCCATGCTGTTGAGTCACAAGAATATATTATTTTTTTATTTCTATTGTGCTACTAATTTTAGTAACTTTGGCAAAGGGAATATAAAAACATGCAGTCCCTAACTTATAGGGTTGTGTTCCAGAAGTCAGTTGTTTGGATTGTATTTTGCATGCATATTAAACTTTCTGCATAGCCTACCAAAGACGTTTTAACCCCTAAGTGCCTGACATTGTAATACTGTACCATAAATCTCAAGGTTTTTGCATAACATGCATCTTAAGCACCACCAGAAATATTCTAGCATCTATGCTCTGTTTAACAATGTTTTTCTGAATTAATATGTCCAAGCGACTACTGGGAATACCAGGAACTTTTTCACACTTTCCCTCCTCTATCTGACTGAGTTAAGGACTCCTTGCCCCAGTCAAATAAAGAAACCTGGGCTCCTTGTGACCTGAGCCTGAGGTGCAGTGATAGATGCTACAGACCTTCTGGTAAAAAGCATACCGCTCGGCTGTACTTCTCAGTCTTTAACTGCTTCTTCTCTGACTGCCAAGCCATTCTTTTCTTCCATGTCATTCTGATTCATTGACTCCTTACCTTCGTTCTCAAGCGCGCGCACGCTCTCTCTCTCTCTCTCTCTCTCTCTGTCTCTCTCTATCTCTCTCTCTCTCTGTCTCCCTCTCTGGGAGTCACAATAAAGTTTTTCATTTTTGCTTCATTTTTCCCATAAGCACTCTCCAAAGTTTTAACAATTCCTAAGGTATTTTTCCCCCAGTGGGTAGCAAAATAAATAAATGAGCGAATGAATATTACCAGTCACAAAAGGGAAATGAGAACTATAGAGAATCTCCCTAGTAGCATCCGCTGGTCCTCACTCTCACTCCTCATTCTCTGTCTCGCTAGAAGGTAGATGCAGAATCACCTGCAGAATCACTTTGACGCTACTGATGGGTCAAGTAAAATACACAAAATGCCAGGACAGGTTATTCTAAACTTTAAGGGAAAGGAAGTGATGTCTGCCTGTCATCCAACCTTTGATAAGAAAGCGGAAAAAAGCTTCTTGTGGAAGTAAGAAGTGAGGAGCTGGGGCCTAACCTTGTTGGTATTCCTTTTGTCTCTCTTCTCTTTTCACAAAGGAACAGGTGTCCTGACCCATTATAAACCAGACGCCCACCACCACCTTCTCTCCTTCTCTTCTTTCGAACACATGCTTGGCTATTGCAGGAGCATAGTTCCTTATCCACAAGTCTGACATTCAAACGGATCTGAATAATGACAATTATTTGGTGACTCGTGGCAGCAGAACTTAGCCCAAATTGATGTGATGTTATTTATAGTCTTTATCTACTCATCATACACTTCCTACAAAAACATCAGTTACCAATGTGACTGTGTTTAAGGTACAACCCCAGATCTTGCTTTGGTGAAATAAAGTATATTATCTTTCTAAAAAATGGAAATATCTGCATTTAAAAATACATGTGGCTCCAGAAGTTTCTGGGGAAGGGATTATGTGGCCCTTTATGCCCTATTTTCCTGCATCTTCCTCTTTCCAGCAAAGTGTGGAAATTAAGAGCATAGACCCCGATGCTCCAGGCTGGATTCAAATCGTGTTTCTGATATCAGTTATGTGTGACCTTCAATGTGCTTAACCACTCTGTCTCAGTTTCCTCATTTGAAAAATGGGGATAATAATAGTACTCACCTCAGTGTCATTGTGGAGATTAAAGTGAGTTAATCTATGTAAAGTGCTTAGAGTGATTCCTGGCACATAGTAAGCACTCAAGTTTACCATTATCATCATCCTTTGTCTAATTTCCCCATTATAAAAACCCTATTCTTGACTCTGTTTCCCCATAGTTTTCTTCCATTCCCTGTTGTAAAGAGAGGACCAAACTTTTTCAATTCCCATTTACTCTCCAACCTGTTAAAATCTGGTTCATTATCCCATTACTCAGAAGGTCCCTCGTGACTCTTAACTGCCAATTTTAAAAAGTCAGTTTAGTTTTTATTCTGCTTGATATTTCTCTGACATGTGATATTTCTTCAACAAAAGACTCTACTCCTACCTCATCTCTATTGTACCTCTCCCTAGACTTGCTCCTTAAAGGTTGTCCTTCCCCAGGATCCTGTCCTTTGTCCTTTTTGCCCCAGGCTCCTTAGAAAATCTTATCCAGTGTTGTCTTTCTGCATCTGGCTTATTTTACTTAGCAGAATGTCCTCCAGATTCTACATGACTCTATTTATATGACGTATCTAAAAATCATCAAATCATCAGATCAAAGAGTGAAAGGGTTGTCCCTAAGGGCTAAGGGGAAATAAGAAGTTTCTGTTCAGTGGGCATAACATTTCGGTTAAGCAAGATGAATAAGCTCTGGAGATCTGCTGTACAATACTGTCCCCAGCGTCAACAATATGCATTGAACACATAATGTGTTATACGCTTAACAATTTAAGAAAAAAGAAAAACAATTTAAAGGAGCAGATCGCTAGCGCTCTCACTACAGTATATATTTAAAATAATTAACACTAATACTTAGAAGAAAATTGGCATTCATGGCAGCTAGATGAGGTAATTTTTTTGTGTGTAAGGAAAAGCATGTTCTACTCAGCTATCAAGACAATAAGGAACATTTATTAAGCTGTATACATAAAGCACACAGCAGTAGCCCAAATAAGTATGATTTATTTATTTGACTTTTAGATTTACATCTACGCGGAGCCTTCACAGGTCTCTTACTGCAAGCATTTTCGCATCTCCATGCCTTTGCACATATTGTCCTCTTTACTTGAAATGCCATCCATACCCCCTTTCTTTCAGAATGTCTACCTTTCTCCATGTACATAAATATCATACATTTATGGGACAGCTCGGTGATAGGGGTACTGAGTTTATGTGCTTCTCCAGTAACTCTGTTACCTGGTAAGCGTGCGTGGTCCCAGCGACAGCTCCATTCCTGCCGGCGCACCCCATAAAGCTCTAATGCAGCAGCCTGCACCTCATTTTTCTCTGATCTGCTCTGACTCGGAGGTACGGGAAGGCAGGCTTAATGCTTGTTGACAAACAAGGAGAAAGATAAATGTGAGCAGTGTGGGTTTTACAACTCCGTGGCCTTATTAAGATAATTTCCATCCTGGCAAACTCGGGGTTTCCTCCTCTTCCTTCTCCTACCTGGAAATACAGCATGAGGTTGGTACTGTTATGGTCCCCATTTTAAGGATGAGGGAGCCAGGGCACAGAGAGATTAAACCGTTTGGCAAGGCATGTAACCAAAAAGTGGCAGAGCCTGTAGTTTGAAAACATCCTTAGAGACGAAAATGTGCTACTTGTCTCTGAAGTTATATTAAGGAAAAAAAACAAAAAAGACTAAGAATCTAGTTTATACTTGTCCACTCAATGGTGCTGTTTTTCCTGGCTACTAATGATAGGGTCTTTAAACCCTTTTTTTAGGAGTATAATCAGTACTCTAAAACAATGTGTGTATATGCATAGTTTATAGATACATCTGCTGTATTAATATACCATGTAAATTATAAAACACACAAAAACAGAAATTCAAAGAGTATGAATTTTAAAAATTATAAGTGAAAGTTCTAATATTTTCTGTACCCTAAAGTATTGCTTTGGACACTGCACTTTGGAGTAGTGTCCGGTGTAAAGTGTCAGATTTAATATAAAAACGTGTTTTCCTTCATGTACATTAATAATATTGCTCCTCAGTCAATATTTGCTCACAGAGTCGCTTTTCAGAGTGTGTTTGTTTGCCTGTCACATGACCCAGGGCAGCATTAAAGACAAGCACTTGCAGTTTCGAGATGGCTATAACCCTAAGAACGTAGATTATAACATGCCACGATTATACTCTGACTAATGTGCCCTTGGAACTGCTGGAACACAGAAGTTTTCAAGTTTGGGGTCATTTAGGAATGATGGGAAGAGGACCAAATTAACAACAGACAAGAGTTCTGAATAATTTGACCTCTGCCTGAAATAGCTATAGGACTTGGGCGAAACAGTTAATAGCGAGGCCTTTGATTAAATTGCTTTTGCAGGTATTGATTCCACTGATGTCATAATAGCCCTATGAAATAAATAGAGCAGACACTACCATCTTCATTTTACAAATGAGCAAAGGATTAAAGTGGGTAAATAACCATGGCTTCACCGTGGTATTTTGAACTCACATACTGCCTTGCTGAACCTCTTTGGGCTTTGCTTCTTAAAAACAAAAACAACAACAAATATATTATATATATGCTTGAACAGTTTTAGATTTATATTCATTGCCATCTTTTAAGTTATTTTTAAATATTCATACAGTATTTGTAGCCTCTTTTTCATTTTTAATACAATTACATGTATTTTCTCCCTTTTTCTTGATTAAGCTTGCTAGATATTTGTCTAGTTCATTTGTTTTTTTCAAAGAACCAGCTTTGATATTAGTTTATTAAGTTTAAAAATTGTGTTATAATATTTATGACCACAAAGAAATAGCAATTAGAATTTTAAGTCAATATGTAATAACTGCTAGGAAAAATTTTATTTCTTTTTTTCAATGACACTGCAAAGTCTCCTGGAAAATGTGAATGATGTTTTTCTTAGGCAGTTCTTGTAAGGAGATTCTTAACAGGTATACATGATCGTAGAGACATTTAGGTGTTTTTTTCTGATGAACATATGTTTATACGGGATTTATTAGACAAGCACCGCTGTGAGAATTTGTTGCTACAGAGATAAATATACACACCTTGTATTCTAGTAGTTTTCAAGCCAATGGAAATTTATAGCCACTCTACTTTTTTCATTATACTTTGTTAGGAGTCAAGGGCTTTATTAACAAGTTCTCATGATACTGGGCACTGGTCCCTGGGAGAGTAAGTGACTAGCCCAGACCTCACAGCCCGTGAGTTTGTATTCTGTCTTCCAGAGCTTACTTTTCATACCGGACCACACATCTGGCCCAAGGAATGATATTTACTCTGCCCTTTTAGAGTCTGAGAAAACATCGTTCAGTGTTCTGGCATCATCTATATTTACTTGGCTTGATTTGGGATAGAGTATAATCCTAGTTCTTGAGGAAAGGATTTTCATCTGTTAACCTTATGGGTCATGATGCTTATGGAGTTATTTTCATTCATAGAGTGATTTATGGGGGGAAATGTGTTCTAATCCTTAATTTAGGATTAAAATGGGTATACCCACGAGAGTTGGGTCTACAAAGTTCATCTTAATTTGAGAAATAAAATAAACAAACATTTCTAAAATATCTTGTTGGGTCAGTTATTCCAGTCCAAAACCCATTCAGAGATCTGTTCTATATCAAGGTTCCCCAGCCCTCCTGTGAGAAGGTGCTGCTTCTCATTTGCTTGTAACCTTGAAGACAAGTGAAAACAGTGTCAGGGATGGGCCTCCTCAGAGTCCCAGGGGGCCTGCCTTTATGGAAGTGTCTGTCTTCCCAGAGGGAAATCAGACAATCTGAGCTTAAGGGTCAGACCAGAGAGAGTGGCTGGATGGATAGCAGCGGCCAATCCATGACTTCAGAGGTCTCCTGGCTGATTCACATGATGCCCAATCACAAATATCTTTCTACCGGGCATCAGAGTCCAGAATGGCAAGGGGAACAGTTCATGTCTAGGGGGTTTAAAGAAAAATAAGTAAGGTAATATATATGAAAAGCTAGCCAGAGTGCCTGAAAAAGAAAAAAAAAAATCAAACAGCTTTCGACAGATTCCTTCTCCACTTCCTTCTTTTCATCTCATCCTTCGCACCTGCCTGGATTTGTCAGCACAAGCTCCTAAAGTTTTGATTGAACGATGGCACTATACAGTTAACTCTACCAGACGCTCTAATTGCCACAGTTTCTTTGGAAGGAAGCAGGGTTGGAAACCAAACTGGGCCTAACGTACTTGTTCGTAGAATTCCCACACCAAGAAAAAAGCGTAAGAGGACTTGGATGACTGGTCATAGTTCCTGCAGCTATTAGTCATGGTGCGTTAGCGGAACACATTCTCAAAAAGTTATTTCCTAAATGCTTTCCAAAGACCTGGTTCTTCACACAGATAATTTTGGCCAATTGTAATGACAGGAAGAAACTAGAGTATCAAAAAGAACAGAATTTATGCTTTAAGTTTCATTGTTTTGGATCAAATATTACTTTAAAATAAACCTTCTCCTGATCCTAATTTTCGTTTCAATTTCATAGACTGGTGATTTGAGTGTTGGAGATAGAGTTCTTAGAATCTGTTTATATGGTATGAATACAGAAATGGTCTGGTTCTGAGTATTAGGATCATATTAGTGTTTTGATATAAACTCAAAACCTTTCTAAGTCACATATTATTTTTTTCGAAGCACAGAAATTGGACTTTGCAAACAGCCTCAATTCCTTTGTTTGAGAAACTTTAAATAAGCATTGCATTTTCTTGCCATAAAGTTCTAAAGTACATCTAGAAAGCTGCTTTAAAAAGTAGCTCTGAAAACCTGAGGCTGACAAAGAAGTTAGATGGTTGAAGGAGAAAATGAGAGAGAAATCTGTTTTGTGTAAAGGGAAACAAAAAGAGGGATAAAAGTAATTACTGTCAATTTAAGTTTTTATATTAAATTTCTAGTGTACAATGTTCAAGACTGGCAAAAAATTGCAGTTTGCTTTAACCAAACTTATGGTGTTGGACGTGTGTTAGAAATCCAGCATGTGGATGTCACCTCCTTAAATTTCAATAGCACAAAAGATGAGAATAGCCAGGGAATAAGGAAATAAACAGAGCATAGGCTTTGACAGTCAATGGAATGCCTGGAGCACTTGAAGGTTACAGAGATAAGCTACCAAAGGGATTGAATTTGGGTGATCCTTTGCTTTTACCCACATTACAAGTTTCATCTTGTTCTGCCAACATTCTATGATTTTATGGGATGGTAAGTTTGAATAGAGGAGGAAAGGGACTGGACATCAGAGTAATGGCCAGAGAGCTCTGCGTAAGCCAAGGGCAGCTTGAGAGTAGCAGGAGTAGGTAAGGAGGGGAGGAAGTGCACAAAGGAAAACCAGCCCCACTTCACATTTTAAGCGCCAGTCAGCCATGACTGATCTTCAGAGTGTTGTTTCTCAAAGTATTGCATCTAAATTACCTGTGGGCCTATTACGAACCCGTGTTTCCAGATGACACTCCAAATCTGTAGAATCAGAACACTGGAAATGGGGCCTGAAAGTATCATGTCAAACAAATAGCCTCGGTAATTCTTAGGCACACTGTTGTTTGGACCTCTGCACCAAAGAGTAAGTCAAGAGTATGTAAGAAAGTGTAAGTGAGAAAGGAACCTACAAACTCCATACATAAACATGGTCACTGCTCAGGCTTCCACAGCCCTGAGGTTAAGACCCCCTCTGCGGTTGCCTTAGATCTTTGGGAAATTTTAAATGTAGAATTTTTGGAGACTCTCTAGTGTATAGAGAAGAAGTGTATTGAAAAATGCCAGAAGAAAGAAGAGAAGACTTAAAACATGCCATTTACTGGGCCACTTTTATGTCTCCATTTCCCATCTTGAAACCGATAGTCTAGCCATACAGAGCTGACTGCATTTACCCAAACGGACTATACTTTTATCTGTCTTCTTGCTAGCTTACCCTGGATTGCTTTTCTGAGACTCCGGTTTCTTAGTTTTGGGAGTGGTGGAAGGATAAAAACATATGCCTTGTAGAGTTGTCATGAATATCACATAAAACTAATGTGTGGAAAGTATTTAGCAAAGTGCCTAGCATATAGTAAATGTTTAGTTTATGGTAACTATTCACATTGCTTGGGACCAATCTTTCATTTTAAAGCTGAAAAATTCTATATCACCCAGACATTCTCATTCGCCTCACAGCCCCACGCTCTCTGACCTCTGCACAGGTTTTATTCTCAGATGGCTTTGAAAATATCATGGCAAAGGTGAACATTAGTAGCTCTAAGCTTACTGTCCTCATCGTTTATGATTCTAATGAGGAGGCTGTGCCTTTGTGCAGAGACTAGTGGACGGTTAGCAGATTGAAGAGGTCAGCCCCACTTGAACCATATGGAATGATTTTATGAGAAAGAGGGTTTCTATTACCAGAAAACAAGGCTGACACTCTTGTATGTAGAAGAAATAACTACTGCCTGACTGATTGAGCTGAGATTTTGGTCTTGTCCTGTCTTCAGACTCAACCGAAATACCATCTTTGCTTGGGTCTTGAGAAAGCCTGCTTTGGGATGGAACTTGTAGCATTGCCTTTCTCAGTTGTTAGGCCCACAGACTCAAACTGGAACTACATCATTGGCTTTCCCAAGTCCCCAGCTTCCCAAATGCACATCTTAGCACTTCTCAGCCTCTGTAATCACATGAGTCAATTTCTTATACTAAATCTCTGTATATATACATAAACATCCTGTTGGTTCTATTTTCTGAAGAACTCTGTCTAATACAATGGGTAAATCAGTAGAAATATATGCTTGTGGTTTTATTGTGAGAAGAGGGAGAAAGTTAAGTTTGGACAAATGTATACTTGTTTTTATTAATAAATCCCTAATTTTGATTTCAATTAATACTTATATATCTTTCACATAAAATAAAATACAATGAAAATGTCCAGACACTTGAGTTATAGTATTAGATTATTACAAATTATATGTGATACCTTGACCGATCACTGAAACTTTGTAGGCTCAAGTTCCCTCCCTTTAAAAGTGAAAAGATAGCATGTTTAGTTTCAGGATAGTAAAGACATCTAGAGTCTATACCGCTCTCTGGAAACCAATCAAAATAAACAAGGGAAAATCAGCACTAGATGTTCCTATTTATGATTGTTAGAAAATCCTCAATAACTTGAACCATAATGTACATGAAGAACCGACATCATGTACAGTGAAAATTGGACTGGAAAAAAAGGAATAAACTGAAAGAAGGGTGTTACTGGAGACCATAGGCTGAGAGGGCAGAGTCATCTGAAGAAGGTGGCACAAACCAAGGGCCAAGACCGGCGTAGAGCAAGATGGACGCACTCAAGGAGCTTCTGAAACCCTGCAAGATACCCTGTAGTGTGTGTGTGTGTGTGTGTGTGTGTGTGTGTGTGTGTGTGTGATTATAAATGAGAACATTTGCAGACAGGCTGACTCTTCCAGAAGTTATCTGTCTGCTTGTTGGACCAGATGAGAAACTGAATGATAAGAAGCCTGAGGCTGTCAGACTCTACAGAATGTAAACCCCATGGAGGCAGTGGTTTTTTTTTTTTTTTCTGTTTTATTTGTTGCTGTATTTCCCAAACCTAGAGCTGTACCTAACACAGAGTAGGTGCATAATAAACGTTTGGAGGATGACAGAAGGGAGAAGAAAATAGGTGATGACTAAATCACCCCATTAACATACTTACATGAGCACATACACACACACAGGCATACAATCTCATATTACTTGGTCCTCGATGTGAACTAAAAAATCTTCCTGCTACCCCAGAGCACCACTCTAGCCCTCTGAATATTCTTCTACATTATTCTGCTATATCCAGAGAAAAACCCTTCATTATAAAAAAAAAAATTAGCACAGGACTTATGCAAAAAACCTATTCAAATAAAAGAGAAAGGGAGCATAACAAATAAAAATCATGAAAAAAAACACCCACCAAAATATTTTTATTGTTGTAAAGCAAATAAAACTTGTGACCGAAGGGTTATCTGTGAGTTCACAAAACTTAATAAATAAAATAGCATTTCAATCAAGACTTCGAAGCTAAGATACACAGTCTAAGGAAAAAAAGAATAAGAAAACATAAGTTTTTATAAAAATTAGTTAGCAGATTTTGGGATAGAAGTGAAAGAGAAAAATAAATTTATCCCAGAAATAAAGGCCTCGATTGAAAGAGCAATGTTGCCAATGCTGAAATACAATCAAGACATTCAAGTCATCTTGGGAAAACTGAATGAACTGAAATAGAAAAGAATAAAGACTAGAGGAAAAAAATGTAGATAAAGAACACAGAAGGAAATTCAACACATGCAACACATGTTTTAAAAGACAAATTGAATGCAGCAAAAAAAATTCAAACACATGTCAAAAAAAAATCCGGAAATAAAAGAAGGCTTAAATCTATAAAATTAAAAGATACACAGTATTTCAGCTAACATAAATATTTACTAATACCCATACACAACCCAGTAAAGTTAATTTACTTCAAAGAAAAAGAAAGAACTTAAGAGTATCCAGAGATGGATAAAGATCTCATCCTAAAAACAAAAGAATTAAGGTAGGTTCACACGTTTCTACATTCGGTGCTAGGAACAGTAAAATCATGTCTGAAAAGTTCTCAGGGAAATAAAGCGTGACCCCCAAAATTGTACACCCAGACACCTTAGGTCCCTTTACTCACTGTCCATATATACAATAACTTTTTCAAATATGTAAAAACTTAAGGAAATACATACTCCACGAGTTTTTAAAAAATAATTAGCAAACGTAGGTCAACTAAGATATAAATGTATTACCTACAACAAAAGGACTAGCTATGAGCCTTGAGTCCTTTTACATGTAGAACTAAAGTTAAGATAACTTCAAGAGATTATGATTATAGAACACAATGTAAATATAATGAATTATCACTCTGTAGAAATAATATAATGAACAAAAATCAGTATCTAGAGGAAAAAGAAGATGGGAGATCATTCAAGTATACTGATTTCCTCATTTTCAAAGTTTATTTTTTAAGGCTGACCTAAGATTGAGCACGCAACTAAACAAAATCAGTGTTGCAGAAAAGAAAAGCAAAGAAGTGAAAGAAACAAAGTACTATAAAAATATTATCAGTCAGAGTGGGAAAATAATAGATAAATGTTAAAGAAGGCAGGTCTTACTATATTAGATAAAGTTATATTTTAGAAGGTGACAAGAAAATTACAAGATCTAAAGCTGGACCATAAATCTTCCATATTATAGGGAAGAAATATGCACACATGCAAAATGAAATCACAAACTAATGGTAAATATTAACTGAGCATGATAAAAAAAATAATTTTCATCTCACAGCCACCATGATAGTAAAGAATTATGAATTAAACAGGAGAAAGGGGAAAACAAGAGAGGTGAATCCTAGGAGTGGCTAATTCTGAAAGAGACAGTTAAAGGAAAAGTTAAGCAGAGGTTTTGGCAGCCTCATAGGGCTAAATGGCTTAAAAGCAAAACAAAACAAAAAACTACCTAATATAAATTCTGTTAAAGAGTGATCTCTGGAAAACCCCTGCACATTGGTTTGGGATCCCAAAAGACTCCACCTAACAGTAAGGAATAACTGGAAAAAACTTGGGGCTCAAGTATAGTTTCAAATCATCTCAGTTCCAATAATTGGATTAAGGTAATCTAAGATTGCTGGTGCCTATAATCACCTACCAAAGGCAAATGTAAATTCTCCCTGGAGGAAGATCATTGTAGGCCTCAAATTATTTCCACATTTTTTTCCACATGCAATGTCCTGCATACAATAAAAAATAACCAGACAAATGAGAAGAGAAGATATAATTAAAAAATCAAGAGAAATAATAGCAGTAGGAATGGCTGCACAGGAGATCAAGATAATGAATAATCAGACGACTTTAAATTTTTTAATAGAGAAGATTTTTTTTTAACCTAAAGTGGATTCTTTGAAAAGACTAACAAAATTGATAAGTCTCTGGTGGTACTCATCGAGAAAAAAGAATCATAACTGAAAAGGGATATATCACTACAGAGCCCACAGATATTTTACAAATAATCATAAAATCACTTAAAGATATTATTAATGACTTTGTTTCTAAATTTGAAAATTAAGATAAAATGGGCAAGTTTCTAGAAAAAAACACAACTTACCAAAACTGACACAAGAAGAAATAGAAAATCTGAATCATCTGATAAACTTACAAGAATTAAATATTATAATGAAGGCATGTTGTGATTTTCCCAGACTCATTCCATTCTCTTTTTCTACTTAATACTTTGTTTTCATATTTTAAGAAAGAATTCTTCATTTTAGCTATAAGAATGTTTGGGGAATTTAAAAAACATAATGAGTACCTATTTATTCTCCATCTTATTTTACTCAGTTATTAAACTCTTCTATGATTTACTTTTGAGGATTATATGTATTACCTTCTCAATTATATTTTAAGCCATAGGAGGGCAGACCATGTGGCATAGAAGGAAGAAAGGGAGGAAGGTTGGAGACTTGAAAGGAGGAAGAAAAGAAAGAACTGTTCTAATTTAGATTATTACAGTTCTGTACATATAAACTCTGCCATCTATTTATAGCCCTCTGACATATAACAGTCATGAATAGTCATGGGTATTATTAAATATAAAATATATTCAGAGAAACAGTATAACAAAATAGTTAATATTTGTGTGTGTGTGTCTGTATGTGTAGCCTTGTAATCTTTGAGCAAGGTCCTTGGACTTAACCTCTCTAATATTCATTTTTGTAATCTGTAATCTATTTTGTAAAGATTAAACAAGGAAACACACATGAAGTATGAGCACACAGCCTAGGACAGAGAAGAATTCAATGAATAGTAGCTATTATTTATGATTATGATGAAGAGAAAATAAATTAGTACATACATGACTTGATTTTAGGTTTTAAAATATGTCGATGAAGAAAAATCCAAATCAATCAAAATCTCTACGCTTACTCCATGGAAACAAAACTTCCTGTACTAAGTGGTAGGAAAGAATATGGCCATCCTGTGAAACTGTTCTAAGTTGGGCTACCTGGTGACCTATGAATTGATCAAAACATTTGACATTTTTCTAAAGAAAAGAGGGTAAAATAATAACTTGGCTTTTCTTTAAAAAAAATATACCAGGGACTCTGTATCCTTGCCAGTTGTCTGTTACATAGTTTGTTGAGACTACCCAAAATTGTCTAGAATTTCCAAGCCTCAGAACTATAAAAATAATTCACCAGAACTGCCTTCGAATAATTTTATATGGTATAATTACTTAACACTGCACTTTGGACTATAGTACAGGATGGATGTGCTGGGAGTCATTTTGAATTCAGTAAGAGTCCTGCACAAGGCCTGTTTTGTTATAAAAAGCATCCCCTTGATGTTTAAGGAATGGTGTTGATAGGTTCTAGAAACAGTACCTACAATTACTGGAGCATATTTATGAAGTAAAGAGGGCAGTTAAGAATGGCTGATACAAACTCTGAAAAAACAAGGTCATTGACATTCCCATGTGAACCCTCAAGAGCCCTTAAGGAAAAAAATTACTTTCCCAGGGAACTTTCAGCTGCCTCTGATGTCTAAAGAGAATAGACCAAGTTCATTTTTTTCCAATGGGTCTCTTGGCTAAGAGACCATAGAAAACTAATCCATCACTCAATTTCAAGGAAAAAAAAATTGTATTGCTTTTGGTAAAATTTATTTTTCACCTAAGGTTAGAGCTCTAGGTTGTCACATCAAAATACATTTTTAAAAGATCTGAAATTTTTACTCTGAATTTTATCGAAATTAAATTCTACTTTAATTATGATGTGGGATAAAATACTTTATTAACCCTTTTATCTCTCAATGAGTTAAGATACGTAGAAGCACTATTTAAAAATTATGCTGGGAGATAAATGTTAATTAAATTTACCTGTGATTTTTCATTTTGTGATACCAGCCTTTCTTTACTCAGTGGCATCACTCAACAAAGAACTTTACCGAGAAGGGTTTCTATCTAATTCTATTCGAGTACACAACTCCATTCTGAATGGAACTATCCGAATATGATCTCCCAGATACAGATACATTGGATTTTGCATCTGAAAGGAGTTTAGACTACTTTATTCAAAATGGAAAATCAAGTGGTTTCATTTTCATTATTTTTTTTAATCAAGAGGAGTGTCCAGACAAAATGTGTATGTGGCTTTATTATCTTTCTTGTTTTAATGAAGAGGACTGTGAATAAGAAATGATTTCTGTATATAATATACATGGAACAAAAGTGTCTTTTTGGTGGTGACATTTTTCTATTATAACACTGGAGGTTTTTCATGGGTGCACATCATGTTTGTTAATGGCCGCCATACTTAGTTGGAAAAACCAGTATTTTCTTTTTTTACTGTCCCCAACCACCATGCTTTTGACTTTTCAATGAAAGAAATGATTTTTCTAAAACTATAGAGCATGCTCATAGTTATGAATAATATTGATCCAACTCTGTTCCACCTAGCCACACTTTTTAAATGCTTAATAACTTTTCTTTCATTACAAATAAAACATATTTTTTGTAGACAAATTAGAAAGCACAGATTACAAAAAGAAAATTTTAAATATCCCTAATCCCACTCCCTGAGAATTTGTACCAACAATTTTGTCGTACATCTATTTAGAAGTTTTCTTGTGCAATTTATATAAAAGTTTTATAATGTATTCACTCTTTTATAACTGGTTCTTCTTTCTTTATCAGTTATTACATTTAAACATCTCATTATTTTCATGCATATTATAGATAACGTTTAATGGCAGAAAAATATTTCATTAGCGATTATACCATTATTTATTGACTTAATCCCTTTTCTTTGAACATTGCAATTATCTATATCTATCTATCTATCTATCTATCTATCTATCTATCTATCTTTCTATCATTTATCTCTCTCTGTCTATATTTTTTGCTAACATGAAAGAGCCTATTCTTTAGATTTGTTTTGCTGGTGTTTTGAGGTGAAGGAACAGAGAACAACTTTACGGGTAATCTAAAGAATAGGAAAATAGTTGCAAATTGCAACCACCTAAATAAAAGTTTTTAGGTTAGCCTGGATATTTTGAAATGTTTGGCTTAGCATGCATAAAGAATCCATATGAAACTATCAGAAAAACCATATATGTGTCTAAAGCTTGAATACATTCTAAATATTTTTTAGGCTAATGAAAGAGAACAGTCCAGTTACAGTCTCTTCCTTTTTTCCAAGTAGATATTCTAAAAGAAAATAAGTAAACACGATCTTTTTTATGTTATAATTTGTTTTTTTGAGCAATTACCACCACCGTATCAATGAAAACATAAATCCAAACTCATTTCATTTTCTGAATAGTTAGGGAAACTAGAAATCTAAAGAGTATTCATAAATGCAAAACAACTGCTTCTAGTGTCTTATTTCCAGAATGTTGAAAAGAAGAAAGACAGTTTGCCAATCTTCTCTCCATCTTGCTCACAAATTATTGAAAATCCTGAGACTGACTTCTTTCACAAAGTCAATTTTGTCCCCTAAGAACCCAGTGCTGCAATTAAGCCACAGGACTTTGTTAAATTTTTAAAAATTCTTTCATACTTGAAAACAGAGTCTACAGGTAGTGTCCAAAAATTTGACTGCACGATCTTTCTGGGTCTACTTCCCTGATTTTATTTCCTGTACTTGCTGTGCTCTCTCATAACTTGCCACAAAGTGTTTAAAAAGTTGCACAAATATAGTGGACAGTTTGGTGGTGGATAGAGGGAAGGTGGGTTGTGAGGCTGGGAGAATGGAGTGAAGGGTTAAAGAAGTACAAATCAGTAGTTGATAGATGATCACAGGGATGGGGAGCATGGCAGAGGGAATGCAGTTAGCATTAATAAGATGGCTAGGTGGAGGGTAGGGGAGGGAGAGAGCAGTCGGGGGGATAGTTTTATGAACTATATAGATATCTAACCAATATATTGTATACTTGAAACTTATTTAGATACATAAATTTTTTTAAAAAAATGCACAGTAGTAAAAAAATAAAACTCATCAGTGAGAATTTCTTCTCAAGTAAAGTGAAAACACTGGGCAAATGACAAATATCACATTAAAGTTATATTAATATCATTCAGCTTATTTTACACAACTTTGCAGTATATAAGTAGTTGCGTTATTTCCACCCATTACTTCTCGTTCTACTATGAGCACTTTCTATGGTCACAATGATTATTTCACTGTCATACACTCGGCACACCTCAGTGAAACATCAGTTGATTGATTGACACGGATAATTAATACAAAAAATGACCCTTGAAGTGCAGATGATGATATTAAACAAACAAGCTTGATGAAGAATCACAAAATAGTTATAGTCTGATTGCTGAGAGACCAAAAGTGTGACACACAAATGGGTCTTTCTGGACCACACAAGGTTAGCCATGGCAGAGATCAGCCTTGCTTCTCAACTCAGTAAAATTCAGTCACGCTCATCCGCTCACACTTCACATTCTTTATCAAGTAGGGGCTGTGGTGGGAAACACGCCGCATTAATGAAAGCCCACACCCACGTATGCACACATACACACACACAAACTATGTATTTATGATTTCAGAAACCTTGTAGGAAACAGTATGTTGGAATGCCAATTGGATTTACATGTTGATAAAATTTCAGTGAAATGAGTCTACCATCATGCAAGATGATTGTAAAAAAGTAAATTGCACAAACTGTACTTGTTGTCACAGAGAACCGTCTGCTCTCTTTACTAGCACTAATTAGATTTCCCTCTCCTATCACCATTGTACTTAAAACTAGATCCTATTCTGCAAAATCTTCAAGTCAGTCAGTGGCATTTCATATGCATTTCTATTTCTGCCTTAGATCTTCTGAATGCAGACATTTGAGAAATATAAATCTTGCCTCAGCAAGGCTCAAAGGAAACATTTGACTCTAAATAATATTCTCACCGATCATTCTTGGTTAAATAAGTTATAGAAAAAAATAAATTAAATTGCATAATCAGCTTAAATATTTATTCTTGTTTGTAATTTCCATATCCTAAAGCTAACTGGTTTAACTCTTAAATGTACATACTCTACTTAGGATATGGAACTATAACTATACTTTTTTTCCTGGTGAGTTATGTGCGATGCCTTAGCCATTAATAGTAAATACTGGAACTATTCATATGAGGTAAGTTTTCTGAGTTTTTTCATTATATTTTATAGAGAATAATTATTTGCCTTCTTATTTTGAACCATCAAAGGCAAATTAAAAAATAGGGATCTCTTTAGTATCTACTTCCATACAAAACATATACTATTTTGATGCTAATATTTTGGGACAATAGTATAGCATCTTGAAGTTTTTTTTTTTATGTTTTTGTCAAAAGAAGACATACTTAGATATATATTTTTCCTTTTTCACAAATATTTAAAAAGTATTCTCAAAGTAGAATAAAATATTTTGGCCAAATAATCACAATCATTTGCTTTTTTCTCTCTCTTGTCTACTTTTAAGGCAGTGATCAAAATGTCATAAAATACTTTGAATAAAAGTTCCGTGAACAAAAGTTCTTTGAATGAAGTTCTTTTGAAAATATAGACAATGAAAAGAACAACTAGCTTCTTGCCCCAAGATGGAGGGACAAAAAGAGAAACAGGTTGACTATAAACACTCCTATCAATTAGCTCTAGCTATAAAATTACTGCCTAACAAAAGGACCGCGTTACTTCCATAAGGGTTAAGGCTCATGCCTTTGGGGTCAGCTAGGAGTAGATAAGGCATCCATATATTTCAATAAGTATTCTCAAAGGGCTCTGTAAAAACATGATATTTTCATCATTTAATTAGCTAAATGCCAAGTCCTAGCTAGTGATTTTTGTTCTTTTCTTGAAGAGAAATAGATAGATGCCTTGGAAGAAAACTCTTCTTGTGTGTTTTCATAATGTTTACCAGGTAAATAACATTTTTAAAAACTAGGGAAGAAGGTGAAAGAAAGCTTAAGCTTAAGGTAAATTCTGGAGAGGCGATTTATACCAGATATTTTTTGAAGTTTTTTAACTCAGTAATGGGTTTTTCCAGATTATGTTGCTATATACACATTGCCATTAATATATCCAGGCAAAATGTACAAGCTGCTAAATTAAATTTGACAATTTATATCATCAGTTGCCATTCTGATCATTCATTTATTCAGCGTTATTGAAGTCAGTCTGCTGTCTCAGGTTGTATTATAATCATCATGTTATTAACTAAGTTCTTTCAGTAAATGCATCATTTATTTTTATCTTAGGCTAGGATTGCTGACATTCCCCTTTTCACTTTTGCTTAGGATTTATTGTACATATCATATCATTAGTAAGACAGTAGTTCTGAGAGATCATTCTACTGGTCTATGTGTATTGGTGGGCTTTCTTTGGTGAGAAATTTGGCTAAGAAGAATATCTTGTTTGTGGGATCAGGCAAAAAAGTTTCCATTTCAAATATTTTTGTCTTTTACAACACGTTCTGCCAGGTGGAGGAGTAAAAATTCTTTTCCTTTTGCCCTTCTAGTTTCTTGGCTGGGGCTCTGTACCCAGACAGATCAATATAAGAAAAGCATGCATATTTATTTAGAGTGGAAACTGGTGGGAAAATGCGACAGGACAAGGGGTATGAGCTGTGGTAGTACACTAGGGGAAACTTAACAAGGCCTGTTTGTTCATATTCCTCTCAGCATCCCTTTGTCTTTGAAGATAAGGATACTTTTTTCTTCTAAGTATAATGTGCGCATCTCTCACATGAGGGTCTTATGACTCGCTTCAAGGAAAAAGGGAGACAGAAAGTCCTTTCTGCACCTGCCATTTCTCAAATTCCTCTAGCTTAAAATAGTATGCCAAGGTACCATATTTGGGGGTAGCATGTCCTAAAACCCATCATTCCCCCTCCCCATCTGAACCTTTCCCCAAGAAGTTTGACAGTCCAAAAACTTAATTGGTAAATTAAGTGGTAATTGGTAATTGGTAAATTGTTTCATATCCCACTGAACCAGTTTCAGTTCTGGGAATAGATCAGTGCTAAACAATGTGTCTCATTTCAGGAAGTGGTGGTGTGGGTGGGAATAGGGCACCCACCTAAGTTAGGCATTTAACAAGGGGCATTTCTATGGAAATAAAAGAAAAACAGGTTAATGGTTAAAACAAGCTATAAACTCAGTTTTTGAGTCCAGAGGGCAAGTCAGTCAAAAAGATGTCTTGATGTTGCGTTCAGAGCATCTTTAGGTGGTGGAGTAAGGACAGGCAGCAACAATCTAATAGATTCTCTTGTTTGCAGTTTGAATATCTCTGATGATAGCATTGGGTGTTCGGTGAACTTTTTGAGTGGCCCACACAGCAGCAGGCATGGAGGGCATCCATACTTGATCTGTTACAGTGACTTCCTAAAGGTTTAGATCATTGTCCGTCTTTAGCTTGCAGAGCTTTGGGAAATGGGCAGTTTTAGTTTGTAGTGAAGCCAAGTCAGGAAAGTGAGAGGAAAACTGGAATCATTAATTATCAATAGAATGGACAAAATAGCAAGATTCAGTTGATAGATGAAAATAGCTCAAAGATAATGAACATTCACAAAGATAGATAATAGTTTTCATTGAAACAAATTTTTTCTTTACGATTACCTCCATTTCTACCAAAGACAATTAAAGGCGTTTTATTTGCAAAAATAAGTCCAGTTTCATTAAACTTGGCCTAATTAGTTAGATAAGTGCAGCAAGAAAAATAATGGATCATATAAACTCTTTTTAAGTCTGCTTTGCAAGGACCCTCTGGGAAATTTCAAAGTTAGTTCAAAGTCAAAAAGATTCCATTTTGAATTTGATTTTGGGAAGTTTGTCAAAATATCAAAAGATGTGAATACTTGATTAAATAAGATATCGGTCATCTATTTAACCACAGTGACAATAAGAGATTTTAAAGGAAAATATAGAAAGTTACATAGCTGTGGACAAAACTCTTAATATTAAGAAGATTAAGTTTTCTTAAGTTATCAAAAGACTCGATAAAATCAACATGAAGCACAGAAGTTATTTTGATAAAACACAGAATCTCTGTGTCCTAGGAAAATGTCTTGAAAGGTAATTGACAACCTGCTCACTCTGGCAGGTGAGAAACCAAGCCAAGCTCTCAGGACGCACGCACACACAAAAAAAAAAAACAGGAAAGCAATAGCTTTCCCCACGAGAGAAAAGATCAATAACCAATGGGTACTCAAAAGCAAATTCACAAGAGTCACAATCCAAACAACAAATTTTTACAAATGTTGTTCTTTCCAGCTCATCTGAATTTGGGAAGGAAGAGGCAAAGATAAATTTTTATTTTCCTCTCTAGACTAAGCACTAAGAGAGATCCACAAAATTGGTATAGAGTTCTTACCTACTGCTGGCTTTTTGTCACTTGTCCCAGACCTCGACTCCAATCTCCAAGGAAAGTGGAGTATCCCAGTCTTTTTCTCTCCTGTCCTTGTCACCAGAAACTATAGAGGAGGAAAAAAAAAATCTATATTTTTTCCCTTCTACCCTTCTAGTTTATTAGCTGGAGTTTTGTAACAAAAGATAGATTTACAAGAGGAAAGCGTATAACTTTATGTAATAGAAGTTTTATGTGATATGGATGCCTTCACAGGGAAATGAAGATCTGAAGAAGTGATTATACCTGAGCGTTTTTATGCTTGTTTGATGAAAAGTGGAAAGTCATGGGAAAATGGGATAGGACAAAGGGGTATAAGCTAAGAGCAGTAAACCGTGAAAAACTTAGAAAGGCTAGTTTAGAGTCCTCTTTGCATCTCCAGAGATAAAGATGCTCCTTTCTTCCTAGTATAGAGAAGGCACCTCCCACATGAGGGTCTTATGACTTACTCCAGGGGAGAAGGAGGGTCAGAGAGTCCTTCTTAAACCTGTCATTTCTCAAATTCTTCCAGCTTAAAATCTTTAATATTCCAAGATGTCATATTCTGGAATGAACTCCCTTCAGCTGCAATAACTCAGTAGTAGGAGAAAGATCTTTGTTCTAACTTAAAATATGTATGTGTTTATGTGTGTGAAAGAGAAAGAGAGAATTCAAGAAACATGTATTATGTATTTCAGAAATTCATACTGGAAAGGATATAAACATTATTTAAACCCTCAACCCAGTGACTATTAAATTGTATTTAGATGCTATTTCTGTCCCAAGTCAAAATTCTTAGAAACCATTGTAACCTTACCCTAATCTTTTTAATAAATATATGTTATTTACTTTTGAACACAGACTAAACCCAAAAAGTTTTAATCAGCAAAAGTTATAAATTAGGTAGGTCCACATTACCTACATGTGTGCAATCTTACAATAAGTATCCCCTCAAAATCCATGCCTTAGGATGTGCTCTATAAGATTATCTGTGAGCTTAAGAACCTCCGTCTCCTTGGATGATAACCAACAGGTAAGTATCTTATCCGTTGTTTTCCTTTGGCGTGGCCTAATTTTACTCAGAGATTTTAGCCAAATGACTTGTTACTCTCATATCTTTGTAATTTCAGAATGCTGGATCTGGACCAACAGGCTTTTAAATCAATCAAATTAAGAGAATGTATGTGGGAGACCTGTGAGGAAGGGCAAGTAATTTATGGGACCCGAATTTCCAAAATCACATTAAGGCAACATTGAATTTCACACTGAAATGCCAAGGGTTGCAAACACCTGACAATCCACTCTTTTGTCATTCACATCGCCATCCCCCACCAAGTTAATAAGTCCTTTTATAAACTAATGTAGCCATTCTGATGCTGTCATTTGGCAAGTTATGGATATAATTCTAGATACACAGACATGCTATCCCAGGTAAAAAGAACTGCTATACATAGGCCTTTCATAATGTGGAGGTTAAGGTTAGGGAAGGGAAGGGAATCTGTCTATAGTCCTGTGATTCGGTCTTAGTCTTTTGGTGAACCTGTGCCTCTGGACTATGAACTTCACAACTGTTTCTCAGTCTTTCTTCCACTCCCTTTGAGTACAACAGGATGGCTAGAGTGGGCTAGAGTTGGGTATCTCTCCTTCCCAGTCACTTAGGCTTTGGTTAACTAGTTTCCCCTGAGAGCAGGCATTATTAAGAAACTGATGCTCTGGTATATTTCCAATGAGTTCCTTTTCTCCTTTCTTTGCTAGAAACACAAAGGGATCTTTCTCTGATATTTACTATTAGAACCTGTTCAAACTCCTAGAGGTAAATCTCAAGAAATCATGGCAATCCCTTTATGATGGGGTTCCCCTGGAATTTTCAGCTCTCAGAGTTCTCCGCACTGTGCCTCTAGCAATCCATCAATTACAGCTCAGGTTTTCCTACCCAGGCACTGGTCCCCCATGCAGTTTTCACTCATAAGCCTCTGCTCTGGGAAGCCCTGTATTTCCCTGTCTCTCCAATTCTGGGGACAGTGGTTTACCCTATGTCTTCCCCTCTTTTATGGATCCAAGAAGAGTTGTTGGTTTGTCAGTCTGTTCAGCTGTGTACTTATGGTTAAAACAAAGCGTTGACTTCCAGTCTCCTGACAAGTGGAACTGGAAAACAGAACTTCTAAATATATTTCAATCACTGCAAAAATAGTAATTCAAAGAATGCCTAGATCAAAGAAGCAGATTGTTGAGAAAAAAAAAACCCTGCAGCCTAGAGAGAAAAATGCACGATTCTAGTCTAATATCTTTAGATAAGGTGGTAAATGGACGACGTGTGATTACCAATATTTTAATGGCAAAAAGAGCCCCATGGAGAAGATGAAAAGCATGATGAAGCGTTATCTTTTGGCAAAATGAGTTAGCAGAGTAGGTACATCCTTTTCTATATAGGATTCAATTCAAGCAGTGGCAGTAGCAAAGAACGGAAGTAAAAAATGACCACCTAGGTGGAGAGATATATTGCAATGCATGAAGGTGTCTCATTATCTATAAGGAAAACAGTCTCAGATTTCTGAAAAATAGCCAGAAAAACAGACTGGAAAAAAAGCCACAACCTTTAAGTTGCACATGCAACAATAATGTCACAATCCTAAGAAGAACTAGCTTTTTGTCTGTCAGTTATTTCTAAACTGCAGCAAGTAGATGATTTGATAAGAAAATAATTCAAGAGACCTTGGCTCAGACCAAAAAATTGTAACCATACCACTATTTTTAATCTTTAAGATATCAAATATATTTAATCCCTCTGAATACATATCCTGATGGCATTCCAAGACATTTCCATTGGCAAGTACATGGTATGAATTCTGTAGCCCTAATGAACTTATGAATATATTATGTTGCCCTTTAGTTAACAAATTGAATATGATGTTAGACAAGGCATACTAGTTTACTGCTAATTCAAAGGTGAAGTTTGAAAATTCATCTTATGCATTTGAATCTCACTTCTTGTTTAGTTGGGGAAAAAATTGTGTTTTTCATTAAGTATTATTTATGTTGATTACATATGATGAATATATACTATAAGGACCCGGACCATCATAATTCTAATAATATGTTCTATATAACTAAGTAAGGTATTAGAATATTCCAGTGATTAAAACTCTAATTGTGTAACTGTTATTTTCATAGGAAGTTTATAGAGACTCATCTGAAAACCATTCCCAGTCGTGCATTTTCAAATCTGCCCAATATTTCCAGGATGTAAGTAATTTTTTAATATAAAAAAGTTTGCAGTTGTGACATGTTGCTTTCTAAATGTGTTCTATTAACAAAAATACTTGTTATATATTATACTTGCATAAGTCTCTGACATGTATCTTTCTAATGTATATGAAATTTTATGTACAAGATGTTTATTCGATTTTGCTACATCTCCACTCCCTAATTCCCAAATGATTTTTTTTAATCTAAAACAAATTTAAATTAATTTGGCTTTGAACACTTAATAATTCTTATGTTTTAATACATCTTGGAAGGTGTCAAAATCTTAGCTGGGAATCTCTCCCATATACAAATTTCTATATCTACCTATAATTGATCTATCCTAATGACTAATTCTTGATTCACTTTTCACACTAGTACAAATGTTTGTATTTTGCCATACATGTAGCCAATGGTTTTAGTCTTCTCTCACTTAAAAAAAAAAAGTACTAAAAATAATTCTAAACCATAGAAAACTAAACTGCTACACACTCAAGATTGAGGAGGAAAAGGACTTCTATGTTGAGTTGACAAAGAGTGTCTGTATATGAAATAATCCAGGTCTATATTTCATTTAATCGATTCTGACAAGATTTGCAAGTAATTCAGGTACAACAAATGACAATACAACTGGGAGCAGCCTATATAGCTTCTGGCTAAATTTATTCATTTTGTGACTATTTATTGACTGTCTCTTACATCATTTCAGGGGCATTTGACATTTTGGGTTGTCACCACTAGAGATGGGGGTGCTACTGACATATGATGGGCAGAGGCAAAGGATCTGCTAAGCATCCTACGATGCGTAGGATACCCTCCCACAACAAAGCATTATTGAGTCCAAAATGTGAGGCAGACGGAGGCCGAGAGGCCATTCTAGCTGAACACCTCTGCAGTTTTCGGTGTCCCCGACCACCCTTTCCTTTTTCATATTCTCTCTCTTTTGGTTTCCTCCATATTGCTTTCTCATCCCTCTTTTTACTGTCTTGCCCTAGCTGCTCCTTCTCACTCTCCTTTCCTGGCTTCCTATTTCATTTTTTTCAATTCCCTCATTGGCTACATGTATAGTTCTTTATTTATGTATTTTGTCTATACCCTCCTCTCCTTTAGTGGACACCCCCAGTCCTGTGGCTTCACTTTTACCCAATACAACTAATTCCTAAATTAATCTCTCCAGCCCTGACCTGTTCTCACGGTTCAGGCCTGCATTACAAACTTCCTTCCAAATGTCATCACCATGGTGTCCCACAAGCACAATAAACTCCAAAATAAACTCGTCTTCCTCCTAAAGTGCTCCTTCTTTTAACAGCACCAGAATTTAGTGGGCTGTAAACTAAAAACCCCAGATTCCCCCTTAGCTCTTTCTTTTTCCTCACCTCCTTTATATAACTGCCTACTTTGTGTCTCCAGTTGGCTATGTTCATTCATTCAACAAATATTTATTGAACCCTACTTCGTGCCTGGCATTTTGCTAGATGTGTCACATACGACAGTTGACAACACTCATGGAGCCTCCAGTTTCTATTCTGAGAGTAATATGTGCCATGATGGGGTGAGCTAAAGGTGCTGTAGGAACTCATATGAGAGGTGAATTACTTGGATGGGGAGTGTGTTCAAGGAAGGCTTCCTGGAGGAAATGACACCTAATTTTGAATCGGCATTATCTGGCTAAATAAATAAGTAAGTAAAGAGAGTTCCAGGCATAAGAGAAAATCCTGGACTGTCTGCAACATTAAAATTAGTTTGTTGAGGCTGAGAGTGGGTAGTGGGAAAAAATAAAACTGGGAGGTAAGCAAGTGCCGGGCCTATGAATCATTTGAAGGAGTTTGAAATCTTCCCTAAGGACCGAGCCACCCAATGATCATAAGCAGAGAAGTGACAGATCAGATGTTTTAAAAATGTTCCCTTGACTGTGCTTTGGAAAGCGAATGGAAGTGCAGCAAGCCTGGGAACAGGAAGCTAGTGAGGAGGCTGAAGTGGGACCCCGGGGCAAGTGGGGATGAAGAATGGAATGACGATGCGAATACGTGGCCAGGTTTGAGCAATAAATAAGAGAGAACTCATAAACGTAACAGTTGATTCATTTGGAGGTAGAAGGGTTTGGAGAACAATTTCATTCAGGCTTCTGACTAGGATACCTGTGTGGTTGATGAGCTTATTCCCAGAGACAGAAGTTTTCTGTGGCTTTGCTGCACAGGGGCAGGGAGTAAGTTAGGAACCCAGTTGGGGGCATATGGCATTTGAGGTGCCTTTGAAGCATCAAGCAGATATGTCTAGTAAACATCAGAACCTAACTTTTTTATTCACTCATTCGAGAAATATTTGTTCAGCCCTATTATGTGCCAATCATTGTTCTAAGAGATAGGTAACAAACAAAAATTCATGCCCCTAATGAGTTTACATCAAATGAAAAGATATAGACAATGAACCAGGAGATGTTTGAGTGGAGTTTGAGGTTTGAGAGTCACAAACAGGTAGATGTAACTGGGACCAGGGAAACAAAATCAGTAGAGAGGAGGCCAAAAAAAAAAAAAAGTAAAGAAAGAATGGTTTTTAAATGCACAAAGTCCCTAAAAAGGCAGGGGAGGATGGGGCCCAAGCATAGGGAGGGACTGAGCTTCTGCAGGTCACCTTTTATATTGTAACAAGAAAATAATAGTAAGAGGTGGGGCGGATGCAAGAAAATTAATAGCTTTATTGGAAGGGAATTCAAGAAATTCCTAACTCAAGGTTTTAATCTTTTCTACAAATCATTAAAAGATTATCTACTAATATTGAGGTTGGAACTGGCAACGTTTGAAATGAAAGCAATGGTCAGTTAAAGGAGAGTTGACTGAGATATACAGGCAGATTGGAAGGTTCGAGTGAAGACTGGGCTAGATTCTTTAATCCACATTAAGTGTACACTGAACCCCATTAGAGCACTTATAACCCTGTATGTCGATTCCATTTACCTGTCTGTATGTCCAACTGCTGTGAGTTTCTTGAGGCTACAGAACATGTCTGTTTGGTCAATTGCTATTTACTGACATACAGTAAATGTTAAATAGATATTTGTTAAATGAAGGGACATACATATATGAACAATAGTTAAAGGGGTGATGATATATCTAGGGGCAAGAGAGAGATTATCAGGATGACTCTAGGTAGGTTTGCCTGGGACAGTACAAATTGCTACCTATTAGTTTGGCATAATTATTAACAGCACCCTGTTTTAGCTCACAAAAATATCCTATTTGGTATGATAAATGATATAGTCACCCTAGTGATTACATATTTCTTAAAAGATAAGAAATTTGAGAAAGAAGTGGGATCTGATTTTTCCTAGTTATAGTAATGGAATAAGCAAGCAAGAATCACTTCTTTCATCCCACTAAATAAACGTTTCCTACATGTTGACCTCACAGCTGAGCTTTAAGAGCCTTATAAAGAGGTATCATTCAGTTAGAGAAACTAGAACTTCAGTTATTACGACATGGGCTGAATGACTACCCCACTACAACCTTGAGAAAGCTTTGTACGCTAAACTAAGAAATTCAAGAGACAATTTGGAGCAATGGATCTGATGCAAAGTTAGATAAACAAGTTTGCAACCTTTAAAATTAATCTGGCCTTTCAGATGGCTCTACTTCATCCATTACAAAACCCTAAAATCTCTACACAATAAATTAATTCTTTTCAATGTATTTTATTGTTTCCTCTATGTTAGAGAAATGATATTTGGATCAAAATAACCTATGTAATGTTATTCAGAAGTGACAAAAGCTTGGGAGACTTGATAAATCAAAGGATAATTGTTTAGAGAATAGATAATTCAAAAGGGAAAGCACAGGACCTTTAGAAAACTAACAGTGACCATGGTAAAAACTCAAAAGGAACAGTGAGAGCTCCTTTTATAAACCTGTGTTATGAAAATATTTCACTGGCAGATTCAATTCAAAGGCCAGTGGTTCTTAATCCTGCCTGCACATTAGAATCATCTGGAAAGCTTTTTAAAAATAAAGTATTTTCCTCATCCCTTATAAACACCAACTTGATTATCCTGAACAGAGTCTTGGACATTTCTCTGTTTTAAAAGCCTCCCAAGTAGTTCAATTGTATGGTCAGGGTTGAGAATCTCTGCTACGGGCTACAGGTGAACACCATCCGTTAATTGTCAATTTTCCCAAATGTCATAGAAATGCCTCTCAATAAAAAGTAGTTATTGAATTTGGCTGCGTTAGTCATTCTAATTACAAGATGGAATTTGAGGAGACTATTTGAAAAGTCATTCCTTCTGTATTTTTGTATTTCTTCTTTTTAGTACTTAAAACTTATATTTGAGCTATCTTTTGCTTACAAAGTTCAAAACCAACCTTGAATTTTTCAGCCTCATCTAAACCAAGAGGAGAAGTCTGTAGATGATCTGTAGTCACCACCCTACGGAATGTTCCACTAGGGCATTGTGACTTTCTCTTCATCTTTGAAATTACGCCTCTAATACCATGCTACTAGGTATTCCATTAAAAATGCCTCATTCATTCCAATGCCTTTCATTTTCTCCTCTTTTGAGTAACTCATGTATTCATTTATTCATTCATTCATTCATTGAATACATATTAATTGAGAGTCTACTGCATGCTAAGCACTATGAAAGGGACTCAAGTTTCAGTGGCCACCAAAAACAGACATAGTTCTCCATTTCAGAGAATTTTCACTCTAATGAGACAACATAAATTGAATATCATTCAGATGCCAAGTTGCACTGTGATAATTAGTGAAAGAAGATCCTGGTGCTATGTGGATATTCTATGGAAAATTTAATCAGGAAATTTGGGAAATCTTCTGAAGAAAGTATCAGTAAAATGGAACCCGAAGGATGAATAGGACTTAATGTATTAGGAAACTTTCAGGTATCATGGTATCTGGAAAAAAGTAAGAACTAATTTTAATATAATTATGGAGAAACCATGAGGGTTGTCATGTTTATGATCTGGGAAGCCCCTGACAAAGAAGTTACATCAAAATTAAGAGTGTGTTTGGAATAAATGACCTTCCTAACTTTCTACTTTGTCTTATATTTTTGACATTCAGCTATTTATCAATAGATGCGACTTTGCAGCGGCTGGAGTCACATTCCTTCTACAATTTGACTAAAATGACTCACATGTAAGTATGATGAAAAGTACAGCACAAACCCAAGCCACTGCCACTCTTGGCTGACATTTTGGGGTTCTGGATGGCAAGTAACAGTCAAACTATGTGGATGGGACGACCATATGGGGAGGCCCTTAGATTAAATGGGTTTGGAGAAGGACTCAGAGAGCCTAGCCTTCTAGCAATGCCCAGGCAGAGAAGTACAACCATCTTGGACCTTCCAGATTGATCCAGACACCAGCTAAAAACCAACCAGTGACCCCAGTGGATGCTACAGGGAGCAGAAGAATCACCCAATTTAGCACTGCTTAAAATAGCGAGCTATAATAAAATGGTTGTTATTTTAGCCACTTATTTTGTGATAATTTGATAGCCAGAAGAAGTGGCCATTATATATCAGTTATCAATGGGTAAAAGACATTGAGGATTTGTAATAGAAAACTATAAGAACAACAAGTTTCCTTGTGAATTATTGAGAGTCCTGAGTGGATACAAATCAGTTTTTACGAGTTTTAAACTTCAGCTGGGATATTGTTTGGACCCAAAAGTGTGCATCTGATAAAGATTTATACCTGTAAAGTGATGAAACACTGGCCACTCCCATCTTCTATTTCATTTGCTCTGTCAAGAAGCCAGCAGCATATAGATGGTTGGTGTTGTTACTTACTCCTATTAATAATAACTACTAATTACTGAATGCCTTTTATGGGCAAGTACTCTGTTATAGTGCTTCACATTTACTATCTTACTTAATTCCACTATGCAAATGAAGATGGTAATACATGCCTAACAGGACTTTTGCCCAAGTTTACACAGCTAAGAAATTTCAGTCAGAATTTGAAACAAGCATGTCTGCCGCCAAAACCAATGCAACCCCATCATATCTCTTTAATAAAAGCAGAAATAATTTTTTTTAAATGTTGGCCTCAGAAAGATGTTTTTACTTTTATGTAGATTTTTTAAAAATCAGAAGTAAATAAAAATTCTACAACTAGGTAGATAAAATGTGTGTTTTTTGGCAGATAGTATAAGAAGACTTAATTTTGCTGACTCACTAAATTGAGTCCAGTGGATTTGTTGGAGTTTTCAAGAACACTAGTCTCAGTCCTGATCATTATATAAGCATGAAAGTAACAGTATGTATCTTCCAGGCAATTTGGAAAATCACTTTTATAATGTTCTATTTCCACTGGCTAATCTGCTGATAAGCTTACATTTTCCTCAATCTGCTTCAAAAATCTGAACATTCATAAACTGTATTTGAATTGATATCTATTATTTTTAACTCCTCAATAAATTAAAAGATTCATCAAAATCATAAATATCACCTTTCTGTTATAGACTATTTTTCCCTAGTTACATAATGGATTGTTAGTGGTAAAATACTTCATTGATAATTATTAAAGTAGACTAATTAAGATTTTTTTCATTGAAAAGCCTTGATAATGTAGGAAATAACATTCTGTTAATTTATAGGTTATTACTGGAAAGTGAGTGCTAGTCTAAAAATCAGGACTTTAAAAGCTAAAGATCTAATATATACTAAGAACTTTGAAAGGTGTTATAGTTTTTGACCCAGTAATTCACTTCTATAAATTTTCCCTAATAAAATAAACAAAGGAGTGAGAAAAAGATTACATAAAAAGCCATTTGTTTAGCTAAGAGAACGGTTTAATAGGAAATACTGAGTGACCATTAGAAATCTATTGTCACAGGCTATTTAATCCTAGAGGAAATGTTTTTGATATAATGCTATTTAAAAAAAAAAAAAAAGGTATACTTACAGAGAACAAAAACTGATTTTCTTTGAATCATGGAATGATGGGAGATTTCACAGTTTTACTATGAATGTGTTTAAAAGTTTTTACATTGTGTATGTATTATCTTTATAGTTAGTTGAAATAAACTTTTTAAATGTTAAAGTTTCCTGCAATATACATTAATCTTGAAATTAATACTTGATGTTAAAATACATAAGTGATTTGTTATGTGATAAAAGCCTACCATAAAACATTACTTTAAAATTAATTTATCTAATTCTTAGTCCCTGTTTTCACTTTGGTACTGTATGGTGCATACAAACAATGGAATATTATTCAGCCATAAAATAATGAAATCTTACTATTTACAATGACATGAATGAACGTAGAGTGTATTACGCTAAGTGAAATAAGTCAGAGAAAGACAAATACCATATGATTCCACTTATATGTGGAATCTAAGGAACAAAATAAGTGAACAAACAAAATGAGAACAGACTCATAGATACAGAGAACAATTGTTGATTACCAGATGGGAGAGGGGTTGGAGGTTGGGTGAAAAAAGTGAAGGGAGTAAGAAATACGAATTGGTAGTTACAAAATAGTCACAGGGACATGAAGTACAGCACAGGGAATATAGTCAATAATATTGTAAGAACCATGTAGAGTGCCATATGGGTACTATACTAAATGGGGGGAATCACTTTGTAAATTTTGTAAATGTCTAACCACTATGCTGTACATCTGTAACTAATACAAAATAATATTGAATGTCAACTCTAATAGGAAAATAAAATTTTTTTAAAATTTAGCCAATGGAAAAATAATAAAGTATTTAAAGTAACACAATTATGGCTTTGCCAATAATTACGCATCTTGTTTTTAAAACAGTTAAATAATTAGGTTTGACTTTTCTATATCTCTCAGAGCACATGGTAAAATTGCACATAGTAGATATCCAACAATTATTCATTTCATTTTAATGAATCTCTCCTTCCTCTACTCACCAGAGTGAACAGACCTAGTGAGAGTCAGCAGGGCCTGCCTCCTTTTTTTTTTTTTTTTTTTTAATTTAACTATTGGCACTTAAAAGCAGACAAAAAAAAAAAATTGAAAATCAAAATGAAGTAATCATCAAAAAGAAGCTGGGGACTGGCCGAGAACTAGTTTTGGCTCATGTTCTTGTTCAGTTTTTTGTTTTGAACAACATAGTCTTACACATTATTGTGTTTGTATTTCTTAAAAGTCCAACTGTGCGGACTGGGGCGGCTTCTCTTTGCTTCTCTTCAGAGACCTCATTCTAACTCTGTCTGTTTGCCCTGCGTGAGTCTGAAGCTTCCTCATCTCCCTTGGCCCCATCTAACTTTGCAGGTGAAATGCTAACCCGAGTTCATCATTGCCCTCAATTTGTCACCCAGCTTGGTGTGCTTTTCACTCATGGACTGGGGATGTTTAGGGTGTGGGCGAATATCCCTAAGGCTGAGGATCACAGTCAAATGCCATGATCTAATGCCTGTTGAATAACTGAGGTGGGAAAGGGGGCATAGGACAAGGGAAGGAAATCGGGAGTTGGAACGTTCCTTATTGAGAAGGGCTTTAAGCCTTCGTTTCCCCTTTTTGCCCCTTTCCTCCCAACCTGAGAATGACCTTCTCTCACCTTGCTGATTTCCCAACTTCTATGGGTTTAGGCTGGGCTACTAAGTGCCCACCATGCTGCCAGTTGTTTTAAGCAAATTTCTCTATTCTTGGCTCTTATTAAGAATTAACAAATGTTTCTCAGAAGAAGAAAAAAAAAAAAACCAGAATCTAGACACATGATTAAATGAACTTAATGTATGCGAAATTATTAATCTGCTGGTTTGTGAAAACACTGCACACTGGGCATCGATGTTATACTTTTCATCTAAATGTCCATTTTATTCAAAATCCAATAAATAGTTCTGTTAGATGATCTTGAAACATTAAAAAAAAAAAAGCTATATTTACAATTAGAAGTCTTAGGTTAAGGTCCAGGGTAGGTTGTCTCCAACTGTATAACAGATCAGTCACTTAACCGTTCCAAACATGTCTCCATCATTTTGTTCACAAAATGAGGATGATGTTACCTGCTTCACTTAAGTCAGTTCTGCAATTCCCTCACTGGTAGAACTAGCCCGAGTGATAGGAGGTACGCCCTGGTGTTCCCGGCTTCCTGGCAGTATAGCTACTCTCCTACATGCTTGAGCCATAACTGCTTACTCAGAATTGTGTGACTCAAAGTCACGCTCCCAGGCAGCTTGGAACTCATGCAAATTCGAACTCCTCTTTCACCCATCTCTTATCAGAGGTTCTGTGGGACTCATCTCTATTCCTACTTGCTTACTATCTTTGAAAAGGTTATATCAGCTGCATTCACTTTTGACATTGTCTTCATTTAGCTAAACTACAGGCAGTCCATGCCCCCTCCCCTTCCTTGCTTCAGCAGAGATTTTATTTTTCTAGCTTTATTAAGCTCTAATTGATGTATAACATTGTGTAAGTTTAAGGTATGTAATGTGTTGATTTCATATATTTATTTATTGCAAAATGATTACAACCATACATTAGCTAACTCCTCTATCCCATCCCATAATCACCATTTCTGTTTTCTGAGAACATTTAAGATCTCTCTTAGCAACTTCCAAGTATATAATATGGTATTATTAGCTATAATCACCATGCTGTACATTAGATCCCTAGAATTTATCAATCTTATAACTGCAAGTTTGTACCTCCCCACCCTTGGTAACCACCGCTCTAGTCTCTATTTCTCTGTGTTCAGCTTTTTTTAGATTCCATATATAAGTGATATAATACAGAGTTTATCTTTCTCTCAGCATAGATTTTTTTTTTTTTTTAAGTCACTTGTGAGCAAATGTTGAGCTGCCTTCTTACCTCAGAAAGTGGCTTCTTTTCTCTGGTGTTTTCTTATGACATCCCTTGTTCATCTTTCCTTTACCTCTTACATGTTCCCTCAGAAATCCATCTCTTCTTTTGTGTCTCCCCCTCTCTCCTTGCAGCCTCTCCCTCCACTTTCTTCTCTCACAGCCAGTGGGTAGGCTGCAGCCTCATTTAATAGGCAGTGGCCACAGCAGTGCTCTATTTCCCATTCACTCACCACCTCTAAAGCTAATTCAGTTGGGCTGCACTTCGTTTCACTGCAGCATTCTTTTGGGCCACTCATTCAAGTCTGCTTGTTCAATAATGGTTTCTTCTGGAACAGTTTTCCAGACTGCAAACCACACTCAGACCGTGTTCAAACTCTCCTCTCTGGTTTACACTTGATTGTCTCTGATAGCAGTGAACCTTTCTCTCCATATGGAAAGCTCTGGCAAGGAGTTTATTGCTCACCTCGCAGAGAGAACATGGCCTTGACTGAGTCTGATGGCCGCTCGGAGGAGCAGGGAAGGATACTGCTAAGATTGTGTGGTAGGGTGGCCAACCGTCCCAGTTTACCGGGACAAAGAGTTCCAAGGATACAGGGCTTTTAGTTTCAAATCAGGACAAAGGAATAAACCTAGTTTAAAGCGGGTCTTTTCATGCAGGGTCTTAGCAAAGATCATGATGTATTAAGTTAGGATTAGTGGAAACAACGAGGCAAAGATTTTCAGGTGAGGCGTTCGAAGAGTCTTGGGATATGAACCAACTGTTGATACTTTCTGTTGAAGCACTGATGGGTCTTTCAAGAAGTTCCCGTAATGAACAACAAAGTTATTTGCCTGGGCAAAAGTTATGCTAATGAAGACAATGCACCAGTAAGGTTATCTGAATATAGACAGTTAACAGAGGTGGGGGAGGGGGAGGGTGGTTTCTGCTCTAAGACATAAGTCCATCCCCTCTTTTCCAAAGTCAGTCTCACACTCCTTAGTCAAAACACCAAGCCTGGCATCCTGCTGTTGTTGTGTTTTCACATTTTATGTGAACACTGAGGCACCTCCACCCCAAGTGCCTGATGGGACAGACTCTTGGCAGAAACGGTCCTTGGGGTGCCAGGTAAATGTGTATTTTTCTCATGAACATTTGTTAAACCTGATTTATGTTGTTTCATCTATGATAAAAACATACATGGATGTATTTTGGTGAACGTGCTCTTTGTAACTTTTACAGAGAGATTCGAAACACCAGAAGTTTGGCTTACATAGACCCTGGTGCCCTAAAAGAGCTGCCTCTTCTGAAGTTCCTGTAAGTATTAACTGCTCTCCAATCTCGTTTTATAATTTTTTAAATTTTCCTAGAGAATTATAATGCCATTGTCTGCCAGGAATCTCCCAAGGATGATGTGGACCAGAATCATTTCAGTGGTATATGGGCTGGGGCAAATCATATCCTGTGGTTCTCTCCACCCTTTCCCATCATTGTGCAAAGTATCAAGCAAAATGATCCACATTTAAAATATCTACCCAAAGTCAGCATCTAGTGCTGGGTCCAGACACCTGCTCCAAGAGACATGAGGGGCAAAACACAATCATGTATATGTAGTCTTTAAATGAAATATAACAGAACAAAACAAAACAAAACTCTGAGATCCCACTGGCCAATTTTATTAGAAAATGAATACGACAACATTACGGTGACTGTCACACATTAAAAAAAAAAAAAGCTACAAAGGGTAAAATCCAATCTCTTGGAGGTTGAGGGGACAAAAATGGAAGGATAGCACTTACTGTTTTGCTTGGGTGACATCTAACCATAACCTCCATGACAGCAAGGGAACACAACATTTTTTCTCTGTTGCGTCTTTACTGACTAGCACAGAGTAAGTGCTCAACAAAAATGTGTTCCATGGATGTGTATGTTTGGCTTCATGTCCTCTAGGCACCAGCTGGAAGAATCTTTCCCTTCTTCTCTTCTTTCCAGCTCATGTGCATTGTAAAAAATTAGAACGTAAAAATGTTATGAGAAAAAAAAAATCAAACTTAATCCCAATACCCAGGAATAATTGGTATTAACATAATTCATTTCCGTCTAGGGATTTTAAATAAAAGTATATATCTACATATACTTTATGAAATAAGCCTTTAAGGATGAATAGAAGTTATCCAGGAAAAGAAGTAGGTTGGGGTAGAAGAGAAATACAGGTGGATGGAAAAGCATGGGAAAGACACAAAGGTACGGAACCACATGGCTTATTTGGGGAACTAAGAATAGTCATCTATTGAAGAGGTGGAAGGGGGAGATGATGGGAGAATAGAGAAGGATATTGATGGGGTTATGTGGCTAAAGGGATATCTGGGAAGTAATAAAAACTTATGGGACAAGGCAATCACTCCTTTGTGGAATCTGTTTTTCAATCAATCAAAAACTGTTTGACATCATAATCCCCTACTATGTGCAAGGCTCTTTGAGGAACATGTAAGACAGAAAAACATTGTCCTTGCCTTCAAGAAGATTACAAGCTAGTTGAGGAAGATACTATAAATGCAATTGAAAAGTTCCTCCCTTACAGGAGAATAATGATAAGTGACAAGAGACAGGTACATACATTACTTAGGGGTACAGGTAATTAGAGGAGACATTAAAAAGGAAGTGAGCTTGTTTGGGATTTTGATAGAGAGGTCTTTGTCCAAGTCCCTAATCTAGCATTTCCAGCCTTTTACTACATAGTTCCCACTTAAGTCTAAATCTTGGGTTCCCTCAATTCTCCTATATGAACAACTGTTACAATTGAACTAGTTTGTTTACTATTCTTCAAATACGCCTTATGGGATCTCATCTCTCTTTTTGTTATCTGCAATGTCTCGTTTGCTCTTTTTGAGACCCCTGGCTCCTGCTTCCGCTTCGAATCCTATACCTTCCGCTCCACAGGGAGTCAAGTCAGAATTTGCTTTAGAAGGTACATCAATGAACTAGAGTTTTTTCTACTGGAAGACTTTCTTTAAGGTTTTACTGGTGGTGTCTAGGTCTCACACCATACCATGCCAAACCACTCAAAAAAAGTCTTTGCTTCCTCTATCTAGAACATTCTAGTAGCTGCGACAAATGTTAAAATAACTAAATCCGGAGGCATCAGGAGCCTGAGAAGTTTTTTTGATTCAGGCTGTTCTGTGCACATCTTTTAATCTTGACATTTTGCCCCGATGACAAAAATTTTGCAAAGTGAAGATATTTTAACTGATTTCCTTCCCTGTCTGGACATATTTTTTAAATAGTACTGCTTCCATGGTACTCCCATGTGAAAACCATTCTTGGCAAAATAATGAACATAATATAGTGTAGAGTTTGAAAGAGAAAGCTTGGCTTAACATTAAGTAATTATACTGTCTTCCTGCTCCATCCTTCCCTTATTTTGTGTATATATATATATATATTAATATGTATTAAATATAGATAGATGGGGGAGGGAGGACAGACAGACAGACAGACAAAAGGAGAGAGAGAGAAAGACCCGAATTCCTATTTCTAGAAATCCTGCTTGATTCAAACAATCCCACATTCTTCTAAACAAAAGATGTTTTGACATTAGTGGACTGGATTATATTCTTGCACCTTGAAGGAGCATCATCTCGTCCAGGGGTTAGAATTTGCCCGTGATCACTCAGATATTTAGTGGAGGTGTTAGGATTTGACTCCAGTCCAATTTCAGAATGCATGCTTTCAGCTATTATGTTATTCTACTTCCTATGTATTAATTTTCTTACTTAATTTCTGTTCTTTTTTTCCTTCTTTTTCATTACTTTAGTGGCATTTTCAACACTGGGCTTAGAATATTCCCTGACCTGACCAAAGTTTATTCCACTGATGTATTCTTTATACTGTGAGTATGCATTCACATGGTGTTTGGCAATATTTTGTTGGTCAATGACAAGGAATGGAGTGCAGCCATGGAAGTTCGTTGAAGCCCAGTGAAGCAATTGTTTCAGGAAGGAAGCAGTGATCAGCAGTGACCAATACATTGATGGATGAATAAGGCAAGGACTGAGAAATGGCCACAGGGCTTAGCAACGAGGGGCACTGGCGACTCTGACAAAGACAGCTCCAGGGGAGTGCTGTTGGTGGAGAAGTCTGGTTAGAGTGAGCTCAAGAGAGAAGAAGCAGAGAGGGGGAATGAGAGAGTGACGATACAAATTCTTCTTGAGAAGTTTTACTATTAAAAGGGAGTAGAAAATGTCTCAGTGGTTGGAGGCTATTAGATCAGCAGAAAAAGTTTGTTGTGTTTTATTTTTAATGATAGAAATTATTGCATGTTTGTTTGCTGATAGAAATGATTACATAGAAGGAAAATTTGGTGAGAATGATGATACTTTATTTTTCATGTAGTTTTTAATAGATTTTCAAACACTTGCCCAAGTATCATCAAGTTTGTGTCTCTCAACTACCTTTTAAAGTGTAAAAGGAAATTATAATTTTTCCATTCTGCAGACAAGGAAACTAAGGAATATAAAACCTAAATGATTTTGTTTGAGCAGAGTCACAAGAGTCATTAGTGTTGCTTAAACTACTTCCTGTGGCTCCTGATTGGTAGACATGTGCTCTTTTCTAAAATCCATAACACAGTCAACTGTCCCCACGACACAGTCAATTGTCTTACCTAATTGTACAGAAGTGAAAAGGTGTATGCAGAGAGAGTTACAGGCTGAGTTTATACTACAGAGTGAACAAAATGTGTAGTGATAGGATTCAAACCCTTGGGATTTTGCTAGAAAAAAATTGACCATGCTTCTTTGCTGTAGAAGAGCTCAGTTCAAATTATAGTATAGTTGGTCTTCCAATAACTAGACTGGCACAGAAATGTTCTCCAGGAGCATTTGCCTGGCAGTGTTTTGAAAGTGGAGGACACTTTAGAAATACTCATAAAAGGAAATCCATTTATCCCATTCTACCAACCCTTTTTAAAGGTTCCATACCCTTAGAAAACTCTAGTTGCTATGGACAAAGTACTTGATGCAGATTCATAAGAAGTCTCTGAGACCTCCATGCTCTGCTTGTAGATGAGAATTAAATCAGGGACCTCAGCCCACAACTAAAACTCACTCACTTGCTGTGCATTTAGAGCTATGAGAGCGTGTCCACCTAGAATAACTCTCACCACCTCACTGGACCTCTGAGCCACCAGCGGTGAAGAGGGATCAATGAAACTTAAAAAGAAACAAAAACAGAATAGCATCGGGTTATTTATTGAAGTACATATGTGCCCTAAGGGCCCAGCTCCAGAATACTTTCTTTTCTTAAGTGTTTTTTTGTCCCTCTCTTGCAGTGAAATTACAGACAACCCTTACATGACTTCGATCCCTGAGAATGCTTTTCAGGGGCTGTGCAATGAAACCTTGACACTGTGAGTATTGTTATAATCTTTCCATTCTGCAAATGCCAACAACTGAATTTGGATTTGAGCTATTTTCATATTTTCATAGGCCATGCAAGAACGACACTACATTATAGTGTGTGTTCTGTGGTCTACCAAGAGTTTCACATAATTGAATAAGTGTATTGCCTTATGGTATGGTGCTCTATAGACGACAAAATGGTTTAGGTAACAAGACAAGAGTATATTCCCTTATAGAAATGGTCAGCACACTTTATTTGTACAGAGCCATTTAGGTTTTACAGACCACATCACTTTTGTGGCAAATGCTCAACTCCATCACTGTAGGGCAAACACAGACACACACACAGTACATAAACTCATGAGCATGGCTATATTCCAATAAAGATTTATTTGCAAAATCTGGCAGTGGGCCAAATGTGGCCTGTAGGCATTATAATAATGTATATTCTAGTATCTCCACTGGACAGGGGAAGAACCTGGAGTTAAAGCAAATTTAAATGACTTGTCCACAGTCGCTGAGTTAAAAAATGGTGTCACTAAGGGCTTTTCAGACTCTGCAGTCACACTTTAACCCTGTCATCATGAAGTGTTATTAAGCTCTTATAAAGGGGTAGTGAATAGTGCGGTTTGACATCATTTTTTCAGAGTTTCAATGGTTTCTGCTCTTTTGGTGTTCAAAAAGAGATGTGTTGTCAGAGAAGTTCACAAAATATTCCAACCTCTAGGACTTTCTCCATAGTAGAACATTTCCATTCATCCCTCTCCTTGAAACGTGGGAGGGCTCTCCTAAAAAGACAAGAGACTCCTTCTCAGCCACCATTTCATTTGACAGCACGGCAAAGACCTGGAGTCAGACTGCTCAGCCCCAAACCTCAAGGCCATTTACCTCTTTTCCAAAGGTTTCCATTGAACCATTTACTACTCATCATATGGAAACTCCATTCAACTTCTTTACAGAATATTATCTTCACATTTTGTCATTTCTTCCCTAAAGACTCATATCCCAAGTTACCCTCTCAAGTGAAAGCCGCTCATTGTCGCACACTTAGCATGGTGCCCAGTGGGCATTTTATAAACATCTAGATGAGGGAAATTCATATTTCCTGAAATCTAGAGATAAGAATGGCATGGCTTGTCCATTATCTTTACTGATGATTATTTTTACATTTCTGCAAAAGTCCTTGATTCTTTGAAGTTCATGCCCAAAAAACTATAAATGTGAAAGGGTATGTGTCCAATGGCAGAGTTTTTACCCATATTCCCAGTAAAATAGAGTTTCGATCAGTTCGTCATCCTTTTTTCTTTCTTTGCTATTTTTTCTTTTCAAGCCCTACTTGTCTAATAAGAGTTTTATTTGCTGTCTAAAATGTTATTCCAACAAAGAACATTTTTATTGTCTAGGACTATGGACAAAGCTTGGGAAAATAGAAATATCAAATATGTAATTCTCACATCTTCATAAAATAACTCTAGTTCACAATAAAATAAAATGGTAAAATAAAATAAAATATAAAATAAAATAATAAAAGAACTATCAGTGCTTTCTCAGTCTCTGTATCTAGTGTTCCTGTGCACTGCAGTACTCACCCAGGGCACCTTAGTAGGTGGAATTAAACTCAGTGTGTAATTATTCAAAACAAAACACAAGCAAAAACAAAGACTACCTCTCAGTCCTCCACAACTACACAGGATAAATCCAAGTTTTCAGGGCACTCCTCTTAACGTGGCCATCTCATAGTGTCCCTCACTGTTAAATACATAACATTTCATCCTCCCAGCAGCCTGTCAATTAGGTATTATTATCATATTTTTACAGACAAGAAAAGTGAGGATAAAAGAGGTTGAGAAATTCTCAAGATCACCCACTGTGAAGTGACAGAGCCAGTTCTAATTTCAAATTTAGAGCCTCTTTATGCTATTTACTGTGTTACCAGAGTTTATAGGTGATGGAGTGCAGTAGTGCCGAGTTCCCCTGCACTTGCCACTAGCTGTGCCTGACTGTGGTCATGATGCTTCCTCCTATCTCATGGCAATAGCTCCTAATGACGCCCAGGTGGGAACCAGAGTTCCCACAGCTGAGGCTCCTTCTCCTCCACAAAAGGGTGTGTGTTTTCAGTGAGTGGGAAGAATCGTTTTTGAGGTCACAAATCCTGATTCCTGACAGCCTCTGCATCGACGTGGTTTTGGCAAGTCACCTGTATGTCTCAGTAATTTAACGAGGAAATACAGGTGATAACACTTTAGTCCAGCCTCTAGAATCACTGTATGAATTAATTGGTTGCAGAAATATAGCAACAAAATAAAACATAAAATTTCCACAAAAAGGCATGGTCTAGCTACTTTCTTAAATTTGTCTTTGAAGTTCAATTTAATTCACCACTAAGCATTTAATCTGTGATAAGCTCTGGTGTGGGGGGGGGGAATATGAATAAAATACAAATGTGAAATAGCATTTTACATAGAAAAATATAAAACTTACGCATTCAGGTGAACAATGTCCCTAAAAGTGTGCATCTTAAGAAACTGTAGCTATTCCTCCATTGTTGGCATTGGATTAACCATTACCTGAAACTCATGTGTTTTGAGTAGATGTGGAACATTTTTTAAAGGTCCTTAATGGTAGCAAATCTTTGCTTCCCAAAGTGAATCTGCTTCTGAGCAATAGCTTAAAGTTACTAGAAGCTAAGTCTGGATAATGGGGATTAAAACTGAGAAATATTATTCTATGTCCCAAATAAGATATACTGTAACATTTTCTCATGGGGCTCGTGTGTGGGACCTGAGAACCTTCATGCACATACTGAAGAAATGAAGCCCAACCCCAGAGAAAGGCCAGCACCACCTCGTATAAGTGACTGATTTCTACTCTCTCTGTTGATTATAGGAAACTATACAACAATGGCTTGACTTCAGTTCAAGGACATGCTTTCAATGGGACAAAGCTGGATGCTGTGTAAGTCAAGGATAGCCATAGAAACTGCTATCTTTCCCAGACTCCCACCACCAGGAAGGGCTGTCCAATGGGGCGGAATTCTTCTAGAGATAGTTCCTACCAGAGCATTTCTCAACTACATAGTATGACCAAGACTTGGGGATGATGTTAAAGAAACTTGGCAAGAACCAGCTTTAGTGGACACTTAAAATGATGCCACTTCCAAGTCCCAAAGCCTTTATCCTTGATACAATGGAGAACCATGGTGTCACCTTCAGTTATTTTGTAGGAGTGTGTGTGCATGTGCACATGTGTGTGTGTGTGTATCAGTGCCCATCTACTATGTTCATGAAGTAAAGGAGTATCATTAACTCCAAAGCTGTTCAAAAAGTAAGGATTTCCTTTTAGATTTTTCTTGACATGTCTTCAGGAAGGGTGTGTTTATATTTGATTCACTCGGAAATAGCTGAAAATCTATATCTAACATTTGCCTTCCCCCCTCAAATAAATAATGCCTAAAACAGAATGTTGGCAGAAAGATAGCTATTGACATGGGTTTCTGTCTTTGTCATACCTTTCTATCAGCTCTTTGTGGTCCTCAGTATCTATGCCAGGCATACTATGTGTCTAAGAGCTTGCGGACTGGTCCGGCTGTACTGGTGTATGTTTTAACCTTATATCTAACGAATGAAAATGAGTCTGTTTCCCACGGTACAATACTAGTTAATTTGTAGAGAACTCTCACTACGAAATGACAAAATCATACATTAAAAAAAATATTTTTTCATAGCTCCAAGAGAGAGAAATAAACTAACAAGCCAGAAGCTGAAACCAAAGTGGTAAATGCTCACATAGGGTGCAGTTCCTTTAGGGGTAGCTGCCAACATCAGTATTGCCAGGAGACTAGGCTTTAGTACAGTGAGAAGGCAGTGGACATGATGTAAACCCGAGACTCCTAGATTAAGCTGAGGAAGCTGGACAAGTGGTGCCATGCCAAGTAGTACCTCTTGACTCTTCACAGAAATAAATGCAGATCTCTACAGAGGAAAGAATCCTAATGCAGGCTCCCAGGTCTTTTTTAAAAATTAAGACTAATCAGATATGAGCTCACAGTCAAAAATCACATAGGCGAAAAAAAAAAATCATGGGTAACAATCCACTGAAGCAACAAACAACAGATTTTTGTGTTCGGTTTGTTTTGTAATTGAATATTTTTTAACAATTATATATTTTCAACTCCAGAAGTTCTATTTGCTTGTTAGAAAATTTACCTGTTCATGTTCAACAATTTTGTTGCTCACTCATCTTCATGACTTTTTTTCCTTTAAACATTTTATGTATAGTTATTATATATTCTAGAAATGATCACTACAAAATCTGAGGGCTTATACTTCTAAATCTATTACATCATATCGTACTTCCCAAACTTTTGTTCTATGCAAAACAAAAGTCAAGAACTGATGCTATGGAGTACCTACAGCAATCCTCTGGCCCAGTAGTCACGTTTCCATTTGAAGCCCAAAGTGAACACATGGCTTTTTTTAAAAAATGTGTTTAAAAACAACAACAACAACAACAACAACAAAATCATGGCTCTTTAAATATGATCAAGCTATCTAGCGGCCAAGCCAAAGCCCAAACCTAGATCCCCTGGTTCAAGATTCTTCCTTGTGCCCTGCTGGGATTCATTGTTGCTGACTTACCAGCCACCACCAAAGCTTGGACACCCAATCCCTCTGCCACTTGTTTCTCAGACGGGAGAATGAGGCTCTTAGCTCAGTCCATTAAAAGCAGGAAATAGAGAAGCTAAAATACCTTGCAGCTGGGAAAAGTGGACTCATGTGAGAGAAAGGAGGCCACTCTAGATTCAAGGTATAACCAGTAGGAGTTTCAGAGGACAGTCACACACACCAAGCAAAGTGTCATTGGCCAGTGAGGACCTTTCTTTACCAGTGCCACCAAAGCCACCAACTCAATGAGCTTCCAAGTAAGGTCTTTTGACCTTGGTGAAAAGGTTAACATGGCAAACTGGTATTAAATTCAGAGAACTAGGATTGATGTTAGGCCATGTATGTTGACCATTTCACTTCAAAACAGCTCATACTTATTCATAATTGGCCTGCTGGTCATGCTTAAAGAACTCCATAAAAACTTTAAAAGATTTCCAAAATGAATCTTCTAAAATTAGAAGACTCTGCTGTGATAAGTGGATCTCAGTGTAAGTCTAGTAGCCTGTTATGGCTTTGGCCATAAAATCAGTTGCAAAGTTTAGAGACATTTTTTATTGGAAAGAGAAAACTAACAAAGAATCAATAATTTTTATCTCAGGTTACCTTCTTTTGTGGTAAGAGAAGAGATAAAGTGGGGTGAGGGAGGGCAGTGTTCCCAAACTATGTTCTTTGAACTTTCTTTCCATGATAAATTAACGGGTGTTACTTTTAAAAGGTTCTTCGTGACCTTATAAAGTATTCGGGTAAACTTCTCTAGTCTTTTAAGAGAACAATCTGAGTTACTGCTGCCCATGATGAGAATAGCATGCAGAATCTCCCAGGGGGCTTCTGGTACCAGAAACATCTCTCTGGACTGCTATTCCATAAACTCTTTTGAGGAGACACTGCTCAAGAGGATTCTTTTAACATGCCACCTTGTTGTGAGGCAGGTAAATTTAGCAAGTTTTATTGCGCAGGTGGTCTGTGTAGACTCTAAGAGCTCATAGGAGTTTCAGGGCATCCGGTGGACTTCTGAAATTAAGCCCATGAAGAGATTCTGTACGGAGACGCTCAGCAGTCCCACCAGCTTTCTCCTCAGGCCATATTGTGGGCTCTGTGAGAGGCCAGAGAGTTGTTCTGTTGGTGGCAATGGATTTTAATTTGCTGGTCCTTTGAATTACAGTCTGTTCCAGCCATTGTAACTATCCCTTGAAACATAGGAAATAATCAGTGAACCTAGTTTTCACCCTACTTTCTGGAAATTTTTATGTAAAACATTAAGGTTATTTGTAGGAGTTTGATTAAGTGTGGGAAATATTTCTTTTTTGATATTAATTTCAAGTATACAGTACAGTGGTTACATGTATATAAATAACGAAGTGATCCCCATGATTGCTCTGGCACCCATCTGGCTCTACACACAGACATTATAATAATATTGACTATATTTCCTATGCTGTACTCTATGTCCTCATGACTGTTTTGTAACTACTAATTTCTAACTACTTCTTCATCCCTTCACCTTTTTCACCCAGTCCCCCAAGTCCCCTCCCCTCTGGCAATCACCAGTTTCTTTTCTGTATCTGCGAGTCTGTTTTTATTTAGTTTGTTCATTTCTTTTCTTCCTTATATTCTACAAATAAGTGAAATCATATGGTATTTACCTTTGTCTGACTTATTCTATTCAGCATGATACCCTCTAGGTCTATCCATGTTATTAAAACTTATAAGAGTTCAATTTTTTATGGCTGAATAACATTCCATTGTATATATGCACCATAACTTTATCCTATTGTCTATTAATGTGCACTTAGGTTGCTTCTATATCTTGGCTATTGTGAATCAAGCACTGCCATGGACATAAGGGTACATAGATCTTTACAAATTAGTGTTTTGGTTTTCTTTGGATAAATACCCAGAAGTGCAATTGCTGGGTCAAAACGTGTTTCTATTTTTTTAATGTTTTGAGAAATCTCCAAACTTTTCAATAGTGGCTGTACCAATTTATAATCCCACCAACAGTGTATGAGGATTCCCTTTTCTCCACATCCTCACCAACATTTGTTATTTTTTGATTTATTGATGTTAGCTATTCTGACAAGTGTGAGGTATTATCCCATTGTGGTTTTAATTTGCATTTCTCTGATGATTAGTGACCTTGAGCATCTTTTTGTATGTCTATTGGCCATTTGTATTTCCTCTTTGGAGAAATACCTACTCAGGTCTTCTACCCATTTTTTAATCAGATTGTTTTTTGTTGTTGAGTTGTATGAGTTCTTTATAAATTTTGGATATTAACCTCATGTCAGATGTATCAGAGGCAAATATCTTCTCCCATTCAGTAGGTTGTCTTTTCATTTTTTTGATGGTTTCCTTTTCCATGCAAAAACTTTTTAGTTTGATGTAGTCCACTTTGTTTATTTTTTCTTTTGTTTCCCTTGTCTGAGGAGGTATATCAGAAAAAAAAAAATTACTAATAGCAATATCAGAGAGTTTACTGCCTATATTTTCTTCTAGAAGTATTACGGTTTCAGGTCTTACATTTAAGGCTTTAATCAAGTTTGACTTTATTCTTGTATGTAGTGTAAGAAAGTGGTCCAGTTTCATTTTTTTCCATATATCTGTCCAGTTTTCTCAATGCCATTTGTTGAAGAGGGAAATATTTCTTAATTAAGAATCATTCATTTTTTGATTTTTAAAAGTCTAGATCAGAGTTTAGCAAACATTTTCTGGAAAGAGCCAAATAGTAAATATTTGGGGTTTTGTGAGCCATATTATCTTAGTGACAGCTACTTCACTTTGCCACTATGATATGAGAGCAGCCACATATAATACATAAAAAATGAGCATGGCTGTGTTCTAATAAAACTTTATTTACAAAAACAGTCAGCAAGCAAATTTGACTGGATGGTCATAATTTGCGAACCTCTGGTCTAGGTGAAGGTATTACATGAGTATGACAATCGTGTAATGAGATAGGTAATCTGTTTCTCTCAATTCCTGGTAATGGATAATGGGCAAGCATGGGATAAAGATGAGAAGTATCTGCATAGAAATATTTTTGGATTTGAAAATTCAGATCCAATCATAATAGAAAACAAAGTTCTTCTTTTGTTCCAATCAGTATTTTGAATCCAAACTTGAATCTTTGCTCCTATTATAAAGCAATATTCTATCTATTCATCATTCTACCTAAGTTTCTGATTACTGATTGATAGAAATTTTTCTTAGCTTAAAGTAAAAGGTATCATGTAAATTCAAGGTTAAGTCAAGATGATCATGATGAGAAGGCCTGGGACTAGAAGAAGATAAGAGTTGAGTTGTAGATGGTGAAGGTAGATGTCAAGTTTCCATGAAATAATGTTCACTTTGTGATTTTAACATAGAACTGATACCTCTGATTGCAATGCTAATTGTGATTTTAAACTAATGTAAGCACATCCAAATCTTACAATTATTCTAAAGTGTTAAAAGATTGCATGTAGCATGTTAGCAATTTGGTAAATTTTCAACAAGTGTGTTCAAATATCTTAAAGTTTGAATTTAAACAATATGTCATCCAAAAGAAGAATTATTCCCCATCATCCACTTCATGCCGATTTACTGAAATTAGCAGATTTGACCTCATTTAGACCCATTTTTGTTAGTGTAACTGAAGAATACGATTGCAGCCAAGTTGGACAAATTTCATATTGACAACAAGTATTGATGCCTCCACAACAGTTGAGTAATTAGTTAAAAGTTCACTGAAATTATGACAGATGTGTAAAAGCACATGGTCTTGTGATCTCACATGGAACCAAGCGCACTGTCATCACTCAGAGGTAAAATTAATAAAAACGCAAGCATCCTTCGTTCGACAGAAGTTGAACTGCTCTCAGTCACAAGTTAAGTCACACATTCATTCTTTGGAACATGTTTTCCATCCTCTCCACGCAGTCTGGTGTGGGGATACGCTCCTTGCTCCTTATCTCAAAATGCCTAATTCTCTGTGTCGTATTTTCTATTGTCAAACTCTAGTAACTAGCTACTATCTGATAGTAAACACTTAAGTAAGGAAAAAAATATCATTTCGATGTGCTAAAAATGTACCAAAACACTAATCATTATAAACAGAGAAATCAACACAATTCAAGTGCTAATTAGCATCACTTATTCGCTGATTGGAAGGAAAACACTGCAGCTTTAAGCACTGAGAAAAAACAATGATAGAGAAAATTACGGATTAAGTAGCCTATTATTTCTCATTGGTTAAGTATTTGAACAGTGTGTAGGATATGCTCCCAGGCTGGCTTTTTCCTATTGAAAGCTTATTTCTGCCTGTTGAAAGCTTGAGCATTTTCTCACCTGTGACTGTTTACAGACAAGTGTCCTGATTTCTGCTACCAAAAGGATTTCCATAGAGCAATGAAGACTGAGCAGGGTTCCCTTTAATTTTCCAAATAACAAATGCTGTGGGAGAGAAACACTGCTCTCCACCGAAGTATTCCCAGAAGTGTTCCCAGATGTGTTACCTGTTACCTTAAACAGATCCCAGCCCAACCGTCCCCTAAAGGGATTATGGACATACAGGCCAAAATTCCATCTCGGAGCCAAAATGTGTTCTAAAACTCCCCAGAAAACAAAGCTCAGCAGCGACCACAGCTTTCCTCGCCACAATGTCACTCACACTCCTCCCTCTGATACAGGTCACTTCCTCATCCAAGCATAATATAGAGGGTTATGTAGTCTAGCTAGGAGTTACCAAGCAACCGGACTTCCATTTACTCTCCCAGCATGTTTTTATTGAATGGCTGCTATGTGCCAAGAGTGAGTCCAATGGGGCAGGATGTGAACCATATTGGAACTAATAACACTGAATAATATTGGAACTATAATACTGAATTCTTCGACTGACTGTTTTTCTCCAACTCATTCCTCACCATCTTCGTTTTCCTGACCATGATGTTCTTCTTTAACTGTGAGATGCAATCACTTAAACCAAGGCAGGGTTTCTTAACAATCCTCCACCATATGAAAAATCTGATGTATCTTTTCTAGGAAGAACTTCATCTCTTCCGGGAAATTCTCAAAGAAGGATAAGTCCTCCAAACAATGGAAAGGCATTGAAAACACACACGTAGCAGTGTCTATATTATTATTTTTAAAGGAAGCATCACTTGCTTTCTCATAAGGGCTTCCCAGTATTTGCATTTAGAAATCCTAAATTTCAAGAAGTCTTTCCTTTCAACTCTGACTCCAAGACTTTCTACTCTATTTTAAGTTCATTTATGTTCATCTTATCCTTGCAGCAGATAGTATAAATGATTACACCCTTATAAAATAATTATTGCCTGAAGTAGTTACCCATATAGCCTACCAAGATTTGTGATCGACTTACTCAAGCTGGTGTACAGAATGTGGATTCCAGAGGAATCAGGCTAAGTCATGTTCAAGGAAATCAGTTTAACTAGACCAACATTCCCAGTAAACGTCACGTGATAAATGGAGCTGATGGAAGCACTTTCTTCCTGGCTATTAAAGCTTCTGTGGATGGATTTTCCCTTCCCACCTCCTTAGATGGAAGGTAGTATCAGCAATCTGAACCCAAAGTTAAAAGCTAAATAAGGCAGCCCTCCACACTACTAAGGCAGTGATAGTTTCATTTTTAAACATTTAGTTATCTCTAAGAGGTGAAGTGTCCAAATAACTGTGTTGGTTTTAGAGAACACAGCCTCCCTCAAGACCCAGTTCATCTCCGTTCAAGTTGACTGCGCCCTCTCTCCATCCTTTTTCTCCCCTCCTGGACTCTGGCTGGCTTTCCCAGTATGAAATCTTCTACAGCATTTCTGGTAAACTGCAGTGCTTATCAACCAGACTCCTTAATCCTTGGGGGCATATTGAATAACAGATGAAAACACTGCAGAATTGGACAAGCAATTATTTAGTTCTTCAATTTCTAATGATTAGAGCAAGCCGCTTTTCACTCGCAGCAGTTGGAGATGGTGAGAACAACTGAGATGAGGTCACACCAGTCATTACTTGATTTTCAGCAGTCTGGGAACAGAATGTGATCAATCAGCAAGCGGCATGGCTCAAAGAATACAAAAGGAGACATGAACCGGCGCACTAAACTTAGCTGTCTTTCTACAAAATCATGCTGTTCGAGAGCTTCTCTCTGGTTGTTTTCTCCAAGGTGGCTCTTGCCTGCTCTGGCTATCACTGATGCAGACACAGTGGGTTGAAGGAGAATCAAACAATGATCAAATCATTCAGAGCCTTAGGTGATAGTCATTCATCCAGAAGGCACACAGTTTAGCTGCTATGGCACCTTAGTTGGGCCTCGTACATATATGAGATTAACTAACCTCACCATTTCAGACTTAACAATGCCCTGGAGGCTTGGTGTCCAGCCCCACCAAAGAGGCTATGTCTGGACCGTGCCCTAGTAGCATTGTAAGCCAGCTGTCCTGTCACGGCCATCGAAAAATCATTGGCTACCACACCATATACTGAGTCTTCTAGTCTTTCAGTTTCCATTATTTTTTCCCATAAAACAACCGCATATGTCCACCTAAGAGTTTAGCTTTGCCAACCTTACTATTTTGGAAGACAGGTGCATCGATTTTTTTATTTACTCTTTCACACATTCATTCAACAAATAGTTAGAGGGGCATTGAACTTTGCACTGGTGATACAGCAACAAATATAAGCGTGCTTATATTCTGACTGTAGACAGAAGATGAACAAGTGAGCGAATAAAAAAAAGAAAGATGATTGCATATTGTGATAATGCCGTGAAGGAAATAAAGAGTGTGGTTAGAAAAACTGGTAGTGGCTACTTTAGGAGGTTCTTAACCTCAGTTTGAGAAAAAAACACAAAGAATCACAAAATCTATATCAGTTTATGAGCCGTCGTCGTGTGGAGTTGAAGTACTTACTTGTCATTTGGTCAATCTCTCATCCCGCCCAGGAGAGGGAGACTTCATTGGTGGTTGGTAAACTCTTCTTCCTCCAATTGCTCCCGTAAAAACCCACGTCCGGCTCTGAGGCTGTCATCTCTTATTCTAAGCAAGTTGCATTCTTGACAGAAGACTGGAGCTGCTGGACCAGGCGAGGCTGAGGGCCGGAACCTCAGGAAGCACTGCTCCTGCCTTTGCCTTCTGAACAGCAGCAGAGGCCTCCTCCTGTCAAGTCAGCCGCCAGTGAAGGCGCCCTCCCTCTCCTCAGCTGAGTCAGAGAAAGAGAAGAACAGCCTCTTAACTACGAAGTTTCTCCGTAAGGGCTCTGGGAAAGGAATCCTCTGGACCAAAAGTCCTCATCTTACACTAGTATCATTAACCATCATCCTTGAGAATTTTCCATCATGAAAAGCATTATCCGTATCTAAGCAGACCTCTTAAGGGTCTCCGCTGTATTCATTTTGCATCAACAGATGACCACTCACTAACTCTAGGATTGACTAGGTTATGCGGTTATTGTAAACACGTGTAAATTGAGATAACTTATAACAAGGATATATATGCACTTTGTTTCTTTTAGGACAAATTCATTCTCTAAAAAAGCTAGGAGGGTTGGGAACCAGTTTCAAAATCCTTGGAAGCTTTTATCCATTTGGAAGTACTTTTGTTTCAGAATCATTTTGTATTAAGAAGAAAAAAAAAAACAGAATCACTTTGTGACTTAAATTGCTTAAAAGATACTTCACCCTCAAATGCCCAATGTGTTTTCAAATGGAAAGATCAACATACTCCTTCCATAAAAGATATACTTTGTCATCTTATCTGCATAACCTGCCCCTACCAAACAGGATTGTCAGAGAAAATACAGGCCACCCAATTCAGTTCAAATTTCAGATAAATAACAAAGAATTTCTAGTGTAATAACTGTTTCAAAAATTGCATGGAAAATACTTATACTAAAAAATTATTCACCGTTGGTCTGGGCTGTATTGTTAGTTGCTAAATCTGATAACCCTGTCCCAAAGAAGAGATCTGAATCTCTGAGAGTCTGCATCACCCCCCACCATCACCACCTTCATTCTGTTCCTGATTGTAGCTCAGTCTTCGAAAAGAAATGGGAATATGATCAATACCGAGAAAAAATTAAATTAGTTCATATTGAAGAGGATTGGAAAATATAATTGCCACCGGCAAGGTAAAAAGGTAATTAGGCAACTTTTGTAAAATTAGATATGCAAACTGGATCATAAACAAGCTCACTTTCAAGGACTTCTACCACAATTAATATGTATAAACTTTGCACAATTGAAACCTAGAATGTTTGCGTACTTAAGCCAGAAGAAGGTAATTCTTTAATTTCCAAATTCTTAAAAATCAGTTAATAGCTGTGGGGGACCATGCTCATGTGTAATTTTGGTATTTATATTAATTTGCTTAACCTCACCTAATTCATTCTCTCTCTTTCTCTCTCTAGTTACCTTAACAAGAATAAATACCTGACAGTTATTGACAAAGATGCATTTGGAGGAGTATACAGTGGACCGACCTTGCTGTGAGTAAAATATACGAAAGAACATTTCAGTCTTTTTTTTTTTCTTTTCTTTTCCTGGAGGGGAGGGAGGCATTAAGAGGAACAGCCGATGTCCGTGGGTAGGAAACGTTATTGTCTTGAAAAGAGACTTCTGCTAGTACTTTTCTGCCCGGCAGTACAGGCTATTTGGAAGAAAGCCCTTGCCGTTTGAGACTCAGAAGGCCCCACATTCCACTGTGCCATCCTGATGCCTGAACAGGCAGCCACCTTGGTGTGGGCGTTTGTGGAGGCACTCTCACGGGGAAAAAAAAAAAAACCAGACATTTCGAACAGCTGCTGTTTGTATAATTCTAAGACATGAGGTCTACAAATAGATGGAAGGCACCCTCGTTTGCACAGGAGATATATGTGAATTCGCATTGCACAATGCCTGGCACAAAGAAGGAAGAGTTTAAATGACTGTTTGGGAAGAACTCATCATCATTAGGGAAGATGGAATGTAAACACTTTTAAAAACAGCATGAGAAAAAGTACATATTTTTACATTTCCTCGAATTTACATTTCCACATTCAATTGGTAATCAAGTTTTGTAGAGTCTGTCTCCCTTGGCCTCTTATCAATGCTGTCTCCTCCCTCCCCTTGGTTTTGCCTTTAGAATCTAATCATTGAGCATTTAGTTAAGTCCTTGCCAAAATGGAACACAGCACAGGACAATCCAGGAGAGACAAAAAGAAATATTCAAATAATATTTTATGTATATTTATGTTTTTAAAAATGAGAACAAATTGTTTTACTAATATTTTATGTATCGATGACCACTATCCCTCAAGAGTCAGATAGGGACTGAGCGGATGCATCCCAAGGAAACAGTGGGTGATCCACAGTCTCAAGGACTTATCCTCACTCTTTCACTTTTAATGATTTTACTTTGCTTTTAGATTGAATGTACCCACTTACGTGGATTTATGGCCTTATTCTCTTACTACATATGCTACATATAAGAGTGACTGCTAAAAATCTACTGTGCCGCATGGGGGTTCATTGTTAACTAATGGCAAAGTACTTAAAAGTATTGTGCATTTTTCTTTTTACAAAAAGACAAGTGAAAAAAAATCTGTCGAGCTTTTCTGTGATTGTTTTAACCTGAAATATATTTTTTAAAGACATTTTTAACTGTTTTTTCAAGATAAAGGTGTATTTCCCCAATGCATGAGGAAAGTTGTTGCTTTTCTAAAGAAACTTGTGATTTGGAAAAAGCCTTTAGAAACAGGTGTTTAGAAACATTTCCATGTAGTGTGATGTTCCTGCTAAAAATTGTGACTGTCACTTATAAAAATCCTATTTTGTTAAGGTCAGAAATTAAATTTTAACCTGTTTTTAAATCTTTCCCATTAAGAGCTGAAATGGGTTTTATATCCATGTGGATAAAATGGGAAAATAAAACACCTCAGATTAGTTTGCAAAATAACTGATTGACATTCAAGAATATCAATTTCAATAAAAACATGTATTTAAATACTGAAGCAGATTGAAAGATGAGAATCCTAATTTAATAAGTACAGCCAAGCCTGCCCTATTCTATTTGTAATCATCTATCTTTTTGAGGTAACTTTTTCCATCGAGAAAGCCATTTAAACCAAAACTGAAAGATATTGAATGAGAAGCTGACCTCCGAATAGCTATATCAGAAAGGGTTACACAATGATTTTCAAAATTAGTGAAGTATATTTAATAATTTTAATTTTAGATAATTGCTTTCACTTTGGTGAAATAGTTTTTAAAATATTACTTATTTTCATCTTATGCTTTTAAATGTACCTTTAGTGCCTTTCGTAACATATGTAACATGGTACTACAGTGATATGTGTATAGAGTTCATAAATATACATGTTAAAGGTACATACTCAAATATATTTTTACTTATAATTACATGCCATCAAAATAATTTGAAGACCAATGGTGTAGACCAGAATAACTCAAAGTATGGGTCCACCATAAGACGAATGGCTTGCCCAGAATGTACGTCAAAGCACAGCTTCCTTCATGGAGAAAGCAAAGTTGCTCAAACTGAGCAGTGAGCTTAGTGAAGTACTTGGCTTACATTCTAGTACGAGCCTCTTGTGTTATCAAGGACTTGTAAGAAACAGTTAGCCAATGGGCACCACACCTTAAGTAGCACTAGTCTAGATGACAAGAGCCTCCAAATCTCCCCTGCCTTCCTCCGCACCTCACGCCTCGGTCCCTTCCAATTTCACTAAGAAAGGGAACAATGAAGAATTCAGAAGCGGCAATCAACACAGGAAAGAAACAAATGAAATTCCTAGGATGACCAAAAAGGGAGGTCCTGGAAATCTTGAGAAAAAGACATCTACGTCAAAGCTAAAAGACAGAGGGCTCTGAGGGAAAGTTCTAGAAATAAAAAGGGATCAATAGATTATCTGACAAGATCAACTATATGAAAAACTGGTTTGAGAAGTGTTTTACAGAACTTTAGAGCATTGGCAAGACTTAGCAAGAGAAGAGGCCCACTCAAACCAAGATACATTAATAAAAAAAGAGAGATAGACAGACATCTCATGACAAAAACAAAAAAAAAGTCACACAAGAAAGGAAAATAATTACAATACACAAAATTGTAATAACCAAAATACTGAATATAGGTTCAACCAAATAGGTCCTAAAACTATTTCAAGAGAGTAGAGAGGTGTGTGCAGTGATGGACAAGAGCTAAGTCCTTATCATCCATAGTAGGGAGTCAGAAGGTGAATCTAAAACAAATAAATCAAGAAATATTTAAATTATGAAAAGAAAAAGAAGTTGAAATTGGTTGCTTCTGGATAGTCAGAAAGCAGACTGCGGAGAGGGGCTGCGCAGGGCCCTGCTGTGTGTGTCATCAAGCTTCCAGTGTTATTCGCTTTTTAAAACATAGGTCCATACATTATTTTAATAAAAATTAAAATTAAATTTAAAAAGAAAGCACAAAGTGTTAGGAAGAGAGGACAATGGAGATGGCAACATTTGAGAGGCCAGTAGAAGGAAAGCAAGAAATAAACGAAGAAGAGTCCAGTCTCGTCCTTCAAATTTCAACCACAGTTGTTGTCTTAAAAGTGCTGCCTGTGCTGTCACTTTAATTCTTGCCTTGAACTTTTGTCAAAAATTTCATTACTTAATGTCCCACATATCTTTTCCCCGTAACTAATTTTTAAGATTCTAAAGGAAATGGACTATGTCTTATATTTTTTGTAATCCCCCCCCTTCAAATGAGAAGACAGCAAGTACTGAATAAATATTTGATAAAACGTAATTAAATATCAAATATCAAATATCAAATTTGGTTGTGATTTGATGTCAAAGCCAAACTTGGAAAATCTTAAACTTGACCTAAAGAAAAGAGAATTAGATAGCATATGTATTTTTGCCTCATAAAGGTATTTATGAAAGAATACAGTCATCTCTAACAGTTGACAAAAATAAAAATAGTCAAACTTGCCCACTTACTTTATCACTTTTCATAAAAGAGATCACTTCTCAAAAATAATATAATTTAAAATAAATGCATCATCTAAAGTGAGATCTATTCTCTAAGCTTTGCTTTTTGTAAAAGCCTTTTTAAATTTCATTTAATAACATTTTTTACTTAGTGATTTTTTAAATCGAGATATGCAACCTCATTTTCTATTTTTATACTTTCAGTTTTTTATTATCTTGTTTTCTGTTAATCTTATTTTGAAAGAGAAGCTCTTAGTGTTTATAATCCCAAAGGAAAGAACACACTGAAATGCAATGCCTTCCATAATAACCAGAGTTCTCTAAGGCCTAATTATGTAACCCACAGTAATAAGCATTTAACTTACTGTTGAAAATTTCTATATTATAATTGTTCCCCTTACTATTTTCAGTATCTCCTAAGTAGAGGAAATCTCTGTGATAATTAATTCCCTTGAGTGTATCAATAAAAATAAACTTCAGATTTAACTTTCGTTGTCATTAGTTGATCAAATTTGAAAATCTAAGGGTCATGGACTGCTATGTTGGTTTACAGAAAAATAAGCCTTTTGTTTTTCTTTTTGACTCTTAATGATCTTCATAAGTTCCTACTATTAGACAACTGAAAAATTGTGGCAGGGTTCTTTTGGGCATGCCTAAAGTCCACAGGTGTTTTCAATTCCTCGGCAAAATTTTTTTTTTCATTGAGGTATAATTTATATACAATAATATGCACAGTTTTCAAGTGTACAGTTTGATGAGTTTTAGCAAAACTATGTCACCCTACCCCAGTTAAAACTTAGAAAATTTTCATCACCCGTAGACTTTCCTCATGCCCCTATGTTTTCCATAGACAACCATATATCTTAATTTTTTTCTAGTGTAGAAATCTAGGGTTAAAATTGTCAGATCACAGGATAAATGTCTATTTAACTTTATAGGAAATACAGACGAACTGTTTTCCACAATAGTTGTCCCATTTTCTATTCATACTAGCCTCATTCTGGCCAACCCATTGTATCGTCGACCTTTTTATTCTAGCCATTCTAACAGATGTAAAGTAGCTTTATTTTGTGTTTTCCTGATTATTTACCATGTCAAGCATCTTTTCATGTACTTATTAGCCACTTGTATATTTTCTTTTGTCAAGTGTCTGTTTAGATATCTTACTCATTTTTTAAATTGGGTTGTTTGTCTTTTTATTTTTGAGCTGTGATCCTAGGTAAAATTTTTTGCCTAAATAAAATCAGTTTTTGTCCTAACTACCAACCCTCCCCATCCCTAATTTATCCTGTTCTACAGGCATTTTACTGAGCACCTACTGAACTCCATGAAAGTTAGAAGGATAAGACACAGCCTTTGCTTTTACAGAGGCTACAATCAAATTCAGGAGAAATGTAAATAAAATAACAATACTATAAGTTCAGTGTAAAAAGAGCCATAAGAGATACTTAGAGAATCAAGATACCATTTCTGTAACCAGCAAAGGCTTCATTTAAGGAACTATACTTGAGATGGGCTTCAGATGAGGGATAGAATTAAGACAAAGACAGAGTTATGAGAGAAAGAGCAAAAGGCAAGTCAACAGGAAAATATAGGATGTATTCAAAGAACAAAAAAAGAGGGAAGGTGGGAGGGATGGAGGGAGAGAAAGACAGAGAGAAGAAGAGAGGAAGGAAGGAAGGAAGGAAGGAAGGAAGGAAGGAAGGAAGGAGGGAGGGGGGAGGGAGGGAGGGAGGGAGGGAAGGAAGGAAGGAAGGAAGGAAGGAAGGAAGGAAGGAAGGAAGGAAGGAAGGAAGGAAGAAGAGAAAGGAAAGGAAGGGGGAGGGGAGGGAGGGAGGGGAGGAGAGGGGAGGGGAGGGAGGGGGAGGGAGAGGAGAGAGAGGAGAGGAGAGGAGAGGAGAGGAGAGGAGAGGAGAGGGAGAGGAGAGGAGAGGAGAGGAGAGGAGAGGAGAGGAGAGGAGAGGAGAGGAAATAAGACATAATTTGGGTCCAAGGATAGTGTCTGAAAAGTGTGTTTTGCTGAAATCATATTGTGGGGAACACGACCTAACTCAGCAGGTAAGGTGACCCACCAAAGGGTTACTGCAGAAATATTAGTAACAGCTGCATAACCCTTTACAGTGTATGGCCCTTTTCAACTCGCCCCATGCCTTCTTTACTTCACCTCTGCTTACTCTCCGCCACTGCATCTGGGCTGCTCATCTGTACCTCCTGGCTATTTGACAGACACCGGACCTCCCTCAGGGCAGAAGGAAATTGAGCCCAAAGACCTAATCAGCTTGGAGTTCCTTGTCTTTCTTTCTGTGCTTGCTGAGCAGAGCTTTGGGAGCAGCTGTCTGGAGAAGAATGGAACCCTCTAGGGGTGGAAACCAGAGGAGGTTTGTCTGCTAGGCTGCTCCGCTCACAGACTGTGAAATAAATTGCAAAGTCAAACAGACTTCTTGCAGTGCCCAGCTTGGGCATCAAGCCAGACTTGTGGCAAAGAGGCCGAGTTGCTGAAGAAGCAACCAAAGCAGGCCATCCTTCCTAAGTTACATACCCACGTCCTCAGAGGTACAGCAAAGGAGAGAGCCTGCAACCATTTCTTGGAGTCTATGAGAGTTTTGAGGAAGGTCATAGAAGAATTTGAGGAGAAAAAACAGACAATTACCATTCCAGAATCATGTTCATGCTGGCTTCTTGCTGAAAACGAAGATGGTGAACTTCAACCCTAGGAATCTTTGCACCAGAGAAGTTGTGTCAACAACTCAGGATAATTGATTCTCCCCAAAATCCAGTTTTATTTGGATCAGTAGTATCTCTTACTACCAGAGCCACCAATGTGAGAAAAATGATTAATACTTTAAGTCACAGCAATCTATAATGATAGGGTTACTTTTTGTAACTACTGAGAAATTTGCAGAGTGTTCCCCAACTAGGGGGCTGACTCTGGGAAGAAGAGAGATGATGGAGTTATTGCCTAGCTCCTCAAAGTCACATAAACCTTCATGATTCTTCAATCGACTAAAAATGCCACTACTATCATCCTCAAAAGTTTTTACTTTCAAAAAAGTAGTTCTCCAAAGCACTAAAAGCCACTATCCTAGAGCAATAGCCTCAAATGATCATGCATTTAACATTAGAGGATTCAGTAAATGTCTTCATATCTATGCAAAACCTAAAAGTAAACTAGAATGACTTTTCACCTCTAAGAAAGAATAATCCACAAATCTATTAACTGCTTCTTGTAACATGGTTTTGTTAATGTCAATTGTTTAAGTAAGGGTTTTTTACTTTCATTAAAACAGAACATAAAAGAATATTTGCTGAGTCTGAATCCTAAGAAAACAATGCATGTATTTTTTTCTAAACCACATAAATTCTGAACAGAATTTATGTGGTTTAGAAAAGCATCATTCTCTAGCCAGGAGCCCTCAATAGTGATGATCTTCAAAACAAACAAACAAAAAAACAAGAACACGATTTTTTTGTTTGCAACTTTAAGTATAAATAAGCCTACTATTTAGTGAGTGCCCACTAGGCTCAGTGTCATGCATTTTTATTTAAATTATTTTATTTCATGCTATCAACCCTGAAGGATTCTGATCTCTCTAATGCTACTCTCATAATTTCTGGGTATTTCACCCATCACCCATATCAAGTCTCAGTTATTTGTGTGATAAGAGAAGAGCACTGAGAGGGCCAAATGAATGAGGCAAAAATTATGTGTACTCTGCTGTATAGCAGTTTTAGTCATGACCCTACAATTAACTAAAAGATACTGGCGATGGCCTGATAGGAGAGGTAAATCAACCTGGGATTAAATTTTTCAATAAATAACCCACAAATATAAACACAAGAATCAGTTTTCAATTCTTCCCTGGTAAATATGGATGAGTTCTAAATTCTTTGACTCTTCTGGGAGTTTCACTCTTGGAACAAGTGGAAGGAAATAAGGTAGTTAAGGATTTTCATTCTGACACACTATCTCTGCCAAGTCTCTGAAATCCATTTTGTTAATTATGTTCTGCTTCTGAGTCTAAAAGAAATAAACACTTTTTTTTTTTTAAGTGAAGTTTTCATTTCTCACCGGTAGCATTGAGGCTGGTCCTTTTGCCCTTATGGTGACAGTCATTTTTTATATATTTAGGGAGTTACGAAGCGGGGGATGATTTAGCATTGATGAGGATATATTTCTGTTTCAGCATCTGAGTATTGACAATAAATCATCGTCATTCCCTTTCATTACTGTGTGGCAGAGTTGAGACCTCCCCTAATTATAGAACATGGGGAGTTTTTCACTGCAAGATCCATTATGCTAAGGCAATAAACTCCATGAAATTTCATATGTCATGGAAGCTATAGGCTTAAAAAAAAGGTGTAATTGTGCAAACTCAAGAGAGGGAAAAAAAGGATTACAGTTATATCTGAGTTACAAAGCAATTTTGTTTATACACAAAGACTTTTGAGAAAAGGGTAACTTAGGATCATCTGAATCTTTAGATTAGCATTTCTTATTACTAATGGCAGCCATTTGGAGCTTCGGTTATGTATTAGGTTCTTAACAGATAGTACATCACCTTACACCTTTTAAATTATTCAGTAGTAGGTATTATTATCCCCACTTAACAGATGAGAAAACTGATGTGCAGAGATCAAGGAAGTCCCCAAGGTCACCTAGCCACAAGCAGTGGTGTTAAAATGTGGAACCAGTACTAACTCAGAAACCACCTCTTCTTGCATACCAGGCCAACCCCTTTCATGTATGATTATTCTTGCATGTGTTATAATTCTCCAACTTCGCTTGGTCATTTTCTTAAATTTATTCCTAAAACCATCCAGTTCTTTATCATCTTACTCAAAAAACAGTCCTCACAAATAGCCTTCAAAGACCTCCCCCATCCATCCCCGTCCACCTGCCATTATCTCTAATCCCATCTACTTTCCTTCTCATTCCCCTTGTCCTACCACACTGAATAGGTGCCCCAGTCATGTTCTCACCTTCAGGATTGTGCGCTAAACTGTTTTCTCTACCTACAAGGCTCTTTCCAGTGTCCGGGGCACATCCTCCTTCAAGTTTAGCAAAAACTTCGAGGTTTTGCTAAAACATAAGCTTCTCATTCAGGTCTTCCCTGAAGTCAGTATTTAAATTTGCAAGCTGCTTTTAATCCCACTTTCCTGCTTTATTTTTCTCCATGACGCTTATCACCATCTGACATGCTAGACATTCCAGACATTTACGTACTTATTTGCACTGTCTCCCTCCATTGGTATGTAATGCAACGGGAGAAGAGATTTTTGTCTATTGTTCCCACTATTGTAACTCCAGTACCTTATACAATGCCTCAAACATAGCAGGAATTCATTAAATATTTGATGAGTAATTTCAAGCCAAAACAATAGATGAGTGATACTCAATCAGCATTTAAATATGCTATAGCTTCTGCTATCTTAAAACATTTCTTGAGTCTGTACATTAAAAGATACCTAAAACACACATCAATCAGCTGCAATACATAGGTCTATTTGGATCCTGGCTCCAATGAGACAGCTACCTGGCCTCCCTTAGAACACTGATTAAATATTTGATGACTTCAAAGTGTTATTATTTTTAGGTGTTCTTTTATTTTAAAGAGTTTCTTTGTCTTTTAGAGCTACATATTGAAATATTTATAATTTTAAAATATCCTTTCAACTCTATATCTACTTCTTCGTCTGACATTAAATATCGGTTGGCCCTTTTTTAGTTCCTGGCATCATAAAATTTCATGATATTCTTGCCTGTATATAACTCTGTAGAACTCACTCTCTCCAAATTCAGGTCCTGTTAGTCTCATTAGACCTTTAACTTGAGATGGTTCCCATGACTTCGACAATTAGACTTTAAACTGGCTGCCAGGCTCACTCAGCTGCATTCTGTTTTGTGAGTAAATACTTGATAGAGAGACAAATTCTCATGAAGCTTAATGACCACTGCTTAATGAGCTCTTTGTGGAAAGTGCCAGAGTCAATAAGAGAGACAGAGACCTTCCAGCTTGTAGCTGTCCATCCACATGGCTACATTCACAAATGAATTCAGATCCCTTAACTGCTGATAGCTACTCTCCATGTTCTTTTCACTTCGAAAACAAAATTTAAAATTTTAACTATATTTTGAAGTTATTATTTTGGAAAAGAAGGCACACTATTAAGAAACTAAATTCAAAGTGATCCGATAAAAATTTAGATGAGTGAGAAAAGATATAAGCCTCAAGTAACTTAAAATGAGCCCCACCTTATTGAATTTGGGATTTCTTCAGACTGAGGCTCTCTCTCCATCAATTCCAGAGTTAGGAGACTGTCTAGTGTGGCTCAGCACTCAAAAAGTATTTGTTCTAAGCTCTTGCACAGTTCTGTGTGCTAAATGAAGGAGTGATTAAAAGTTAAAGATGATGTATTAAACATAAGCTTTTATTTCCTCTGCCTCTTGAGATGCCCCTAAAAAGATGGAAAAGGAATATTTAGTATACATAAACCCGCAAGGACAAAGAGGACAGGAGAGGGCACACTGAGAGCTACAGAATTCTTAAGAGAAAAAGGCAGAAGAGAAAGAAGGTAAAACTTAGAGTATCTACAGGGAGCATAGAGAGGCAGCTGTTTTGCCCTACAGAACCCCTAAAGGGTATGGGATTTAGAGGTGATGGCTGTGGCATGTGGCAAGAACTAGACATGGGGATAAAAACAGAAGGATTTCTTAAAGGTCTATGGCTAGAAATGTGAACCTTCTACTCCATTCATGCAAAATGCCAGCAGCCAAGCACCTTCCTTCTAGGCTGGAGATTTTTTTTTTTTTTTTTTTGGTTTTTTGGTTTTGGTTTTGGTTTTTTTTGTCCTGCAGATGGTGAAAAACTCTAATGAAGACCTCTACATTGTCATTTTAAGGTCCAACAGCATAATGGCAAGCTCCCTACACAATTGTTCTAAAGCAAAGTCTGCCAGTGGACAAGCTCCCAGTCAGATTTTCAGTGCCTCACTCTTAAGCATGAATGTACCACCAAAGATCACCAGCCAATGAATGCTTCTAAGATGAAAGATCAAAACTGAAATAAACAGACGTGGTGGGGTGTGGGGGAGGGAAATGAGCATGAAGGGACCAAAGATGTTGCAGAGAATGGAAAAAAAATTTTAACAAAGCAACAATTAGTGACCTAAGATAAATCTGAGAAGATATTTCATCTCTATAACAACAATAATAATAATAGCTAATATTTATTGAGAACACACTGTCAGTTACTGTTCAACAAGCCCAAGATAAGGAAACTGAGGCACATAATTTACTGTGACTGATAGGAAGTGTGGAAGCTAGGATTCAAATCTAGATAGTCTGAATTTAATGGGAGGGAAATAAGGGGGCTGGGTGAAAAGGTAAAGGGAAGTACAAATTGGCAGTTACTTTCAAGGACTCAGAAAATACATCCCTCATATGGCTTTTCTAAGAAAATGTGTTCCAGTGAAATGAGGGGAAAAATTAAGAAAGATGGCACGGGATTCAGAAAGAGACTCCCACTGGGGTAAAGGGGAGATACTCTTCTAAGAAGCTTCAATCTCATTCTGTAGACATTGGAGGAACCGTGGGTTTCAAACTGGGAAGCAATATGATGAGATCCAGGTTTTGGAAAGAACATTCTGTCCTAAATCTGAAGGTGAGATTAGTAGAATTTTTGGGAGACCAGTCAGGAAGTTTTTGCAAAACTCAGGTGAAATACAATCCAGACCTAAATTAAAGTGGTAGTAATGAGAACCATGAGACAGTAGACCTATAAACATCTCAGCTGATATCTGATCAGGGGGTTTAGCCCAATTGCATTTTATCATAAATATTTATGGCAAGGGCACGAGAGACTAACTCTATGAGGATGCAAGCCTTGGAAGAGTTTGGACAAAATTCAGGAAATAAAGAAATACCAGTCAACTTGGAGGGAAGAAACATTCTACCGGGACACTCTGAGTGAACGGGCAGAGCTACATTCATTGGGTGGTATACGGGACCCCCGACCTCCCTTTCTGATGACACCCAGATGGCCTGAGTAAAACCAGATCTCTGCAAGGGAGGTCAAATTCAAAAAAAAAAAAATAGGGAAAAGCAATTGTTCCCCTTACTTGACTGAAGTAGTGTGAGTGGAGGAACCTTCCTTAGGAGCAGCCTTCTTCAAGGCACGCCCTGAAGACAGCAGCACCTCAGAGCATTTTAGGAGCAACAGAGAGACAACTTAGAGCCTTCATCAAGTGGCTCAAGCCAGTGGGGAGTAAGATGAACCCAAATAGATTCTAATTTGGGTTGTAAGTGGCCTTATGCCACTGAGATGAGGTTAGAGAAAAAGACAAGGGCCAGATCTGTAGGACCTTGAAGGGTATGGTGGGAATAGTAAATGTTTTTCATGGTACATTGGGAAGGCTGTGAGCAGGAGAGTGGTCTTACTCCACCGATGTTTTATGACTATTTTGGCCGCTGTGTAGAGAATGGATTAGAAGAGATTAAGGGTACTCTTAATCAACCAAGAGATGATGTTAGCTTGAACTAGAGAGCTTACATTGGAGATGCAAATACTTGAATTCAAGAGTCTTGTAGAGTTCAAATCCACAGTTCTTTTGCTAGATTAAGTAGAGGAGGAGCAGGTCAAGGTGGGGGTGAGGAGATCGAAAGCTAAGTTTGGGATAGACCTGTTAAATTAGAGATGTGTGAGGCATCCAGGTGAAGAGATCAAATAAGCAAGTGGCTATATAAGTCAAGATCTGGACCAGAGTTGTATTTGCTGAGTTCCTTGCTCCTCACTTGAGCTCATTAAACTCCAAATTGAGGCAAGGAGAGAATTAACATTCACTGAACACCTTCTATATGCCAAGGGCCCAATATGTGGCAGATGTTTCTGTCATAAGTTTATTTACATTTTCCAACACCTGCTTTCTTCATATCTGCCCAGGCACCCTCCCAATGCAGCCTCACTGAGACCCAACTAGAAGCCACCTGGGATACATTCATTGCCGATACTTACACAAAGCATAGAATCGATTCCTCCTCCCAGATTCCAAAATGAGTCCCTGGAGAGTTGCTGCACCTAGGTCTGTGTTCAAAGACTGCAGAGACCTGAAGGTACGGGGTAGAGAAAAGCTTCTAGGATGCTGAAACCTAAGGACTCTGAATTCAGATTATAATAATGGTTCTGCCCTTGGTTTGCAGTCTTTGGACACAACATGCCTTGTTTCTTTGTCTGAACTTTAGTGACCACCTGCTTCATAAAAATGCTGAGAATAGAGATGAGATTCTTAATTACTAGAGAGCATCTTAAATAATGTAGATTCCTGGGTCCCACCATCAGAAATTATAATGCAGTTGGCTTGGGGTGTGGGTCAGGAGACTGAATTGCAGGTGCTTCTGATGCTTGGCCAGGTGGGTGCCTGAACCAGAAATACTGATTTGTAGGGTGGTGAGCTACCAGCTTTCACCAAATATCTGCCTCAATGATATCCCAACCACTTAGATCACTATGGCAGTTTTAAAATTAAGCATCACGTTCTTTGACACTCCTCCTATTGAGAAGTGGGTTATGTGTCCCTTACCTTTGAATCTATCAGTTCTCTTGAAACACTGTCTCTTCAGATGCTCCCACTCAGGATGTTCTCACTCAGAACCTGGCTGCCATGATGTGAGAAACTGAATCCACATGGAGAGACCACGTCATCACTCCCAGCTGAGCTCAGCTTTGAATCATCTCAGTCCTGGCACCATATATGCAAATAAAGGAGCCTGCAAATAATCCAGCCCCCAGTCATTGAGTCACCCCAGCCTTCAAGTCTTCCCAGCTGAGCCCCAGACATCACAGAGCAGAGACAAGCCATCCTCACCATGCCCTGATCAAATCCCTGACCCACAAAAGCTATGCTTATAATGAAAAGGTTGTTGTTCGATGCCACTTCGTTTTGAAGTGTTTTGTCATGTGATTACTAGAATGGTTACTAAAATGTTTTCCCAAGAAATAGATATTAAAATGCAAACACATTACTTGAAAAGATAGACTCAGATGAACACACACAATCAGTGTATCCAACACTGACATGAAAACATCACTTGATAAAGAGACATATACGTTGCTTCCAGAAAACTGGGGGCAAAAAGATGGCCACACCTTGAAGACAGCATGACTAACAGAGAAAGAGATGCATCATAAGGACAAACAAGGCAGGAGAGCAAAGTCCAGCTTCATTTACTTCACAACTGTGCTTCAGTTTGGTTCCAAAATCCCTCAACTTTGTCCCTAATTGCAAAGTTGTTTGTTTGTGCCAATTTCCCAAATGTACTTTCTTAATGTTAAAAAATAGCCTCAGAATAATACAGGAATAAACATGAAGGGTAATTCTTACTACTAGTTAACTCTGAGAAGTGCTGAATTATAGAATTTTTAAAGTAAATGTAAAACAAGATAGCAAACATGGCACCCTTCCTTAAGAATCACAGTTCTGTGGTGAGAATGCAGTTAATGCACGAGGTTCATGTTTATAAAAATTGAACAGCAAGTTCTAGCAGCCTTAAACCTGAGATTGTAAATTCCAGCTAAATCCAATTACAGTGATGGAAGAAGTTGTAAATATTAGAATTCACTTGCTAATCAGACACTAATAACTATAATAAATATTTTAAAATGTAATTGCAAAAAATTATAAAATGTAACAATATAAGGAATATTTAGCAAATATTTTAACCAATAAAAAAATGAGAGATATTAGTTTAAATATCCATGATCTTATTCAAGCTAATGCAATTAAAAATGAAGGAGCAAGATATATATCCTGGACTCTCTGGGACTGAGCAAAGAACTAGAACTGCCACACTAAAAGCATTGAGTTAATTCTGCTTTAGTAAATAACACGAATGTCTACATTGTCCCCAGCCACTTTCCCCATTGTTTTCAGAAGGGACTGGAATCTCATTTCAGATTATGAATGTAAATATTGGAGTTTTCTTTCCAGGAACGTGTGTACAACCTTCTAAAACAAAACAAAACAAAACAAAACAAAACAAAAAAACCGTGGGAGTCTCTGTTCTGAGTCATGGATTCGCTTTGAAATTGGTCTGACTCCCAAGTTCTGCATCATTAGGAGAAGATTTTCATGATACTGGTATTGATCCCAATCAGTGAGCAGTGTATGAATCCCAAAACACAGATATTGAGAATAATTTTGGCCCCTTTGAGCTTATTCAGATAAATTTCTCTTGCCTCTTGAGACCTTTTAATAGTTATACAGTATAGTTTTACAGAGTAGAATCGCCATCTGTTTCTCATTCCAAGAGTTTGTATGTATTGCGATGGATAAAATAAAATGTCTGCCAAACTATTATTTGTATTGATGGATAGCAGAGTTCCAAGCAATAAAAATAGGAGTCTTGTAACCTATCAGTTTAGAAAACTAATATTTCTCCTTAGACCAGTGGCTGCATGTAAAGAACTCAGAGTGCACATTCAGTAGCAGAAAGGAGCATGTTTGACTTTTCTGTCCAAGAACTAGAAGGCTCTGGCTCCTCACCGCCTTTTTGTATTACTTTGTTCTCTCCTCCCAGGGATGTCTCCTACACCAGTGTTACTGCCTTGCCATCCAAAGGCCTGGAGCACTTGAGGGAATTGATAGCAAGAAACACCTGGACTCTAAAGAAACTTCCACTTTCCTTGAGTTTCCTTCACCTCACACGGGCAGACCTTTCTTATCCGAGCCACTGTTGTGCTTTTAAGAATCAGAAAAAAATCAGAGGGTAAGTGGCAGGTGCCTGGAACAAGCAACAAAAGGCCTTGGTGGAAGCTGAATTAATTTCTGGGTTTGAGGAAGAAGCGCCGTAGTTTGAAAACCAGGTAGAAAGAAATGGAAGCATCTATAAGAAATATGAAATCCATGGGACACGATGACTCTGCAGACTCGAAGTGGTTGCAGATGAGAAATAAGGCCAATGTCAATGGATCACAGTAGGGGAGGAGAGGAGGATAGATGACAGAGGGGAGACAGGAATGACCAGATCATGTAGAATCTTACAGAGATTATATTACATGATTCCTGGCCTCGAGATGCAACATACATTAAATTCTACAACATATATTAAATGCTACAACCATGAGGACAAACTTAAAAACACAAGCAATGAGGTTACCTGGTCAATTAGGCTTTGCAAATATCATAGCTTACTGGTGACACCTGTGGGCTCTAGGGTCAGCTGGGTTAGTACCCTACCTCTGCCATTCCCAGCCTACTTACTTAACCTCCTTGAGCTTCTATGAATGGAGATCATAATGTTGTCATTCATAGAGGTTTTGAGAAGATTAAATGAGAAACTGAATAGAAAATACCTATCACAATGACCTGAAATATAATAAGTTCTCAATAGGTATTTTATTATTAGGCTGCTTGCAAGGTTGCAAAAGAAGGATGGCCTTCTTTTCTCTCTATGCGTTCTCTGGATCTTATCTTCACCTGCACTTTTACTCTGCATCATCTTCCTTTTTTGTGTCTTGTGCAATCCTATTCTCCTTACATCACCTTCATTTATCACTGATTCACTCTCTCAGTTTCTATATAATATCTAGTGGTTGACTTTCTGCACTCATACTTGCAGTCATAAATAAATTGGACTCTAGTAGTGGAGGCAGAAGCAAACTGGAAAGCTGAACAGCTGTGCCAAGAATGTCACTAGGTCACTACAGGCATGACACCTGCAGAAAACTAGGAGTAGGATATGGGGGTGGCGATAGCAGGCTTTATACTGACACCATGTGGCCCAGAGTAGGGAAGGACCGGGGATGAGTGGGACACTAAAATGAACTTCAAGGATAGGGTCCAGGTTTCTCATTAACCTCCAAACAGGTTGTAATAGGCAGCCTATTGGGCATTTTAACCAGAGCCCAATAGATGAATCAACATCCACTCATCAGCTGCCGCAAGTTAAGGAATCCCTTTTGATGTCATCTGGTAAGCTAGCAAAAAATGAAGTCTTACTTCCATGAGCATACCATGAGCATGCCGACAGTGTCCGTTTATTCATGTGTTCGATAAATACTTATTGATCACCTACGACGTGCGTGGCACTGTCTTATCCATAGCAATGAATAAGACAGACATGAGCCCTCTTGCATTTTGTTTCCATTCCACTAGAGGAAGTCAGAAAATAAACAAGCAAACAAATAAGAAGATATCAGATAGTGCTATGAAGGAAATAAACACCAGGACAGGACAATTTATTTAAGGATATCAGAGAAGGCCTCTTTGAGAAAGAGGCCTTCTCAGATATAGCCCAATATGGACTAGATACTTTCATGATACCATCTATGAAACCAAGGTTCATAGATTTGTCCAAGATCAAGAAGCTAGGAAAGAGGAGAGCCAGGTCCTAACCTGGGCGGAATGGCTCCAGCAGCCATGCTTTTTCTCTCACTACTGCTCTTGAACTGGTGACAGATAAGAAATAAAAGCCAACGTCACTGGGTCATAGTAGGGAAGGGGAAGGTAATGGGAAAGGACATAGGAGAGAAATGGGCCTCACTAGATCATGGAGAACATTGTAGAACCATGTAGATCCACAGTAAGTATTCTGCACATTTTGCTAACTGTTGTGAAGACCATCTGTGGGTGTTCAGCAAGTGGTGACTTATTTCTGTTGCCTTGCAGAATCCTTGAGTCCTTAATGTGTAATGAGAGCAGTATTCGAAGCCTGCGTCAGAGAAGATCTGTGAATGCTTTGAATGGTCCCTTCTACCAGGAGTATGAGGAGGATCTGAGTGACAGCAGTGCTGGGCACAAGGAAAACTACAAGCTCCAGGATGCCCACAGCAACTCTCACTATTACGTCTTCTTTGAAGAACAAGAAGATGAGATCATTGGTTTTGGCCAGCAGCTCAAAAACCCACAGGAAGAGGTCCTACAGGCCTTTGATAGCCATTATGACTACACCGTGTGTGGAGACAATGAAGACATGGTGTGTACCCCCAAGTCAGATGAGTTCAACCCCTGCGAAGACATAATGGGCTACAAATTCCTGAGAATTGTGGTGTGGTTTGTTAGTCTGCTGGCTCTCTTGGGCAATGTCTTCGTCCTGGCTGTCCTCCTCACCAGCCACTACAAACTGACCGTCCCACGCTTCCTCATGTGCAATTTGGCCTTTGCAGATTTCTGCATGGGGATGTATCTGCTGCTCATCGCCTCTGTAGACCTCTACACTCATTCTGAGTACTACAACCACGCCATCGACTGGCAGACAGGCCCCGGGTGCAACACAGCTGGTTTCTTCACCGTCTTTGCCAGCGAGTTGTCAGTGTATACGCTGACGGTCATCACCCTGGAACGCTGGTATGCCATCACCTTCGCCATGCGCCTGGACCGGAAAATCCGCCTCAGGCATGCATATGCCATCATGGTTGGGGGCTGGGTTTGCTGCTTCCTGCTCGCCCTGCTCCCTTTGGTGGGAATAAGCAGCTATGCCAAGGTCAGCATCTGCCTGCCTATGGACACCGAGACTCCTCTTGCCCTGGCATATATTATCCTTGTTCTGTTGCTCAATATAGTCGCCTTTATCATTGTCTGCTTCTGTTATGTAAAGATCTACATCACCGTCAGAAACCCCCAGTACAACCCAGGGGACAAAGACACCAAAATTGCCAAAAAGATGGCTGTGTTGATCTTCACTGACTTCATGTGCATGGCCCCAATCTCATTTTATGCACTGTCGGCACTTATGAACAAGCCTCTTATCACTGTTAGCAACTCCAAAATCTTGCTGGTTCTCTTCTATCCACTTAACTCCTGTGCCAATCCATTCCTCTATGCTATTTTCACCAAGGCCTTCCAGCGAGATGTATTTATCCTGCTCAGCAAGTTTGGCATCTGTAAACGCCAGGCTCAGGCATACCGGGGCCAGAGAGTTTCTCCAAAGAATGGCACTGGTATTCAGGTTCAAAAGGTTACCCAAAACATGATGCAAAGTCTCCCCAACATGCAGGACGACTATGAACTTCTTGAACACTCCCATCTAACCCCTAAGAAGCAGGGCCAGATCTCAAAAGAGTATAAGCAAACAGTTTTATAAGCTGACCCTACACTACTTGCAGTGGAAGGGGGACTTATAAAAGACTGGTTTCTTGAACATGCATTCCAACCCTATGATACACGCAAGACAGCTGACCTAACTCTTGTGCAGGTGACGTTTCATGGGGCAAGAGTTCATCTCTAGAGGGACTAGTGTTAACCTAATCATTTCCCCCAAGAGGAAGAAATGCTACAAATATGTCTGAATCCCAGATAATATCAAAATAATCTGTACGTTCTGGAAGTCTTGCTTGATGCAAAATATACAGATGACATTTGAATAAGATGCTCAACAAATATCAGCTGAACCATGTCAACACCGAGCTTCCCATTTTCATATAGCATATCATACTAAAGATTCAGCAACTGGCAAATGCTATGAACTTAATTGGTGACTACAAGACAAAATCAGCCACATGTTGGCTCTGTCCAGCTTCCTGTTCCCAGATACAGACAAAGAGAGTTGGAGTTCCTCAAAACGGTTAAACAGGACATCACGCAAGGAATGACTATCATGAGACACAAAAGAGGGAAAAGACTTAGCTTTGAGTTTTTTCAGATTCTGCAACTATTAATCATCTCTTCACAAAGGTCTACCTGATGTAACCCAACTGTTACATGTTGCCCAGAAAAACTGGCAAGATTTCAGCTTATGTGTCCAAATGAAGAATCGCTCTTCTTGGCTAGTCTCATAGCATAAAAGACATGAACTTGAGAAATATTTCTAAGTAGCAATAAGTGGGAATTATAAGCAGAGCACACTAAATCACCCACTGATTAATAAAGCAGGCTGGACACTGGGTAACTCTTGGAACTTGGGAAAATCACCGGACCTCAGAAGTCTGTAGAAATAAAGGAGCTTGGTGGCTGCTTCTAGTTTTAAAACTCTATGTATATCCTTTTCCCTTAAAATATGTTTCCACAACAAAGAGAAAGAAAAGTATTAAGGAAAAAGATACCGTTTTTCTATCTTATAGGGCTGCCATCTCCTCTTTGGAACCTACACATATGACCCACGAAGTATTTTTTGTTTCCTTTTTGGTTATGATGTACTAAAATTTCTATTGACCACCCTGGGCTGGATCTAAATCACTCATCTAATTACTAGATCTATACAGCTATAATGAACAGGCCAAAAACAGATCAGTATTCATAGAATAGACTAGAAGGTACTTTTGCAAATTTTCTTAGTTACTACTTCATTGTGCAGATTCACTTGAAAACATTTAACTTGTCTTCAGCGACTGGTTGCTTTACGTAGCTGTTTCTAACCCACAATTGATACTAAAGGTATCAAGAGAAGTTTCTTCTCTCTGAATCTGCCAGCTCTTTCCAACCTTGCTGATCACTGGACATAAAGTTTCTATTCCACAACAGTGCCCCATTACTTAAAATGGTCAGGATCTTCATCTACAGATGTACTCTCCAAGTTATCCATCAAGACAGCCCTTTAATTTCATCCCCAGCAGAGATGGTCTTTGCTTCTCAGTGCTCATGAACCACACCATTATTTAAAAGCATGCCATAAATTAAGAGCTTTTGTTGTTTTAAGTGTGCAGAGTGGGGTTCATAGGCCCTGACTTACCTGGAATGTCTCTATAGCCATCCGCATTCCTGTTTACCACTGAGGCTTGGATATCTTAAAAGAAATATTATGGGCACCTAAAATAATAACTTATCTACCAGTCCACTTGTAACTAATGAAATTAAACAAATGTGTCACCTTTTGACAAGTAGTTTCTCACCTGTGACATTTTGAAATATCACATTCTGATAAATAAATGTCTTTTATCTTAAATAGTTGAAATAATGCTTTAGAAATAGTCCTAGGAAAGTAACTTCAACAGAATCATTACTAAAATTTGCATTCACAACATGAAATAAATTTTCTTTCTAGGAAATTGTTGTGGCGCGCTCAAATCTAAGACCCACGAAGCCAATTGAGATTAATTATGAGCCTTTATTAGCCGGCCGGAAACTCACTCTCCCCACTAGAGAATCAGCCCCGAGCATTCAGAGGAGGCAGCTTATAAAGCCTAAAACCACATCAAACAAGCAAGCAGCTTTACAGAAGCACAAGTTAGCCATTAGTATATCTTTGCGCAGGACATCTCCTAGAACTACACCCTAGTTATACATTAAGCAGATTATAGAAGCAGAAGTTGGCTGTTATCGTCTGGTGCAAAACTGTTGTTTCTGGGAGACTCTTAAATCTTATAGCAAACAGGGCCTGGTAGACAGTTCTGTTATCTGCATCCTGGTGGTGATATTGTTGTTGTTTTTTTCTTCTTCTTCTTCTTGGGAGCTGGCACCTGAAGATATCACTACTCCCTGTCTTGCCCTAGTGACTAATTTGCTAGAGACTTTTTCACTGACAAAATGACTGTGCTGAGTCCTAGAGTATTGAATTTTGTAATTTGTGAGCTTCTTTTAGGGTTACCATTATATGTGTTAAAACTAAAAAAATAGGAGAAAAAACAATTGGCACATTTATTAATAAATCCATATTAATAAATTATTGACTATCAATAACTTAAGTATAACACTGTATCTTGATTATAAGTGGTCTTTATGTGAAAAAAAAACATAGAATTATGATGCACTGACGAGCAAGGATGGCTAAGGGGAAAATATGATTAGTATTAATACTAGAAAATGAAGATAATAAATCTATAAGACCTAGTCAGAGTTCACTTTATCTGGCAGCTTTGAACTATCTGAAGACAGACTCAAATCAGTGAGGATAAATGACCTCAGGCCAGTCAAAATAAGAGTCATAAAATTCATGTCCTAAAGTTCATCTATGTTGCTCAAAGGAGTGTCTCATAAAACACTCTCAAAGTTTACTGACTCTTGCTTTATGGATAATCTACTGTGTATCAGAAACAGCCAATTGGAAGAAGAGTATATATTATAGGACGGCACCATGAGAGCGGCAGTAAAGCATAAGTGAGGGCAAAAAGATAAAAATTGTAATTATGAGAACTCAAAATAATAGTGGTTTGAGAACAAATACTTCTAACTGCTTGAAGTCTTTGGGGAAAGAATGTATCATAACAAAGTAGAGTGCTACTTATTTGTTCTGAATACCTAAAGGGACAAGAAAAACTTGTTGGTAGCAACGAGCTCCGTTTTAAAAGATATAAAAGTTTCATCTCAAAGTGGTGGACTGTGTCCCAGCACTAACCTTCCCCTTTCGAATTCCACTGAAATGACAATAAAGAAGTATAAATTACACCGTGAACAAGAGGAACAGCATCAACAACAGACCAAAGTCCTTGATAGCCTTCTGAAAGACAGAAATTCTATGGCTTCAAGTCGATGAATAACAGAGTAGAGAAGGCCGCAGCCTAGAACACTTGCATGAATAAGGCTGCAACCTTGGAGGGATGTGTTCTTCCCTGCAGAGTCTCAGAGAGACCACGGAGCCTGAAGGTCACAGGACCAGGAGGCTAATTAGGATAATAAATTACTAGTCTTTGTCACTTGGCCCCACCCATCCCCTTTCACTCCGCTCAGAACAACTGACACACTCAGTGTTTGCCCCAGGCTGAAATCAAGACACTGACCTTAAAGAAAGTGAATGACAGCTGTAGATAGGGCTAAGTTCTTGGTCTGTGACAGGCGACAGGAGAAAGGGTGCAGGAATGTCATAAAACAAGGCCTGGCTAGTGACACTGAGGCATCACCATCAATCAGGGAAAGATGTCTTCGGAAGATGCATGCCATCTGCTGACATTATGTAAATGAACAAAATATAAATGAACCACAAGAATTACCAGACATTCGAGGGAAACAACTGCACATCAATAGCACATAAAAAAAAAAAAAAAAAAGACTAAATTGAACAAGCAGAACCTTTCCCCAGGAAAGGGGGTAGGGGGCCATAGTTTGGAAACAATATTATTTTTTTACATTCTAATTAGTAACATCAATTTAAGAAAATGCTGGACCCTACAACAAAAGCAAGCTAATCTTTTTAAAATGTAGTAACCAAAAATGAGGAGTTTTGGCAAATTTAAAATAGAATTGCCAAAGCAAGAGCTTTGATAGAAGACCTGGGAGTTAAAGTAGAAGAAATCTCTTAGAATGACATTGTATAAGATGCTCAACAAATAACAACTGTTAAACAAAGATGTGAAGTATAAAATAAAAGTTGAAAGACACAGAGAACCAGTCTCAAAGTCCGACATCTTTCTAATAGGGGTTCTAGAGAAAATAACACGGTTACCAGGGAAACAGGAGAAAAACTTCCTGAGCTGATAAAAATTGATAGTATCTTTTTCGTGTGAAAGGGAATGAAGGAAAAAGACTCACATGTAGAACAGTCCTTATAAAATGTCAGAACACCAAAAGTAAAGCGAGATCTAAACTGCTTGAGAGAGAATCAAAAGAAAAAGAGAAGTCAGCTATTGAAAAGGCTTAACAAGCAGATTGAGCTTTAACTTTGCATTAACAACACTGAATACTAAAAGGCAATGGAGCAACATTTTCAATGCCTTGGGAAAAAGTATTTTATATCCAGGATCCGATGCTCAGCCAAATTATCATCCAAGAGTAAGGGTGAATCAATGACATGTTTATAGATGTAATACTTGGAAAGTTTACTTATTTCAGACAAATTATTCAAAACTTGGAAATAAGCAAAAAGATAACTGGGTTTGTTTTTTTCGGCAGGGGGATCGTGGAGTTTTTTTGGTTTGGAGGATATTTTTGGTTTTTTGGGTTCTTTTTTTTTTTTTTTTTTTTTTTTGGTGCGGTGTTGGGACTTGACTTCCTATTGTCTGGGCTATTTTGCAACTCTAGAAGGACAGACCTTAACTTACCCCAAAGATTTTTATGTGATAGAGATTCAAATAACTCCAGCATGGCTTATGGCCCATTGGACACTAACTATGTTGCATTCAACCCAGCAGTCTAATCCTAACACTTGTAAATTGCCTATATATGCCTAGCTTTTTAAGTACTTTTTGGACCAATTTTAACATTTTCATTAAATTAAAAGTTGAATAAAATCTTTGAAAATTATTTATTTTATATTTGCATGAGAATCATTTTTTAAAGTTCCTCTTTCTAAAAAATTACTTAAAATTGTACTTCAGGTATAACATAATTCCCTTCTCAATGGATGCTAACACACTACTGGTTTTATAGTGAATATTTGTATGCCATAATGCTCTAAACATTGCTGGCCTTCCATTTTTTTAAATGAAAGTATATGACTCACTTATACTTAACAATGGAATATAAATATTATGGACCATGACAAGTTAGAATAATAAAATTGCTGACAAAAGTCAAGAAATGGGGGTGGACGCAGCAGAAATGTGCAGGGCATGGTTAAGGAGCTAATTTCCTCTTACACAGTAGAATGGAGACTGCCCACAGTTAACAAATAAAGAAATGGAAGTTTGTTTCCTAAGGTTACAAAGTCAACCAACTGAAAAAGTTGAAATTAATACTGACAAAATTTTTTTAAACTGGGAGCTAGAAGATAATGTTAAGTCAATGAATATCCTAATCATCATTACATGTAGTCAAAAGATATATTGTCTAAATATCTATAGTTCAAAAAACAGGTGCATAAGTACATAATGGAATTACTGTAACCACCAGAACTAAAATCAGAGAATGGCTAAAGTGGTTTTCTCTGGTGATTGAGACTAGGGATTGAGTAGTGTTAGAAACTGAATCCAACAAATTGATATGTTGAAGTCCTAACCTCTAATGTGATTGTATTTGGAGATATGGCCCTTATGGAGGTTAACTAGGTTAAATGAGGTCATAAGTGTGGGGCCCTAATCCCGCAGGACTAGTGTCCTTATAAGAAGAGGAAAAGATACCAGAGACTCCCTCTATACATGCAGAGAAAAGGTCATGTGAGAACAGCAAGAAGGTGGCCATTAGCAAGCTGGGAAGAATGCTCTTACCAGAAACTGAATCTGCCAGCACCTCAGGCTTGGACTTCCAGCCTCCAGAAATGTGAAATAATAAATTTCTGCTGTTTAAACCACTTGGTCTGTGGTATTTTGTTATGGCAACCCAAGCAGACTAATATATATGGAAACTTTCCCAGTGGTACTCTTTCGTACTGCCGATTTTTTTTTATCATGTGCATACTTTTTAGACATTTAAATGGAAATCACTATAATAATATTAGGCTTTAAGATAATTAACAATTAAAAATGTGGCATTTAAAGAAAGGTACAGAATGGCTAATTTTACCAGATAGTTGACTATTAAAGTTATAAGAGGGGGAGACAGATATTACATTGAAGGTGGCTTTTACAACAATTTAGCCATTATTAAATTTAGATTTTTAGAATGTAATAAATCTAAGCCAGTGAATTTTAAAGTGTTTACCTCATAACAACATCTGGTAAGCTAAACACAAAGAAAGTTAAGTCCCCTTTATAATTCATCCTATTAAACAGCCTAATCATATTAAGTCATAATTTTTGTTTCCCATATGTGCATTACTCTAAGTTGCATAGGGAAATTAAAGCAACTAATTGTTACCCATCATATGAATTTAATAAGCAAAAAGTGAAGCTTTGAACAAAGTAGAGAAACCAAGATTATGTAAATAACTTCAGTTCCATCGCCTACGTAGTATGACTTTGGAATCTCTTTTGGAAATTTGGGAATATTTGGGAATATTCTGTTTCATTTACTGAAGTATTTGAGATGAGAGGTATTAGGAAGGTGATGAGCAATTGCTGTTGGACAGCACACAATAAAAGGTTTAACTGTCTCTCAGTCCTGTGACTCTCAGTCTTAAAAAACCACATGGTTCCTCACAGCCCATTTTGGGGGGGATTAGAGTCACAACATGCTATAGAAATAGCTCAGTCATATAGAAGCCATGTAATGATGTATTAATAATTCACTATAATGGGATTTAAACATAGGATTCTAATTATTAAGAAATTTATCATCAAAAACAAAACTACAAATCTGTCAGTTAGATGGGAAGTATTTTAAAAATGCCTATTTGTAACTTATTCTGTGACTCGGTTTCTTTCACTGCAGGCACTAACCCCAAAAGGAGTTTCAAAAATGTCCAAAAGAGCCTCAGTTCCCTAGGAGGCTTTTCGAGTTTCTCAGCGAGGGCCATATTAAACAGACAAAGTAAAAAGTTTGAGAAAAACAAGATTAATATAGTATCATCCCTGTTTCTTTTTAGCCAATCACTGGCTTAAATGTATTACTTTCCACCTCAGTTCCCCAGACAATATGTGGAAAGTGCTTCTGGAATGATAGTGGACACATTTAGATATTGTCACACTAGATACTCATAAATGATTTGTGGATCTGTGAGAATATGGGATTCATAGGATTTGTTATTAACAATGGATAGAACCATTCCACTCTCTTCACTCTCTGATATTTCTCTGATTACTCGAAAATGTCCCTTAAGCACTCTGACAGAAGAACTAGGGGAAGTATTAATAGCTTCAACAAATGTTGGAAAAATGAGAACCCTGACCAACTGATGCCACCGTCCAGCTGAAACAGGAGATGCCTGACATCATACCTGTTTTCAGCATCCGTAGGCCAGCTCTGGAGAGAGGGAAAAAGTGAGCACACACCTCTGGCACTCATAGGTCTTCCCAGACATCCACGTTGCTAGGCGATTTCATTTTAATTAGTGCAGTTGAGCCACTAGTGGGAGCAGTACTTGGAGGAAGTTAAAATATTTTCTTCTGCTTCTTTAACTGTCTGACCATCCAGCCGTGAGTTCTCCCCAAAGCCACTCATCCTGCAACCATAATCTGTCTACCATCTGGAAGACACTCAACCTACACTAACCCTTCTACCCTATCCAAGTCCCAATACCCTCTTCTCCAACCATTCATGTTTTTCTATCCCTGAGTCCTAAAAATAACATGTCTATGCCCCTCAGGCCACAATGACAAAGGGGAAAGGGGCCAGCGGTAGTTGATGCTGCATCTAGGATGTATTCAAAAACTTTTCAAGTATCGTCTTCATAGGCTGGAAATGGCGAGAAGGTGCAGAGCATAGTAGTAGGAATGGTTGAATCGTTCAGGAGTAGAAATGGTAATCATGTGTGATGAGAAAGAAACCTGTGGCTGGTGCTTCTGATCATGTGTTCCGGTCAGCAGAAAAGTAAATGCAGAGGCTAATAGTTTCATACTTATATGGCTGTGTCTTAGAGCAATTGCTTAGTATTGCCTACCATTTCCAGAAAAACTCTTTAACTTTTGATACGTTAATAACCACAACAAAAACAGTGATCAGAAGAAATGTTCAGAAGCATCTAATCCACCTACTTGCGTTACGGTTTTATGGAATGAACTTTCTCAGATACACCTAAGGCAATCAGCTTTGTCTTATACCAAGTTCTCTTACGTACTCGGAGATGTCCTAATTTAAGTAATACTTAATTGAAAGGCATAGCTCAATTTGTTCATTTATTCGGTCTGAGCTTAGGGACATATCAACATGCTGGAAAATCAGCAGATCATCTAATGTTGGTCGTAATTCCACAGAGATGTTTAGAAACTCCTTTTGAAAGATCTCAGCTAGAACCAGGCAACTGTTTCTAGGACTTTGGCTGTCCAATTACAAAGCCCTCTGAGAGCTGTCAAGTAGGTGTTAAATAGAAACCTGGAAGTCGACCATCACTGATTTGTTTCCTAGTAGCTGCTATTGCCTCTGATCGTGCTTACTCTGAATTAACTAAGAAGCGGAGGACAAAGTGAAGAAATTGGCATTGGCCTTAACATATAGAAATATTTTTCAAGGGAAGAATCATCACCGACTTTTATCGATAATACAATTAGTGGTAAATAGCTCTGTGGTTAGTGGAATGATATCAAATGCTTCTGTTATAAGAACATTTAATATAGGAAAATTAGGCATCAGCTCAGCTTTTTTAACAGAATTGGGTCATACACTTTCTCGCAAAAGAAAAAGTCCTTCTAAATTCAAAGGTGGCAAACAAAATAACCAGTTAAACATCGAAAAGTTTTACAGGTAGTTATTCTAACTAAATGAGAATATTTTAATTTTATCTCTCTATATTATAAATCTTGGATGCCCATTTCTTCATAAATGGAGTATAGATTTTCTTCTTTGAGTTATCATGAAGTTATAAAATTACCATACTTTGAATTCTCCTCTATTGCTACCCTGATCAGCATAAAAACATGACATTGTTTTTCCCATATTAAAAAAAAAAAAAAATCTCTTTTTGACTTCACTTCTCCTCCATCATTTCTTGGGCTCTTTTGTCACAAAATTAGAAAAAAAAAAAAAGAGTTGCCTTTACTCACTGCTGCTCATTGCTTCTCTCCCATGCTCTGTGAAACCCACTCTACTAGGTTTTCCATCCCACAGCTCTGGAGAAACCAGTCTTCTTAAGGTCACCCAGGAGTCTGTGTTGCTAAATCCAATGATCAATTTTCAATCCTCATCTTACTTGACCTATCAGCAGTACTTGATACACTGTTCACTTCCTCCTCATTGATACCCTTTTCTTCCCTTTGCTCCAAGGGAAAGCCCACAAGAGCCTGATTCCTCACTTACCTCACTGATGGCTCCTTTTCAATGGCCTTTGCTGCTTCCTCTCCTCATATCAACCTCTTAATGATGTGATATCCTTGGGTTCAGTCCTTGGTTCTTTTGTCTTTTCTGTCAACACCTATTCCCCAGGTGATCCCATGCAGTCACAAGGCTTTGAATACTATCTCTGTGTGATGATTCCCAAAAGGATATCTCCAGGCCAAACCTTTCTCCAAATTCCAAACTTGTATATCTATCTACCTCCTCACCACCTCCACTTTAAAGTCTAACAGGCATCTCAAAGTCAACATGTCCAAAACTAAACTCCTGATATTCCACCCTGAAACCCACTCCATCTACAGCCTTACTCATCTTAGTTGATGGTAATACATACTTCAAGGTACTCAGACCAAAATCTTGAGGTCTTCCTTGATTCTTCTCTTTCTCTCCCCACTCCCATACCGTCAGCAAGTCTTTTTGGCTTAACAGTCAAAATATATTTTAAATACTACTGCTTCTTACACCATTTACTATCATCTTCATCTGGATAACCATCATCTTTCTTCCTTGGGTTACTAAATGGTCTCCACTGTTCTTCTCTTGTCCACTACAGTCTATTTAACATGCTAACAAACTACTACTACTGCCCACTGGCCAAACTGAGCCCACTGCCAGGTTTTGTACATCCTGAGAGTTAAATGGTTAAAGAAATCAAAAGGCACATAAAAATCTCATGAAACTCAAATGCGGGTGTCTATAAATAAAGTTCTAATGGAACACAACCACACTTGTTCACTTACATATTATCTAAGCCCACGAGCTTAAAATATTTAGTCTCTAACCCTTTACAGAATATTTGCCAGCCTCTAGTATATTCTCACCAGATCAACTAGAGTGGGCTTTTTAAATCTTAAGTCAGATCAGATCATTTCTCTGCACAAAGTCTCGTAAGTGGCTCTCCAGGTCTCTCATAGTAGCCACCAAGGCCCATATGATCTGGCCCCAACTGCCTCATTGTTTTCATTTCCTACATATCACCTCCTTGTTGACTTTGTTCCAGCTGCTCTGCCTTCCTGCTATTCCCTAATGACACCACCAGACTCCCTACCCAGGCCCCTGGCATTGACTCATCACTGTCTGGACTGCTTTCCCCCCAGATAGCTCTTATGGATATAAATCTCTCACTTCCATCAAGCCTTGGCCCAGATAACATCTTTTTAGTGAGTCCTGTCCTGACCACCCTATTCCATGTTGCAGCTGTGATCCCCTTTATTGTGTAATTTTTCTATTTAATCACCTCCAAACATACTATATAAGTTGTTTTATTTAACATGTTACAATAAACATAATAGAACATAAGCTCCACACGAATAAACATTTTTGTTGGTTTTTATTCACTGATATATCTCAAGAGCCTAGGACAATCCCTGGCACAATGTAAATGTTCAACAAACATTTGCTGAATTTGAATTATATTTCTGATATATTATTTTTCATGTCTGTGATATATCTGATTAATTCTGAGCCCTTGAAAATGCATCCTTCCAAATATAACATCAAATGTAGCAATAATCTGCTTTATAATATAGTTAGGCAATCCTTTGTGGTTAAAAGTTAGAGATGGACTTACATACATTCTTAATAATCATGAGAAAAGTTTCCATTACACACCTTTCCCTCTACAAGTCCATTTAAGACATCAATCTTACAGTAAGCATGCACTTCTGGTTACAAACCTAAAACCCCTGAAATTCACTGAAATTTAGTCTAAGCTTCTCTTTTAAAAACCAAAAGAACTGCCTGTACACATCCAAGAAGAAACATTTGAATGGAATGGTTTTGGGGTGGGGGGCCTCGACTACTTATGCATTACTGAGTACTTATTACATGCGAGACATGTAAATCAGATATTTTTTTAAAACTACTTCTTAGTCTTTAAGAAACTTACAATCTAGAGAAGACAGATGTGTTCACAGTAGCATAAAACATTATTATAGTTTCTGAATCTTAGTATTGAACAGTGCTGCCTAAAAGAAATACAATTCAAGCTATATCATTGTAAATTTTCTAGTAGTTGCATTAAAGAGAGGAAAAAAGAAACAGGTAAAATTAATCTTAATAGTGCATTTAACCCAATATATACAAAATATAATGATTTTGACATGTAATCAATATAAAAATTACCGAGATGTTTTACATTCTTTTTTCTTCTTACTAATTTTTCAGAAGTCAGTGTGCACTTATGGCACTTTGCAATTTGGAAACTAAATTTTCATCAGAAATATTTGATCCATCTCTAATGTTCATGAAATGTAGAGCTGAAAAAATAGATTTGTATACCCAAGTTGCTTTAAACAGACATAAAAGTTTTCCATAACCAAACTAAATGTTAGTTTTTTTAACTTGAAATTCAATTAATTAAAATTTAAAATTCTGCTTTTTAGTTGCACTTGCCACATTTCAAGTGTGCAACAGTCACATGTGACGAATAGCTCCCATATTGGACAGTGCATGTTTAGAGCAAGGACGCTCAAACTTTTTCTGTAAAGGGCCAGAGAGTAAATATTTTAGGCCTTTCAAGCTATATATACCCCTGGCGTAGAGGACTGTGCTTGGGGGATCAGAGAAGTCGTTAAGAAGGTCACCCTTAAGCTGAAATTTAAAGGATGAGTAGGATTTCAAATGTAAAACTATGGAAGCTGGTGAGAAGGGTATTCCAGACTGAGGCATGAACATGACCAGTCACAGAAGTGTAAACTAGCATGGCGCCCTTAAGGAAAAGAAGCAGCATGCCTAATGTTGAAAGAAGGAAAGGTCATTCTCCCAGAGGCATTCTTCATCCTTTTGTGCCCTGCAGAGGTGGACACCAGCCGTAGTGCAAGGTCCCCACTTTATCGTTTTCTGATCTACTAGTCTGTGGTAGTTCTGGAAACCAGATAACCAAGTATGAGGATGACTAGATAGTTCCTTCAGGATATCAAACCCAGGTCCTCTAATAAGTGATACCTTACAGCAGTGCTCCCCAAACTTGTTCACATCATGGGACACTGAGAATATAATCATATTGCATCCACAGTCGGCAAATGGCTGCTGCCAGCCAAAGGTGACTAACATAGAGGCTCTGGTTGCCCCTGACCTCAGCCAGCTTCCCTAAGGGTTAAGTTGTTCAATATGGAGGCACACTTGCAACACATTCAAGACATACTAGTTGTGTGGTTCGGTCTTAGAGCACCAGTTCCATCTGCACAGGAGTCTCTTAGGGCTCTCCCACTAATTACTGTTAACTGCATGCAGAGCCTGGTCCTCCTCTAGCACTTGATCCGGTCACAGGCATATGAGTCCTCCCTTGATCCTCTGAAGCATAGCCTGGGCCACAGCAAGCCCACAGTGAATTGAGCCTTAATCGCTGTTTGCATGTGAATGAGAGGGAATGACCCTCAATATGCTTGGTTGTGAGGACTGACTGTGAATACTGTGAAGGTGCTGTTGTGCAGGGTCTGGGTCTATAGAGTAAGATTCGCTTTAGCAGGGCTTTGATATCTGCCCACTCTGCCCTTTGAATGTGTCATCCTCGGACATGGCCCTGTTAATGCGCTGTTTCAGGCTGAAGCTGGCCACTGTGCATGCAGGCCTGGGCCTCCTGGGAGGTGCCCTGGTGCAGGCCAAGTTCAGCTGCAGCCTATGCCCTGCCCAAGCCCACTTGCCATGAGCCACCAAGCAATCGCAGATGGCCACCACCTGTGGTGGGCTTGGATGTGCCTCAAGAGGCCAAGCCCCAAACCAAGGTCAGCTGTCGCTAGTGATGGGCTTAAGGATGTTCAGATATGGCAGCTGCCTGAGTCTGCATGCTGGGAGTGGGGAGAGCTCAACAAAGAACAATAGATTCTGCTAGAATGTCTCTCAGGTGAAACCTGCCCCTCCAGTCCTAGCCCTGAAGCCAGACAACTCAGTTCCCCCTGTATGTCCCTGGCACCTTTTGAGCTGCTGCCCCAGTGTTGGAGCTCAGAGCGGGTGAGTCCATCAGCAAGTGAGTCCACATGCAGGCTCCTTAAGAGGCAGCCTTGTCTCACTCAGCCACAGGCTCTGCTGGTTGTCATGCCAGAAGTTGTAAGGACTTCTCTTCCCAGCCCAGAAACCCTGGGCTGGGGAGTTTGGTGTTGGAGCTGGGACCCCTTGCTCCTCTGGGGGGATCTTCGTAGCCAAGATTTCTTTTTGATTTTCAACTGCCACGTATAGGTGTGGGACCAGCCCATTCTGTGTCTCTGTCTCTCCTACCAGTTTCGATGGCCTCTTCTGTGTGTCTCCAGTTATAAGACTTCTATTCAGCTAGATTTCAGGTAATTTGTAATGATGGTTGTTCTGTAGGTTAGTTGGAACTTAGATATGGTTGTGTGAGGAGATAAGGCACAGTGTTTATCTACTCTGCCATCTTGACTATACCTGATGTTCCTTTTTTTTTTTTTTTGAAGAATCTTAACGAGTTTCAGATGTTAAAAAGTAGGTTTCAAAAGGTTAAAAACAGAACTGCGTTTTAAGCCCACACATTGTTTGGCCATGGTTTTGTAACTCCTGGCATGTGAATTAGCAGCAGAGCAATTAGTCATTGTCACAATACGCTGGTTAAAAGAATGACGTCTCAGGCTGAGGGGCACAGACTGTCCGTCACACTTGGGGACAGCTGAGGAGAGGTGCCTTCCTTGTGCTTTAGCTGTGTAGCCTTCAGAAGGAGAGAGTGCACTCCAGGTGAGCATTCGGTGTCTGACACCAGTCAACTGAATACATTGAGAGGCCCCTGATTCTTTGGCAAGAGGAAAGGAGAGAAACATTTTTTCAAGCAGTTCTAGGTAAAAGATTGTGCCTTATGTCTCGGCTCAAAACAACTTTGTTCCTCCTCCTCCTTTTTTGTTCCACTGGTTAACAATGACCCTTAAGTGTGGCAGGTTCTTGACCTCATCCACTGACCTGACAGACTAGTTCAGTAAGTCTCTGTAGTAAGCACATCTAGTGACGTAGGTATGTTTCATCAAGGTTCTCTTTTTAATTCCTCACAGAAAAGGTCATTCTTATATGGCAAGGGGATCTGATACAATCTTAAACAGATTACTTGACCTCCATAAAGCTTAAATATATAGGCTAGATGTAGGAAAAGGAGAAGTGCTATCTTTGTGTTGCAACTAAGCATAAAAAAACTACCACCGTATACTATTAAAACAAGTTCAACAAAACATGGCCATGGAACATCACTGCGTAAAGGCTGCCTACCTCAAGAAATGGAAAGGGAATTCACCTAGGTGTCAGGAGGCCTTCTGGATATACCTTTTATTATTAGTTGCATAGTGTTGGCCAATTTGCATCACTTCCTTGTGTTTTAGGGTCTTCGACTATAAAATGCAAAGATGAAACCAGAAGAACCCTAAGGCCTATTTTACTAACAAAATATTTTCAGTGTCTAGTATTTGCCACACACTTTATACATACTATACCCTACAACAAGGATGTATGGTAACTATTATTATATCTATTTTATAAATGAGAAAGTACACCTGGCACTCAACCCTAGATCAGTGTGGTTTCAAAGCCTGTGCTATTTCACACTATGGTATTTGCCACTATGTATCTAGGAGGCTAAGCTTACAAGGCCTTGCAAGTTTAAAGACACAGTGCCACAACTTAGGCCTAAACCAAGCCACCAAATCAGCAGGGAGAAATGCAAAAAAAAAATTGTATACAGCTAAAAGAAGGCAGAGAGGAGGGAAGAAAAAAAGAAAAAGAATGGTAAAAAGAAAACATAAAATTAGTATCTATGATAACTATAAATGGAATAAATTACCTACTAAAAAGGCTGTTATGTTATTAAGGACCCTGTTTCTATCTTGTGCATGGTTCTACTTAAGGTCAAAGAATAGTTGCTAATGCAATAGGAGCTACGTGCTTTCTCATTCAAATCTTCCTATCTCTATTTACATAGGAAGGAAAGCTTACGGAAATAACTTAGCCAATCTAAGATCTTTTCTGTGGCTATTCCTTACCAAAATACATTTATTGAGCAATTACCACATACCAAGGACTATACTAAATGCAACATATGCATTATCTCAAAACTCACTTTCACAATAACCCTACAAGCCAGTCACACCACTACTACCTTGATACTCTCTGGGATTAGGACTGAGACAATCCAAACACCCTGCTTTTAAAGGTGGCAACCCTCTCATTCCAATCGTACTGATCACAATTCCTGGCCCACTGGAGATCACTACATAGAATGAACTGAATGAGTTAATATATGTGGTCTTTTCGTTTCCTCTCAAACTAAGAAAAACTATTTCAAAACAGAAACAAAAGGTAAGTAACTTCTTATATCTGCTTCTTCCCCCTTGGTTAGGGATTTAAAGGGTTGACACAAAGGCCACTTGGCTCTAGAAAAAGGACTGCCAACAATCACTAGGACAGGGACTCAGGCCAGAATGAGGTAACCACGGCTTCATTGTCTTGCAGTAACGGTTATTCCAATATTAATGTTTTTCTCCATAAATGAACTGGGCAGAATCAATTGTCGTTTGCGAAAATCATGTAATTACTAAAATGTTCTAATTCTACTACAGTTTTAGCTTTGGGAAAATTCAACTTATTTTAGATTTAAATCAGGAATGTTTACTTTAGGGGGAAAAAAGCTTAGAGTCTTCTCACTGTTTCTTGATCCCTCTCCTATACCCATCGCTTACTTTTCTTTCCTCAGAGGCACTTCCTGCTAAAGCTAGATGAACTACTTTAGTAATTCAACGACCTCTCAGGCTTCATTTGCTTGGTTGTGACCTAATCTTTCGTTGACTCATCTTAATCAGATTGCATTCTCTTTAGCTACTTTGGACCATTTCAAAATTATTTTCAGCTCCACTCGTCATTTTAAAGCATGCAAATAGTGATGAAATTAAGTAAATGATTTAATTGTCAGCTAAGTGATTAAGTGCACCGAGCAGCATTCTAAGAGCTTTTATACCTCACTTAATCCTCAAAACCATATACATTACAGATAAACAGAGGCCAAAAAGATTAAAATCAATCATTGGCATAGGAGCTTGCGTTAAATTGTAAAGATACGAGATTTTCTAGCAATAAATCTTTATTATGATTGTTTTAATGGTTAAAACTTGCATGTTTCCTAAAGTAGTCTGTAATAGGATAAAAAAAATTACAAAAAGGCAAGCTTCTTAAGGTTTCATTTGAATTAACTATAAAATACCTGTCATTTCTTTCTAAAACAACAAAATCTATTCAATATGTAATATAAAACTCAATAATTCTATTATGCAATTATTTAACAAACTGAACTAAGAAAATATTTAGCTAAACAGAGAAATTAAAAAACAAGTTCTCAAATAATTTTATCCTAAGTAATCTATTCTTTGGAGTAGAAATACTCATTTAATACAGTACGTTCATTATATTTTTAGTTGCACTTTGTTGGTGTTAAATTTAGCCCAACTTAAAATTTCCGTGTACCTGGAAAATACAACTATTCTTTTTAAAAACTATTAAGAATTTATAACAGGGTTTAATAATTCAGACTGATCCCACCCTTATTTTAAAAATAATTTAATGACACTCCTTTTTTTGATAAATGGAACTTCTCATTAACAATATAAAGCATTTTCCTTTCTAAACTGTATACTTTTATTCAGTTATTTATATAACAACGTTATAAACTAGTAAGCAAAGCAAGCAACATTACTTTTTTTAAATAACATCTTTAATTAAAGTTTTTGCAAAGGTAAAATATTAAACTTAAAATAGGTCTTAGTACATCAAAATACTAAGTTCTCTAATTGTATTCCAAGATGGTCTTTAAAACATAATATCCCATATATCACAGAAGAGCAACCTTGATCTGCAATTGTACAGAATGAATTATACAAACATAATAAATATATTTACGCCCTTACACATAACAGTATGTACAACAGCAGTTGACAATAGTAGCTCAGAACAGCAAAAAGGATTAGTCCCTCCCCCAAATTGTAGCCCTGACACATACTGGACTGATTTAAGAAACCTTGACTAAAATATTTATTAACTAGTGAAATAGTAACTTAATAGTTACTCATAGTTAGTAGTTACTAACTCAATGCAGTTCTTCCCTTAGAAGAGAAGAAAAAGTTTCTCTTGTTTCTCAAAATAAACAAAAATATTAAGTTTGGTGTATTCTTCCTTAAATCATAAAAAATGACAAAACATAGACTAAGGCAGATTTAAAAGGGAAATATAAACTTCAGAATAATTTCCATAGCATAATAGATTAAAATGCAAAACTAACATAAACCCATGAGGAAATATATAAAGCAACTTATTTTTTAACCAATGAACTCAAAATCTGAAATAGCTAATTCAGACAGATAGGTGGGAGACAGACATATGAAATAAAATGAAAAAGTACAAAGATGGATCAATAAAATAATACATTGCACAAAATCTCAAAAAAGTTCAAGATGAAATAATCTGAAAATACAGGAATTTTCTCAAGAGGAAGAAAATGCTAAGTTAAAAAGGGAACTCCCAAGACGAAATTATGCCTGTTTTCCTGCACAAGGCGTATTTACCTTCTGAAAAGAATGGTGACGTTATTGCTATAAGATAATCAAAAATTACTCTTAGAGGAGACAACCCTTTTCATTCCTCCATAAAAGTCAGAAGAAATAAGAAAACCAAATCCTTGATTTTCACTATAGCAAAAGAAAATCTTTATACAAAAGCTATTATATTTTTATGTTCTTGATGTCTAAAATCAGAATCTATTAGAATATGTTCTTCAAGAACACATTTTAATCACAATACACACTGCTCAAATCTTGACGTATTCCTAGAAGAATAACATCAAGGTGGCTTTAAGAGGCAACAATATAAATGTGATATTATGACGGCATTTAATTAACAGAAAGAAATGTGAACATTTAAAAAAATATAAAAGCCCAATATAAAGATCCCCCCTCCTATAACAGATATTTTACTCTAGAATCTAATTGCACATTGAAGAGTTGTTTTAGCCAAATGTGGCTCTCTGCAGAAATTAAATGTGCTCTCAAGCATTCATATGGTCTGATCATACAAATGACCACCAAAGTAAGAGTACATATACTGAAAGGCACACATTTCCACATTTTATCAAGTAATTTTGTGTAAATTTTCCTTAGCACTATTGATTAACATTAATCTTTTTTAAAATAAAAGGTGCCATCACCATTTGTGCAAATCTAAACAAATCCTCTTCTGAAACCTTTACCTATTTTCATAATACCATGTCTGAACTATTTTCCCTCTTTGAATAAACATTTTCATTTTAAAATTCTGAAAGTGGGAATTCTTGCCTTTTCAAAGGAATGACATTTTTATGGAACCTAATGAAATGATTTGTTAAATACAATGTTAAAAGCATGATTAAGAATTCAAGTATAATAAAAGATAAGCAAGTGGCATTCTTATAGCAAGCCACCATACTAAAACTAAAACATGCTATATTTGATTAAAAAGGAACACAATGCAGTAATATAAGAGCACAATTTGATATGCAGTGTTGTTTGGACTGGCTTTCAGAATTTTCACAGGTAAAAGAAAAGCATTTGCCAAGTATGTCATAATTATTATGCAATACACAGGTACAAATAGTTATTTCCTGCTTCAACATAACCCTAGTGAATCACTCTGAAAGCAGTGGTTGTTCATGTTTGAAACTAACATTATAAAAACAAGCCAGTATACAATTCTACTATGAATACGAACATCTACATAGAGGGTCCAAAACATGAGCTGAATATAATAATACAAGGTTCAGTAGCATAAGAACTACTAGATAACCAAAGGGTTTCAATCAACACTGCAGCACTGCTAAACTTTTATAGGTAGTTCAGGTCATTAACTCTCCATTGGGTAAACATAAACCTACTATCGACTATGCTAGAGGACAACTGAATGACAGGACTGCTGTGATTTTAACTCCCTCCCTTCTCTTTTCTCAGCCTCAATAAAAAATAAAAAATAAAACACACACACACACAACAACAACAACAAAAACCTATATGTGCTTTGAGAGTAGTGGGGTACACAAATGAATTTCCCCTCCAAAAACCAAAAATAATATAGTAAAAATAAAAACCGTATTACCAGTTATGGCATCTAAAGAAAACATAACTACTAACATGCTAGAAACCACCATTTACACCAAAGTTCTGAACATAAGTTAAAGGGACCAAGCTGGTATGTGGGGTGGGAAGTAGGAAAAAAAACTGATTAGCTTTTTTAGAAGTTTAAAAATTTGTGTTAAAAAAAGAAAAAATGTGTAATAGCTCACAGTTTTTCTTTGCAATGAACTTTAAAGTGTTTCTATGTTACTTCTGGAAACACGCAAAGGCAAATAAAAGGCAAACAAAAATGGAAGACAAAAAAAATTCAATATACAAAAGTAACTTAAACACATGAATTTTGTCAAGATAAACCATGAAAAGAATTAGTTGTAAGAACACAAAAGTGAAGACAAGTGTTCATACAATTCTCCCAGGTGACTTGTTCACACTGAACACAGCACTGGCATATTGTATATTAGAGCCCCTTACAGAATACAGAGCTATGCATTCTTAATATACATATTAAGTTTCCATTACTTTTAATATAAGTCAAATTTATATGCTTTCTTCCCGATGTGCAAACTGGAGCCCATGTCTATATTACCAGTGGCCTGGATGGGCCACCAAATGAAAGAGGTAAAATGTACTTAGTGGCCCACCCCTCCCTCCAACCCCAAAATAACCCCTCAAATTACAAAGTTGCATTAAAAAAAATCTGTTCAATTAAAATAATAGTTTTAAAATTCTTTACTAGTAAACACAAGAAACTTTTATAATTACTAAATTGTTTAATAAAAATCCAGGTCCTTACCACCTGCCCAATTAAATTCAGTCAATGTACAGAATGTTATCTGAATGTTTGTTTAGCTTGAAGACTAAACACATATATACGTATATACTTCAGCTGAACAAGAAAAAAAATCAGTATCTATTTGTGTGTATATAATTTCAACTAGATGGTACCTTTGTAAAATAAAACTGTATTCCTGAGGTGCCACTTAGGGTTTCTTTTTAAGGTGTGGGCCTAAAAGAAACAAGTACAATTTTTCTGTAAGGAAACAGAAGTTGTCATTTTAATTCTGCTCAACTCAGACAAGACCCAAGTTTAATGAGTATGAAAACCTAATTAAAATATCCATTCCTAGGTCAAATTTGTGATCGCTGATTTCTTCCTTTAATTCTTAAGTAGATGTTTCATAAAGCAGGGAAGGAAGAGGTATATATTACTGAGGGGAAATAGCAAGTAAAATTATTTTAAGACCTATTATGAGCTCTAAACTGTTTCCTTACACAAGTGATTAAATTCAACACCATAATTCTTGCCCTTTTGTAAAAAGCCCACACACAATTTTTACCAAACATAACCACATACAATGAGCAGTTTCATTTCAACCTGTCAAAAGGGAATTTTCTTCAGTTCATTCCAACAAGTATTTTCTAATTGAACCCAAGTTGGAGGAAGGGATATAGACAAAGCTTTACATGCTAATTACCAGTGGCAGGTACCTGTATTTAAAATCAACAAGTATGGTTTTCCTACACACACACCCCCACCCCGCCCCAACAACCCCAGGTGCTACAGTTCCATGGCTTGCCAGTTAGAAGTAGTGTCTATGTTGTCAAAGTCTCTTTGTTCCAGTAGCTTTGCTTCTACTGCACTTTTCTGACATGCAGAAGTTTTGGTTGATGTATGTCCCAAGTTTCAAACTGTCCACTTTAAATTTTTTTAAAGTTTCTTTTGTTTTATTTATAAAAGAAAAGAACCAACTCTTCACCATTCTGCATCTCCAATGGCTTTGGAAAATATATAATCTCTTCCATTAAGATTCATAATACCATCCTTGAGATGAAATTTCCATTTGTTTTTACTTCTGTGTATCTAAATAAATTTAAAAAAAAAATGTAATACAATTAAAAGACTGAGGAAACAAACAACAAAAAGATCCATTCACACACCAAAAAAACTGTCCTATACATTACTGCATTTGCAAATTGTTTTTTTTTATTGGTATGATGAATATGTAACATTAGTTCCAGATTTGTAACATGATTATTTTTATATACTGATAAATGATCACCACAATATGTCTAGTTAACATTCATCACGTTATAACTTTTTTCTTATAACTTTTAATATTTCCTCAGCAACTTTTAAAAACACAATATTAACTAGAGTCATCATGCTATACATTATATCTCATGACATAACTGGAATTTTCTACCTCTTGACCACCTCTACCCATTTCACTCACTTTTCCCACCCCACCTTTTCAATGATCTATCTGCTCTCTGTAACTGGGTTGTTTGTTCTAGATTCCACATATAAATGAGACCTAATGGTATGTGTCTCTCTGACCCAAGTTCATTTAGCATGATGCCCTCAAGGTCCATCTATCCATGTTGTCACAAATGACAAGATTTCATTTTTTTTATGGTTCAATAATATTCCATTATATTTTTCTTTATCCATTCATCCATTAATAGACACTTAAGTTGTTTTCATGTCTTAGCTACTATAGACAATACTGAAGTAAACATGGGGTCATGTATCAAGTTAATGTTTTTGTCTTTCAAGTAAATACTCAGAAGCAAAATTCCAAAATTACATGGTACTTCTATAAGGTAATAGTTCACTGTGGTTTTGATTTGTAGTTGCCGGATGATTAGTGATGTTGAGTACCTTTTTATGTGCCTATTGGCCATCTGTATGTCTTCTTTGGAAAACTGTTCAGGTCTTCTGCTCGTTTTTAATCAGATTGTATTTTTGCTATTGAGTTGAATGAGTTCTTTTATGTATTTTGGATATGTTAACCCCTTATAAGATATACATTTTGGAAATATCTTTTCCCATTTGGCGTGTTGACTTTTCAATTGGTTGATAGTTTGCTGTGCAGAAGCTTTTTAATTTGGTTTTGTCCCACGTGATTATTTTCGCTTTTGTTGCTTTTGCTTTTGGTGTCAAATCCAAAAAAATCATCACCAAAACCAATGTCCAACAGCTTACCACCTATGTAATTTAGGAATTTTTCATCCGTTTTGAGTTAATTTTTGTGTATGGTATAAGATAGTGGTCCAGTTTTCCCAACACCATTTATTGAAAAGACGTTCCTTTCCCTATTGTGTATTCTTGTCTCTTCTAACACATATGGATGGGTTTTGTTTGTGGGCTGTCTTCTGTTCCATTTATATGTGTCTGTTTTAATGTCAATACCATACTGTTTTGATTACTCCAGCTATGTAATATAGTTTGAAATCAGGAAATGTGATGACTCACCCCAGCTTTGTTTTTCTTTCTCAAGACTGCTTTAGCCTTCATTTGTTCTTTTTCTAATTAAGATGTAACAATAGGTTATTTGGGACCATTCTGGTTTCTTGAGATAGGCCTGTAATCATATAGATTTCCCTCTTAATACTGCTTCTGCTGAATCCCAAAAGTTCTGATATGTCACATCATCATTCTCATTTGTCTCTATGTCTCTCTTGATCTCTCCTTTTATTTCTTCTTTGACCCTGTTGTTCTTTAATAGCATGTTACTTAATCCCTTACATATTTGTGGGTTTTCCCACTTTCTTTTTGCAGCTGATTTTCAATTTCAAAGCACTATGCTCAGAGAATACACTTAGTCTGATTTCAGGTTTCTTAAATTCGTTGAGGCTAGTTTTGTGTCCCAACATATGGTCTATCCTTGACAGTGTCCCATGTGCACTGAAGAAGAAATATATAATATAGTGCTCTGGGATGAAAAGCTCTGTAAATGTCAATTACATCCATTTGGTCTAACGTGTCATTTAAGGCCAATATTTCCTTACTGATTTTGTTTGATCTACCCACAGCTGTCAATGGGGTATTTAGGTCCCCTACTGCAATTGTGTTTTTGTCAAGGTTCTCCATTTAGTTCTGTTAGTAGTTGCTTTATATATTTTGGTGCTCCCTGACTGAGTGTATATATACTGATTAGTGTTATGCTGTCTTTGATACATTATAAATGCCCATCTTTGGCTCTTGTTACCTTTCTTATCTTGAAATCTATTTTGTCAGATATAAATACAGCTACGCCCACTTTTCTCTGGATGCCATTTGCTTGGAATATCATTTTCTACCCTATATTTGTCTTTGCAGCTGAGATGTATCTCCTGAATGCAGTGTATGGTTGGGTTATGGTTTTTGATCCAATCCTCTACTCTATGCCTTTTTATTGGTTAATTCGGCCCATTTACATTTAGGCTCATTACTGATGCATGAGGATCTCCTGTAACCATTTTAGCTTTTGTTTTCTACCCAGGACAACACAAAAAAAAGATAACTACAGACCAATATCTCTGATAAATACAAATGCAGAATCCTGAAAAAAATACTAACAAATCAAAGACAATAATACATTAAAAAGATATCATGATCTAGTAAGGTTCATTCCAGGGATGGTTCAACACACACAAAGCAATCTGATATACCACATTAACAAAATAAAGGATAAGAATCATATGCTCATATCAACAAATGCAGAAAAAGCATTTGACAAGACACAATATCCATTTATGATTAAACACTCAATAAAGTGGGTATAGAAAAAAAGTACCTCAACGTAATAAAGTACATATATGGCAAATCCTCAACTAAGATACTCAATGGTAAAAAATTAAAAGCTTTTCCTCCAAGATCAAGAACAGGACGAGGATGCCCATGCTCACCACTGTTATTCAACACAGTATTAAAGTCCTCACCAGAGCAATCAGGAAAGAGAAAAAAAAAATCAAGGCATCCAAATTGGGAATGAATTAATAAAATTGTCACTTTTTACAGATGGCATGATTCCCTATATAGAAAACTCTAAATATTCTACACACACACAAAAAAAACTATTACAAACAATAAACAAAGACAGTAAAGTTGCAGAATACAAAATAAATGTAGAAAACTCCATTGTGTTCCTATATACTACTAATAAAATTTCAGAGAAAGAAAAAAACAATTCCTTTTGCAATTGTAATAAAAAGAATAAAATACCTAGGAATAAACTTAACAAAGGATGTGAAGGACCTATTAAACTACAACAATTTATTAAGTGAAACTGAAGACACAAAAAAAGGGAAAGATTATAAAAATCAACATAATTAAATTAACTATATTACTAATTATGCTAAGCAAATCAGTCGGACTGAAAAGTCAAGAACCATATGATTTCACTCATGTGAAAGTAACAAATGAACAAACAAGAATGCATAGACACAGATAACAATATGGTGGTTTCCAGAGAGAAAGGAGGTAAGGGGCAGGTAGTAAAGGTAAGAGAAGTCAAATATGTAATGACATTTTGACTTTGAATAGTGAACACAATGCAATAAACAGCTGACATATTATAGAATTGTATACTTGAAACCTATACAGTTTTATTAACCATTGTCACCCACTAAATTTTATAAAATTTTTAAATAATGTAAAAAAAGAGATTGCTTTGGCTATTTGGAGTCTTTTGTGGTTCCATACAAATTTTAGAATTGTTCTATATCTGTAAAAAATGTCACTGAAGTTTTGATAGAAACAGCACTGAATCTGTAGATTTGGTAGTATGGACATTTCAACAATATTAATTCTTCCAATCCATGAGTATGAAATATCTTTCCATTTATTATTTGTGTCTTCAATTTCTTTCATCAACATTTTTATAGTTTTTATTGTACAGGTGTTTCACCTCCTTAGTTAAATTTCCTCTTGGATATTTTATCCTTTTTTGACACAATTGTAAATGGAACTGTTTTTTCTTAATTCCTTTTTCTGATAGTTATTAATGCATAGAAATACAACATATTTTTGTATACTGATTTTGTATCTTGCAACTTTACTGATTTTTTTTTAGTTCTGTGATTTGGTCAAGTCTTTAGGGTTTTCTATATTTAATATCATATAATATGCATATAGTGACAGTTTTACTTCTTCTTAATTTGGATGATCTTTCTTTTTCTTCCCCAATTGCTCCTGCTAGAAATACCAATGCTATGTTGAATAAAAGTAGCGACAGCAGGCAGGCATCCTTATCTTGTTCCTATCTTACCATAAAAACTTTCAGCTTTTCACCACTGAGTATATTTGCTGTGGGCTTGTCATATATGTCCTTTATGATATTGAGGTATGTTTCCTCTACATTCAATTTGTTGAGAGTTTTTATTCATGAATGAACATTGAATTTTGTCAAATGCTTTTTCTGCATCTATTGAGATGATCAGATGACCTTCGTTCATCATTTTTTAAATATATTACATTGACTTATTTGTGAATGCTGAACCATCCTTGCATCCCTAGAATAAATCCCACATGGTCATTGTGTATGATCCTTTTAAGTGTACTGTGGAATTTCAGTTTGTTAATATTTCGTTGAGGATTTTTGCATCTATGTTCACCAGGGATATTGGCATGTAATTTTCTTTTCTTGTGGCGTCCTTGTCTGGTTCTGGTATCAGGGGAATGCTGGCTTGGTTAAAAAGAGTTTAGAAGTGTTCCCTCCTGTTTTTGTTTGTTTTTGTTTTTGAAGACTTTGAGAAAGATTAGTATTACCTCCTCTTTGAATGTTCGGTAGAATTCACCAGTGAAGCTGCCTGGTCCTGGACTTCTGTTTGTTGGGATATTTCTAATTACTGATTCAATCTCCTTAAGGAGTTCAGTCTGTTCAGACTTTCTATTTCTTCGTAGTTCAGTTTTGAAAAGCTGTATGTTTCATGGAATTTAATTTCCTTCTAGATTTCTATTATGTTGGCACATAATTGTTCAGAATGGTCATATCATCTTTTACATTTCTGTGGTATCAATTGTAATATTCAATTTTATGTGCATCTTCTCTCTTTTCCTGGTGAGTCTAACTAAACTTTTAGCAATGTCATCTTTTCAAAGAACCAGCTCTTAGTTTTATTTATCTTTTCTATTATCTTTTCATAATACATTTTATTTATTTCAGCTCTGATCTTTATTTCCTTCCTTCTACTAACTTTGGGCTTTGTTTGTTCTTCATTTTTTATTTCCTGGAGAATAAAATTAGGTTATTTGAGATCTTATTTCTTGATACAGTCATTTACCTCTATGAACTCTCTCTTAGGACACTTCTGCTACATCCCATACATCCTGGTACATTGTATTTCATTTTCATTTGTCTCAAAGTCTTTTTGAGTTCTCTTTAGATTTCCTCTGACCCACTGATTGTTCAGTAACATGTTTCATCTCCAAATATCTGTGATTTTCCCAGCTTTTTTCTTATAATTGATTTCCAGTTCATATCATAGTGCTTGGACAAACTTTTACTTTTTTAAAATAAAGTTTAATTTGTTAAAAGAATTTAGAAATGTTCTCTTCTGTTTTTGTTTTGTTTTGTTTTGTTTTTGTTTTAGACTTTGAGAAAGACTGGTATTAACTCCCCTTTGAATGTTTGGTAGAATTCATCACCAGTGAAGCTGCCTGGTCCCGGACTTTTGTTTGTTGGGAAATTTCTAATTACTAATTCAATCTCCCTAAAAAAAATTACTAGGTTAAGTTTTTTCTTTTTTAAATAAATTTATAATTAGTATCTTTTAGGCTCTGAGTATTTGTGTTCATTAAAACAGTTATTATTTCTCTGTAAATTATCTCTACCGGGTTTGCATATACACGTTTTTTTCATAGGCAATTTTATACTAGCAAACATTTAAAGCGAGAATACCTCTTGTTCTCCCTGTTCTCTCTCTAGATCAGTTTTGCCTTTTCTAACTCCTTTTACATCTATACCATTTACTTAACCTTAGGATTTTCTTCATTCCTTTTATCTACTGACCATCAAGACAGTATCTTTCCTCAATGTTGGTATCATGTACAACCTTTCTCTTCCTCATAAATAGTGACAATTTCCACACTGTGGACCATTCGAATACTGTAGCCTCACAGTATTCATATAAATATTAGTATTTTAATCTCTAATTCTATTTCATCTCCAGGACACCTGGCAACTGTTTTCATAAAGGTCACCAAATAATCTAGTTACAACATCAATAGCCTCTTGTCCTCTGATTTATTATCTCCCTTTCCTTTCAATGATCTTATAAACATTGCTGCCAGAAGCACAATTTTAACCAATCACCTTTACTTGACTATTTCTATTTTTAAATGACCTAGTAATAACACATCTTTCCAAGCTTATTTCCTACCTTCGCATTACTCAAAGACAATATTTCAATCAAAGGAATTATCATCCCTTGCTTGCATTTTTACGAATTCAATTCTTATTCCAAGATCTATCTCAAAATACTGTCCCTCCACAAAGCTTTGACCCATCTCATCAGCTTAAAGTGCTCTTTTCTACTAATCAATTCTCAATGGCACCCCCAAAGACATTTCTAGCATTATTCGTAAGTATATACAAGAGTACACTGATTTCTTCTACCAAAATAAAACCCCTTGTAGTTTAGTTTTCTCAAGACTTAAATATATAACGGCATTTAAAAAGTACATCTGAAGGAATGCTAATCATCCAGTCACTTACTGCAGATTTCAAAAACTGTGTATCTCTGCTAAGACAAAGAGAGAAGATTTCAAAATGGGCCAGCCCTGTATACTCTCATCTTTGCTTTCATTTATAGTTTTTACTTGTTTGCAATTCCATGGACTTGGGGGGAGGGGGTGCGGGTAAAATTTAATGAACTTAAATGATGTTTCTTCACTCTCTCAGCAAGTCTCACTCATTATTCAATGTTCAGTTCAAGCTCCACATCCTCTTCAAAGAAGAACCCATAGTCCTCCCTCTTTTCTGATCAATCTAAAGGACCTCAAATCAAGGAGTTCATTTCATTTCAAAAAGAAGAGATTATAGCCTCAGGAAGAGTTCAATGACTTGACTAAGGGCAAAGTGCTATTAAATGACAAAGATGATTCTTGAGTCCTGGTCCATTCTTTACTAAATCAGGCTAATTTATATAATAATGCAGAAATTCTCACTATGTACAGATATTTTCTGAGGTCCCATTCCTAAAATTCCATGGTCTGACTTCCTTTCTGAGACAGCTCTCTTATAAGTCTTCATACTTTTCCCGTTTACTGAAATCTGCTTCCTCCAAACTTCTACTTATTGATCCTACCTCTGCTTTAATGGTACTGCCATTCTTCCTCCCAGTTTCTCATAAAAAAAAATCTTTGAGTCTTCTTGACTCCTCTTTTTTTCTATTACACATCCAACGAGAGTCAGAAATTCCTGTTGACTCTTCTTTCGAAACATACCAACACCCAACCACTTTTCACCATTTCTAGTACTACCACACTAGCCTGAGTCACCAGTCTCTCTCATTTGAATTACAATATCCTTCTCTTAGGACTCTTTGTTTCAACCTTTGCTTCCTCCACACACTCTGACCTCAACAAAGGAAAAGTAACCCTTTTAAAATTAAAATGTCAGTGATATCACATTTGTCTATCTGAAACCTTCCAAAAGCTTCCGAATACACTCAGAATAAGAACCCATGTCCTCACAAAGTCTCACACCCTCTGCCTCCACTTACCTCTGACTTACTCAACTACTATACTACTCCCCTTCCACCCACCCCCAGTCCACCCACACTAGCCTCCTGGCTGCTCCTAATGCCCAAGAGGCAGGCTCTACCACCAGAAAATGACAAGGCTAATCCTCTTTAAGTCTTTGTTCAAATGTCATCTTCTCAAAAGATCTAACGTGATCACCCTAATTTAAAACTGTAACCTGTCCTCTTTCCAACTCTGTATTTTTCCATACCGATTATCAGCTTCCATGCCATATAAATTAATTTATATATATTTTAGTATAAGTATCCCTTGACTAGAGTAAGTTTCCCAATGGCAAGGATTGTTAGGTTTTCAATAGGGTACCTCAAGATCTCAGAACAGTGCCCAGGAGCATCGTAGATAATCAGTATTTGTTGTATGAAATTATATGGAAAGATCTCTATCTCCTCTTTTCTTTGATACCCTGTAAAGAAAGTATTAACTACCCTACAAATAGGTATACAAATTTATTTCCAGCATGAACCAGGTGGCTGTAACCTGAGAGACAATGGTATTATATGTACAATAAAAAGTAATTCCACAAACAAATAAATTGATTGCATTCTGCTGTAAGACAACCTGCAAAAAGTAAATGTAATGTCATGGATCATATATTACATGTACTCAGCACTGAAGTATTATTGGATAATAAATGGTAAATATTTTTATTAGAATAAAATCACAAAATACAACTTGAAAAACAATTTCTGGCCCTAAGCCCTTCATGGAGGAGTGTCCCGAATGCCATAAAAAAGACCTGCTAAAATTTTCTAGTGAAACACAGTGAAACCTATAAATAAGGTTGAAGCCTCAATATCTGATGCCATCAAGTACTTACCTGCCCATACTTAAGGGAGAACTCTGCCTCATTATTAGGTTGAACTAAGATTCTGATTTGACTGGTAACACAAACTTCATTATTCTTTCTATGATCACTTCTAATATTGACTCATTATCGAAATTCATTAGTAGGCTTCAAAAATAAAATCCTAAAATTTAAAGGGGCTCAAACCACATCCAATCCCATTTTAGCCAGTCATAGAACACTACCATTTTTTACTGTTGACTAAAGCATCAAATCCCTAACCCCCTAATCTCCAGAACTCATTTAATTCTAAAGATTGGATCTCTGCAAACTTTGAAATTATTTATCATCCAATACACTACTTAAAGCTATTTTCAGTTTCTTACTTTAACACATTAAAGTAACATCTCTGGGAACAAACCAAGCCAATTTGAATATTTAAAATATTATGTGTATAATTTTTACCAAAGGAGAGTATACTCATTCTCCTAGAATATGAAAATAATGAGAAGTATATTCTTTAGTCAAGCCAAGTAAAAGTCCTCTCTTGCCTGATAAATCTGACATCTTGTTATCAAGAAATTGTGTTCTGGATAATTTGGTTGCAAGAGATTCCCTCGAGACTTCCTGACAATAAAGGTTTATTGGTATCTACTGTTTTGACCTCAATCTTTTTCTCCTATATATGAAACAAAAAATTACATTTATTATAATGTGCCTGGTGTAGGGTATTAAGAACACTCACCCAGAAGTCATAATGTAAAATAGTGGATACTCTCATAACTCTGAATCAAAGACCTCACCGAGTCTATTCTATAATTTCATTGGTATTTAACTGGCTTGACTTTATCTTTACATTAGGAAAACTGTCTTCACATTTTCCAAAGATCTGTTTACAGTAAACATGGTTATTTGAGACATTTATTTCTGTAAAAAAACAACACAAATTTAAGAGTTTTATCGTTTGTAAAGGAAATGCATACAGGACACAAATTTTGTAAGATCATGACGAATGCTCCAGTGTCTGGCTCATTCAGGCACATAAAAAATATTTACTGAATAAATAGCACTTACAAACAAAACCCAATTGCTTCTGTTATAATTTTCAGTATTGGGTAAAGGCCTCCATTGAAATTAAATTATAAATGCAATATAATTTGTAGACTTATTATACATTTAATGATTACAGTCAAAAAAAGAATTTTATTCTAAACTGTTTTGATAAACAATAAAAATCTCAACAATGCCAAAAACTGTAACAAAAGTACTTGAAGAGTAGCATTCTTTTTAAGAATTAAGAACAAGGAGTCAAGAGCTAATTCTCATAGAATCTAGTTTAAAAGTTCCATAATACTATCAAAATACAGCAAAGTTAAGTAATTTTTAAAATAATTTTCAGTAAAAACATGTTTGTGTAGTTATTAGTCTTGTTTATTGCCCTAGTTTTCACCTTTGCAATAAAAAAAGTTGCAGAGATTCAATTAAAGCCTTTTAGTTTTGAGGTCGTTGAGGATAAATGAAAGCCACTGAGTTACTGATGATAAAGGATAACTCAAAGTGCCTTTATTTACTGTGTTAACAAGTTGGGACTTAATAACTCTCCTCGCAATTTCATTCATATCTTATTTTTCAAATGTAAAGCTACCCAAGTTAATTTGTCATTCTACTAAAATAATCAATAAAACTATAAAAATGTTTTCATTCATATTGTTTATACTGTACACAAGAGGCATCAACTGGCTACCCAAATGTTTGAATGATGCAGAAAGGGTGATTTAGGGAAGAAATTCCAATGGAAAAAAATGTTAGTAATCCAATGATAAAATCCTTACCTTATCATATTGGCATACAACAACATTTTCTGTATCAAAAAGTTCCTGTCCTTCCTCATCACTCACATCATCTTCACTATTGAGGGGCTCCTAAAAACAAAAAGAGAGAGTTTATTTATATTTCATGTATTACTAGAAAAGGCCCTTCTAATATTCAGTGAAAAGAAATACAATGGCCTTGATGTTCTTTGTGAACCAAGACAGAGAGATGCACACCATGTATACCACGAACATGTTGTTAATTGGCTTCATTTAAGACTTAGTCAATGTTACTGAAGTCCTAGCAAGAAATTAAACACAATTAAAATAGTTAAGCTATAACTTCAAAGTCTGAAATGATGTTTAACTTTATTTCCATTATTCTTTCAGAATGGCAAAGAAGATAATTCTCTGCAATAACTTTAAGATGACCAGACTGGATGTGGATAAGGCAATGGCCCTATGCACCACCAGAAGCTGTAGTGTAAAAGGGGAAACAACAGTGAAATTGGAGGGAGAAGAGGCTATATATAATAGGCTAAGAGTTTTCCTTGTCTTTACATTAGGGACTAGGATTCTAAATATAAATTAGCATGTCTACCATTGCGATGGTGATGACGGAGGCTTAGAGTATGATTAAGCTATTCAGATTAAAAGTGTGCTTATGCTGAGACAGAGATAGAACAGACTTAGTAGTCTCAGTACCAAAAAAAATTAAAGTTCAATGTCTAAGTAGAGCATAAAATGATCAACTATGTTAAATTTTACCTCAGTTGTGGCAAAAGATATAATTCATACTTCTGATTAATGAAAAAATGACAAAATAAAAATGGAAAACAATCAAGATGACATTAAGTCTATGCCTGTACCTACTCACACATGTATATTTATATTAATTTAAAATTTATATTTATATTTAAAATAGATTACCATCGATGTGGATGTTTAAAAAATTGGAGATAAAATTCACGTAACATAAAATTCAGCCTTTTAAAGTGTGTAATTCAGTCATACTTCATAAGGTATTCAATCACCACTAATCTAATTCCAGAATAATCACCTTTACCATTAAACAGACTCTTTTCCATTCCCACCTCTCCTCACTCCTAGTAGCTATTAATCTGCTTTCTATCTCTTTATATTGTAGATATTTCATATAAATGAAATTAGGCAATATACATATACAATATGTGGTCTGGTTTCTTTAATGTACCATCAGCATGTTTGAGATTCATCTATGTTGTAGCATACACCAGTATTTTATTTCTTTTCGTGGCTAAATAATATTCCATTGTATAGACATACCAAATTCTATTTGTCCATCCATCAGTTGATGGGCATTTGGAATGCTTACATCTTTTGGATTTTGTGAACTGTGCTGTTATAAACATTCACTTACAAGCTTTTGACACCTGTTTCAATTTTATACATAGGAGTGAAACTGCAAGAGCGTATGGGTAATTCTATGCTTAACTTTTTAAGGAGCCAGCAAACCATTTAAGACAACAGATATACCATTTTACACTTCCACCAGCAGTATACAAGAGTTCTAATTTCTCCACATCCTCACCAACATTTTCTTTTTTTATTATAGCCACTCCAATGTGAAATGGTATCTCTTTGTGGTTTTCATTTGCATTTCTCTAAATGAACAATAATGCTGAACATCTTTTCACATATTTGTTAGGTATTTGTATATCTTCTTTGGAAAAGTGTCTATTAAGTCCAATGCCCATTTTTGTAATATAATTTTTCTGTTGTTGAGTTTTAAGAGTTCTCAATGTATTCTGGATATTAATCCCTTATCAGACATACGATTTGCAAATATTTTCTCCTATTTTGTAGATTGTCTTTTAGCTGTTTTTATACTGTCCTTTACTACACAATAGTTTTAATCTATTAAGTCCACTTTATGTTTGCTTTGATTGCTTGTGCTTTTGGTGTCATATCTTAAAAAACTACTGCCAAATCCACTGTCATGAAGCTTTTGCCCTATGTTTTCTTCTAACACTTTTACGGTTTTGACTTTACACTTCGGTGTGTTATCCATTTTTAATTTTTGTATACGGTGTGAAGTAGGGGTCCAATTTAATTCTTCTACATACGTATAGTCAGTTGTCCAAGCACCATTTGTTGAAAAGATTATTCTTTCCCTACTGAATGGCTTTGGATCATGTAAAAACTTTGTAATACGACAGCATATAGAGCAGTATGCCATTAAAAAAAAAGACATCTGAAGCTTAAGGATACAGAACATTTAAAAGTGAAAGAATGAAAGAGCTTTACCAGGCAAATTCTAAGTGGTACGGCTCTACTAAAACAGATTTATGGCAAAACAAACAAACAAAACACTACTAGAGATAAAGCAGGATATTACGTAATCATAAATGGTTCAACTCACTGAGAAAATACAATTTTAAGCTTATATGCACCATTTTTGCGCTCAAAATATAAAAGCAAAAATGACAGAACAACAAATAAATGTACCATCATAGTAGGAGGTTTGAACACATCTTACTCAGTAATCAGTGATGGTGCACACACAGAAAAAATATAAGGGTAGACAGAATATCCAAAGAAAACTACTGACAACCTAAATCTAATAGACATATAGAAAAAACAGTACCACTGCAGAGAACACATTCTTTTCAAATACACAGCATGTGCAAGAGTTGATCACATAAAGCAAGTCTCAATCAATTTCAAAGGATGCACGCATCATACAGATTATATTATCTACAAACAAAACAGTGAATCAGAACAGAAATTATTACTGGGAAATAAACACACTGAGAGAATAAACAAAGCTAAAAGTTGATTCTTTAAAAACAATGAAATCAGCACACCTCTAGCAACACTGAACAAGGAAAAAAAGAAAGAAGGCATAAATAATATTAGGAATGAGAAAATAAAAAACAACTATGAATGATTCTGACGGCAAAAAGATAGCAAATCATTAACTTTATGCTAGTCAAATTTTAAAATTTAGATATTATAGTCTTAGAGAAATACAAGCACATCTTGTTTTATTATGCTTTGCTTCACTGTGTTTCACAGATGTTACAGTTTTTACAAACTGAAGGCAAGATCCTCCACCAAAAAAACATTAGGACTCACTTTTTTTGATACTCACTTTATTGCGGTGGTCTGGAACAGACCCCACACAATATCTCCAAGGTATACCCCTGCACTGTTTACCCTACTTGTCTCAAAAAGAAACAAAACACTTGAACAGAGTAAAGATTACTAGGACCAGATATCTTTAGCAGCATATTTCAACAAATATTCACAGAATTATTAAGTATGATCTTTAAAAAAAAAAGTCCAAGGTGAGGGAACACTCCCCAATTCATTGTATAAGTTTACCATAAACCTGAAAACCTGATGAGAGCATAGGAACAGAAAATGTGATAGTATCATTCATGCAAAAATCCTGAACAAAGTGAATTCGGAAATTCATAAAAAGAGTAATATATAATGATCAAGTTGTGCTATCCCATGAATACAAAATTGGTTTTATAAACAGAAAATTAATGTAATTCACCATAAATAGCAGATTATAAATAAATCACGATTATCTAATAGTTGTAGAAAAAGTGTTTAATAAAATTCAACATTCATTTACAGTTTAAAAACAAAGCAAAGCTCTTAATTTGAATAAAAGGAAGCTTCCTTAACATGATAAAGGATACCCATAAAAATCCTACACTCAGCATAATTACTAGTGAACCACAGAAAGGATTCCTTTTAAGATTAAGACAAGGGTGCCTGCTCTCACTATTTCTAATAAATATTGTTCTGGAGGGCTTAGCCAACAAGTCAAGAAAAACTGTCATTTTTCTTATCTGATTTGACTATCAACAAAGAACATATGAAAACATCAAAGAGATTATAGCTCATCAGTAATCAAGAAATTGCAAATTAAAACCAAATGAAATACCATTTTCTATCTATCAGACTGGCAAAAATTAAGAAACCTGACAATATCAAGTATGGCGAAAGGTGCAGACATCTGCACCATTACATATTAAATGGCAAGTGTGTTATTCACACAACAATTTGGCATTTGATTGTGAAGCTGAAGGTGTGCATGCCTTAGGATCCAGCAGTTCAATGTTTAGATATAATACCCAGAGAAACTCTTGTATTAATGTCCCCAGATGACACATACCTGAATATTTTATAACTGTTAACAGTAAACAAGTAGACACAACCCTAATGTCCATTGTATCAAAAAAATAAATTATGATAAACTGAACAGTGAAAATAATTATAGGTATATGCAAATAACTCAGATGAACCTCAGGAAAATTAATAATTATTACATAATTATTTTATGTCATAAATAAGTATGCAAAACTAAACAGTGTACTCTTTAAAAAGATAATACCTATGTAAAATATAAGGCAAATAAATAATAAACAGAAAATTCATGAGCATGGTTACTCTGATGGCAAAAGGAAGATGACAGGGATTGGGGAGAGGCACCCAGGGGATTTTAAGCAATGGGATTTATTTTTTTAACTAGATGTGGACACCAGGGTGTTTATATCTTAAAGAGTTTTTTATTCATTTGTATCTAGTCAATATTTAATAAAAACAGTATTTTTAAAAAACATTACTTAGATAATTTAGAAGATTACATCTTAGGTTGCAGAAGACAATTAATGAAAATTGTGGTAAGCTAAATATCATCTTGAACACAAGTGCTAAGCTGGAACAATGAAAAAAACGAAGATATATTTATGAGATTCTAATATATAACTAAAAATAAATAAGAAAGGATGGTTTGTTAAACTAAGATTGACATTAAGAGTAGATAAAGTTAACAAAGGAAATGGTTTGGAATATGGACCAAAAAGGAGGTTCTGGAAAAATCTGTCACATTTAGCTTTTTTCTCATGATTCGTCTCTTCCCAAATGTTACCATCTCAATTTAATTACAGAAGCAAAAGACTAATCACATCTATATATTCTACCAACATCTTATGTTTAAGACACATCGTGAATGCATAAGCCAAAAAACTAGAATTGCTTGCACTATCACCATCACCTTTATAAATACAAATTAATTTGGTATACATTCATTTTTCATTAACAGCTATATGAAATGATATTTTATAACAATCTAAAAACCTTATTAAGTTAGAACTTTATATTTAAAATCCTATGTTATATAGCACCCTAAGAGCCTCTGAAAAAACAGGATATAATTCAAGTTTGGCACCAAGTTAAAAAAGACTGAGTAGCTTCTCATTCCTACTCTTTTACTAGAAACTTACTTCTTCTACCTGACCATCTTCAGCTCCATCTTTCTCTTTGTCTTCCTCCTCATCATCATCATCATAATCTTCTCCTTCATCTTCATCTTCTTCAGATGACGTATCCCCAGTTCCATCAACTTGTAACACCAATGGAGCCTGCTGTTGAGCAGGCTGGGCCTGAGGTTGCTGCTGGCCAGTTGCGGTTATCTGTCCTTGTGCTGGTGTAGGCGCCGCCACTGTTGTAGGTATAACTTGAGTCTTATTTCCTGTAAATAAGATTTGCTGAGGCTGGATAATAACACCTGTCTGTGGTGGAATCGCTCCAGGAAGAGGAGCCAGTACCTAAGGCGAAAGAAAACCAAATATTAGGAACTAGCTAAAGCAGTGGTCTCCAACCTTTTGGCACCAGGGACTGATGCTCCTATGAGAATCTAATGCCTAATGATCTAAGGTGGAGATGATGCGGTGATGCTAGCGCCGGAGAGCAGCTGCAAATACAGATGAAGCTGTGCTCAATTGCCCGCCACTCATCTCCTACTGTGTGGCCCGGTTCCTAACAGGGCACTGACCAGTAATGACTGGTCTGCAGCCCAGGGGATGTAGACACCTTAGCTAAAGGATCAAGTAGCTCAATTTCATTACTTGGTACACAGAAGTGGACCTATATGCTGATGAAACAAAAAATGGCCACACTTCATACATAGTTAAAACTACCAAAGCCCTTATTATGCAATACTGCCTCCATATGAAGAACACTGCATTGAAAATCTGAAGTTCTGGATTCTAGTTTTATCTAAGATCACAGACACAGATGTAATACAAGCAAGCTATTTAACCTCTTGGCTTTAGTCACTTCACTGTTAGACTAGGATCAATAGTTCTCAACCTTGGCTATAAATTATAACCACCTGGTAGCTTAAAAAATACTGATACCTAGGCCCCACTCCTAATATTCTGATTTAATTGGAGATGAAATCTTTTCATTCAATTAAAACTCCTCAAATGATTCCCATTATGTGACTATGGCTGAGAACCGCCAGATCAAATGATTTCTAAAGTTCCTTCCAGCTTCTGCATTCTAGGATTCTAAGGTTAAATCACAACTCAAAAAGAACATACACATATTAAATGTTATAATGAACATATTTATAGCTATAGTTATTAATAAATTTAATGTGGATAATGTCTAGTGATGAATAAAAAGCACTGAATGTCAATTTTTTGCCATTAGGTTCAAGGAATGCAAAAATAATACATTAGTATTTTCCTTAAGAAGCTTACAGATTAGTAGTGCAATAAAGAGAGCAATAACAACTCAAAAAGATAGAAGGTATAACAGAAGTATGATGTAGTATTATTAGAATACAGGGCAAAGTACTAAAGTCAGCTTGGGGAAAAAGGCGTGATCAGGGGAGCCTTCCAGTAGGTAATACTTGAGTGTCTATTTGTGCTTTGGGAGATAGCCAAGGTCTTTCTGTTTGGTTTGTTCATTTTGGAGGAGTAAAGGGAGTTGCTAGAAAAAAATGCCAAAGGCGGATTCTAAATAGAAGAATAACATCAAGTGAAATCCAGAAGTAACAGCAGGACAAAATTTAAAAAGCTGTAAATAGGCTGGACTAATGTTCCTCCTCTGAAATTTCCTCTACCATTGTACTATTATATTGACATTATATGTTTATATGTATCCTTTTTAAAGTACCTAAATACCTCAAGAAAATAACTATTTCTTTCATCAGTGTCCTCATAGTAATACCAAATACACAAGTACGTGATTTGTTAACTCTGATCTAAACAGCAGCTGGAGCAGATAACTGAAAGTATGGCAAAAAGTAAACCTGAAGAGATCTCTTCCCTGTCCCCTGCCTCCCCGCCACAAAAAAAAAAATCCAAAAAAATATCTTACAAACCATGCTGAGGAGTTTCAACTTTTTCCAATAGGCAATAGGAAGTCATTAAAAGAGTTTAAGATTTTTAGAACAATGACTACAAATGTATAGTAGCAGTCAGACTAGAGGCAGGGAAATTGATGAGGAAGATATCATAGTACTTTAAGAAATTATGAAAGCATGAACTAAGTAAATGACAAGAGTCTGAGAAAACTAGTTTAAAACACATTAAGGGACTAAAAACATATTAAAACTGTAGTCTGAAAAAAGAAACTATTAATAATTGGTAGGAGTTCATGATACTTTGGATATCAGAGGTTACAGGGAATGGAGGATTCCACACATCCCCTACCAGAAAATACATAAGCATCATGAAACTAATTCATGCCTGCTTTGTTCACTCCTAAATTCCCAGTCTCTTGCAAAAAACCCTGATATGTAGCCACACAATAAAGGCTTGGATGAATGCCAAATAACTAGCTTAGAAGGCTGGATGGAGAGTGGTGCCACTGATAGATACGGTCAGAGGGATGATAAAGGATGAGTAGAGAAAAGAATTTAGTCTCAAACACACTGACTATAAATTAAACTGTAAAGTATACAAGGAGAATTTAGAATGACAGGGTGAAGCACCAGAGAAGAGTTTAACACTTTGCACAGATAAAGCCATGAGAAAAGGGAAGAGAACCACCAGAGAATATATACATAAGAAGAAAAAGAATGCCATGATGATCATAATTTAAGATTCTTTTACCTGTTGTATAACAGGAGCCTGTACTCCACCAGGCTGCATTTGTGGTATAACCTGCTGCTGTAGAACCACTGACTGCTGAGGCTGAAAGATATACTGAGCACCATTGGCTGCTCTGACCACTTGAAGAAGCTGACCTAAAGCAAAAGTATGCATTCCAAGTTATCATTTTAGCAGTTAACACCTCAAAATAAATGAATTCATACTGAACATCGAATCATTAAAGGCCCTAGAAATTATCAAACAAGAAATCGAAAGTTCAAGTGCAATTCTCACCTTCTCAGTTGCATCCTCAGCAATGATTACAGTTTAATGTTCTATAGCCTTCAAACAATCTTATTTTAATAACCTAAGCCAAATGTTAATAGAAATATTAAGATTTTCTGCCTTCCAATGAAGACAAAGAAAGGCTAGATGATAGTTTTCTGAATTATATATGAAATGGGCCCACTGTTTCCAATTACCTGAATTTGTTAATATCTGTTGAACAGGAGTCACACCTGCTGGGAGTGCCAAGGTAGCAGCTGTAGCAGCAGCACTCTGGAAAAAAAAAAAGAAAAAGAAAAGAAAATCAAAACTACATACATGCCTATCAGTCTATTTCTGACATATTTTAACAGTATTTGAAGTTTCTTGTTTAGCATACACTAAAATGAAAAGTTCTAAAAGTACGACTAAATTCCATTTATAAAATGGTACAACAAAGACCACCTATCCTAAATGACCTACCTTATTATTTCGAGCAATTAAGTAGAATAATATAATTGGCTTCTCTTCCCTACCCTTGCCCCCACAGACTGTGTTCTAAGGAAATCTCACCCACTTAATAATGCTGTACAATATATGAAATATCCATTCCATTATTTTCTTTCCTACTGTTTTCCTTATTGTATTGTCAACATACTTGAGGCAAGTGTACTATTTTCATTTTAGAAATTTTAATATTTTAACTTACACTAGAATCAAAGGTCTCTATAGAAAACCTTGTAACAGAAGACTGTCCTTAGAATATATCTGGCAATTCTAAGATATCATAAAGTAACAATACTGACATTATATCTTGGTGAAAACATATTAACAGTTTTATTAATACGCTAATATCTTAAAAGCTTAAGAAAAGTCACAAACTTTAATTTCTACATTTTAAAATGGAATATTATTTAGAAATACTAATTGCTTATAACTCATTTTATAAGATTAATATATGTCCCTTTACAAGCAAACTGACAGTTTCTATGTAGCGCATGACAATAATCACCTGCACAACTCTGCACATTCAAATAACTATTAATAAATATATTTAGTGAGTGATATAGCACACACAAACCATTTTCTATTAATGTCTAGTGAAAATTTCTTCTTGTATTTTATGAAATAGCCCTAACATAAACAATGCATTAGAGAAAAGATTTCATAAAGGGAACTTGCAAGACTGGTTTGGAAGAGCCTTCTACCTAGTATCACTATTGCACGTCCTTATAAAATTACATAATTTTTACTCATGTTCATTTCTAAAGCATAGAGATGTTTAAAAAGTTTTAAACAGATGTTTAAATCAGGAATAACACAATAAAAACTCAACCTTTTGTGTAAAGAGCCTATACTCATTATGTTTCCGAACATGTAAAATACATGGAGATAATACTGAAAATATTAATATTTTATTGATTGAATTTTTAACCTATGATGTGTTAAATGCGCATACTCTTAAGAATCAAGGAGACATAACAAATCGGTAAGAGATGACCCACTGATTTTGCCCCGGTCTTTTTAAATACAATTTTAATTCAAAATTCTCTCTCATACACCAAAAATTCTTCGAAATAAGATGAACCTACTATAAGTGATTTTACCAAACTAACTGTTATCAAATGACAGAAGTTATTCTCTAGGAAACAGTCTGAATAGTACCAACTGTAACATATACCCTATAGTAAGACTTTTATTTTTAAGGGTAAAGGTTAAAAAGAAATCTGGGGCCCTAGACTTGAAATGAATTTCCATTTTTAATAAAAATTGAGAGAAATACTAGGCACAGAATACTGTGACTTTCATGCATAAGAACTGATTGTAGCAATCTATCTGCTTCCTACCTGGCTTATAAATCACAAATGAGATTTGAGGTTCACTACTCACCATTCACCAAAAAGAAGTGATTTTTTAAAATACTGCTTTTTCATTAAAAAAAAAAAAACTATCTGAAAAAAAGTCTCATTGTTAGCACTAAGCTAAGGGCTCTTTTTAAAAATTTAGCCCAAATTTAAGAATGAAATGTCAGAGCTGAGACACCATCAACAGTCTACATACTTTAAACAGAACAAAAGCCATTTATGAGAAAGTGCTAGAAACTATTGTTTTATTAAAAAAAAAAAAAAAACTTTAAAGATATAGGTAAAACTTTTCTAAGGATGAGAAGGAGTTCTTTCAACTCTGTTATAATACATTACACTTGATGGTAAATATTATATACCCTAAGTGAAATCTGAAAACTTGACAACCTATGAAGTTCAGTGGACATGCCTTAGAAATATCAAAAGTCTAATGTATAATAAATGCAACCAGTTAAAATGCATTTTAAAGTAGCAATTTATATTGTAATAAAACTTACAAGGCTATGCTGTGGTTAACATAGCAAAATTTTTTAAATAACTGACCTTAAAACCTATCCTGAACTACCTAAAAAAATTTAAGTTTATAATTCTTAGCATTCCTGACCTCTTGCAGATAATGGATCTTCTGAAACAGAACTACACTTGGCATAATAATATTTGGTAAGTTCCCTAAACCTATTCTACTAAAATAGCAGGGGATAAAATAGCTCCCACAATGCATCTTCCTTTTACTATTTTCAACAGAAAATTACATGATTTTATGAACCTCAATGTCTAAGTATGGACCTAAACTTTCGATTTTGCTGCTAAATCCAATATTTATGAAACCAAATAAAAGAGCCATTTTGCTCAAGCTTTAAATAAATTTTGTTAATATACAACATACTTAGGCATAATATAATCACAATTTGGGTTAAAGTAAGTAGAACCAAACAAAGTGCTACGTTCTGACTCTTACCATGTTTGATGCATTCATATGCTGAATCAGCTTAGAATCAGGAACAATAACTTGTGGTGCTGCAGCTATTAAAAACACAAGCACACACATAAACAAGGAATCATGAGGCTAGTTCATAATCATAGAACGCTAGACAATGTTGAAAAGTTTTTGCATGCTTTCCACATTTTCTGCATTCAATTGCACTCAATCATTTGATATCTCAGAATGTTACAAATTTCTACAGTAAATAACAGCTGTAATAATACCCACCTTATACTGGAAAACATCAATTAAAAAAAGATTTGAGTAACAATACCTAAGAACTCAAGACAACCTGAGAATACACAGTAGTGAGACACCTATCACCTAAACATATATACATTTCTGTGCATTCTTAAAATGGAAATTTTTTAACATAAGTTAATCTTGTCTAAATCACAGCGTTAATGATTTTATTGACATATGTTGCTGCTGAAATGAGATATTAACCTAGTAGAAGTTAGAACTAGTTTTTTTTTACTCTACATAGCCCTTTCCTCTCAATGTAACAGTTGTCAGAATCTTATTTCCATTAACTTTTCTAAAAATACAATTCGAAAATCGCAACATTACTTAAGCTTAAAAGGAACTAAGTGTTTGATTCCGCAAATTTCAGAGAATAAACAGATAATCCCATTATCCTAATATTCTCTGAGTGAAGAAAATCAAATTTTAATTTATGATGACCTAAAATCCTAGAGCCAGGCCTAAAGGCAATAGGAGGAACAGTCATCAAAACTCATTAAAAGGACAGAATTATTTGATGCAAGGTATAGACTAAAAGTAGACATAGAAAGTCCTATTTGATACAAATAGCAAAATAACCCAAATAGACATTTCTATTGTGCATCATCATCAATTTTAAGTCCTATACAGACTCTCGAAGGAAGCAAACAAGTAATTAAACAGATACCTTATAATAAATTTTTCATTTCCCTTCATTCTCCTTTCCAATAACAAGATTTACAAAACTCAAATAGCCAGGATATTTTATAACTGGATATAGTAGTATATGAATAGCTATCCCCTTATTTATAGGGCATACTTTCCAAGATCCCCAATGGATGTCTAAAACCATAGATGGCACCAAATACCATACATACATACCTATGATAAATATTAACTTATAAATTAGGCATAGTAAGAGATTAACAACAATAATAGAAGAATTATAACAATATACTGTAATAAAAGTTATGTGAATGTGGTCTCCTTCTCTCAGCAAACTAACACAAATTTTTCCTTCTTCACAATTTTGTAGGAAGAAGATTTGTTAGAAGCATAGATCTTAGCAACCTCAGCATATGATTTTTGTTCTTTATTACGTAGAGAACTTCCACCTTTTCACTTAAAGAAAGCACTTGACAGCTTCTCTTGGCATATCCAAATTGCCAGCCTCACTATTCTTGGTATTTGGGGCCAGTTCTAAGTAAAACAAGAGTTACTTGAATACAAGTACTGAGATTCCACAACAATCCCTCTGGTAACTAGAGGGCTACTAAGAGATGAATGAGCAGGTAGAATATAGAACATGGATAACTGGACAAAGGGATGGAGCAAGGCAGCACAAGATTTCATCACACTACTCAGATCGACAAACAACTTAAAACTTATGAACTATTTACTTCTGCAATTTTTCATTTAATATTTTCAGACCACAGCTGACCACAAGTAACTGAAACTGCAGAAAGTTAAGACTGCAGATGTTTGTTATAACAGAAAACTCTTACTATATGGAAAGAATAAAGCTTCTTAGCCTTTTCAGGACCCAGATATTCCTCAGCTGTGAAATGTTAAAAGCTATTTCACAAGGCCTTTGTAAGGCTTCAATGAAACAAAAAACCATGAAATGACTTGCATAATACAAAACAATCTGGACACAGTCTTTAAATACTTGTTTTTTCTTATCTTTAAACCAAGGAACATAAATTAAGATATGGTATATAGCCAATCTTCACTTAAAAGAAATTTAATTCAATTTAGACTTACATAAATTACTAAGAAATTGAAATTTTGTGTCATCATAGTTACAAAAATCCTCTGGTATTTAAGATTTATAACAACTAAACTCAAATGTCTTTGAAAGAAAAAATCAGTTTCATAAAGAATGCAGATGATTTTACCATATAGAATGAAACGCTTAGTCAATAAACCTTTATACATCAAACTTATTTCAGGAAATCCACTATTACATAGCCTTCTCAGAAGAAAGCATCAATAAACTTATTTGAATATCATCTTAGGCTTTCAATTAGTGAACTACTTGTTTATCATTACTATGCAAATTGGATTCCCATTTTACACAAATTTATATGTAAACACACACACACATATACCCTCTTCAATCGTAAGAAAGGAGAAACCCAGAGTATATCTTTTTTGAAAATGACAAATTTCATTTCCAAGTTGTAAGTAAAAAAACATAGCCAGTCCTACCTTGCTGTGACGCAGGAATAAGAACCTGCTGGGTCTGTGCTTGCTGAGGTACTGTCTGCTGTGGCTGAGCTTGCTGATGGTGGTGGTGGTGGTGATGCTGCTGCTGCTGAGTTGGATGCTGCTGAACTTGCAATAAAAGCTGCTGCTCTTCTGAATGAAATCCATCTACTGCCCTAGACTGCATTAGTTTATTCTCCCATAACTAAGGCAAAGAAAGTTAAAAATTTCTAAGTGAAAGTCAGGAACAATAATAACTCCTGACATATGGACAAAAACATATTTATTACTGTTTATAAAATTCATTTTCAAAACTGATAAAACCACAAAATCAACGAATCTCTAAATCTTACACAAGGGTATGCAATAATAAAAACTAGTTTTTAAAGTATTGAACCTCACTTTTTCTACCTTAGAGTGCTGAAAATTTTTGTTTCTTTTTTTATCTTCAATGAAATTTCTTATGGTAATTCCTTAGTTACCACAGTTTCATATAAGCAAATTTTTGTAATCAAAGGTAATTCTTTTTAATATCAAATCTATTATTATTTTTATGGAAATGTTCCTTAATACAATGTTTTCTAACTTTTAAACATACAAAACATAAATTTATCTTTTCTTGCTCTCAACAAGAAACTTAAAGGCAATCCTCAAGTTAGAAAAGCCCAACTTTCGATCCATCCAATCCTACAAAAGAAAAAAGAAACAAAAATACCTAATACTTTTATAGAAGTAATCTCGACCCTCCACTTCTTGAAATTCCCCTCCCTCATCCATTAAAGCAAGGATTGACAATCTGTTTCTGCTTAGCCACTTCTATTTCCTCATCCCACCCTAAAACGCTCTCTGTGACATGGAAAAAAAAAAAAAGTGGGCAAAAGAAAATATTAGCAACTATTCCATCCTTCTAACACATTTCTTCTTTACCAGGAGAACCTCAAACCTTATTTAAAAATTGCCCAAGAAAGTCACAAACTGCTCTTTCAATATGTAAATGAAGCTTAATTCTATTATTCTGTACACAAGGATCTATACTTATTCATTGTCTCCCCTGGGATTTAATCCTGGGATACTGCCTAAAGCACCTGAGGCTTCTATCAGATCTTTCAAGAAGCTCCTTTGCCATACTTACAGAAATTTTTATAATCTCTTATTACTTCCAACTGTTCTAGAAATTCTAGATTTGTAGCTACATGCTAATAACAATTCCAGCACATCTCTAAAAGCTTAATAAAAAAGTAAACTAAAGGTCAATTTCCCAGAACCACCATTCCCTTAGCATAGCACACTTAGTAGTTAGCCTTGCCTGGTGACTGCTCTTACAGAGACAATAACAACATCTATCTCATAGGCTGTTGTGAAGACTAAACAAGATACCTATGTAAAACATTTATCACTGTCTAGCATAAAGTCAGTGATCAATAAATGTTAGTTATGTAATTATGGTGGTGGTGATACTAATTGTGTAATAGAGAATTACACTAGAAGTCAGAAACCAGTTAGTGGGTTTGACCACTAAACAGTTTTGTAGACAAATCATTTGTCTTTGTCATGTTCTCATGTGAAAAGGGAACAAACTGAATTAGATTATACTTCTAAATTCACTTCCAATTACTCTAAATCTCTATAATTCCAGACTAAAAACAGCAGGACTACTTTATGAGAGCCCAAGTTGTGCCTCATTCATTTCTGTAAAGTGGGCACCTAGCATAGCACACAGTACCAAAAAGGCATTTATGTGTTCAATAAAACACATTCTGACTAATGTAGCATATAGTAGCACTCTCAGTTTGCTATCACTCTTTTCCCTGTTCCAAAACAAAATAAAACCTCGCTTCTTGTGAGCCAAAAATCAAAGTGAGTAATTTGTTTTATTAATGTTTTAAGTAATAGTTTTTAAGCCAAAATTTTCTAGATTTAATGTCAGTTTTATTACCACCAACTGGTCAACCCACTGTAATATGACCTATAATTTCAATGAAGCTTCCACAGTAATAGCAAATATTAAATGGGTGTGTGTTATGTACTGCTAACTGAATACTGCTACTCACCTAAACTCCCAAGTCAATGACCTAAGAATCACACTTCACCCCAAAATCCCACCATTATTGTCGATTTCCCTTTTTTGAAGCACTGTTCTAATCTATCCCTACTATTGTGGCCCTGGTTCAAGTCCTTTTCGCCTACCAGTACTACTGCAAAGAGCAACAACTGAGCTCGCTGAGCTCCTCACGTTGTCATACATTCTACAAATAATATATTGAGAGTATCTCCTATATGCTGGACACTATTAGTTGCATTGAGAACTGAACAAGTTTGACAAAAATCATTCTCATGGAAGCTTGTCCTTCTAATCTATCCTCTATAAGTGGTCCTTCAATGCAGTTCTGGGGCCAACAGCATCAACATCACTTGTTAGGCATACTAATTCTCAGGCACCACCCCAGAACTACTGAATCAGCAGCTCTGGAGGTGAAGCCAGAAATCTGTTTTAAGAATCTGCCCAGGTTATTCTGATACACTCTAAAGTACCTTTGCTTTAAAGTCTAAACCAATGCTTTCAAACTGTGGACTGTAACCCTTTAATAGGCAGTTAAAAGTCAATTAGAATTTTTCTTATAAATGCATCAAATAAAGTGTCAGACTGTACCCTATCAAGTCAGACTCTGTGAAACACAAGTCTAAAAATCTGCATTTTAACCATCAACCCAGAAAATTCTTCTCACTCTAAAGATTAAGCTCCTTAATGGAGTACAGATTACCTCTCCAACTGCTACTATAACTTACTGTCTTCTAATAATGCCTAACTACTTGCAGTTCCCTGAATATAGCATACATAACTCGTCTGAACCTAATTCCCAAAAGAGTGCAAATGTCAGTTACACAGCCTCAAAGAAATACCTCACTGCCTGTATATCTTAATTGTTTTAAGTTTAATATTCACTAAATCTAACTTTATATGTGTAAGGTATTTTTATTAACTTTTTACTTTTCAATTACTGTTACCATGCAATATTATATTAGTTTCAGGTGTACAACACAGAGGTTAGACATTTATATAATTTATGAAGTGATCCCCCTTAGTCTAGTACCCACCTGGCACTATATACATAGTTATTACGATATCATTGACTATATTCCCTATACTGTACTTTACATCCCCATGACTATTTTGTCCTACCAATTTGTACTTCCACCCATCCTCTCAAACCCCTCCCATCTGGCAACCATCAAAAGGTTCTATGAGTTTGTTTTATTTTGTTCTTTAGATTCCACATGTAAGTGAAATCATGTGGAATATCATTGTCTGACTTACTCTACTCAGCACAATATACCCTCTATGTCCATCCATGTTGCACATGGCAAGATTTCATTTTCTTTTACGACTAAGTAATATTCCATCATATATATATTCATTCATACATTGGTAGACACCCAGGTTGCCTCCATATCTTGGCTACTGTCAGGAACGCTGCAGTGAACATATGTATGCACAAGTCCTTTCAAAGTAGTAGTTTGGGTTTATTCAAATACCCAGAAGTGGGATTTCTGGGTCCTTGTCTTTCATTATAGCCTTTGTTTTAAAGCCTATTTTATCTAGTTTAAGTATTGCTACCCTAGTTTCTATTGTTTCCATTTTAATGAAATACCTTCCATTCCTTTACATTGTCTGTGTGTGTCTTTCGATCTAAAGTCTCTGACAGGCAGCATATGTATGGGTCTTGTTTTCTTATTCATTCAGCCACTCTTTTTATTGGCATACTTAATACATTTATATTTAAAGTACTGATTGATAGATATGTAGTTATTACAATTTTATTATTCGTGTTTTTATCTTTTTCTTCTTCTTCTTAAAGAAATCTCTCTACCATTTCTTGTAATAATGGTTTGGTGGTGATGAACTACTTTCAGCTTTTTCTTGCCTCAGAAGCTCTTTATCTGTCCTTCAATTTTAAGCGATAGCTTTGCTTGGTAATCTTGGTTGTAGGTCTTCACTTTTCATCACATTTTTCCTGCCAATTCCTTCTGGTCTGTAAAGTTTCTGTGGAGAAATCAGCTGACAGTCTTATGAGAGCTCCCTTGTAGGTAAACGCTTTTCTCTTGTTGCTTTTAAGATTTAAACTTTGGCATTTTAATTGTAAAGTGTCTTAATGAGGGCCTCTTTGAGTTCATCTTGTTTGGGACTCTGTGCTTCCTGGGCTTGTATGTCTATCTCCTTCACCAGATTAAAGAAGTTTTCTGTCATTATTTCTCCAAATAGGTTATCAATTCCTTTCTCTCACTCTTCTCCTTCTGGTACCCCATGATGCAAATATTGGTATACTTAATGTACCACAAGCCCCTTAAACTATCATTTTTTGGATTCTTTTTTCTTGCTGTTCTGATTGGGTGTTTTCTGCTACATTCTCTTCCAAATCACTGTTTTTATCCACTGCTTCATCTAATCTACTGTTGATTTCATCTAATGTATTCTGTATTTTAGTTATTATAGTCTTCATTTCTGACTGGTTCTTTAATGTCTTCTATCTCCATTTTTGCGTTTTCTATCTCTTTGTTGAAGTTCTGAAATGACTGAGGATCCTTATAACCAGTGTTTTGAATGCCGCATCTGATAGACTGCTTGTTTCCATTCTGTTTAGTTCTTTTTCTGAAACTTTGTTCTGCTCTTCCATTCAGGATGTTTCTTTGTCTTCTCATTTTGGCTACTGCCCTGTGTTTGATTCTGTGTATTAGGTAGGGCTGCTGCTATGTCTCTCAGTTTTAGTAGAGTGGCCTTGAGTAGTAGGTGTCCTGTGGGATCCAGTGGCACAGTCTCCCTAGTCACCAGAGCCAGATGCTGCAGCTGTGCCCGTGTGGGTTGTGTGACCCCCTGTTGTAGTTGAGGCTTGGTTGCTGTTGGCACATCAATGGGAGAGGCTAACCCTCAGGAGAATTGGTTATGAGAACTGGCCATGGCCACAGTAGAGGAGCTGTTATACAGGGGTGACACTAGGAAGTAGGATTCACTTTAGTATGGCGCTGGTATGCCAAGTTTGCCCTTTGGGTGAGGTTTGTAGAGGTATTTGGGTGGTACTCTGGTATGGTCTGATTCTGGCCACCAGGTGAACTGGTTCTAAGGCCTATTGGGAAGGGTTCTATTGCAGGCCAACGTCAGCAACTGCCTGTGACCTGTCTAGGGCCACTTAATGTGAGCTACAAAGTGATCTACACATGATTGCTACATGTGTTTGGCTTGGAGGTGCCTGGGAGAGGCTAAACTGTTAACTGAGGTCAGCCGCCTCTAGCCGCCTTGACTTAGCAAGAGGTCCAGGGCATGCTGAGGCCAGACGATGCTTGTTTGAAGTTTGTGAACCTTTGAGAGAAATTTTAGGAAAGTCCACGGCATAAGCCAAGACAGGCCGTTTGTATGCCACTGGAAGCAGCTTAGGTGGGCCTATAAATTGGGTGGAGCAGAGTTTCAGGGAATTACCAACATGGGGAGGATGGTGTTAGCCAGGTCGATGGAGACTCAGACATGATGTCTACCTGTATCACCATGCTGGGTGTGGGATGGCCAAACGAAGGAATGATGGCTTCTGCTAGCACTTCTGTCTCGGAGAAAGTTGCCCCTCCCACTCCTGCCCTGAAGCCAGACAATTCGGTTCCTCCCTATGTCCCTGGCACCTTCTGAGCTGCTGTCCCAGCACTGCAGCTCAGAGGAAGTAAGTCCATCAACAGATAAGTCTGTGCGTGGGCCCCTTAAGAAGAATGCCTAAGACTCCAGCTACTCTCCATCTCACTCAGCCACAATCTCTGCTGGTTTTCACATCCAAAAGTTGTGAGGTCTTCTCTTTCCAACACTGGAACCTTGGGCTGGGATCCCTAGCTTTTCAGGGGGGAATCTCTGCATCCAAGATACCCCTTCCCAATTTTTACCGCCACACTTGGGTGTGAGACCAGCCTGTTCCTTGTCTCCAACATTCCCACCAGTCTCAATGTGGTTTTTTCTATATATCCTTAGTTACAAGACTTCTGGTAACTAGATCTCAGGTGATTCTCAATGACAGTTCTATAGTTTAGTTATAATTTTGATACAGTCATGGGAGGAGGCAAGTATGCATTTACCTACTCTGCCATTTTGATCAGAAGCCCAGATATATCTCTTATTGTTAAAAATAGTGTTCTACTTTTCACACTAAATCTACCATCTCTATTAAAGAACCCCTGCAGGGCAGAGATTACCATGTCTTATTCACAAGCTAACAAAATGACCAAGAATTTACCAGACATTTAATATTAATTCAAATAAAGTAAGGGAAAACAAACTGGTGTTTTCTAGAATAGAGTTTCTCTAGAATATGCTACTGACATTTTGGGTAAGACAATCCTTTATTGTATAAGACAGTATCACAGGAAGTTTACAGAAAATGCATTCCTGGCTCTAGCCTACTAAATGTCAAAGGTGGCCACTAGTCATTATGATAAGCAAACATGCCCCCACACATTTTCAACTGCTTTGGGGGGAGGCAAGGAAAAGGGACACTAGAATAGTCCACCGAGAATCTATATTTATTAAGCACCAAATACTGTTCTAGGTAATATGAAAAATGTAAAAACAGTACCATACAAATATTTAAAATTAAGCTTATAATTTCAAATAATGTAAAGTTCAAATTAGCTGAATGTTTTCAATTTCATTTTTTATCAAAATGTTCTATTTGTTAAATATTAGCTGTTTAAAATAAACACTGTAATACCGTTTAAGCAACTGTAATCATAAAATACTACTACAGACAACCAAGAATACTAAATTGTTATTTATTTTGCTTAGAAAATAGGAAAACCCCCTTTTCCTCATTTTTATAGTATTTTTTTCCCCCAACACAGTAGGTATTGTTTCTTGAACAATTTTTGCCAGGTCTCTGAAATGAGATACAAAGAAAATTCATTTTCTGTTCTCTAAATTATTCAGATGCGCATCTGCATATCACGGTAACTAGAATACAGTGCACTCTATAAACACTTTACATGTACAGACTCAATTTTCACACACACGAAAAACAATTTTATAAGATAGGAATGGCATTATTATCTCCTTTTTGCAGAAAAAGAACCCAAGGAACAAGAAGCTAGATAACTTATCCAACATCACCGACTAATAGCACACAAACTGGGATATAATACAGGCAGTCTCACTCCAGTGTATGCAGTCAGGGCCACACCTTGGGAGTGAAGAGTGAATGAGGCAAACACCTTGCTTGCCTCACCCTAATCCCAACTATGGTCCAAGTTTCTGCTTTCCAATTTCTAGAAATTCTGAAAGATTCTCCTTATTTCACAAAACATCTAGCTCCTGGATAAAACATACGAGAACTACATTTCTGAACTCTTTAGAAATTGTTTGGGACAAAGGTTTCCCCAATAGCAAATGAAGTGAAATAATAGATCATTATTCAACTTATGGTCCAAGTACTTATATATATTTAGAGTGAATTTAGAATAGTGGTTCTCAGTTAGGGGTGGTTTTGTGACCCCCCTCCTCCCGCCCCCCACACATACAGAGACATTTGGCAACCTCTAGAAACATTTTTGGTTGTTAGAATTGAGGGGTGCTACTGGCACCTAGTGGGCAGAGGCTAGTTATGCAAATAACCTACAATAAATAGGACCAACACTCCACAGCAAAGAATTAACAGGTCCAAAATATCAGTAGTGCCAAGGCTAAGAAACCTGATCTAGAGGCAGATAAGCTGAGTTTTGGATTAGTCTCCAACTGAAAAGACAGTTCTTCTCACTTTGTTTTATTGAGAAGAGAGGCTGTGTGGTTTTTTTTTTCATCTCCCATAGTACCTGCTATTTGGATATGGGCCAGACTGACAGTCTAGAAATCAGGATAATTTAAACATTCACTTTAAAGAGGAAATCTAGACTGTCATCCCACTAGTATAATAGTCACTCACCAATCCAAATACAGTTTACATTCAAGTATAGATTTACTAAAAATCAAGACTTTATGTTTCTTCTATCTCCCATAGTTCATACAATAAAGTAAGCCCATGTTTCAAGAGATAACCTAATCACCTCCCTTCCTGTATCAGCTAGATAAACTTCAAATTACATGCACTCTCATTACTCATCTTAATTCATAACCTAATTCACTACTGTATCCTTCACAGCCATACAGAAGCTTTAGATAGTTTGCGAAATGGCCAAAAATGGGGTACAGGGGGTTAGAGCTAATGAAAAAGTCCTTTAGAAACCATAAAATATAAAATTAATGTTAGTTTTTATTAACAAAAATGTCTAATCCACAAAGTCCAGTAGTATAGCAGCCACTAGCCACACATGGCAATTTAAATTATAATAAAAATTCGCTTCAGTTCCACTAACCATATTTCAGGTGCTTAAATAGCCACATGTGCCTACCATACTGGAGAGCACAGATAAAGAATATTTCCAACACCACAGAAAGTTTTATTAGTAGTGCTGGTCGTCAAATGTTAAAACTAGGGCACATTCTGGAAATCCTACTGAGATCCTGAAGAAATTTAGTGCAAAGAATTAAAATAACAAACTTATTTTAGTGTAACAGTTTTATTTTTAATCCAGTTACAACCCAGAATAGATGAGCATGCCCCATTTAAAAAACAACATGTTAAAATACTTCGTTTGGTTAAATTCTGGAGTCACATTTGTTATTAACCAGTTAAATTAAATATTTACTGAATGCCAACCACATACGACAGGCACTGTGGTAGAAGCTGGGGATTCCAAGTTAAATTAGGCACAACTTTTTTAATTAAAAACTAACCATTAAACAAAAAACCTACATATAACCTATAAAACATAAATAAATGTCACTTGTATGTAATATACTACATATTATACTTTTTTGTATATTTAAAAAGTCAAATGTAGTAAAAATGCAAGTGGAGCTATTTGGTCTCAAAGACAGTGCATTCATTTTTGGAGAGAATGCCTTGATTCTACTGGGACTAGTCAGAAAAATCAATTCCCCAGACTTTGTGAAAAGCAAGAGTAGATAACAAACCTCTTGGACTGACCACTAGTTTGACCTAGGGTAAATTAAAGTCTCTGGGACTGATTTTTAACACCTAAAAGTTTTGTACCTTCTACATAAGGTAACAGAACAAGAACAACCATTATAAGTAACATAAATTGTAAAATATTCACTCCACCTACACAAAGAAATCAATATAAGCTTATTCTATTCTTATTCATTTCCCCAAGATACTTTATGCTGTTTGAGCAATTTATATTGTTCTTCCAACTCACGTCTCAGAGTTGACATTCTTTCACTTAAATTTTTCGATCCCTACTCTTCACTTTTACTAACCATTACATTTCTGTTAAGGTAAACACATATATCATTTCACTTAAGCATACATTTTTAATGAAAATAACCCTATGTGCCAAATAAAATTTAATGAGAAATGGCCTAAATGAAAATAGCTGGAGTCTCGTATTTGCTTCTGCATTCACGCTGTCATTTTGGTTTAAGTATATTAAGAAAATTTGCCTTCCCACGGCTAAATTGTTGGGAAAGGAAAAAGTATTTTAAGTGATGGTTTCTTAAAAGTTAGTTGCAATGCAGAATCTGAAACAATATACCAATAACATGGTCTCAGATTAAAATCAACTTGTCTTTCATTTGAAGGGATTCCACAACATCATGCATTAGTCATTTGGAAAATATGAGCTTGGTAAATTATGTAGATATTGCAAATGTTAATGCATTTCATTATAGAATACCAAACAACTGCATTTCTTAATATCAACACTGATCTCCTCTCAACCTTTAAGTAAACATCTTTTTACTATTCGGTGCATCAAAACAGGAAGCAAAGCTCTCAAAGCTCTCCAGAAAAGCTCTTGTGCATTCGAGGTAAGAGATGAACTAGTCACTTTTTTCACGGGACATGATATTTACTGAAAATGTAACAAACTATAATTATTCAAACTTGGGCATCTGGTCGACCACATGGACCATCTAAAAGAGCCTGTGGGGAATCCAAGAGTTCCATGGACCATACTTTAAGAACCACTGTCCTGAACAATAAGGCAAAAATATACTACAATTTCATGAGTCACTACACCACCAAGAAAACACAAATGCTACATAAAAATATCTAAATATTTCTGCTAAAATCCAAGGAAATCCAAAAGACAGAAAACCTGCTCCCAAAAAAATATACAAGATAAACCTCACATTTGGTCCATATAAAGTATCAGACTCAAGAACTTGAAATTTTTTTACCAAGCACTTATTCAATCTCTAAAACAAACACATTTTAAAATATAGGTACACTAAGACCATAAAAAAGGAAGGAAAAAAACTTATAGGTATGTCAAGTAATTAGACTGTAAATGTAGAATGTTAACTATTCATTAATAACAGCTAATGCTATTGCCAGGCACTGCACTAAGCATTTTATATGGTTATTACATTTAATCCTCAAAACAAACCCACAAGGTAAGTACTACTAATTCCCAGCTTACATACAAGGCAACTGAAATAAGTAGTTTACCTAAGTTTAGAGGAAGAATGGCTGAGGGTAGAGTTGGGATTTAAAACCAGCACCCTCCGAAAAAACAAAAAACAACAAAAAACAAAAAACCAGCACTGTTCACTTAACTATACTGCCTCCTGCAACAAAGACAAATGTTATTCCCATGGAAACATTAAGGCTAAAGAGAATGTTTAAAACAAAGTGGGGGGGGGGGGAGGTGGGGAACTCACAGTTTTTAGTTCCATCAGAACTTGTTCATCCACTCCATCATCCAGAAAGATGTCTCTCACATCATTAATAACATCTTCAATCACAGATCTGTATAATTTAGGCTTTAAATGAAAAATAAAAGATGTTGAAAATGTCATATTTCACATATTAAAATATGTAACACATTTTCACAAACTCAAAACAAATTCAATAGATATAACTTTAAAGATATGGCCATCTTAGTAAACATCATTTGCCTTAGACTGCACTATTTGATGACTGCATATTCTAATAGAAGTTTTAAGACTATTTAAACCAATTTACATATATAAGGTCCTTATGCATACAAGGGCCATACAATTTCCAGTTATAATTTCCTGTTGTAGTCAAAACACCTAATGTGATCTTATAATACCTTTACGGAACAGTATGTTTGATTCCTATTATTCCTTATATGGTCTGATCCCTATTTTATCTCATAATATTGCCACAAAGTCTTAGACTTTAGGGAACCTTATGTACTACAGTCATTTATCTGGATATAATCTGAACCCAGTAACTATTCGAATTTAAAAAATTACCTAACTTGTTTTCATTACCCAGTCTGTTACCTCTGTTATCCTATTGAACTGTTTACATACCTACAATAAGAGGCCTAAAAATTCCAGAACAAGGCACACTGATCTTGCTTCGATTTCTCTCCTACTACTGCTCAGCTGGTGCTATGAAAGGAATCATAAACCCTGATGTTTGTTTTTAATTATTACTTTTATTGTTGGTATTACTTGAGGGTGTAGGGGGAAGCTGACTCCTAGAAGGTTGCCAAAAGGATAATGTGAATAGATATGAAAATACTTTGAAAAGTGTAATGCACAGTCCCCCCCCAGCCCCCCCCCCCCAGTGGGACTACTGACATTTCACGACCCCCACTGGATGCCTGAAGCTGATTAGTACTAATCCCAAATGATTAGCTTAATTTATAAATTAGGCACAGTAAGAGGTTAATAATAAAAAAACAATTACAATATACTGAATAAAAGTTGTGTGAATGTGGTCTCAGTGTCTCTCTCAAATATTTAATTTTTGAAAAATTTTCCAAAAAATCCCACCTACAAATTTAATGCCTTTTCCATACTCGCTAAGCATTTATCACGCTTAGTGGCCGTAACTTTTACAGTTTAAGGTATGACAGCGAACAAAACTAGCAGGAATTTCTTTTCCTTTCTCCACAATTTCAGATTCACTCTTACCATATATCTCAGCAACCTTGGCACGGAATTTTTTTTTTTTCCATTTTTTTTCTTTCCTTATTAACTTCACCTTTTCACTTAAAGGAAGCACTTTATCGCTTCTTTTTGGCATATCCAAATTGCCAGCAGCACTACTCTTGCCCTTTGGGGCATCAGTAAAATAAGGGTCACTTGAACACAAGCACTGATACTATCACAGTTGACATAACAGGCAAAGAGTGTACACAGCGCGGATACTGGACAAAGGGATTATTCATGTCTCAGCAGTGCAGAGTGGCGGGAGATTTCAAATTTATGAACTGTTTATTTCTGGAATTTTCAATTTAATAGTTTCAGACCTCAGTAGACCACACGTAACTAAAACCAGAGATGGCGGTGGGGCTACTGTATTTTTTTAAAAACCAAAAGATGGGAAACAGAATATTTTATCCAACCCACATCTTATTTTTAATATGCAGGACGAAAGGAAGTTCGCATGTCGGAGTGATAAAACTGGAACTGCCTCATTATAAATCCTATCCATTATCACACAGAGTTAAGATTAACAGCCTTTTTTTAATGCTTTGTCGTTATTTGTGTTCCATATCTTGCTTAAGTTAAATGTTGCTGGTTACCCAATAAAACCAAGGGTTTGCTCTCAGAAGCAAAACTGAAAAAGAAATAAATGTTTCATTAGCATCACTGTCAGTAATACTGTTATCACAGGGGAATCCTCTAAGAAAATGTGTCCCTGCCTAGCCAAAAATACAAATAATGAGTTTCTCCCTACAATATTAAAAACGATTTGTTCCTTTTCATTACAACCAGAAAAACAATTCATACATCTGGGTTCTCACTTCTGCTGTTCCATTAACTTGCTTTTTTATTTTGCCAAATGTGTCTTCTGCGAACTTCAGTGTATTCCTATGTAAAATGTGCATCTCTACGGTGCCTCCTTATTTTAACATTGATTCTATATATAAGGAAAACATATCTACGAGTATCTCCTTAGCTATAGTGCTTTAACTACTGAATTACAAAAATACACTTATAAAGTAATTACTTCTTAAGGCATTATAAAGCAGCAGCATAACTTTAAACTGGTAGTATCTTTTCAAGATATATAGTTTTCATCAAAGTAAATGTTTTGGTGTTTCTGACATCAGTCACCCCCAACAATCCTATGCTTAGAGATCCAGGCATTATAGATACACATGTGTTTTCTTTAGACACTCCCTATTTAATCAATCAAATTTTAAGATATTGCTTTTGTGCCTTAATTAAGCCACAATTTGACCATTTAATGGATTCATAAGTACTAGAGTTGAAGGAAAACGTGTACTCTTCATGAACCATATGCCTAAAGAATAATTGAGCAGAACCGTTCATAAGTTGAAAAGCTCTCAAAATGTTTTTAAAAGTATGTGTATATAGGTACTTTTTGAAATAAGCAATTTACGAATTATTATTTAAAATGCTAAACTTACTTGAGCCAAAGTTTTTGCCTTTTATGAAATACAAAGCAATTTAGGTTTGTCCTAGTTTTCAAAACAGATTATTTTCAAACTTAAAAATTGGTAAAAGGCCACAGTGGCCCTACCTAATGTTTAATTAGAAGGTTCCTTTCAAAAGTGTTAGTCCCCTGGTGCAGTATTAGAAAGTTGAATTTCTACATTGCATATCATATTAATATCCAATACAATAAACACATTGTCTACTTAGAAAAATTTTTTTTTAATCCACTAAGTCTCTTCACTCTCATTACTCACAATTTCCATATACATAAATGTACCGTGGACAAAAGGTCCTACACTGAAGCTTTAGGCACTTTTCTATTTCTTTGAAAAGCTTTGTGTCATTGATATTACAAGCAAACATAATGAAATACTAGGAGCTATATTTCTAATATTACTTCCTGAATACTTGATGAACAAATACTATCAAAGTCCTCTGCAGCTAACGGTTAATTTAGAAAACATTTTTAAAAAAATTCCCTCAATGCACATATCTATTAATACAAGAACGATTAGACATCTGAGCTAAAATTCTCTTTAAAAACAAAAATTATAGAATATAAAGAAGGGACAGCAATTCTATTTTCCCCTACCAAGGATGGCACTCTCAGCTGCTGCATCAAAACAAGAACTAGGGGTTCTGAAAGCAGCCTTGGCTGGGTGCGAAATTACAGTATAAGGAAAAGACCTAGAAATAAACTGAGCTCAGCACGCGCCTGCCTCTCGCCTAGGGAGCACGAACCTCCCAGCCCCGCTCTCAGCAGCGCTCACTATTTAAAGCCGGATCTGGTGTTTAAATGGAGAGGTGGTGACGTAGGCCTGAAAAGCACCTTCCCATCCTGGCAGAGTCTATATTAGAGAGCGGCAATGGCTCTATATAAACAGGGCAGCCAAAGGGAGGAGGACCACAAGCTCAGGGACTGAAAAGCAGGGTAAGCGGCCGCAGCCATGATGGATCGACCCGAGTCGCCAACGGTACGGAGTCGGGCGGCCGCGGGCTTTTCTGCGGCTTTCGGGACCGGGCAAAAACGTGTTTTATTGTCACAATAAAAATAATAGAGTGGGGTGGACTAGTGATCACATTGCGTTGGTGACTGAAAAGGTTATTTATGTGACTGCTTTTTGCAAACCTACGTGATCGCAAGTAACCAAAAAGGGACAAATGGGGAAGAAGTAGGCAAATTTCAAGACGAAAGCAGGGGCACTTTGACCACTGTAGGCTTTTTTTTTTTGTTTGCTTTGGTGCTTTTGCTAGTCGAAGATACGATGGGGGTTTTGCTTCCCCTTCGCCATTTTACCGATTCGGAAGGAACTGAGATAAGTGCTTTTCAACCTTCGTCCTCTTTTTTAACATAAAATGGCCCCAGTGAAGGCTCCCTAAAGCACAACAGCCAGAAACACCCAAAGTAACCCCCAAAGTAGCCAAGAGCCTTCCACTGCATTAAAGTGGATCACGGTGGACTTGGGGATTCGCCCAATTCCCCAGGCGCGGTTTTTGTTCTGAGACTGCTCGGGGAGCCCTTCTCCAGCCAGCGCGGCCGGGCCCACTACGGGGGCAAGCGGCGGCTCCCCGCCCGCCCGCCCTCCCGGCGGCCGGGGTCTGGGGCCGCGGCCGCGCGCTCGCCCCGGCCCAACGGCCTCCGCGGCCCGGACAGCCCCGAGGCGGCCCCAGGCCCCGCCGGCGCCCCCGCCCTCCGCGCCGCCGCGAGCCCTTGGCGCCCCCCCGCGCCCGGCGCCCCGGCCCGCTCCGCCCGAGGCAGGAGGCGGGAAGCGGCGACGGCCGCGCGGGCGGCCGAGGAGAGTCGAGGCCGGGAGCCGCCGCCGTCCCCACCCCCGCCCGGTCCGGCCGTTGCTGCCGCCTGAACGAAGCCCCCGCCGGCCACCGAACCACGTCCTTACCACGGTGTTTGTATTTGCCGAGTTCGCCATTTCCACACACAACACAAACAAGAGGGGAGCAACCCCGAGAAAAGATAAAAACGAAACTAAAAATAAAAAATACCACCGGAGGGTGACTCAAGCCACCGCAAAATTGGGGGTAAAAATTTTAAACAAAATCGGATCCTGAAGGAGTGGAGGAGAGCGGTAAAGGGGGGGGGGCAGTGCTCCCGGAGCTAAAAACCTCGAGAATCGCCCTTAAAAAAAAGCCACGACCCTCGGGGGTCTGGGGGGCGTTACCCGCTCCCCACCCCGCGCAAAGGAGGGAAACCACCGGTCGCCGCTCCCTACGCCGCCGCTGCCGCCACCGGCTGCAGCTCCAGCCGTCCGGTCCGCCTGCTTCTCCCCTTTATATAGCGAGCCAACGAGCTGCGCGAGCCGCCGCCGCCGCCGCTGCCGCGGAGAGACAGGGCGGAGGGGGAGGGAGGGGCGGAAAGGGCGGGGGCAGAGATGGGCGGGGCTTAACGCAAGACACCGCGAGAGCCGCGTCGTCACGCGCCGTGGGGGGTGTCGGGCGGGCGGAGTTCTGGGACTGGAGTAGTGAAGTCCGCCAGCCGCCTGCCCCAGTCTCGCGCGATCACGTGGTTGGCACCCAGGCGGAAGGCTCCCGCACCTCCTTTGAAATGAGCCTGCAAAGCGCTGCTGGAAAAGGAGTGAATTATGGTAATACTCCAGTCCAATTCTAGCTGGCACCGCCTCCTGTCAGTCTTCGCCGTCTGGTGGAGGAGCTAGGAAATATGAAATGGGTGGTGACAGCTGCCTCTGTAGGAATGGCTGAGGAGGACGGGTCACGTGGCTCAGCTTCCGGCCTCTGGCGCGCTTGGGCTGAGGGCAGAGATTTAAATGCGGAGTCATCTCGAGTTGTGAACCTAATTTGGACTCATCACTCCAAGTCGTTTTCATCTCTCGTCCAGCCTGGGCCTTGAGCTTGCAAAATTGTAGTGTTCCTAAAGGGGTTAAAAGATTTGGGCCGTTAACCCGTTCCAGAATTAACAGTGAAATCGGCTGAGTTGTCTCCTTCAGTACAGCTAAAAAGTGGGTTTAAGTTCCCCAAAAGTCCGGTCCCTTTTTTTAAATGACATTTCACAGTGGTGGAAATGCCAAGACAGCAAACCAAAACACCGATCGATCACCTAATTATGACAACACGATAACTTTATCGAGTTTTTAAAAATATATCCATGAGTTGGAGTGCGTTTGATCTACGTTGACCAAGCAAAAACCGCCTTTCTATCAAAATTTCACACAGAACAGAAAATGCTCTGTTTAGAAAGCAGAACTCACAGTACCTAATTTTCTTGTACCTAGGAATGTCGAGAGACCTGGAATCTAGTCTGGACAAGTGAGGGAGTTTATCCTCGAAAGACAATGCAAAACAATGTCAAAGTTTTATAACGCAGAAATCAGATTTGAAGAATACCTAACATCTTCCAAGAGAGGAACAAATGCAACCTGCCAGGACATGAAGAAAGAGATTAGAGAAGCAGAGGCTGTTAATATTCAGAAAATGGGAAGTTGTGGATAGATTTGTGAATAGGTATAGAGAATATTAAACCCGAGGTTTCTTTTAACGCCGGCTGATCCTCCGTTCAACTCTTACCACTCAGTTGCTGCTCGGTTCCCTGCACAACTGCCTGTTTGGGGGCACTTTTTTAAAATACACAGGAAACATTGTGTTCTTGATATATAAAATTATGATTCTATCTGTAATTTACTATTCAGGCGACCATCAGCCTGAAAAGTTATACTAAACAATACCATTTCTGGTAAATTTTACTGCATTATTTTAAGAGAATTTCTTGTTACTTCCTTATATTCATACTACCAGCGGTTTGCACATGGAATTTCTCACCTTCCACTTTGTTTTCTCCCCTGCTGCTTGGTAGTCTTAACTAAATGACCAAGTGTTTTGCCATCAGTTGAGATTAAGACCACTGCAGATAGGACATGGGGAAGAATCTATGAGATTTACTTTCCACAAAATTATTCATAAAGGAATTGATGACAGGTATACTCTGGGTCTGACCTAAGAAATAATAGGATATAGTTATGAGATTTAAAATCAGGAAACCCAGTCTTGGCCTCCTAAAGACCTTCAGACACCCTGGAGGCTCTGAGTGGGCCTCTCTTTACACACTCAATTACAACATTGCTTAAGCACTTGATTAATATTTATCCAGATCCCTTCCCTTCTCCCCCCAGTATGCCTGACATTAAGTAACCATCATGTATGTATTCCATTCCAATTTATTGTTTTCCAATCCTCATTTAGCTATAACATTCCTTCAATTAAAATATATGTGTGCCAGCCAATTTAGTTTAAAAAGGAAATCGTTTCTGTTTTTGCACTAAAATAGTGGGTCTGAATAATTAGGGGGTTACAGCCCTTTAATTCACGAAACTGAAAATTGTGAGAGAACTCATGTAAGACTGGACTTAGCATCATATTCAAATTGTTTTTATCTGAGCTTTTTCTTCTTTCTGCCCAAAAGCTTGAATAACTTCTAGTTTTAGCAAGTCCTTATACCATATGAAATATACTCAATTTTCAGTTTGTGAACTCATACTTTGTAAAAGCCATATACTTAGATAGACACATAATACTGCTCTCTTTGTGATGAATACTTTTAACTTCAAAATGTTTTATGTTGGAGAATAAAATTTACTACTTTTAATATTCCACCTAAATACTACATAACTGCCAAACGAAGAAAAGGCAAAAAAGTCAAAGTATAATTTTTAATATACTGTAAACAAAATAAACACCCAACCTTGTATGTCCAAACATTTAAATATTTTATTATCCAAATGACTAAGCAACAATGTCAAAAAAAAAAGAAAGAAATTGGCTTACACTAAAATCTTAAATGAGTTCTCTTCAGCCTTCATATCCTTAAATAAGAAAGAAAAGAAAGAAAGAAAGAAAGAAAGAAAGAAAGAAAGAAAGAAAGAAAAAGAAAGAAAGAAAGAAAGAAAGAAAGAAAAAAATAAAAAGAAGAAAGAGAAAGAAAGCAAAAAGAAAAATAAAAAGGAAAGAAAGAAAATTATCTGGTATATTTAGGCAAAATGCAGCCTTTATATGCTCAGAAGTATTGGGCATTTTTGGAAGATACAAAAGGAAAGAGGAAAGATCTTAAATCTCAATAATCCTAATCAAAGTCTCTATTGTAAAATATAGTACATAATTACAACATTCATTTAAGATACTAAAAGCACTGATATATTTTAGTTCTACCAAAAAAATTATACTATATTCAGACTTCACTTACGTTTTAGGCCTTTACAAAAAAAGAAAAACTGTTGATTTCTACATGCAGTAATATTTGATGCAGTGTATAAGAAACAATTGCTGACTACACAAATTACTTCTATACATGTGAGACTTTAAAATATTTTTTAATGTTCTCATCCTTCTAACTTGAAATTTGAAATTACTACTCCATGTCTTAAAACAGCAACTAATTTGAAATTATTTTCTGTATACCAAAATATAAGTTAGTTTCTGGTGGCTTTCATGGATTTCAACATATCTTTTTGGAAAGACACAATTCATCTCATATCAGAAGATATCACGGACTACCAGTACCATGTTAAAAGAATTTAGGAGCCAACATGAAGAAGCTCCCACTGGCCAAAGATGAGACACTTTAGTCTCAATAGGGTAATACTTGCAGCAAGTTGAATTACATTAAATATTTAAATTCGGTAATTTATAATGCTGCTAAAAAACAAAACAAAAATTCTAATTGGTCACTATTAGAGGATACTAAGGAAACAACTCATTATTTTGAAGATTGGTAAAGAAAAATAATCATTTATCCAGCCTTCCCTACATGAACTGTACCACCATGTACCAGATAGTAGATGTAGTGAGTTGAATGGTGGCCTACAAAATATGTCTTTGGCAAAGGAAAAAAAAAAAAGAGTCTTTGCTAGTATAATTAAGGATTTTGTGATGAGATCATCCTGGATTATACCCTGGTAGGGCCTAAATCTGATGACAAGTGTCCTAAGAGACATGTAGAGGTGAACAAAAAGAAGAAGAGGAAATGCATCCACAGTGGTAACAATTAGAATGATACAGCCACAAAAAAATGTCTGCAGACACCCGTGGTTGGAAGAGGCAAAGAACAAATTCTCCCCTAGAGCCTCTGCCTTTATTTTGGTCTTGTTGCTTCCAGACAGTGAGAATAAAATTCTATTATTTTTAATTCCTGAAGCTTGTGATTATTTATTACAACAGCCCCAGAAAACTAATATAGTAGATGAAAGTTTCTCTTTAAAGAAGTATGGCAGCTAATAAGTGAATAAGCAATGAAAGACTATTGCCATTTTGCAAATTCTGATGAATTGAGAGACGGAGGCATTTAAGCACTGACATCTGCCAACAATACAGAAAGGGTAACAATCAGATATTACGTGCTAACAGATGAAGAACTTGCTATATTACCTATAAGACAGTCTCACTCCCACCCTCACCAACCAAAAACATAAACTCCGAAAGTGTTCAAGCTTCTAGAGCCAACTAACAATTCACAAAAATACAGAGGATGTAGAGATATATTAAGCTACATAACAAGAATGAAATCAGCAGAATCCAGGCCCTGGAAAGCTTCAGGACAAATGATCCAATTTCTTCAACAAATAGATTTAGGGAGAGAGAGAGGAATCTACAGATTAAAAGGCACTTAAGAGACCTGTCAATCAATAACAATGTGTGGATCTTATTTGGATCCTAATTTAAATAAACTGAAAGAAAGATAACTGAGAGACAATTAAAAATTGGAACACAACTGGATATTTGATGAAATCAAAGTTATTGAATTAAATGAAAATTTCCTTTAAAAACTTAAAAATAAACTAAAGAACACTTATTTTATAATCAGTAATGGTTCTTTATTCACACAGCTTATCTTCTTGCTGAAAGATGGTTGGTATTCCCAAGATGGCCTGGTATTGTCTTATAAATGTAATTAATATTAAACACTGTGTTTAATTATATAGGTTTACTCTTTTTCTGATTCCTGGCTCTCAGCTACATGTGTTGAACAGCTGTGATTTGGGACATTTAAAATGGTGAAAATTAACATGCTTGCTCAGACTTGCTCAGAATGGTATAAAAATATTTTTCTAGTGGCCAAATTATTTTTTATTTCAATCTACTAACTTTATCTTCTTACTCATAGACCTTTAATTTGATAGAGATTTCTGATATGACAGATAATTCTACATAGATACTTTTCTAATAAAATACATCATAGAAGGTAAATTATATCTATGTTAATCTATAAACTGTATCTTAAAGAATTATTCCTGAAACTGGAACTAGGCGGGCCAATTTCAGTTCTTGTCTAGAACCTACCTTCCTCTGTTAGTAGAGGTTTTAGAGATTATAAAAAGTGAGGTGGCAGGAAGATTATTATAGATTCCAGACCAGAATGGAAGTAAGTAATCTTTTTATTAACAAGAGCTTCTATGAGAAAATCGAGGGGCGCAATTAAAATACCTTCTTGAGAACAAGGATTAATGTTGTAGGATGTTTTTTCAAAGTAATAAGGTAGCTAGTAGGCAATAAGAATGGATGTTTAAACAACCAAAAAATAGAGATTAAAAAAAGATAAGGAATTTACCATTTTGGGTTCCCAGCCAAGTAGAGAAGTAGTAATAATAATAATAATAATAGAATTACTATAAAGCTTTAATCACACAGTACCTCTTATGAAGCTTGTAACAGTCAAATGAGATAAGTAATATTATCTCTTTATTACAAATAGAAAAACCGAGATTCAGTTTAAGCAGTGACTTACCCAATCTTATTTCTATTGTGTAACTTTAGAGGTACAAGTTCAAGAGTCCACCTGTCTTAGAAATAAGAAACTTAAAAATAACAAATGTAGGAGAATGTGAAGGTTTTGAATCAAACCATGTTGCTTCTTAAGGTTGTCAAATATAGTGCTCTCTTCAGCAGCACATATACCAAAAAAAAAAAAAGGTTGTCAAATATATATTAATTATATAATTTGTTAAACTTCATTTAGGAGGAAAAGAGAACCTCTATAGCATATACGAATTGGAGAGATGAAATCAAGACTCTTCCCAGATAAAATATAATTGCCTTTATAAAGACATCATCAAAAAGCATTTATTAAATCATTTAAATAACTGATTTCTCTGTTTTTATATCAGTTGAAAATCATCTATTTCCCATTCCAAATTGCACTTACTCAATTATTGAACTGGCAAGAACAGTCGTTTTTTAGCAAGAGTCTCTATAATCAAAACATTTCTGTCTAGCTTTATAAGTATATTTTAAAGGTTTTGTAAAACAAGAAAATGGAGGATGACCATATTTAGTGGTAGAACATTGGGAAGGTAGAACATTCATCTTTCCGTCTTACTCAATGTGTCAGTGGTCTAACTCTCATAGTGGAGGCAGGAAAAAAAGTTAAATTGGGCCTGTGCCCGTGTCATTGCACAATAAATTAGAGGCGGTGTTTATTGATTGACCAAGAGACTGTCTTTGCTTTGACCATGAGCAAGTTACTTCAATTGTAAACGGCAGTTATTAAAATACCTACATTAGAGAGCTGTGTGAGAATTAAGAGATAATCCATGTAAAGCTCATTAGCACAGTGATCGGCACAAAATAGGTCTTCAGTATCTATTGGAAACCATGACAACAATAACGGTAACAGTAGTAATACCAATGGTACAGAAAATTAAATGGGTTCTATTTTTTCTTTGTATAGATAATGCTGAGCAGTGGAGTGGAACAAACATTAGAAATCAGAACACAATTCTAAGTTCACCAATAAAAAATCCCACATCTATCTTTTAAACATATAAGTTGTTTCCACCTGTAAAATTAGAATCAAAGAAGAAAGCAATTCCAAGTTTGAGATAAAACACATACTATACTTTGATTAGTAAATTATTCACCAGTTTCTTTGAGGTTAAACCATTTAAATAATGGTTTCTGTTTCTGCATCAGTTGGAAATCATCAATTTCTTGAAATGATTCAGGGTTTAAAACTACAGGCTTTATGTAAATTTCTAGTCAAGAGATATAATTGTTCATTTGTCAAGTGTAGAACTCATTACCATTCCTCAATAAATCTTAAATTAAAATGATAGATTTTCAGCCTTCGGGTATGTTGTACTTTGTAATAAAAATCAATAACATTTTTTGGCACAGGATGGCAAAATACACCTGAGCCCAGGTAGAAAACAAGGGCAGGAAACCACAGTCCTTAGAGTGGAGTTTCATTTCTTCTTCATATATTTTATAGATAGACTCCTGAGTGATACTGATAACTAACAATGGTTTTATTTTCATAGGTTGGAATTCATCACATATTTGCTTCTTAATTCTAATTTTAGTGAACAACACAATTAAGTCCAAATCCCTCTTTCTCTCTTTTTTCCTTAATTTACTTCTTTTTCCCTTTCCTCTTCTCTTCTTATTGTCTTCCTTCCTTTGCTTTTACTCTCCCCTTTTAATACAATATTTACAGAATACCAAACATAGCCTTTTATCAATGACCTTAATGCCTTTCATCCTTTCAATATTGGCTTAAAAAAGTCAAATCAGAATTTCCGTCTGACTTTTAAAAATGTTATTGGATAATGATTATCAAATACAGACCATTTTAAAAATCGCAGTATGTTCTTAGTCCCATATTTAGCCTGCTTAATTTTATCCTTAATCACTCATGACATTTTAAAAGGTATTTGTTGGGGAGAAAACAACAAAACAAGAAAAGTTAAATTACCAAAAGCCATCAAGTAAAAACATATAAAATAAAAACGAAACTCATATTTCTGTCTCTTCACTCACACTTCTCAATCATACCTGTGTTTTTCCTATGCTTGCAAGACATCTCTAGATATATGTAGGTAAAGACAGTTGAATACAAGTTTAGAGCTCAGCAAGCTGACCTGGGGATAAAGATTTGGGAATTATTTAGCATGTATAGGTATTTACAGCCATGGGAATGTATGAGGTCACGTGAGCAGTATAAGGGTCCTATCAGCTGAAATTGAGGTGTAAGGAGTAGGAAGAAATTATTGAAGGTTTAAGAGGAGAAGATATGAAATAGTCAGAAAATCAAATGTATTAAATAAGTTTGTCATGTAGAATCAATCTTTTTCTTGAGATTTAGGTGAGAATTATGGTTATCTGCTTTTCTCTGGTCTCAGTCAGCTATTTGGGGAAGGCACAGAATAGGTAAGTAGTAAGTTTAACTAATGTGACAAAGATCACCAACTGTCTCCAAATGTCCATATTTCCCTTATCTTTTAGGAATAGAATAGCTGATTTTTTAATCTGGTCTTTTAATCTCGTTAAAGAGATTGCCTTTTTGAGGCTTCTTTGCAGCTGAGGGTCACCCTGATTAAGTTTGATCCGATGGTTGTGAAATGTGATGTGTGTAACTCCTAGGACATCTTTCTAAAGAGAAAACCACTGCCTTTGACCTCAGTGAGTGATTCTGATGATGGCCCATTAAACCTACAGAGATAAATGGGAGGTAAGTCTGCAGAGGTAGTAGAAAATGAAAAAATGATAGATTCAGTGGATTGGAAGTTTTTAAAAATTGATGTAAGGTATTTGATAAAGGGAATACTTCAAAGATAGGAATGTTGGTCAGAGAGTGGAGTGCTTGTAACTGTAATCATTGGGCAATCATATGACCGTAGGAGTTGGTAGCTGCAGTGAGATAAGTGGGGAAAATTATCAGAAGTGAGGAGTACAAGGAACTAAGAGGCCTCAGCATTGACTTGATCAGACATCAAGAATGGCAATAGGAGTAGGGATAAAAAAGATAGATGACCAGGTGCTAAAATCTTCAATAAATGAGGGGAGACTTGGAGGTCAGTGGGACAACAATATTTAGGGTTGTAGTATCTGACAGCATGAACTTCAAAAGATCTAAGTTTTAAAGAAGAAAAGTCTACATCCTCTTAGAGGACTGTAGGGTGGGGGAAGCAATGCCCGTAAGGGATAAGTGGGCATGAAAACGAAGGGAATGCTCAGAGAGGGTATCATAGATATTGATGACAGGTCGTGAGTCTCAGAGGGCCCAGGAAGGGTTCAGGGAGTTAGGAGGAGTGGGAGAGGGGGTTGTATTCATGGATTAATTGACGTTGTATGGCAAAAAATATTGGGACATCTAGTGGTGCCTGAGGCAAATGGAAACCTGAAGCATGTTGTAATCCTGAAGGCCAATGAGAGGAAGGCCAGGAATTGGTTTAAGATGAGACCCCTGCAGCCAACGTGGTCTGGCAGCTAAAGGGATGAGTCAAGACATCTGAGAAGCTGGTCTCTTAGACAGTTTGCAGTGATGAGACGGCCAAAAGAGCAGCAGTCTCACTGGAAGCTCCAGGAATTCTGTTAACTTTCTTTATTTAAAGTCTGTGTGCCTCAGTTTGTCAATGAAATGAATGAAATGGAGTAATAATGGTACTTCTTTGATAATTAAGAAGATTAAATATGTATTAGATAGAATTAATTGCTCCAATTCTTCACCCCTCTTTATGTATACACCTTTTGCATGTGACTTCGCAGTACCATATATAGGTGGAGTCTATATTCTCACCCCTTTAATTTGGGCCTGACCATGTGACTCAATTTAGCCAGTATAATTTGATAGAAGTAATGGTGTACCATTTCATTTCTAGCCTTAGGCCCCAAGAAGCCTTATAAATTTCCACTCTTGTACTGCTGCCTCTTCACGAAAATGACATATCCAGGCAAGCCTGCCGGATTTAACAGGAAGATAAGAAACACATAGAATGGATCTGTCCTAGCTAAGATGTCCCAGACAAGCCCAGCCTAGGGCAGAGCTCCCATCCAGCACTTAGTCACATGAGCAAGCTCACTCTAGATCAGTCGGTCCTCACAGATATGTGAGCTATAACATTAGAGAACTATAGACTCACAGATATGTGAGCCATAATGTTAGAGAACTATTGTTTTAAGTCACTGAGGTTGGGGTGATTTGTTACATCGAAACAGCTAACCGATAAAAAATGTAAGGCATCAAACACAGTATATGGCACCTGGTAGTCACTCAATGCTGGTGTTCCAGTTACCATAACTATGCAACGAATTACTCCAGAAGTTAATGGCCTGAAACAATAATTTATTATGCTCACAGATTATGAGGATCAGGAGTTTGGACACAGCGGTGGAGATGGCATGTCACTTCTCTGTGACATCTGATTCCTCAACTAGAAGACTCAATGTCTAAGAGTTGGAATCATGTGAATCTTCATTGTACCTTACCTGGGACTGCCGACTGAACACCTACATGTGGCCTCTCCAGTGTGGCCTGGGCTCCCACACAACATGATAGCCAGGGGCCAAAGGTGAGTGAACTGAGAGTTAGGCAGAAACTATATCCTTTTATGACCCAGCGTTGGAAGTCACATAGCATCACTTCTAGTATGCTCTATTCACGGGACCAGACATAAGCTCCAGATTCAAGGGGTGGAGAAATTCCACTATTTAATGGGGACTGGAAGGTTCTAGAAGAGCATATGGGACCGGCAATCACTAGTTTATTCTGTTTAACTATGAGTCTGTTCTGTTTTTTGTTTTTTTTAAATTTATTTTGTTCTTTAGATTCTACATGTGAGATCATATGATATTTGCCTTTGACTTATTTCACTGAGCATATCATCTTGGATCTTCTTTAAATTCATAATTTAAAAATCTCAGGAGAGTATAAATTGGTATACAGCCTGTTATTTGATATTTTTTGTAGCAAAAGAAATAGCATTTTTTTTCAGTTGGGTTTCTAATAGGCTATTTCGCAGGCTTGCAAGATAAACACAACCAGGTTTAGAATTTCAAAATTATTGGTTCTCTTTTGCCCCACGATTTAGTCTGGTCACCAAGTGCTTGTATTCTCTTGTTTGCATTGAGCCTTTCTTCTTTATTGCAATTCTTATTCCCTTATTACAAGTATATTGAGAATAAAAAAGGGTAGATTTTGTACAGTCTGGTGAATCAGGAAAATCAAACATTCTTGCAGCATTCCTGACAGCAATAACTTCTGAGTTGCAAAGACAAAGAAAAGTAATAGTAAAGGGACTTTCCAGACTGTAGAAGCTCAGAGGTGGAAGGGGGAACTGACATCAAATGATTACAAGAACACTTACTAAAATACAGAGTGAATTTCCGTCACATTCAATTATATGTTAATTTATGCTTGTTGATTCATATTGCTTTTGACATATTTTTGCCACATACTAAGAAAGCCAATTCTCTTAGTCAACTATTGCTTTTTACGAGGAGGATAAATCTACTAAATATAAAATATTAAAAGGCAGCTCACAAGTGTTAAAGGCAGCAGATGAGATATACAATAGGGGTTTTTCAAGAGTCCAATATGGGAAGAATGATTGGAATCTCTTCAGTCTCTGAGATATGTTCCTTTCGCTGCTACTGCCACCAGATCAGTCTAGGCCCTCAAGACTTTAAGCCTATTAGTGGAAAGAAGAGATGGGAGAAGAGAGAAGATGAGGGAGAAGATAGAAGAGAAAAAAATGTCATAAGCTCTGGGGTTTTCTCTTGACATGTGGAGAATAGATTTTATCCTCTTCCCTTCTGTTGACCCACAGTGTGTTAGCGGAGGAAAGTACAGGTATTTTGATTTTAACTCCATCTGAAAATATTATCTGTACCTTTTCGTACCTCTAAAGAAAAATCGTGAGTTTATGTAAGTTATTCTTGGAGATCTAACTTCTCTTTGGTTTGGAAAGATACTTCAGAGGGTGCATGACAGGATATGATGGAATGGAACTAAAATTTGCATCGCATAATAAAGTGAAGTATAGTGAAGGCTCGTTATACTTTTATTCAAGTTATTTAGTTGGTCATTCCACTCAGCGGGGCTGTGAGGCACATAAAGGATACTGTCATGCCTCAAACAGCCAAGTCATGTTGATAAAACTCAGGCAATAGTTGTGTGACTCACTTTAATAACTTCCCCGCATTGGCCGTGAACTAAAACACATTATTCAGGTAGCTGGGATTGTAGGTGGTGATGATTCTGTCAGTATTCTCAATGAAGAAATTGAAAAATTAATTGAGGATCATAGAGTGACTTTTATTAAAGAAAATGTATGCTTTAGTCTACTTTATCTTATGGGAAATTTAAGTGATTTTCAAGAGTATTGACTTTAGAACTTAATCCCCACTTACTTTGGGATTTTAAGAAGAGTTTTCAGTTTTCTCTTGGCAGTCCAAGAGACAGTAGTTTGACGGCTTGAGGAGTTGGCTCCATTTCCTCAGGCTAGAGCCAAGGGGGAAAGATGCTTACTGATTCCCTCTGTGGAATATGGGCAATAAACCTTAGGAGCAAGAATGTCTGATATTGTTTTAAGTTTTTTACCTGTCTTGTGCTGTAAATACTCACCACTGATTGCTAACCCTTGGTAAACATTGGTTGTATCACCAGCCTTGAATTATTAGTTCCCTACAGAATGGAGAGAGGGGACTGCCTTGATTAAATACTTAGTACAAGTCAGAGCAGAAGCACGACGTAAATTGTTTTTTTAGGAATACAGAAAGCTGCCCAGCATGGAGCAAAAAAGAAATAGTTGAAGGTGGTCAAGGAGGAGCTGGGAGTTTATAATAAAAGCTGACCCATAATGGTGAGGACATTTAAATTCCTATCTTCACTTCCTCTCCTTCTCAACTCACCTCCCCCACATCCTGAGGAACATGCCTGACTTTCAAGTTACATGAGAAGTGATTCCACTTGGATATTAAAGGAAAGGAGGGCCTTAGAAGGCTAAACCTTGTGATAATGTGGGACCTAGACAACTAGGTTTCAAAATTTGTTTAAGAGGACTTTTGGGCGGATAAGGAAAAGAGTAGAATTTTCTTCAGATTCCCCAACTTGAGAAAATTTTATGCTCTTATTTGGCTGTTAACTCTTTTAAGTACCTATTATAGTTACTAGGATCAGTTAATTTCATACTGACTAGGCTAATAAAATTCCATATGTTCTGTTCAGGACAAAGTTCTCTCCATGGGGGCCACTGAACTGGTCCAAGTTTTCCCTTTGTAGATAATTGTATTTTGAAATAAGATGTATTGTATTTTGCATTAAGCTGTTTCTTTCTTGCCTGTTTATTCCGAAAACCCTTTATTTTCCTTGTCCTTAGTATCTCCCCTAGTTCAGAATACCCAGCACATTGTCAACAGATTAGTCTTTCCACAATAATGCTTTATTGTCAAGATTCTAAAATGGCTTCAGAGCATTTACAAGATTGAGTCCACCCTTGGGCTAGATGCAAACTCTATCACTGGTTGGCCTATCAATCTTATTTCTTGATATGCATGAATCCTTCACCCAAACTCATCTCCTGCTGATCCAACATACTACTTTTAAACCTACCTCTTCCCAGCTCTAAAATCCCTTCTTCCTCTTGCCACTAAGCTAAAATTTACCCCCAGCCCCAGATCTCACTGAAAAGCCATCTTTCCTGTGAAAACTTTCCAAATATTCTAGTACATATTGATTTTTTCCCCATCTGAGTTTATGTTGACATTATTCATTTGGATTCATCAATTGATTGAACAGTTATTTCTTGAGTGCTGACAATATGCTGGGAATATAATGCAAATATGTTATTTGATGATGTGCTTTTATATTTCTCTTATTATATGTGTATATTCTTATCATGAAGAAAACCTTAAGGATCGAATCATTTTGTTTTCTCACAGAATTGGGCACAAAATAGGACTGCAATAAATATATCTTGCACTGACTCAGTTATGGACATGATGAATTTAAATAGGATAATTAAACTTGTTAACTTGTCAGCTTATGATCACTAACCATATTAATAAACATTTTTCATTATGCCTGACCTCATTAAATCTTGTCAGTAAGAGATTTTGTTGAAAGTATTTTATTAATAGCTCGTTTTCATAGCTCAAAAAAATAGTATTACAGATGATAATCGGCAGAACAATTAAAAACAAAATCTCACTTCTACAGAGTTAGCCAGTGTATAGACTTTATTACATAGGCACACATTACGTTTTTAAAGTAAACTGGTTTTACATAAAATTAATCACAATAGTATAAAAAGTTATATCGAATGAGGGCAGATGATGAATGAAAGAAAATACAAGCCTTCGATGAGCTAAATCATTTATTAGGTCTTGGATCCATCCATTCTGACATTGAAATTCACTACAGACATTACAAAAATGGAGAGTGAAGAGGGTGCTCTTTTAACACTCCCTGGCTAAAACACCGATTCTGTTTAATTACTTGAACATGGTAACGTTTGGTCCAGGTTCTGTTAACAGTTGGACACAAAGGTTAAACGAATGCTAGCTTAGGGTCGAAGGAGTTCATATCTTCCCTTTTGTCATGTCCCTACGTCAAAACCCTTGAACGCTTTGGTCCAACAGGATCTGCACTTCCACTTTCTCAGATCTGCTCCCATTAGATACCATGTGGATCCTGAAGCCCACAGTGCTTAAGGCTTCAGTCACAGTGTGGCTAGATGTTGTCCAAAACTAGCATTGAGAGTATGGTCTGAGGTGGAGGATGCTGGAATTTCTTGCTCTGTCCAGTTGGAATTGAGCCATTACATTTGACCAACTCTAAGTCCAAGAAACTAAAATCATACAAATACATACCACAAAAAGAAATGCTATTTTATAGTTTGTACATGTTTTAAAACTTTTTTAACTACAATTTTATGTTGCAAAGAGACAGTGTGTATAGGGAGAATTGACCTTTTCTCTCATCTCATTTTGCTGTAACTCTATGGCGATAGTCCCAGGATGTTTACCGAATGTTTTTATCTTCCCTCAATTTCTGCAGTCTTTTGTATAGAAAAGTATATCCATAAGCCATTGATCATCCTGACTTGGCTCCTCAGTACCTGGGAAGTTAGACCTACTTCTGCTATAAGTGGTACCCATATCCAACTTCTATTTCAGAGACCCGTCTGCTCTTCTTCACACTCACACCACTTATGTGCTGGGTGATGCCAATGGAACATCCAGTGCAGTTCCAATTGATCCTTACCATCATTTGAGCCCCCATTTTTATCTATATTTGAAGGCAACAGCAAAATAGGGAATTGCAAGGTTTTCTGTGTTTGCTGTCTGGACAGATGGTAAAGAATAAAGACATGGAAAAGAAAAGATAGGCTAGCCAATTTTCCCAATCTTCAAATTGTAAATTTCTTAGTTCTTGAGACTATATGAAGATTCCTGTTGAAATGAAGTATCACTGACAATGGGGGAAAAAAACGAGTATTTTGTAAAATAATCCATAAAACTGGAAAGGACCTGAGGGAACATTAGTACAGCTTCCTCACTTCTTTTTGGCTGAGGTCACTGAAGCCCAATTGGGAAAACAGCAAGTCACTTAACATGACCATTGTCTCTATGATTATGTCCTTTAAAAATTCATAGAAACCCCAATTTTACTCCCACCAATGACTTTATACCAACAATCTTCACTGTTCTTGTGTTTGGTCTTAGCTCCCTTTGGGGAACATGGCTGCTAGCGTAGCCCCTTAACCAGAGTAAACGCACTTTTTGAAATATGCTTCTTGGATTAATTCTATTGTTCATCCCTGCTATGCAATCTTTTCTTTTTCTTAGAGCTCCTTACTTTTAAGGGATGGCCTCTAGTTCAAGCATTTTAGGTTTGACAGCCAGTGCTGTATTTGTCATTTATCTATAATCTCATTCATTTTCAACATAAATATCTTTTCATACCGAAATTCTACTTTTTGAGTCTGTTCTTTTATAGCATTTCATTACATACAATTTCTATCTGCCTTTCTCCAGGCACTACTAAACATATTATTATGGACAGTTTCTTTACAGGCCTGGAATTGGAAATTTAAAACAAAAAGACTAGACTCTCAATCAAATTTGCTAAGGCACACTAGAAGAAATATAAAAGTTCCCTATTCCTGCTTTAGTTAATACAAGGGAAAATATTACTAGTAACACACATTTACTTTCTGTATTCATGACTGCCTCATACATTTCATTCAATTCCTTAAATTCATAAATATGAGTCAGAATATCCGAAGCAAGTTTCATTTACAAAGAGCATAATTAAGAAATGGTAATTTGTAGAGAACTGGTGTTTAGACATTGGTGAGAATGCCTTGACTAATTTTATATAAAGAGACGGGACTTGCTAGTGAAGTGTTAGAGATGATTTATTTCTTAGATAACATTTTTTGTGGATTTAATTTTTCATCAGTTTTGTTGGAATTTCCTACTAAATTGCATTCTTAACATGATCTAAACCCTAGATATGCTAGAATCAACTTATCATCATCACTTGTAGAAGAGCTAGTTACCATTCCCAATGGAGAGAATTTCTAAAAGTATGCTAAGTGGCAGCGCTTCCTATTCAAATCAGTTTAATCTTCCCAGGGGTTAAAACAATTCTGATCATTCTCTGCTTTTCCACCACTAAACTTACTATGTGACTTAAAGCAGCTCTGAAATTATGATTTCATTTCATGAGTTTCGGCCTTACAATCTCAGACCCCCAACTTACTATGGCGACAAAAGACACAGCAACTTTAGTCAGTGGTTAATGTTGGGGAAAACAAAGACCTAGCATGCTAAGTGTGGTTTTGCTCTCTATTAAATGCTTCTTTTCCCACTGAGCATTCAAATGGGCAAGGCTCAGGCTCACAGACCTGTCTGACTTGCAGGAACAAAACTGAATCAATAATCTTGACAATAATCTGGGCTACTGTATTTTGGGCACAATCATGTTTTTTCAACATGAATAAGGTACACTCCAGTTTAAATTGAGCTGCACATTAAGTGTTTAAGTGCTGACAATTATCATTAGTTGACAACAGAGGCAGGAATAAAAGGAAAGAAAAATCATTTAAGTCTTCTAGGAAATAAAAGCATGCTTCCTTGCTTGCTTTAATATAGGTATTTGACAATAAGTAAGAGTTGAGTTGTCTTAGCGTCTCAGGGCAAATATTCATTCAGCAAACATTTATCGAATACCTAGTAATTTCCCTTTATTCCAGTAACATACATTTGTCTAATCTGTAAGGATTTAAGGTGGCTGAAACTTATTATATTCCAAGCTTTGTCCTAAGTACTGGAAACAAGGAATTAAGATACATTCCTTGCCTTCATAGATCACAATTCTTGGGAATGTGAATTTCTAGGAAAATAAACTCTTGCCCTCAGCCATTTACTGGATTTGCATAGAAATTACTCTCATTTCAAATAAAAATATTTTTCATATAAAAAAAAAAAAAAAAAAAAGGTCCTCAAAGGTTATGAGCCTTGCCAGTAAATGCAGGAAGGTGAGGGGGCGGGGAGGGAAGGAGAATAGCCAAATGGAAAAATATGTATCCAGAAAATATTTAATGTAAGTGAAATGCAAAATATTGATAAGGAATAATTAATACTGTTTACAAGAGTGGCAAAGGAAGTTTAATGGCTCCCCACAAAATACCTCATATTCTCTTGTTTGACATATCACAAGTACATTTCTTATCCTCTTAATATAAATTCACAAAGCAAGCCAATACTCAAAAGAAAATACAGTTCTTGATATGTGACATCTATGTTCTAACAGAAATACTATGTATTGGTAAAATGAATTCACTTTTAATATTTTCACATTACTGACAACATAGACAAGGATTATTCATGACCACATATGCACAAAATCGAGCTCCGGGGTGACAAACTTAGAATGTACACATCAAAAAGGTAATCGTGTCTTCTATGTAGGCTATTAGGAAAACACTCAGTCTGAAAATATTTAGTATTCTGTTCTTCAACCACAGAATGCTACCCATAATCATTTTCCCCAAAACAGTAGAGGGAAATCAAATGTGATAAATTAAGGTGGCGGATTTTTAAAAATTCATAATAATTTGCTCACTGAATGTATAGACAGCATGAAAGGTATTTTCTACACCCTCGGTCTGAAAATAAGAAAAGTCCAGGTGAAAGCATGAAGGCAATGAGAATAAGCCAAGGTAGGGAAAAAGGTCTAATAAGCAATACACATGTGATGCTAACAGGTGAGGCAGAGATCTGGAGAGTGTGTGTAGATGCTAACCTTCAGTAAGGAAGGTGCTGGAATGACCTTCACTTTGCCAACTCTTCAACTCATCTTGATGTTTCAATGAGGAATCTCAAGTGCCTTTAATTCAATAGGGGAAGGGCTATGTCTTAGAGCCCTCACTTGACAAACACCTCTGGGGGACCTCCACTGTATTTCAAAGAGCATGAAAAACCACTTATCAAAGAAAAAACAACTAGAGTTAGAAAGTCCTATTACTACTGAGACTAAACCTATATGCAGAAGGAATCTTGGTAGTCAGCCAGCACAAATCCACTGTAGGAGTCCCTTTTGTAGCATCTGGGATAGACAGTTATTTTAACCTTTGTTTGGGCATTTGCAGCAACAGGAAATTTTACCACTTGAGTCCATTCCTCTTTAAAACAACTCTTATTAGAAAATTCTTTCTTATATTGAAGCAAACATCTGTCATGTATAAAGTTCTCCTTTGTTCCTATTTTTGCCCTTTGAAGCTACACAGAATAAGTCTAATTCCTCACCCTTTTTATAGCGCAACCAAAAATTCAATGCAGCTATTATATCATTCCTTCCTTCTCTGCACTCCTTTTCCAGCTATACCTTCTATTCTTCACAGGATCTATTCCCCTGTCCCTTATATAATCAGACCTTTCGCAACCCTAGCCAGCTGCCTCTGGGCACAATCAATTTATTAATATTTCTCTTAAAATGTGGTACCCAGAATTGGGCCCAACCCTCCATCCGGATGTGGATTTACCAATGCAGCATGCAGGGCTCCCTGGACTTCTATCACCACAAGCTGAATGCATTAGCTTTGTGAATAACCATGATATAGCCCTGATTCAAAATTGAACTTGTATTTTCCTAAGAAAACATTTCTACATGAACTGCTGTGAAATCAGGACTTTCTGCCACCTTTTTCATTAACACACACACACACACACACACACACCCTACACTATACTTAGAGGGCTGCATTTAAGAAACTCAGAACATGGAGTTTCTCATTAATGCCTATTCAATTTCAACCTTTTAGTTTCGGTATAATGCTCAGGTATTTAAAAAAAATTATAATGATTTCTACATTCTAGTGTAAGTACATCGTTAGAATTCAATGAATATTCATTGAATAAATTAATCCTGAATCTGCCAGTCGATAGACTGGACATATGTCTATTTCTGTGTCAACTACAAATCGGATTGGCATGTTTTCTGTTCCCCTATTCTGTTCATCATGGAGAAGTAGAAAGGCAGATAGAAGATACCTTTAAATTGTTGAGCAGGTATCCCCTTTGGGATGGCCAATGTAGTTCCTTATATGGTAAGAAAACGCTAAGGTACAAATAAGAAGCAGAGGTACAGAATGTAACCAGGAATGGATGAAGGGAAAGAAGACTGGGTATCTTAGACTCTTGAAATTAAGATATAATGTTTCCAACATTAGGACAATATGGCTTTCTCTCACCTCTACCCTAGAGTCTCCTGCCTTTTAGATCTATTACAATAATGTGATTATCAAACTCCAAATTTCTGGGAAAAGTTTAGTTTTGAAACAGCTTTTAAATGATCTTTTCAGCACACATTTCCTATAAAGTTTGAGTTAAAGAGACATGCAATTGTCTATCAGCAATGAGGTATAAAAAGAGCTCCCGAATGCCCCTGACAAAACACTGAGGTATAATAAATATATCTATTCATTTGTTTCAGGAATCAGAAATGGCCTATATTTTTCTGTGTGAATTTTGGAATTCACTGAGATTGAACAGTCTCCTGAATTGAATATAATCTTACAATTAATGTCCCTTTTCCCCAGAGTGAAGAAAAAATAAGCTCAATTTTGCTTTCCTTTCAACAGTCATCTTATGCAGAATGTGGGGCTAATCACAGAATAAAAAAGTATCCTATTGTACCTTTTTTCCATTGTCTATTGTGAGTCAGGGTGGTGAAACCTGAGACTGAAACCTTAGAGTGATGGAAAAAGTGTTTCAATCAAAACAGTCTAAAACCAGGAGGGAAACGTCTCAAAAACTTCTATTGCATAGTGTTAATACTTAAAGAATGGAGACACCTACAAAAGGACCAGTGGACCCAAAGAGGAAATTTGTTTTGTACCTTTTCTGAATCTTTTTGAGAAAGAGTGACAGAGATGGATTCTTAATTAACCTCTCAAGACCATGTTTTCCAAAAGCTCACCTAAGTGACAGGAGAACAGCTGAAGGAAATCACGCCAACCAGGAAGTGGGAGGTTCTTTTCTCAACTCTCACAGCCACAAAGAACCATGGGCTGTGAGATGAGCAGAGATAAGAAGCTTAATTAACCAGCTCCAAAAGTTGCTGAACCAGGTGCTCCAGCCACAATGAGAACCTCTGTAAAGCAACCACCTCAGGGTTTCCTGTTAACAGGAAGGTCCAATCCACCATTCCCAACTTGGTGTAGTCAGGCAGGGACGGACTTGAACTTCAGCTATTCAGGAAGACATCCTATCATGACTCGAGGTCAAGACCCCTGCAATAGGGCTTAATCACTGGACCCCACACTCCTTGGGATTTTCCACTTCATCCCCTTCAAAGTCCAGCTTCAAACTCTTTTTCTGCTCAATCTCCACCTGCCAAGAATAGAAGTGGGAGAGAAATATCAGAAAGGAGAGAAAAACATCCCAAGAAATAAATACACCAAAAGAAAATACCCTTACTAGGTTTTGGTTCTTTGAGATTCTTTGTAATTTTGTTAATGTTTAGGGCTTTTAGCCACACTGGAGCTACTGGCCTATGTATGTTATAATTCTCTTTGCACATACTCTTGATAGGTCTGGCATTTCCTCTCCCTCACAGTCCGCCTGGAAAATTCTTATTCTTTGCCTTGCACAGTGGCTCAAAGGTCACCTCTTCCGTGAGGCTCCTCAACGCGTTAGATAGAGTTAGGTGCTCCCCCTGTGCACATTCCCACTGCACCTTGTATATTTGCCTGGCTCCACTATACTACGGGCTCCGTAGGACAGAGGCCAGTCGGCCCTACTCACTATTGTATCCCGCTAACGTAGGCACACAGCGGGCAATCACAAAGGTGTATCGAATGAATTCCGTTGCCATTGGTTGTTTACACTCTCTATACTTTATCTCTTTAACAAGTCTCCAAACTGGAAGTGCTGCAGTATTTACCGTTCTACCTACATCTTCTGCAAAATACTGTAGCTGTAATTGCAAAGGGATTAATAACTTAATCTTGCCTTTAAAGTGACACACTTCAACTGAAGCCGTTGATAAGTCAGGTGGGGGACCCTTCTAGCTAGGGAATTTCATGATTAAAGCTGCTCCCCTCAATTCCACTTTGAATATTTATGGCGTGGGAAACAATGCAAGACAGAACAGTTGGGAAATAGCAGTAGGGAAAGTGCTAATTTTTTTTCTGGCCACAAGATGGAGTATTTGTTCTTTTTTGGTAGATCACCCCACTAAGGAAGCAATTAAGGAATAATAAATCACCATGTAAAACTAAAGATATTATTATGAATAGAAAATTATAAAACCACTTTGAAAAATCCTTCTTCACTAACCCCCATTTTCCATCTTTGGCGTTTAATATCCTTTTGCATTTCTAACTCCTCGGGCTATAATCACTATTCATGTCAGGACACTCCAATTTGGTTTCCTCTTTCCACAGCCCTGGTCCCATTGCTATTATAGAAGCTGCTTTGGCTTTTGAGTTTTGTCCTGTTACAGCCCAGTGACCAGGTCATACATGTCCTAACTTTACCTAGATCCTCTTCATCAAGTGCTGTAGCTAAAAGATATGCTTCCGGTTAGCACTTTTCCTGACATTCCCCTCCACTTCCAAGTTCACTACTCTGCAACATAAATTATGAATGGATAGTAATAATCCCTTTACCACATGACTCTTTTCTTTGTTGTTGTTGTTCATGATGAATGAAAAACATTACATTTTCCTTTTTCATCAGCTTCTTTATTATTTTCCAACCTTTCTCTTGCCCACCAGAGAGATTATTCATTTAAATCAGAGCAGACTCATCTCTGGCTATGTACTAAGGTGAACCTCCTCTACGGTGGTCAGAGAACGCCTTGCACCCAGGGCAAACGCTGCTAAAAGGAATGAGAGGGGAAGAGCATCTGGGGTGAACCAATGGACTCATTAGCCACGTGCCTCCCCGGGATACCTTGTAGCTGTAGTGCGCAGAATAATTGACCCACTTCCTGACATCGGTCTTGTCTTCCACGGAGATGGATCTTACAGCAGCTTTGGAGGCAGAAGTTGTGGGCATGCTGAACTCGACATTCACATGATTGGCAAATCTGGAAGGCACTTCTCGGTCAGAGCCAAGTTCAAGGTGGCAGAAGAAACAGTGTGGGTGACCAGAAGCTATGAAACAAAGACAAAGAATCTAGAGATTAGGTTCTTTGGGAGAGGACGTGGAAGATGAGCCATGGCAATAACAGTGGAGGTTGGAAGTCTGAGGGTCCAACTCTGAGCAGAGGATTTGCCTCAGCGAAATGACACTGCATGTGCCTCAGATGATTTGATATAACAGTGATATCCTGGCAACCTAACCCATGGCCCGAGAAATGAAGGTTATTCTGCCTACTCAGGTCAGAGTGATATGTGAACACTGTACAAATACTAAGGAATAGGGGCTATAGACAGGCAGAAAGGAATAAAAGAGATCGGCACTTAGCACCTAATAAAATATCAGTGACAGCCACCAGGGGCAAAATCATCGATTTCCTTTGAAAGATGAATTGGATTTTCTTAATAGCATTCCATATTTTTAAAACTGTTTTTGGCATGTTTTTGTGGGTGAATGGCATATGTAAATGACAAAGCCCTTATAAACAGTGCGTTTTTATTAGAGAAGCATAGGGTACACTGGTGAGCACTTGGACTATCAGTCAGGATACCTGGGTCTGACTTCCAGCTCTCTTGCTACGTGGCAGAGATGCCACACCCAAGCCCTTCCCGTTCTCCAGACCTGGATTCTACTACGTCTGTAAAGTTAGGAAGTGGTAGGAAAGGTCAGGCTGAACCATGCCAGGTATTAAATTATAGATTTAATTCTACAAATCTACGGCTAGTTCTACTGTACTTGGATGGTAAACTTAAAAGTTTGATTTTCACTTGAGAATTATTATTACATATTTGAGGGGAAAGAGTTACGGCTTATTTCTGTGACTATAACTGCCAAAGCACTGTCATCGTCATTCGTCAGATGTAGCAGAAAACATATGTTGAGTACTCTGTGCCTGGCACTGTGCTAAATCCTTTATGCATTCTCTTGCCGCCTCTGCATAACAATCTCTTGAGGTCACAATATTACATTCTAGTAGGAAGTGGCAGAGCTAAGAATTGAAACCAGCAGTGTGACTCCAAATTTTTTTAACCACTTTGTCTGAGTCCCTAACCTCAAGAGCAGATTTGCAGGGTGACAAGGTCTGTAGAGGAAGTCAGCTGTAAGAGCCCAGGTATAGCAACTCGCTAGGATAAACAATGTTACATGGCTTTGTATTCATTATGTAACTCAAACGGCCCTCAGTTATCTGAGCTTTCCCAAATAAACAATTCCAATTTCCTTTATTGGTCTGGGCAGAACTTTTTAATCTCAGAGAGTAAGGCCATACACACCCTCTCTCCAAGGAAAACTTTACAGAGTGAAGTATTTGTTTTCCTCTATTTCACAAATGTGTAATATTTCAATGGTTATTTCTAAAGAGTAATACTTTGGGAAATTAATTGAAAAATTCGCATGGGTTTTAGAAAAGGAACTTAAGATACATGTAATGGTAAAAGTCATATTATGTGAAAATGAATCCATTTAATATTTTTTAAAACCGTGTACACATATGTAATTATATAGCTATCATATATTGAGCATTTATTATGTGCTGAACACTTAGAAGCATTATCTAATTACGTTCTTAATCACCTCAGTATTAATAAACCCATTTTACAAATAAGGAAAATGAAAAATTTTTTTGAGAGTTTTAATTGCCTGAGGTCATACAGCCATTAAATTATATAGCTAGGAATAAAATTCAGATCTGACTGACTCCCAATTATGTCCTAAACACCTCTCAATGCATTGTTACAGATTTAGATCACTACAAAGTATATAGAGGAGTTTTATAACTTAACTCAATAACAACTTGAAGGACAGTTTTATCTAATTACCCTTATTTACACATTGTTGGAATACTGAGAAATCATTACTTTCCACAAGACTGATTACTTCCTGGCACCCCACCAAAATGTACTCACAACAAACTCTATGAAAATAATGTTCTTTCTTGATTCCCAGCATCAACTAATGGGTAGGTAGGGCTGGTGGAAAGAGAAAGTTGGTGTAGTTTATTTTATGGTAATGAGCTGCTAAGGAGCTCACGTATTATGTTATCTTTCTTGAGGAAGTTTAGAAAATTTAACATTAAAGTTCAGATTTCTATTTTCCAAAAAAGAAAGCTACCTGTGCAGGACAAAATGTTTTGTTCCATGGCAGATGATCTGGGAAAGCAACAGGACTGCTTGGTGCTTTGTTCTGTGGCCTTCTAGGACTGAGAAAAACTCTTGGGATTAGGATGGGAGGGTCCTGGTAGAGCCCAGAGGGATGGGGCTGCACAGGCATTCACTGGGCTGGGCCCCCAGGCGGAAGCCGTGCTGGAATCCAATGGCAGCTCCTTAGTCTTTGGTGTCTGGGATGCAGACAAAGCTGCGGTGACTGCCAGCAAAGCCGGAGGTGCAGGCCTGCTGGCCCATCCTGTCTGTGGTGTGACCACCTGCCTTCTAGGGGCTGGAGGTGCAGGCCCACAGTGGGCCGGAATAGGCGTGCAAAGGTCCAGGCCTCCTTCACTGTAAATGAAGGTGTGAGGATTATGAAAAATAATCTATAAAAGGCACCTTCCCAAGGCTAAAGCTGTCTGTAGACCAAGGCAGAAGAGCTCAGAAAAGGGATAATTACGAATAGATCACCAGCAACTCTCTAGTTTCGTGGGTGGAGCACTGGGTGAAGAGAGCAAGGGCTGGACATCGTGAGAAGCAGCAATGAATGGTAAATCTCGGTTCCCACAGGGGAAATTATTTCAGATTTGTGTCTATTTGGTGTCATCTACTACGAAACAGCTGTGATATCGCAAAAAAAAAAAAAAAAACAAAAAAAACCCTGGATGTGGCTTTGTGACTTCAGAAGTCATGCCACCTTACCAGTCCTTAATCTCCTTTTGTGCAGAATGAAGAGGAGGTTTGAGGAAGTTATCCCTTCCAGCTTGAAAAATCCAATAGTTCCTTAATAAAGTTATCTGAATCCATGCTTAATATACTTAAGAGCTAAAATTCCAATAAACATAAACCTGAGGGCTTATCTTTTCCCAAGCCAAGTATCTAGCAGGTTAAACAGTAATTTTTTCCCTGTCACCTAGATTCTCTTCCCAAGGGCTTCTGTGCCAAAGCTGAATTCTGGGTTTCTCCTTTCCTGTGTCAATTCAGATGAGCCCTGTGGATGAGGTAGAAATCAGTGCTATCACCAGGAAATACGTTGCTGTTTCAGGGAAAATTAATTAGCGAGCCCAAAGAAGACTTTGTTTTAAAAATTCTGTCACTTTAGTAAAAAAGGGTGGCAAATCCAGCCTCAGACACAGAGGTCCAATTGTCTCTTCAGTTTGCACTGCTACACCCAGTGTCTGACACAGAGTGTCCACTGCCCGGAACGCCTGGAGAGTTGACCAAATCATACTGCCTCTTGCCGCCACATCGTCTTATATTTAGAGTATGATAACACAGCCTCTCCCCACTCAGAAGAGGAAATAAAGACTGAACACACTGTTAGGACTTAATATTGAAAATGGAAAGAAGACTATCTGCATAAGAAAAAGAAATTTTAATCAAGAGTTTTTCCAAACTTTATTCTTTTTGCTCAGTTAGGATATCCACTCTCGTTAACAGATGAGCAAAGTTATTATAAACAAGAAGAAAAATGGTTTAAAAGGTCACAGGATCATGGGCTTACTGTCTGCCATTGGGGTCACCCAGGCTTATTGTAATAAATCAGGCTATTACAGCTGGTTTGATTACTCCCTAGTTTTGTCATTTAACTATATCTCACTGGACCCATGAGGAAAGTCATTGCCTTCTGGACTCACTCAAGCACAAAAGCACCCCTGATAGCTGTAAGCGGGCCAGCTTTCTTTCTTTGTTTAAACATTCTTGCATTTACTCTTTGTCTGCAGAATTTCAGCCATTTTGGACCTTCATATCTTGGCTAGATCTCCAGTCTCATCACAGGCCGTATCTCCTCTTCCCCATCCCAAACGCCAACTCTGTGCTCAAGATGCTGTGATTGACAGGGCTTGCACAGGGTGGCTGGAGTAATAAACCTACTCCTCACCTGTACTGTTCGTATAATTAGCCATAAACTGGCCTTTTACTTACACCAGGGCACAGTTAAAAAGATACCTCTTCAAAACTCAGAAGCCTTCTAGGATCTGGAAATGGATCGCTTCCAGCACCACAGATAATACTTTAATGAGTCAGGAAGAAATAGAAATTCATGAGTGGCCCTGGAAAGCTGCTTAGCAGCTCAGCTGAGGAGTGTGAGAGTTAAAGGGGTGAAAAGATGGGGTGAACTGAGTCATCCATGTTTGTGACTTTGTTCAAATATTTTTGCTTTTCTGGTTCCGCTCCCCACCCACCACCATTCCTGTCACACGACACAACTCAGCACTTCACTGGGGAACAGCATGTGCAACTGTGATCCCAGCTCATTGGTCACCACGCGGTGGTTTTCAAAGACAAGAAATCTCTACCTACCGGAGTTTTTGTCAGGCAGTCGGTTTATCCTCCACACAATTGAGTTGAAGGCATGTTCATACTTGGCAGTTCCCAGAGTTACTCTCATGACAGGCTCAGAGCCAGATACACTAGTTGAGCCAAAACTGGCCCCCCGGTTCACTTTGGCTTTCAAAGACTTTTCCCCCAGGACACTTTCCCTGCGGAAGTTTTTCACCCACTCGCTGGGCACAGGGTAGCGGACCATCACATTCTCACAGGGAACCTGAGTGAGGGGGTCACAGTTAGAGGAGAAGCCAGTTGACATCCTGAGCCAGCTCTGCACCTCCACCTCTGCCCCATTAATGCTTGCTGCTGTCCTAAGCGTGAAAGGCAAAGTCTTCTCGGCAAATACCGTCCTGAACCGCATTAGCTCAAAGCGGCACGCATCCAAAGGGTTGAACAGAATAACCCGTGAGTTGTTGAATACATCCTCGTCCACACACCCGTGAAAACGGCACTCGTGTAGCTTGATCCACTTTGTGGTGGTGGTCGGCACGATGTCTTGCCGGGAGACTATTTCGTTCCCTTTAATGAGGACGTCATTGAGGCCCAGGCGGCACTCTGCAAGCCCAGAGAGGAAACTCAGAATGTGGATCCGTGTCAGGACATGGTGCTGGAGAATCTGGTTGTCTCCTTTGCTCACAACGCCGGAAAATTCATCTCTGACATCGACTGTAATCTCCTCCTCAAGGTAGTTCAAGCCTACTGTGCTCAAGTCCATTGATAACACGGGCAGCTCCATGAGACGATCCTGAACTGCACGGATGAAGCTCAGGAAGTCATCGTAACTGGTGGTGCCCAGCTTAATCACTTGTTCCCTCTCTGCTGTGTGTGCAACTGCAGGTTTGGGCTGATACTTCTTCTTTTCCTTATAGGTGACACGGTCTATCCGCAGGCTGTGGATCCTGCCATTATCGTCATAGTTTTGGAGTCGGGGTTCTGAAATCTCATGGCAGATCTCTAGCTTGAACTCACGGAATGGTTTTTCTAGCCCCTGCTCATAATACAGCTGCAAGTAACCACTGTCTGTCAGTTTGATGTAGATGGGTCCCCAGTGCCTAGAGGACATGATGTTTTTCTTCTCAGGGATCCTTAGCATCATTGGCCACCCATCCCTGGGCTGGGACAGTGCTGAACCAGGCGGGTGGTCATCTAGTTCAATCCAGGCTACTGGGTCATCATCAGCTAGTGTTACATTGCCTAAGTGATCAGGGTCATCAATTTGGAGTTGTTTGAGTTTTTCAACAGCATCAGAGTGTGACAGGTTTTTGCTTGAGTCATCAAAGCTGATGGCATCCTGGTAGATGACAATGAGAGAATCTCTTTGGCTTTTGCCTGTGGTACTGGAAACGGAATTGTTTTGGGAGCGCCTCTCCTGCTCCTCAAAGAAAGCACTGAAAGGATTGATAGGGGAGGGCTGTACATCCTGTAGAGTCTCATTCAGGAAAGGATTGGTTGCCCTCCAGGGTGGAGCCTCGGTTATAGAAGGTGGATGGTTTAAGGAGGAAATGTCCAGCTTCTGAACCTTGGAGAAGTTCATCAAAGTGCTCTTGGGACGTTCCCTCTTCTTAAAAGACTCAGTTGAATTATAAGGTACATCTGTGATCACAGAGGCCACAGTTGGTGAGTTCGACTTCAGAGGAGAGGTGATGGGTGGCAAAGGGCACCGGACTTCATTGTCATCAAAAGTGACCCAGCTAGGGAAACGAGCAGTGGTTACTGGAGTGGCAGGGTGTCCGTTCATGGCTGTACTGCTGGCCTGCCAGCTGATGGCCTCCATCTCTACCTCCTCATCTTCCTGGAGTGAGGAAGAATTGTCTAAAAGGAAAAGAATAACATATGAGAGCTGCTATTCAAGGCCTCTAGAGGTATGGGAAACTGAGGTATAGGAATGAGGAATGGCAAAAATTTTATTTAGAATCCAGTAAATTCCAAAGAAGTTCGCCACCTGTCTCAAGTGCTTAGTCTAGGCACAGATCTCATAATTTTGTAATAAGCACACTAGAGGGGCCCTACATCAAACACAGTAAGAAAGCAAATAAATTGTTGATATTCAAGCACTAGAAGGACCATGGTCCCTTGCAATTTAACTCGTACATTCTCCCTTTATTTCATAGATGTTACTGGAATAGATGGTTTTCTTTGCTCGAAGAATGTATTTTTAATTTTTAACTATTGAAAACCACTTCCTACATAAAATAATAATAAAGCTGATCTCATTGAATAAAATAAGTTATCTGCTCTGAGTAACAATATGATTGCAAATAATGTAATTGGAGGGATTTTTGCCCAAATGTGATCAATACAAAGACAAAATGTTAACATCCTTAATATAAGTTCATACACATGAATACGAAAAATATAAAAATTCTAACAGAAATACAGGCAAAGGACATATATGGGAACGCAGGGAAAAAAAATTAAAAGTGTCTCATAAGCACATGAAAAATGTCCAATCTCACTAGTAATAATAAAAAGGCAAATTAAAAAAAAAGTGAAGATTTAAAGTTTTTAGTTTTCAGTAAGGGTAAGGGTGCTGCAATATGAACAATAAAGAGACCTTTAATGGGATTGTAAGTTGCTATAACTCTCTGAAAGTGGTTTGGCAATTTGTATTTAGGGACTTACAAATATTCATGAACAATGACTTAAGGAAATAAATCCAAATTGTGAACCAAATTTGGGTCAATGTTAAGAAACTGAGACACACAATGGAATAATATCCACCCATTAAAATGTTTACGAGTGTGTGGTAACTTGAGAAAACATTCATGACATAATCTCTTCTATTTTCTCTAAAATACTTTGCTATCTTGGGCTTCAAGGGGGAAAAAAGAAAGGTATTATAAATAAAACCCCACCCTAGCAGGACATTCAAGGAAGGAGATACAGGACTTGAGTTTCCAAGTGGGAAAGATCCAAGCCTTTTCAGTAGCATAAAGACCCTGTGTGTCTGCTGGGGCTGTGGGGAGGAAGGGGGAAATGAGGCCATTAGCAAGGAGGAGTGGCTTCTAATGAAGAAATAGCACAGAAAACGAATATGTGTTTGGCATATAGTAGATACTCAGCGAAGATTTGTTGACTGAATGAGTGAGAACAGAAACTTTGCTGAGGGGCAGTTCTATTTTGTCTGTCTCTGGAAGAATGTGTATGGGGATAACAGCCACCATTCCATCCGTTTCTATCTCCAGGATTTGGAATCAAAGAAACATGGATACTCAAATGGTCGAGTCAAATGGTTGAGCTTTCCAAATGCCTCGCTAAAACTTCATGAATATTACAACTAATCATACCAAATCCACACGTGATTGCAAATGTAATTACACGTGGATGGGCCGGCCAGCTTGCCATTCATCTCTCCAAGCATTTTTATTCAAACAAATAGCAAATCCCCTCTACTAAAAACGTCAGTTTTGAAAATGTAGGCTGCATACTTGAGCATGCATACATACATATCCACAGTCACCCCAGAAATATAATGAGTAAAAGGTATTTTCTATTCATACAGCACCACAAAAAGATTTCAAAGCATTTTAAAACTAACAATGACATTATCCTTCAAATTAATCATTGATCCATTTTTATAGATGCCTAAGTGACATTTTTCTGGATAATGAAGGGGAAAGGGTCAGGAAACAATCATGGTTTGTAAATTTATATTTTATCTACTACTACTACTACTACTATTACTACTACTGTCTTATTGTTGTTGCTGTTGTTAGGGCTAAAGGGAGCATGTTACTATTATTATTATTAAGGCTAATGGGAACAGTGTGGCCCTGAGTAAAATACAATCACTTCCTTGGAACAGTAACTGATCCTCCCTAAAGAACTGGGAAAGGGTACATCTTAAATGCATCAATTTCTAATGAAGCAGCTCTACAGTTTTTGTAATGTAGCCTTTCCACCCAAACCGTCTGGCATTGACCCACCCACCCCTTGTATCAGGGGCATCCTTTTTGCCTTGGAGCTCATCACCACTCCCTGGTTCAAAACGAGCTTCCTCTGGAGTGGCCTTCTGCCAAAACTGCCAAAGGATTCCCTTCTGTTGGGAATCTGGCCCTCAGAACAGCATTTCTGATCTTGTTCTCTCAAGCCAAAAAAGAAGGGAGAAAAAAGGGACTCTGTCTCCACTGAAGATAATTTTCTTACAATAAATTTCTTTTTAAACCAAGTTATTTAAAATCACGCCAAGTCCTAGATAGTTTCAAACCATTAGAGTCATAATACAATTTAAACAAAGTATCCTTATATTCGGAGAGAAATTTTTAAAATTAATTTCTTGAGATTCTATATATTTTTTTGACAGGCATTAAATTATTTGAAGTGACTTTGTTACAAAATTTTCTCTCCATTGGCAGTTTCATTTGTCATGATTACAATCTGTTTTAAAACTCATCCTTTGGGTTGGTAGTGTTTATAGATCAAATCTCTGAAAATGAAAATTTGTTTTTCTACAAAGTCACTTATAAAGAAAAATTATCTTAATAAAGACACGTTACAGATAAGAAGCAAAAGTAGTCGATAGTTCACATGAAAATAAAGCATTTCTTGAGGTGAACCCAAGGACTACTGAATATTACTTAAAAAAATTATTCTTTATTAATAGTGACTTTCTTATTTGTGAGCGTGTAATTCTGCTTCATTTATAATTGACTGAAAAACATCTTTGCTAGTTTTTACAAAAGTTAGGTCATATATTTTTTCAACCTCTTTTTTATTAAAGGTGGTTTTTTGAGACTCATAAAAATGAAACTTATCTGCATGTAAAATGTCTGGAGAAATTATTTGTATCACAAATGATAAAAATTTAATGTCCTTGTATATAATGATGATGTATCCTTAATAAAAATGGGTACACTCTCACAAAAAAAATAGGATAACAAATTTATGAATGAACAAATATAAATGTCTAATAACTATTTGGAAAAAAGAGTTTAACCTTACAAAACAATAAATAAATTCTCCCTAGGTCACAGAGACAAAGACTCAGAAAGACTAATAATTATTATTAGTGACATGGGAAAATTTATACTCTGATGGAGGTGTTAAAAAATATTTCTGGAGGACAATTTGAAAATTTGTATAAAAGACTTAAAAAAATTTTTTAGGCATTTATCCTAAGGAAAGAACAAAATAGAAATACAATGATATGTAGAGTGGTATGTTTATCATAGCAATGTTTTATCACAGAAAAATTAGAAATGACCTAAATGCCCAATAATGGGACATTGGTTATATCAATTGTTACACCCTGAAATTTTGGAATTGCACGCAGCTCTGAAGACAATGCCATTGATGCATGTTCAGTCACATGAAAGCTGATCAAGATATATATTGTTGAGTGAATAATATCAAGAGCCTACAATTTTGGGTCACATTGCCTGGGTTTCCATTCTGTATCCATATCTCATTAGCTATGTGACTTCAGGCAAGTTGTTTAATTTCTCTGTATCTCAGTTTTTTCATCTATTTTATTAGAAAAATATTAAAATTACCTGACAAGATTGCTGGGAAAATGTAATACAGATGTTAGCAGAATTGTGCCTGGCAAATAATAAATGTTCAGTAGATCATAGCAGTTATTACCACTTCTGCTGCTACTACTACCACTACTAGAAGAATACATTTTCATGACATAAAATATATGTTTTAAAAAACTTTAGAATATAATATTTCACATTTTTATGTAAAATCAAATGTCTAATGTGGGATAAGAAGTGATTTAAAAATTTTAAGTCTGTATTCCTTCTTTAAAAACTGTTGTATAGCTTACAAAATAAAGAAATAATAAAAGATCAAAACATATCTTTATTACTTCTTCTAATTAACTTTAGAGATAAAGCAGCAGTTAGGTCTTTCTTAAGACACATGACTGGTGTGGCAAATACCAGAAATGGGGGGAGGGGGGTAGAGAGGAGAGATGGGCAAATTTCTCCAGTAATAAATAGGCAAAAAGTCATTATCTTTAGAATGAAATTAACTATCACACACAATTCCATTTTATTGACTTATTAAAATAAAACCAAAACCAGAAATCCAGCATTATTTTCATTACTCTCCCTTCCACCTGCTACCTCCAAATTGTTTTTATTATGTTGGGCTGCTGCCCAATGAAAGCCATGCATAAAGATTAGGCCATCCTACCATACCACAGGGAGGACTTAGAGTGCCTGTGAGCCGCTTAGGTCGTGTCTTTACTGAGGCAATCTAAAGAGAAACGGTGGATTCTTGTAATGCTAAACCACAATCTATTTTAAATTCTCGAAAGATTAAGTAATGACTGCAACGGTAATCAAAGCCACCAAACTGAAAAAAAAGTAAGACCCTGGGGAGAAAATAAAGAGTCTTTATATTTTGAATACAGTAGATACTCTGCCATCTTCTTTCCCCATTTGTTAATCTAATTTGTTAATGACAAATGCAAAAAACTTATTGCAGCTGTTTATTCAAATTTAATAGCAGTGGTAAGAACAAATATTCTTAGATCGGTTTTCTCAACATGAGACAGAGGTCACTGTTATACAAGAACATATACTTAAAACTATATAACCAGCCACAGATGCACAGTAGGCACTTACATATTTGTAGAAGGATCCGTAGAGTGAAAAGAGAAACACAGATCACCAAATTTGGGGCCTTGAAGAGATTTTAGAAATAATAAAACTTGGCCCTTTAGTTTTGCTGAGAAGACTGATGCTCAGTGAGTTTAAGTAAACAGCCCAAGATGAGATTAAAAATCAAGTCCTGCTTTTAATGTTCATTAACTCTGGTATTTTCTTAATGCAGGTTCACTAAGCTAAAATCTAGTTAATTTTTCTCAGTACCTTTGAGAATGGTGAAAGTTATAGCAACATACAACTTTTTAGGAGCATTGTTCCGTGGGGAAAAGAAGTCAACTAAATAAGGATTAACATATACTCACACAGGGAAGCTTTGGGGCATCAGGTCAGGTAATGTCATCCCAATGTGCACGTGTATATAGGTGAAGGCGTTACTCACCTGAGCCTTATCAAGTAAAACAAACTGGGACCTACTTAGTTATCACATATACGGATAAAAAAGAAGAGCCAGAGGGTCTGAGTCTATTCACACGTCTAGCATGGTCCTGGAGAGAGGATGCTTTGATGCGAGTAAAGTTACCTGGTCAGAGATATCCCCAAATTGAAGAAGCCAGTTCATCCAACTGCCACTTACCATTACTTGACAGAATTCCTGCCAAGAACATTCGACACTAGATTCTGGTTTTTACTTGCTAGGAGGCCCTGTGAAGCAGTATTAAGTACCTTCTTCAAATGACTGGTCCAGCTTCCCCTGCCAGCTCCCTTCTTACTCAGATAAGCAATCATTGGACTTTAGTTTGCTGGACGGTCCAGGAACATCTCCAATATCTTGTTCGTTCCTCACTAATCTGTTCTCTCTGGTTCAAACTTCTGCTTCTGTTCCACCATTGCCCACCTGCCTATGCCTTCCCCAGTACTCGACCTTTAGATCCCTGCGTTTGGCTTCTTCCCCTAACAACTAAACTTCCACTCAACTGCCTTATTAGTTCCCTGGCTTAATTTGGCTTTCTGATATCAGATTCTCATGTTGTCAGAGATGAAAGCTCTATTCTCCAGATCCCATCTGGGCAGGATCTCTACAACAGTGAAACACCTTGCTGTGGTCTGACAGGCCAACTCTAGTTCCCCAGCAGAGGTTGAAGGCAGGGAACAATTACAACGTTTAAACTGAAAAAATCAGCATTCCATTTAATAAATTAATCTCAACATTTTATATATCGGGGTGTGTCAAACACTTAAGTAGTAATGAGGCCTTCTGAGAATTTAACCTGTGTTTTATTTATTATTGACCATAGCAAAAATCCCCCTGTGTTTCCCTTCCATCCTCAACTATTTCCAAGCCCACTAAAGGTAATGAGAACAAAGAAGGGTTTCTAGGGCTTGGGCCCTTTGGGGTGGAACACCAAACTCTTCTACAGTATGACAAGAAACGGAAAGGGCTCTTTTGGTTCAGGAGTTTAGACAAGAAGGAGTATCTAGAAGTTACTGTAAGGGAATATAGAATAGAGGCAAGGGAAAAAGGAGGGGGTGTCTTTATCCTGACTCTGATTTCAGCAGTTTTTATGCTCAGAAAGTGCCACGACTGGAGACCAGGAGAAAGACTGCCTGGAGGGGCACTGAGCAAGTTTCCAGAAACAGCGGCAGGCCTATGGTCCCCAGCCTTGACTGTAACCATGACAGGTAACTCATCAGGACTGCCTGTCCCACTGCCACAGTGAAAGTTTCACTCATGTGTGCCTCTACATCTTCATTCATTATTCACCTGGTCACCATGTGAGGATACACCCCAGCAAAAACCCAGGATGCTTGTTAAGACCCAAGAAACCCTTGGACCCCTACGGGGATGGGGGAATAGTCGAGCTCCTGGACTTCAGTGAAAGACTAGGGTGAATCAGTACACCCTAAAATGGGGTTAGGAGGGACCGAACCCAACTCTTACGTATGGTCAGAGATGCCAATTGCTAAGAGCCTCATCACTCTTGGGCGAACAGATAAATTCAGGTTTCTGACTTTGTAAGATAGTCCCCAAGTCTTAGAACTTCCAAGGAGATAAAGACTCACCTCACTACCCTTACTAACTTGTGTGCTGAGTTACATCTCTTTACGGTAATAGTTAGAGACACAGAAAAGAATCAGCTTTACTAAGTTTTAGGGGGCACTCAAGGAAAAGGGCTTCATTATCCTCCTGGTTATGTTGGTAACAGAAAACAGCTATGCCTCAGAGAGGATATCAAAGTGACCAAATGAAGGTAACCTAGAAGTTTCCATCTAACTAATGGCTCTGTCATCTCCCTCTCTACTCCCTTAGATATATCAGTCAACTTTTAACTGTTATCAATGTCCTACCAATCAGTATATGCCCCTGCAGAGCTGGGACTCATCATCCTCTATATATACTTATGAGTCTGATGGCCATTGCCTGGGTCATAGAACACCTGTACCACGGTGTGGACCCATGCCCACTCATTCTGGGAGTGGAGCCTGGGAGCTTCACCAGTCTCAGCTGCTTGGAAGTGTGCTTACCCTTATGGGCTTATATACTTTAAGGACATACAGCAATGCCTTCTTTCCCTTCACAGCCCTGAAACAGTTATATAGTACAGCCATTTTCCTGTAGAGCAGATTCAGTCCGATCATTCTGAACCTTAGTGATGAGACTGCTACTTCTCCAAAGTTGCTTTGGTCAAGAGGCCCATGGTAAAGGCAGAGAAACAGAAGTGGGGGTTCTCACACATATACTTGTGTACATGTGTATTGAACATGAGAAGAACAGGTATTCTGACTGAGTGTGTCAAGCCTGTTTATCTTTCATTTGTTAACTTTGTTAGCGTATAACTTCTAGGAGACATTCGAAATGTTAACTTGGGGCAGGGGGTACAATCAGCTGGGCTAAGGGTACCCATAGCAAGGTTAGGGACAATCCCTGCAAGCTCAAAGGATCTTTACAAATCATTCCCTTTCATCTATTTTGCTCAAAGCTCATGGCTCTTTATTCAGACTTTCCACCAGGGACAACAAAATAACCAAACAGCTCCTGTATGCTGTAAGCCACTTCTTTTCAATTGAATTTGGAGTTGGTAATTTGATTTTATTTCAGTACTTGTCCAGTTCCCTTTTAGTTATCAAGATCAAAGGAGACAATCTTACCGACCAATGGTAGATGCAATTTATAAACTGTAAACATATCACGTTAAGATAATTTCTTAGAAAAACAGGAAAACTAATTTCTAGCATGACAACAGATTTGTTCCAGCAGGCAGAGATCTATTTGTACTCCTGAACCTCTCAAATTTTTCAGAAACCTCATAAAGTTGGTAATCTACAGGAAAACACAGAATAAAAAGCTATTTCCAGATGATCCATACACTCAGTACTTGTCCTGACTTGCTACAGCATCCACAGGGTCCCGCATATATTCACTAGCGTCTCCTGGGTGGAAATGGGGCTCCTAAGGGAAGGGCTAGCTTAAAGGTCCCTTATACTCATGCTGGATTGAGTTCCTGGCCCCACGCTGGTCTCTACTGCCTGTTTTGTGCCACTGTGGGTAGTAGAGGAGGGTAAAGCTTGGGCACTGGAGTCATTTTGACCTGGCTCTGCCATTAGAAAACTATGAGATCTTGGGAACATTGCCTAACCCTCTTCGAACCTCAGTATTTCTCAATTCTTCATAGGGTTGCTGTGAGAATAAATGAGATCGTTAACGGACATTGAATTCAACTGGCTTACTGCTCAATAAATGTTAGATATCACAAAAAAAAGTGTAAATATTCTTATTTCAGAATTCTTAAGGCAGCAAAAGACAGGGGAGGGGGGAGGATATGGGAAGAGAGAATGCCTTTGACGTTATACTATTATCAATCTGATGGAGAAAAAAGGAAAGGAGAAAGAAGGGTGAAAAGAAGAGAGAGGGATGGAAAGAGAAAAAAGTGTGTCCTAGGTTATGATTCCATGAGTCCAAATATTTCCATAATTATTTCAGTGATAAATCTACAAAGGCTCAGGAATTACAAGAGATATGAGAGTGTGCATTCACAAAGCCACTGTGACTATAACAAAGCAGCACTAGAATCTACTACATAAAGGAAGTGTTAAGTCATGAGTATACTGGTGAAGAGAGAACATTAAACTTTCTATTATCCCTCTGGTACTAAGAATTGCCTTTGTCATTATTGGGCAGGTCTAAGATGTTTTATTCCAGACAAGTTGTCCCCAAAGTGGCATACAGGATGATCCATGGGATATGGGAAGAAAATATCAAAACTTCTTTTTTTTGTCCACCTTTTAACCCATCCTTTAAACATTTCTAATTTTTGTTTATGTTATAAAACATTTACTAAAGTACCTAGTATGTTTATAACTAAAAAAAGTATAATATAGCATATTTATAAATTTACAAATAATGGAGTCTCATGATCAAACCTTTGGAGAAACACAACCAAACATTTGGAGAAAATTGGTTTAGTACACTAGGTATATTTCAAATCCTTTGCATGGGTTCACAAAAATATCACCTCTTCTCTGTCCTTTGTAAGAGTGGGTTACTGTAACCAGAAAAATGGCCTTAGTTGTCAGTCCAAAGGGAAAGGTAATTTGGAAAATAAGAAGGATCTATTATTCCCTTAAACTCTCATGTTATTTGGGCAATAATTCAATCTTAAATGCCCCAGCTCGCTGGCAGCCACGCTGATAACTCATCTCAGGCTTTCCCTGTTGCCTGGAATCTAGTTAAACGTGACTTCACTGTCACCCCTCTTTGCTTTCCAGAAAGTTTTACAATTCTGCATAAATTTTGAAACTGACCGAAACAAACAACTGTTGAAGTTGCTGCCAGGGCCAAAGATTATGCGACCTCTCAATCAGAACACCAGTCTTTTCATGCCCCTTTCTTGGCTACATTCCTGGTGCCCAATAAATACAAAGCAATGACAGGAAGAGCGAATGCCTGTGAGATCTTGAGCTGTCCCACACTTTATAGCAAGTGTCTTTTGAATAAAATGTTTTAAATCTCCTGTTGTTCAAGTAATGGCTTGCAACTGTTACTTTTGAATTCAATAAAGTCAACTCACATGGTGCAGAGAGGAAGGTTAAAGTCAATATAATGAACCATACAGAGGGAAGGAATATGGTATTACCTGCCCCGCATCCTTCCCCTACTACTTTGGGTAACAACTTCACAAGTGAACTCCTCCCCCCTCGTTCGACCATTCATGGATTGTCAAACAAGATGCCCCACCTGTGATGTTTACAACCCAAGCAAAGCCAGATTCTTGGTGGAAATCTTTAATGGACTGACTCTAATGCAGGAAAGTGCTATGAGCTGAGTTGTTCAGATGGAGGCACCCTGAAGAGCCTGCATATTAGTCCTTGCTGACATGAGCCTTAAGGCTGCCAAGTTCCTTGACCATCTGTGGGAGATAACAAGAATGGCCACAGATTCTTCTGTTATCTATCCATGCTCTTGGGTAGTCCCCCTTTCACACTGACTCTTGAACTAGAGCATGTGATTTGTTTCAGTCAAGGCCAAATACATCACAAACAGAAACTTGAAAAGTGCTTACACACAGGGGCTTGCCCTCTTTTGCTGTACTTGGAACCCAGAGACCACCAAGCCTCCAGAAGGAGGAGTGACCATGTGGAGGAGAAGCAAGGCACCCTAGCCAACCAGGCAATGACTGTAGACCTTAAGAGATCAGCTCAGCCTTGCATAGAGTGGGCACTGCTCAAGCTAGCCCAGATTGCTGATCTGCAAGATCTTGAGCTAAACAGATGGTTATTTGGGGGACCACTTGTTTTCAAGATGGTTTATAACACAGTAAAAGCTGATACACCGACTTCCTGAAGCCCGAGTTTGCAGCTTTTCTTCTGATCCAGTATATTACCATGTCCTTAAGAATAAATTCCTTTTGCTTAAAGTTAGTAAAGTTGGCTTCTGTTGTTTGCAATTCAAGCTCCTTAGCAGCCAGGCAGGAAGTAGATGAAAAGATCTTTGAAGAAACCATAAGAAAATATAAGTTCCTAGAATCTTCCAAACTGCTATTGAACAAAACTATTTGTTATTGCTCCTCTCTACTCTCTCTTGTTCTTCTCATGAAGAAAAAGAACGGTATTCTTATTGCTTAAATAATATGAGAAACATACGTCAAACACTGTAAGTTTGCAAGGAAGGAATTTTAAGGCTCTTTTCTGAAGAACTGCCATCTTAGGCCTGGGTCACTGCAGACATAAACATAGGTGGAAGCGAATAGGCCCTGGCACATTGTCAACAGATCAAGGTTATGGACCACGGCTCCAGGCTGTTTCACATCATGGCTGCTTCACCCACCAGCTCTGTGGCCTTGGCCAAGTTACTTAATTTCACTAGGCCTCTGTTCTTGCACTGTAAAATGGAGATAATAATAGTACCTAGCTCTTAAGTTATGGTGAGGACTGATTTAACACATACAAAATTTACATAGCAAACACTTTATAAGTATTTGATGGTAATATTATTATTATTAAGATTATTCCTTAGAGTCCAGGTACCCTTGGGGAGATCTTGGAAGGAGACTTTTTTTTTGGCATTGTGGGAGCTTTAATAAAGCTATGAAACAGAAGGTTTTATTCTAGTCCTGGTTCTGCCACAAACTTGCTGTGGTCTTGGGAGAGTCTCGTTGTACATTCCCTCACTGTCACATGGGATAATCATAATCTCTGTTCTAGTTTGGAAGCAAATATAAAACAACACATGTGGACATGCCCCTAACGTTGGAAAGTGCTCAACTGCTATTCGGTAAGGTCTATAATTACTTTCCAGATATTGAGGTAGTTTTAGGTCCCAAATGAGTCTTAGAATTCCTCAGGCTATTTGAGTGGGTCCTAGGTGGGCAGTTATTGCATTTTAGAATTAGAAGACCATAAAAATGCAGAAAGCAGGCTTAGAATAAAGACTTATTTACAGATACATTAAACCAAAACTTGTGTGTGGAGTTACACACATTTCACATATTAAAGAGGTCATGGCATTTTCAAAAGTCTCCCAGAGACTGTGTTTCTGAGAAAGGAAATTAAATAAGTAACCAGAGAAGAGGGAGAAAGTAGAGGGCCAAAACCCTCTCGTATAGCTTTATACACCCTGAACTGACAGACACCACTTCATTGACTTGTCCTCCAACTGTCCGGTGGATCATGGTTGAGTGTTTTTCGCCTCAGCTGGGGACAACTCAAGATTTATGGCGCAGTGAATCTAATGCACTCACATGTGAATTCATCTTTACAGTGCATTGGTTTTATATATGTTCCATTCACCAAGTTCTACAATAAATGACAATTTGTTTCAATAAATGTCAAGAAGATGAAACCCTTTGATAATTTTAAATAACTTGTACTTTAGGAAATTTGGAAGGCACAGAAACACACACAGACAATTAGAAAGCACCTGAACCTTGCTGCTACCTGAGATGACTGACGTCACCATCGTGGTGTGTTTCCCTCAGGCTCTCACTCTGCACGTACACACTCACGGACACTTCTCTGCAGAGTAGGGATCATTCTGCACATAGAATTTTGGACTATATTTTTTGCTTAGGATTCTTAGATGAGAATTTTCATAGGACAACATTCAAACGGGCAATGTGGAAGACAGTAAGTTGGCAGTATCTGACCAAGCTCTTAGTGTGAGCCTTACGTATGCTAATAGGGTTCGAAGGGCAGAGCATGAAAACGTATTAATTCCAGTACATACATGCAATGTCTAGCTGCCTCAGTGGAGATGTGCAGGATACGAGAAGTCATAAGAAAGTATGATACTGGATAAAGGAATGAGCAATGCTAATGACTTGTCTCATGAAGCAAATGTGACTCCTGTTGACATTTAAAGTCAGGGGTTTCAGTAGACAGAGACGAGGTAATGAATCAGGACTTCTATTCCCAAATCTGCAGTTTCTTGCTTGGCTGTGATAGGCCGTGAAATGTTGACAAAGGTGCTGTCAACATTTAAAAATAGTAACCTTTGTGTTCTACCTGGAGAGCATTTCCCAGGGGTAGAGTCTCCTCTGCAGCTAGACACACAGCATATTGGGAGGCGTGGTTACTTGTTGCCTCCTCTTATTTGCATATATGTGAGAAGTCAAATAAAGAACTTAGACAGAATCATCTGCCCACTTCTAAGCAAGAAACTTAACTAGTTTTAGGGCAGGTCACCCAACATAAAACAAAACTTTCCAAGAGCATGCACTGTACAGCACAGGAATTTCTATCCTATCTTCAAAGAGGAGACTGTGGCAAATACAATAGTTATCATAAATTTGATAAAGGTTGTTAGCGAATGAAGAATAGTCATTTATATATATATATATATATATATATATATATATATATATATATATATTTTTTTTTTTTTTTAGGTGAGCCAACCTTTAGTTGACCTCACAGATTGCAACAGATTGCAAGGACCTTGTCAGCTTACAATCCCTTATTTTTATTTTTTACGCCTATAGCACCTGGTCTTTCTAGGTGGTTTACTAACCAGTACTAACCAGTACTAACCAGGCCCAACTCTGCTTACCTTTCGAGATCAGACGGGGTCGGGCTTATTCAGGGTAGCATGGCCATAGACCCAAAAACATTTCGAGAGGAAGAATGTAACTATCTAAAACCTTAAGATGTTTAGTTACGATTAAGAAGACAAGGGGGTGTTTTAGAGGAGAAACACCACATAATCATCAGTATCAGGCAAAATTCAGCAGGGGAAAGCTACCTTTATGGTGTTGGTTTTTATTCAGAGTATTTAATTCGGGATTAGTTTCTCTAAGCCCACAGGGCCCTTGGTGAGTTTTGGAGTGTGTCTGGAGTACTCTGGGGGCTTTGGAAGAAGATTTCAGGTTTTAGAGCAAGAGAGGCAGCTGGAAAGAGAGAGATATAATGACCCACCATCGCTTTCACCTCCAAGACAACAGCAGTGGCGAGGCAGGTGCTCACCTTCAGTATCACAGGCCAGGTGCTCTGCCTACAGCCGCACTGAAACTAACTATTTGATCCTGGAGACACCCACATGAGTAGGTCCTCCCATTATCCGTACTTTATCAACAGGGACACTGAGGCATAGAGGCTAACCAAAGTCACAGCCTGGTAAGCGGTAGAACTAGGATGTGAGCCCAAGGAGGCCGAATCGCAACCCTCGGCTTGACCTCTCTGTCATGCTGCAGCCTTGAAACTGCAGCTCGATGTCTTTAGAACTATCTCATCTTGGGCAAGTTACTCAATTCTAAGTCTCAGTCTCTTCACTTTTAAAAAGGATAATAATAATAATCTGGTATACCTATCACAATATGGTCATGAGGACCAAATGACACATGTGAATGCCATTTGTGAATTATGGCATGCTATATGATTTAAACTATTTTAATTATTACTGATGAAAGAAGAGAAAGAGGGCATTTACTTCTTGATTTTGAGGGTAGCTGTTTTTGCTTAGGATAAAAGTTTTAAATTCAATAATCAATATAAGACTATGAAAATAAATGATATTCACTAGTAGGCACATTAGTATTAAGAGAAAGTAAGCAAAAAACCCCAACATACCCTGTATCAGGAACCTGTGATCAGCAAAAAAAAAAAAGTGATTAAGTTGATAAAGACAGTTATTTTGAATGGCTCCTTGGGGGGGATCTGTAGCTCCAGTGATAAAGCCTGCTCTACCTGCTGGCAAGCAAGCGACATTTCCCTTTCCTGAAGTGTTAATGAACTCTCAAGGATTTGTGACTCTCCAGATAATGACTTCCTGTTCTACAAAAATAAAGCACAGCAGCTGGACATAACAGCCTATGCCTGGTCTCTATTCCACAGCCTAGAGCTGCCATTCTCTCTCTAATAAGGAGGCTTCTCCAACGCCAGGCCTCTGAGACCTCAGCTGTTTCAGATGGACAAAAATGGAACAGGAGAGAGTCTAGAAGTAGACTCATACAGTCATTTGAGTTTTGATAAATGTGCCATGAAATTTAATGGGAAAGGAAAATTCTTCTCAATGAAATATGTTGGAACAACAGGACATCAATTTTTTTTTTTTTAAAAAAAAGATCTTAACTCTTCCTCTCTCTACACTTATGAAAATTAACCTGAGAGGGATCATAGATTTATATGAAAGCCAAAACTATAAAACATCTAGAAGAAAATACTAAAAAAAAAATTCTTATGACCTTGAAGTAGACAATTTCTTCGGACACAAAAGCACTACCATGAAAGAAAAGAATATAATAAATTGCACTTCATAAATTTATTTATCAAGACATCATTTAAAAATTTAAAAGGCATGATACTGATAAAAGACTTATATCCCAAATACATAAAGAATTTCCACCAATCAATAATAAAAAGATAAAGAACCCAATTTTAAAAACAGGCCCTTTATAAAAGAAGCTATATCAATAGTCACGTAGCACATGAAAAGATACCCAACATCATTAGACACTAGGGAAGTGTAAATTAAGCCACAGTGAGATACTACTCATCCACCAGAATGGCTAAAATCAGAAAGCACAATAATACCACGTGTCACAAGATGTAGAACAATTAGGACTCATATATTGTTGGGAAGAATATAAAATGGTAAAGTTGCGTCACGAAAATGGTTTGGCAGCCTCCAATAAACTTAAACATTCACCTGCCTTATGACCCAGCAATGCTACTCTTATATTTGTGTGCAAGAGAAATGAAAAATACATCTACAAATAGACTTGTTCAAGAACATCCACAGCAGCTTTATTCATAAAAGAACTGGAAGCACCCCAAATATCCACTGACAAGAGAATGGATAAGCATATTGTGTCATATTCATATACCAGAATACTACTATAGAGATAAACATAAGAGAAACATTTAGACATAGCAACATGACAAATCTTAAAACCACTCTCTCAATCTCAAAAATCACCATCACGCCATCACCCGCCCTGTTTCATTTCATTCATTTAATCTCATACCAACCCTATAAAGTAGATACTATTATTCCTCAGTCTTAATAATGAAAAAGATCTGTAGAGGAAAAATAATATCTAAGGTTATATTTATTCAATCATTAATTCATTCCATATTTACTAAGCATATACTGTTTGCCAACAGGCAGTGTATCACGTGCTAAGGACATAACGTCAGCAAAACTAGACATGAGGTTTAAACCCAGAACACTGCCGGGTGCTGTGAGAGTCTTAACCTTGAAAAAAATAAGTCAGTGTTACTGCCTTTAAGAAGTTCAGCATCTATAAGAAACAAGCAATTGCAGTGAAAGCAATGAGAATACAATAGAAAGTGCTCTGACAGGTATGTACAAAGTGCTGTGTGAACCTCAGAAGGGAAATGATGGAAAATTCTAGCCAGTTGATCTAAGCCAAACAGGCAAAGGGGCTGACATTTCAGTTGGTAATGTAACAGCAGCGAGAATGCCTTTAGGCAAAGATGAGAGTGGAAAGAGTTCAAGATTTGAAATTAAACGCACCTGGTTGGGATGCCGGCACAGCACTCAAATTTGTGGAATGTGAGTAATTATCCAACAGCATGAATGGTTGTTGTGAGAACAGGAAATAATAGCCGTAAAGATCGAAGCACATGCAGAAGAATCTCAATTTATATTAGCTTTTAGTTTTTGAACAAATAACTGGTGTCAGTCATATTGCCAGTATACTTCTGTTGTGAAGTGGTGTCAATCTCCAGAAAGGCTCACCTACCAAAACAACAATATGAGTAACTCTGAGGCTGAAAAGCTTAAGACTACATCCTAAACCACGGTGCTTAGCTGGCTTTTGACCTTCTTCGTCACTGACACATGACATGAACCCCAAAATATACCATAAGACCGTGGAGTACATAGAGTTGGCTGTCTCAGTTTGAGACAGGCTTATAGAAACTTAGAGGACAGGACCCAACAACACTCAGACTAGTGGCAATAGTAGCCACTCCACACTGTGCCTCCTTCTACAAAACCACTCAGAACGTGCACTTTATCAGGCGCTTTCTCTGTGCCCAGCTTACAGCAATGCTCACTTTAATCTGCATCAGATACCCCTATCGTCTATAAGTCTCTAGAACATAGGCTAGCAATAAGTAATAAATTAATCTGAGAGAAAGCCAACCCAGCAAGGAGGACTAAAATAGCAGAAGTTTCTAAATACACAGAGGCTCTTCCTGTGGTGCCTGCATCCAAGATTTTAATATAGATAATGAAATAGGCTCAGGATCCCTTCTGATGGCACAGCAGGTAAGTGAGGCTGAATACTGAATCATTTACAAAACAATAGCTCAGAAGGTATGCATGGCTGGCCGGCTCTTTATTGACATTTCTGGTCAAACTAGAATAATTGCAGCAAGAGTGACCTTGGTGCCAACGTCTCCTAACCACTGAGTTTATGCACACAGTTGACTGACAAATTGACACAGAACGGTGTTTACGTTATTTAGTCATCGAAACAAACACTGCAAACAGCTCTACAAGGAGCATGGCACGTGGGGAGCGAGTAGGCTTGCACTGTGCCACGAAGAGGCTGTGGGTGATGTTGGGCAAATTATTTTAACTCTCCAAGAGCCTCAGGTCCCTCGCCCATGACATCGGAAAATGACGCCCTGCAGGGTGTTATGAGGTCACACATAATATAGGCAAGTGCCTGGCATCGTGCCTGGCACTTAACAGACACCTGATAAATGATTATTTTTGTTATCATAATTAATGTAAGGCGTGGCCATCTGTAGTTTCAGAGGAGCCACGGAGAAGATATATGCTTTGAGTTGATTGCTTTTGTTGGATAGAGGCCAACAAAATGTGAAATGGCTTTTAGCCTGTTTATATGGAGTAAAGTTCAGTGACAGGTGTATGTGTGCATGCGTGTGTGAGTATGCATGTGAGTGTGTGTGCATGTGTGTGTGTGTGTGTGTGTGTGAGAGAGAGAGAGAGAGTAAAACAGGAAGGAGAAGGGACAGAGAGTAGGAGGGAGAGAGAAAATGAGTTAGAATATGAGAGAATATATACTGGGTGAGCAGAAGATGTCAGAAGAGGGAGAAAAGGGAAAAACAGCTTTCAGAAGAAACACACATATCTTGTTACTAGACTATAAGCTATTTGAAGGCAAGGCCTATATTTTATTTTATTTTATTTTACTTCTTACCCTGTTTTTAGGTGTTATTACATGCTCCAAAGTCTAACAACTCCTGGCACTTGGCAGACACTCGGTAAATATCTACTGAGTGCACACTGGGCTCAGGCACTGCACCCTGTCTTGCAGGTGTGGCTATGACTAACCACAGGAAAAGGAAGCCAATGGTGGTGGCTGTGGGACATTGTCAAGCAGTGGCTCTGATAAGCAGAAGTGCCCTTTGTCCCAGAGGTTGAGTCACTGTGCCACCAAACTGACACACTGTGACAGGTTCCATTCACAACACCAATAATGACGGGAGGTCATTCCCCCAACAAAGCGACAAACTCCAGACAGTCTCCAAATCTTAACACACGAAAGCTCTGCCCCAATTTTTCACCTTCTACCCCAGTGAGTGGATCAGGTGAATGAAATATTTTAATGTCTCATTCTGGACGAGGTGCTCCACATGCACTGCTTTCATTGATTCTCATCACCACCTATGGGAGGTGTCGGTTTTAGTTTATAGGTTAAGAAAATGTAATTCACAGAGGTTAAGTAACTTGCCTAAGTATAATTATCAACCAGATTTCAAAACCAACTGCCCTTTTCATCTACTTGAAGAATAACACAAATACAGAAAAATGCACCTAAGTGCATAGCTCCACACATTTTCACAAACTGAGCACATTCGAGTAAACCAGCACCCACATCAAGGAACGAGTCCCCTTGTGCTCCTTGCTGTCACTCCCTCCTTCAGGGGCAGCCACTACTCTGACTTCTCACACCACTCTGAGTTTTGCCCAGAACACTCTAACCCTCCGTCATCTCTCCTCCCACTGAATTCATAGGTTTTTCTTATCTGTACCATCCATTTGGAATTTCCTGGTACTCTCTTATAGGGTCAACCATTTGTTCCTGTACATATCTTGTCTTTCTAATTATAATTATAAGTTCCTTGGGGCCAGGGGTTTAAACTTCTTTACATTCCCTTAGTACATCTGGTATAAAGCAATTACTCTCCAATATATGTACTTACCACTATTTTCTGCTTACTGTATATCTGACACTGTTGTAAGTACTTTACCTGGATTTTCTCATTCAATCCTTCCAACAACCCAATGAGGCAGCTACTGCTATTCTCTCCCTTTACAAATGACAAAACTGAGGCACAAAGAAATTATGTCCCTTACCCAAGGTCACACAGTGAGGAAGGGATGGAGTCAGAATTCAAACCCAGGCATTGTTACTCTAGGGCCAGCATGGGCGGACTTTAGCCTTCCTCTCTCATTATTCTTTCTCTTTTCATAAACTCTTAATGAAAGTATAGAACACACCTTCCCTCACCCCCAAACACACATTTAAAATTCAATAAATTTTCTCAAGGTAAAGACACCTAGATAACTTCCACCCAGGTCAAGAGACAGAACATTGCCGCCACCCCAGAAGACCCCGTTGTGCCCCATCTCAGTCCCTAACTGCTCCCCTCTTATCTCAGGGTACCTAACACCATACATCAGCTTGCTCGCTTCTAAACTCCATACAAATGAAATCACACAGCATATCTTCTTTATATTCATGAGATTCATTCATTTTGTTGCATGTGGTATATTAATTTGCATTTCTATATTACATTCCGTTGTGTGAATGTGACATTGTAATACTGATGGACAGTTGATAGCTTCCAGATTTGGGTAATTATGACTAGTGCTTCTGTGAACATTCTTATACATGCTTTTTGGTACATATATGTATGTATTCTTCTTAGGTATATACCCAGAAGTGGAATCATTCTGTCATTGGGTAAGAGAAGTGATCATACCAATTTACACTCTCATCTGCAGTATATGAGAGTTCTGGTTGCTCTAAATCGTTGCCAGCACTTGTTATTGTCCATCATTCTCATTTTAGATATAGTGGTGGGTGTGTAGTGGTATCATATTGTGGCTTTAATTAAGCTTTCGCTGATGACTAATGAAGTTGTACATCTTTTCATATATTTATTGGTCATTTGAAATATCTTCTTCAGCGCATTACCTTTTCAAGACTTGTCCATTGGATGCTCATCTGTTTTATGGTTCTTTATATATTCTGGATGAGTCCCTGTTTGATATATGAATTCAAATATTTACTCTCATGCTTTGGCTTGCCTTTAACTCTCTTAGTAGTATCTACTGGTTAACAGATAGTCTTAATTTTACTGTAGTCAAATTTACCAGTTTTTTCATTTATAGGTAGTACTTTTAGAGCATTGTTTAAAGTGCATTTTTTAGGGATTGCCTCAGTAGAGAATGACCGGCAGGACTATCAGTCAAGGTCCCCTGCCTTCCTGTGGCTGCATGAAATAAGCTAAACCGAGCCACTGCAAGGCTCTTTCCCTGGAATTTGACTTGTTGAGAATATGAAAACAAAACTGAAAATGGTTGTCGCTCATTCATCAAGACGGTAGCACCGGAAGAAACCATCTGCAAATCCTTGCCAGGCGCCCAAATGCTGTTCTAGCTCTTGTGATTTTTGATTCTCACTTTTCAGCTTGATTTCTCAGCTCTCCCTTCAATTCTGTCAGCATACTCTCTCCCCTTACCCCATATTCTTCTAATAAACTCTCTTTTTAGATTTCTATAGCCAGAGTCTATTTCTGTGGCATGCAACCAAAGAATCCTGATTTTCCTTCGTTCTCTCTATATTAATGTTCTCTCTCTACTCTGATATATGGCACTAAGCACAGAAGTACAGATTGATCACTCACGCTTTGACAACAAGAAATTTTACATTCTTGAAACTCAATCCTCTTCTTTTTATGATTTCGGCATCATTTTTAAAGACTATATATGTGCTTCCTGATATCCCAGAGCTGGCTCTGCCTCAATATTCATCACATTAGGAAAAACAATGGCATTTTCAATTCATTGGCTCTTAGGGAAATGAAGAAAGGAAAACCTAGCTAAAACTGGACATTTTCCAATAAAGCAGATAATAAAAAGGTACAATAGGGCATGGACCCCTTAACAAATTATTAAGCAAAGGCAGCTCTGCAGCTGTGCCTAAGCGTGTTAATTATTCTTTCTTAGCTGGTGACTATCATAACATACACTGAAAATTTAAATGGAGGAGCAAACAAATTTTGAAGGGAATGTAATTTAAATAAGGAGCTCCTCTAAAAATCCAATCTATCCTGAATAGTCAGCATGGGGAGAAAGGTAACCATCTATAGAAATGCTGAGTGTTATAACTGTGTGTGAAGATTCGTCTCAATAATCACTCAGACTCCTCACATCTCACAGATATAAGCACAAGCCCACATTAACAAGATTTAAAAACAACAGCAACAACACAAGTTACACCTCCAAATGAGTCTAAGCCGGTGAGCCATACACATACTTCAATTATTTATAACATCAGGCATTCTGGATTGTATCTTTTGAAAGTGTTTTCAGAACCTGCAATGTTATCAGCATGACCTAAATGGTGGCAAATCTTCATTCCTTGAGATCAGGTGGGTTTGATTTTTCAAAACAGTCAAAACACACTTGGAGTCAAAGCTGATGGGTACATTTCTATAAATTTATTTCCTTTTTTAAAAAATGGACAATACGACACAGCAGTTCAGAGCATGGACTTCAGAGTTAGAGAAATCCGGATTCTAAATGTCACTTGACGGTGTCTGATCTTGAACACAAGACAGCCTATTTGAACCTCAATTTCCTTAGGCATAAGCAGCGACTAAGCCTATCTGATGGGTGTGGTTGGTGAGATAATGTGTTTGAAACTTTATGTCTTTTGCTTTATTATGACTAAAGAAGGAGAATAACTTGTGTCTGAGGAATGTAAATTAGTTCTGAAAGGATTTCCCAAACAGAAGTTTACAAGGTTTAGGCAATAGCGTAGTCATTAGCGAGTGTCAAGACTCACACTGCCTCTGGATTTATGCAATCCATCTCAGACCCAGAAATTATTCTGAGCACACAAAACACAATCACAGAGTTCACATACTAAGTTGGGACATTTATTTATAGGTGGGCCTCTTGATGTCAGACGAAGCCTAGCCAATCATGCTAGTCTCAGTTCATTCCTAGCAACCTGCGGGAGGCAAAGCAGGCCGCGAAGAATGGGTGGCTTTTGGCACAAGGAAAAATGAAGGAACTGACGGAAGAAAAAGAAACTCTCAAGGACAACCAGATTCACCCAGGCGATATGTTTTACCCATAGATTATACACTAAGTGGCTATGGGAGGATTAGGGAAGGAAAGGCTGCTTTAATAGGCAAACTTCAGAATTTCAAAATTCATTATGGCTGGGGCTTCTAGGGTACTGCTAGCCAGGTAGAACAGGCTGATCTTCTGATAGGAAAGCTTTACTTGGTTCAGCAACTGGATTAACCACCTTTCCTTGGTGTTTGCCTAAAACTTTCTTCTGAGGGAACAGAAACACGTTGCCAAACACCCCCCGAATCTGCTTACTTTGATTCCTGAGGCTTCGTGTCCTTATCAATAAAATGAAGAAAATCACATCTACCTCACAGTGCCATGCACATTAAATGAGATCTCGTGAAAAGCATTTATTTCAGAGTCTGGCACATAGCAGTTGCTAAATAACAGTTATTATTGGCTTTAAACAAAAAAGGAGATGCCAAATACTGGATCTGAACTATTAATTAAGAGAATAATTTATAGAATGAGAGAAAAATTTAGTGTAGTCTGGATGATTCTAGAATTTGCTGAATCTTGGTTTGAACAGCTGCTATTACATCTTGAATGTCTATTTTCTCAAAATACTTTATATCTTCTTGTTTATCTACGCATATCTTACCATTTTACTTGGGTACAAGAATGAAAAGAAACCACTTAATTATCCTTGAGAAAATCTCTTCATTACCATCCAGGCCTTGTACTCTGCAGATCTGACCCTTTCTTGTAGTTGCTAGAGGGTGAATTTCCACCATGAAATAGTCTTTCAATCAGTCCCCTGGACCATGTATGGAGCTCAGGATCTAAATCTGTTTTGATCACAATAGTGTCTCTAAGGGCACAGTTGTGGGGGAGTTATCCTCAGAATGGAAAAACAGGAACTTTTCATTCTGTCATCAGTGTCTCTTTTGCATAATAGACAGATGTGTTTTTTTCTGTGGAGAGTAGGGGAAAGTGTGCCAAAGACAGGAAGAGACCGGGTCAAAGGTTTTGTTGTCTACTTTGCGAATCTTCCACACAGATGTCCACCTTTACATTTCAAAACAAGGGCTCTCAAATCATTTTATGTTCATGGTCACTTTGAAAGTACAATAAAACAAGAGACCATATATTCAGGGCCCTGAATTAGGGCTGGGACACCTGTCCTTCTGCCACTCAGGGAATTCATTTAATACCTGGAGCCTCAATTTCAACATCTGTAAAGTGAGGAGGTAGATTAGATGATCCTGAATTGTTCTGCTTTTAAAACACTATACTTCAAATTTAAAAAATAAATAAAAATGAGTTCTGATAAAAAAAATTTTTTTAAATAAAAATTAAATTAAAAATAAAAAATGCTATAATTCAAATACATTCTTTTACTTTTTTAATATGAAAGAAAACAGTGTGAGCCACCCCACATTCACCAGAATGAAGGATATAACATTGTTTTGATGAGAGACAAATAAATGATAAAATATAAATTCATGTTAAAGATAAAAATATATACAGTGCCATTCTGCAATCATTACCAGAGAGATGTCTGCTCATCGTGTTATGTGCCTGCTTGTCATATGCTTTCTCTCTCTCATCACCTAAGGTAATAACAGAAAAATATCTGTGAACCCTAAAAATGGGTCATTTAATTCCAACTTATGCACTGTTGAGGCTAACCAGAGCTGTAGACAGAGAACCTTCTCCCCGCTCATTGTGGTCAACAGGTGAGCAATGGGCAGCATCAAGGGCAGGTGATGACGTTTAAGTTACGTGAGACTGAGAAGTCTAACTGGCTGAGTATCCAGGTGTTATTCACGAGCTAATCACAGCGCATGATTATTGAGTGCTTATTATATGCCAAGCCATAAAGCCATGTGCTGTGGGTCAGGAAACTAGGGCTGGAGAAGCTCAGGGTCCTGGCCATGCTACTCAGCCACATTGTATTGACAGCTCTTGCACAGTGGAGATGGACAGGAAATCTCCTGTTTCCCTTCCCTCGTCCCTCTGTCCAGGCCCAGGGATTCACATCCTCTCCCCTCCAGCCTGAACGTCCTGAGAATGGATGGCTCAGAAAGTTGATACTTGACCCACTCTTTGACATTTTAAAAGTGTTTTCCTCTAAGAGCCAAATGGTTTGACGACTACCTCTTCCATGATCAAGGTATCTGGTGCCAGTGATGTTCCTAGAGTGCTTGCTCTGTGTCAGGCATTAGTTCGTGTGGTAGCTTTGAGCTAAGATTTTACATGAACAGCAAGCACATATAAAGTACTTGGAGAACAGGAGGAAGTGAACCTGGAACTTTGATGACCACCTCCTGGAGGATAGAGCTGAATTTGTATTCCTTTTTGTATTGCGCCTAGTTTTGCATCCAGCCATCGACAGGCAAAGGAGTGGTATAACACACTGGAAAGAGCAATAGAACAGGAGGGAGTAGAAGGTTAGGGGCGTAGGCCTCCATCACCTCAATCTTGCCCAGTTGTCTCTGCTCCACTCTGCTCTGCTCTCTTCTCCCCACACCAGAACAGACCCCGACATGGAGAAGTACCACATGAGATGCTTCTAATTCAGGAGGGGCGAAGGAGAAAAAAAGGCTGAAACATTTCTTTATGGTATTAAAATCAACAATTTGGAAATTCATACTATGTGCCAGGTACTTTTCTAAGTGATCCTATTGACTTCTCACAAGAATCCTACAAGATAATATTATTAGCTCCATGTAAAGAGGAAGAAAATGAGGCATAGAGAGATTAAACAGCATGCCCATGATGTACAGTTGGGCAGTGGCACAGCTGAGACTTCGAGAGAGGCTTTCCACTGAAAACAAAGGGGTTTGCTTTGTAAAGGACTTTGTTAAAATGGTATTTATTCCTGCCAGGTCTTGTAAGAAGCACATCCCTAGGAATCAAAGAGACAGCTTATAGCTAACCTTCTCTGGAACTAGCCAGGGGGCATCAGATAGGAAAGCATCATATTCCCATATATTACCTTTGTTCTGTATATTTTTGTAAATGAAGGAGTGACCAATCAATATTGTCCAGTGAGACACATGAGACCTATGGCTTCGATACTCGTCAACCTGACAGTCATTTCCTGGCCTTTGGCCAACATGGCATAGTTACTTACGGTCTCTGTCTAGGCAAGTGAGCAAGCCGAGTGGACTTACGTGTGTGTGTGTGTGTGTGTGTGTGTGTGTGTGTGTGTGTGTGTGATTTGTACAGTGTAGGCACAAAGCCCACAAGCACACCTCACATTCTTGGCTAAAATTCCTTCCCCGTCATAAAGAAGAGAGATTATGTGATTGTTTTAGTCATTCTTCTCTTCCTGAAATGGCTTTCAGAGGGATGGATACAGTCTGCTTGGGGTTTAAGCTTCCAACCTGATCAAGCATAAAGGCAGGCTACTGACACCCTCTGTGTCCACAGTGTTTGTAAGAAAGCGAAGCAAGGACAACTATGCAGGGGAAGGCTGTCCTTTGTCATTAAAGTTGGACCCTCTAAGGATAAGGGTCAAAAGAGAGACTTGGCCTACTCATACTATCTGTATCTGTTCTCAAGGTAAACTGAGGCTGCTTTGGCTTTTTGAAGGTAGAGTTTCCTGCTTTTTACCGCAACTTAATTAGTAAAACTCCCCTAACCCACTTCCCCTACAAATTGCAAAGTCAGTGAGACCAAAAGGAGTTTTATCCAGTAATTCCATCTGCTTCCCCCCCAGGCCTCCAGTACCTGGCTGATGAACACCCATCACACCTCCAACCTAAGGAATCCTTGCCCTTTCCTCCCCGCTTCTAGACTAGGCTTGGTGCGCAAAGTCAACCGGCTCCTCACTGTTTAAATGTATAATGGCTAGCTCTGGATTTTGCCTGTATTGATAACTCTACTGATTTATAGGAACATGACACTTGTTCTGAAAACTGGTGCCTTTATAGTTTTTGAAACAGAGAGATTTCTGGAGTCCCGTCCAGTAAACTGTCGAGTATGTATGTAATCAATCACCTTTTGGTGACAAACTCTTTGTGCCATTACTCAACACTTCAGGTTAAGAATTCTTTTTAAGAAACATGTCATTGCTTGAAAAGCCTGGCAGTCAAAAAAGAACCTTTACAGGCAAATTAATTAAAAAGACACAGCCCATGTTTCCACTTCCTATTGTCCTCTGGTTCCCCCTTTCCCTCCCCTCCCCCTTTCCCTCTCTTCCTCCCTCCTCCTCTCTTTCACTTTCTCTCCTCCTTTTTTGTCTACCACTTCCATTCTATGTACTATCGTCTATAATCTCGTTCCTGGGCCTTGCTTTCTTTCAAAGGGTCTGTGACAAAAGGCTGATCAGTCCAACCAAGGAAAATTAAAACCTGAGGTGGGAATGCAGGAAAGAGGCAAGGGAACTAACGTGTTAAATCAAGCTACATTCCGAGACTGCAATGTGCTGATCATCTATCTCTGCAGCCAAAGCCACCAGGACGCCTGCAGAACAAAGGAAGATTTCTACTGGGATTGCGAACAACCCATTGCCCACACTTGTGACAGGAAAACTGGAAAAACGAGTCTTCAAGTGGTTGCCCTACACAAAATAAAATTGTTCGCTCCCTATGGATAAAACCATAGGGAACCCATGGATTAAAGGCTGGGAACTGCCAGCAGGCCTTACATGCTACATAGTCTTACCTATTTATACTACATACTCTCCCCCATATTCTTACCTATTTATACTACATACTCTCCCCCTTTGTATGTCCATATCAAAGGAAATGGGTGAACAAAGCCTTTAAACTGGAACTCACAGGAACTAAAGAATGATAAATAAACTGAATTCCCTGAACACTGGGGGTCCCCCTCAGTGTCTTTCCTCTGTCCCCCGCAGGTCCCCTCAGTGTCCTTCTCTGTGCCTTTACTCTGTCTCTCACTGTCCTCATCTCTACTGTCTCTGTCCCTCTGAGTCTCTCTTAGGCTTTCTCACACTCTGCCTCTGAGAGGAGACCACACTCTGTGGAGTGTGACCCTCCCACCCCCCTCCCCAATACACTCTCCTTTGACTCTAACTTTGGTGTGTGTTGAATTCTTTCTACACTCTCCGCCAAAGGATCCTCTTCTTCTCTCAGTGCAAGGTTTGGCCTCTCTCCACTCGGGGGAATCTGCCCTGTCCTGCATCAGTGGAAGGCAAGGTTTTGCTGCCTCAAAATGTGCCTTATGGGATATTGATTTTAATCTAGTTATTAGGAAACAGAAGACTGAGAAAGAAATTTCGACCCTCCCCCTTCACCTGAATAAAAGAACTGATAGAAAACCTGCTTAAAGGAACAGAACATCACCTTAGCATCTAAAATAAACAATGTGGCAGACAAGGAGAGCTCTAGCAAGGCCTGTTCGTTGAGCTTCCCTGTACCCCATTGTTTCTAGGTTGCCCAATAGGAATTTCTTTTTACCACGTTTGCCCTTTCTCACCTACCTGTAAATTACCTGCTTTCTCTTTGAAATCCCAAACCCTTGCTCCCCTTTCTTTGTCCAAAATGGCATATAAACCTCTCCCACATATATATCCATAAAAAGTTTTGGACATTTTCTCCTGTTCATCTGTCTCATGTTGATGTGATTATTAGCTCAGCCAGAACTTAGAAAGGTGGAGGAAAGGGATTTTTTTTCTGTTTTTGACTCCCATAAACCTAATGATCAGATCAATGATCAGAACCCAGGGTTTTTGTTTTAATTCTCACAGCATTATTTTGGGGGTAAAGTGGGATGGTGGAAGGAGAGAAGATAAATAGGGTAAGGTAATCTTATCAGCCTTGAGGTTAGAGACCCAGAGCCACCTTCGCACCTTCCCTACAGCCTAATGCATCTCCTTCAGTTGGTCAACATGGTACCCTGAGTGTACCCTCTATGCAGGACCAGTGGTACACAAAACAGTTTGGGCGCTTGCTTCAGAGTTTTCAGTCTCGTGGGCACAAGAAAACACTGACTTAAAACAAAACAAAACAAAACAAAACAAACAAGAAATCAAGAGTTATAAACTGATAAATGTGATGAAAGAAGACACTTATTTGGAACATATGCTGGGGGTCACGGTTGGCATCCCTGAGGAAGCGACCTTGAAGTGGAGATCTGAAGTATGAGTTAAGGGGGGGTCGCACATTATGTAACCTTCAACAAAACAAAGGCTTTCCCACTTTAAAATAATTGAGGGACCACTTTTTCTGTGTGGGGGAGAGGAGGAAAAGAAATCCTAGAACTGTCATCCAAATATTTAATTTTACAAGCGGTGGAATTAAAGCCCCTGAATGAGCTGCCCAAGGCCACTCCAGCCAGGACCAGATCCCCGGGCTCCTGGGTCCCGGCCCCAAGCTCTTGGGAGCACACTTTGGACTATGCAGCAACTGGATGGCAGTTCCTTTTCAGTGGTCACGAAAGGCTTAGAGGTGGTCACGACAGGACTCTGACACCTAAAGACTGAAGAGGACCAGAGTTTTGCCATTCTGATGCTGCTTTATGGATACTGATATAAGCTGGTTTTTAAGAAATAAGACTCAGAAAAAACTTTTGACCCTCCTCCTTTCCTGCCCAAGACATTCAGACAGAAAAACCTGCTTTAGGAAGAAATCGTAGGATGTTCACCTTAGCCTCGTTTGAATTAAATGTGGTAAATGAGAAGACTTCAGGCAGGGGCCTAATAACTAACTACCCGCCGTGTCCTGTGTCCTGTGTCCCGTTGCTTCTGAGTAGCACAGCAAGAATTTCCCTGCTGTATGAGTTCTGCTCTTCTTCAACTATCTGGAAATCGCCCATTCTCTATTCTCACTTCTGAAATTTAATACCCCATTCTCCCCATCACACACACACTTTTTCTCCTTTGTCCAAAATGTCCTGTATACTCAATGTTGCCTCACTGTCTTTGGGGTTTTCATGCATATGTGAATTCTCCAATGTAGACATATTAAAATTTGATTTCCTCCAGTTGATCTGTCTCTGTTAATTTGATTAGCCCAGCTAGAACATAGAAGGTGGAAGGAAAAGTATTAAAAATTTTTTAAGTCCCCACAAGATCAAGGGCTTATCCTATATTTAAATGGTATGTAGTGAGTTAGGGATAAAAGGTTTTATAAATTGATCTTTTAATGAAAGAACTCAGTGCTGCTTCAGAAGAATGACTCGATATTGTATTTTTGACTCAAATATATGTGTAAACCAGGAATAAAGTGTGAACCAGATTTCCCCCATCTGTGTGCAAAACGAAAACAAAATGTAGAAGTGATAACTGTAAGGTGGTGATGTGACAACTCAGCCAAAGTGATGTTTAATGACTATTGATTTCATCCGTTAGCCGAGCAAGACCTACAACCAGCCCTAAGCTCTGATCACCACCACACCTGAGATGACACAAAAAGCAGTCCTGGGGAACAGGCTGGGCATTTTTTAAGTGCCAGTGAGGCGTTCTGGGAAGTTAATATCGCCTATGCAACCTTCCTCAGCAGCTTTCCTGTTTTCTTTCCTCTCTTTACAAGACTGCTACATCAAGTAAAAACTAAAACCTCCATTTCTCATTTTCTTTATCTGTCCTTCCTTCTCAGTAAACAATGCAGGTCCAGAGCTGATTAGAAGAACTGGTATGTGCAGAGGGGAAAAAAAACCTACATTCTGGTCCATTCTGCATCTCCAAACTTCGATGGGAACATGGGCAATAATCCAAGAGCTCAACTATCACGCTATTTGTTAAGCAATGATAGTAAGAGAATGTTTTCCAAATGCTGCCAGGGGGTGTCTCTCAGAAGAGAAGCCTCATTAAGAAGGGAGAAAAAGATGCTATTGACTATAGATTAAACCCCAATTCCTTCCCCACCTCATACCTCTTCAGGGGACAAAAGATTGGAAATGTCCCTCCAATCAAAACAAGATCTTTCTCTGCCTTTCCATGATTCTTAGTCCCTGTTTTGTTTTCCTCTTTGTCTCTGCAAAGAAGCTGCTTCATTGAAACATCATAGAAAAAAAACAAAAACAAAAAAAACAGTTGTCCCCCAGACAATGAAGTCCTGCACACAGGCATTTCCAACGTAGGCGACAATGCTGGCAGAATTCTCAACCTGTTGCTATAGTAGCAGAAAGAATGTGATGTGAGCAGCTCTGCTGAGATCCACACCCAAATCCCTCCAGCTCCTAGGAGAACATTAACCCTTCACTGCCCTGTCTCAGGGGTGGAAACACGTGGGAAGAATCCTGAGTTTTTCTTAGGAACTGGATGTTGTAGTCTTAGCATTCACTCATTCATTCACCCAACAGCTATTTATTTAGATTCGGTTACGCTGGCTCCTAAGTTTTCAGAGGTAAACAATACAGACATGGCCCTTGTTACTGAGCAAGAGGAGGGGCAGGATATTAAATCATTGCTAATATAACAATGTATTCTGTAGCATCAGTGCTGTATGGGAGACACGTGAGATTTTTGGCAAAGCCATCACCGGAACGGAAACAACCTATCCAAGATAACTAGCTTATACATTAATTACAGCAGACCCTTTAATTCAGGGCCACTGCAATTATCTGATTGTTTGCATGTGTTAACTTGACAAAAGTCCCAGTAGAAATGCTTGCTCCACTCATGTCATGCCTCCTACAAAGCATTAGTTTAAATGAGTTGTTTAATCACATCGGTTTCCCACATGAAATAGAAATAGCATTGTTTGTCAGGGGACCATTGCAAGCCATCGCTGAACAGTCACCAGGCAACACAAATGGCAGGTTGGGGCTCAGAGAACACATGAAAGCAGCACAGCCACCAGGACCTGGGGAGGACATCTAAACAGTCCCCACTCCGATTAATTTCTGTGGTCACAAGAATAACGAAGAAACCTCGGGAAATACGATTTAGAAATTACCTTTAACCCAACTTACTTTCCTTACCACTGTGTTGGGGAAATCTCATATTATTACACACCTACCTCCCTGCTTGACTTCCTTGTTTCCCATGGAGGGTGGGATTTCTTAGAATAAACTCAGTAGGTAATGACATCCTCACATGCTTTTTGTGAAGCAAGGTAGCATCAATCAGATTGCCAAACAAAAGCTAGAAACCAAGAGGGCAGGTTGCTAACCTTGGTTAGCTAGTCGATGTGGTCTCAGGGAAGTTGCCTAGTCCTCTGTATCTTGGTTTCCTCAGAGGTAAATCTGATACGCTAAGTAGTTCCAAAGGCACAGAACGATCAATAGCAATGCCTATAAATCAGTGGCCTGAAATAAAGCACTCCATTATTATTCTCAGTCAAGTGCTGTAAAACACAGTTCCTGCCCTGAAGAATATCTAAGAACCTCAATCATATTTTAGAATATTGGTTTCCTATCTCAACCACAGGCACAGGCTGCAAGCCTTTCACAAAACAAATCAGGAAAAGATGAGCCATCAGGGAGGGAGATTCACCCAAATGTCTTTTAATCACTGCGGCGTTGGCCTAGGGTTGGGGAAAAGGCCCCAAATGTTTGGACTAGATGGAAACTGGTTTCTTTTTGCCTGATCAATAATAGCAAAAGGATGTTGTGTGACCTAAAGTAAAGGCTCCACCCCAACTAATGCCCATCCTGGAAGTGAGCAGTAGACAACCAAGCCCAGAGACCCATGGCCTTTACATTTTATAGGAAAGGGTGAGAATGGCAACGGGAGCACTTTCTTGGGATTCCAGTGCGGTCTCTGTAACTATCAAGCTTGAGGTGCTTGCAAACTTGAATTCTTTTCCCTTTGAAACCCCACTGGATAGATTAAAGTAGCAAAGAATCCAGTGCTTACTTTCACATTACAAGGAACAGACTACTTCCAAAAGATGAATACCTCTGCTTCTTGGTTACTCTGATTTCCAGCTGTGACTTCACCAGCTTTGCTAAGCAGGAAAAGGTGCAATTCCCTCACATGCCCCTCTCCCGCCACAGAAGCTTACTTTATGGCCCTAATTCTTCACCCTGCTCAGTGTCCATGCCCTTTGCCACATGATGTTGTAGTCTTTCCCTGCTAAGATATATTTCCCTGCCCTTTGCCAATGGGCTTGGCCATGTGACTTGCTTTGACCAACAGGACATTAACAGATTAATGACATAACTAGAAGCTTGGAATGAGCTTGCTTCTTGTGGCTTGTGCTCTTGTGTCTCTGCCACTGCCCAAGCTGATAGCTGGTCCCAGGGGGAGGATGAGAGACATGTGGGGTAAAGCCACTCCTGACCAAGATCGGCTGGTTCTCCCCACCTCAACTTGCACATATAGCGGTTGATAAGGCATATTGTCTTATTCCATGAGATTTTGCCATTATTTTGTAATGCAGCATTATTGTAGCAACAACTGATACACCCACTAAAACTTGCCTGTAGTTTAAGGGTTAAAAACTGTTTGCTTTGTTTTCTTAATGGATCTCTGATTTTTTTCTCCCATTAGACTATCAGGTCCTGATGCAGGATCCTGTTACATCCCCAATGCCCTAGATTTATTCATGGAGTCCATACCATTGTTCTAAATCCCAGGAGATACAATGGTAAACAATACACAATTCCAACCATGTATCTGCACCTGTGAATTTCTCTCACCTAGGATCAAGTCAGTGTGCTTTTGCCCAAAGGTGATTACAGTGTTTGCTCATGCAGCTGGAAGTACATCAAATCAGTAACGAACTCTGAACCACCTGAGTGTTATTTGCCTAAGTACGGATCACTGGAACCATTGCATCTTCTAGTAATGGAAGGGACCAACAAGACCATTGATTATTGGTTTTCAATCCTAGCCATTCACCAGAGCTTTCTAAATTTTACAGATCCCTAGTCCCCTTCTATATTTAGTTGAACACTCTGGCATAGGCCTCAGGCATCTGTGTTGTTTAAAAGGTCTCAAAATAATGCTGATGATCACAGAACTGCCCCCACCCACTAATAGAACCCCCTCCAGCCAATGATTGAATCTCTTAGCCGAGTTGCACTAAGCATTTGTGATGACAATAAACCCAAAAGTGAAAACAGAGGGACCATCTCCAGGTGACCACAGGTATCCATTAGTTATTATTAGCATAACAAACCATTCCAAAATTCAGTAGCTTATAACAATAATAACTGATTATTGCCCATGAGTCTGTGAATCTGGATTAGTTTGTCTGATCTCTGCTGGCCCCACTTATGTCTGAGGTCAGCTGGCTGGTCTATGATGTCTGGTGTAAAATTGCTGTCAGCCAGGATGACAGGGTTTCTGGGCCACAGCAAGTGAGTCCAGGAGTGTCCATATGAGACTGGGCTGGAGTCCAAGGAAAAAAGCAGAATGCACAAGGCCTCTTAAGATCCAGGCTGGGGACCAGTACGCAAGCAGACCTTTACTTCTGCACATTCTATTCATCAAAGTAAGTATTGAGGCCAAACTCAGGTTCAGAGGTGGGAAACAGACTCTATCACTTGCTAAAAGGAGCTACAAAGTCATATCATAAGAAATAAGATTCAAGGAGGGGAATCATTATGGTCATTTTTGTTATCAATTTATTATACAACCTAATGGGAGACAAAAATCAGCTGCAGTCAAATGTGATTTCTAAGTGTAGGCCAAAGTTTTCACCCTAATCTCAAAAGCTATTAAATTCTCAGGTTGAAGTTTCATCTGATACTCCTCATTTCTACTCCTACCTGCACACATGCACATCTTACTTAACCCTCAAGATCTCTGTCTCAGACTAAAGCAAATCTGTTTACTCTCAGCACTATTTTACATTATTGTGGATGACATGCCACCCTCATGACGATTTGTTCAGGGCAAGTCTATAATGTCTCTTCCTGGCTTACAAAGTGCCTACAGCTGAAATGTGCTCAAATGATCATCAGGGCTACATCTTCCGAAGGACTCTATCGCTAAGGAGCACCAACATGTATTAGGAAGTATTACAGGAAAAAGATAACACACCAGACCAGCCAAAAGCCCTGAGGAGCAGGAAACTGGAGCTCACTGAGGCTGAGGCTAATTATATTTTAGCCACGTGCTGCTGGATAAGCCCTCTTCACTTCCCTACTTCACTCACCCTTGTCTTGACTGTAACCACTTAGGAAACGCATTAAAACCATGATGGCTGAACCTACAACTATTTCCCTGTGACCCAGGCCCTAAGATGTACACAGCATTAGCGCAACACCTACTTGTGAGGTCTGGGACAACAGGCGGTGGTGGAGAAAAAATGTCCGGGAACCACAAGACACAGGATGGCAGAGGACTGCCCAGGGCTGGGTAGCGCCCGAAGGCTCTTCGGAGGGGAAAGAGAGTGTGGGAGGAGAAAGCAAACGCTACTCAAGGCAAGGCTGTCTAAAGTGCATAGTCTGGTTCCCTGATATGGCCAGTTTTCAGTCAGCTGGGTAGGACCACTGCCTAAAAGGATAAGCAACAGGAGTGAATAAAAGATACAATGAAGTCAAAAGAAATGCTAAATTCTCCACGAAGATGCCTCAGAAAAGCCAAATTCAAGAAGATACTGCATTCAATTGAGTTTGTGAAGAAACTGTAAGAAGTTCTGGAAACATGTGGAGCAGGCCACCAACAGGAAACGTGGCCCGCAGGCCTCTCAGCTGTGCTCTGCCCCCAGCACTGGGTCTGGGAGAGAAGCGAGTTGGGTGGGGATGGCGAGGATTTTATACCACAGCGCAAATGCCTCCGAGGGCCAGCCAGATGGCTGTCAGGGCTGTGAACTCCATGGGTGGCGTGCAGCGGTATCCCTTTGTTTTTCAATCATAACTGAAAAGAGTCAGAACCTCACATCTCCAGTGAAATCATCGTTACGGCTACCACCGCCCTCTCTTGCTCACTCGGCAACAAAGTAAGTGGCATTCTTGGATAGTCTTCAAAAGAGCTGGCTGATCGGGCTGCCATCAACCTATGCTTTTGATTTATTAGCCAAGGGGAAATTTAAGCTTTAGGAAAGCAAACTACTGGCATTCCTACCACAGAAACACCGATAATGACAATGATGAAGAATCACTGCTTTCAACAAAAGATTCACTACACTTCCTTGAAACTTAGGAGAGGGGTATGCAATCTAAGAAGGGATGTGCGCCCTGCCCGTGCCCTTCATACCCTTCACACCATTTTGTAGGGCTACTGTTTACTGCTGCTCTAAAAACCTAGATCTGTTAAGTGTAGGTTGCTCCTTATAGAGAATCCTTAAGTCATCTGCGGGGTGGTGCTAAAAAAAAAGGACCTGTGTTGCATTTGCAGAGATACCTGGGCATGGGCCAGACTTTTGCATGTGTCATGGGAGCGCCTTTGGTCTGGGCAACTTCTATCACAGCTTCCTATGCCATTCGCCTCTCAGACACCTTGCTCAGCACCTTCACACTCTAATTAGTCATCGCTACGTAATTCCTCGTGGCTGTTAAAATAGGGCCCTCTTAAATATACTATTGTAGCATAGTATCAAATTAATGTTACATGGAGCCTCATCTTTGCCTACAACATTTTTCTTGAAATCTCACCAGGTATTAAAGTTTGGGCTAGGCCAGGAACCAGAGGCGGCAGTTTTATTCCTTCACATGCCTGTGCAATCGACAGCTTGTGTTTAGAATAAATATTGAAATCAGAAGGCTGCTAACAATGCAGTGCTTGATTACTCTGAATTACTCTCTCACCCACAGCAATTGAGGGAGAAGTCCTTGGCACCAGCCCCATGCAACAAACCTGCTTCCCAGCCTCCTCCATGTGCCTTCTGACCCTCCCCTCCAAGAATTCTCAACACACTACACAAAGATCTCCATTTTCTCCCTTAAATACCACACGAATCCCACATGGAGCATCTGACTTTTTTTCTTCCCAGAGCACCACAGATTTAATTCAATACTTCCATGTTCATGTATATTTACTTAGACCGACTTATCTTTGAAATTGTACTCAAACCCCTCCTCTGGCATCTTTCATTCAATACTGAAATCTTTTAAATAGGGTTTTCTGTTTGCTTGGTTTGTTTTGTTTTGAGACAAAACATCATCATGGTCTATTTTAAAGCTATGGTAATATTTTAAGCTACTTTTTAATTCGTCAGAGATGTCCATAAAATGTCCACAATCCTTAGCATTTTCCTTCTTCAAAACCTATTTGCTAAGTAATGTAATTTTTGCTTTTGGGTTTTTTGGTTATTATTGTTTCCCCCCCCCCCCCATAAGGCCAAAAAGGTAAGTTGTACCACCCAGAGATAATTGGCACATTAAGTTTTGTTTCAAGGCCAGGTTATCAGATTACAAGTTCTAATAAATCCTCCTGGGAAAAGCCATTTCTTTGTCTTGGGGTGACTGAGAATCGAACCAATCAACCAAACAAAACACCTTCAATTCTATCAGAAACTCTCCCATCTAAACACAATGGAAAAGAAAAGCCAATACCAAAGCAAATAAAATGAATGAAGTGGTCCCGCTGCTGGCAGCCCTTACCCTTGGGGGCAGAGGTCCCCTCCAGACCCTCGCAGGGACTCTGGCTCCTCCTGGAGTGAGGTGAGGGAGGCGAGGGGTCCAGGACGTGGGTGCGGGTAGAGGTATGCTCCGTGCATGCTTGAACAGGACTCACCGCCGTCTGCCTGCCTGTCTGCCACTCCGTCCTCTCGTCTGGGTGGGAAGGGCCAAGATGAAAAAAAAAATGTGCAGGTTACTCACTGGCCTTCTTGGACAGGCAGGGCACACCCAGGAGGAGGGAGAGGCAAGGCGTAGACAGGGAGATCCTTCAGAGGCTGGGCTGGAGATCTTGCTTCTGATTCCTTTTGTTAATACTTCCTGAACTTTATTTAACTCAGTCTGCACAGACATGGGTACTTTGGGGAGGCAAATAACACTCGCGTAATTAGATTTCAAGGGCTTAATTCAAAGGTTACTTTGAAAAGGCACCGCTTTAGTGCACCTACTTTAAAATGTAACTCTGAAATTTTTTCCACTGTGTTTGAGCATTAACACGGGCATAGGAAATGAGAGGAAGGGGCTGCCTAGGTGCCGGGGCCTGGAGCAGGTGATGCTGGATGTGATTTAGACAATGAATTTCTCTATCTTTTGGGCTCTAAGTTTTAGAGAAACAGGATTCTTTGCCTTGTAGGAGAGGCACATTCTTGATACAGGTATCTAGAAATCAATATTTTAGAAATGGATTCACATTGAAAATGCAAGAACTTGCTACCTGATAGCCTGGCTTTGATGGATCCTAAAACGAAGCCTTTCATAAATGGAGGGATCCTTAAGTAATTTGTTTTGGTAAGTGTGGGTGTTCATAAACACCCACATGGCAGTATTACCATAGAAGAAAATGGAACAATGGGGCACAGGGTGAGAAGGAAACTAACACCTATTAGTACTGAAGCTGAACCAGGCACTTACCTCCTCTAATCCTGGAAATGCCCGTATGAGGGAGGCATCATTATTGCTCTTTCACATGTGAGGACTCTGAGACTCAGATGTCAGGTAACCTGGGTAGGCCTCAGTCAGCTAGAGAATGAAGGACCCAGGAACTGAACCCAAGTTTGCCTGAATGTAAGACCCAATATTGTCATAACATACACTAGGCAGGTCTTCCACCATTTCTGAAGAAATACTCATTTGCATTTCACCTAAAGCTAGGTTACCTTTCCTTAACTCTGTGTGCCGTATTTCCAAAACGGATATGCAGGATAATAATAGGTGTAATAGAGAAAAAAATGTACTTTACAGATTTCTTTGCTGTAGCCTCTCACAACCTTTAATACGCTAACACACATTGTGACCCTCCAAGCTTGGGACTTACAGAGTGCTGTTTCCTTCCCCAAAGCTTTTTTGCTTAGGAGGAGGGGACCTTTGGGTTTGGGAAACACTGTTCTAAAGATAGGTTACTGTACTTTTCTCTCCCTCTGCTTTAGTCTGAATGTTTGTGTCCTTCCAAAATTCACCTGTTGTAACCCTAGTGCCCAAAGTGATGGTAACAGGAGGTGAGGACTTTGGGAGGTGACTAGGTCCTGAGGGCAGAGCCCTCATGAATAGGATTAGTGCTCTTATAAAGGAGAGCCCACAGAGCTGCCTCGCCCCTTCCACTTTGTGAGGATACATGAAGTCTTCCATCCGCAAGAGAACCCTTACCTGACCATGCCGGCACCCTGATCTCAGACTTTCAGCCTCCAGAACTATGAGAAATAAATGTCTGTTGTTTATAAGCCACCCGGTCTGAAAGAACTAAGACATCTTTCTTGTCCTTTTTTTAAAAAAAAAAAAAAAATTGTTTTTGAACTTATTAAAAATTCATGACAAAATAGTTCAAACACTCTATAAGGGTATAAAATAAAAAGTAAAAATCTACCTCTTCTAACAACTGGTCCCACTCCCCAGAGGTAACCACTGTTAAAATTTCTTATGTATCTGCTTCAGAAATTCTATATGCATATAAAGCACATATGGACACCTTTTTAAAAACAAAAGCAGGATTAAAGTATAACCATGATGTCTTATTTGGCGATTTTTTTAAAAAAGTAATGATGTAATTGAGATTTGCCATATCAGCGTATAGCATTATTACTGGCAGGTCAGAGTCAAGAAAACTACAAGGTAGGTCTATAACGGGACTACTGCTTTGTAAAAGGGTCCCCTGCGTGGGTCACAGTGTGCTTCATGACTCAACGTCAGAAGGCCTGGCTTCCCTTTCCAGCTCCACATAACCTCCATACTTGATACTCATATATTGGATGGGGAGGATTCTTGGACCTAAATCACATCATAGGTCGTTGTGAGAATGAGTAACAATGGTGATGACAATGACACCTCAGCCACCACTTACCGAGCACTTACTCTGCTTCAGGCACTTTTCTTACTATTTTATATGTATTAATTCTATGAAGACTTTCCCTCAGCAACCCTTGAAGCAGGTGATACTAGCCCCATTTTACAGACTGAGAGAGCCATCTCAGCGTGCGCACCCGGCACACGAGTGCACGGTAAATGCTTAGTTGCATCAGCGAAATAAACATGATCTCTGTCACAACGTACTCCTCGAAGGAGCACTGCAAAGTGGGTCCCATTTTCCCTTAGGAATACTGTTATAATTGGGGGTTCTGTTCTGAAATCTCACCTTGGTGTCTTACAAATTCCGGACATAATAAGATCTTATAAAAACAGAGACACAATGCATTTCATAATCATTGAAAATAGCAAAATGATATTCCGTGGCTCAAAGATATTGAGAGATGGTTCCTACAACCCCTCCTTTTTACTGATCAATGGAATCACACCCAGAAAATATGTGGGTCTTCTCTAAGGATACCTTATAACATTGCCTCATAAAACAATTTTTAAATGTACATAAATTTGAATCCCCCACAACTGCACAAGAGCCTCCAACACATTCTATATGTACATACAGAACATACAGCATCACAAGTCTGACACGACATTAATATGCAAGTTAGAACAAGCATTGAACAATTAATTAGAAATAGCTCTCCCTGCCTCCTTAGAATTTAAGAAATCACTTGAGAAATGATTTCACTGACTCATTTCTCTTAGAAAAACTGTCTAGGGATAATGTGAATCAACATCTTCTTATTCTCTCGATATATTTTCCTGTAAAAACCAGCGGCCTTCAAAATCAGTCCTCTGGTTTCTTTCCCCTGTAATGTCACTGCAGAAGCATCTCCATAGTTTGAGACATCACTCAGAGCCTTTGGTTTAGGCTGCCCATGGCTTGATCTGATCCTCCTACCAATCTCCCTTCTCTCTCTCTCTCTCTCTCTTTTTTTTTTTTTGGCTTCCCACTCATCTCCCCAAGCAAGGAAGGCCTTGAAGGTGGTAAGTCATAGAGGGGCAGAAAGAGAGAAGGGAGAAGGAAGAGAGACATGCATTCTTTTAAGGCAGTTACAGCTGAGTGGATACTATGCATTTTACTTCAAGGGCTAAAAAAAGGGACAGAGAACTTAACCCCTTCCCTCCTCTAGCTTGGACTCCCACCCCAATACTGGATGTAACTTTCAGCACAGTGACTAGAAGATGGTAGGCGCTTATTCATTGGAGGGGATGGGGGAGGGTATTCATCCCTTATCCTGCCCTCTAATTTAGCATAATCTTCATATCCAATGCATTATCATTCTCAGTTACATTCAACAGCAATCATCCAGAATGAAAGAAGTCTACACCTGGCATAGATAGTGCAGTCCTGCTCTGACACATGCACATGTATAAAAGTCATAAATGCTTGCTTTGGCCACTCTGCAGTCAGGAGTAGGGGAGGAACAGTAGTGTTCAGTGGCATCCAAGACAGGGCTTGGGTCCCAGTGTCATTATTTATGCTCCAGTCAAGTCACAAGTGGAAGTTCCAGCTTCCTAGTCCCTCGTGTGGGAATGATAGCATCTACCTCACAAGGCTGTGATTGAAGATTAACCGAAAGAAGTATGTAAAATATTTTGTAAATGGCAGAGTACCGCACAAATATAAGGTAGTGACCCATCACAGCTTCCAGCTCTCTAAACGTGTCTGCAGTGGAGCATGATAATTGCTTTAACAAAGGAACCAAGTTGTTGCTGTTGTTCAAGATCCTCCAGCCCACGGCCTAATCAGCTGCAAAGTTAGTTCATTGGAACATTAACTAACTGGGGAGCACAATTCTAGTAGAAAAAGGACTAGCTTATTTTCATACGGACACAGACTTTTTCCTCCATCCCTCTTTTGCTTTATCAGACTTTCTGAACTACTTCCTTTTCACATATTTATGAAACTAATTTTAAACCTTTTGTTATAGAAAATTTTAAATGTAGATAAAAGGGAGAAAAAAGATGTAACAAGATTCCGCATATGCATCGCCAGCTTCGTTAATGATCAATTAGTTCAACGAAATCTTGTTTTACCTCTATCCCTACCCACTCTGGATTATTCTGAAGCGAATTCTCAGTATCACATCATTCTATCCATAATCATTTCTGCATCTACCTCTAAAGGATAAGGATTCTACGTGGAAACAAAACCAAAATGTTATTACATCCAAAAATGAAGTATGATTACTTAAATAGTATCCAATATTCAGTCAGTATTCAAATATCTTCGAATGTCTCAAAGATTTTTTTGCACTTTGTTCAAATCAATCTTGCAATTGATTGAAAAATGTTGTCTTTTTTAATCTAAAGTTCCTTTCTCCAGCTTTATTTTTTCCTTGAAATTTGTTAATAACCTGATTCTTTTGTCATATAGATTTTCCTACAATCGACGTTTTGATGATGGTGTGATTTACTATGTTCCTCTTCCCCTTGTATTTCCTGTGCATTCATAGTTAGATCTAGAGGCTTGATCAAATTCAGATTTGATCTTTGGTTTGAACGGTTAGTTGGAAGATGGTCTTCCTTACTTCCATCAAGAGGCGACTCATATTTGATTACCTCTGGTTTTGTGCACTTAGCAGCCACTGAAAATCAGTGCTTCGGTATTACATCATAGAGATTGGAAAATGCTTACTTTCTCCTATTACTTCCTTATTTATTACTCAAGATGCTATAATTATTAAAGATTTACATTTGCCTGAAATGAAAGCTTATATTATCCGATTATGTTTTTGGCCATGAAGTGTTTTGTTACATGATAGATGTATTTGTTCCTATCAATATATTTCATTAAAATCTATACAAAAAAGATGATTTAGTTTAATAAAAAAAAATATTCCATTAGATTTTTGAGAGGAAAAACGATTTAATCTTTGGTGGAAACCTTATTCAGAAAACTTTAATCAAAGCGTGGAGAAGGACTGGTCCATAGTACATTGTCCAGATTTAAACTTGATTCTATCACTTGTGAGCTCTGTGACTTTGGTCAAAATTTTTAGCATTCTTACCTCTAGCTGTCTCATCTACGAAGTGGAGATAATAATACTCACCTATGGCTTTTGTAAGGATTCACGATAAAGTATGCTAGGAGCCTTTCCGGTGTCCAAAATATAGTAGATGCTCAATAAGCTGTAGTTACTACTGGTTTCACCATTGTCTCCCTCATACCTAGCACATGCCTGGCAAATAGCAGATGCTCAATAAATGTTAGGTGAATAAATATAGGGCCTATTTGCTTTACTTTGTCCCAAGCTGATGTTGGGATACTGAAAGAAACAAAACAAAATCTCTGCTCATGAATTTATATTTAATCATATGGAGGAATTTAAAACGTCATTATCTGTTCCCAGGTTAACTATCCCAGTTGGCTTTTTTGAAAATAAGTGCTGTTGGTAACCCACAGGGTTGGGACAAGTGAAGGAAACAGGATCAACTCGACTACATCATCACCGGAGACCAATTTTCTCCAAAAGAAATCAGTACTGTTATTACTCATGACTTGGTCTGAGGAACATCCAGGGATCACCTAGTGTAGTGAGTTGAAATGTGTCCTCCCAAAAGATAGGGAGAAGTCCTTATCAGAACCTATCAATGTGACCTTGTTTGGAAATAGAGTCTTCACAAATAGAATGTTGGTAAGATGAGGCGATACTGGGTTAGTGCGGCCTCTAAATCCCACCTTTGGTGTCCTTATAAGGGAGAGGGAGACACAAAGACACACAGGGAAGAAGACAGTGAAGATGGACTCGGAGACTGGCATTGTGCCACCATAAGCAGCCAAGAAACACCATGGATTGCTTGCCAGTAACCGCCGGAAACGAGCGCAAGGAAGGATTCTTCCCCCACGGCCTTTTACGGGAACCTTGCCCCGCTAACACGTATGGACTCAGGATTTCTAGTGTCCAAAACTATGAAAGAATACATTTCTTTGGTCGTAGGCCCCAGTTTGTGGTAACTTGTTACAGCAGCACTAGGAAACGACTATAATCAGGGAACCCAGACCAAAGGTGTAGACCAACCAGCCTTCCTTAACTGTGGCTTAACCGGCTAGTGGGAAAGAGAGGAAATCAATTTTAATTTCTTTCATCAACTGGGCCTGTGACTGACTCTTCGAAACTGTGCAAGTACCAACAGGCGAGCCTGCTCTACCTGAAAAGCAAGTAGGCCGAAGCCACGAACTTTTGGCACTGATACTTTGAGAATGAGAATGCTCTTTGCAGTTTGCCTGGGGTGAGGGGTGAAAGGGGGACAATGACACATTAACATCCTCTTCCACAGACACATTGGAGAAACTTTAACACAATCCATGGATGGTGGGGGACGCACTTTGTCCTAGGCACCCACCTCTCTATGCTTACTGTATCTCAGGAAGGCTCAATGCTCTACTGGAGATGCTTCTCTAAGCACTCCCTTAGTTGCTTTACCATGCTGAGCCTCCACCCGCCTCTTCACACTGTGAGAAGCAGATACAATAACACACTAGAGAACATGGCATGCAAGAGGTGTCAGTTTAGCATCTTTTATAAAGCCACTGTCTGGGTATCTGTAATAGTAACCAGTGGTGTCGGCCATTCACAAACATTCACTGAAGCCCCTTTGTGTGCCAGGCTCTGGGACGGACACTTGAGAGACTAAAAATGAGCTATGGTTTTTGATAACTTAATTGTTAGGATGTGAGACTGGGAATGGCTTCTTTTCTCTTTTTTCTTAAAATGTCTTTTAAATGTTATAATAATGTTTTATAATGAAATACTCAAAATTAACTCTGATCTAATCTTTTAAAGAGATGTAGGAAAAACTGCCACATGCACTTAATTTATTGTACATAATTATATTTACACGTATACAACGTAGCTCCATCCTGCAGCAAGGCGCAGCACCCTAGAGACCTAGGGAGACAGTGTCCGCCCTCTCATTTACCTGTCACCCACACTGCACTCTAAAACTGGGTCAGTAGCAAAGATTTAGTGCTTAATTGGTGCCTAATTATTTCAGGTATGCTAGCTTTATTTTCCCAGATTAGCTCCCCCAGGGCAGGAATTACCTCTTTTCACATCATCTGTTAGCACCTACTCAAAAACCCACCATGCCCCAAGATTAGCTGGCCTTACAGAAGGAACTATGCAATAGACTTCTCTGTACCTTTCTGAAAAAACGAGCCATAACAAGCTGCTAGGGCAAGGAAGCAAGCAGAAAAGACTATGACTAAGAGTCCTGTTCATATTTAGGGCCTGCTTAATCATCTCCTATTGGTCCACCCTGAAATGACACCACCAATACTGCAGGGCAAACATGCAAATGGGACTAAGAGATCCACGTATGAGGCACCAGCACCTGGAAACAGACATATGTGTGCGTGTGCGTGTGCATGTGCACGTGCATGCATGTGCACAGGAGCGTGTACACCACCTGAAAGCTAAAGCAAATCAAAGCCTACTTGGTGACATCTAGAATTCTATTGTTCCTTGATGACTGCCACTGATGCTTTGGATCCTTGCTGGAATGACAAGGAGAATTCGGCCCCATACACCTTTGGAAATACGGAGCGGAGTATTATGTGTCAGACACTGTGCTAAGTTCTTTACATCTGCTCTTTATTTCATTCTGAGGCTCTACCAGGTAGTAACAGACCTGCTTCAGTGGCTTGGAAACTGCCTAGAAAGGCCAGAGCTAGAACTGGATCTCATGTTTTGGTGACTCCAGCACAGATTTTCTGCATGACCACAGTTCAACACAATTGGGAAGGAGGAGAGAGAGACCCAGCACAATTGTTAGTTTCTAGCCATTTTTCTCCCATATCTGCAGCCAATGCTTACCAATAGAAGCGATGAATTTTGACAAGACCCTCAAGTGATTCCACAAAGCTGGCCTCCATCCACATCTCTAGCCTTGAACTGAAGAGAGAGAACCCCATTGAAGCTATCAAACTAGGGTTAAAAGCTGCACCCTCCCTCCTCTCCTCTCCCGTGCAGAGCAGCTGATTGAGGTTAGAGCCATAGAAACTAAACAAAAGGCTCTCAGGAGCCCACAGGCCTCGCTGCTGCCAGCGACTGTGAAGGGAAAAGGGAGCCCCGCCCTCTCCATTCCTCAGCAGCCTGATGAAGATTTGACCTGTCATCTTCCCAGGGAGCAAATTCCATGGCTGTCCGAGGGAGATTGATTTTTTTTCTCAAACAACACAGCAGATCCTCCTTTAAAACCAAAAGTCAGCAATAAAATGGGTCATAAACATGTATATGGGGTTATAACCCCCTTCCAGTAGGCGGCTGGAATCCTCCCAGCCCTTGGGCCTGTCAAAACCAAACTTAGGAGGAAGTTCCTCAGTGTCACCCCTGAAGAGGGGAAGAGCTGAGTGGAGGTCACAGCTCTCACTGGGCTGCTGCCACAGACGGCGCTCTTTAGGCCAGGTCCTCCCTAGTCTCGAAGCTGCAGGCCTATTTGCCTGATACCATCTATTAGCAAATGAAGATACTCAGCTTACTTTGCAGATTTGGGTGACTCTGAAAAAAGTCACACACTCTCTAAAATGTCCAAGATTCCAGCACATAAATAAAAAAAAATGCACTTTATATACATCATAAGTAAGCACTAGTTTTGAAATCAGAAAAGAAAACAACTATTTCCTTGTTAGACTTTATTTATGCTCCTAAAAAATTCTCTCTTTTGGGGATAGAAATTCCAGAGAAAAAAAAATCATCATTAATCAGAGACTTAAAATATTTTACTGTTGAGGTCTCAATGGGCTCGAGTATATTTAACCTACTTCAGTGCCTTGAACTTCTTTTGTTATCTTTGTAGAACTAGCTGAAGTGCAAACTAGTCAAAGTTTATGAGTAAACTGTTTCTGAGGATGTTTAGCTCTTTTCAAATAGGGAAGAAACTGTTATATAGAAAAAAGACTAGATCTATTCTTTAGGAATCCAAGACCTGGTGATGATAATAATAACTAAAATAACTATTATTTAATTGGAAGAGCTGACATCTTAGTAAGCACATCTATGATACCAAGCAGTTTTCTAAGAGCATTAAATACATTTTCATTCATCTTCATAAACCTGTGAAATTAATACTGATTGTTCTCATTTTGTAGATGAAGAAACTGAAGCTGAGAAAAGTTAAGTGTTTGGTATAAGTTCAAATGGCTAACAAATAGGGAAGCCAGTGTTCAGACTGGGCAGTTAGCTGCCATAGGAGTAGTGAGTAGGTAATAATCACTGCCTGAACGTGGAATAAATGGGCTGCCTCCCTAGAGAGCACATCCTTCAAACTAAGAGCTGTTCAGGCAGCAACTGTTATAGTGAGAGCACTGGAAATATCATTAAGAGGAAAATGGGATTGGAGAAGACTTAAGTCAAGGGCCAAAGTCAGAAATACAACATACATGGCCAGGGCAAAAGATAGGGGAAGTGGACACTAGAGTTTACTTAAAAATGTGGAATGACAGCCGCTCAGCAACCAAGGGGAAAGGATGTTATACTCGTCCTTCTAAGAATGAGGAAATTAGGGCCACAGGGAAAGGAGGGTAAGACAGAGGGCTTCAGGGCAAGTCATCTAAGAGGCAGAATGTACAGGTAAAAAATGGTGCAGAAGCTTGGAGTCCTGGGTATGTGGACTGTGGTCTAGAAGGTGGGGCATGGGACGAGGGAAGCCAGAGGAGAGAAGCACCAGAATAGAATCCAAGCTGAGGGCAGCATGTGCTGCAGTATGGCTGACAGACAGAGGGGAAAAGGAGCGGGGTGGGAACAGACGGAAATCTACACTGGAAGTGTCACTTCCACCTGCACTTTACTGGCCAAAATGCGAGTCATAGGGCCAAACCCGATGTCAACAGGGCAGGAATATCATCTCTTCTTTACTTAGACATCAGTACTGAGGATCTAAGGAAAGAAGAAAAGTCCAGGAGTTGAAAATAAAGATTACCAGCTCACAACTGGTGCTCTCTAAATGCAGTGGAACGACGCAGTGCCTTACTCCGTGAAAGGTGGGGGAACTAGATGAAATATGCCTAAGTGGAAAATACTCCCACAATCCCAGCATTCTCCACAGGAAAAGGACAATTGCTTGGCAAAGGGAAAGCAGTAAGTCTCCCGGGATACATTCAGGCTCAAACTAATAATGTGTTGCTTGAGGCAACCAATTTGTACAAACAAACCAATCTTGAAGAGGAGGAGGGGGAGGCAATTTATGAAAGTAAACCTGGCCGTTGCTCCTCACCCCTACCCGGTGCCCATCCCCACCTCTCCTCAGGAAAGCTTTTATTCCTGATTCTAATTCTTCAGAAAAATGCCATAAACACAAGTGGTTTCACAAAGCATGTTGAGTGAATCCACCCATCAGTCAATGAGAACTAAAAGGATAAAAAAACCTGCCTTTCTGTAAAGGCGGTTTACAAAAACTAGCCAAGGACATAAAATAGAACTTCTTCTGGGTTCAACTTAGCTGTTTTCCCACAACTTTAACAAATTTTCTTCCCACAGATTAAATCCTAGTTCTAAAATATGAGGAATTCTGAAAACTACATTATATTGCTATCATCATAATAGCTATTCCCTATTATATGCCATGACTTCCTTATAATCCTCTGATCAAAACTGCAAGCTCAGTATTATCATTATTATTTCTGTTCTGTAGTTGAAGAAGTTAAAGGTCACTGAGGTTAAATAATTTGCTGAATACCACAGAGCAGGAGGTAGCAGAGCTGGTGTTTGACTCTGGTCTGTCAGAGTCAGAAGGTTATACCGTATCTACTTCCTGCAAAGAATAAGCAACTAGCATTATGTGGTAAAAAGTTAAACACAAGCACATAGCTCTTTCACCGAGAAAAGACAGCAGTATTTGAATAAAATACTAGCCCCACCTAAGCAAACTGGCCAGCACTCATCCCTCAAATAGATCAACCCCCAAAACGAGCACACATTTCATGAAAGAAATTTTAAAATAGCTCCAGTAACATATTTAGTTTTATTTCTAAATAGAAATATTTTCATTCATATTTTTTTGATTTTTCGAGTGATCTATTATCATAAATAATGCAAATTCTATAGAAATAAATGAAGTAATGAATGAAAGTCCTCCACCCCAAGATAACCATTAGCAGTTTTAGATATATACAAACTGTTTTATATATTTAAAAACAAATATGTATATATGTATGTATATACATATATGTATGTACACACATACATGCTGATATAACAAAACTATATATAGTCTAATACAGCCGAATGATCACACATTTTATTCTGCAACCTACCTTTTCCAATTAGCATAACTGGGACCTTTGCCATGGCTGCATAGCATTCCATTTTATTGATATTTGATATTTGGTTGGATATTTTGGCTTTCTTTGCTTTTGTTAATATAAAGAGTGCTGCACAGTATACACCGGCACATGTCTAATTATTTCCTTGGGATAAGCTAATAGTTAAAGAGTATGACATTTAAACCGATGCCAATGGCTAGAATGCCCTCCAGAAAGGTCTTTCCACAATTCTCGCACGCAAATGCCCAACTCTCATTCCCAGCTCTACGTGCTCTCAATCATTTAAACATTTACTAGGCCTTGGCTTTCTTACCCATAAAACGAATTAATTCTACTAAATAATCTTCTAATTTTCTTCTAAGTTTAAAGTTCTGTCATAGATAAAGAATCCAAACCAATCACTATGCCCCTAAACCAAAGAAGAAGACATCTATCTTTCAGAGGCTTCAGGGCAGATGACATTGAACTTGGGAGTGGACACTATGTGCCGGCCACCGTAGTTTGAGCACTTCATGTCCACTGATATTTTGTTGGGTTTGAGTTAACGTTACCTGAAAAAGGCATAGCTTGCCATTCTTTTTGAAGCCTGACTTTGCTGGGTGTGGAATGGTTTGCACAAGATTTAGTGAACAATTTCCATTCTCATTTAAATCAGTGATCTTATCTCACTTACCTGGGAAGCTATTAAAGTAGGAAACCTCATTCTTCATAATTGAATCCGATTACCTACATTTAAAATATTCAGGGACTGCAAATTGGTACAGCCACTATGGAATATGGTATGGAGATTCCTCAAAAAAACTAAGAATTGATCTACCTTATGATCCAGAAATCTCTCTACTGGGTATTCATCCCAAAGACTTGAAAACTCCTATCCGAAAAGATATTTGCACACCGATGTTCATAGCAGCATTATTCACAGTGGCCAGGACATGGAAGCAACCAAAATATCCTACGATAGGTGATTGGCTAAAGAAGCTGTGGTACATATATACAATGAACATTACTTAGCCATAAGAAGAGATGAAATACTGCCATTTGCAACAACATGGATGGACCTTGAAATAATCATACTGAGTGAAATAAGACAGACAGAAAAGGTTGAAAATCACACAATATCACTTATATGTGGGATATAAACCTAAAAGCAATAAATGAACAGGACAGAGACTCACAGACATGGACAATGACTAGTGGTTACCAGAAGGGAGGAGGAGAGGAAGACGTAAGGAGGAAAAAATTAAAAAATTAAATGCTAGAAAGAAAGAAAGAAAGAAAGAAAGAGAAATGTAAAAAATAAATTAATTAAATTAAATTATATTAAATTAAATATTCAGTAAATTCATTCAAAACTCAAATCTTTGGGGACTCGAGTACTTGGGACCAAGGTATTTTGAAGTTTTCTTTTTTCCTGAGGTGGGAGGCAAGGGCTTAATGTTGATACATGTGGCTAAAAAAGGAGATATAACTAAAAACGTTCATTGGCCACCACTTGAGGTCCAGGCATTGCGCTGGAGACCAGACCGTGGAGACAAAGCAAATATGACAATGTCACCGTCGCCCTGGAGGACCCGAGTTTGGAAGGTGACAGATGATTTCCAGGCGAAGAACACGCCATCCAAAGGTCAAAAAGGTAGTACAGGGACCCTGACCTAGAGCAAAACTCAGGAAATAACCCGCTCAGGGTTGTAGCTAGGGGAAAAAGTATTTTAAATAAGTTGACATATTTTTGTCTTTAAAGCAAAATATATTCAAGGTAAAAAATAAAATAAAATCATAAAATACAAATGTGTCTTAAAAACAAAAAGGATCCCCTATAACTCCATTATGCACAATGATAATTAGTTTGCTGGAAATCTGGGCCCCTGGATCTGGTCTATGCTCTTCTAGCTGCATCGGGATTATGACAAAACAGGCAACAGAGAAACGTGTACCATCTTGAAAAGACACACGCAGCCCCAGTGATGGTCTCTTTTATCACCCTTAACCAATAATAACAGAGGAAACTTTCTTGTTACAAAAACTGGGATGTGGAGTCCATAGCTTTCTACCCAGCATAAACACTTGTTTTTAAGAAGAAAAAAAAAAAAAAAAAAGAGTCCAAAATCCCTGGGGATATCCTACTGCTCTGGCAGAATTCCACTGTGATCAGTTAAATGCAAATGAATCAAGAACATCTGGCTTGCATTTGTTTTGAAGCCCTTGAGGGTTTATATACAAAGAAAGTTTGGCAAAATGCAGATTCCTAAATTTACAATTAAAAAAAAAAAAAAGGTCAAAAGGCGTAGCAGAGCCTGGGACAACAAAGTAAGGCCAACTTTGTAAATCCAGGAAAGTTTGTCAAAATAGTCTTTTCTGGTTTCTCTGGTTTCCCAACCCTTTAGCAATGGCATGCACTTCTAAGTCAAATTTGCCAATTTATATATATTTAGGTTCCTGTACCAGGTGACCAGGTAGGCAATATGGGTTAATGGAAGATTAAATTTATTTATATATGTATATAAATGTACATATGTGTGTGTGTCTGTGTGTGCGCACACCCATATAAGTATAAATTATACATAAATGTAGAAATATACATATATCCATCCATCCAAATAATTACAGGTATTTTCGAAGTATTTAATAAGCTAACAGACGCTATAAAACTTCAACAGAAGGGGCACAGTATGACCTAACACACTGGCCCCCAGCATCCTGGTTTTTCTTGGGTTGCTGTATGGGACACACTTGGGAGAAATGCTGAACTCTTAAACCCAAATGAAACACAGATGTCTGGGATGCAGATGACTCACCGCATGCAATCTCACTCCTTTCATTCATGGATCCATTCAACAAACAATTATTAAACACCTGCTATGTGTTTCACTCAGTGTTGTTCCTTTCCTTGCATATATGCCTGGGCATTCTAATCCCACGCTCAAATCTACAATTTCTTGTGCTTAAATAGAAATCAGAATAGAAGCCGAACACTTAATAGTACCTTGTGCCACTGTGAACATTTCTGTTTTCTCTTTCCTAGTTGCAATGACCTCCAAAGGCTTATTTTTATTCCCTTGACCCTTTTATTGTTTCTCCACCCATGTAAAACTAGTGGCATTACAGGGCTACCCTGCCTGTGATGATGACGGGGTATGCCTGTCATCTAGGGAAAGGGGACTCTGGGGACATAGGAGGTGAGAGGAGAAGCCAGTGTTATCAGGGAGCTTGCCTATTTCCAGTTCTGTCCTTTGCTCAGGAGAGCTGAACCCCAGAGCAAACGTTAATACTGCTCTCTGGCTTTGCCCCGCTCTGTGATTTGGCCGAGGTGAGGGGATTTGTTTGCCTTGCTCCTCCTAATTATCCCCTTAGTAAGAAAATAAGAAAGTATAGTCTGTCCTTCTACAATTACGCTGGGAATCAGGATTGCCCTGTGGGGCTGCAGGGTCCCTGCCTGCCTCAGATGACGGGAGGCTGCGGCTCGGTGCCTCCAGTACAGAGTGATGGGGCCAAGGTAAACAGGCTGGGCCTGGGCTTCCATGATTGCTCTCTGCACAACAGGAGGTGAATCTCGGAGCATCTGCCCCAGCGGCTTCCTCACACAGCTCGCGGCCAGCAAAAGCCCAGGCCAGCCGGGCCAGCTAAGCTGAGAGTTCTTCACCCCTTACTTCTCTCTGCAATGCTAAAAGGCATGGGGGTGAACATAAGGGACAGATAAATGGCAATGGTCTCCCAAGGTAGCTCCCCTAAAGATCCCCACACCCTCTGCACAGAAAGCAATCATACTGAAGCCCCGCAGGCCTCTGCATTTACCCACAACTCACTGCTGCGAACTTCTCGGATCCCATCCCACCACACATGTAGTTTACAGTCCTCTTTAGGGCAAGAAAGGAGTAGGCAGTAATTATAATTATCCTTATGTCCCATATATAAAAGGGAAATGAGGCGCAGAGCTATTAAGTTAGGAATTTTCCTTTATTCCTACAGCGCTTGGCACTGTACGAGGCACCTTCACTCAGGGCCTGTAGCCCCACCCGTGCAGGATACTCATGAGGAAGGGAAGCTCTGGGGAGATGTCGTGCCCGGAGGAAACAGACAGATGAGAGTCTGCTCCATAGCCTCAGGGGGGTTCAGTTCACCCTGACTGAACCACTCTGCCTTGAAGGAGGGCTCTCCCAGAGCTGGGCCCCATCGACCAGCCCCACAAACACATCAGACGCCATGACGCAACTGACAAGACAGGCCTGCCGAAGGAGCTGAAGGAGGATTTTCCCAACTTCCTCAAGGACAGTGACAAAACAAAGATTCCTTGTCCCATATCCTTGAAGAAAAAGGCAAGAATAAGGGTGAGAAGATTCAGTTTTCTCAGTTTCTGTCCGTAATGGGAGACATACCCATGGCTACCACGCTTGGAGCCACACAGCAATGCCCTGTTCCATGGAAGCCTCAGTTTAAAACACAAACAAACAAACAAACAAAAACAGAGACAATAAGACATGACGTGTGTGTGTGTGTGTGTGTGTGTGTGTCTGTCTGTCTGTCTGTCTGTCTGTCCAAGTTTAGTTTTGAAAACACACACAACTGCAAGAGAAATGGGGAGTGGCTGAGGCTGAGTGCATTTAATAATCCTCACTGGGAGAGGGTTGAAAACTTTGCAACACATTTCCTGAACCTGTAAATCGGAGATTCAGATGCAAATGATCAAAAAGTAGGGGTGGGGCGATTGTCACTTACCACAAGGCTACAGACAGATAGGGAGGATTCTGAGCCCCAGGGTGGTGAATCTGGGAGGTGGAACCCTGGGAAAGGCAGCCATGACAGGCGGGGTCCGTCAGACACCAGTTTCTGGGCGGGTCCTGCTCCCTTCCTGAGTTCTGGGCACGGACTGATAGCAGCAGGTGGTTCAGTGGAACCCTGGAGAACCCAGTGCGGGCAAGCTCATTTATACTCTTTGATGGGAAATTCCTGCCAGATTACCCTTTGCTGCCCTGTGTCCCTCAGGCCCTGTGGCATTTTGCAAAGGTTTATTATATGAAATGGACTTCCCTGAAAAGTTTGAAAGATAAAATCTTCAACATACAGAGAAGAATCATGTAAGGTGTTCCACCCCTACCCTCCCAACCCCCGTAAGTGCAGTGACATTTGCCATGGATTTACAGGTTTGGGTTTCCAGGCCATGAGTGACATTAATCGTTTCCTCCTGGGTGCTGTTTGCCACTTCATTAAGCTGCCATCAGGAGAATCACACTGACTTTGCTGTGGAAGTACAAAGGCTTTCTAGGAGTGGAGTTTGGGGAATTTAGCTATTTCTCACCTATGCCTGTTTTCCCTTCAAAAATAAAACTATCAAACTACAAAAATATTTTTAATAAACAAAGGTTAGGAAGAGGTACAAGGCACTGCCACAGGCCTGCAGCCAAGTGGACGACAGAGAGTCACTTGGCTGGAGGACTCTCCAATGTGTAAAGAATCTTTGAAGTTCTCAACAGCTCACCTGAAAGTCCTTATAAAGTCTCCACTGCTAGGGTAGATGGATAAATGCCAGGTTTAGAAGTACTTGGTCATTCTCCTAAACCTTGTTTTTCCTTATCCTCCTTCTACCCTGGGGTCCAAGATGAGTTAAAGGCTTTTCAAAGACAAAACTCTGCCCTGATTACACAGGTCAGGATGTTCAGGAAGAGCCCGATGGGGTTCCCACAGCTGGGGCTGTATCCAGAAATGCTCCCCACAGTGGAGATGGGGTGGGGGTAATATTTCAGCCACTGACTGGATCATCAGCCATGGAGATCAACCAGAATTGAGACAGTGTCTGTGAAAACAAAATGCTGTAAAGAACTGTGGCTTGTGAAGAGAGAGAGACTGTGATAAACTAGGATTCCTTGCAATATTATCAAATATCAAACTAAATCCTGTCTGAACCCTTTCGTCTGCAAGAGAGATCTCTCTCCTTGTAGAACGTCCCCAATAGCACATAGCACGAGGGCGAATGTTAGTTATCCAAGTTTGAAAAATGATCCAGAAACAAATTCCTACACAACATTTTTGAGAAGGAAAAACAAATTATTCTTGGACATGCTGGGTAATTCCAGACACACAGGAACTACCAGAAACTCCGTTATTTTCAGAAGAAAACAATCTCTTGGGCCAAATAACCAAAACACCAAGAACACACAACATGTTTGCAATGCTGTCCTAACCCGTACTGTGGTGCTTGTTGACAAGCCCATATGCCACCTGCGAAGCTGGCCAGCAGTTCATCCTACACCTACGGGAAGCTTAATGAATAAACCACAGGATGTTATAGACAGATGTATAGCTCAATTCAGGCGCGACAGCATAAACATAACTGCAAAATGATTTGTAGCCTAGACACAGTGGCCGAGTCCTGATTTTCATTCTGTTTCACATAACATTCAATTTTTTCTCTGCTAAAATCTCTCTTGCTGAAGAAGGAAGATGTGTGGGTGGCATGATAACAGATTCAGCCTTGTGCATATTTCACGTAGTTAGTTATCCAAGGAGAAACTGAATTGACAGGGAACAGGACTTGTACCGAACTCTCAGAAAATAACACATTAAGACAGACTGTCAAATGGTTTCCCAGTATTAATCATCTGCCAACCAATCAGCCAATCTGTATACATGCTTTATTCCAATGCAATTTTTAACCACTCAGGATTCTAGCTTTTTGACTGGATGACTACGCCTGACTTCATTCTGCAGAGATTTTTAAGAGGGGCAACAGGTCACCGAAAGTGATTTGCAAAGCCCTATGGCTTGGTGCTCCGTCTTACCAGTCGAGTCGGCCCCAGAGGCCCTGCCACTCATCTGCTCCTCTGCACCAATGAGCTGCAGGTCTGTGTACGAGGGGTCACAACTAGGACTACTGGTGTCTTCAGAATGTGTGGTCCAGCTGCTCTCCGAGGTCAGCGGGCATCTCCCCAGGGAGTTGAAGGAAGGGCACGTCCAGCATGGCATGGTCAATGGTAGGCCTGGAGACAGACCAAAAACCAAAAACATACAATATAAATGGGTTCAGTTTGTTTATCTTTGTGTTTGTCTTACTTTCATGTTGTTCCGATCCTATGAAATCTAAAAAGGCACACAGGCAAGGCAGTGTAGGCAGTATCACTCATGATAATGACAGGGGAAAGCAATTGACTGAGACCCCACTGTGAGTCAATACCAAAATCATTACTGCTCATGACCCTCAAATTGAAAAAAAAATCTTACTAATGTTCCTAATTTGTCCAGTTCATTGCCTTCCACAAGGTTTCTCCATGGTATTACATAAAAATCTTATTGCAAATTTCAGTACTGAAAACAAGTGCTTAAAATAGTGTGGACAGGGAAGGAAAAATAAAAAAGAAACTGGGATCGATTGAGCACCCATGATATGTCAGACACCTTTACAAATGCTATCTCATCCCAGCTATCCTGAGAAATAAGCAGTAGTCTTATTTTGCACAATAGGAAACAGACTCAGAGAAATTAGGTAGCTTGGTCAAGAAGACTGAGTCAGTTCTGCTGGCTGGAAAATCAAAATTATAAAGTTGGGTTAAGACATAGGAAGAGAACATTGAGATTTAAGAGGGAAGAAAGAATAAATAGCTATATTTGTAACATGTATAAATATAAAACTACAGAGAATTTCTTTTCTTTTCTTTTTTTAAATGCCTACAGCATCTGGTATTTTTAGGTGGTCTCCCATTCAAGTACTAATCAGGCCCGACCCTGCTTAGCTTCCGAGATCAGACGAGATCGGGCACGTTCAGGGCCATAGACTAAAACTATGGAGAATTTTCACTCTGTATTTTCTCAGGCATTTATAAGACATATAGGTGGTTTCTGTCTGGAGTGCTCATGGTTCAACACCACTAGAGGCGAGGCGAGGAGGTGCAGGGCGGGGGTTCTATGGAAAGTAACCTCACAGGGTGATCTGATCATAATTTCCTAACTGGGCGGGTCATGGTGGGTAGTGACACTCTAGGCACATAATTTCTTTAATAAATGGTTTATCTCTGACTTAAGCAAGCCCTGTTCATTGTTTCCAGGCATCTCAGTTAACACACCTTTGAAAGGACTCTTTTCAGACCCCTCCTTCTAAATTTTGACCACCCTCAAGAGAGCACATAATCTTGTTATCTATCCTGTAATCTCATCCTCTGCCTAGCTTTCTCCCACCTTCAAGTAATCTTCCTTACATTTCCTCCTTAATTCCAAATGCATAAAAGAAGCTGCAAACTGTCATTTCTTGGAAGCCTTTTTCTCAGTCTGTTGAGATCTTGCTTCCAGGTGTATCCTCTATTTGGCTCAAATAATTTATTATAAAAATTCTCTATAGGTTTGGACATTCTTACATCGACAGATGAAGCATAATAACATTTAAAATACAATACAGGGCGAACCAGAAGGTAAAGAATTCTCAGAGGCCAGATGAAACCTCAAACCCAGAAATGGTAAGCAGAGCACACAACTTGATTTTCACACCCTGACAACTGTGAATAAACTAGGAAGAAATTTGAGTCGGAATTTTAAAAATCTTGTAAAGAATGCAAAGGAGGGAAAAAAAAAAAAAAAACCAGGGTAAACCCAAGATGGGAAATCTAACAGAAGATGTGAGGCATATAGCTAGAATTCTGAACAGGCTCAGTCAAAGGAATAACTCCCAAGCCCAAGCTGGGGATAGAGAAAAAAGAATTGTCTGCCTTAAGCCTGAGTGCAGGGTAGGGAGAAAAAAAAAAAAAAACCCTGAGAATTTATAACCACAATCTGTCCCACATAGGGGTTTGCACCTAAAACCACTTGTGTGGTCTGAAAAGCCTCCAGTCTGAGAATTTAGTTGAAGTAGTTCCAGGTTGGTAGTAGCCTCAGGCACCTGGGAAAAGCAAATACTAATCCTTTCTGAAGAAAGATACTTTAAAACCAGCCTTCTCAAACAGAATGTTCCTAAGTTGATGTGCATGTGGTTTTTTAAAAATATATATATAAGTAAATAAATCATTAAATATATAAGCAATCAAATTACCATAAACAAGAGCCAGAGAGCCAGCCAGGTGTGTGTGGTAAAGGAGAGGGGGTATTGGGAAGGGGCGGGGGCGGGGGGAGGGGTGAGCAGACAGACAAACCTGCAAAGAATTTAGACACCAGAATTATTAAGCAGAAAATATAAGTGTTTAACATGTTTAAAGAAACAAGAAAAGAATAAAATAAAGTGAAAACATGAGAAAGGGGCACATAGAATTGTAAAAGAACTAAATGAACTTCTGGAAAAGAAAAAAATACTACTACAAATACAAAGCTGACTGGATAGCATAGAGACAAAGAGCTGAAAATATGAAGGAGAAATTAAAAGCATGGAGGAAAAAGAAGGTCAACATTTTGAAAAATGCTGGCTAAGGATTTCCCAGAATTTATTGAAAGATTTTATTTGTCAGATTAGAAATCTCAAGGTATTGCAGACAGGGTAACAACTCCACAAGTAGACATCAATTCATCAAAAATATATAAGAATTATTATAAATTTGTATGTATTTAATAATATAGTCTCAAAGTTATTAATGTAAAAATTGACAGAACTACAGAAAGCAAGAAATATTCATCATCGCAATAGGAGATATAGAGACATAGTTCTCTCGGTAACTGACAGATCAAGCAGGCAAAAAAAATCAACGAGAAAACAGAAGATATATAAACAAGCTGATCTAATGGTCATACTAATTACCTGTGTTCATGGTGTGTTTGATAACTTGGTATTTGTGACCTGTGTTCATGGTGTGTTTGATACCAATTTTTTGACATTTGTTAAAACTTGCTTCATGCCATAGTAGATAGTCACTTGTCATAAAAGTTCTAGGTGGGATTATGAAGAATATGCATTCTTCACCTGTGGAGTGTGGTGTTCTATATATCTATTTATCTAAAAAAGGCAATCTGAAAAATTTAGAAAATAACATACTTCTAAATCAGTCAAAGAAGAAATCGCAATGAAAATTAGAAAATATTCGTAACCAAATGATGATGAAATTACTGTATGAAAACTTTAAGAATGCAGGTAAGGTAGGTGAGTTAAAAGGGGTCAAATATTTGGTAACAGAAAGAAATCTAACTATGGGAGGTGAACACACCTGAAATGTAAATATATATATGCCTTACTGTTAAAATGTACAGCTGAAACATACCAGATTTCGTTAACCAACATCACCATAAAAAAAAAAATTAAAAAAAAGAATGCCGGTAAGAAGTACTATCGGGGCAAGTTGATTGCTTCCTTTAGAAACGAACTTAAATGTAACATGATAAACTTCCAACTTACCCAGTTACAAAAGGATGAGCAAAACAACCAAAATATGTTAGAAAAAAAGAAATAATAAGCATAAAAGCATAAACTGTTGAAAAATTTTAAAACATACATAGGCAAACAATTCTTTGAGAAAGCTAATAGGATTGAAAAACTGTCAAGAAAAATCTAGAAAAAAAAGAACACAAATAATATTAAGAATGAAAAAGAGGACAAATTACAAATGTTATCTATAAAATGGAAGCAACGAAGAGAAACAATGGATGTTTTTACATCAATGCATTTGAAACAGATAAAACAAAATTATAGAAGACTTAGGAAAATATAACATTTCAAAACTGATTCAAGAAGCAAATTCAAAACCTTACCATCCAATAACCATGAAATAAAATTAATCAGACCTCAAAACCTTCCCATAAGGAAAATGTCAGGCCAGATGGTTTTATAGAAAAGTTCTACCAAACTTTAAAGGAAAAAAATATTTCAATCTTTCTTTAATTCTTTCAGAATACAGAAAAGGAAGGATCCCTCACCATCCCATCCTATGAGGTTAGCATTTCCTGACATCAAAACCTGACAAAGTGTACCTCATTCACACTTATATTCTCCAGTATGAGAATTACAGATGAATCTCAATCATGGGCATAGATAGAAGAACCCCAAACAAATCATTACCAAAGAGAATCTAGTGATCTATGAAAAGGATGACTACAACCATGTGTAAATTGTGTTTAACTAATGAATGAAAGGATGTTTTAACACATTGTCTCAACCTTTTTTCATTATTGCCTAAGGAGCCTATTACACATTTTCTCCCTAACTACCTTCTCCCCCTTGAATTCCATTCCTCCTCCCAGTAGAATACCACAACCAGAAAATCAACATTAATATAATCCATCAGTCTTCTTCCTACTTCCCCAGTTTTATATGTACCCCGTGTGTATTTAGTTCTATATAATGTTACCAATTTTTAGGTTTGTATAGCCCCCACCACAGTCAAGATACAGGACAGTTCCATTGCCACAGGATCCTTCGTGCTACCCTTTTATACCCACTCCCACCTCTTCCCCTCATGCCCTATCCCTAACTCCTGGCAACCACTAATATGTTTTCCATGTCTGCCATTTTGTCTTTTCAAGAATGCTTATAAATGGAATTATGCAGCCTGTAACCTTTTAGGACTGGCTTTTATTACTCAGCAGAATGCCTTGAGAATCAGTCAAGGGGTTAAAATATCAACATTTCACTCCTTTTTATTGCTGAGCAGTATTCCATGGTATAAATATGACACAGTCAGTCTAACCATCCACCTGTCAAAGGACATCTGGGACGTTTCAGGTTCTTAACTATTAAGAATAAAAGTGTTATGAATATTTGTGTACAATCTTTTATGAACATAAGTTTCCAATTTTCACTGTTGGGTTTTGAGGTTTCTTTATATAGTCTAGATACTTGTGCTTTGTTCGATATGTGGTTTGCAAATATTTTCTCCCAGTATATAAATTGTCTCTTTATCCTCCTAACAGGGTCTTTTGCAAAGTAAATTTTTTTTTAATTTTAATGATGTCCAATTTATCAATTCTCCTTGAATTTTAATACCACAGATATGTCTATTATATACTGTATATGTACATAGCTATACTGTACACATAAAAGAAAAATATTTCTTTGCCCCTCCACTACTTTTAGCACCCCTGCCAGTAAAACCAACCTGTTGAGAATGCATGGGTTAACATTACAAAAACTATTAACATAATTCACCGTAATAATACATTAAAGGGATAAAAATAGTATCATAATAGATATGGAAAAAGTACTGAATAAACTTTAATATCTATTTCTGGTAGTAATTTTTGGTGAACTAGAAACAGAAGAGGCTCCCTAAACCTAGTAGCGGTAACCCCAAAACCCTACAGTAAACAGCACGCAAGAATGGAAAACTTTCTCTTGGGAATCCAGATCAAGATGACAGTGCCCATTACACCCACTTCTAATTGACATTGTATTTGTGATCAGAGCCTTTACAGTAAGGCAGGAAGTGAAAAGGAGTGAAAAAATCAAAACTCATTACGTGCAGATATTTTTGTTTACATAAAATAACCAAAGACCCTGCTGATAAGTTATCAAAGTAATAATTTTAGCAAGGTACTGTGATTTTTTTTAATCAATATATAAATGAATTGTAATTCTGAAAACCAGCAAAAAATATTTAGAAAATTAAACTTAAAACAAGATAGTATTTATAATAGCAACAAAAAAATATAAAGCATATGTAGTAATAAACCTAATAATATAAGATATACAGGGCCTCAGAGGAGATAATTCTAAAGTATGTTAACAGACCATAGAGAAGACCTAAATAAATGGAGAAATATACTATATTTAGGGATTAAAAGACATAATGTTATAAAGAGGGTAATTCCTCCCAAAATGGTTTATAGATTTATTGCATTCTCAATCAAAATCCTAGCATGATTTTTCCCTCATATTAATGCATAGATTCACACTCTTTAGATATGAATAAAATAGAATTTTTAATAATATAAATATGTTTAAAATAAACAAAATAATAGAATACTGAGAACATACTATATGGAAAAATACGCATTTAGACTCCTTCATACTATGGAGAAAAATCAATCGTTAAGTGGAATGAATGTCAAAGTGTGAAAGGCTCCACAAAAAATACTTTAGAAGACATATATGTTTCTAAATCTGCTCATGACTTTGGGAGAAAGAAGGATCTTCTTTACCAAGACCCAGAAAGCACTAAGCATAAAAAAAATTTAATTTCATCTCACTGAAATTAAGAACTTTTCATCAAATGGCACCCTGAAGAGAGTAAAAAGACCATCCACAGGGTTGGAGATAATATTTGCCATACATCATTTCCACAAGAGACTCTTAGAAATTAGCATTTAAAGGGGAGAGACCCTAACAAAAATATGAATGGCCATTTTATGAAAGGGAAAAACCCAAATAGAAAAAGATGCTCAACCTCATTAATCTAGAAAATGTATTCTAGTAATCTAGAAAATGCAAATAAAAACCATATGAGATACCATTCATCTCCCCACTTCCCTTCCTCCCTGCCTCCCCACGACAAAAATTAAAAAATATGGCATTCCCAAGTGTCGGTGAGGAAGGGGAGCTGCAGCATCTTTTAGATATGGCTGACAGGAGAGTAAATTGGAGTCTTCTGATGAAGTGGAAGACAAGCACGTTCTACAGCGCAGCCATGCCCCATCAACTTGTTCATACGAATGAACCATTTGCGCATGTTCACCAGGATTTATGTGAAGAATATTCACAGATAAAAAGAATGCGCATAGAACCACATTCCTAATTACCAAAAGGAAGAAACAATTCAAATATCCATCAATAATAGAAGGCATAAATGAATTGTGGTATAATATAATGGAATTTACAACAATAAAAAATAAAGGAACTACAGCTACATGTAATAACATGGGGAAAAAATCTCATATAATGTGTTAAAGGATCAAGCAAGCCATGGATTATTTACACAAAATTCAAAAAATAGTGGAATTCAATTATATCGCTCTCGATGCACATATAAGTAGGAACGCTGTTAAGAAAAGCAATGCAATTATTTCATAAAACCCAGGAAAGTGGTGATATAGAAGGGAAGGAAGGAGATGTCTGGAAGGAGAAGGGAAACATGGGGGCTTCTGGATGATAAATTCCATTTATTAAACTGGGTGGTGGGTTGTACTATTGTTCTTTATAACATACATTTAAAATGTTTCTTTTATTAAAAAATAAAAATTTAATATCTATTTTAAAAATATAACTTAATATGCATTTAAAATATATTCCTGAAACTAATAAAGCTTATTAACGCCACATATCAAAAGGCTCCAATTACTCAGCAAGGAAGCTATTTTAATTATTTATATTTTCACATTAGATCTTTACATTTCTTAGATAAAACTCCAATATTGCCCTTGAAAGAGAAACTAAAAAAGTAATGAAGCCGGGAGAGGCAGTCTCTAGATGTAACGAACCGTTCTAATTTGGTTTAATATACTTTATTTATCCACTTGGAAATCTTGGATGAGTCATTTTATTTACGTTCTGAATTGAATGTCTTCTGGCCACAAAATCAGTTTAAGTATTGAGCCTGAACTCTTTTCTCAGAGGCCAGACCTTTGATAGCTGGGCCAGATAGCAGCAGGTTGCTGTCATCACAGTGTTTCAAAGCTACATCCATCCAGGAAAGAAAAAATAAAAACAATAGAAATCTGCCTCTCCTCCTCTCCTATGAGATTGTGTGTAAGGACCCTGGATCCAGACTGCCTGATTCACATCCTGGATCCCTGTAGCCTGGGGCAAGTTACCTAATCCATCTGTTCTTATGTGTTTTCAACTGGAAAATGGGGCTAAAAATAGTACCACCTCATAAGGGGATTAGGTTAGTAATGACAAAGGATTTAGAAAAGTGCTTGGCATAAAGGAAATACTCAAAAAGGGTTAAGTGGTAGCCATTATTTCCAGACATGTCCCAATCTACTTGGAATCTCCACTCAGAACTCTAAAAGTCTGAATCCAAGTCCCTGTTACCCCTTCCCCACCAGATCCTTCATCCATTCAGGTGCTCAGAAAAAAACCATCCAGTCATCCTTGATTCTTCTCACATTTGGTCTATCACGACTTCTGTCAGTCCTACCTTCGGAATACATCTGGAATCCAATCACTTCCCACCATCTCCAAGCTACCACCCTGGTCCCAGCCACCATCCTCTCCTGCCTGGATCACTGCAATGGCTTCCCACCTGGTCTTCCTGCTTCTCTACTTATCCTCCTTCTCAATCTGTCAACATCACAGCCACACAATTTTAATAGAATTACCTGTTAAAACTTAAGTCGGATCATACCACACCTCTGCTCAAAAAACCCTTCGACAGTTTCCAACCTCACTCATAGGAAGTGTCAAAGTCCCCACCCTGCCCGGCCAGGATCAGGCAGTCTGAGTCCCCACCACCACTCTGCCTGTCTCCTTCCTTCTCTTGTCAATTCCTTCCACTCCAGTCACACATCAGGGACACGGTTGCCTTCCAGAGACTCCTCCTCACTTGCAGTTCCTTCCACTTGGAAGGTTCCTCACCCGATTTCTGCAAGGTCAGTCCTTAACTTCTCTAAAGTCTTCACTCAAAAGCTACTGCAGAGTCACTCCCTGATCTTATGTAAAATTTCACATCCTCCCTACTCATTTTTTTGCCTAATTTTTCTCTCCTTCCTACTTAAATTATCTAACACACTTATACTGTATCTACTTCTTTATTATATTTCTGGTATGGCTCGCCCAGCAGAAGGTATACTCCATGGGGCAGGAATAATCTGCTGAATCCCCAGTGCCTCGAACTGACTGGCACACAGTGGGGTGTCAAAGCACCATTGGTTGAATGAATAATAAACATACAAGATGTTAGCTGAAACAATTAACACAGTGAAAACAATATTTTTTATCTTTGGGATCCTGGGTAGATTAAAAATTTAAATACTTATACATTTTGATCTCATGTCTTTATTTATACTTTGATGTCTGCTCGCTTGGGCTATAGGATTTTCCCCCTACATTGTAAACATGCCCACCCATGAATACAAAATAGATCAAATTCCAGTCTTCATCATGGCTCCTGCTATTCCACAGTTGGCCATGAGAAGCGGCTGTCCCAGGACAGGTTCAGAGGAGCACATCCCCACCCTAGAAGGCTGTGCTGGTGACACGTGGCCCAACTGCTAGGTCAGCTCAGCTTGCAGAGAGCAGAGACTGTGGCTGACTTTCTCATAATTGCTTTCCCAGAACCTAAATGTGTATTGCATGAATGAACTAGTTAATTAACACATGCTTGGGTAGTTTACTGTGTTTTGTGACCCATGGTGTGGGTGGGATAGACGGAAAAGCCCGCCTGAGTGAGCCAGCACATTCTCTGGAGGAGGAGAATATTGGAGTTTTAATAAAATATTTTAAGGCCCCTTTTAGATAACTGGAAAAGCCATCTTTAAGAGCTCTCCTCTCCCCCCATGGTATGATGGTAGCTTCAAAGCCAACAAAAATATCATGGACAGTTTTAAGTGTGCTTTTTAAGGCAGCCCCCAGGGAAAAATCCACGTATGTGTGTCTGTGTATGCATATATATGTAGGTATATACACACATAAGGGTGTTATGTTATGTGTTATGCCTGCATGTATATATATATCTATGTATATGTATGTGGTATGAGTATGCATATGTGTGTATGCATTGTGTGTATAACAATGGGAAATCAAAAACTCACAGTAATAGTCAGCTGAAAAGAAAAAGGGCACGATGAAGAAGAAGCTGGCCTACTTTCCTTGACCACTGTGTTAAAAGAAAGTCCACTTCACTGAGGGAGCCATCCTTTAAGTCCTACCTAACAGCTTACCGGCCCCACAGACATGAGTCTTTTAGTCACTCTATAGGAGATTTCCTACAGTGCATCTTTCATCATTTCATTTGTTAATCCAACAGATGGTAAGTGAGCACCTTCTAAGTTCCAAGCACCTTATTCTGGGATAGAGAGAAAATGAAGTAGACAAAGTCCCTTCCCCGTGGTGAAGAGAGACAATAAACAATTAAACAAATAAATATATAATCTGATTTATAGACATTCTGGCTGTAAAGACATTTAGAGCAGGAAAAAGCTGGCCAGGGGGAGGTAATGTTTGAACTGAGCTCGGAGTGCAAACGTGGTGGGAAAGCTCTAGGGGCCAAGGAAACTGCAAGAGCAACAATGAACTTCTTGGGAACAGTGAGAGAGATGGTGAGAGCCGGGTGGAGCCCAGTGAAGAGGGGCAGAGAGGCATGGGGCCCTGAGGAAGAAGGCCTCTGTTAAAATTCATTCCTGAGTACATTACTGTTCGAGATGGATTCTGGAAAGGTCAGTAATTACATTTAAACAGAGAAGAACAATTCAAGGTATTAAAAGAAAATAAGACCTCCTCTGTTGAGGAGGGAAATGCATGTGCATGTCAAATGCAGTGGGCCTTGTCTACATAATCCCCAAATGGTTGGGATCTTATTCCACCCCCACCCAACACCCCCCCCCCCCCAGTAGCCAGAATGAAAAAGATAATAGAAATTAGCCGCTGGGCTACTCTTCTTCAGGATTAGGTCTCTCAGCTGTCACCCTTGCCTTCCTCTTAAACAGCTGACATCATCTCTGGTCCACCCCCAAACAAGTGGCTCTTTCTCTGGTCCCAGATAATTAGCTTCCCCAAACACAATGGGAAGGCCTTAGCCCAAGTTTTTAGGGAAGACATTTGAAGCACAAGGGAATACAAGTGTATCACTTGGGCTGTGGGACAAATGTTCCGGAAATAAGTTTTTTTAATGTGTGTAATTATGCATATCCTGCAGTATCTGCATAATGGGTCCAATTCAGCCTCCGCCTTGCTGTGAAATTGCCATGTCCTTGGAGCAAGGTCAGAGCATAACATGAAGGAACAGGAAGCCTCATGCTGACAACAATGCCTCAATTTTGGGGGGGAGGGGAGGATAAACTTTGCTCTTTCAGTTTGCCTGCATGCATTTGCAAACATATTCTAAGCGGGCGCACGCGTGCGCGCACGCGCGCACACACACAAACACACTTGTAAAATGCACATACTATATGAAATCAGCCTTTATAAAGATTTTACGTGATAGGTAACCTGACCACTATATTCTTCCTGGGGCACAGTGGAATTTTAAAGCCTGAGAAGGCAAAAAGTAAGTTCAGAAAATTTTTGCAACTAGGAAAAATCAGAAATACCACTGCTAAAGGATTCAATGTGATAAAACACCACCTGGGTTTATGTTCATTTTTTTTAAATTTTTTTTTTGAGAATAACATAAAGATTTAATTTTAAGTTGAACAGACTCACCAGGAGCTTTCTTTAAAAATACTTTGGCTCTGATCATGGTTTAGCAGAATAGCTATGCATTTAGTTCAAGGTTCAGCAAACAAGTTTTCAGTTAAATTTCTTGATATTTTTCACCATGTGACCCCACCGATCATATGACACCTTCAGACCGGAGATATAAACAGTATTTGGGGGGTTAATTCAAGTCTTTAAGTTTTCGACAGTTAAGATTAGAATAAAAATCTTTCTAAAGAGAATATTTATTAACATAGCCTGAGCCAAAGTGGTCTTCTTAGGTCAAAGAGACATGAATTCAACGTTTGGCCCCCCACCAAATTTCAGGGGTTTTAATGGAGGAAACAATTTTTATGAAAGAGTCAGGGCATGATTTTATATGCCCTCTCATCTTAGTATCCTCAGGTCCAAGGAAATGATGCCAGTTGTCTTGCCTATAAATGCAGTTATGAAAAGGCTTTGTCACTCAATTGATGATATTTTTTTCTGAGGAAGATCTGTATCTCCTTTTTCCCAGACCAGCATGATGGCACTTTTCACTTCAAATCCTGCTCTAGTTGAAGTCCAAGAGAAAGCTGTTCCCTTGATGGATTGAAGCATTTCTGGAGTTGTTTTTCTCACTAGCTGTTGCTCCAGGTTATCCAATCAACCTTGGTATATGCTTCAGTGAACAGCAAGTCGCCAGGCCACCAGGGTGCGGACTAATAACTCCCAGGCTTCTCTAGGCACCCAGTCCAGCTTCTAGCATTTAAATGCCACAAAAATAAGAGATTTACCACTAATGATAGTTTCTTTGTCCCTAGCTTCACCAAGCCTACAGCCTCCTTGCATTTTAATTAGGGCAAATAGTACGTTCCCATTCCAGGCTGGAATCCAATCCTGGCTTTTATTCTTAGGTGGCACAGCTTAAAAGATAAATTCTTTCTTTTTTTTTTTTAAATTCTTTATCCGCCTGAAAAACTGTGAAGAGCGGCGGTATGGGAACAGGGAGAAGGAAGAGGTGTATCCCATGTTAACATTTCTCCACCTGGCCACTCCCTGTATGTGTGCACGCTATCTTTTCTAACTGCTCTTTGCAAGCCAGGATGTTACGGTGTGGAACAGCTGGCTAACTAAGTAAGGCTCCACTTTTTGCTTCCAGAAATCCAGAGTAGGAACAGTGCTAATTGGTCCCATTTATCCTCCTTTTTTGTCCTCCCACCTATTTATCTTAGGCCAAGATCATAATCTTCTCATAAAAGGATATTCACAGAGAGGCTGCATGGGAAGGAGCCAAGATACACATTTTTCCCTTTCTCTTGACACAAAGATGTCTGATCAGAAGTGCTGGACATTTAATAGGGGCAAATAGGACACGGGGCATAAAATGTGAAGAAACTGAGAAAATGCAACTACAACACAGGAAAGAGTTAGTTTGTTCTGGTGATACTTATGTGACTAGGAAGATGACTGAAGCCAAAAATCAGTTCCCATGGAGCCTTGTTTTCTGGTTAGATCCTGTTTTTAAAATACTAATACTTTGTTCAAGGGGTTTTTTTGGCATTATTTTCATTCTAAAAAATAATTTTAAAATAATTTTGATTTTTAATTGATTTTTTAATTAAAAAATTTTAAACCAAATTTTTTCTACATAATTATTTTTCTTCAAGTCAACTATTATACTTTGATATGGAGTAAAAGTAGTTTATGTATATTTCCCTATTTGTCACATAGAATATTTAAGAGCTATTCTTAAGAATCGAGAATTAATAAATTTAATAATTTTTACTTCTTCATCAAGGATATTAAGTGAAATTTACTTTTTTTAGTATAAGTACACTATGGCCAGAAATTTTACTTGCCATTAGTTTTGCACAATCAGTACAAATGTCAATGCAGTGAAAATGGCAAATAACATCTTAGAATTATTATGAAAATCATTCTGACACCGCAGACTCCTTGAACGGGTCTTGGGAAATCCCAGATATCTATAGACCACAATTTGAGAACTGTTTCCTTCAAGGATAAGCTTTTAACATTAAGTCAAAACCATGATCAATAACATGCTGAGATCCTCAGTCAGATGGGGGCAACATAATTATGACTAACCCCAGTTAGTTTTGCAAAAATAAATGGTAAAGAGCTGAAGCAAATTGACCCATCTATCATATAAATAGTTCTGAGCAATCTTTGAGGCTAAAGGTAAGGTGTGAATGAGATGTGAAAGAATCTAATTGCCATGAATATAACCAATGATCTGAAGGCCGGACCACTTTAGGACAAATGAGGAGAGAAACACCACCCCAAGCCTCACTCACTTCCTCTGCCTCCCAGGAATGAGGGAGCAGAGGAAAACAGAGCCACAGTGGGAACAGGGAGGTACACACAACACTGAACAGCCCTAGGCTGTTCCAAGATCCTGGCGTCTCACTGCCTGGTGTTGAAGCTCTCTCCTGCCACTTCCTAGCATATAACCTTGGGCAAATTCCTAAACCATCAATGTATCATTTTCCTCATCTGTAACATAAATGTAATATTAATACCTTCCTCATATGAATGGTGTAAGGGGTACCAGAGATGATGTAGTTAAACCATTGAGCATAGTACCTAAGAGAGTATGCATTCAGTACATACCTTTTTTAAAAATAAGAGACATATTTCTGTACTGATTCAATGCCCAGCGTTCAGTAACTTTTTGCCACATGTATAAACACTTGATCAGCCCACTATCTTGCCAGTATTAAATGTCCGGTAAAGGTTACTTGCTCCCTCCAGCCCACCTGAGAAACGTGCCTGGACCTGTCAGTTCATCCATGCTACTTTGAGTGTCGTGGCTCTCGCACCAACAATTCACTGAGAAATATGATAAATATGAAAAAGTATACGTGGATATGAAAATTATGTAAAAATGGAAGTGTTTATGATATAGTAAAATGATGCTTTATATTTTCCTAAAATTGTTTTTTACCGATGTTGAAAACATGTTTGATAAACAAAGTAATTCTTTTTAAAAACTAAACATAGCAAAACATTTAACCCATCAGCAGAAAAACATATCAACTTTGCTTTTTGCTATTAGTTTTCTGTGGTGAACAAAATAATGGCCCTTACAAAGATATCCACATCCTGATCCTCATTCCTTGGGAATATGTCACTTTATGTGACAAAAAGGGACTTTGCAGTTGTGTTTAAGTTAAGGACTTTGAGATGGGGAAATTATCCTGGAGTATTCGGGAGGGCCCAAGGTAATCACAAGGGTCCTTAAAAACAGAAGAGGGAGGCAGATGTCAGAAGCCGTGACTTCAGAACAAAGGCACAGAGAGATGTGACATTGCTGGCTTTGAGACAGAGGATGTGGCCACATGTCAAGGAGTGTGGGCGATCTCTAGAAGCTGCTGGAAAGTTCAGGGAAACAGATTCCGCCCTGGAGCCTCCTGAGAGGAATGCAGTCCTGATGACACCTTGATTTTAGCCAAGAGACATCCATGTCGGTCTTCTGAATTACGGAATTGTAAGATGATAAAATTATATTGTTTAAGCCACTACATTTGTGGTAATTTGTTACAACAGAAAATAGAAAACTAATACAGTCCCGAAGGTTATCCAATCTCCCTTGCTTTGCTTCCGTGCACAAGAAAATCAGCAGCCTGGTTGGCAGGGAGAGGCTTAGCAAACTGCTCGGGCTTTGCTAAGCTCCCCAGTGCAGCTTCTGGCTGTGGAAATCCCACAAAACAAGGAATTTACCATTAACGACAGTGCCTACCCTGAAGATTTGGATCCAAGAGGCCTGGGATGTAAGAACATCCATGTTTATTTAACTGGTTCCTCTACTAGAGATGTTTGGTGGTCCACACTTTGAGAGACATTCATTTCTACTTGTAAGGAGCTTACAATTTAGGTGCTAAGTAAATATACTTCTAATCCCTGAGAGATAGATAAATATGCATATTTGCAAAGATAGGTCAACAGCCAGGGAAGAGAGTGAAAGGCTGGAAGTTATCCAGAACACATAAACCCTTCCCTATGCTTATGTTAACAGAAACCACCTGCAGAATGAAGCCAGACGAGCTCTCTGCCCGCTGTCCTAGGCGGCCAGTGCTTCGGGGCTCAGGAGCAGGCGAAGTGGAATTCCGGCAGCCCCACACCTCCCATGGAAGAGCATCCCTGACGAGCACAGACCTAAGCCAGAACCCTTTCAGCCACCCACCTGTTTCTTTGTGAGGTGGTGACACACTGGCCCATGGTGCGTCGTCTTCAAATTGAACCCAGTTGCTGATGGCAGAGGCCAGGTCAGCTGGGGGCTGCTCAGGGCTCCCAGGAGGGGAGGCTGCTTCGGAGATGAGGCCCATCTTCTCAGAGGAGTCATCCTGCTCTGAGTGGGAAAGGTCCTGAGAGCCTCCATCCACCACTTGGTTCTCTCCTGAGGAGCTCTCGGACTGGCCCGAGGAGGACGACAGTCCTGTGAGGTGCCCCTCGGTGCCCCCTGAAACAAATACCAGACAGCATCGTCACATCACATGGGGAAGGCCGCTCTTCAAAACTGTCTTGGGGAGGAAAAACGAAGGATGGGTAAGGGGAGATCATAGGACTCACCATTACAGTGGGTGAGGGCAAAGAAACAGCCATGTCCATCTGCCTCTACGCAAAGGACTGTTTTCCTAATAATGTATAACCTCAGCCCGTCCATGGAGTATGGGGGGGGGGGCGGGGCTAAGACTGGTTCACTCTTCTTATCCCAGCATCTACTTCACTGCTTAGGGGTCACAAACAAAAAGGCCTACAGACGCCAAGCGAGAAATATAACTGAATTAAATGAGAAAAGCAAAAGGCAATAGGGACTGGTGGAGGGTATGGCTGAAATGGACAGCTTCTCTCTGGACTAAAGACATCTAAATTCAAACTTCGAAATCTGTGCAGTCCTAATTACACGTCTGCAGCCTACTGGGTGCAAACTCTGCACCAATGATCAGCTGAATGCAACACAGAGGCTCTTCCCCTGGCTTTGCATCATTTTATTGTTCCTGAAATATTTAACAGCCTTCACATAATTTTTTTAAAAAGAACTATATCCTGATTGTGATATATGGTGATAGTTACATAAATACAAATACATAGTTACAAATACGTGTTAAAGTTCATCAACTGTACATCAAAAGTGGTCAATTTTACTGTGTAAAAGCTTTCAAAAAATCAAAGTACTAATATAAAACTCCCTTCTCCTATCACTAGCCAAACTAGTCCATTTGCATGTAATCAAAACCTTTAGTATTGTCTAAAAGAAAAAAAGCAAGCCACATAAGTAATTTAAAATTTTCTAGTAGCCACAGTAAAAAAAATAAAAAGGAACCAGCAAAACTACTTTTAATAATATAAATTTCAACCCGGTATGTTGAAAATTCATCATTCAAACCTGTAACTGATATAAAAGTTGTTAATGAAATATTTAACTTTTACTCCGTCTTTGGAATTCAGCGTGGGTATTTTACACTTCAGTACATCACAATTCAGAGTAGCCACATTTTAAGGACACTGCCTGCCAGTAGCCACCGGACGGTACTCCTGTGGACTCACACTGTGCAGTGTCAATGAAGCTGGGCTGATTTCAGCTGAAAGTGGCAGCTGCGGTAAAACAGAACCAGCTGACATGTCTCTGCCAATATCTCCTGTATCGCACCTTGACCTTCCTCCCTGAGCACCAGCTCCCTCGAAGTCAGTTTAGCCATCTACATCATGATTGTGGATGACCATTCCTGAGCTCTTTCCATGTACCAGATACTATTCTAGGGACTTTACATTTATTAATTAATTTAATCCTCACAACCACTGTGAAGTAGGTACTGTGATTACCCAGACTGCACAGATAAACTACTACATAGAGATGTTAAAAGAAATAATCTCCCCAAGGGCATTTCACTCGCCTGTAGAGCCAGGATTTGACCCCAAGCAATGTGGCTAGATAGAAAGTGTGTCACTCCTAACAACTATGCTTTCAAAATTGAAAAAATCCAAATTGCTGTTGAAAGTAACCACCAATAAGACCAAGTATAAAGTACTTTGTAAATATGAAGTTTATGTTCCTTTGAAGAAAGCAGCCAATACTTTTGGTGTTTCCAGGCCCTAGGGTTCTGAAGATAGTAGAAGAATCTCCATCTGAGGAAAATGACAAACTGGCTCTCTTTCCATATTAAGATTCCACCAACAGAATGATCAAGCAGAAGCCATAACAAGCAGGCATGGTTCTTTGCCACTCTTTTTCACCCAGGAAATGAAAGCAGTCCTTACCCTCAGGAGGGACGGGGAAGAGTGGCTCCTCATTGAAGGAGACCCACTCTGACTGGTGGGTAGCGATCACATGGTCCAAGGTCGTCATGCTAGGAAGGCACTGGTCATCTTCGCACTGCTGGCCTCAGGCAGACCCCAGAGTAATACCTGGGGTGGGTAAAGCTATGGCAGTGTGGCAGACTTGAGCCTAGGGTCTACGATGCTGGTCTTGCAGAAGGCAGCACTCAGAATGTAGACGGATCAGCCTCTCTTGCTTTTGGTTAATCTGTCAAGTGGACATCTGTTTTAAAAAATAATAACAATTAAAAAAAAATAACCATCACACTATATCCAGTCCACATAGGTCTGGGGCTTTCAACACTGCCCACGAGGCAGTCTGGGTGGTTTCCACTTGCCTCCTTTTTCTGTGCCCCTGTCTTGCCCTCACTTCTCATATGGAATTACCTGCCTGTAGCATCAAGATCTTTGTACATGCCTTCATATCAAATTTGTAAATAATCAGATAAAATTTAGCAATTAGATTCCCAAATTTCCCCAATTATTCTATTTTGGAAACACTTTTATCTATATTATAATGTCATCATCATAAAACGAGTATTAAAATTTTTCAAAGTACTTCCACTTTCTTTAACCAAATGGTGAAATAAAAGCATGTTCTTTCCTATTAAGTCAGTGCTGTTTCTTGCCTTAGGCAGGTAGCTCTTTGCAAGTCTGATTTAAAGCTTTGGAAGAAACCCAACAATCTCCAGATGGTATCTCCAAGCGTGGTTTTACAAATCAAGAGAAACAGAAATGGAGCCATCCTGTTCATTTGGAGTAAGTGGGTAGAGCATATTTGCTTTAGTGAAAAATGTAAGTTAAACACATTTTTTACTCTAGGCCAAATTGAATTAGTACATAAATGTCTAGCCTTCACTCACATTGCAGTTATGTTCTATGCGTACAGAGGTTACTTAATAGACTTACGCTGTCTGTATAATTAATGTACTTTTACAACTTGAACCTAGCTCTTGTTCTTATAATGAATTAACAAAATCTGAATGCAAAATTAATGTTTCCACAAAAGAACTATTATCCACCTTGTGCAATATTAGTTCTTATTAACTGAATACTCACGATATTCATTCTAGCCTAGAACAATTTAACTAATAGCCTTCTAACTGGTGCACAATAAAATGGAAATGTTGAGGGAATTTTACTATAGGTTATTATCTGCAGTAAATAATCTATGCTGGAGAAAACCAGAATAGAAATATTAACAGCTTTTTTTTTGGGGGGGGGGTAATTAAAATAATTAGTTTTGTATAATGATACTTCCTAAAAGCAACTAATACTTGTATAGAACTTATAATTTTCAGAAACATACTTCATTTATTCAATAGCCATTTTAGCTGAGTAAGACATTGATATCTTTCTTTTACAGATGAACAAAGCTAGGCTTCCTTGAGTTGTCACTTATCCAATACTTTTGTTATTTCCAGGTCCTTATTTGGTGCCCTAAGTTCCTAAGTTGTTTCCTCCAGGCTTTTAAGTGGAAGGATTCACACATCCCGGGACAAATGAACTTTTTTTTTTTTTTCCATAATAAGATCCCACCCAGAGAATGATCAAGCAGAGGCCATAACAAGCAGGTGTGTTAGATGCACCAAGCCAGGAAGTGACAGATGCAACCTTTGAACCCAGGTCTTCTGATGCCAAAACACTCTACTCTTTGGGTCACAGCTACAAAAAAAGTACTAGAGAATATACACAGATTGTCACCCACTGAAGTAATTTATAAAAGTAATTAATTACAATGGAACCATAATGAAATGATCTGGGTAACTCCCTATGTGGAAATCTTCCAGCGTACCCAAGCTGTAGAGAATGCAAAGCCCAGACATCTCTCTTTCAAGTCCCCCTCCTCCTAAGATCCTTACCAGCCACGGACCAGACATGTACAAACAGCCCGAGGAGTGCAGTGCTCCAAAACCAGATCTACCAGAGAATCACACAGAGCCTAGACTGAAAGAGCTGAGTCCACAGGTTACTCTCATCAAGACTTTCTCAAGCCCAGTCAAATGCTCACATCACTCAGTGAGGTAATGGCTGCAGGCCAAGAGAAGACAGTAAAATCGAAGAATCAGATTCCTCCCCTCCCAACAACAGCAGCATGTAGACCAGGTCCAACAACAACAAAAAAGCCACAATACATGTCCATGTGCTGACATACACAGCATCAGAGCCCAAAGGGAAAAACATCCTACAGATCCCGTGGTAATAAATCCAGTGAAGTTAACAGGATGACTGTGGGTGGGGGAGGAGTCTGGGGAAGAAGATAAGGAAAAGGGTGATGGTAATGGAGAAAATACTTAGACATTTTAGAGCTCAGAGGATTTAAAGACCAATAGCCCAGATCTCTGGTTTTACAGATGGAAAACTGAGGCCCAAGGAAATCAGGTATAGCAACAGAGATTGAGAGCACGGGCCCAGGAGCTAGGCTGTCCAGATTCGAGTCCTGTACAGTCGTCATGCCTCAGTTCACCCATGTTCAGCAAGATGAACAAAACTAACTTCACAATTTTAAGGATTAAGTAAGGTAACACACACCAAGTGTTTAGTATTGGGAGTAACAAACCCTCTGTAGCAATGACAATGATTATAGCGGGTGACCTCACACAGAGCTTACAATGTGCCAGGCCCCATTCCAAGTTCTTTATAAATGTCAGCCACAGCCATCAGTGTTGTTGTTAGTGGAAGTCTTGGACCAGAATATAAATTTCATGAAACTACCTCATTTATGTTGTGTACACACTCCGGTTTTAGTGATTTCCCCTTTCAGTCATTTTTAGAGTTCTCCTAGATGCTAAATAGACTCCAGTATTCAACCTCCTTTTTACAAATACAGGAGCATTCTGGCTGAGGAACCAAGACTACTAATCAGAAAGTATGAATGAAAGAAGAGCCCTAAAGATTTACCTACTCTCTTTAGCTTGTCCAACCCAGATCCAGACATCGGCTGGTTACAGATAATGAGTGCTCCCAAGAAAGCCTGGTGGAACAGATTTATTACAGAGAATCCCATATCACGACCCCGTGAAATGGAGTCTAGCTTTTCACAACAAAACAGCCACATCATCCAATAAGTCATGGGACACCAGATCCTGAGGAGTGCTGTGCCAGCAGCTGGCAACCACAGAGGAACCCAATCATTGTGAGGCTAAGTTCACACTGCAATTGGTTTCTCTTTAAAAACCTCACCCCATTTTTAGAATGTGAATCATAAAGTTGAGGCTTAGAAACACCGCGAATGAGGAGTGACTCAGAATCAGCAGCAGGATTGACCAAGAGACACTAAAAATTTCATTGAAGGACCTGGGTTGTCATTTCAGAAAAAAAGCTTCTTTCTCAGCATCTCTTACACACTAAAATTTGGGGGTGAGAAATGCAGTTGGCTGATAAGAATCACAGAAATAGATTCATCCTCTGTCGATCTTCTCATACATGATCATGAGCCCTGTGCGTCCAGTTATGTATCATGCGCCCTTTGAGATAGTGACCCTCGAGCAGTTTGCAGTCTAGTTGGAGAGATGAAGATACACAGAAGAGCAAACACAACAGATCTGGGAATAACTGCCCACTGAAGGACACACCAGAAACACTGTTTCACTACAGAGAGATCCACAAGGGCTGAGATCATAAGGGACTGGGCAGGTTTCTTGGAATTAAAGGACATCCTCTGTTCTAGACCACTGGGAAGGAAGGGTAAGGACATCTTTGGACAGAGGATCAGCATAAGTCAAGATGAAAAATTAGACCCTGGGGTGGGGGGGCTTGTTTCTGGGCCAGTAACGAGTTCAGTCGGATGAGAGCTGAGGTATCTGCAGGTGAAGTATGGGGAGGGAGGAATGATGGTCTTCAGGGCTGAGAAGAGTTCAGTGGAAAATGGGGAGCTATGGAAGGTTTAAGACTGGAAAGTGAATCAAGAAATGTGCCTAGAGAAGATTAACTTTCCTCAAACTCTACTCGGTGATGGAAGCTATCAGCTGCAACAGGACCTCAGAGTGTCCCAAAAGTCTGAGGTCAGCATCTTCAGGAACATGTACTGGGTACTCTTGCTGAGCCCATTCTAGGGCCTGAGGGTTCAAGAAAGAATAGGACAGCATCATTGGCCTCAAGTAGCTTACAGTAGATTGCAGGGGGTATGACAGCAACATAAAGCAATAACACAACAGTCTCTCTAACCCCTTGTGACAAGTTATCCATCAAAACAACAACAGCAGAGAATAAGGGCTTTAAAAGACTACTGAGGACTTGAGCAGTAGATGGCCATGAGCTACACCTTAAATTGGAAAGGAAGGTTCTGAGCAAAAGAGTGGAGAGGCAAAGTCATCTTAAAAATGGGGAGCAGGAATGTCGTGTCGAGTTGACAGTGTTATGTTATCTGAAGAGGGTGGGAATGGTATTGAATGCACTAGGAAACGAGGGGTTAGAACAGTAACAGCTCTAAATTTCAGAACGAGTTTGAATTCCTGAAACTACCCTATCCATTCCTATTGCCAATACCCCTCACTGTCTCTCTCATCCAATTACTAGCCTCCTATCTATTTCCCTGCCTGAGTTGTCTTCTTAAAACCTGAGAACGCCTGTGTCACAGCTCTGCTTAAAAACTTCTTGGCTCCTCACAGCCATAGACTCCTTTCCTCTCTGTGTTAGCCAGAGTCAGTTTCTGTTGCTTACAACCAAGAACTCTGATATACGGTATCTTCCTTTGACTCTCACTAATCCCACTTGCCCCTTATCCCTTATATCTTCTCTATACTGATAGTATCTTACCTACGCTCATTTATAATGAACTTGTTTGCTGATGCGGCTACCGGCCAATGAGCTCCCTGAAGAAAGAGACTGGATCTTTTTCTTGTTGATGTCTCCAATTCTTTGAATAGGGTCTATAATTTAGTAAATGTTCATTGAGTGACTGGTTGAAAAATGAATAAATGAATGAATGAATGAATGAATGAACAAATGGACTTGTTTTACCATGTAGTAGGTAGCCTCTTCAGGTCTTTTGAGTAGGTAAATGTTTTAGGAAGGTTAATTTAAATACTATGTATAAGATAGGGTGAGACAATACTTCTTCTTACCCAGTCTTACTATAGCAGCCACTAGACACAGGTAACTACTGAAGTGTGGCTAACAAAACTGAATTGTTAAGTATAAAATATCAGCTTTTAAAGAGAATAAAACTGTGTAAGATAGCTATTTGATAATTTTCATATTAATTTCATGTTAAATAATATTTTGACTATATTGGGTTAAAGAAAATAAATTTTTAAAATAAATTTCACCTGTTTAACTTATTTTTCAATGGGGAAACTAGAAAATTTAAAATAATACATATGTGGTCTACATTATATTTCCACTGGACAGCATTGCTTTAAAAAGTCCATTCTTTATTTCATCCCTGTTGTTGAAGGATAATTTTCAATAAACATAGAATTTGAGGTTGACTTTTTTTTTCCTTAAAACTTTTGTCTTTTGGTCTCTGTATCTTTTTTTTCTCTAACCACTTTCAAGATTTTATCTTTGGTTTTTAGCCATTAACTAAAGTATATCTAAATGTGGTTTTTTTATTTATAAGTCATATTACTTGATGATTGTGTAGTATCTCAAATCTGTATGTCAATTTTTTTCATGAAGTTTAAAAAAATCAGCTATTTCCTCAAATGTTTTTCTCCCCCTTTGTCTATCTCTTCTCCTATTTATTTGTCTCCAAAACTATTTATTTTTTCTTCTATCATCTTCACGCTCCTGTTAAGCTCATCTGGTTAACTTTTTCTTCACAGTTATTCAACTTTTCCATCCTAGATTTTTCATTTGATGCTTTTATAGTTTCTATTTTTCTGTCCAATTCTGCCCTATACATTCACTCATTATGGCGATATTTTCCTTTAGTTCTTTGAATATATTTATAATAGCTGCTTTAAAATCTGTGTCAGGTCCAATACCTGGACCATTTGAGGGTTAGTTTCTATTGACTATTTTTTTTTACTCTGGATAGTATTTTCCTATTTACATATCTAATAATAGTTGATGATACAGTGAAGACATCTGTTCTACATTTGATCTTCTCTACAGAGTTGATTTTTGCCAGTATTCAAACTACCTGCTCACCTTGATCTTGGGTATTCTTGGTCTCCTGCTTTGTTGAACAAATGTGCAAAAAGCCAAAATGTTTTCTAAGTCCCTCTCTCTACTGGAGGACACAACTTCCAAACTTGATCTGCCCTACAAATCTCAACAATCCTCGGTTCTAGACTTTCTTACAGTGAGTTTAAAGTAGACCCTACTATATAGCAGGGACTGGCAAACTACAGCCACAGTCCAGACCTGGCCCTCTGCCTTTTTTTGCAAATAAAGTTATAAGGAACAAAATTAAGCCTATCCATTTACATATTGTTTATGGCTGCTTTTATTCTACAAAAGCGAGTTGCGGAGTTGTGACAAATGCTCGGTGGCTCACAGGACCTGAAATAATTACTATCTAGCCCTTTACTAAAAAAAAAATTACCAAACCTGCTCAAAAGCACAGACCTTACCCCTAAGATACAGACTTTCTGTGTCTTTTATGGATGCTTGAGAGTTTTGTAAGGTGTTAAGGAGGTCTTTCCACTGTGGCTGGACTGCCAATGTCCCCCAGTATTGCTTGACCTCTAGCATCTGTCTCATTCTCAACCCTGGAGCCACCACTTTTGGTTAATTGCATACGGTTTCAGTCTGTACTCCAGCCCAGCCATAGATTCCCTGGGTACACCCGGACACACTTCTGTTCCCTCCTTCCCCATGCAACTCTCCTTCCTAGGGCCCAGCCCTGCGGATTCCAGGTGCTTCAAATGCCCCAGACTCTGCTCTCGGTTTCCCAGTCTCAGCAGGACTGCTGTGCTTGGAGTAGACTCCCACATACAACGCTGCAGTCCAGAAACTCTCCCCTGGATGCTGAGAGGATGTCTGCAGCTGGCCTGGGGACCGAGCAAGAAGGGGCACCTTAACCAAAGCAATCATCGAGTTCACCCCCTAAGTTTTCCTTCTGCCAGGATTGAAATATTGTGTTCTCTGTTGACCAATACCTGAAAAGAGCAACCTCATATATTTTATAGTTTTGTGATTGTTTGCTGCAGGACTGGTTTGTTGCCAGTTATAGCCAGAATTGGAAGTCTTCCCCTAAAACATTCCTTTCTGATTTGTGTTCATTTTTTTTTTAAAAGATAAGTTCAGATATCTAAATTAGCATGAATTTGTACCAATATCCTGGAAATATTAATTAGAAGTTTCACAGAACTTTCAAAAATCATATGAGAAAGAAGAATTAATTCCATCCCTTCAGAGATGGGACAATGTTTTATTTTGTTAGGTTAGCTCTGCTATATAATACCTTAACATAATTCTTGTTTGGTTAGTGATCCAAGAGGGGTTATTTAAATCTGAGAATTTAGCCACCTTTCCCTTATATCTGTTCACCATATGTATTCAATTAGGCAGCTACTTTGAATTTTCTGCATCCACTTGTTGGGTTTTGAGGCTACTGCCAAACATTATCAAGCCATCTGTTTGGGGTTTATGCAGAAACATCCTAAACTAGATCTTAAACTAGATCCCAGTGCCAATTCCAATCCCCAAAGTAAGGCCTCAGCTTTTTCCTGATCAAAAACAAGCATCTAAAAATCAAAAGGAAAACTGGGAAGAGACGAAAAATGGGAAAAATAAGACTGCGTGGATTCTATGTATTTCTTTAGAGCTTTTTCCTAAAACAGATATTCAATGAACTTACTGAGTGTCTGCTATATACTCAGAATTGTACACCAAACAATGATACAAAATAATATTAAGCGTGATTTTATTCTGAGACCTCTGTAACACTGGGCTACAGAAATCATAAAAAGAAGTTAAAGTAACCATGCTACTTGCTTCATAAATTCTCAGAATAAACAGAAGGCTGGAAAGCCCAATTACCCTATGACAAAGACCTAAGTCACATTAAGGACTTGGAACACTGCTTCTCTTCCTTATTCTTCCAAATTCTTTCCCTTTATGAACAAACAGTTCATGTTAACAGCACCTGAAGAGAGTTCACCGGAGAACATACACTCACATATGCATGCGCACACACACACACACACACACACACACGTTTTAATTAACTGGTGCTTTGATATTCTTGAAACGGAAAAGTTGAGTGGCCCTAGTTGTTTGCTTTTCCTATCTTTTTAGCATTTTTTCTTTGATTCTTTCATTAAATATTTCATTCTTTAAAAATTAAAAAAAACTGATAAGTCTTCTTTCATCATAAATTGGTGAGTAGAATGAGCACCTCAGCCTCAAGTTATATATGAGAAACAACTCCAAAAGAAATATATGTCATGATTCAACTACAGTATTTATCCATGATTCTCCATAAAGTAACTCCACCCTATTTCTCTCTTTCAATCAGATACACTATAATCTCCTTTCCCTAGATGTCTATTCTTGCTCCCTCTAAAGCCATATTGTGTGTGCGTGCGTGCATACATATATTTGTATGTGCATACATATATGTATACCCCAAGGTTATAAGTACAAATATTCTATTGTGTGATTTTTTCCTTTAAAATAAATAGTCCTTATGGCTGTGCTATCCAACAACTCCATGGCTCCACATTCAGAGTCAAGGACATAAGTCGCAGCTGGCTTAAAAAAACAGGCTGCCTCTGATCTTTAGTGCATTCCTGAGGCAGTGACCCTGAATGACATCCCCAGGTACCTGAACAGTGAGTCACATTCAGTGAATGACCCTGGTAAAAAGTCAAGCTTTAAAATCTGCAGAACACAACACTCTCCAGCACCTTACTTCTTGGAAGTTACTGGCTTAGTCCACCTTGGTAACTTAGTTACTGTAGTTTCACATCTGGAATAGGGATACTAATATTTTGCTGGCATAGTAGGAAAGTTGGTTTGGATAATTTCTTTTCATCTATATTTTAGAATCATGAGTCTACCGATTTGGATGTTTCACACGAGACTGTCAGTTTCCTAGGAATCTATAAGAGTCTTGGCCACGTTTCTTGGGCATAACCCTAAGACTTTCCAAGAAGCTTAACAAAACATTATTTTTCTATTTCATTCAAGATAAGATTCTGTAGCCTGTAAAATGTATCTAATTTCAGAGACTATAAAACATTTTAAATTACGTATATATACATATATTTCTTAGAATCAATGATATACACTTTTATTTTTATATAAAATACTTACCAAAAGTTACAATTAGTATATATTTCCAGGACACAAAGAATTTCATGGATTATTTCAATTCATTTTTATAATAACCCTGAGATAAGTAAAGCGGACATTTCTCTCGCTTGATAAATAAGGCAACTGGCTCAGAGAGGTTGCTTGACTAGCCTAAGGTCACACAGCTAACCATGACAGAGTTGGGACAGGATCACAAGTCTCTATTCTACTGTACCACATTCTATCTTCCAGAAAATAGGTATAAAATGTGTTAGCTGCGTGGCCAACATATATTTCTATCATCATCCAGTACCTGAAGATGGATCATTATTGGTTCAGCCAATCATCATAATTCTTATTCCTGTTTTCCCAGCCTCCCTGGTACCTACTTCTGGAGAAATGAAGAACTGAGAAGTGTGTTTTGTCTTTTTTTCTATTTTGCATTCCTAATGAAGGTAACAACTATTGCTCATACATCCCTAATCCTTTTCACTTCCTCTTTTTTTCCTGTCTTGAATATGGTCATGATGGCTAGATCTACATTAATCGTACTACAACCAGGAGGAATGGCTAAGAGAATTAGTCATTGGCCCTGATGTCACTGAGCCACTCAACCAGTAGCAATAATCCTTCATCCGTATTTTCCGTATTTATTATGTGAAAAGGAACTTTGTTTAAGCTATTATAATCAAGTTTTCTAATACATGCAGGTGGATGCAATTCTAACTAATAAAATAGGAGAAAGAAATTGCGACAAACAGAATTCTACAACGACCCCCATGATCTCCACGCCCTGGTGTTACTACCATGGCTATGTCATATTGCCTGGCAAAAGGGATTCTGTGAATGTAATTCAGGTTACTAATCAATCGATAAAGATAGGGTGACTATCTGCATGAGCCTAACCTAATCAATGAGCCCTTTAAAAGCTGAGTTTTCTCTGGCTGGTAGCCAAAGAGGAAGTCAGAGAAATTCCGACTGTGAGAGAAATGTTCTCCACTGCAGAGACGGAAGAGGCCAAGATGGAGCACAAGGACCTGAGAGTAGCCTCTAGGGGCTAAGACTGGTACCCAACTGACCAGCAAGGAAAAGGGAACGCCAATCCAAAAACCACAAGAAACTGAATTCTGTCAACAACTGGCATAAGCTTGGAGGAGACCCTAAGTTCCAGGTAAAAACGCAGCAACCAACCCTTAATCTCAGCCTTGTGATACTCTGGGCAGAGAACCCACCCAAGCTGCACCAGCTCAGTAGTTAAAAAATGGGAGAATTTAGAGCTCAAAATCTTGAGGCCTGGACATAGCCTCCTTTAAATAATTTCTCAATATGGATAAGGGGCTGAACTTCAACTAAATAAACTATTACCCATAGTACAGAGTAAATAAAAAATAATACAAAGTAGTAAAAAACACACAATTATACAAGTAACATTTTAGAACATATTACATGGAATTCTCCTCCAGAAGGTTTAACTTCTTTTTCCTCCTTGCTTACTTGGGACACTGCAAGAGACAAGGGGCAAGACTATGTGATCATTTTTAGTGCAAAAGTTAAAGAACAATTTTGGGTACCTTTCCTTTGAACATCAGCAGTCCAGTGAGCAGTCAACCAGTTTTCTGAAGCAGAAATGATGATATCATGCCAATGACTCCTCCTAACAATGAGGGGGTGTTAATTTTGAAATATTTTAGAGGCGGCGTAAAAGGAGAGTGAGCAAAAAGAAAGGAAAAGAAACATAGAACAGATTGTGGAATCTCTTCTAATATATATTTTTTAATACAGTATTTATTAATTCATCCAAAAAACTGTTAGGAAACACCTGCTAGATGTTCAAGATACGAAAGTAAAGGAGATAAATATTAACATGCCTTTAAGGGGCTAATATCCAAGAGGGGGATGAAACAAATCAATTATAAATAAAATATCTGCAAATCAATCAATAAAGGGTTATGACAAGAAATAACACGCATGATAGGAAAAGATCTCTTCAGAGAGGTGACATTTAACTACTACCTCAAGGATGAAAAGAAGTCAACCGTGACAGGACAAGAAGTAGAGAGTATTCAAGGTAGAGGAAACCAAAGACACAAAGACTCTGAGGTGGGAAAAAAATTAACAGAGAAAACAACAGCAACATTTGAACTGGGAGGACAGTGGGCCAGGAGGACAAGCATGGGATAAGGATGTAAAAGAAGTTCACTTTCAGAAATATGGGACCTTATGAGCCAGATTTAGATGTTTAGAATTTATTCCAAGCACAATGAGAAGTCAATGAAGGATTTAAAGAAGAGCAACAAAATTCCACTTGCCTTTTGAGATGCTGAGTGGAGAACAGATTGGAAGGGGAGAGAACAATTAGTAGGCTGCTGTAACAGCTGAGACAAAAAGATGATAGTGGCCTGAAACAACTCAAGTATCCATTAACAGATAAACAATGTATATACATGTAACGGAATACCATTCAGCCTTAAAAAGGAAGGCAATTCTGACCCATGCTACATGAATGAACCCTGAGGGCATATAAGTGAAATAAGCCAGTTGCAAAAAGACAAATACTGTATAATTCCATTTACATGAGGTACCTATGGCAGTCAAAGTCATAGAAGCAGAAAGTAAAATGGCGATGACAGTGGCTGGGGTATGTGGGGAAGTGGGGAGAATGGGGAGTTATTATTTAAAGGGTATAGAGTTTCAGTTTTAAAAGATGAAAAGATGAATGCTGGTGATGGTCACGATGTGAATGGAACTGTATTTAATGCCACTGAACTGCACACTTTAAAATGGTTAAGACGTATTTTAACACATTTCAAAAAAAAGAGTAATTGTTTTCTTAAGAAATGACCATACAAGCTGAAGCTATGCAGAGCAATCTTAATTATCAAAGAAAAACACATGATTAATTTGTGACCTTTAAAACTTGTCAAAACATTAAAAAACTCCTGCTGTTGATTATAAAGGTATAGAAAAATTTTTTAAATCATAAAACAAATATCGGTACACTGTGATTTAAAATAGTTGAAACATTAAAAATTAAACTGGTTTATTTCTTTCATCAAGGAAAAAAGGTGACAATGTCTAGAATCAGAATGGGAGCAATAGAGATGGAGAGAGACGTGACTTAGATCTATGTTGGAGGCAGGATCTACAGGACTTACTGACGGACGGTGCTGTACAGAGAGAGAGCAAAGGTGAAACAGGGAAGACCAGGTGGACGATACTGCCATTGACTGGGGTTGAGGGAAAGAGTCAGAATTTGGGGGTAAAATAAGCCTTTCTTTTTAAATATGATTCATTTCAGATGCTTATTAGACAATCAAGAGATATGTCAACTAGGCAAATGGACATGGGAGTCTGGAGATCAGGGCTGGGGAAACAAATTGGGACATCATTATATGGAAAGGATCTGGTCATCCAGGGAGAGGCTGTAGCAAGAGGGAGTGGCCAATGCTCTCACAGGCCCGGGCCATGCGGAGGCAGCGCTATGAGGTTCTCTTTAAGTCCTAGGACCCTATAACTCCAAATGCACAGAAGTGAGGAGAGAGCCCTAGTCTGTGAGTGCTGCCCTGTTCTGCCCTTTAAATATAAGGGCATACAGAAGGCAGAGGCCCTGGACCATGCAGATCACTCTAGACCTGGCCACCTGGAAATAGGAAAAGAGTTCGAAACGGGGCTTTTCTCCATGGGATTCTTGGAATCCCCGGCTTGGGGGAAAAAAATTAATATCCTGCTAAAGAACTCAGTAAACACTAAAGCAAGTATCTTTGGTTATAACTCTGTCAGCAGGAGACAGGCAGGTGCCAGTCATGTCATTACAGGGACAGGAATTTCCTGAAACTACAGGCAATTTGACAAGTCTGAATAATTATTAAATGAGATAATGTGGGTGCTCTGTAGACTGCAGAGCATTATTCAAAAAGCAAAGTCTGTATATCGTCGTCAATCGAGAATCTAGAAAGGGAGAAAGGCCCTGAGAACAAAGTCAGGTGCTTTGGAGACTCTCCTGGGGCTATAAATCATTCTCTCTGTGGCTGGTGGGGTGGGAGGGGCAAAGGCACAGAAAAGGGATGCAGTTGTAGTGGCTCTTGCTTTATTAACAGGGATGTCCACGGAACCTCAGAAAAAAGAAAAAAAAAAAAATAGGCCTCTCTCCACCACCTCTAAGAGGCCCTGAACTTGAATGACAACATGGGTTATTATGGAAGATGACCAAAGATTGCAGGGGTGGGGTGAGGGAGCCTAGGGAGGCTTTCTGGAAGAGGCCATACCTAACCTGGGTCTTAAGAGTACCAAGCTCTGCGGTCAAGGAGATCAAGTCCCCCCAATTGTTAACTGTAAATCACAGGACTATCTCCAACTCTGTAAAACTGAATTTCACCTAATAGTTTCAGAGATTCCTATAAAAAAGAAAAAATAAAAAAAGCTTCATGTAAGACTTCAAGCACTATGGATAATAAGTGGCCCATTAATGTTATCTGTTACCATTATTATTTCCACTAACATAGGATAAGTAGGAGTTAGCCTGGTTGAAAAAAAAATGCAAGAACTTGCTGCTTTCATTCCTACGGTCACAGCATTCATGAAGTAAAAAGTGGGAGGAAGGGGGAGATCTTACAAATGTGGGGAAGAAAGCAAGCAGTGGTGTGAGCTTCACGCTGAGGCAGCTGGCCAGCTGGATGCCAGGCATTAGTGGGCTTGGAAATGTCTGGTGAGAGAAGGTACCAGAGGCAGGGACACCACACGCTGGACTACTTTGGGACCCCACCTGTATGGTCATCTGCGTGGGCGGCGTCCGTGGAGTGTGTATTACACAGCGTGCAGTTGAAGGCTGCAACCTGCCTGGCTGCATGTTCCAAGCATTCCCGAACAGTGGGCGCGGCTCCTGTAGGCGCCAGCCGAATGTCCAAATCACCTGTGCTGTTTCCCTAGATAGGGGGCAGCAGTGTGACCAGTGCTGTCATCAACCTCTTTGGGCCATATAACAACTATACCTAAAGGAGTCCAATTGTGACAAGAGAGTCCAGTGGTGATAAATTGAGATCATCCCAATTTATCGATACAGCCGCAGGAACACTGAACCCCACTTTAGAAACTCTACCAATGTTCCCTATATCAAGAATAACAAGAATTAGAGGAAAATAGAGCTCTAGGCCACAGACCTCAAGGTTGCTGGGTGGCTCTATTACGAAGCTAGCTCAGTGCAGATCTGTGTAGAAAACAGAGCTTTATTCTCTCTGGCAGATGGCAAAGAAAAAAATGATTTCCCCATCCTTCTGTATTTTGAAGAAATGAACTTCCTCCTGGGCTGAACTGCCAACTCCCCTGAACTCTTACCTTGCCACTCCAGCGATCCAGAAGCCCAGCAACGACACACGCCCTCCCACCCCACCACCCACCCTTAACAACGAGCTGGGAAATGTTTGTAAGCGTAAGAATGTCGGAGCCTGTAAAAAATTTTTTATAAGAGTTTATTAGAGTCAAACAGATGACATGTGCCAGGGAGCAAGATCTCAGATGTTCCAGAGAATGGCAATTTTGCAGCTTCTTTTATGCATTTGAAATTAAGGAGGGAATGTAAAGACCACTATACAAAGGTGGGAGAGAGCTAGGCAGGGATTGGATTACAGAGTAGTTAACAAGATTACCTGCTCTCTTGAGGGTGCTTAAGATCTACTTCAAAGGAGTCTTAACCTGGATGCATAGAAAAAAGAAGCTGGCTTAAGGCAAAGATAAACTTTTTACTAAAAAGCTATATGTATTCCTGGAGCAAGACTGCCTACCATGACCTGCCCAGTTAAAAATTCATGATCAAATCACTCTGTAAGGTTACTTTCCACAGAAGCCCTTTTTTTCATCCACATGTTGAATGTTTAGGAGAAAACCTTGACTGGGAAAGAAGATGAAAGTAAATTTCTATCACCGTGGGAAACCTCGGGCTTTTTCTTCATCCGGCAGAATAAAAGAAACGACAGTGATAGGAAATAGCAATAGGCCTGGGTGATTACAAGAATGGCAGAGAAGGTCTCAGTAAAAATCCTAAGGAAATTAGGATGGTGGGAGTGAAGATGGGATGTGAGCTTTAATTTGGGATATGCTGAGATTCAAGGATTGTGAGAGGGTGAGTGTAAAACATGTAGTAGATTTGAGGCGTACAGAAAAAATTAGAGGTAAAAAGTTAGACTTCAGAATCGTGTCAAAAAATGATATGTGAAGCCAAGGGAACAAACAGGCTGGCAATAGAGAAAATGTAAAGTAGACAAAAGAAGATGGCTGATTCCTGGAGCATGCCTACACATGGGAGAAGGAGAGGGAAAAAGAGGAAGGACGGAGCCGGATGGTTAGAGAAACAGAAAAACCAGAGGCCTCCGGGGTCACGAAGGCAAGAGAGGATTTTCAAGAGGGTTTCTCTAGTGTTAAATGCTATAAAGAGGCATTACGGGTCTTGGGTGGTCAGCGCTGACCCTTAAGAAAGTTAACGGGAGCTGAGCTCCTGGAGGGAAGCCCAGGCCCTTTCTCGCGCTATTGCCAAAGTTCAGAAGGAAGGCAACGAGCATAGTGGGATAGAGCAGCTGGACCGAAAACCTGATGGCAAGGGACTAATGACAAATCGTGATTACGACTTAAAGTTTAATGGCTCTTCATACAGCTTTGTAAAAGAAGGCAAAAAATGACCAGTGTACACGCTGTAACTCCTGATGACAAGGAGGAGTTTCGTTTCTTCAAATAAAGAAGGATGGGGAAATCATTCTTCTCTTTGTCATCTACCTGACGAAGCCCTTCTCTCTTTACCTGGCACAAGCTGAACCGCCTCGGAGGAGGGGCGGGAGGCTAGTTCCTGGCATCTTCCCTGCCACGAATTCTCTGAACGACCGCAGCAAAAGTGTACAACCTTTTGCTTTTGTTTCCACAAATTTATTCTTCTGGGATAAATATCAACTTTTGTGCAAAGAACTTGAAAATACGTGGTAGATGGGAAATAGAGTTACCTTGTCTCAAGCCTTATGTGGTTTTCACATGTTCTCCAATAATATAAAATACCTAGCAGGTAAACACTACTTCCATGAAAGCTTTTTATCATACATTTATTGAACATCTCCTACTGCTAGGCATGTTCTAGTGAAATTTTAGGGATAGAGAGAGGACTAAGACCCAGATGCTGCCTTGGGGAGGGAGGCCAGCAAATATACAATCACAACACTGTGTGATTAGGGCTACCCCAAAAATATCTGACAGTGCCATGAGCACACAGAGAAGTGACACCTAGACCAATCTTGGGGTTAGTGAAGAACAACTCAGGGAAGATGATACCTGGACAGGGGTTTGAAAGATGAACAGAAATCAGTTGGGGACAGGGAAAAAGGACATTCTAAGCTGGCAGTATGGCATCTATAAGAATAAAACAGGACAATACAATATGGTCCATTAGATGGTATTATTTTACTTAGCCATGTTTAAACAATTGTGTTAACATGCAAAATCATTGTCACCAAAAAGTAGGTGTGACAGTGTGGGTCCCAGGTCTGGCTGTGACGCAGGCTCGTGGCTAGGAATAGGACCCCAGATTTAGAATGTTACGTTAGTGCAGCAGGGCACCTGCGCCTAAAATATGGACACATAATTCAGCTCATTGTATCACGTGTGTGTGGCAGAATGGCACTACTGTACTCTGATGTGTGTGGAGCCCATGCAGTGCCCTAGGGAGCAGAAGAACAGCGGGAGCTGAAGTGTGTTCCCCGCAGCAGAGCCGCACTCCCCGCGACGAGTTGGTGCCTGCCATTCCATTCTCATGTCAGCCCCTGTGCATTCTTCCAATGGGGCGTCTCGCCACCGAAAACGTCCCTTCTCCATCAGCTCAGTGCTGACAAACAGACATCCCTGACTCCTACATCCATCCCCAGCCCTCCCCACTGCCTAACCTTATTCCTGAACATAACCTACCACCAACCCCAACCCCTGGAGTATGTACCCCTGGAGACGGGGTAGGATCTGGAGGTTAAGAGTAAGGCCCAGCGTAAGGGGAAGATGCGGCTGAGAAATGAGGCTCGAGTTCAGGGACGGCCTGAGATTCAGGATCAGTGTTAGGAATGGGGCGAGAGGCAGGATTGGGTGATGCAGAGCTAGAACGAGGATGTCTGCTCCGTACATGACGGAGAAGCGTGAAGTGTAATCGTTTTCTACAAGGCCCCTACTCAAAACAGCTATAATAAAATGTAACATGCTCAAAGACTAGGAGATAAAGGAAAAGCACATAGTATTTTCGGAACTACAGGTAATTCAGATTGACTGAAGCAATGAGCCAGAAGGACAGTACTAAGACAGGAGGCTGGGAAGTTTTGGAGTCAGGTCGGATAGGGAGGGCCTTGGTGGCCATGCCCAGAGGTTGGGTTTTGTCATAAAGGCAATGGAGATCAATTAAACAATTTTAAATGAGGGCATAACCTGAGTCAATTGTATTTTAGAAAGATTCTGGAAGCAATGAGGAAGGTGGACTGAAGGGTGGGAAGACCAGCTAGGAATTAAAGCCATCAGGCACTGCAAGATGAGGAATAAAGAGGAGTGATTTTTTAATGAGCCATTTAAGATGTAAGATCATCAAGACATGGAGATAAAGTCTATTTGAAGCTCATTAAGATTGAGGGAGTAGTGATCCCGTGGGTGGATGAAAAAGATCTTTGGAAAACCGTGTAAGTTTTTTGTGCCATTCAACAAGATAAGAACTTCAAAGAAAAAAATGGTGGAGGGGTGGTAGGGACATGAGGAGCTCAGTTTTAGACCCAATGAGATTAATGGGCCTGTTTAATGGGAGAAGGCTATGGGGACAGGTCATAGGTCAAGAGCTCAGAAGAAGAAAGATGAGTGTTGATAATATAGATTGACAGGTCATTGGTAACCATGGGTTTGGAATAGGTCTCCCAGAGAGAATGTATGAGGAGAAAGAAGGACCAAGGCTGGGAAGGTCCACATTAACATACTGGGCACAGGATAAATAGCCACTCAGGAGTTCACTATAAATGCCTTCTCCTATCACCATTATGGAAGCCTGGGTCAAATCCAACCTTCCACTGCAGGGAAAATCAACCTCGTTTGCTTGGAACCCAGAGACAGATCAGACATTGGTATCCATCCACTTCAACTAGTGAACTCTTCGGGAAATGCAGAAGAAGCTCTGCAAAGGCTCAAGGACAACAGAAAGAAGCGCAGAGGTTGTGCATTTCTGGATTTCCGGTTCATGAAGAAGTGAAACCTTCATCTTCCTGCAGCATGGGCTTCTTTCGGTGGACGCACCTAAGAGGTTTTACATTCTTACACTGATATCTCCACTACACATACATCAACCATCAAGAAGAGTTTTCTAGTTAGGGCCAAGGCCAAGATGCACACTCAAACTTGAACACCTTCCCTTAGAACTGGTTCTTGATTTATTTAAAAAAAAAAAAAAAAGTATGAATCTCTCGATCTCTTTGAGATATAATTTCAGCCAGAGAATCTCATCTCCAGGAAAATACCTATACATGCAACATTATTTATAACAATTTTAGGTTTTTCGCAGGCACCTTTCTCAAAGTCCCTTCATGAATCCCCTGGGAATCTCTGCGTTCCACCGTAGAACAATTTAACTTGCTCATGTCACTTTTAGATCTTTCTAAACGAAACAGAATCATCGTGCCAGAGGAGCACACAGAAGGAAGCTGGGCACTGTGGCTTTTACTGACCCTGCACTGATAATTATTTATTTCCGTTTTCAGTAATGTGAGGCTATCTCCTTCCCTTTTCTAAGAATCCCTCCCCTCCCTCTTGCCCCAAGAAAACAGACACACAAGCATGAAACCAAAACCCAGTCAAATGCTAAAACACCACAGTGGCCCTGAGGGGCTGCAGCTGCAAGCTAAACCCTGCTGATGGCAACAATATTATCTTCGTGAGGCAGGCCCCTCATAAACAAGAAACATCCCAAGTTCATGTCGGCAGGGCATGCGGGTGTCTCCGACTGCCAGGGGCGGCAACCAGAAACAAGGATACACTGGGTGGGCTTGGCACTGCATGAGAGTTGAATAAATATCTCTTGACTGAGGGCTGGCTCTGCTTTTGCAGAGCAGGGTCTTGAGTTTTGATGGGTGACAGACAATGTTGACGCCAAGTACTTCTTTATAGATTGTAAATTTAGAGAGCAGATATGTTAGGAAGTGTCACAACTTGTAGGACAAAATAATCCCCATATTATAAAAAAAATGTGAGCAATTCAGGACCTTTAAATTGTGACAATTACCCATCTCCACACTCCTGGTGCATTTCCTTTTTTAAAATTTATTTATCTGACTTATATACACAGAATTATAAAAGGTATACACTCTCACTAAGGAAAATTTGAAAAAAATAGAAAAGCATAACCACTGGTGTACTTCTGAAATGATTTGATTTCTAAAAATTCCCTTTGCATGCACCTTTTCAGCTTCCCAGGAACACTTCTCTTGTTTAAGGGTGAAGTGTTTTGTTTTGTTTTTATTATTGCTTTCTTTTTTCTTTTTCTTTTTTTTTCTTTCTTGTTTTTTTTTTTTTTTTTTTTTTTTTTGAGAGGAGAGGTTAAGTTGTCACCACAGACAAATGGAATGGATTCCTTTGACCTTGTGACTCCCTGGGCTCTCATCTCATGGTTAAGGGTCATTTATTCTATTGTTTTTTCCAAGCTGACATAAATTTCCCACAGTTCATGCCTATTTTCCTTACTTCCTCAAACTTCGAAAGGCCAGAAAGAAAAATTTAATCACTGGAAGCTCTTTCTTATGAATTTTTCTGCTTTGGTTTGTCTAGTGTTTTCTTTCAGTCCTCATACCACCCACCTCCATCTGGAGGAGACTTCTCAAAAATTCTAGCAGGGATTTAGAAACCAACCACACCGTAACATATATTTGGTGCAGCCACCACTAATAGTAGTAGTTCTTTTTGGTAGACAGCGTCCTGACAGTAACTCTTGCAAAACAGAAAAGCCACAAATTCAAAGCATATAAACCATAAATTCAACACGGCAGACAACTAATTAGAGAACTGAGACGCAAGACCTCAGAATTTGAGTTTGCATTTCTCTGATTCTTACTTAGCTTTGAGAGGATGACTTTTTAAAAAACAGATTTGCTGAGTGAAATCAAGTGTTTTAGATGCATTTTCCAAGCAAGTGTAAAACTTAAATTTAAAGCAGTAGGCTATTAGGGAAATGCAAATCAAAACCACAATGAGATATCATCTCACACCTGTAAGAATGGCTATTATCAACAGAACAAGTAATAAGAATTGTTGGAGAGGTTGTGGGGGAAAAGGAACCCTCATGCACTGCTGTTGGGAATGCAAATTGGTACAGCCACTATGGAAAACAGTATGGAGGTTCTTCAAAAAACTAAGAATTGAATTACCATATGATCCAGCAACCCTACTTCTGAATATTTACCAAAAAAACCTGAAAACATTTATCTGCAAAGATATATGGACCCCAATGTTCATAGCAGCATTATTCACAGTGGCCAGAGCATGGAAGCAACTGAAGTGTCCTATGATAAGTGATTGGATAAAGATGTGATGCATATACACAATGGAATATTACTCAGCCATGAGAAGAGATGAAATACTGCCATTTGCGACAACATGGATAGATCTTGAGATAATTATACTAAGTGAAATAAGTCAGACAGAAAAAGTGGAAAACCACATATCGCTCATACGTGGGATAGAAAACTGAAAGTAACAAACAAACATGACAAACAAACAGAGACTCATGGACACGAACAGTGGATGAGTAGTCACCAAAGGAAAGCGGGGAGAGGGAAATAGATAGGGGTAACAGGGGTCAAATATGTGGAAGGAAATCTAACTGAGTCAGGAACCTACAATGCAATATATATATATGACTTAGTGCTGAATGATACACTTGAAACTTATTTGATTTTGTTAATGTTGCCCCAATAACTTTTAATAAAAAATAAAAATAAGTAAGTAAAATAATCCCTCAGAAAAATAAAGCAGTGGGGAGGACCACTTAGTTTACTAGAAAGAGTGAGAACCTGCCCACCTGACTCACAGTGGTGAGGAACACATACGAGGTTAGCGTATGTGATATTGAAACACTGCCATCACCAGGGGTATCCATTTCTCCTGTTTCGCTTTTGAGGTCTCTGAATGCTCGTGCATCTGCGACTCACGTACCAATTGCCACATACACAAGCCAGACTTGATCTTGGGATGTAGTGTTTCAGTTACAGAGGAAGCAAGCCTAAGTGTCTGACATGTATGTGTGGAATTTATTGCATTATCTCCTTCACCTCTTCTATTTTTAATATAAAGAAAGAAAACGGTAGCAGTATGGGCTGAATTAAAATGTGGTTTCCAGTTCAGGGAACGTTCAAAGGGCTTTACAATGTGTGAGCTGTCACTATTCCTTACTTCTCATACACTGGCAGGAACAGTGAGAATTTTACAGTGGTAAAACCAGCAACGGCCCCACAATGTTAACATAGCTGCACTCACAGAGCCCTCAGATCTCTGAAATGAGCACTTTTACTACCAGTTCCCATCTCAAGAGAAGGAAACTGAGTCTCAGAGAGTAAGTAGCTTGCCCAAAGGCACAGAGCTAGGAAGAAGTCAAGTGGTATGTGACCCTAGTCGCTTGACTGAAGACATAGCATTACAGAGCTCAAATGAGAAGAAACTACCCAGAGAAAACGCCAGCATCAAACAGGGACACACTTCATTTTACGCTGGGGAAGCAAAGAAAAGAACAAACTAGAAAACGAGTGCTGGCTTGACTGCCCACACTGGGGCCGGAACGCCCCTGGCTGGACCCCAGGAGGCCAGCCCTTCTCCATCCGCTTCCATCCTTCACAGCGTTAGACCCTATCTCTAGCGGGGGTCACTGCGTGGATGTTTCCAGCCCTGACTTCTCACGTGACTCTGCTGAGGCCCACTGAGTACCTTCACTTCAGTGTCTAACAGGCCTCTCGAACTTAAGACATCCAAAACTGAACAACTCCTCTCCCTCCCCCAAAACTACTTCACTGGAAGCCCTCCCCACCCAAGATGTTGGCCGCTCTATCTTTCCAGTGGGCCCGGTCAAGAATATCAAGTCATGCTGGATTTCGCTCTTCCCTTTACACTGTTTCTCTCATGTTCATCTTACAAAGAGACAGTTTACAAACATATTTCTCATAAGATTCTTTAAAACAGCAAATTCCCTAATATCCTAATAGCTATGTATGGTGCCAGGTGGGTACTAGACTTCTCGGAGAGATCACTTTGTAAGTCATATAAATGTCTAACCACTACACTGTACACCTGAAACTAATAATATTGAATGTCAACTATAATTAAAAATGAAATAAAATAGTAGAACTTAGTAATACCTCATTTGCACATAAGCCATCATGAGTACCTATGCTAAAGCAATTAGGTGAACCTTATATATTGTAGCACTACCTACATATGATGATGTCACCTACCATTTTATTTTTATGTGCTACCTGATAACACTTATGTAACACTTCTTATCTCCCAGACATTGATCTCATAGTGCTTTACAACTCATTTAATTAAATACTTTGTATAATCCTCCTAAGAACTCTATGAAGTAGGTACTATTATTATCCTATTTATTTAGATAAGGAAACTGAAGCACAAGGAGGTTAAATAATGGCCAAGGCCACACAATTCAAACCCAGACAGTCTGGCTCCCAACTCCATGCCCTCAACCACGTCGCCGTGTTCTATCCATGGGACATACTTTCCCCGCTGTAAGCGCATAAACGCTCTCTTATGGCCAGGACCCACCTCTGCCAAGAGCCCAGCCAGAACCGGATGTTCATTTCCTGTCTTCTTCACCTGTCCTCTTCACAAGAAAGAGGCAACCAGATGACAGGAGATCAAAGCCCCTGGTCCCATGAGCACTGTGCTGTGTGACTGGCCCAGTCGCCTAGCCCAGTCTCATATGCGACGGCAAATGACTAAGTCCTTGGAGCTGCCTCCCCAAGGTCTGCTCAGGAATCAGGAACTGAACACCAACCAGCAGCACAGCTTGTGAGCTCCAGGGCCCCGGAGTGTGACGGATGGCACAGCTGGAGGAGCTGCTGCAGATGGCACAGCCGCCTGTGCCTATTAGGCTGATGCCGAGTAACTGAGAAACACGCTGAATTCAAACAGATCCCCACTCTACGAGTCACCCCCGTTTTAGGTGATACCTCATAACAAAAATATTAAGGAGGAAGAGATAGGGCAAAGAAGAGAAGGAAGTGTGCTTCTACTGCCTTGCTGATAACATGAACTGACAGCAACAGCAAGGACAGTTTTCCTTCCACCAGGATCTCCGTGGGTGTGGCCAGGGTGGACAGAGAGCCCGTTAACTCTTTAGGGCACTTTTCCTTTTGTTTCCAGATACAGTCGTGACTAAGGGCACAGCTTCCAGAACTAAGAGATTAGAAGAGGGATTCAAAGCTCAGGTCTACGACAACCTGTGACAAATTCCTTAACTCCAGCCTCTGTTTGTCTCATTTGTAAAACGAGATGCCACTCTTCCCAACCTTACAGAGTTGAGGTGGAAAGTAAGTAAGTTAATGTGGTATAAATTGCTAGCAGAGGACCTGGAACATAGTAAAGCTGAATGAATGATTGCTATTAATAGTGATTTTGATCATATCAATAATAAAATTTTTCACACCCTTCAACTGTTCAGAGCCTGAAGTTGAGGGAATGTAAGGACAAAGAATGACGTAGAAAAAGATGAATACTTTGTTTGGCAAGGGCAGGAAAATACACAAATGAAACCATATTTTTGACAGCTGTGGGTTGACCTAATAGACAACATTCAAACAATAGATAACTGAATTATCTCACCATCTACAGATTACCCCAGCCATACCTACTTAACCATTACATTATAATTTTTCTCTTTTAAAAACTTAAGTCAAGAAACACAGACAAATATATTGTTTCTAAAGCAAACAGAGAAATAAAATCTGTTTTCATTTCAAACATCTCATTTTTTTTTTTTTTAAAGCAATTAGCTAACTTCAAAAAGAAGGCAGCCAACGGAATGATTCGATCAAGCTGGTAGAGTCTAGTGTCTCACTTCAAAGTTCCGGCTGATTGAAAGCCACAGATAGTCCTGCAATATTGGTTGGCATTTGGCATGAAAAGTGCTGAGAATGCCTTTCATTCAGATGGTGTATTTGCACAGACCCACGGCACTAAAATGGTACCTTCTTCTTTCATTGAGAGCCAGGCTTAAGCCTGAAAGAAGGGTATGATTAGCTCATCCTCAAATTAAAAGTAACAAGGGCATTTTGGTTACAGTTGAGGGCTTCCATGGAGTATAATGCAGATAAAGAAAATCCTAACTAGATGTCCAGAGCTCTAGGTTCTCAGTGCCACCATCCCTATGGATATCTGTGAAGCAACATAAGCTGGACACTACCAAATGTCAGGGAAGGTAGGACCAGCGAACGCAGAAGTGCCAGGGGATTCTGCATGACTTTAAACAAGTCACTTGATCTTCCTAAGTCATTTTGCAAGTGGAGAGATACCTACAGCCTGCCAGTTCGAAACAGTTTGTGACAGGATTAGATTTTATTTATAAAAAGGTTTGACATCCTTAGCTCCAAAGTGGTTATCTATTATTAAAATGGACATGTTACAAAAGTCAAATTAGAGTCCAGTGTTACTCATCTGCTACTAAATCACACAACGGCTTTATTTGTCAGGAGGTGACGATGCGAGCAGGGAGAATACCTGGGTTAGATAGTCTGATGGCAGTCAAGAAACGAAGACTTTAGAAGCTCAGACTTCCCTCCTCTTGACCCTTTCACTCCAGACGTCTCGTCACAGACCCAGAACAAGCCTGTGCTGACCGTCGGAGCCACAGTAAGTCCACTCCCTAAAACCCACCTCTCTGCCTATATCTTACTTTTACATTCAATCAAGTGCAACTGCACTTCCCTGAACCTCCCTAGACCAGCATAACCTCAGAATGGTTCCGTGTCCCTGAATTCACAGCGCGTGGTGGCCCTTTTCATTATTTGTTTAGTGTTGGTTTCATTGGTATTTAACTGTTATTAATTTTGCATAAATATTATTCCCTTTCTCGCTCAGATTAGAGGCTGTGTCAAAAGACTAAGCATGACATTTCTCTGAATTCCTCTTACATTTTTGTCGGAGCCTTGTGCCCAGAAGATGCTTGATGCCATTCGCGTGAAGCCACCTTCCAAAGATTTTACTAGGCCATTAACAATCTGCAAAGTAGCTTCACAATCCTCACTGTGACTACATGTCACAAAGAACATTGCCCATCTCTTGCCTATTAGTGAGGCCACCTGAAAGCACAAATCCGGATTTGTACGGAGCCAGCCGGGGTGGCAGAGGTAAATACCTGAACAAAAAATTCAAGGTACTCTGAATTTTCAATCCTGCTTTTCTATTATCTGTCTTCAGAATTTTGACTCTTTCTGTTATCACATTTCAGGAGGACAGCAGAGCACTAGAAACCTACCTCCTGAAATTTGTACAGATGTAAAAAATAAAAAAATACATATGATAGCATTTAGTCAATATAAATATAAAGGATATTATTTATCTAATGATTTGATATGTATATTTCTTAAATATCAAATTGCTGGATAAATGCTATGCAACGGGGAATTATAACACTTCCTAACAAATATGTTCAGCATGTTAAATCCCTTCCTACTAGTCTAAGTGTTCTTTCCCTCACTCATGTCTAGGGTTTTATTTGCTGCATCTTTTGAAACTTTAGACAAAGTTTCCTGGAGACCTGAAATCAAGGGATTCGTGGTAGTTTATTTTAGAAATGACCAAGGGAAAGTAGCACTAAGGCCAAGCCTGCAGGAGAAGAAAAGTCATGTAAAATTACCCAGAGAGAGAAAGAGATGGATCTGATCTATGGAGATGGCCTCAGGTCTCCTGGACAGAGGTTATAGTTCCAAGCTTTCTCATCCACCTCAGGCTATATGCAGAATCCTAGGGAATTCTCCTGTCTCAAAGATCACACCTTTAAGGTGCTATTTTTCTATCAAATCTCAATCAGGAAAAGAGTTATTTCAAATCTCACTCGTTTCATTTTATAGCTTGGACCCCACCCCCAAGACATTTTTTATTTTATACAAATATATGCAGAATTTCTAATATATTCTACCCACACCACAATGGACCAATATACACTCATCCTACCTTGAAACAAATATTTTAACCTGCTAGCCAGCACTCAAAATGCTGATCCTGAAAACCTGAAAATATTTCATGCATTCACATGGTGTCTGCTGGGCAGGCATATCACTGATAACCTGGACCCTGGTAGAGTTCAAACTTTTGCCACATCTAGGATTGAGGAAAAAAAATACAGTAAAAAGAAAAGAAACCCTCACTATGTTTTATTTCTTGTGTCATGTACACACCAACATACTTTCTCCTTAACGTCCATTTTTGGAATGCTCTCTCATTACAGTAGTGAGTCACAGTTAAGGGAATTGTTGAGACTTGCACCACCCATTGGTATAAGCCAGACCATGGGTGATCTTGGTTTCTCATGGGGTTATTTATCTTGGGGTGGAGGAGCTGATCACAATTTGCATGATCACGTGGTACAAATGTTTATTCAGGAGGATGACCTAAAGTGAAGTGAGAAATGTCTTGGTCTATTTTAAAATCAGCTAAATGTCCACCCAGTGGGCAAACCCAGCTCCAGAAGAAATTAAAACTGGGATGATGATGGTAAGTGTGACAGATCAGGATTGAAATATATTGGCTGGTGCAAGTGAGAGGTCTGGGGCCAGGTAGAAGGGTGTGTGCTCAATGACAGAATGGGGAGTCAAGACAGAATTACAAGGGGAGGGGATAAACTTGTACTCTTCTTGTACTCGAATTCTGTGAATTCTAGCTTTCATTTCCTCACTATGCACTTTCCCTCCTACTCAGCCATAGCTCACTGTCTGCGGGACGTTTATATTTCCCTGGCCACATGGTTTGGCCATGTGACTTACCTTGGCCAATAGCATGAGACCTGAAGTTATGTCTGTTACTTCTGAGCTGTATTTGTTCTGTCATGTTTTCTTTTTTCCCTTTCTCATAAATGAGATCGGCATTGTCCCAGGGAAAAAAAAAAAAAAAAAAAAAAGATGTTTTCTTAAGCCTCAGTCAGTCTCAGACCAAAAACAGATGAGCGGAACCACAACTGACCTACACTGGACATGCAGCGTAAGTGAGAAAAAATCTTCGCTGTTGTTAAGCCACTGAGATTTGGGGGTTATTTGTTATTTAGCCTAAACTATTAGAGCACTTTATCTCCCTTGTTTTCTGCCTGAAACGTCTTCTCTCCTCCATTCTACCCTTTCTTCCAATCCTACCTCACTCCTGTCTGCACAAGAGACTGGCTCATCATTCTGTGCTCAGTTCAGGTGTTAATCAAGTCTTTTTTTCTCATATATAACTAATCACTCTTACCTTTAGGACCTCCTCTGAATGCTACAGGCCTGTAACTATGTCCCTGGAACCATGCTAGGGTTTTCCATTCATTAGCATCCTTAGAATAACTCGTGTGTGTGTGTGTGTGTGTGTGTGTGTGTGTGTGTGAGAGAGAGAGAGAGAGAGAGAGAGAGAGAGAGAGAGAGAGAGAGAGAGAGAGAGAGAGAGACCCCTCATTTTACAGAATGGCAGACTTTGGCTCCGAAGAGCAAACGTGTCCAGGTTTCTAGAGTTCTCATCAGGCACGGGTCTGGCTCTGAAGTAAGCAATTTTTCTTCTGCCCTTCACACCTCCCTCTTCCAGTAGCAAGCTTTCAGATCCTCCCACTCTTGGAGAGTAAAAGTCTCCTCATCAACAAGTGAAAGCGCTGTCAAATTAATTTGACACTTGAAAGATTTGCATCTGTAAGTGGGCTTCCTACACCAGAAAAGATAATCACTTTCTTGAGATGGATGTGTTTATTCTTAAGGCCTCTGGCAAAGGCCTTAGAGACCCTAGGAGAACAGGGGCATTTTGTCTGTGCCCTTCAGAAGCTCTCTAGCTACGAGGGTAGTGTCCCACTTATGTCACCCTAGAGAACCTTTGGGGAAGATCATTTGGGTTTGTCACAGGGTAGGTTAAGCAGCAGAAGGTTGAGAATTCCAAAAGAGTCTACTTCATATTGATATTTTAGGTTTTAAAAAAGAAAAATGTATGGTGCCAAATGTTTGACTCTTTAGATTAAGCAAAAAAAGGAAAGTGACACATTGGCAAAGAAATGAACCAGACTGTCCAGGTCAGTCACATATGGGAACAACTGCCTAAAGTGGCAACTGCAATTTTAGGTTTCTAGGAGCTGCTGACATTTTCTTGTGTGGTTGGGCTTTGTTTCTCTCTCTTTCTCTTTCTCTCTCTCTCTCTCTCTCTCTCTCTCTCTCTCTCTCTCTCCCCTCTCCCCCCTTTTCAAACTTTACTTGTTTAAGGAAGGGGTAGAAAGTACTAGAACCTTCAAAATCCTCTCCCCCCACCAACACCACCAAGTCAGCCATACTAAGGAAAGACAAGAATTCAACAGAGTACCATGATATTCTCTTCACGCAACATTCGTATCGATTTTTTCAAGGGTTACCAAGGTTTTCTAAGATACTAGTTGAAATTCATTTCTGTCTCTCACCATTCCAATGCAGCACCTTTTACCCCCTCTGGGCATACATTACCTTTAAACAATACCATCGGTAACATTAATAGCATCTTTCCCCTTCAAGTGTAGAAAGCTATTCAGAGCTCCAAATGGTCGCTGGGCCAGTTTGGACACGTCTGATTTACTCTTTAAAAGACCATCCACTCCGTAAAGTATTGAGTACCGAGCGCTGTGCTCGGCGTTTTTCAGGCATTGCCTTATTTAATCCTCAAAACAACGCGGGTTTTGTAAAACAGATGCAATCATCGTCGCCACCTTACATATTAGGAGAGTGAGGCACAGAGAGCATAAGAGACTGCCTAAGAGGAACGGAGGGACAGGCAGGAGCCAGGAGCTGCCCAAGACCACAGTTAATGATTCACGCAGCCCTCAGGGCTGCCGCACACACACTGTACACACGCTCACTCTCTCACTCACTCATCTTCAACTCTTTATCCCAGAGAGAGGCAGTGTCCGGCAAATTGCTTGGCAACGCGCTGAGAAAACTCCATCCAAACCCGGAGTCCGCCGGGTCCAGGACGCTTCTGGGCGCTGTCCAGCGGGCAGCGGGCCCGAGGCCTGGCTGGGGTCCTGTCTCTGGACACCCCCAAGGTGGGGAGGAACGCCAAGGCCCGGATTTCAGACCGGGGGAGGGGGTGGCACCGTCCCCAGGGACACTTGTTGTCGCCTCCACATTCAGGCTAAGGAAGAAGTCCCGGGGACCCAGACCTTGGGGAAGACATGTGTTGGCAAATAGTATCTGAGTATGGGTGCGGGGTCTCAGGTGTCTTTCCCCCGCATATCCCCGCACGCCTTAAACGAACTGACCTCCCGTCCTCCCACTCCTGGACGCCCGCGGCGTGCAGACACGTCGCCCCTTCCCGGGCTATGGCCCAAGCAGGCGCCGGGGCCCCAGGGGCTCGGGCAGCACCGCGGCGCTAGGACCTCGCGGCCGGCCCGCCCCCCGCCCGCCCCACCTGAGGTCCCTCTCTCGCCCGCACGCTCGCCCTCCCTCTGAGCGGTGCGGTTACCTGTGACGCCGCCTGCAGGGTCCCGAGCGTCGGCCCGGAGGTCGCCGCGGCAGAGCCGGCGGGGCTGGCCTGGGGTGCCCCACTAGCCGGGTCTCACTGCACTCAAGGCTCTCCCTCCCGCGGCGCAGCGCCGCGGCGGGATCCCGACTCCGGGCTCGCTCGCCGCCCGCCGGCTCCGGGCGCCGCTCCCGCCGCTCCTGATTGGCCGCGGCGCGCGCCCGAGCCGCGCCCTGATTGGTCAGCCGAGAGCCGGGGCGGGGGAAGGCTCCCGGTGCCGCCTGGACCTACTCCCGGCGCCGCAGGCGCCGCAGCCATGCAGCCCGGCTGCACCCCGGGGCCTCGATCCAGAAGCTGAACCCGGGATCCTGCCCCTCTGCCCCGAGTGCGGCCCGCCGTCCAGGCCTGGGGCGGAGTGCAAAGCGTAGCTGCGAGTAGCATGGGGGTGGCAGGGAGTGGGGATCGCCTCGGAGTCTCTCCCATACCCCGTGCCACAGCTCGTTGGTTGGTATCGTTGCTTCTCCAGCCTCACTCCTACGACGGATTCTGACTACCTGCTCATTTTGATACTTTCACTATTAAAAGGCGTAGGACGCAGGGCAGTGGCTTGTAAACAGTGGACGCTAAATTAGGTTTGTGGATTAATATTGGACTTTACAAACAATCTCTATGTGGTGCAATCTGAGCTTACAAAGGGGAAGCGACTAGTCCAAGGTCCTGGTCACGTTCACACATTTTTAAGAATGAGAAAGATAGTGAGATTTTCAGTTACAATGAACTTATACTTAGCAAAGGAGATGAGGCTGAATAATAATAACATAATAATAATACCAACAATATAGTCCTAACGTTTCCCTCGCACATATGATTTGCTGGGCATTTTCCCCAGTGCTTTACATATGTTAATTCAGAAACACAGGAAACAGCTTTCATAAAGATGTCCATATGTCCTGTGAAACACATGGACAAATGACATTAGTTCTGAGTATGCAGAGGTTTTCATCAGGAAGACACAGTCGCTCCACACTGCAGTAAAGAGGCACAATTTACAATGGAGAGCGACTATTGGGAATTAAAATTGTTCTCATCTTCCATTCCTTCTTCCACCGTCTTTAGTCCTCCCAACATTTTCTCCCACCTGCACTGAACCTTTTAAAAAGTAAAAACAACCACTATAAAACAGGATGCCACCAGGACTTTGTTCCACCACTCATAAAAGGACACCCCTCTAAATACCCAAATAGACGATTAGAAATAAATAGCACAGTTTATATTTTAGAACCTTTGACTTTGGTTGCACTAATGTCTTGAAAGCAAGTATGTAACTATTTTCCTACAGGTATCCCCCCTTTAATTCTATTCTTCTATGTAGACAGAACACTTCAGTGAGAAATTTAGATTGGTAGAGAAGTAAAGACCCTAATGAAATCCAGCTTGACCCACTGTTAAGAGCCACTCTGGGCCCTGGAGTGAGCTTAAAGTCATTTACTTTGAGGAGCTCAAGATCCTAGAAAGAAATTAGCTCAGTTTTCCCAGTTTAGATCAGTGGGCAAACAATCAATTCACTTATATTGAAAAGATGAACCGGACATGGGTGGAGCCTCACCTGGTGGGAACACAAGAGCGCACAGACTGTGTGAAGATGGTTCTTTCACCAGCATCGCTCTCCAAGCATCAAAAGCACATGGAGATGTCAGCCCATCATGCCAGTTGCTCACTTTCCATAGCTGTGGCTTTTGCCACTGTAGAAGTTCCATTAGGATTAGTCACACTATCACTCCAAAGAAGAAAGGCTATTTCAGCCAGAAAACCAGGTTCACCCAAGATGATTTCTTAAATTGATCAACCCTGGTTACATCACATTAAACTTGGCCCTCTAGAAGGATGAAAAGTGAAAGAAGGATCTGGATCCCATGATATCTACTCTGGAATCTTCTTTGTGGGCAAAAACTGTTCATGCATCTGCCTATCCCATCTAGCAAAGCTGTGCTTCATTCTGCCTCCTGCTTCACATTTCTCCTCTGCCAGCTCCTACTTAGCTCTCAAGACTCAACTAAAATATCCCTTCGTGAGGCCTACCATAACTCTCCCAGGCAAAGGTAGTGATCCCCTTGCCTGTGTAATATCCTCATCACAGCACTAAGCAACAGCATTCTAATGATCAGTTTGCATGGCTTTCCATCCAACTAAATCTCCCCCATGTCTCACCTACTAAGTGAAACACAGTAGGTACTCATGGGGTGGGCAGGGCATGTCTGACTTTTCTAGAAGACCTGGATAGTGCCTCTGGGCCACAGCGAGCCAGCTTTGGGCATTCTTCATGCCAGGTCTCTTTTTCTTCTGCTGAGTCAGCTGTGGCAGCCATGAAGACCATCACCCCCAGGGCCGAGGTGGCCTGAGGCCAGGCAGCATTGGTGGTCAGCATCAGCATGGCCAGGGGTGGGATGGCTGCAGGATGTGCTAAGGACCAACCTGGGGCCCAAGGGCCCCAGGAGGATGATTGTTTCTGGTTCCAGAGACATCAAGCTGACTAAAGATGTCAATGTGCTGCTTCAGGAGATGTAAATTCAACACCCGAAGTCCTCCTTAACAGCAAGAGTAGCCATAGTGCAGGATGAAGTAACTGGTGATGGGAACAGTTCCAATGTCCTGGTCACTGGAGAACGGCTGCAGCAAACTGATCTTAATGTGTCTGAAGGTCTTCATCCCAGAGTAAAAACAGAACGATTCGAAGCTGCAAAAATGGAAAAAAAGCACTTCAGTTTTTGGAACACGTCAAAGTAAGCAAAGAGATGAGCAGGGAAATAGTCATCGATGTGGCCAGAACATCTCTACCTGCTAAAGTTCCTGCTGAACTTGCTGATGTCTTATTAACAGAGGCTGTAGCTGACTCCATCTTGGCCATTAAAAAACAAGATGAACCTATTGACCTCTTTGTGGTTCAGATCATGGAGACGAAACATAAATCTGAAACCAACACACATAAGCTTAATCGGAGGTCTCGTTTTAGACTATGGGCACAGCATCCTGATATGAAAAAAACAGTAGAAGAAGATACATTTTCATGTGCAACGTGTCACTGGAATGTGAAAAAACAGAAGTACATTCTGGCTTTGTTTTTTTTTTAACAAGTGTACAGAAGAGAGAGAGAGACTAGTAAAAGCTGAAAGAAAATTCATTGAAGATAAAGCTTAAAAAATAGAACTGAAAAAGAAAGTCTATCGTGACTCAGATAAAGATTTGTTGTTAATCAAAAAGTAATTGACCCATTTTCCTTAGATGCTCTTGCAAAAAAGGCGTAGTAGCCCTGTGCAGAGCCAAAAGGAGAAATATGGAAAGGCTGACTCTTGCTTGTGGTGGAGTAGCTCTACATTCTTTTGATGACCTAAATCCTGATGGTTTGGGATATGCAGGACTTGTCTATGAGTATACATTGGGAGAAAGGAAGTTCACCTTTGCAGACAACTGTAACAACCCTTGCTCTGACACGTTATTAGTCAAAGGACCAAATAAGCACACATTCACTCAAATCAAAGATGCAGTAAGAGATGGCCTGAGGGCTGTTACAGATGCCGTTGATGATGGCTGTGTAGTTCCAGGTACTGGTGCAGTGGAAGGAGCAATGGCGGAAGTCCTGATAAACATAAGCCCAGTGAAAAAGGGAGGGTTCAGCTTGGAGTTCAAGTGTTTGCTGACACATTGCTCATTATTCACAAGATTCTTGTTCAGAATTCTGGTTTTGACCTTTAGGAAACACTAGTTATAGTTCAAGCAGAACATTCAAATTCAGATCAATTTGTGGGTGTGAACTCGATCGCAGCGAGGCAATGGTAGCAACAGAGGTAGGCGGCTGGAATAACCGCTGCGTGAAGAAACAGCTTCACTCCTGCACTGTGATGGCCACCAACATCCTCCTGGTTGGTGAGACCGTGCGAGCCGGAACGTCTTCTCTGAAAGGCTGAACCGAAACTCCTCTTGTATCATCTGAACCATGAAGACTCTACAGAGCGATCCTAAGAATGCAGCTATAGGATTTTTATCTGAGCTTCGAATGATTTTCAAAGGAATTTTCTTTTCCCATGTGAAAAAAGAGGAGAGAACATTGACACCTATTCAAATTCCAAAGCCTGAAATTGTAATTACGGTATTTTTTTTAATTGCACTCAGTGTACACACGAAAGCAGGGCCATTTTCACCCAGTAAACAGGATGTTTTACTTTAGCTTCAGTGATGAAAAATACATGTTAGAAAGCATGTTATCTACCTTATTAAATATTCCTTGAAAAACGAAAACAAAAAACATAATAGGTACTCAGTTAAACTTGAACTGATTGACTTAAACTCCCTAACAGGCTAATAGGGTGGCATTGGGGGGCCTGGGGCCAAACCTCCATCCTGGTCAGTAGGGCAGCCTCCAGTTCCAGGCTGGATGGGCATTGGGTGTGGGTTAAAATGATCATCCATCCAACCCAACAGTAGGTTGGTAGTCTCAGTATGTCAGACTCTGTCAGGTGAAGGGACGAATAAACTCTCAAATGTACACAAGATGAAATTGTGCAGCTGATGTGGAAAACAGTTTGGCAGTCCTCAGTTAAACATAGAGATACCATATGACCCAGTAATTCTGCTTCTAAATATATGTTCAATAGAATTAAAAACATATACCCACACAAAAACCTCTGCATAAATATTTATAGCAACGTTATTCATAATAGCCGAAACATGCAAAGGACACAAAGTTTCACCCACTGATGAATGAAGAAACAAAGTGTGGTATATCCATAAAATGGAATCTCATTCAATAATAAAAAGGAATGAACAGTGATACATATAGCAATATGGATAAATCTTAGACACATGCTAAGTGAAAGAAGCCAGATACAATGGGCCCAGGCCACATATGGTATGATTCCATTTAGATGAAATAGCCAGAATGGTTAAAGGCAGAGACAGACAGCAGGCCGGGGGGTGCCAGGGGACAGGTGAGGGGGAATGGGCACTGACTGCTTCATGGATCTGGAGTTTCCTTTTGGGGTGATAAAAATGTTCTGAAATTAGATCGTGTTTATTGTCGCACAACTTTGTGAATACACTAAAAACCACTGAACTGTTTTTTAAAAAATATACGCAGCTTGCATTCTGAGAATGTGAAAACCATCACTGAAGGATGTTAGTGAAATCCTGAAGTGTGGGAGCTAAAAGTGTAAAAAGTGCGGAGGAACAGAAAAACCTATATATATAAAAAAAAAAAACATTAAAAATTGGCTCGACCCCATCATACTCCTACCTTCAGCAGCCCGGAGTGGACTTGCTCCTTAGATCTGCATTGTCCAATTGAACAATCTTTGATGATGGAAATGTCCTTTCTCTTTATTTAATATGGAAGCCACTCGGCAGACAGGGCTATCGGACACCTGAGATGTGGTGAGTGCCACTGAAAAACTGAAATTTAAATTGTATTTAAATTTAAATAGCCACACGTGGCCAGTGGCTACTGTAATGGCAGGGTAGCTTTTGCTGGTTTAAAAGATTAGAGCCATCCTAACTGGAACCTTGAAAAAAATACTAGAGGGCATAAGAATGGGAGAGCCTGTCTTTACGTCCCACATCCCAGTCCAACCCTGAGCCCACTAGAAATCCTTCAATAAGATCTCACTGTTCCCAGGCTTCATCCTTCTAAGAACTCTTCATGAACTTCAGTCAATAATACAGTGTTTTGTTTTATCTTTATGGTAAGGTGCTTCCATTCCACAAATATTTATGAACCGAGCACTTTGTAGAACTCTGGGAAGAGAAAGAATTGTAGACAATGTCAGCCAGATTCCAAACGGCTGGTCTTGATAAGGCTGAGAAGAAAGGACAAGAGAAGTCCCTTCCCAGGACCTGGCTCCCTCCCTTCTTCCCTCCAAGGTCTCCCTGTCACACATGCACATACGCCTCCAAGGTGGAAATCTTGCTATAAAGATGCTGAAGTGGTGTCGAAGAATCTTAATTTAGATTTCCTGTTTCCAACTCAAGCTTCATAATGTCCTTAACTCCTTCAGTACACCTTCCAGTTCACGTTGATCTTTCCTTTCCATGAACTTTCATTGAACTTGAAATTAGTAGAAGGTAATGACTTTCTAAGCATTCTTCTGTAATGTGATATCCCCATGGCAAGAGTCATTTGTTGTAGAATGAATATTTTGTGCCAGAACAGTTTTAGGGGCTGTGGATTAAAAGAAAGACAGAGTCACTGAGTAGATTAGCGCCTAATGAGGAGGCACACAAAGAAATTGTTCTACGGAGCTTGGCTTAGATGTATTGGAAGGTTCACTGAGGGCACAGAACGAGGAGCACCTGAACGCACACGAGCAGACGTTCTTCACTCTGTGCCGGCACTCGACGCAGTTACTCCATCCCACTGTGGGGTGGTCACACCTGCTCCCTCCCAGGGCTTTCAGGCCATTGCTCCCCAATGCTGACAGGCTCTTCTGGTTGACTTCTGTCCTGTCTTTTCTCTGCCCAATGTGGTGACATCATGCTTTCCCTGGTCAGTCGTCAGCTGTGTAGATGAGGGATGGACATTTCTGGTGTGAGTGAGCCCACTCTTCTCATCTCTCCTGTCCTCCCCGTTGGTGGTGGTGTGTGGCAGACATGAGTGCAGCGAGCATCGAAAGAGATCGCATTCTAGGAACGCGGCCATGAGAACCTCGAGAGTTCGAGGGCAGACCTGGTCGGAAGATGTGTCCCTCTACCTTGATCGGGTTACTGTGAGATTCAGATGAAATTATGTGCCTGAGAGTCCTTTGTAATCTATACAATTATACACAGAAACTGGTTGTTTTTATTTGTCTCGTTTTACGGATAAGAAAACTAAAAAGGGGAAAAGTGAAATGACCTCCCAAGATAAAGAGGCACCGTGGGAGTATTGCTGGGAAGGAAAACTCTGATTTCAGGACCTGCGGTTGACACTCGGCTCTACCATCGCCTAGCTGTGTGATCGTGGGTTGGTTCCATATTTATAAAGTGGGGACAATAATACATCTATGTCAGAGGTTTTGGGGAACACCAAATGAGAATATGCCTATGAAGAACTTAGCACTGTGCCTGGCATGTAACGGGTACTTGATAAATATTCTCTATTATTATTATTATTATTTTACTAAACAGATATTTGTAGCAGAGCTACAAGTGCCGGGGTCTCAGCCCTGCTGTGCACTAGAAATGGGTGATAAAAATATTTTCAAGGCGAGCTTGCCAGAAGCTGCAGTGATACGTTCGAGAACCTGGCGTCTGAGAGACCACGTAGCAGGTAGGTAACAGCATAGATGTGGGAGCCAGGTGGGCTGCGTTTGAATCCTGGCCCAGTAGCTAAGTTGTTGTCAGACCCTTGGCAAGTTACGTAGCCTCGCCGGGCCTCGGTTTCTTCACCTCTAAAATGGGTTCTTGAGAACAGTGAATGAATTAACATACATCAGGTGTGTAGGACAGTACCTGGCACATCGTGCTAGGAATCGTTAGATATTATTAATGATATTATTCTGACTTTGTTTAAAATTAAAAACGAAATTTGTTCTCAAAAATCTCAATTGGCTTTTATTTCCAGGGGCCTGCATTTTAGAGATTGAGGGGAGAGGGGGCAATGGACATGAAGATACACACGTCTTTATGCTCTTACCTGTGACGTTGCCTTTACCTGAAATCCCTCCTTTTTGACCCAGAGAACCGCCATGTGTTCTCCGAGGTTCCTTCTCTCATACTTCCATCCCTCACACGGGAATCCTCTGCTCTGCTTTCTACTCCTCTGTGTATTTTCTGACAGCCTCAATAAAAGTTTCTTCGATGGAAAGGTGAAAGAGAGTAAGGGGGATGCTTTGAACTCTGGTCGTTTGCAGACAAATACAGAACTTACGTCCTCCCTCTCAGAGGCTGAGGGATTGGCAGAGGACTTGGGGAGATGATGCCTCTTAATGTGAGGGAAAAACACAAAGAATGACAATCCAGTCTTCACCTGGAACCATCTCCAACCCCCATGGCCGCGTCCTCCTGGGCTGGGGAGAAGCTATGGTGACAAAGCAGAATGGACTGTGGACCCAGGATAGCCCCTGCCTGAATCTCGATTCTGTCATTCGACGACTGTCCTCCAAATCAGACATCTCTGAGCCTATTTTCTAGCCTGTAAAATGAGGGTGACGCCAGCCTCGAGGGCTGATTTTGACGATGAAATGAGACAATGCTGCAATGCCTGACACTTAAAAAAATGATCAATTAATGTCCGTTAAGGAAAAAGATTGGGCCTTAGAGAAGCAATACCATTGTCGAATGAAGCGATGTTGTCTTTCGAAAGCACAGTGTTGCTTTAAAGCGGTCTCCTGCGTGTCATCGTCAGCGTACCATTCCCTAGGTCGTCACAGAGGCCTTCACACAGCTTCTCAGACTCTCAGTCTGAGATTAATCTGCAGTCAAGACACCCAGGCAGGCGGGGATCTGGCAAACCCCTTCCCCAAGCCCTTCTCCTCTCCAGCTGGCACAGAAACGCTCCGCATTTGCAGCTTCCATGGCAATTACAAGAACCTACTCCCTTTTATTGTTCTTCTTTTCCTAACGATGGAGCAATCACATGATTTCAACAGGAAAAACAACGCTGGAATTGGAGACCATCTGGATTGAGCCAGGACTTTCTGGTCCCCGTGTCTGAACCCCTGGAGGGAAAAGACATTCGATGCTGGCAGGACGGGGGATGAGCTGGACAAGAAGCATGGCCAGCACATGCTCATACCAGGCTGGCCAACTGAGCAGGTTGTGTTTCAGGATTAAAAACAGTCCGATTCTAACAAACTGGGAGCTCATATTTACTGAGTGCTAAGCACCAAGCCCTTTACTGGCGTTGCCAAGCTTAATCACAACAATCCAAGAAGAGCGTGTATTATTTGCATTACACACCAGTGAGGAGAATGAGGCTCCGAGAGGCTAAGGGATCTCTTGGGATCACACAGGAGTCAGGGGCTTTGCTAGCATTCCGCTCCGTTTGCAAGCCCCCAAAACCTATTCGTTATCTCCTAGCCCCTGGTACAGCAGAACTTCCAGACTCTAAAGTGCACAGCAGCTCTCCTGCGGGCCTTTGAAAATGTAGATTCTGATTCCCTCAGCTAAGGGCGGAGTCTGAGTCTGCATTTCCAACAGACTTTTAGGGGATGCTGCAGCTCCAGAGACTTCAGTGGCGAAAGCGAGAGCAGTGGTCTTGACCTTGGCGGCACATTGGAACCCCCTGGAAGTTTTCAGAAGGCTGACACCTAGGCCCCATCTAGAGACCCTGATTTTGTAGCTCTACCCCGCAGCACAGGACTCTGCTAAGGCATCCCAGTGACTCGGTTGTGCCACGAGAGCTGAGACCACCCTGCTGGAGGGAGGCAATATCTGCGGGCTCCTGAGGACACAGGGTCACCCTGGGCTTCCCTTTCCCAACCACAGAGACATCCATGGCTGGGCTTTGAGGTCACCCTTGAAGAGGCTTCTTCTCTCAGCAAACTCCCAGCCTAGGAAGAGGCCAGAGTCGCCACCTGTTTCCTTGAAATAGTTCGCAGCTGTGCTGGGTGACCTCACCGCTCTGCCTCTGCTGTGGGCCAAGCTGTTATCTGGGAAGCCCTCTCCCGGGTCATTTAGTCAAGTCGGCTTCGGGTTGCCCCTGTGTGTCTGGGGCAGGGGGAAGGGAAAGGGGATAGCTGGGCACAGGAGAAGCTGCAAGGCCAGGGCTCGTCGGTGCTGGGGGCTTCTGGGAAGGACCTAGCCACATCGGGGACCCTGTGTGAGAGCAGCTGACAGCCTCATTCCTCACCTCCCGCCCAATACTTGGGAACTGATGAAATTACAAGGAGTTCTCCTCCTCCCTTTAAGCGTTGTATAAACAAACATCGAAGTGCATAAGGAAGAAGGGAAAGGCCTCTGCTCTGCCCCTCGCACTACCCAGAGGCAGCAGTCAGGCTCATATTCTTCCAAATCTTTTTCTAAACATAAATATGTGTATTTATTACACACACATGTAATACTATTTTATAAACAAAAAAGATCAAGCAATATTACTTTAAACACTATCTCGGATATCTTTTCCATGTCCTAGTTATATATACTTAGAAATTATTTTAGTGTGTTTCAAACTTGTCTGGAAATCAGAATCTTTTGGGGGCACTTTTTAAACATAAATATTCACCTCAGACCTGCCAAATCAGGATTCCTCAGAGAGAGAGGCATGGGAAGCTTTTATGAATTTGTTTTTAATATCTGTCTCGGGTAGATTTTTTAATTTTAATTTTTAAATGTTTTGTATTGAGATATAATTAACATGTAACATTGTATTCTTTTTAAGTATACATCTCAGGCAGTTCTTATGAAAACTGTCTTGCCTTTTTAATAGTCACACTTGTCTGATATAAGGCTATACCATTGTTTGTTAGCCAATCCCCAATTGTTGAATATTTAAGGTAGTTCCAGCTTCTTTCTTTGTACTATAAACAATACTACAAACACACGCATGCTGTACCTGGAACTTCTTTTCCCAGTACACATGTTCACGCTTGAATCATGGAACCTCCTGGCAGGACAAATACTGAACATTCATAGTCAAGACCAGAACTGTCCAACGGAAATATAACGTGTGTCATAGTCGCCATTTAAACATTTCAGCAGCCACATTCATTCTAACATTTTCTTTAACCTTATAGATCAAAAATATCATGTCAACATAGAATCGAATAAAAATTATGAGTGAAATATTTTTCTTGTCTTTTTCACGTGAAGTCTTTGAAAATGGGTGTGAATTTTACACTTTACAGCACACCTCACTTGGACTAGCCACCTTTTAAAGTATTCGATCATCACAAGGGCCAAATGATATTGTTTCAGACAGCACAAATCTAGGCTTTTCATTTTATTTTAGAGGGGACAAGGGACAAACAGTTGTGGAGCAGCTACAATCTACTTGTCCCTGAAGAAGCATCTAACATTGATCACTGCTCACAAAAAGCTTGGTGGACAGATGGGTGAAATGTTTGCAGACAATGAAACTGAATGATAATGTAAGTTAAAGACATTTTCTCTTCAGAATGAATTGAAGAGAAAGGCAGGGTATGGGTTATTATGATGTCTGTTATTTCATCTTGAGGTTGATAATTTGCCAAGATCACACAGCCCACAAACACAGAGGCAGAACTGGAATCATGTCTTTAGACTCCTATGGTTTTCTTTTATCCCACAGATCTCTCTCTACAAGACAGTTATTCAAAGTCCAACCTTATATAGTGGTTCAGGGAGAGTTGTCAACAAATTAAGTGAATTATTAGAAGCCACAAAAGCAATTTATCTAAATTATTGACATTCCAGGGACTCCTTGTAAAAACATGTCTGCTACTGCCCTCTGGTGGAAAGTGGAGTTATTGCAAGCCACTGGTAAATGCATTTGCAGACCTTTCTAGGCCATTAACCGAGTATATAAAAATATGATGACTGTTTCATAGAGGTTCTTGAAATTAGAAAAAAAAACAAACTGATTCTTCATACTGCGAAAAGTTCAGAATTGCTTCAGTAGACTATCAGAGAAACAGCCACACACAGATCCTAGGAGCAGGTTCTGTTTCGGATACCTTTTTCTAAAAAATTGAGATATAATTGACATGTAACATTATGTTAGTTTCAGGTGTACAGCATGATAGTTTGATATTTGTATATATTGCAAAATGATCACCACAATATGTCTAGTTAACATCTGTCAGCATATGCTGTGAGAGACGCCTGCAGTCCTGGCAGGATGCCTGGTGCTTGGAGCAACAAGGTCACACTACAGGGAGGGCCCACACGCCTTACCTGTTCTGGGACTTCTTGCTCTAGGCACAAGGGTAAGAAGAGGGAGTAGCTGATAACACGGTGGTGACCTTGAGGCAGAATTTGGGAGTTGTCTGTAATCTGTAATTACTAATCTGAGTGTAACTAATAATAATAACAAAGCCAGTTTTATGAGAGAGAGAATAAAAAGCCATGGAGACAGCGGTGGGGGAAGCTAGCATTGCCATTCATCCCTTCTCCGTATCCATGTTAGTTAATGCATTTCCAGACTCCCACCCTTCTTCCTAGCCGTCTCCGCAACAAGCATACGTAACTATAAAATCGTTTCTCTTCTTGTGATAACTTTTAAGATTTATTTTGTTAGCAACTTTCAAATATATGATATAGTATTATTACCTACAGTCACCATGCTGTGTATCTGTCCCCATGACTTAATTATTCTATACCTAGGAACTTGTACCTTTTGATCCCCTTCGCCCATTTCACATTCCACCCCCACCACACACACCCCTCACCTGTGGCAACCACCAGTTTGTCCCCAGTATCTATGAATTTGTTTGTTTGTTTGTTTTCATTTGTTTGTTTTCGATTCCGCATATAAGTAAGATCGTACAGTATTTGCCTTTCTCTGCCTGACTTAATCCACCTAGCATAATGTCCATCCAATGTAGCAAAGGGCAAGATTTTATTCTTTTTTATGACTGAATAATATTCCATTATATATATATGTATATATACATACATATCACATTTTCTTTATCCATTCATCCATCGAAGAACATTTAGGATGTTCCTATGTCTTGGCTATTGTAGATAATGCTGATATATAAACATGGGGGTGCGGATATCTTTTTTTTACGCATGGATAATTGTACTTGGTTATATCTTAGTTTCTAAGTTTTCTAGTGGGTGTGTTAGTGTGTCTGTTCTCTAGCTAGGTTGTCAGCTCCTCAACGGGGGAAAACTGGAACCCCTTTAAGGCTGGGAACATTCTGGCCACTTGAATGAGTAGTGTTGATTGCCTGGCAGGGGGAGAAACAGTGGTTTAAGGGCACAAAAATAAATCCAGTGCTTGTAACAGAATCTATTGATTTTGCCTGCTCAGAATCCTTTTCTCTTTCTCTCCTCCCTCTCCCCCCAAACAGATTTAAGTGAAGCTGTTAACCAACTGCCCTGCCCTCCACTGCCTAAGAGGTGGGCCTAGAGATCTGAATCTTTGTAGAGTGACAGAGAGTGCTATTTCTCTCCAACAGCTGGGCTAACAATTTCAGTTAGCTAGTGCATTGGAGCTGTCTGCTTCTTCAGCTTTTCTTTGCGTAACTCTGAAACCCACACCCTAATGATAAATTCCTCTTTTATTAGAACTAGAAATGTCCACAAATACGTTTAGCATTTTCATCAGAACAAATCTAAAATATAACGTGTTACCTTTTCATTTAATTTTGCTTCAAGTTGGAAATTCGAACAAGTTCTCATAAGCATCAAAAAAATGGAAGACTTCCAATTGCTAAATGTAACACTAGCTCTCTTACTCCCTAGAGGGCAAAATGATAAACAACAACTATTTTGACAAAAATTATCTTAAAAATTTGGTAATTTCTAAGGGTGTGGGGCACCAGCGAGAGATGTTAGGTGAGGACATGGAGAGGCCCTTTGTGAAGAAGGGAAGTGGCTTCAAACTGACGTCTGCTCCGGCTGGAAAACTAGAAGTTCAGCCTCCTGGCGCTGGAGCCCCATGTCATACCCACTTAGGCCATTAACCATGACTGCAGTGGGCCGACTTGGTAGATGTGGTTCTCTATCACCCAAGAGAGACCCAGTACCAACACCATGATGTCAAGGTCATTCATGTTTCTATACGAGTTAGCTATCGCCAAAACACCCTGGCAGTGGCTTTTGGATGAAGCTATAGTTTCTATCCAGAGTGAAACCAGAGCTGAGCCCATGAGTCCATGGTCAGCACTCGACACTTTCTGATGGCAATCTGATGACTAAATTTAGATAAGATCTTAACTGAGGCTTTCTCCGACTGGGTGACAACCTTAATGATAGAAAGGGGAAGGATCCAGCAAATCGAACGAGCAAATTGCTCCTCATTGGCTTATGATTCTCCATACCTAGAAAATGAGTCACTGAAGATAGGAATGTGGGAGGGAATTTTGGCCTTAGAATGTTCACCAAGTTGGGCAAAGATACTTTGCCCAAGAACAGAAGTTACTGTGGCAGGTGTGAAAACTTGTATAAACCACAGTGTGAATAAACAACATATGGCTATGTAGGGAAATGAAGAGAGATGAAAACAGGGATCCGGGCAGTCCTATTTTCAAGCTCCACACACAGAGTTTTAACTCTTCCAATTGTGGAGATGTTATGGAAAAGCCCCTCGGTGGTAACCCATGCTCCAATGCTGTCGAAATGGAAAATGGCGTTAAAAGCCACTTATTTCATCAGGTCCTTAAATCTAACTTGAGAGAATCCTTCAGTTGGCGACATAAAAGTGAAACACTGTTAATTTTGCTAGCATTCATATTTTAAGAAGATACAGCAAAAAGCATAAATGCTCACGTTACATTCAAATTTTAAATAGAAGACCCAATCACATTGTTCAGGGTATTCATTCAAAAACGTATGTCTAATCTCTGTCCTATTGTAACTCAGTTTCCTTCTCTCTAAGTACACAAATGTCACAAATGCCGCATGTATCTTTTCTATGATAATTTAAGTACATACAAATACATATATCTATTTATTCTTCCTCTCTATTTTTACAAGAATCTTGGCACCACTTTGTAAACATTGTTTTAGTCCTTGCATTTTTTTTACTTAATGTATTTTGGAGATCTCATCATGTAAGTACACAGAGGGACTCCTCATTGTGTGTATGTGTGTGGTTACATAGTATCATATTCCCTGGGCAGAAAATAATTTATTCAACCATTCTTTACTGATGGACGTTTAAATGATTTACAGTCTTCTACAATTATCAACAATGTTGCATCCCTTATGCTCAACGAGGATTATGAAGCACTCAAAAAAGTTAAAAATGGGTTCTTGGCAGGGGCGAAGAAATATTTCTCCTTTATTTATACAGATATACACATAGTACACAAGCAGATATTCAGTATATCTGTGGTATTAAAATTTTATGAGGGTATCAGGGACAATTTGGGGGGGGGATATCTAAAGTGATTCCTTAAAATACTAACAATGAAAAAAGTGGAGAAACATGAACGCTGCCTCAGCTCAGTCCCCACTGTCATAAAGGACACGGGATTGCAATGTCTGGCATAGACCTGGCGTGGCACATCCTTGGAACTCTGTGCATTACACAGTGGAGCAAAGTCGGGATGCTGGTGGCAGGAGGAAGAGGGTGACTGTCAGACATGTCCCTGTGGTTTGCAGCCTTGAGACTGCCAGCATCTAGGTCAGGGGGCACCGTACCAGGAGGACAGGAACCCTGCAAGCATCCCTTAGACTCTGCATGGGACAGTGCAATGAATGAGGGAAACATAGCTTTTCAGTGATAATCTTGCCTCTTTCTTGAATTATTCAGAAACATCTGAAATATTAACAGTTTTCTCTTGACTTTAGAGTATCTGGATTTTTAAAAATCCTCACAAATGCTGTCACTCAGTAAAAGTCTAATCTCTCACCCCTCCCCCTTATTTATTCATTTTGTTCTGGTAATGGTTTAGAATAACTCTTAACCTTCCTTGTGTGTAATTACAATTGACATGTCATCTTTGAGGAAAAGAAGTTTGAAGGGGTAATGAATTTTTGAGGAGAGTAGAATATAATGTTCTCACTAATAATAATAATAATAAAGATAAATTTGTGAGGTGATGAATGACTAACTAGATAGAAATCCTTTCATAATGTGTGTGTGTGTGTGTGTGTGTGTGTGTGTGTAACCAGATCACCACGATGTACTCATTCAATATCTCAGAATTTTAGGTCAGTGACCCTCTCCGGTTCAGGGCTGGTTAACACACAGCAGCATCTTGTCCCCTGAGGGCACGGGCTCATGCTCAGCTCCTTGTCCCTCTGGGACCCTGCTCTGGGCGTGGCTCACCCGGAGCCAGGAAGCCATTTCCCTCTCCAGGCCCAGCCGCTTCCTTTCTCTGTCCACCAGACTCGTCTCCCTTCTCCAGACCGATCGCCAGCCCTGGGGCTGACCCTGCTTCCTGTGTCTGACTTGAGAAGGGCAGGTTCTGTCCTTGTTGATCATCAGGAGCAGAGCCGGGCTGAAGGGCTGGCCAGCTGGGTGGATCTCTCCAAGCGCGAGGGGTCAGAACATGTCACCGAAATGCTAAAACCACCCTTGAAATACAACCAGATGAAGAAAAATACGTTTACAAGAATTCCTCCAAGGGAGAGCACGCCCTGCGACTGGAAGGGCTGCTTCTGCTGTGTCTGGGGGAAGGGCAGGACCCCTCGCCAGCCCCTTCCAGGGGGGTGGGCCCTGTTCAGACGGAGCATTTGTTTCCTGCGTAAGATGCGGCTGTTCAGGACAAGAGCTGACGTGCTCAGAGCAGAGGAGAGAGGCCGAGCTGCCCTCCTCTGCTGCCCTCCTCTCCTGCTCTGCGCTGTAAATGAATTTGAACAAATATTTAAAGAATATTAATTGGAAATATCTCAATTATTAACCCACCTAGGGCATCCAGATCCAGTCATAACCAGTTTTCATATATATATATATATATATATATATATATATATATATATATATTTTAAAGGCATCCCTTCGTCGTTTTTTGGGACCGTACATTTAAAAAGAAAAAAAGTTTTCTAATTACCACTCCAGTCCCAGAAACCACAAAGGAAAAAGACCGATAAATTTGACTATGTGACAAAAAAAAAAAAAAAAAAAGTATGCATGACTCATAACACCATGAGCACAGTCAAAAAAACAAACATCAAGCTGGGAAAACACTGCAGTTCATTTTGCGGAGAAGGGCTAATTTCCTTAGGACACAAAAGTTCAGAGAAATCAATAAGGATCAACGACAATAAGAAATCAATAAGGATCAACAGGGAAAGGGAGCCAACGCCCAACAGTTCACAGGAAGAACTGCGTGTGACTTCTAGTGCGTGGCAGATGGTTGACCTCGCTCAGGAAAGAAGAGCACGCGAAATCAACGCCGAGGGCACACGGGAGAGGCTCACTGGGGAATTTCTGAGTCTCCTGCGGCTGGGGACAGCTCGCATGCACACTGTCAGCATCGCACAGGCTTCTCGTGGGCGTGGAGAGAGCGAGGCCGCAGGAGGGGAGGCGAGGTCTGGGAAGCGGCGAAGGGGCGGGCCTGTGGAAGCTGGTCCTCGTTTGTCGCTCACTGCGCTCAACAGCCAGGTAGACGTGACGACGACTCTTCAGGTTGCCATCAGCAGCCTCTGTCCTCCACTATCTCAGTGCTTCAAAAAACCAAACACACCGTGAGAGGTGCAAGGCAGAGGCATTGGTGATGCCAAATAAGAGGCCTAGATGATAAATACAATGAGTTCTGAGGACGGAAAAATGACCCTCAGGGAACACTTTCAGTCTGCCTCGATGGCCAGATATGTAGATGCAGGGGGTGAGGACGGGGTGGGGGGTTCAGTTTGAGAACCAGCGCTGTATTTGAGAGGACCCAGCCTTGTCTCAGGATCTTCGTGGGAAAGAACTAACCACTGGACAAGAAAGGAGACATTATTTTAGTGAGTGGGAAAGTCTACGACCATATCTGAGCCCTCCTGGGGACACTAAGAACTAACAGAAGGACTCTGAGACGGATTCGGAGTTTTCACAGAGAGGGTGGAGCTGGAGCCATAGAAGTGGCCTTTTTGTTCCTGTCAGAGTTATCGTATTTTTGCTTCTCGTGTGACACTGTCTGACGAAACGCAGGTTTCGATGAGAGAGAGGTAGAGAAGGAAGGGCCAGGTTGTTAGAATTCTGAGTGGCAAGCTTGAGGAGGGCCGTGACCTGCAGTGGTGAGCCATAGAGGGTTCTGGAGCAGAGAAAAGGCGTATTTGCTGCAAATTGTCTAAGGAAGACTCGCCTGGTGCACAGAGGAGATCAAAGGCGAGGAGGCATGGAGACCGCTACTGATGTGACTGGAAGATCTCAACAACCAGTGTGATCAAAGCAGAAAAGAAGAAGATGGAGGACCTTCGACCAAACGCGGAGAAAGCAGTATTCCCTCTGCCCCAAGCCCGTCTCTCCTTTTCCTCGCGGACTCCAACTTGTCCTGCACACTCCAGCTCCTGTTTCAGGCAACCTCCCCTACCCACCGTCTCCCTTCGCCAGCCAGGAGCTGTAGGCTTCACCGGTGTGCCCGACCTTGGCCATAACTCCAGTACCCATTACCCACTGGGCTGAGAGAATGGCCTGGTCTGTTCCCTCTCCAGACTGCGAGTCCCTTAGGGTCAGCGAGCTTGATTTTTCATTAGTATAGTGTGTGCCCAACACACATGTTATTTGTATTTGTGGGGCTAGAAAAGAGGGAAGAGTCTAAAATGCCTTTCTTTGGGGGAAAAAAAAGTCCATAGGTCCCAGGTTTTTTCTCTCTCTCTCTCTCTCTCTTTTTGTTTTTTGTTACATCTTTATTTTTCCTTATTTCATCTTAAAAATTGAAAGTAGCACAGGTATGTATGCAGCATAGGTGTAAGATGCTGCATAACTTTCAAAAAATGATCATTCTCCTAAGAAGCCTTTTTTAGACACCCTCTCCCTCCACCCAATCATCCTTACCCTCTCTGCTGCCCATAAATAAAATTTTAATTCCACACATATACTGTCTATCTGTTTATGTAGTGTGGTCCTTTGGAGGATGACAAACCATTGTAATATCTAAGACTTTTTCACACACTTCTCCCCTCCCCTCTAACAACCAATTTTCTGCCCCTTGGGGGCCATGTTACACCCACTGAGAATGCAGGGTGTATGGTGACTACATTCACTTTCTAGGACTGTTGCAACAGAGGGACCACAAACTTGGTGGCTTAAAACGAGCAGGAATTTATTCTCTTACAGTTCTGGGGCCCCGAAGCACACAATCGATGAGACAGCAGGGCTGCGCCCCCTCCAGGGGCTCTGGGGGAGAGCCCTCCCTTGCCTCCGCCAGCTTCGTCTGCTTGGGGCTGCGTCTCTCCCATCTCTCTTCGTCTTCATAAGGACTCTCTTCTGTCTGTGTCAAATTTCCCCGCTGCCTTTCTCTTATAAGGACACCTGTCATTGGATTGAGAGCCTACCGTGATAATCTAGAATATCCCACCTCGAGAACCTTAACTTTTTCTAAATAGGCCACATTTACAGGAGCCAGAGTTAGGACATGAAAATATCTTTTTGGGAAGCCACCATGGAACCCACTCCAGTGACTGAAATGTGTTAGGTGGCAGGGGACATATCACTTGTGTCAGTGACACACGCAAGAAGGCTTTGTGTACACCACTCCTGCTGCTGGTCCGATGTACTTACAAAGAGTTACCATGATTTATTATGGGAAGCCCCCCACCCGAAGACTTTGGTCTTTTTTTCCCCTCTTCTGCCTTCTCTCAGATGTAGCCCTTTGGCGCCCTCTAGTGTGGAAGCTGTGGTATCACAAAGTCTGCATTTTCAGAGGAAACAAGTCACAGATTTAAAATGATTAGTTAAGCTATGTTAGATGTAAGATAAAAATCGAACAACAAGAGGAACTTGGAGCATCTTTATTATAATCCAGCACAGCTCACCGTCCACCCTCGAGAGAGGCAACGCTGGGCCTGTGCTGTGGACTCGGGTTCCCCTCTGCACTGCCCTCCCCTGGGGGAAGGAAATGGACTAAGGATAGCCATGTGTCTCCCTGCCACCAAGCCCCAAGACAGGGTGAGGCGCTTTCAGGAATGAGGAGACATCGAAGACTTCTTAGTTGTCAGTTTTTAATAGTACTATAACTAGGCAAGACTTGAAAAAAACCTGAGCGAATACCCTAACTATATTCCTTGAGTTTTTCGTTACTATGTTCCACGACAGTATCAAGCTACGGGATGGAAAAGGACACACGCGTCAAGGCCCGTTTCCCAGGTGGCGCACCCGGATCGCTGAGACAGCAGCACCTCCAGCGACGTCTGCAGTCCAGGGAACCCCCGCCCCCCGCCTCCATCGGAGTTCTCTTTCCCACACACGGTCTTGTACGTGATAAGCCTCGAGGCAGTACTGAGTGGAATTGTCACTCAGAGACGATCTCGGTTTCTTTTTCATGGTGGTTTATGTACTAATGTTTCCTGCTTTTCGATTTGCAAAGGGCTTTGTCGCTTCAATGGGCCACCTTCAAAGGAGAGCACATCTGGGGCTGGGGCGGGGGCGGGGGGGCGGAGCCGACATCCCTGAGTCCTCCACCGACCAGAACACAACTGCCAGGAGCACTCCCTCTCCCTCCCCAGGAGCTGTTTGCCTGCAGGGACTTCTGCCTTTGTGGGAACCAGGAGAGAAGGGCTGAGATCCAGGAAATAGTACCTGATGTGGGTAAATCACACCATAACAGACCAGACTCTTAGCTCACATCTGCATGTAAGCAGGTTTTCTCAAGAACTGACTCTGGGTCTCAACTATCTTTTATGATGCTGTTTCTAAGTCTCTCCATGAATTCGAACATTAACCAAGTTGATTTGTGTGCGGGGCATCATGCCAAGCTCTGGGCACACACTGGAGAACAAGACAGATATGGTGTCTGTCCTCTGAGGGTTTACCAACAAGGGGACCAAGATGAAACAAATATTGTGAAAAATCAATGATGTGAAAGGAAAAATTCAGAGGGGTAACAGAGGGACCTGATTTAACGTGGGGACAGGTCAGTCTGAGCAGAGACTGGAGCAGGGTGGGCCTGGCCCATCCTGGGAGGGCAGTTTGAAGAAATGAACCAAGCCAGGTTTGACAAACACTGCAAAAACGCGGACACCTCCATTAGCTCTATTAATCTTTTTCACTAGTTCAGCTAAAGAATATGGGAGGTCTAGTATTAGATTCGAAGACAAATTGGGTTGGTAGCATTTGGAGTTAAATTAGAAGCTCTTAAAAATTGAATTCGCAGAGGCCATTTTTAAATGGAATTCTTGAGGACGGGATGTGGACTCACTGTGCCACCCTTGTACTGCACGGAGAGATGGTACCAGGAAGCCCATCGGAGACCAAGGATTTCCATAACTAACGGACTATTTATTAACTTTGAAGTTTGCTGATGCTGCAAAGGAAAACAAATCTGTCACCGTGGCTGCCAATCTCCAAGGTCAATTCCACAGTCAATTTCTTCCCTCCCCATTCACCAGCTGACCTTTCTTCACTGGGAGGTGGAGTCGAGCTGGCCTAAGTGACTTACCAGGAGGATGCAGTAGAAATGTTTGGGACTTCCAAGGTCAAGTCCTAAGGAGCCTTGCAGCTCCCCCTGGGCTCTTGGAATGCTCACTCTGAGGCAATTTTACAGACCCAGAGACCCCACGCCTGGGGAGGGCAGTGCTGAACAGTGCCCAGCCATTGCGCCATCCTGGCCCAGCTACCTGGTGTGAATGAAGGAGCCGTCTTGCATGTTTTGGCCCTAGAAGATGCCAAACAGAAAAAGGCTTCAGCCCCAGCTGCATGGCTCCTCAAGCCAATCCAGCCACGCCAGCAGAGGCCCCAGATGGGGCAGGGGAGGCATGAGCCAAATCTGGAAGCCCTAGATGTTTTCCATGCCTTCGAATTTGCAAAGCAGCAGTAGAAGCCTGCAAATACTGCTTTAGCTGCACATGCAGAGAACAGGACAGCGTGTTAGCAGGGATGAGGACAAGGTGGACATGAAAACCACTGAAAAGTTGTGCATTTTGTCGTTACTCTTTCCTGTTCCCCCACAGCACTGTGTTCACACCTCCATTGATAAATCTCACCATGCTGCCTATTACTTAAGAACTTGTGGCCTTTGAGTCACTCTTGCTCAGGCCCGCTTCCACATCTGGAAGTGAACTGTCGTTTCTAGTAAAGTTATTCTTTTCTGCTGTAAAAAAAAAAAAAAAAAAAAAAAAAGAACTTGGGTTTTATAGTCAAGACAGTCTTTTTTAAAAGCAGTTTTAGAACTGAGGTTAGCTGACTGACCATGAGCAAGTTGCTCTGCCTCTCTAAGCCTCATTCTGTTATGTGGGAATGATGTGGAATGGTACCAATGCTGTGAAGTATTTAAGATTAAACTCAATAACGCCTGTTACATATTCACATGTGGTCAGTTAATCCAATAGTAATGATGACCCCCCGAGGACAAGTGCCTGGTCTTACTCATCTTTAAACTCATGGTACATTTCAGTGCCTGGAGTGTAGTAGGTGATAAAAGCTGCTGAGTGAATGACAATGTGAAACCCTAGGTGATAAACTTTAAACTGACCTTTGTAACACCAAGGGCCACTTTGCCTGTCAATTGTTTGGAACTACACATTTTAAGGCAACGGAATGTGTCTTTTCCGCCATGATGTCCTGTAAGAGAAGGGTGTCAGTGAAAAAAAAAAGTCAATTTAATTGCTTTCAGCATTTAAGACCTCTAAGGGATGGATAGGACTCTACCAACCATCCAGTATAATCAATGTCACGATACAAGTGTAAAGTGAGTGGTTTGCCCAGGGCCATGCATCCACCAAGAGTACTAGAGCCCAGCCCAGACTCTTTGCCCCCTTGCTATGACATCCTTCCCTTCTTTGCATTTCAGAGCCATCCAGTGAGGTCAGGACTGATCACTAACCTTGATTAGGCAACTCAAGAGAGTCAATGAAAGAACCCATCGGGAATGCAAGACGCAATTAGAGGCCATGAAGATTTTGTGTGGACACTTCCCTTATGCATCTCATTTGTCATCATGACTCTTGCACTGGAATGGTGACTCAGTGTTAAAAAGCCCCTTTCATTAGTGGAAATAGGCTTAATGGGATGCAAGTTAGTTTTTCTGTAGTTAAGGTTAGGGTTTTATTTCAGTTCACAGGCCTTTCTTCTATTTTCCCTGTCTAAGGCATAACTGTCTCGTTTCTAATTTACTTTACCAAGGTGGGTGAGAGCTAATAGATTCTTCTTTGGTTTGGCGAACTTGAGTTCACAATGTGTCAATTAATGAGTGATGAAATATAGATACTGATTAAGCAAACTTAGGCTTCTTCAATTACTTTTTTTCTTGCCTTTGAAATAGTAAAGACTGCTTGCTGTTCACGGCTCCAGCGTGGACAGTTCCATTTATGTCATTTATTTCATCAAGAGTCAAAATAGGAACTACGAGAAAAATGCGTTCTCACCAATCCCTGGTGAGATTACACATAAATTTCCATGCATGTGTAAATGTTACCAGAGAACACTGTTCGAACAGTATGCAAAAGACCATAGGGTAGATGTGCAGGCTGTAAAAATCCCAGTTCTTTACTAGTACACAAAGGAAACAAGACCAGCTGGGTGATTCCTTTCCCTTCTTCCCTCTCCTCCCTTGCACAACCAGGATTAGTTTCTATTCATTTCAAAAGATTTCATTTAGAACAAAAAATTCAATTAATTTTCTTAAGAAAAAAAAAATTGCAGGCAAGGGCACAGAGGAAGAGTGGGGAAACCCAGATGTGCAGACTCTGAAACTCACAGCTGTGCTTTCACATCTTGATATAGCTCCGTTCCCAAGAACGGAGGTTTCTGTTGTTCACATTTAAATCTTGAATTATGCAAAACTCAGTGACTCAATTGTTCTTTTCCAAGTTAGAATCCTTGTTTAGGATATTTGAATCTCATGTCTAATGCTGCCAAGACGGGAGAAATCCTTTCCAATCCTGAAAGGCTGATTAACAAAGTTCTATGAGAGGCAGAGAGAAGGTAAAAGGAAACTGGATTGAGCAACAACTGAAAGTATTTATCTGAATGTTGCGAAGTCAATTAGCTGACCACATTCTACTCAATTTACATGAGAAAAAATTATGTGGGATTTCATACACAATTCAGCATTAATATTGAGTCATGTTTAAAAGAAGTTAATATAATAAAAAAATGTTTCGCCACCAGGAAAGTTAGAGTTTTTCTCAAAATATAATACTAACGATAAAGTACAAGGCTGGTAGAATTTACAGGATCCAATCATAAGGTTAAGTTGATGCTTTCAAAGTGGTGGCAGAAATGACATGGGAAGAAATATACAAGACATATAACAGCAGTATACCTTTCTGAACTGGGAGATTCTAAAGCTCATTTTATTTTTACTTGACTGTTCAAGTATTTGGTAAATACTCAAAAAGCAAAAAAATCTCCCTTCTGTTTTGTTTCTACTACAGAAATTACTAATTTTTTATTTTTATATGTACATGTATATGCTGTAACATATAAGCAAATTTTGAGGCTAGTATTAAGCAACCAAAATTAGTTTCACAAAAAGAGTTAAAGAGGCCGTTTCTCACCAAGTCACATCCAATGAAGACAGAGGACTCTTTCAACGACTTATCAGAAAGGGGCTCGGTAGAGAACAGGCATCACACCCAACTGCAGCTTGAACAAACCGATGTCATGGCTCTGATGTCTGATTTCCTTTTATTTTAGAGTCAGTCAAGGTCATTTGGGGTGGTTGGTGATGCTCCCAGAAGTAAAACTTGAGATCTAACTTCTCACTTGCCACAATCTGCCCTGAGACTTTTTAATCCAATGATCTGATGCTTCTGAGCTGGAACATTCTAGCTCCATTTCCTTTTTGAGTTGGCTGTTAGTAAGTTAGGGCCAGATTTGTAGCCCATGTCTAACAAGTATTTTGTGTACAAGGTTTACTCCTGGTTTAATATTGTTTTCTTTTTTCATTTCCCCTTTACTTAGATCGTATTACTGAAAAATTTTGTCATTGTATTTTACGTAGTTCTGTAAACCTTCCTAAAAACTTTCCCTAGGGTAAAATTCAACTTACCAAAATCTGAATTTCAAGAGTTAAATGTAAAGGAAAGGTAGATTCAAACCACCTCACATGAATGTTTTCAAGACACTTCTGAAATTCCAAAAAGGTTCATTAAAAACTGAATCATTCAGGTATAAAGAAAGTCTGAGCAGAAAGGTACCTGGGTCACGATACATTACGGCATACAGGATAACCAGAGGTGGAATCTTTATTTCACAAGTTTCAAGATACAGTACAAAACGAATCTGTACATCTCTCTATTAACAGGATTTGTTTACACAATTATATTACACTTCACCAGCCTTTATACTGTATTTAATTAAATACAAAATAAATTTACAAAAAAGTCTACCATGGTGTTCCTTCCAATGCCAGCTTATGGTCTCTTAAAACTTCTCCGAAATATTGATAGTGGTTACACCTTGATCATAGCAACATTATGATTTTTTAAATCGAGAATAGTGTCAGCGTGTCATTCCAAATAGGAAAAACAGTGCATGTGAGATGACTTCCTGCATATAACTAAGCCATCCTTCTCATGCACACAAAATCAGATTTTTACTTGTGCAAACAGTCACTTTAAAATACACATATTTTTTACTTGGGGTAAATATTCTTGAATTACCTAGTGGAAAAAGAAATTTATCTTCTTTTCAATGACTATCACACGTTTAAAAATCAGATAGTGCCTCAGACAATATGGTATTCAGAAATTTCATATTTTCACTTACATTTGAGAGCAGTGACTGATAAAAAATATTTTCATGAAAATAGAAGTTTCTTTTGCTTTGATTATTTCTTGCACATTTCTAGTCATAATACTGTGCAACCTATGTATATTAAATTCATTTTCAAAACAAATACGAGTTGTCATTAGGGGCAAATGTAGCCCATGTTGCTCTTCTTGGCAGGTAAAGGGGCTGTTTTATCTGAACCATTTTATTTTGAAATGTGCATGTGAAACTTTAGTCCAAACCTCTGTAAAGGAAGTTTTTTTGCAGATGTAGCTAGACAATAATATACATGCTACACATATGAAGAGTTGCAGTCTTCATTTATAGGCTTGCATGCATACTTCCAAAACACTGGTTTGAAGAACAAACATGAGAAGCAGAGGAGGAAAAAAAGACCAAAAAAAACCAAACAAAAAAAAAAATGAAATAAGTTTTCTTGAGGCAGCAGTAGGTCCTTAATAAAGCATCAGATCATCGCCAGATCACAGACAGAAGTTTCTAAAACTTCCCAATGGTATGAAGATAAAACAGCTGAGCAATAAAGCTCTCGTTAATTAACCTTATGCGCACAACGGTAACATGTCCTCAAAAGTATTAAGATTAATGATTCATAAGTTAATTACATTTAAGTGTTAAATAATTAAATTTGAAAAAAAGAAGGGTTTTATTTTTTCTGTGCCACTGAATAATAACCAAAAATAAGTCTTACTGAGAAAACAAAAAATTCAAACACAAAAAGAAAAAAACAAAAAACAAAAAACCCCAAACACCAATGCTATCTTTGCAACAGAAAATAGAAGCAAAATGAATAGTCTCAAGACTCTGAAACAGGTAACTAAGCCACAACCAAATGCATGAAACTAGCTAAGTAGAATACTACTGCGGTCATCACCTCTGAAGGCAGGCAGACTATAAAAGGGATCAAGAAACATGAGAGCCACGGAGAAATGAAGCCACACTCTATCTGCTAACTAAAATCTAACATTAGAACTCCTGAATCCTGGAGTTAGTTTAATGTCACTGACATTAACTAGCTTTAGTTACTGTCATTTTATTCAAATGGATGCCATTTGATTAGGTAAGGATTGAGCATTATTTTAGGAGAAACACCAAACCCAGTTCCTATCTGCTTAGGTATCATGTAAAAGGAGCAAAATGTTTTGAGACAGCCATAAGGACCGAGGTCATGAAGCCATAGGAACTAAGTTGTTTTCAATATACCATTTGAAATTCCAGTAGCAAAAGACCCAGGGTAAAACAGGAAGCGGAAGAACACCAAGGAAAGGATATTTGAATTATTAATGAAAAGGACATGGCAAGTGGTGAACTACTAGGAGGTTTGTTATTGCATGGAACAGGACTGCCGGGAAGTTCACACTGTTAGTGACGTGTTTTTTTTCAAAGTATTAATGGAGGGAAGTAAAGACAGAGATAAAAATGCACCTAAAGGAGAAATCAGGTGAGTGGGAGAGGGGGAAAAATGGAAGTTTAGTCAGCTTAGAAGTTTTTAAACTTTTAAATCTGTTAAAACAGTCCCTTCGAAATGAAGTGTGGCTGCTACTGAGGATAGTACTGACTCTGAAGGGTGAGAAGAGACCGTGCGGACACGGACACATCCTACCGACAGCGTTCGCATCTCTTAAGTGTTAGAGAGCAAGCACGTCTTAAAATTTACAAGAGCTGCCCCAAACAACACTACGTTTTGAGGGTAAAATTTCCTACCTTTCAGATATGCTTTTAGACACATGGTTCTTGCCATGACCGCCTCTTCACATTTGGAAGCAATTATCTGGGAGGAAAGTTTGCTTACCAGGTTTCTCATCATACTCTAAACACACACACAAAAGCATACAACTTCACACTGAAAGCCTTCATGTTCATAGACTAATTAAATCTAGTTCTAAATACAATCCCAACTTCAAGAACCAAAGTCTGACAACACTACACGTAATAAATTCTTTAAGATTTCCAGCAGACAGACAAGGGATTGTGGAAAAGAATGGAAAAGAGTATACAGGTTAACATCAACAGATGAAGCTCGGCGGGCCCACAAAGCCTGCTCAGGTACAAATGTTGTCTGACTGGGTACAGGCTGGGGGCACCACCATCTGACAATGACAAGAAATACAAATTCAGTTTAACTTTTTCATTTGCATGATATGTGAAGTCGTCAATATAAAACTGGAGAAATAAAAATCTGCCTTAACAGTGCAGAATAGTATATACAGGTTTTGGCTTTTCTCAACCACTGAGTTTAATGCATCTTAGACTCTCTGAGTTTTAGTATTATAATGGTAGTCCCTGTATGCCATATCTTGGCAATGACATTTTATACTTAAAGAATTCAGGAGGGTGCTGTCTTTTTACAAGAATGTAAACTAAATAAATCCTGGGAACAGATGCTTCGGTGCTGGGGAAAGTATGTCTATAATCTGGGTACCCCACCCAGAGTTTTTAATGTTGTTTCCTAACTTTTCCCAGTTAGTCCATCCTCTGGCTTCCAGCTCAAGGCTCTGTATACTCAAAACGAACAAGCAAATTACATGAAGTAGGTGGGGCAAATTCACACATTAGCTCCAGAAGTCGGTTCACAATGTTTTATATATATTCCATTCCAAAGAAATGAAGTTCACATAAAACTATTTAACAAGGCCTTTCATTCTTGGAAGGAGAGAAGCATGGTATGGAGTATGACAATCACCAATAGTAAGAAACCTCCCTACCCTTCCTTTTAAAATGACAAATATGCTGTACACTTGAATGTGGATTGGTAAAAGTTTCTGTTATCGCAGTTCTTAAACACTTTGAAGACTTTTTTTTTTTTTTTTTTTTTTTTACTTAAAAGGCAAGTTCTATTTTCAGAATTTCAAATGTGTTAAGGTTAAACTTGTTAAGGTTAACCAATTGGGTTTTCCTTTTTATATAGATCAGTTTTTAGTGTCGATGCACGAGACCTTAAAAATGGTTGACAGAACTTATGCGCACTGAGAGAATGACCACAAGGACCCAAGAAAGATAGCTGGATAAAGCAGACATTACTTTGAGGGTCTTGCATATGTTTCCAGAAAAAAAAAAAAAAAAAAAAAGGAAACCCAAGAGGGTTGTGAACCAAACATTCAACTCAGTTTAGGTTAGGTAAGAGTTACTTATCCCTGAAAATAAAGGCATCAGATTCTAAGCAGCTTTAGGAATTCAATGCTTCCTTGTGCCTCTTCCAGGAGGTGGCCACTGATCCAAAGTCCTACAGCAAATGCAGATGTTCCCAGCGAACAATTTCCTTGGTTGTCACTGATCAAGGCTGGACACTGTGGCTGTTACTGTGGTGGCTGTTGTTCTGGTGGCCCCTCCTGCTGCGGTGGAGCTGGCCGTGGCCCCGGAGGCCTGGGGACAGGTACGTCTTGGTGCTGCCTCTGCCTGTAAGCTATAACTGTCCCCAACAGCAACGCGATGATAGTCATGAGGTAAAGGTCCCACTCAGGTCCCAAAAGCTGGTCCATATCAAGTTGAGTGAACACATCCCGAATCTTAATGAGAATATAAAAATCATGATCACTAACATATCAGAGAAGGAACTAGGAAAGTTATGTCACAAATTAGGGATAAATACAGAACTTATTAAAATAATTGGTTTTAGGAACATTTTACAATGTGTTTCTTTCTTTCTTTCTTTCTTTTTTTTTTAAAAAAGGTTTTAAAAGTCTTTAATTGAAACTCAAAAAAAAAAAATGTGTCTCAGAGACTAAGCCATTATTTCATCATGTTGACTATGTAAAGTATCGGGCAGGGTTTCTTTCCAACAGTAATCTAATAAACTAACTTCCAACTATTTTTCACAGAAAATATTTGAAAAGAAACTGGAGATAGGGAGCCAATGGAGGGCCAAAGGGGGAAAATCAGTATCTTGATATACCTCTAACCTATTCGTAGTGATGGCGCACCAGCTAAAGCTCGGTTCCAATGACAGCAGGGCTATTTTATTACTTCTCCCATGTAACTGAAGATGGCAGGAATTCCAGTGTTTAATAGCTGAGTGAATAACGCTTTCTAGTTGGGATTTAACTAAGGATTCAATACCTGAACCTGAACTTAACAGTTATGTTCTCAGCCTATGACATTTTAATTATTCTAGTGTCACTTAAGTTATTCCTGTTATTTTCTGACTACTTACTGACAAAGAAAGTAAATATGGGGTATAATCCTTTGTGTTTAAATAAAATTACATTAAGTCCCCATAATATATATTTGTAGGTACAGATACTAAATTTTTCTGGAAAGAAATTACAAGAAGCTATTAACTGTGTTTCCTGGGAAGGAAATGAGATGGGGATTTTGTTTCTCTGTACTGTTTGATTTTCTTACTATTAATACTAATTACCTTTTCTTTTTTAGTTGGACTATATAGGTGGTAGGATTATGAGGCATTTTATTGTCTTCTTTATATTTCTGTATTAAAAATTAAATAAAGATATAATATACTTAGTGTGTTGTATTGCAGACTAAATCCTAGACTGTAATCAACAGTTTATTAGTCTTAAAAATTGTGAGAGACAAGGGTCTGGAATACTCCTGAGAATCAGCATGCTCCCACAGTTAGCTTTTAATTAAAGGAACGGAGATTGTTTCAGTCAGCAGAGGGTACAGCACACCCTGGCTCATGCTAGCAAGCGATAAAAAATTTCCCATTAGATATGTATAAGCAATCAGGAGGACCGAGGCCAACATCCCTGGTCCCCTGGAGCACTATACGTGGATCCCTCCATAGCAAGAGCCAGGGCTACAAAAGAAAGAGGTGCTGAATTTCTCTTTTTAGATGCGGGAGCAGCACGGACTACCTTTACACCTGCGCACACAGGAGGGAACCCATTCTGGAAGAAGAATCTATGCTGAAACGGTGTATCTGAAAATGTTTCAACCTGTTCTGAAAGATGTTAACCGAAGGTTGAAGCAGGATCCTTTTCTGGTCCGGGATGAATTATAGTTGAATAGCTCTTGTTTCTGCACACATTTTAAGACTTTCAGAGTCAAGTGCTATATGTACCAGTTAATTTGTTATGAGGAACTACAAGTACTGAAAACAAAATGTAAACTGGAGGACCCAAGAGCATCTACGTATTAAGTACTATTAACTAAAGTTGGTAGTTTTAAAGAGAATGGCTACATCATCTCCTACGTAGGTTCTGTCACTAGCTTATTTAAATAGTTCAAGGTATTTTTAGAGAACAAAATCCCGGTGGTGTTTTTAACATGTTTCACTATCAGATGAATCTGAAGTACAAGAGCCTGGGGAGGGTCTCAGGTCTTCCTCCTTCCCTTTTTAAAAATTCTCTTTTTTAAGGGACTGGTATGAGTCACTTTTAGGCAGTCACCTGATTTAATGTTTACTGAATTTGGTTAACTACTGTTTCAAATCGCCATGAGTTAGTCTCAGCTTTCCCTAAGCCAGAAAACTGCATCAATATAAAACACTTTAAGACTGGGAACCACTGTCAAATGCTGCTTGAAAACTGTAACTGCTTTGTGGCTACATTCATCCCTCACCTGATGAGGTCTGCAGGTACTTCACCTGGGGGAAGAAAGGAAGAGACCAGACACTTAAGGGACACTCCTCTCCCGTCCCCTAACTTTTAAAATACAAACCTCCAGATGGAGGTTACATCACTTTAGTTTAATTGAAAGAGGCAGGGACCACTTACATTTGTTTCCCGTATGCACTGCAAGAAATAGACAACGCCCAGTTTGCAGAGTGCGAGGAAGACTGGTACTTGAGCATCTGGGCTGGCTTCGGCTGCCATGTCATAAAAACGCTTTGCAAGATGAATGTCCTATGATATAGTAACAAACCAAAATTCATTTCTTGTTAAAATAAGTAAAGAATAATTGTTATTTAGTTTACATATTAGGAAAACTTATTTTATCTTTTAAGTTTCATTTAAAAATTTCCTTTATCTAAAGAAAAAAACCTAAGCTTTCATTGGGTAATATTTCTTTCCTTGACTGATTTTGAAAAATTTAATTGAAAACTTTAAGACTTAACTTATATTCCCCCCAGTCTGACCTCCATCTGCTGTGCAGATATGCTGCCTGCATTTTAAAACTTTCAGAGTTAAATGCTGCACCAGTGTTATATCTACGGAAAACACTGTTAACCCGGACATCTCTGGGGTGACCTGTAGATCGCAAGTTTATTTTTTCCTACTTAAAACTTTAGTCAATATAAGCAATTCCTGGTTTCAGAATGGAGCAGTGATCTGGGGTAGACATACTGCAGACTTTCCAAGGGACACTTGCATGGACAGTATTAAGTGACTTGCATCCTGTGTCTCCCTGTCTTAAATGTATTTCTGTAAAGGTTGGAATATCCTGCAGAATAGGATGGTGGGCACTGTGAAAATTTCATCTACTGACCTTACTTCTTCCATGCCCTGACTATTGTCAAAGAATATCAAGTTCCTAGGAAAGAAATCGTGAGACGTAGAAAAGAAAGCCTAAACATTAAAAATGACTTTTTTCCCCCCACATATTTAAATAAAGACAGTTACTTTCAGCTATTCCTTGCCCACATACCTAGGGTGTGTCATCAGCTGGAAAGAAGAGCACCTTCGAACAACAGTGAGTATGGTTAGCGTCTCTGATTTAAAATATTTAACTGAATTTTTTTTGGACGGCCATATTTCTTTAAGATCATAACGTGATTTTTATATCAGTCATCAAACACGTTAATTTTATTTTAATTAAAAAACGTTTCTGATAGAAACCAAGTCTGATTTGGCTGACTGATGGGACAATGAGAAGAGGCTTCGATACTATATTATGGGGCAGAGATCCAGCGCCTTAGCAAAACCCAAAGGCAACTTTCCCTTAGGCACATTAGGTCAGAGTAAGGGGTGTAAGGGTTAGTTATCTGATAAGCCCTGGTAAAGCCTCTCAGGTATTCCTCCCAGAGACTAAGGGATGACTGCCGTGATCAGGGAAGACAGCCTTTTTGTAAGTCTCTGGATTCCAATTCTTTGCTTTCAACAAAACTGAAGAGGGACCTACCCAAGTTAGTTGTCAGGTGATAATTAAAAATATTTTAAATGACGGGTTGCTCTGATTTTTGGCATGTTATGGACTGAATGTCTGTGTCTCCCCCAAATGCACGTGTCAAAGCCTACCCTCTAATGTGGCATTAGAAGATGAGGGCTTGGAGAGATAATTAGGGATTAGATGAGGGTTGAGCTCTCGTGAATGGAGTCAGCATTCTTATAAGAGCCTTAAAGAGCCTGCTGCTTGCTTCTTGCTCTTTCCTTAGGTGAGGACAAAAGCGAGAAGATGGCCCTCACCAGTCACCAAATCTGCCAGCACCTTGATCTTTGACTTCCCAGCCTCAGAACTGCGAGAAATACAATTCTGTTGTTTAAGCCCCCCAGTCTATGTATTATAGCAGCCTGAACTAAGACAGCATATAATTCTAAAGTATTTTAAAGAATTAAGTGACCTTGCTATAATAAAATTCTTACCATTCCCATACACTTATTTACGTGCAGTCATATATTTATACAAATATAAATAAAATTGATGTTAAATTGACTCACTGATATTTTTTTCAAATGCTCCATATATTTCATTTAAAAATGCATTTTCAATAATTACCAAAAAATGCAGAATTTTACCAAAACTTATACTGTTGTGTTGATTTAATCAATAGCATATTAACTGATCAACTATAATTAATAAGTGCTCAAATTTTTTTCTTAATAGAGCTTTTAATTACAGTAAATAAAATTCAAAATTCAAATTTACATAAGTGTTTTAGATAAATACAGAGTGAGCAAAGATCTAAGCATAAAAAATATTACTTTAGTATACAAATCTATGAGAACAGTGGACTGAAAATACAAATTCAGGAAGAAAAGGAAAAGATGCAATTTGTAATTATAGAATTTGCTGTGTATTTTTTAAAAATTAATAATGGGTACATCAAATTATTTAGGATAATTTAAATCAAATTGAAATTTAAAACAATTTAGAGTAATTTCATTTAAAAATGTTTGTATTTAAAATAGCTAGAACTTAGATCCTTTCAAACTTATGATGAAAAAGTCTAAATGTCACCTTAAAAATATACAAGATGATACAGTTTTTCGAAATTCTTTTAAGAGTACCCAGACCATGGGTCCAAAGAAAGTTAGACTTCATTAAGAAGGTTTAAGAATCAGAAATAAGTTTCTTAATAGCAAACATTGTAATTCATTTAGAAATAATAGAATTTGTCTGAAGATGGACAGACAGTTTCTCAGACAGGGAGGTATCAATAGAGGCAGCACTGCATTTCCATTTTTATGAGTCTGTCTTTGGCTTTATATCCTAAAAATAACAGTATGGATATCAATGTGTTTATGTGCTAGACGATGACAGAGATACAAGAACAGTCTTTTGAAGCATTACAGTTTTACAACTTAGTACCTAAAATCTGAGTACATTCCAAAGAAAGCGTATTTCTATAAAAATGCAGACGTTTCCCCCAAATCACAATTTATATTATTCAAACGTGTTTTGAAGCCAAGCTCACCTGTTTAATGCCTAGTCCTTTCTCATGCATATATCCCAGATTAAACATAGCTTGTGCACTGTGTTGTTGCTCAGATGCCAGACGATAATGAATAAATGCAGTCTCGTAATCTACATCTGTGCCAAATCCATAGAAATGGTAGTCTCCAAGCTTAATTCTAGCCACAGTATAGCCTTAAACAAAAGTTAAATGCAAAATTGTCAATAAATAGTGTTTAAAGCACACCAAACTGTTATTTCTCTTCCTGTTAACATGCTTACATAGAAAAGAATTTTAATTAATAGCGCACAAACTTTAAAATCCCTCAGCCAAGCTATAAATTCAGTAAAAATTCAAGCTAGAAGTGCTGCTCTTCTAAAGGCTTTGTGATGATCAGGGAGAGATAAAATAAGGTGGGTGGGACCCCCTAGTTCATGAATACTACTCTTCAAATGAACATATGCTATTTAGTCAAGTCATTTACATTTTAAATAGTTGAATTAGACCTTGTTTAGCCTCAAGAAGAGATAGGTAGAAAGGGTGGAGAGTAGTACATGTGAGAAGTAAATAATCAAATGTAAAGTAGTGGGGAAAAATTTAAATGTTTTGAGTTTCAGACTAATATTCTATTATATACAACCTATTCAATTCTCATCTTATACAACATACTGGTCTCAAACTAAAACCAGAGAGTAAACCACAGCACAATGCAATGTCCAGCACAAAGACCCTGCAATTCAATTTAGAAACCCTGAAGCCAGAACTTCCATTTTAAGAGCAATCATGATGCAAAGAAGTTAAGCAATAGTTAGTACCTCTGCTTAAGGTGATCAATGACATGATTTAATCTTTATAGGAAATTTAAAAAAAAAAAAAAAAAAACAATAAAGAAAGGTCCCTGGGTGAAACTCTAATGCTTTAGAATTAAGCAATCACTCACCTTGAGAGGCAGCCCTGTTCCAGTGTAGCAAAGCTCTGGGATAAGTTTCATTCTCACCTACGATGGTTGCTTCCCCTGCAGAAGATGTGACACAAAGCAGGCACTTAAGGAAAGCCACTAGACTTTTAGGCTTCATTTGCAAATGGGTGGATATGTGGGACATAATTTAAACAATAACCGGGGTGTGACAAATATTAAATGAAAGAAGGACTGTTTTGAAATTAAACAAGGATTAGAATTAAATACTGAGTTCAAAGGAATCACTGCATTTAGGACACTACTTCCTGAAAGGTGCTTTATCCACAGAATAATAAGGCTGAAAAGTGATCCACTTTCAGGGATCTACGATCTGCTGGAAAAACAATGTTTTTGTATCTGCTATATTTTGAAAAATGTATTTATTGAAAGCAGTTAATTTTATGATAAAGGTCAAATTTATTTGTACTGTCAACTCTATAAAACTAACTTTGAAGAGCTAAGGTAAAATAACTTAAGCACGAGTGGTAAGTTCTATTTACAACATAAAGACGTTTGTTCGTGGATTAATTCTTAAATGGGTTAGCCTGATGTGAGCCCCTGGTAGTCCAAATCCAAGGCTTACTCTGGTCGAGGATGAAGGCTGCATTGCTTTGCGCCACCTCATAGCCCTGCTCGGCCAGCAGAAGGTACTGGATCACGGCGGCATTGTAGTCGCCATCTTTATAGCTGTTATAGGCACTCATGAGCCTCTCGGACCAACGGCCCCGTTCACACACATTCTTAAACAACTGTGAAAACAGAAAAGAAAAACAACAACAACAACAAAATAAGAAAGATATGCCAGAAAATCATTTTCACTTTGACTACAAGTGATTGTTAAGCATGTTCTGTAAATGTCTGGCAGTGTCATTTATTAAATATATATAAAAGTCTGAGATATGTATTTGAAGCTTTCACTTAAGTCTTTAGAATAGATTTATACAAATAATAGCAAACAATTATATACCACTTATGCTGGCCAGGCACTGTGCAGTGTGACTTATGTATAGTACGGATATTAACTCGCACAATCCTCCCATGAAGTCCATGGGGGAACATTCTACATGGTAAGTTCTATTAATAACCCCACTTTACAAGTAAGGAAACTCAAGCACAGAGAGGGTTAGAAACTTTGCTAAGCAGTTATCAATATCATTCTAAAGTACCAATTAGGAGAGAGCTAAAGAGGAAAAGCTCCAATTAGGAGATATTAGCATTAGCTTCTGCAACATTCAATTAACACACACTTTTTTAAAGCTTACTATGCCTCAGATACTGTCTTACGTGCTAGAGAGACTGCAGACAACAATATCTGTCCTTATAAACACTGATTCTAATAGGGAAGGACAAATGAAATACATAAGTGTGACAGTAACACACAGACCCTCAGTCTTCCCTCAGTATTCCAATGCTAGTAGGCTGAATCTGTTTCTACTCTAGAAGAAATCACACAAAGAAAACCAGAATTAAAATGGTAGCTTTTCCTACTGGCCAAGTTCATTTTCCGTATAAAAGCTAGTGCAAAACCCCTCACCTCCACTGCATTGTGACACGATCGCATCACTCCTGTGCCGCTGGCATGCATCTGTGCCAGGTTATAGAAGGCCAAGATGTGGCCTCCCTGAGAAGCTAAATTAAAATACTTCAGAGCTTGTTTATAATCCCTCTTGACTCCGATGCCATCTGTAAGGAAAATCACACAAAAAGTCAGGAAGTGTCTTAAGAAAGACTGAGCTGAAGCATCAGAGAAGCCTTTCATGGGAATAAAACGAAATGAAGTTCAGAATTCGTACTCAGGAAAGATGTGAATCTTATTAATACAGATCTGTATATTAATACATATTAATATAATTTACAACAAAAAAACAAGATGTACAAATCACTGAACTGGAGGAACATTAATCGGCCAGAATTTGACAGCTCTCATTTCTATAACATAGTGACATCCTCTGGAAAACAGGTAATTCAGGTCTTTGTGTATCCATTGTTAACTCCAATGTTACTTACTATAGTACATAGAGCCAAGCTGTAGTTGCCCATCCACCCAGCCTTGTTCAGCAGCTTTCTGGAAATACTTCAGTGCCAGATCATAATTCTATAGAAAAAGAGGTCACATGATCATATGATGCGCAAGCTCAAAAGACTGACATACTTGGAAGTTAGGAGAGTCATTCATTAAAAAAAATTAACAAAGCACATGTAGAATACTATCAAAGAGCCATTAAAAGGACTACATTCTAATTTTTTATATTATACAGATGACAATAAACTTTGTCATAGACGGATTAATATTTAAGACTGACAAAAAAGCAAATAAGAGTTTTTGTGAAACAATTTGTATATTTACTCCCAGAAAGCATAAACAACACTAGTGGCACACAAGGATGAGGTTTAAGGGCCAGCCATACGTTTCCTATTAACCAACCAATCCTTTTTAAACCTCACTTTTTCTAACATTAAATAAGGATAATTATTCTCTCCTTATCTATTCCTTCCCAGTATTCACATCAAACACTATATGATTATTGGATTTCAAATATCCTACATGTCCACAGAGAAAAATTGAAACAAAAATCACTACTGAACTTCAGTATCCTAAACTGACCAGGAATAAAAATGAGATCACATTACTGTCTCTTGCACTAGGGAATGAAACTTAGCTTAGTTTCAGGCCCACATTTAAAAAACATACTGCTTAGATCACATATAGAACAGGACGGCGATGAGAACCCAGGGCATCCAGCGTGAGGAGGCAGCACAGAAGAAAGACAGCAACGGGCCAGGAAAACCAAAAGAGCTCGCAGTCACAGAACTCCAGTGAGGAAGGAGTTCAAAGGATACAGAACCAAAAAATGCCACCCGGAACTGACATTTAGGAGGTTCCCGGTGCCCTGTATAAAACAGTTACATAAGACAGAAGCCTGACTGCTGTGAGCTAAGGAGTGAATGTAGCAGCTAATACAATCCATTCTTTGGAGAAACCTGGCTTAGCAGCGAAGAGCCGCAGAGAAGAGAGGCGGGGCTACAAGGACAAAGGGCAGAAGAGAAAGCTTTCCTCCTCCTAAGTGGGAGCGACTAGAGCATTTTCTTAGGCTTGAGTGAAGAAGGGCGATGCCTCAGTCTTGTGGAGATGGAAGAGTGGGTAGGGTAGAGAGCACAGATGGAAGGACGAGAAGCAGCTTCACACCTTCAGGAGAAGGTGCCAGAGACAGAGCCATGCTACCAAGGCAGTTGGTGTGGCAGGTACAGGAGGAGGGGTGGTAGGGAATCTGAAGTCAGAAACAGGAGAAGGTTTAGGTTTGGTTATAATGGCTGACTGGAATGGAAGCTGGTTAAGGAATACTTTCCTACCCCGCCAGCTGACTGCTTGTAAAAATCAGAAAGCAAAATGGAAACTTACAACTTGAACTCCTCTCCCGTAGAGGTAAGCCATGCCAAGCCCACTCTGTCCAACCGGGTTGCCCTGCAAAAGAGACCAAAGAGTGAAAGGATTCATTGAAAAGTAGGCAAGACTAAATGGCTGCAAAAGAAATAATTTACAAGCACATTCAAAACAAGTCTTAGCACTTTTTAATTCAAAACAAAACTTTCTCTTTCCCATCAGGCTAAACATAACACTGAGTTTTAGAGATTTGGGGACTTTCAATAATTTGCTGAAAAAGAGTAAATACTACATTCATTAAAAATTAAATTTTGGTGGCTTACTTTATGACCATCTGTTCTATGAATTTAAAATATAAAACATGACTAATGTACTTCATCTTTTTAGGCTTAAAAGTAGGTCACTTTTGGGGGCTAGTTTTTCATTGGTAACCTCCCCCCCCCCCAATAGAGAAGAAAGACGCCATGGGGCAGAGCCAGGTGGCAAAGGTATGCTTCCTACCAGAGTGTCACAAACCAAAGATAAGCATTGTTTTGAGACCTAAAAGAGAAAAATGTAGAATTCACCTGAACTTAGAAGGACAGAAGGCATATTTAAAAAAGTGTTACAGTGCTCCTTTGGGAAACACTCAAATGACATTTGGAACCACAATAAAATGCAGTTTACAAAGAGATAAGTGCACACTCTGAAGACATATAGGGTCTTAAGTATTCCTATGTTGCTTTCTCTGGGCCAAAGAAAGCCTAAATTGTGTATTGTATCAAAAGTACCTACTAATGAAAATTTAAAACCTCAAGCTGCAGCACATACAAGGTAGATTATATAACTTTCAATTCCATTACTAAAATCAGTACTTCCCTGATCAGGAAACTTCTCAATGACAGAGAAAGACTTAATATTTAATAGTCTGATCTCTAAAATGAATAAATTGCTCTTCATTGTTTTTTTTCCTAGCCAATTCATTCACATGAATCATATTTATGTAAATGATTTCAGTAATTTATGGCATGAGTTGGTTATGATTAATCCTTCAATATTAGCTTATTTATTAAAAAATAATAGTAACATGGTACACATTTCAGTACGGAGTCATGAGGTCTTACCATGTCAGCAGCTTTCTTGAAGTAGTGAAGCGCTGTCTCATTACTCTGAGGCACAATATCACTTCCCTCTGAATACATCTGGAAAACAGACCCCAAGTTTATTAAGACTGATAACCCTCTCTCCGATCTCATCTGATTCTGGTTTTTGTTAGGTCTCATGACACCTTTCAACAAAGTTTAAAATTCCCCATACGATATTTCAGAATTAAAAGCAAACCTTGAAAGTAGACATTTTATATTATTATGCATTCTATGTCATATCAAATTTACGACTTAACCTATAAACATAAATAGGTAAAATCAACTTATAGATCAATTCAGGAGAAGACAACTTTAATCCCAATATGAATCTTTTTTCTCACTCTATCTCAAGGCAGTGAAATAATTGGTAAATTGCTTTGGATTTGTGATTAAATGAGGAAAGGAGAGCTGGCAATGTCTGCTTTCCTTCTTCCTCTACCCCTACTTTCTCCCGGATAAGATAAAGGGTACATCTTAAGTTCAGAAAAAGAAATAAGTAAGTTTATTTTATAAGGCTTCAAGCAACAAATGATTAGAGTATCATGTATGGAACATGATAAAGGACCAAGAGAAAGAAGAACAGAATGACTAATACTGTTTTCTTTCATGTACGTACTGAGGAAATGACAAAGGACGTCATTTTTGAGGTTGGGCTAGTTAGTAATTTTCAGCAAAAACTCAAAGGGCTCAAATAAAAAGTTCTCAAATGCTTAAGAGAAATAGTGGGAAATACCAATGTCTATGCTGTAGCAGCTGAAATGTCTAAACATAAAGTTCTCAGCCCCAATTAACTATCGTGATCATGTGGCAAAAACTAACTAGATTGTTCTATTTGTAAAGAGCTCTGAGATATAGTCTATCTCACTCCAAAATCTTAGGATTTGGTTACAGATGAAAATACCCATTGGCTTACACTGTATTAGGTTTCAAAATAATGAAAAAGGAAGTTATGAGACTGTGCCATGACGTATGAAATTTATTAAGTCTCTAGATTTAAATGTTTCCTTGCTTGAGAGGACTGCATTGAGAGATGGGTGATGGTTATCACATTTAAGACAATTAAAAGGTCTGCAGACAAATTCCAACTAAATCTAATTGCCTCTACTCAGCATGGAAGTTAACAGGCAATTATGACAAACTAGCGAAAGACTGCATAGCATAAATCCCTCATTATTGTGTATGATACACAAAAAAGTAGCTCAGACAGTGATAGCTAATTTCAATGGAAAATTTACATACTGATGAGCAAATGTCATGTTTGAGTTGCCTAGGAAAATGCCTCCAAATAGCATTGCCTTAAGATACAATAACCTTGCACTGGAAATTTTATTTCCAGTTTATTCTTAGTAAATTGTAGACCCTGAATATAATATGTACTTATTATGCAAACACTTCTTGCCATTATATAACACATTCACAGGATGTACAGTACCTTTCCCAAGAAGGCCATAGCATGGGAATTGCCAGCATTAGCTGCTAAATTGAAGTAGTCAAATGCTCTCTGTAAGAAAAGAATTAAGATAATTAGTTTTTAATAGAGTCTGCTCCTGGCTTTTAACCAAAATAATTATTTCAGGAACATTTAAAAAATCTTGTCATACTGCAGTATCTCCATTTAAGTAAATGGCAACGTGACATCTATTGGTTGTTTATATCCAATCCACCACTAAGTCCTGTTACTTTTACCACCAAACACATCCTGAATTCACCTATTATCCTCCATCACCACAGGTCTAGTCTAAGCTACATTATCTGTCACTTGAACTTCTGAAATACTCCACTCGCTGATCTCCCTGTTTTTGGTCTTGAGGTCATCCAAAGAGACTGCTCTTAAATCTCGACATGCTGGTCCTTATGGCCCCACAAAGTGCTGCAGGGAATACACTCACTCGAGCACACACTGTCTCAGTACTGTTTCCTCTCACGCTCTGCACTCTGGGTATACCTGCGCAGTTCCTTCCTGCCTCAGGACCTATGCACATATTGTTCTTATTGGCCTAGAATGATCTTACCTCCAAGCTCAACTAAAATATCATCCATCTCTCCTCAGAGACAACTGTCACCTCCCACTCATTAAGCTGTTATTGGCCTCTTTAATTATTTTTAGTAATAATGATCACAATTTATTACATATTTTTTGGTGTGATCATTTACAAAATATCTAATGCTTCTATTAAACTTGAAGCTCTCTAAGGACTCAAAGACCAAAGCCATTTTGTCCAGCACTGTATCCAGAATGCACAGCAGTGAATGGTACATAGTAGGTGTTCAAAATTTGTTGAATTAACACAGTGATGTATTGTGAACTCCTTTTCTTCCTTCTGTGAAGCTGGAGAAATAATTTATCATTGTGTAGTTGCTTCACAGGTAGGCAGCATACACCACCAAAAATATCTCAAAACTTATTGTATAAAAGGTATGCAGCAAACTCTTATCAGGAATTCTTTTCTCTTACCTGACATTTTTATTAAACAGTTCATCTGATGCTTCATTGGCCTAATGACAAACATTTTAATAACTTAAAGATGATGAAAGTTGTCAAAATGCCATCTGAATTTAAAAATAGGCATATATATTTGGCATAGTTTTGATAATAAGCATATTCTGTTATGACAAAATTCTTAAAGTTGATGGGACATGGTATATGAAATAATCTTAATTAGAACACTTAACTGGCATGGTAGAAAAACAAAGTTTTATGAGTCTGACAAACATTTACTGAGAACTTACTATCGCTCGGCACTGTCAGGTGCTGAGAATAAAAGCGGCAAACACGGCAGATAGTTCATGCTCTTTTAGACCTTATGTTCTAGCAAACAACTTAATTACATAATTAACTAATTTACAATAGACAAGGGCCATAAGGAACACAGGTTTTCAGAGATCAGATCTGTGGTACATGATCTATTCCCGCAGTGGAGCTGAGGGCACGGGCGGTATTAGAAGAGATACTGGAGTTGAGTTCTGAAGGATGACTAGGAATCAGCGATGTGAAGAAAGGAGTTGGGGTAATATTTATTCTAGATAGCATTCTAGCATTCTAGAAGCCCCATGAGAGGTTTTTGATATTTCAAAGACCTGAAAAAAGGTCCCTCTGCCCGAGACTCAGAAAGCAAAGGCCTGGTGAGGTAAATAGACGCAGGTATAGGGCCCTGGAGGCCATGTTAAAGGTTCTGATCTTTAAACGACTGGAAATTGTGAGCCAATCAAGAGTTTTAAGCAAAGGAACCACACAACCAGATATATGGTCTACAAAGAAGGCTACTGCTTAGGATATGCCAGCAGTAGATGATTCATATGAGTGATGGGTGTACTGATGGAAGAAAAAGAAAAGAGATGAGTGATATTTAAGACATAAAGCAGAAAAAAGTGACTGGACATAGATCTGACTGCTATAGTAGTATAAACTAACAATGAATTTTCCTCAGTTCTATGAAATATTTTTGAATAGGAATTTTAAGACATATATCAATCACATACCTATAGAAAACAAATGCATTGTGTGTGAATTTATATTTGGAAGTATCGAGAACTAGGTTTTAGAATTAAAACCTTTCCCACCTCTATGAGGTGTAATTACATTTCTATTCTTCAGTTCCTCAGGGGTTAGTGAAATATTAAAAGTTCTTTTGTGATAGTCGTCTTAATAACACAAGCTTGATACTATCACTGATTTAGCAAAACATATATCTGAAGAATTACTTCTTGCTACAATAGGCAGTGCAAAGCCCTAGGAACACAAAAGTTACCTGATGATTTTGTTCGACTCCACGACCCCCATGCAGATGCAGTTGTCCCAGACCAACCTGAAAATTAACAAAAATTGCCAAAAGTAAATGGTAGCATCTGAAATATAATTAAATTAGACCAAAAAGAAATCACTTGGTCATAAAAAAGTTTCTAACTCAAAAAATTAAAGATTTAGTTTTAACTCCTCATGCTACGTTAACCTACATTGTTTAAAAACTAAAAATGTCTGCTTTTAATTATAAGGTATCCTTCTGAAATGAAGGGGAAACAAAGGCATTTTCAGACAAACTAAAACTGAATTTGTCTGCAATGAACCTATTCTAAAGGAAATGTTAAAGGATATTCACTAGGAAGAAGGAAATTGTCCTGGGAAGCTTAAAGATGCAGTAATAAATAAAGAACAATGGGAAGTCAAAATTCTGAGTAAACCCAAATCATATGGACTGTATAAAAGAATATCTTGTGGAGTTCAAAATATGTAAAATTAAAACACGGACACACTCAAACTAAAAGAGGGTGAGAAAGGAGAAAAAAGGGAACATGGAAAAACAACAGAAAGCAAGATAGATCATTTAAACCCAAATATATTATTAATTACTCCAATTAAGACTGTCAAAATGGATAAAAAAAAAAACCACATGATGTTTACAAAAGACATACCTTAAACATAAGAAGCCTGAAAGTACAAGACAGAAAAAGTAGTCCATGTAAATACTAACCAAAAGAAAGTAGCATAGCTATGCTAGTATCAGGCAAAATACAATTTAAAGCAAAAAACATTTCTAGAGATAAAGGAGGACATTTTATGATATAAAAGTTCAAGAGAAAGATAACTATATTGTTTGTATGTACTCAACGTGTCCTAAAATATATAAATCAAAATTGACAGAACTAAGAGAAGAAAGAGACAAGTCCACATTGAGAGTGGGAAGTTAAAACATTATCTCAGCGCTAGACAGAAACAGGAGACAAGTTCAGTAAGGATTCAAGAGATCTGAACAGGATTAAGAAACATGACTTTATTGACACATACTTAGAACCTAAGAAGTGTAGACTTCGTATTCTCTTTAGCACACAGATTATTTGCCCAAACTGACCAAGTGGTGGGGCATAAAGCAAGTCTCAAAAAATCTCAAATAAGTGAAATCATACAGAGCATATCTGACCACAGTAGATTAAACTAGAAATCATCAACAAAAAAATAGAAGTAGAAAATCTCCATGGAAACTAAGCAATTCATTTCTAAATTACACGAGTTGAAAAAAATCACAATGAAAATTAGAGTAAATATAATAAAAATATGACAGCGGGAGAACATGTTCTACCAATATCAAAGTCTACGAAGCTATGAAAACTTAACACAGTATTGGCACAAGACATGTAGAAGAATATGCGCAAAGCATGATTTGCAATAGCCCAAATCTGAGAAGAACAAAATGGATAAATAAATTGTGGGATTTTCATACAATGAAATACCATATAGCAATGCAAATGAATGAATTACAGCTACATGAAAACACAGGGGTTAATTTCAGAAACAATGCTGAGCAAAAGAAGCTGATACCAAAAAAATGCTGTATGATTTTTCTTCTTTTACATAAGATTTGAAAGCAAGCCAAACCAATCTACAGTGTTAGAAGTCAGCTCAGTGGGTTACCTATGGGGAGGAGGAAGGAGTTAGCGATGAAGAGTTCCGAAGAGGGGCTTCTGGGGTGCTAACGAAGCCCACAAGAGGCTCACTGGGTGATAATTCACTGAGTTGTACACTTCAGATTTGTGTACTTTTCTGCATTCATACCATAATTCAATAAGCAAAAAATAAAAAAAGAAAAAAAAGGAAAAAGAAAAAAGAAAATGATATACTATATCACACATGGATTTTTTTTTTAACTTGAGTTTTTCACTTCATACATTGAAATCAGCTTTGCACACTAAACAATATTCTATGTAATTTTTCATGGGCAGAATTCCATTTTTACAGTGCCATATTTGAACTAATAATTCCCTAACATTGGGCATTTAGATTGTTTTACATTTGAATTGGTCTCTAATGTAAAAGAAAGATGTTTAATTGAACAAGATAATTTTATGATTACATTAGCTAAGATCTGAATTTGTCGCTGGAGTTTTTTTCTTTTTTTTAGGTTAACACTCCTTCCTGTTAGTCTTAAAATTTTTCTTAAAAAGTATGTATTACTCATCTCCATATATTTCTGAATCATAAAGAAGTGTAAACTTAATAGAAAAAAACGCAGATGTTTGTTTTCCTTTTTATTATATCATCAAAACGACCTATAAAATGACAAATTATATATGCCACTTTGATGGATATCAGACATTTACATTAAACAAGCCTACTGCTTGAACTTGAGAAAATCATGACCTAAGATGAGCAAAGGAAATATGAATAATAAATAGCTCCAAAAGGAATCTAAAATTCCAAATGTTCTAGGACTTTTTGTTTAGAGAAAGTGACAGTTTTGTCCTTGGTGATTCCATTATGAGCCATCATCATCACGGTAATGCTGCTCTATTCGAGCAGTGGTTTTCAACTTGAGGGTGCACAGAAGAGTCACCAGCCAACTTTTAGGAACTGTGAGTGCCTAGTCCACATCTGGGATGAATCCAAACAGAATGTCCTGAGAGTGTGTGGCTACTAATAATGTAGCTAATAATTGCTAAGAACAATGACAATGTTAAAGATATAACTGTTTGCCCCAGAAACTTTAATATTCAATGCAGTAAAATACTCCATGAGATGTTTAAACACATACCTGTGCTTGTACATCACCTTTTTCAGCTAGGAACTGGTAATACTGAATCAAATCTTCTTCTAGCATTCCACTGTTCATTCCTGGATTTTCCACCTCGTCAGGCAGCCGTATTCTCTGTACTACTGAGCCTCCTGTCAGTGAGATATCACTAGCAACTGAAACAGGAAGACAAGGCAATAATGTGAATAAGTCGAAAGAATTGTCCCACAGAGAGAAGTACAATTCCAGCTGCCAAATGTTGACAGACACTAAGTTACAGGAAACTGTTCCTATAGTAGTCTAGAGTACATAATAGCAATCTAAAGTAAATTCAGTTTTTTTTCCCAAAAGATATTTAGGAAGTGGAACTCAAAGCAAAAAATTTTTAAATATTTCTTAATCAACTAGTGTAAAGATGATTCCACTTGAGAGAGCCCTTCATGATATTTCAAGTAGTACAATAAAAGTAAATGTATTTAAAACTGATTTTTGTTTGTTTGTTTGTTTGTTTGTTTTGTAAGGTGAAAGGCAGAAAAAAAGATACCATGATTGGCGACAAGACGATAATGAGTCAGTGCGGATTCACAACTCTGGAGGACTCCGATGCCAGCCCAGTAACGGTAACCCTGTAATACAACTTTGAGTGAGAACATGCAGTGTCACACGCTTCAGTGGCATTCTTGTTGGAACGAATACAGCTAACCAGACTCAGAATGTAATTTTGCTGTCTGTTGACCCACGTACACTACCACCTCATTTACCTCGAGTTTTAGGTTATGAGGTAATTTATTCAGCAACTTCGACAACCAGAATATAGCTAAGAACTAGGAAATAAATAATTAAGTTCCTACGGCAATCAAAATAGATGCCACAAACCTCTTGTATACAGTGTGTGCAACTCACCTATAAGAGAAAATTACTTAGGCTCTTGCTTAGAACAGATATTCTTATTTTAGACACAACTTTATCGAAAATAGGGTAATCTTTCAAACTAGCAAAGAAGCAGTAACAAATGAACAAAATGGGGAAGACAAGAGACTACTAGAGGCAGACCAGCAATAAATGATTTCAGAATAAGGGGGAAGATAGCTTATCATAAAAAGCAAGAATGGAAATTAGAGCTCTCTAGAGTCCTTTAGCACAGACTCAAATAACTTTATAAACTTTAACAATCCTTAGGGTATTATTGCATAACAACAGGACAAAGTCCAAGCTCCTTGGCATGACGTACAGCTGTGTATGGGACTACTGTCTACCTGCCCTGCTGATAAACTACCTGGCATTCTACTCTCCAGCCACACTAAAGTGCTCCAATTTCCCTCTTGCTGCTGTCCCTGTGCATATATTGCTCCTGCTGCCTGGACACCCTCTTCCGCTTCTTCCATCTACTCACTACAATTTATCCTTCGAGAACCATTTCAGCTTCTTCTCTCCTCAGGAGTACCTACTTCAATCCCCCACCTTCCGATGCCAATATGGCTTAGGCGCCGTACGAGGTGATTCCATGACATTCTCATGCTGTACTGTGATGGTCGCCTTATTTCCATCTCTCTTTCTAGATTAAAAGCTTATTGTGGGCTAGTACTATAACATTCATCTTATGAACCCCAATAACATGTACACAGTCAATATTTTTGGAATATAAATGGGTAAAATTATCTAGGACCACCCAGTTGGCCAGAAAACTAGACTTTCCTTTTTTTTTTTTTTTTTAGTTTTTTATCCCATCAATGACAGCCTATCGACCCTTCTAGATTTGGACTGCTTTTTTTCTGCTTTCGGTCTCATTTCTGCTCAACCTAGCTTTTACATTACTGTAAGAATTAATCTACACATTTATTTGAAACATAGAACATATGGTAACTAGAGGTGGCATGACTTACCCAGTTTATACAGTAGAAGGCAGATTAAACACCTCAGCAGAAAAGAATTTAGTGGATAGAGTCTATGTTTTATCACTAAGCTATTTTAGTGATCAATGTTATCAAATAACACATAAGAGATATAGTAATGAATGAACTTTATAGGACCACTGGTTCTTTGTATAGTTAAGTCCTTCATCAATTTAAATGTAAAATCTATGATAACCAATCTAAAAAATAATTCTGACAATTCCCACTCACAAAAAATTAAAAAGCCATTTATCAGATCTCTCTTTTAAGAGAAATTAGCCAAATTGATCATTTTCATGAAAAATTGTGACATCTACCAATTTTCATCCACATGTAGATTCATGTGCTATATCCATTAATAAGAATTTGAAGGAGAGTCGACTGAATATTTGGTCTTAATGAACATAAGTAAATCTCAATCATGAAAATCGGAAAAGCTGTGGTCATTTGTTAACCAAAAATTCTTCTGCTACTCACTGTTACTAGCCTTCCCTTACGTCTCACTTACCAAAACCATGTGGGCTATTAGGTTGCCCCCAAGAGCTCCGAAAGTGTAATAGACAAGAGCCTGTGAATGAACAAAAGATGTTTAGCTGAACATAGGCACATGCATATTTAAGCAATTCAAACTGTAGCATATAATAAAGATTTCATAATATTACCTTTGCCTGACTTGAATTAACACCGAGTCCAGAGGCATAGAGAAAGCCAAGAGCCTGAAATCAAATGATAAAGGTAAGAATTCTTCTGTTGATGGAAGTTTATCCAGGACAGACTGAGTTTATGAACTACGAAAAGATGCAAGAATCTTTATGCTAAATGATTTGAACTGCTGCAAGTATGTAAAACTAGAATTAAAAAGCCTCAGAAATGCATTCAAGGTTTTACAAAATACACAATGAAATACAACTTTAATCAAGTTAAAGTGTTTAACTTGAAGAATAAAGGTAATGAAATATTAACTAGAAAAACAGAGCTGAACACAAACATAACTTTTACTTGATCTTGATAAACAGCTATTATGAGAACAAAACAACTCCCACATCATTACATCAATGCAAAGGGGCATACACAGTGAAAATGGATAAGAGACTGCCGAGATGAACCAGCCCAGAAATACGAATAGGCAGCAACGGCTCAAGTTAAAGTTGTCAAGGAAGAAAGGTCACTTTACAATGCTAGAGCACACAATTTTCTAAAACCACTCAACCAACCAAACGATGCTCTGGTAAGGTTCTACCCTTTGCCTTCTGAGGATCTTACCTGATTACACGAAATAAGCTAAAGTTATAAAGGTAGGTGTGTTGCTCATCAAAATCCATGAGCTCTTCTAAATTTCCCAGCTGCCAAAGTAGCTAGGTAAGGCAATGTGCCTGGGATGTGACTAGAAGGGATATAAGCCATTTTTAGGCCACACTTTTAAAAACATCCCTGAAAAACCTCCAGCCCTCTCCACAGCTTAGAAGCCCTATGTTCTGACGGTGTAGCAACATGACAGACGCAGCCCCTGACCCTGAGCCACCTTCTGGAAGACAGTGATGCAGGCAGGAGAGCGGCATGCAACCTGGCATGACAAGAAATAACTTGTAGTGTTAAGCCACTGTGATTCTGGTGCTTTGTTTCATCTGCTAGAATTAATTACTGTGGAAAGAGTGTTTTACAATGTATAAAGCACGGTGGCATTGCAAGGTTCTATTATTAGAGGGGAAAGATGCCTTAAAAATATTAAATCATTCTTCAGAGCAGAACATGTCTGATGACAAAGAATATATGTGTGAATTTTACATAAACTGATTTATACAAAGAAGGGAAAAAGCTTTGAAAACAAAGGGGAGCAATTAAGATATAACCTGTTCAAAAACTAAAACCAAGACTACAGTAAGAGCTGCAGGCTGGTTAGATATTCAGTCCTACAGAAAACAGTGGTCACAATTCCTGTTAACGGTTAAATAGTCTGAAAATAGACTTCCTCTGACTAAAAATTTTAAGAAAATCCCACATCTTTAATAAACCTGAATCAATGAAGACATTTTAAATAAATGTGATGGTTCTCTTAATTGAGGTGTAAATCTCTCCATTACTAATAGGGAATAAAACAGATATTAAGTATCAAATGGTGTGATCTAAGATGAAAGACAGAACACCTCTATGAGGCAGTCTAGCCAAAAATATTTTACTTGAGTTCATCAGCTGTTAGCTTTGACATCCCGCTCACAGGAAATACAGATGATGAAAAACAAACTAAAGGACATCAAGAAGAAACAGACAGACAAACTAAGGTAAGATATTCTGCAGAAAACCTGACCCTCTCTCTCACAGAGACAAAAAAGAAAGTGGGGGGTTATGCTAGAAATAACCACCGAATATAAAGTGTAGTCCTGGACTGGATAGTGGTTTGGAGAAGAGAGGTATGAAGAAAATGTTTTGGTTTAACATCATGTGAATATGGTTTTACTTTGTATATAGAAAGGAAAAGGCTGTTGATTGAAAAGAGCACATTATGGAACAACAGGCAATGACATCTTATTTTAATAAAGAATTCACATGTGTCTGCCTACACAGAGAACCGTCTAGAGGGTTTGCGTGAACTAACATGCTACCATTGCTCATGTCTACTTGGTACATATGTAATGTTTACTATCTTAGTTTTTTTTAGTTTGTATTTCTTCTTTCCTGTAATGGACATGTACTGCTTCTATAATACATTTTTGAAAAAAACATCACAATAAATGTGAGCTAGAGCATCTGACCTTTGGGAAAAAATGTAATGGTGAGTAATTTCCAATAAAAAACAATTATGTTCATGTCTCATTCTCTACAGATTGAATTTGGAAAACTACAAGTATAATTGTGGCAAGATGCAACAGCAAAAATGCCTTAAGTGACTAGAAAATGTTCTCAGACTAAGGAAAATGACTAAGACAACTGGTAAAACGATCTACCACAAAATTAGTATTTAAAGATATTTTATCTTCCAGTCTTATTTGTCAAAAGAAGTTAGGGTAAAAGAATAAACTGCTGTTAAAATAAACAAGTACTGTGTATAGTGAGATCCTCTAACAAAATTTTGCACACTTACAGTCTGTCCCTTGGGAGAGCCTTCTTCGGTCAACTTCTCAAACATCTCTTTAGCTGCCTGGATGTTCTGTGTCAGGTAATCGCCAAACAGAAGAGCATATGACACCCTCTCCAGGGCCCTGGTATGGTTCATGCTTGCTGCCTTTTGAAGATACCGATATGCTCTTTAAATGGAAACAATTACACAATAAATTAGCAATATTTCAGACTTTCATTAAATTTTTGCCTCAAGATCTACAAAAATGCAACGTTAATTTCCTTATTCTGTAGAATTCCTCTGATATTTATTTCTATTAAGTCATGTTACTTATGTGTATAGAAAACATTCTGGCCACTTGGTTTTTACCTAAGATACCACCAGTTCTCTCTGCTATACTAAGATATTGGAATAGTCTAATTACACTAATAGTAAATCTAAAAATGTCCATTAAAAAAGTTAATTAGATTTGCAATGGCGGAGTCTTTATAATAATATGGTATTCAGTAAAAAAGAAAATGATTACCATTGCAATTTTCTTTTAAATCTTGGTAGACTATCAATAAAAGTCAGCTGAAACTGAAGGGACATAAAATGTTAGAAGACAGTCACTTATTTTATGTTCTTTCCAAGTGCAAATTCCTAAATTCTAGTCCTTATCTACAAGAAAATTACAAAGAAAAAAGAAAAGGACCTGGCAATTCCTTATATATTATTATGCCATTTAAATTCTGAGTAGCATATGTAGTCTTGCGTCTTAGAAAACTACCACACCTTTAATCAATTATTTTCATTTTGCTCACTGTTCATTCTTGTGATTAGTATTTATAACCTTTTTACCCCAACAAGCTAAAATCTGATTGAAGCAATGCCACTGATGCCCATATATCATAAATTTCTCATAATGCAACTTAAGAAATCCTCTGCTTTGGGCAATACACTTTTTTAAAAAGCACTTTGCTGTTTCTCTCTTTAGTGGCCTCTCTCAGGGGAGGAACGGACTTGGCAGTGCTACTTACTCTCTTTTCTGGCTTTTCTTATTGCTTCCATTGAGGATTTTCATCCCGGTCTGGTACATCATTTCTGCCTCCTGCATTTGCCGTCTTTTAGCAGCCTCTTCTTCAGCTAAAAACAAAATGTCAGATGCATTTAAGTGCATTGTAATTCTACACCACTCATTCAGCAAACATCAGTATCTATTCTTTTGGGTAGTGATACAAACAATTAATACTCTTTCACTAATTACAAATCTGACTCTAAAGACACATGATTTAGTGTGGACTTTACCTGTCAAAAGACTTTTTTAAGAAAAATAAAACTCATTTAAATCACTTTCTTTTAGAGAAAGCAGTATCAACCAGCTATTGGAAGGTACTTACTTTTTGTTAGTAATTGTAAAACTTTTTATATAATTCAACTAAAATTTCAGTAACAGTTTATGATTATATGCCAAGGCCAGCTAAAATCAGAAGGACATTAAAAAACAACAGTCAGAAAAATATTATTGTAGTCAAAAGACATCGTACATCTTTATGAGGAGAAAGTACTCAATTAATAATGTAATAAAAAATTTGTAAAAAACTAATTTTAAATGTAGATCCTGATCTAATATTCAAGCTTTATTTTTTTTTCTATGCACTGATACAACCATAAAAATCACAGAATTATAAGTTATCTCCAAAATTATTTTGCTCCTGTAATATAGCATTTTAACAGAAATCTAGAACTCATTAGGAAACATGTGACTATTTCATTAGGACCAATACTAACAGAAATAGAACTGAGTTCTTGTGTATAAAAAGATCTGATTGTATTGCATTAGTGCGCCTCGTACACCAGCCCAGACCCAAGGACTTTCTCTTCAGAGAACATCATGGATAGTCCTAACTACCCGGTCAGAGCCACTATTTTAAAAATGTTTTTTGGTATCAAAGAGGTATGTTCAAGATTTTCTGTTCTTTATTATTAGTTACAAAGTCTTTCCTGAAAACATACCCTGCCTGTAGAGGTCAGGTCCTTTATACTGACACTGATATGTAGAAAGGTTAAATATACTACATTTGCCAAATGTTCCCCAACCCTCAAGCATAGTGCATTTCGCTCAAAGTATTTTAAAAAGGTATTATTCATTTTTCTTCTAACCACTATAAACCTTCTCAATAATGTTTTCTTACTGTCAAAAAATGTTTTACATTTATTAATTTAGCAACCTGCCTGTGAGTCTGCAGAACAGCATATGCACACCGACGGAAAACCAGCCCTAAATAAGACACAAGTATGATAAGCTGCCGAAGTGACAGGCTGGAGATAAGTAAGTACACTGCATGTTTCCTGTGCTTAAGTCCGTTCAGGCTACGTACGACCAAGTCATCAACACTAACCATTTCTGACTGGGGTGGAAAAAAACAGATGGCTAAGAAAAGGCCTTAAAGATATTTTCCAAGACAGACAGCAATGTGGACATGCCTCCTACTGAGCAATACTTACTTTCACAAAAGCCCCACTTTTCATCTGCCTTGTAGTCATAGGTTGTAGCACACCACAGTCTGCCATCTTCCCTCCCATCTGACGTACAGTCATCATATTCCTTGTCCAGGAACAGAAAAGGGAAGTGGCAGGGCTCCCCATGTGCTGTGCCTTCGATGGCGGTCAAAGCTGAGAAGAAAAGAAAAATCTAAACAAACAGAACCTCTGGTATTTGTAGATTCAGTGCTGACAATTTCAACTAATAGAATCTGAAGACGAAGATATATGATTTGTAATGGGGAACTTAAAGGGCCAGCACCAATTCTGATTAGGGACGACCTGAGGGTGAGTCAACTTAGTGAGCATGGCTAGTTGACTACTAAGCTCTATATCCAACTCAGAATTTCTGAAGGTCTTGAAATATAATAACCTCAGAAAGCTGTCTGCTGTAAAACTCCTGCCCAATCGGTGAGCAAAAAACAAGGCAAATGCAACTGAAACAATTCTACTCTTCTGCATAACTCCTTTTTTCTATCTGAATGCTGCAAGTCAATTTCTTCAAAAATATAGTTACACAGGGAAAATGCTCCCCCAGGCAGTTAATCACGCACGTACTCCTCTATGATCCCACAGCATTTTATTGGAGGTCTTATCTTATGTATTGAGGTTCTTTCTTTACCACACTCTAGCTCCTACTAGACTCTGAGCATGTTAAGGGTAGAGACCACCTCTCCAATTCGTGCTATTAAGTTCTTTCTGGGTAGCTCCTCAGTGCTGGGAATTACACCAGGTGGTGGAAATGAGGTGGAGCTCCACAGAATTTACTGCCTAGCAAGGAAGAGAGACATTAAACAAACGTATGATCGATGTTATGGAGAAAGCCTCCCTTGTCAGGGACTGAAGTTGACACTGACCCTCATGGATGTGCACGAGCAGGGACTGGTTGAAAGGCTGCAGGGTGTGGTGGGGAGAAGTACTGCAGACAGAGGGGACTGTGTGTGTTAGGATCAAATGAAAGAAAACATGGCACATTAGAGAAAATAAAGGGTTAAGCACATTAGAACATGTAGTGTGAGTGCTGGAGTGGACAAGGGGCTGAAGAAGCACAAATAAGCCTGAGTAGGAAGGTCCTGACAAATCTTATTAAAGAGTTTAGACTTTATCCTGAGAACAATGGAAACTCACTAAGAGTTTTAAGTAGGAGTTACATGCTCATGCTTACAGTTTACTGACAGAGTGGGCCATGGAATAGAGAGAAGCAAGGCTGGATGCACGTGACCAGTTTAAAGGTTATGACATAGTCTAATCAAGAGGTAATGGAAGCCTGAAGAGGATAATGGAATGAAAGAAGTGGAAGTATTCAAGTGATGCTAAGGAAGCAGCACGGTACTATTTACTGACTAGATGTGCAGGTGAGACGAGAGGAGTCAAGGAAGCCTACCAGGTATTAGGCTTCAGGAAATGAGAGGGTTGTCCTTACTAAGGTAGAGAACACTATAGGAGGAGTAGGTTACTGTACAGGGAGAAAACGGATCAGGGCAGAGACAGGCGAAGCTCTAATCTTGCTACATTCGAGGTGGCTACTAAAAAAAAAAAAATAATAAGGTAAAGATGTCTTAGACATCTTTTCAGTTGTAGCCAAAGAGAAAGTTCTCCAGTTTATAGATACAGATTTATAGGTTTATGCATATGAATGTTAAGCGAGAGGCAGATGAGAAGACCACAAGGACAGGGCTGAGCCAGAACCGTACTAAGTGCGAGTACACGTCAGCTTCCACTGGTTGCTTCTACATGGAGAATTTAATTAGGCAGCAGTGCTTTGTGATTAAGGGTTTAGGTTCTAGATTCAGAACACCTGATTCGAAACCTGCCGCTCTATTCGTGTTAAGTGTCAGATTTGATTACTGGCTATCATTAACTTAAATTACATAATCAGTCAGCTTCATTATGCCAGAGCAGTGATTAACATTTTTAAAACTGGCACTGTTTTTGTGGTGGTTTTTAAAATGACAGCCTTAAAATTCTTGCAGAATTTATCCATGGGGAAAAAAATTAACTACAATTAACACTATTATGAGAAATGTCTACTTGAGATAATTGACTAGAAACTATCAAGTCCTAGTAAGTAACTTCTGGAAGATTTTAAAACAAGTTTAGAAGGTAACAGCAATTTCCCTCTTGTGATTTTGCTTGGACAAGATAGCTGAGAGATACAGATTTGCTTTCTAGGAACATAATAATAAAGAATGTTTTTAACCCTGCATTAAAGCAAGTTATTGTAATCTATAGGTTCTGTTAATAAGAAAACTATATATTTATGTTGCTTGTTTGAAGCTATCTTGTGTTTCCAAACATACAACAGTAAGTAGTATTTTAGTCAAATATATTTGTAGTAAAATAGTTGAAACACAATTATTTAATGTTAAAAAGCTATCCACCTCAAGACAACTATCATACAGCGTCCATCAATTTTACTGAACACCAAGATAAAAACTCAACCAACCAAGCGTCATCAAAAATCCCCAAAGTACTAAGAATGATAATTTAACTTGCGATAAAGCAAATTGTACAGGCCAAATTAAGAGGTATTTACTATTTTCTGGGAAATAGTATATAATAATCTCTTAGGGGAAAAATACCAGTTAGGTAATTTACTACAAGCAGACTGCTTTCAACCAAGCTTGAGAACTGCTAACTGCAGTTGAGAAATTACATATGTTAAAGAGGGAAAGGCGGGCAGACTATATTAAGGCAGTACTTTAAGGATTAAAATGTACTTTTCAGACAAAAAATGAAATGTAGTCATATGGAGAATGAACAAAATGTTAAGATCAGTTCATAGAAGCTCAGTTCTCTCTGTGAAAAATAATAATTTTTAAGTAGAAATAGAAGCAAGCGCTGGCCCACGTGCCCAGAAGTGACAAGCTTCCTAACACTTAGGCGACATGCACTGCCAGGAACCATATAGAGTGAAACCTGCTCAGGAAAACTGCTAGTTAGGAAAACTGAGTTTCTCTAAATAATGGCTTTAAAGATAGTTCTGAGTGTCGAAAGCCCTGGTGGGTACTTTTCCCATGAGGGTGGTCTCCTAAAGGTCTCCTTACAAGTAAGTTCTTGTACAACCAAAGAAACAACAGTAGGACCTGTTGTAGGTAATGACTTATGTTTCCTTAACCATCTAATTCTGTTTACTCTGATTACTAAATCCAGGTTTGTTTATTCCCTGCCACCCCCATGCAAGTGACAATGAGGTAGAAATGCCATCCTGTTACTCAATTAATGTGCTTACATCAGCACAAGATTAAGCATGATTTAGTAAGTTTAAACTCAGTTCCTTCTGTGCCATTCAAAATAGAGCAACATGCTAGTTATTTAATTTTTCTTCCTAAGACTATAAGAATAATGTATTTATTGCAGAAAAGACAATCCAAGCAATAGAAAAATACAAAATTAAAGAAAAATCAGTCATATTTAGCTACCACTGCAAATTCTTTTTTTTTTTTCCTCAAGGGTAATGGCTGTTAATGAAAAAGAAGTTGTTTTCTTTTTACTTACAAACATATGCAGGTGGGGGAGGGAGGGAATGGTCTTTCTTTCACATAAGGAACTCATGGCGGTTAATTTTGTGTCAACTTGGCTGAGCCACAGTGCCCAGATATTTGGTCAAACATTATTCTGTGAAGGCGTTTTCTAGATGAGATTAACATTTAAATCAATGGACTTTGAGTAAAGCAGATTACTCTCCATTATGTGGGTGGGCCTCAGAGAACAAAGACATCTCCTCTGAGCAAGAAGGAATTCTGCCAGCAGACGGCCCCCAGTTCTCTTTCTCTGCAGAACCCTAACCAATAGAGGATCATACTAAGTGAATTATTTTCAATGTGACATTTTCACTTAACACTGGCTTTCTTCCAAGTGGCAGACAGTGCAGATAGGCTCATTATGATTCTTAACCCCTTTCTCACTTTCTGTAGCAATAGGAATGGTCAGGGGATACATTCGGCAGTTCTACCAATGACTTCTGGGGGAGGCTCCCTCTTCTTATGCAGGCTCCACTTCTTCCTGAGGACCAAGGGCCTGGAGGTACAGACACTACCAGGTGTGACCACATGGATCAAAAACAAAGATAAAGCCAATTTACTAAGGTGACAACAGGAGAGAAAGAAGGAGCTGGAGTCCTTGCTGGCACAAGCCCTGAACTGCCTGTGAAGTTCTGGCTGTATGGGCAAAATAAACAAAACTCTGCTTCCCCCACCATCTGATGGATTTTGTTGTTTGCAACAAAACATGTTCACTTTAAAATGACTATGAGTATTCTTTATTAGGGAGTACCACAGCGTAATCATTCCCCTCTTGATGGTCACTGATTTGTTCACTTTCAACAAACGTTGAGATGATGTGCAGAAAACAGTAAACATAACAGGCATGACTGTTATCCTCTGAGAGACTGGCCCTTAGCTGGCATCTGGGAACTTAGATTTTGGATGGATTTCCACCACCCTAACTGACAGAAGTGACTCTCTGTGCCTAAACTGTTTGTAAAAACAATGTGGTTTTATGCTCAACATCAGTTTTTCTCCTGGGAGTCTGCAATTTTGGTACATGCAAAGCAGAAAGTGACTACATGACTAGTTTCTATATCTTCCCTGGGGAATAACATTTAACATGTTTTGTCACATGTGCTAAGGGATTTAAGTGTGTCCCCTGGGAGAAGACCTTTGGACACTTGCACCTTGTTTCCTTTGGACTTTGCCTCACGCTGGTTTTGTTTTGTAATCTTTCACTATAATAAATTACAGCTGTGAGCGTGACTATATGCTGAATCTGCCCAGCAAATCATCAAACTTGGAGGTTGTCTGGCGAACCTCCGACATCAGTTGGCATCAGAAGTGAGATTCAAAGTTACCTGTGACTCACTGAAATATGGGGCAAGCATTGAAATATGGGGCAAGCGCTGTTTGGGAAAGGGAAGGAGAGGGGCAGGGTATGGCAAACCTCTGGGGTTCCAACTGTTACAGGGTCATCTGCGGGATGCAGCAGCAGCAGCAGAGTTGCTATCTGTTGTGAGAGGTCAAAGTTACCTGTGGGATTTGAGAATGCCAGATTCAATTCCAAGAGAATCAGCTCGCTGGGTTCCCAAGTTGCTTTGGGCCATGCTAAAAGTGATGCCTTGGCTTCTGTTCTCTACCCGAGATGGGAGAAGAAAAGGCCCCCAAATTCCCAAAGGTAAATGGGTCAAAATATTAAAACTTTGCACTGCTCTTTCCTCCAGGTGGGGTGGGGGTGAGGGGAAGAGAGTTACATTAGGTCTCAAGGCTGGAGCAAAAATTTTAGATAAACCAGAAAAAAGGGAGGGAGGTAACACGCCAGCATTTTTTCAGCCTCGCTCCTGCTGCTGCTGCTGCTGCTGCTGCTGCTGCTGCTGCTGCAGTAGCCTGTCCCACTCGCCATCCTACCCTGCATTCTAGCCTGGATTTTGCTGGATTTTTCCTGGCAGTTATAATGTTAACACTGCAAATGCTAAAGTGACTGTTAGGAATGTAAATAAATTTGCAATGAATGAAAAAAAAAAAAAGGGAAAATTTTTTAGTGGCTTTTGTGGTTATCATATCTGAATGTATGGTAAAAACTGATGTTATAAAACATCAAATGCTTGAAATTTCACACATGACAGAGGAATCACCTATCCAGGAAGCCGCACAAAAGAAACGCGCCTGCAGGATGCAACTGCTAGGCTTTCTGCTGCTGGTGGGCGGGCTGGGATTTAAACTCTTGTGTTTTGTTATTGAGGGGAGCAGAGTTTGCCACTCTATGCCTTTTCCAGAGAGTTTAAGTTCATTATTTTTAAGAAACAAAAGACTCAAGAAGAGCCGGCCTTTTCTCCCTTAGCTGCCAAAAAGAATTTGGATTAAAAAAAAAAAAAAAACCTGCTCGAGGGAAGGGAAGGTCAGGTTAGCACAACATGAACTAAAAGTGCAGCAAACAGGGATAAACCTGGCAAAATGTTAGATTCCCCTCTGTGTCCCATTGTTTCTGGGTGGCCCGGCAAGAACTTGTTCACCAAATATTTGCTCCTTCTCATTTACCTGTAAATTGCCTAGCTTCTCTTTCAAGTCCAAACCACTACCTGGCACACCTGGCACCACCCCCTCCCTCCCGTTCTCCTTAGCTCAGGATGGCATATAAGTCTCAAATGCTCCATTTGTCCATCAGACTCATATTATAAATGCAAACCCCATATGCACACATGGAATAAATTTAGTTATATCCCTGTTAATCCGTCTCATGTCAATTTGATGATTAAACCAGCCAGAAGAACAATGAGGAGAAAGAGGGGAAATTTCCCCTCTCCAACACCATGGACAACTAGAGCCTCTGGAAAAAGGGAGACATTAAGAAAAGGAGGTGATAACAAAATAGTCCTGAGGATGTAAAGTACAGCACAGGGAATATAGTCAATAATATTGCAATAACTATGTACAGTGCCAGGTGGGTACTAATTGAGTACCCACCTTGTAAGTTATATAAATGTCTAAGCACTATGCTGTATACCCAAAACATAATATTGAATATAAACTGTAACTGAAAGAAAAATTAAAATTTTTTTTTAAAAGAGAGGCGGTATCTAGATGAAGATATAATATGGAGTTCTAAAAAGCAGATTTAGTTTGCTAATGAGTGCTTGTGAAAGCAGAGGTCTGACCTGTAGACACTATCGTGCACATATATCTGTGAGCGGGTCAATCTGGACTCACAGACAGATGAGACAAAAAGGGTGGAGAAAAGCCTTGCCTGCCACTTGGACTTTCTGCAGCATTTTGCCCTTGCCGCTGTGTAGAAAATTCCCTGGCTTTTTAAAAATTCTTGAATTTACAGATCCTAATTGCCTGGACTTGATTCTAAGCTACGATACTGTTGGGTATAGGCTTCCAGCCTTGGTGTGAGCTATACTGTACTGAAAGCAGGCATAGGCTCAATAAACACCAGTCAGAATCTGTGACCTCTGCATGTTAGGCCACTTCTCCACGGCAGGTGAGGAAATCACAAACACTTGGCTAAACTGTCTGGGTCGCATACAAATGCCTACAGGAAAGGGCCTGTTCTTTGATGAAACCATCTGAAATGGAGCTGCTGACTGGCTGTATATTCTGACAGAGACCAACTTTTGACTATTGTCCCAAACTGCAAGTTGGGAGAGGACACATCACAGGGACTGTGACCCTCCATTCAGTGCTGACAAGTTGGAAGGACTCCTGATCCCCCGTGGAGCATGTCTCAGTGCAGCTGACTCCTAGCCTGACTCTCTTAGTTGCTATTATGCAACATGATTACCTGACTCCGCTTATCTCACCTTTTCCCCTGCTGCACACACCTTAGTGAAATCTGATTATTCAATGCAGCTGTCCTCAGAAGGGGGGTTGACCTTTTCTAGGCCGCTCACTGGATGAGTGATCCAGGTGGAAGGAGGCAGTTATGTAAACCTGTTTTGAAATTTTTTAAAAAGTTCACGATTTCGTCCTGACCAACTCCTGAACATGACGTCTTTCTGGTCCAGCTGTTTAAAGATGTTTTTCTGGGTAGCTGTTCTGCCCCTCTTGCATACAACCCCATCAGACAAAAGGTCTGGATGAGAGTAAGCGATGATTGAAAAATTCATAACATTGATTACTGACTGGAAATACTGATTTTTTAAGAACCAAGAAAAATAAACCCAAACTCCTGCACCTGGAGAGGCATGAGAAAGAAAGGGTATTGTGATCTTTGTTTTTCGCAACTATTTCTGGAAACTTCTCCCTCTGTGCACCTTTCCACACTGTTCATGCTCTGAATTCAGACTGCTGAGCCCACGATCACACCTGATGGGCTGACGAGGGGGCAGGGAGCAAGAGGTGGCCCAGCTTCTGCACTTCCCAGGCAGAAAATCTCCAGATGTCCACATCTGTGAGGGGATGACCTGGTGTCACGGACCACAAAACTGTCTGAAACTGACTGGCAGTCCCTCTGAAACTGAGGACTGAACTAAATTATTTGGTTTAGATTGGAAACCCTAGGCCAAGATGCCTGTGGTGGGAGGCCACATCCTATTGCCTAATATAAGTCCTGCTTGGGGAGCCCCAATTCTGTAAACTCTTTGTTTTCAGGATTACCACATGTGCCCTCTGGGGTTGTTCTTCTGTATGTGTGCCCTGACTGCCATGCCACTGCCTCAGCCTTGGAAGACTTCCAAGTCAGCTTTGACTTACTGGCCAGAGGTTGCTAGGCCTGAATTGATACTTAGGGCCTGGTAAACAAGGTTAATATGGAAACTTGAGGAAGCCACCCACTTTCTAAGACAAATCTTTCTGATTAATGGCTTTTGTTAACTGGCTAAGTCCAAGACCTGTGAAAGGCATGAATGAAATTAATACTGAAGACTGGTCTCCCTCTACTGTCTGGGTCTCACCGATAATAACTTTGCTATAAAGACAACTTGGACAATGACCAAAGGGGTAGACTTTGCAGAGAAGAGTTAACACAGGAGGCCTAAAATTCTGTCCTTGAAATGGCTTGCTTACAAGGTTGGCCCTTGGCTGGTGTCTGGGAATCTCGCTCTGTCAAGGGTTCCTACTACCCTAATTGCTAAGTGTTGCTCACAACTGTATGAACAATACAGTTTATGCTGCTTTCCTTCTGGGAATCCACAATTTTGGTATTTGCTAGACAGAGAGTGGCTACGTGACTAGCCCCCAATAAAAACTCCAGGTATTTAAGTCTCTAATGAGCTTCCCTGGTAGACAACATTTCAAATGTGTTGTCACAACTTGTTGCTGGGGAAATTAAGCATGTAATGTGTGGCTCCCCTGGGAGAGGACCATTGGAAGATTGCACCTGATTTCCCCAAGACTTCACCCTGTGCATCTTTCCCTTTGCTGATTTTGCTTTGTATACTTTTGCTGTAATAAATCACAATTGTAACTATAACTATATGCTGAGTCCTGAGTCTTTCTAAAGAATCATAGAACCTGGGGGTATGGTCTTAGGGACCCCCAATACAACTGGGAATAAGTGTGAAATGTTCAAAACACAGCAAGAAGGCAAGTGTGGCTGCAGTCATGTGAGTGAAGGGGAGCAGCAGAAGAGGAAGTTGGATAGGAAGGGCTTGATCATATAAGCCTTCATTAGCAAAGGTTAAGGAGCTGAATTTTATTCTGTATGTGATAGGAAGCCACTGGAGGCTTCTGAACAGGAAGATCAGTCTGGCTATTATTAGAGAACTGATGATGAGGGTTGGGGAGGGGGGGCGTGTGGTGTGTGTGTGTGTGTAGGTGGTAAAAGCAAGGACACCAGATAGGAATCTCTTACATAATTGAGACTCTTCAACTACCCTTGGGTGGTTCAGGATCTGCTTTAGAAAGAAGAAAGTTAAGTTTCTCTTCATGAATGGGTAGAAATGTGATAGATGAATTTGAGCAATGGAGTGAGAAAGGTATTACAGCTGTGGGGAGAACCTGTTCAGAGGTCCAGCGGCATAAATTGCACGATGTGTCTGAAGAATGGTGATAGGTTTAATATTGCTGAAAAAGGGTATTGAGGGAGAGCCATGGGGATGATATCACAGAGTTCGGCAAGCATGCCGAACTTCTATCAACATGGCAGGGACATGGATGAGAGGCTGACAAATGAAGCAGGTCTAGAAGTAATTGTCACATACCCAGTTCTAATGTAGCTGGGACTGTACACACACAAAGCCATGTGTATGTAATTTATATGTGAGAACATAAGCCTTTTCATGCATTAATAATAAAGTCTAAAAGGAAAAAACGAAGCAATTATTAAAAAACTAAAAGCAAACAAGTGAATCTAAATGTTTATAAGATGGTTGGTATAACCACACGGAAATATTTAAATGATTTTTAAAACACCATATTACGAATCCCTAGTAAAATATATACTAAAAACAAAAAGAACCATAAAGAAATCTTAAACTGCATTCAGTGGTCCTGCAGTTAGTGGTAAGGGGGCCACTGTTATTTTGAAACTATATATAGTTTTATACACACACACATATACACATACAAAGTTATATATACATATACATAGTTATATATATATATATACACATATATATACACACACATATATATTAGGATAAAGCAATACAACACTAATATCATTAGGTACCAGGCATCAGGGAAAGGAGACACAAACATTAAAGAAAGAAGTGAACACCCTGATGGGTAGAAAGGGCTGGCAGCAGACCTGCAATCCATTCTCTCCTTTTACTGCCCAAGAAACAGAAGAACAGAGCGGTAACATGATCAAATCTTAGAAATTTACTAACAAGAGACCTTGTGGCAAATACACTTGAGGTATTTACTACCAGGAGAACTCTTACTTATGGAATGCTTACCATTCCACAAAGGATGGACTTTCACTGTACGGAAACCGGAGATAGATGTATTTACGAGGCATAACTTTCTAGAAAATATCACACAAGCTATGCAGTTACCAGAGAGTAAACTGAAGACATTTCATAACTGAAATGGCTCCCATTTGTGGAGATCACACTCCATATGCATTACTTTGATGCCTCATATGTTGAACTTTGGACCAGAGTACATTCTAATTGAAGCAAGATAGGACCTGGGCGCAGTCTGGTAGCCATGCACTTCTCTACTCTTTGCCTGTGTCTTGCCATCATTGTATCTTTGAAAATATTAGTCACGTTTGATAGTGGGTATAATCTGATTCCTGCAAGTCCAATTTTCCAATCTGACCCTTTGTGTTATCCTGCCTGTAACATTTAATTTGAACTGGAAGAATTGGTATAAATGATACATGTCCGAACCCTATCCACTCAAAAAGGCCTATTAATAATAACAACTCAGCTGCAACGCATATTCTGGGTTCTCAGACTGTAGCATCTAAAAACAATTTCTCACTAAAAGGAATCTGGGTTCCTTGGAGAAATGATTGAGATTCATTTCTGGATCAGGAAATGTGTAAGATGAATTTTGGACATCTTGCCCTGCCTGAAAAAATAGAAGTTGAAAAGTCACCTACGATTAGTCAAAAGAACAAAGGAATGAACTTAAAAGGACTCTCAATGACCCAAATTGGGATAATGTGAGTGATAAAAAAGAATGATTGCAATAGTGTGAAGGATAAATATATAAAACCCATGGATTTGTAATGATGCTAAAAGCAAAGCAAAGCAAAACAGAAACAAACAAAAACGCATTCACTGGTCTCCTCTGGAGGTTGCTACGGAGGTTGCTACAGCACCATATTATTATTTAAAAATATTTCAAAGGAAAGAATCAAGCATTTATCCTGCTTTCCCCGTATGGACTGTATACCAGAGTAAGCAAATAGTTGATCAGGAAAAGTTCTTTTAAAAGAATCCCAGGTAACAAATGCAGGAGAAATGATGAATTCGAAAACCATCATTTTGTCATGCCTAATGAAATAATGGATCTAGACAACAAACAAAATGGTTGCCAAAGCCTCTAGGTGGAAGGTCAGTGAGGAACTTTAAAATGGCTGCATCAGGCAGGTGTTCACTGCCCAACCTCAGTGGTTAATCACTAGAAGTGAGACAATCAGAGACTACATGCCTCCCACGTGATGCAAAACACTCCCAGGACATACAAAACACTATCTATGAAATATTCTCAATAAAAAATAGAACTGACTCTACCTAAGCCTCTAGAGCTAACTTCTAGTTTATAGAGCAGCAGAAAGTGGAACATGTTAAAGGACATTAAAAGAATACAACCAGCTAGATTCAGAACGTGGGAAGTTACATAGCACAAAGGTCATTGTTTCTTTAACAAATGACACTTAAAAACTAGGGAGGAAGAATTGTTACAGATTAAGAGGAACTTAAGATCTAAGCCTCTATACTGATTCCAACAAACCAATTCTAAAAGACATTTGAGATTGTGAAAACTGAACAGAATCTAGGTATTGGGTGTCTTAGGTCTAAGAGCTAATTTTGTGGGTGTTATAATACCATTCAAATTTTGTTGAAAAAAATTATTTTTATATATACATAGACAGGTTAAATTATATGTGGAATCTACTTTAAAATACTCTAGGAAAGATAACAGAGTAATAGTAAGTGGGGTAGTGAAGATGAAACGAGAGTGTTGAAGCTGATGGATGGTGAGTCCCAGGCAGGGCCTTTACCCCGTCTCTTGGACGTCTCCCTGATAAAAAATGAAAAATGAACTAAACTATAGTATTTGGCCAAAATTTAAAAATGGTAATATACAGTTGGCAGAGGTATAGGAAAAAAAGTAGCTTCAAAGGAAGCAAACACAATTACTTTTCTGAAGAACAATTTAGCAATACATAGCCTTTTAAAATTTTACATTCAGTCCAGCAAATTCACTTTTAAGAACTAATTCACTGTAGAGAAAAAATAACAAGAACTAATTGTGAGGGAATTTTCATATATGTGCCATTATATCTAAAATGATCTCCAGCAAAAATCAAACAAAAACATTGTAAAAAATCTATTTCTAAGTTACAGCATATTTACATGTAAAATTTTTTATAGCCATTAACCATTAAGTTGTAAAAGAGTACTAAATGATATGGGAAAATTTCAAAATAAACTATTAAGTGTGAAATCCATGATATAAAACAGTATACATGTTTTGACCCAATTTAGTCTTCAAACCACACATCTAGAAAAAAAGCCTGAAAGAATATTCTCCATGATGTTAACTGCTGTTATATCTAGTTCATGGGATCGAGGTACTTAATTTTGTTTAATGGTTTTTCTATTCACGAATATGGAATACTTATAATAAAAAATATATCTTTAAAAGGTAAAATCTAGATCAATTCCTGAAAGAGGCTAATAATGGAATAAGTGGGTATTGCATATTTGAAATAACAAACTAAATGAAATAAGGTCAGTGGGACAGGACAGAGTAGATAAATTAATTCATTCTTGAAAGGAGAGATGTTTAGCACATTGTATTGCGAGAAAGATCATGTTTTAAGTTTTAAATTTTAAGTTTAAGTTAAAAAAAAGATCTCAAGAAGGTGAAAGCTGGAAGATTACAGTGTATGTAAGCTTCAAATGGACAGGGATAAACATCTAAATGGCATTACCTAGGATGACTGAAAAGGTTACTATAGAAAAAATCCTAACACAATTCTGAAAATAACCAAAGCAGCCTGTTAGACAAGCCTGCCTGAGTTTCTATTGTGTGTACTACTCTGACAGATTATTATATACTGGAGTCTAAAAAAGAATGTTAGGATATTAATATAATACAAATGTAACTCTATTGAATTTGGCTTAATGCGGGTCAAATCTGTTAAGTAAATAACTCTGATATATTAAAATCTAGAAAATCCTGTAAAATTACATTCTCTACATTAGATGTGATTAATAATCAGTAAAACCAGATTTCTGCATCTTTCTACACTACCTTTAAAATCATAGTTGTCTCCTTCCTAAATCAGGCAAAAGCAAAGAAAATGTCCAGACTACCTGGTTTCTGTACTTTCGTTGCTTCTTCATAATCCTTGTTTTCTGGATTTGGAGAATCTAGAAAGCTGATTTCTTCTGTGACACTTTCTCCTTCTTGGCCCCTGAGGCTGTCTTCCTCTTCTTGAATAGGTGATTGCAATTCTGATTCTTCTGAATCAAGAAATATCTGACCAGCAACTACTCTGCCTGCTGTGCTATGGTCCTTTACCGACTCATCTGATGGCAAAGAAGTCTGAGAATAGAACATAGTTTTAGTTACCAATAGTACCCAAACCCCTCCAACCTAATCTATTATTTTTATAATCCAGATATAACTCCTTTAGCTCCTGTAATGTGCCATATTTGCTCATCCCTATAGGTTTTCATATGTATAGTCACTTTGTCTTCAACACTTGTCTAACCCTGCCTCTTTGAATTTCAACTTAGATGTTACTTCTCCCAGGAAGTTTAGGTTGGGTTAGGTTCTTACCCTACATGCTCCCAACAAATCTTACACTTTCCTGTTTCTTATCTATATTCCTTCTAATATAAAGATCGGAGAGCATAACTGATTTGTCTCTTTAGATATGTAATCATCAGCCTTATCCATTTAATCAACCACATTAAGTGCATTAACTCAATAGATTTTTTTAAAAAAATTGACATAAGTGGAAACAAATAGCAGAGGTTCAGTCTTCAAAATTAAAAAACCTTAAACACTTAAAAAAAAAAAAGTAGGAATAAAATCAATCTCACTGGGTAGTAAAAATGTTACTGCCTTTAGGCTCCACACACACACACACACACACACACACACACTCGCATTCAAGTTGAAATTAAACCTAATAACACTCCTAATGGAAATATTTATTATTTTCTCCCCTACAGATGATTTTTTTCCTCCAGAAGAACTAGAACTAATATTAATACCAGCTAACAACTAACTTTTTCTTTTCTTTTTCAAAATCCAATTCTGTTGCTCAAAAGGTATTAGTTTCATATCCTTTCTAAGCTACATAATTCAAGCTTTTAAACTAGGCATCAAATACAGGTCAATACAAATTTTAGTACATACCTTGGACTCTAAGGATTCGTCCTGGCCGCCGTCTTCATCTGTAATTTTAAGACAAGTCAGTCATCTTTCTTGTTATTATAAGTACAACAAATAATAAGTACAACAAATAATAATCAGACACTGGATAAATAAATCTAGAATGATCTATAAATGGTTGTATTCAGCAACTATTCAGAAAAGATTAAGTAAAAGGTAAAAAAGGGTTGGGGGCATAGTTTTTCCTTTCTCCAGGAAAGACATTAAGCTTCATCTGTTACATGGGTAGGAAGACCAGCAACTACCACACAAAAACCGATACTTCAGATACCACCCAATCCTATATATATAGTCTACTACTGAAAATGAGTTACTAAGTTTATAAAAATAAATCTCTGATTTTGGGGTCCAGGATTCCACCTATTCTTTTCCTCTGCTCAGAATCTGGAGTTACACCAGCTTATTTTAGTGCGAATTAGCCCTTTATCATTCTACTATTCCGTGTTTTCTTGCTATTACTTCTATTCTGGCTACTCGTTATTCTTTTTCCTGCTCTTAAATAAACATATTCGACAACCCAATATCCATATGCAAATGTTTGATCTTTGTGTTCCTGCCAGTTAAAAACATACACCTGTCAGACAAGCTCCAAGATTCCTTGGTACCCTTAAAATTACCTGATTTGTCTAGGAGTGAGCTTGACTTTTGCCTGCTCCATAAATTATATGAGAAATTAGCCAGTAGAAAAAAATGCTATAAGACCATGCAATTTTTACTAAAAATTTGGTGTTACAGTTGCTATTTTACTTCATATGGTCATACCCTAAATATTATCTGTAACTTGTAACTCTCTAAAGTATAACAAAAACATGTTTTGGAATTTGTATTATCATAGTACTGAGCTAACTTTAAGAAGTATAATCAACTCAAAATTATGTATAAAATACACCACTCTATTTCACAGTATTTCTTTTGAATATTTGCAAAAACAAATAAAAGTCTACTAGTGAGGTTTTGTCATATACAAAAGTGCTTAAATTGTAGCTATTTTCACATTCACTGCTTTCAGATTATCTTCCGAATACATTTCTTCCTGGTGAGTGGGGAGCATGTATTAGTCCCCTAGTACCCGTAACATTCAGGTAGTGATGTCAATTGATTAACATCACCCTTCATGCTAACTCCCTCACAAGCATCACCTAAAGCCCAAGTTCTAACATATGGTTCAAATTCCACTCTTAGCAAATCTTGGGATAAAGAGAGAAAACTTCATCTCTATTACAAATCGAAGTTGTATGGGTGGATGTATTTAATTAATCACAAACATTAACTAATATATCAAGAGCAGACATTAAATATGTAAATATGTATCCTAAAATACTGAAACTTTAGATTAGTTGGAACTCTTAAATCACTAAATCAATAAATTTAGGACCTTGCCACAACAGGTCACATATGTAGTTAATCAGTAAATAATACAGATGCCTATGAATAAATTTTAAGACATGTATATTTGAGACACTAGAAGCTGTTAGGCATTAATGTGTTTTTGAACTCTAAGAGATATGGGAATTTGTGACATCAGGGTCATTTCATGTGAATTGCATCATGCTTCTCTCTCTCACTCTCTCTCTCTCTCTCTCTCTCTCTCTCTTCACAAACTAGAACTATATACTAAGGTTACTGGTAAATAAGAGAACTCTTTCTCATTTACTAAACTGGGAGAAACTACTCCAGATGGTAGTCTTAAAGCATATGCTATTTTCTCTTTCAAACTGATATGTTCATTCACATATCACATTTAAAAAAAGTTGCTTCAACCTAGAAACTTCTGATATGTAATAGTCAGGTAAGGATTAAAGACACTAAAGTAATACATAAATAAAAAGAAAACTGTAATGCTTTTGTAACAACACAGACATCAAGCAACAAGAAAAATGTAAAAGGATTTCAATGAGTAGTTACGGATTTCTCACTCAACAGTATCACATCCAAAATATAATGATTTGCATTACACTTTAGTAATTGTACACTTTCCTTTGGAAAAGACCGATTTTCATTTTTATTAGCTAACAAAACTGCAAAGTATTCTTTCAGGGAAAAGTAATCATTACAAATTCATTTTCCAACTTGTCGGGTAAATTACATCAATACACTTTCAAACACAGAAAGCCTTAAGAGTTTGGAGAGACATCCCGTCTTCTGCTTTGTCATTAAATTTATGCAGATCCTAAGATACTTTTAATTCTTAATGATTCCAAATCCACGGCCTGGAGAGCTGGGTTCAAAACCTGACTCATCACACATTAATCTTACACAGGTTCAATATGGCAGGCTGGCTCAGCCTCCTTTTTCTCAATGTGTTAAAAACGAATACCATCTGCCCTGTTGATTCACAACGTTTTGAGGGACAACAGAACAATGACATTAAACATCCTCTGAGATCTGAAATCTACTATTTAAATAAATGGTATTAATATAGCTATTATTTGAAGTAGACCTAATTTAAAAGACTAATATTGTTTGGCATAAAGAAAGAAAAGTAAACCATTTGCCTCTTCCTGCCAAAAATAAGACAACATACATATTTCTAAGTGAGAAAAGTTATAGCATTTTTCACTATTATCTTGAGAAAAATGAAGGAGAAATCTTTTTAATGTCCTTTTAATTTATTTATTCACAGAGAACATTTTTCCAATAAAAGGATCATTTTTTTTACATGCCTCTAAAAGAAGATATTAAATAATAGCTACTAACAGTGATAGAATCAAGATTCCCTTTCTTGACTGATAATATTCTACCTGCTAATAAATGCAACTTGTCCTGGGTAATCTTTAACATTCAAACCTTAAGTCAATGCAAAATTATGACCAAAATCTTGATTTTTATATCGCGGCAAATCTTTAAACCTAAGCTAAAAATGAGGCTGTCAGACCATATAAACAATTTAATGAATAAAAGTCAATTGAAAATCCATGTACTCACTTTATAAAACTTTACCTCACGTAAGTGTTTTGTGATATTTGCACTTCACGTGAGCACAAGATGGCCTTTATTGCCTGTCCATATGTACATCTACATTGTTTTAGTTCTAAGTAAAGTTTTTGCCTCTACCTGAGAAATGTTTTGAACAGTTTATGATGGGAAATCACAGCAGGCATTCTTGAACCTAGACCTCTGCTTACATCAATACAACCCAAAGACTTGACATTTCAGTATTAATAGTCTCCTCTTGTAATATGCCGAGAATCCCAACTGTTGATTAAATGACTTCGAGTATTGCCACGAACATGAAATTCTAAGTATAAAAAATTTAGTCAAAGGAAGACATAGGAAAATGTATGCTTTAATTTTCTTTATATTCGGCAAACTGAATTCAGAGAGGTACATACCATGTTCTTTAACCAATAGTTCTCACAATTTAAAGAATCACTTGTGAAGCTTGTTAAACTACAGACCCTGACCTGTTCCAGATCTAAAATTACACTTTTAACAAATCCCTAAGAACAATTTGATGCAGGTAATCCATGGTCCATCATGTACTCTACCCATAACACTAAAGAGTTTCACTTCATACTTTCTTTGATCAAATAACTGCTAGCAGTGCTTCAAGAGTTAAGTAGTTTTAAAGATTTGGTCATGGATGCAAGGTATCACTAAAAGCGGAGGAGGTAAGCAGACCTCAAAGTATGATGTGGGCAGTAAAGTACCTAGTCTATGCTTGTTGCTTTTGAAATGATATCTCAGATCACTTTATGGACAGAATTTTAGGTTTAGGTGTCTTATTTTAGAAACAAAATGATGTTATGCCATTGATTTACAACTAGGACAGATAATTTGGGGATTCAAGTAATCATCTGGGAAATTTTGTTGGAAAAAAAAGAGTTGACATTTATACCCTGCCTTGTTCTAAAAAAATTTAAAGCCACAGAACAGCTGTTTTGTTAACAGAAACTGATTAAAATTCAAAAGCTTTATTGTACTAATTGTTTCTCTACCAACACTTAGAAACACTAAGTGTTTCTTTACCAACACTCTCAAAATAGAAGTTTTCAGATGTAGACAGATTAAACTGTTAAAAATAAAAGTAATTCTTTTCAGAACCCGTGTATAAATCACCTAATTGGAAAATCAATTCAAAGCGCACAAATTTCCAGATCTATATAAAAAGGTAAAACTAGCTACTATCCATTTTAAACTTATAAAGACTATAATTTTCTCACAAATCATAAAATTACTGTCAACGAAAATGGAGCAACTCAGAAACACTGTGACAGGGGTAAAAACCACTTTCTCAAGAATAATCCTTAAAAAGGGGGAGGGAGTGGACATAATTACATCAAAAGTTTTCATTATTCAATAGACAGAGACCTGGAACCATCTTAGGTACAAGCAAACCACTGTCAACATCCTGGTTTTGATGGACGTGGCTCTGCCCAGTGACAACCCCAGGTGTGTCAATTACTTAAATTACAATCCCCAAATCCAGTTTCAGACCCGATGCAGCGCATAATCTACATGAAAGTCGAGGAAACTCCAGTAGGGCTCGTGTGTCACTGCGGATCGAAGCCAGCTGTCGGACTACACTCCCAAGGAGTTAATTCCTCATTCGTGAGAAGGAGTCCTGCAAAGTTTGTTAAGTGAACAGAAGTGTGGGCAGGATGACCGCCCCTTCTTTATCTCCTCTCTCTAGTTCCCTAAACACCCCCTCTCGTTTTGGTCAACCGAAGCCCAAGGAATGACAGCCCACTAATGACAGGCTAGTGCAAGGTGTGACCAGAAAGTGTGGAGTCCCCAGCTTGAGCCCCCAAGGCCCTGCGTCGGGATGGAGGCCGGGGGGGCGGTGGCTCCCGGCCTCCAGTCCGAGGGGGCGGATACTGACCTGAAGATGCCAAGGCCGAGCTCAGCAGCATTGCACACAACAGCAGCGTCAGCCCGACCCGGACTCGCATCCTGCTCTCGGGGCCGCTGCCACCCCCTGGAGCTGTCGCTTTCGCTGTGCCACCACCGACTCAGGGGCCACCGCCTCGCCGCTGCTCTTCCTGCTCCGGCCTCTTTCCTCCGCCCCTTCCCAGGCCTCTCTGCCCAAGAACGCAGCCAATCCCCACCTGCCGCCGCGGCCACCTTGTCCAATCGCAGCGGTCTTCCCGCCCGCCCCCACTGCCCCGCCCCTGGGGTCACTCATTGGCCAATAAACACGCGAGGCTCCCACACCGGCTTTCCCGGTTGGACCACGGCGTCACCGACATGGCCCCAGTTCATTGGTAGCTCCTGGTTTCAACCATCCTGAAATCAGAGCGTGAGTCCAGGGCTGACAGAAAAGACAGTCACCTAGGACTACAATTCCCACAATGCATTTCATGGGCTTCTCTTTGTGCTTTTGGGAAGCGTAGTTTCTCCCGCGACAAGATTTAAACGTGCAGGTGGCTGTTGAAGTTAAGGGAACTTAGCTAACACCTGGGCTAATCATTAACTCAAGGCCTTGAACCACAGATTTCTTTTTCTTTTTTCTTTTCATTTTCTTTAGCATTTTATTTTATTATTATTTAGACATTTATATAGTTCATGAAGCAATCTCCCTTATTATTCCATCTTCCCTGTGGCTTCTTCTATTTTTTTTTTTTTTTTTGCCAAAATTAATATCAAGAGACGCACAATAAAGTTGAGTTTGTATGTGTTAAGCTCCTCTGCCTCTGTTTTATTTAGAACATTTAAATTGTAATAGTAATACCAACACTAAGGAAGAAAATGCAAGAGCTGGGATGAATTCGAGGTATTTCATTTTTAACTCAGGTAAAACAGTACCGCATATATGGAAACAGGATGGAACTCACTACCATCCAACCTTCTCCCACAAAACAAGAGAAAATAAACCCCACTCTGTTCAAATAATTTTAATGGTAGTTCTTATTTTTACAAGGGCCACCAGATAGTAACCATGTTGAAAACGTGCCAATAGCCTTTGCCAAACCCTTCAGACATTTGTATTCATCCTTTTCTTTTTGTAAGTTACATTGTTCTCTTCCTCATTGACGGGGTTCAGGAAGCTGGGCTGATGTTTTTGGAAATAAAGGTGACAGAGTACGCATTGCAGAAATGGAGCAAGTCTTGTGTATTAAGTGCCAACTCCAGGCATGCTCCCACTGGGTAGCAGGGCGACTTAATGGGCTTGCCAACTTCATCAAATTACTTCATTCTGGTGCCCCTAGGATCCACCCACTGTTCTTAGGCATGGAAATTTGACAATGCCAGGTTTTGGAAAAGTCACACTTGCCAGGTATCTTGATACCTCTGAGCATTCATCTCCCATCTTCTTTAATAGGGAGACCACTCTTCCACATTCATATTAGAGAGGATGAAGAAAAACTATTGCCCCATGAAAAGTGTTCTCTTTTCTGTTACTACCTTCCTGGCACTCATCTCTCTCTTTCTTTTTTTGTTTAGATTTTATTTTTAGAAAGGCATATTAATTCCAGTTTGTCAAACAGATTACAAAATGAAGGGGTTTTTTTTTTTAAACGTTAACCAAGAAATTCCACTTTCATCTGCAAAAGTCAGAGTATGCTGTTAAATACAGCCAAGATTATAAGAATACAAATGCCATTAAGTCTACTGGATCTTAAGAATTATTCACCAGCACTCACAAGAAAAAGGCAAAACTTTGCCCTCTTGAAAAGTTGTATCACATTTTAGAAGACCAGTAGAGCTTCTGGAAGCCTCAATACTTGTAATTATGCTAATAGTCCTTAAAATGTATATTATATGATCTGTGCCAAGTCAGCTAGGAGTCAACAGGCTTGATGTCAGCAGGTAAAACACACCCCTGCAGACCTGTTGCCGTTCATGATGACATTTAGAGGTCCCAAACTGCAATCTTAAAGGCTCTCCATTGCATTCAAACAGTGTGCATACACATATGAAGGGTGCTCCTACTATTAATATTTAAAACAAGTTCACTTAATACTGCAAATCACATGTAGCATAGAATGTTCAAATGTTCAGTCTTGAACTGTGTGTGACAAGGCTAAAATATCCCACTATTCCAATAAAAACAGGAGAGGAATAGTGTTAACACACCATTAATTTATGTGGTTAAGTTTTCCTAGTGAAAGACAGAAAAGCCTACACAAAATCTGGGGAAAGAAGAAAACTCAAATTTCAGCCACTGGTACCTCTCCAAAGACAGACCTGGTGTTTGTTTCTACGCCCTGCCTCCTGGAAAGCTTACCTCCGGCTCTGCCAGACACCTTCTATTTGAGAATGTTCCAATCATTCCGATCACTGCATTAAGAATATTGTTGCCCCTCACTGTATAAATGTTACATCTGTAACATCAGTCATGCCTACACGGCAACACTGTGGCTATGAGGGGAGAAGATGAAAGCATTCTCTGTGAGAGAGACAGTTGAAAAAAAAACCTACCTGTCCCATTCCTTCCTAAAAGTACTAATCATACTATTTAACTACATCTGAGCAGTCAGAGGGGGAAATAACAGGATTGCAAGGAATCTAGTCAAGTTGTCACTGCAAAGAGCAGAGGAAGAAGCATGTAACCTAGTTCAAATTACATGTGTTTCACTCTTAAACTTCTTCCCTCAAATGGGCTTTGTCTGCAAACAGGACTGGCTTTCAAAGTTTGAGTGTCTAATCTAAGTTGTTCAAACTGGTTTTAGTTTTTCCTAACAGGATCCAGCTAGATAACATAAAGCTTTTGAAACATAGCAGCAAAGGAAATAAGGAATATCTAGAAATAGGGAGCTGAAGAGAAGCCCTCCAGGTGTTGATTAGAGAAAAAGGTTTCAGCAAACGGGTCACCAGCAGTTTTCCCCGACACACATGTCCCATCATTTTTTGTCACAAAGGCCCTTCTGACAGCAGTTATTCTGTAGCTCCTTCTCCCATGGGCTTTTGAAACATAGTTGAAATGGCAATTATCAAACTCTAACACTGGTAGTACATTTATGTCTCGGTTTTGAATGGAGACATGCATAAAAATTACGTTAACAATCGCAGATGCCAGCGTAGCTACCACCTACCTTTAGACAGGTGTAGCACTTCGGGCTACGACCTGATGGCAGAGGACAGACAGGATGAGCAGGAGCCTGAGCAGACGAACCCTTCCCTTCTTCCCGTTGTGACCACAGAATCTGACCTCTCCTGGGGCTGTGCTTCCATCGCTGCGCCCTCACTGCTATTTCTGTCACTAACAATATCTTCTCAGAGTTCCTCTGATTTTAAATCATAGAGTAAAAATCTGGTATATTTTCATCCATTTTTCATTTTATTGATTATTGAGTCCTAATAATTGAACTATGTAATATTGTGGCGCGTTCAAATCTAAGACCTACAGAGCCAATTGAGATTAACTAGGAGCCTTTATTAGCCGGCTGACAACTGACTCTCTCCACCACACGGGGTCAGAGAATCAGCCCTGAGCTTCCAGAGCAGACAGCTTATAAAGCCTGAAACTACATCCTGGTGGCCTTGATCAAGCAAGCAGATTACAAAAGCAGAAGTTGGTCGTTAGCATCTAGCACAAAGATATCTTGTTTCTGGGGGACTCCTAAATCTTGTAGCAAACAAGGCCTGGTAGACAGTTTTGTTATCTGCATCCTGGAGTTAATGTTTTTTTTTTCTTGGGAGCTGGCGCCTGAAGATATCACTCCCTGCCTTGGCCTTGGGACTAGCTTACTGGAGAATTTTCCACTTTTATAGTAATTACTCTTTTATGTAATTTCATTTTACTCTTACTCACTGAAAACTTCCTTACTGGCCCTCATTTTCCCTTACTTTCCAGATGCACCTGAGTTCTAGCCATATTCACCAATATTTTTCTCATTTCATTCTAACTTAAACCTCATACCATGGCAAGATAATTTTTCATAAACACTGCTTTCATAGTCATATTCAAAAATTTTCAATGGCTGCCTTAGTCCAAAAAAATTACAACTCCTATTGACAAAATAGGAACTTATTCTGACAGTTCTATTTCTCGGGGAAGAATTGGGGAAAGAATTGGGGAAGAAACTTCTGCCTTCTACAGGAAACTCAGTGATTATCTGATTGACAAGACTGAGCAAAGTTCTCTGCTTAGTTAAGACCCGACTTTTTTTTTTTTTATCTTTTTATTTACTGAGTGCTTCTCATATTTATGGCCCCATGCTAAGTGCTGCATGGACAACTTATCCACTTCTCTTTTGTTGTTTTCCAATGTGGGAAGGAAAAAATTTTTAACTCCTATTTTTTTAGCTGGTCTCATAATTAAATGAACACAAAATAGATGAACAGGAGAAAATAACTAAATGTACTACATATGTACATATGGGGTTTCCCAAGAACGTGGGATCCCAGGCTATATTGAGCAGTTGAGACTTAAACACCATCCTGGACTAAGGAGAAGGAGTGAGGGGACTGGGCTTTCAAAGGGAAAGTAGGCAATTCAAAAGCAGATGAGAAAGAGCAAACATTTGGTAAACAAATTGTGTCTGAGCCACCCAGAACAATGGGACAAGAGGCGAGTCTAACAAACAGCATTTCTTAGCTTCTACCTGTCTGCCATACTTAGATCATATTATGATGCTAAGGTGACGCTTCCTTCTTTAAGCGGGTTTTTCTATCATCCTGGCTAATGAGGAACAAGAGAACCTAGCAGTCTTCAGCTGGTGTAAAGGGGCTGTTTTGGGGAGATTTCACACAGCTGGGGGTCTTCATTCTGACTCTGTCACTTAAGTGCTGTGTGATCACCTGTGGGAGACTCAGCGATCTCAATTTTACATGCATAGAAAAGTACCTTGATGTCCAGCCCAGGCACAAAAGTGAGGGAGATGGAGGTTTCTGTTCCTGTGCGGAAGTCTGATTGCAGATGAAGAAGGCAGTTAGGGACTAGGGTCAGGAAGAAGCCCCTGGGACTCTGGGATGAGAAGGGACCATGAAGAATTGTGGGTCTGGACTCCCCTCCGTCTACACTCCGATGAGGCGGTGTGCAGTCCAGAGGATGACTTGGCTGGAGCGATGGAAGCATCAGATGTGTCTCATACACCTCGGGTCCCCGAACCAATGTGCTGGCCTTCTCCTGTCTGCCAGTGAGCCCCTTAAAGGCCCAGCTCAGAGCCAGGGTCATTTGGAAGCGGGGGCTCAAGTACAAGCTGGCTGCTGACAACCTCTGTGACTTTAGGCACAAGCCTTCCCCATAGCCTCTGTACCACAGACTGAGTTTTGGGAGAAACAACACGTTCATGCCTCTTGCTCCCAACAGGGGCTACGTGTCCACCCTGGCCCAGAGTTAAGCAGAACTTCTTGGAAGATGTTTTCCAAAGCATCTGCTGGGAACGGCCTGTCTTTTCTGAAAGATCTGGGGGCAACACTGCCTATTTTTATAAAAACCACCATATATATAGATATATATATATATCTATATCTATATATATGCATATATGTATATGTATGCATATGCACATATATATGCATATGTATTTTCGTATATATGCATTTATATATGCATATATATTTGTGCTTACATGCATATATATATGTGTGCATATATATATATATATATATATATATATATATATATATAAGCTCTGGAAATAGACTCCCAGTTCACATCTATTGTAAGCTAAAATGGACACTTCTGAGAAATTTCTCACTTGCAGCAAATGCACCGGCTTCCTCAAGGCTTTGGGCTTATGTAGGGAATGTTCAGTCACTTGTGGTAGTTGTATCCTGAAGTTTTAGAAGCATTGGGTCTTTGTGGTATAAACTTTTTCATTTCTCTTGTATCCTTAGGGTGATTTTATGGCCAGCGACACGCAGTGTGCCCTGGGATTCTTATTCCCACCGTTCTATCATGCCATCGCGCATCCGACCTTGTCGAGGATGAAGGAAAATTGCCAGCCTTAAACTGGTGTAAGGAGGTCAGTTTTGGAAGACTTCAGACAGCTGTGTGGCTTAATTTTGACTCTGTCCCTTAATAGGTATGTGATCGCCTCTCCGTGGCTCAGTTTTCTCAATTTTAAATGTGTATAAAAGGACCACCACGACCAGCCAAGGCACAAAGGTGAGAAAGAAAGAGGTTTCTGGTCAGTCCAGAAGTCTAATTTCAGATTTAGAAGGCAGCAAAGGACTGAGGCCTTAGGAAAACCCCCCTCGGCCTCTGGTATGACAACAGAGCATGTGGAATTGTGTCTCTTCAAGCCATTTGGTTCACACTCTGGCGAGGCATCAATTTGGGTGGAGTGATGGAAGAACTTGATTTTTCACATATACCTCAGGTTTCCCACCAGATGTGCTGGCCTTCTCAATTTTTCTTGTGAGCCCTTTGTCAGCCCGCTCACAGCAAGGGTTATTTGAAAGCGAGGGCTCAAGTACAAACTGGCTGCTTACACACTTTGTCACCCTGGGCAAGTGTCTTCTCCATAGCCTGTTTACCACATTCTTAGTTTGGAGAGAAACAACATGTTCACTGCCTCTTGTTTCTCAACAGGGGCTATGTGTCCGCCATGGGCCGGAGCTAATAATATTGATTTTTTCCCTTTAATTTGAAAGAGTTAGAGCTTTATTGCTCTTGTCTTTAGCCAGCATGGGTAGTTTCAATGTTTTGTGAATGCACCTAGACCTTGACATTTTGGGGAAATTTCAAGTCCTTAAAGCAAGTCTAGGATATAGTGTGAGAAAGCCAAATTTATTTTATCAGCTTACTTCATTGGATGATTAATAAAAAGGTTGTGAATTCTCCATGTCCTTATACAGTCTGAACATAAATTCCCAGTTAAAGTTTTGTATTTACTGTAGTTGTACAAACTGTAATATTATTTATTAATTCGTAGACTTTTAAAATATTTACTTAGCTGTCTGTACTTTGTTCAACTTGTCATTTCATAGATTTCCAAGTTGCAGAAAGCCTGTTTGCTCTGCATTATGACACAGCATAAGACCCAATGGAGGTAGATAATAAGTGCCTTTTTATGTAGATAACATTGATGTGACATTATTCCTTTGAAATGAATCAAGCAATCTGCAATAATTGAGACCCTCCTGAAAGCGTTGAAGACACAAAGCCAGCTTGCTCTTCACTTAAGGATGGAGAGACAATGCCCAGAGCCTTTTCCTGAGAATGGAATGATCGTCACTAATTCTAGTTGACTATATCCTTGCCTGTGCTGTTCTCATGGATCGATCCGAGTTGGCAATGTGAGTGGGCTGCCAGAGCTTGTACCTATGTGGAATGCGAGAACTTCCACGAGCTCCAGTTCCTCTCATAGACCTTCCCGACTGGTTATGTTTGCTTAAAATTACAGCTCATCTTTATCACATTAAATTCAGAATACTTGACTCCCAAGTAGATGGCAATGTATTTAATGAGTGAATGTTGGATAATGAACATCATATAGTCATGAGCTGCTTAACAACAGGGAGACTGAGAAATGTGTTGTTAGGTGATTTTGTTGTTGTATGAACATCACAGTGTGTACTTAAGCAAACCTAGATGGTATAGCCTATTACTATAATTGTATGTGCTGTGTTTTTACAAGAGGAAGCACTAGGCTTGTTTATACCAGTATCACCACAAACAGGTAAGTAATTTGTAATGTAAACTGTGACAATGGGCTTTGCTTTTTGTAATGCAAATGATGACTTAAGCTTTGATCGTGGAGGAGGTATCCACTTTAAAACTGGCATTTCAAGGAGGTATGTGCTTCAAGGAAGGCTATTTCAAAAATAAACACATTGCCAGCCTCAAGGCTAACCAAACATCAGGAAGCCCCCAATGAAGCTCCTTTGTTTTGGACATTTTGGTGGATTTCTCTTCCCATGATTTACATTTTCTCTCTAATGTTTTAAATTCAATAAAGAGTGAGCCCATGAAACCCTAGGCCCCCTGAAAATGAGGATTTTTATAATTTTGATTTGATTTGTAGCCCTAGTTTTAAAAATCATTTTTTTTCCTCTGCCCATTTTGGACCTTAGCCTTTCCCCTTGATAACTACTAAGCCTTGAAGCAGCAAAGACAATAGCTGGGTCCTGACTAGCAGTGGTAAAGTCTTAGTTCAATGCATTTCTGTTTTGTGCCCGTTTCAGTCTATTGACTAACAGTTACAAAGTTTGAGCCTCTGGCAAGCTAAAGATAACATCTGACCTCAGTTATGTTTCAGCTCCTGAGCCCTTTGGGAAAGACCCTCTCTGCTGCCTCTCCATGAAACCAGGAACTTGGGAGCTGATCTTAGAGCTGTCCTCAAGACCTGAAGAAATGATTTTCTATCCTTACCTTACCTTTGACCAATTAGCTTCTAACATGATCCCCAAGCCCCTAATCCATGGTGTCTTGTGATTTTGCCCAATGTAAGTTGTTAGTTACCTGCCATGGGGAGCCAGGTCTTTTGGAGCGCGAGCTTACCTGAACTCTGGATTGATGTCAGTGCTAATCGATTAATTCCTTTCTCCACTGTAAACTACTGCTCATTCATCTTTTGGCCAGTGCGTGCAAAGCAACAGACTCACATGTTGGGGTTTGATATCACTGCCAGCTGGACCCAGTGAAAACAGGACCCCATGCAGTGCTCTTTCTTTCTCTACCCACAACCTGCTGTGGTTGCATGCCTTGTATGCTCCAGGGTCTGTAAATAATAAACTCTTGTCCTTCGAATTTTCCTAATGGTTATTGCTGAAGGCCAGCTTGTAATTGTAATCAGAACCACAGGGTTAACATAGTAGTGACATTGGTTTAGGAAGGGGGGAGGTCAGTGGGAAGCTCTCTGGGGCCAGGTGAGTGTCCCCAGGCATTTCTAGCCTTTTTAATAGACTGAAACGGGCACAAAACAGAAATGCATTGAACTAAGACTTTACCACTGCTAGATGTCAGTAGGTGACAGTCACATATGGGGTCTATTGTTAACTGAAATATCATTATGCAGCACTTAAGTAACTGTATTCATAGGATAATTCTTCCTTTATTCATTCAAATGTTTTTGGGAAACTGTCAATGCCACTAGGAATACACCTGCAGTTGAACATATTAGTTTTAGTACTTATTGCAATGGGGAAGGACAGACACCATGGGTGTCTCAGTAAGGGAGCTTTAGAGAAAACTCGTTATACGATTTTGGCTTCGGTTGGACGATTTGTGGAAGGACCCAGGAAAGCCGGGTTTGCTGTAGATTGGACACTATTAGAAGTACCCCCAATTTCTATGATTTCGTAGAAATCAATCAATAACCCTTATCTTAAGGGAGAGGAGACTAGAATGAGGATAAAGCTTTCATTAGTGAAGAAGTAGCAGTTACTCATTTGGGCCAAGAGAGGAAGTGTTTGTTATTTTGTGAGTGGCACAGGAAATTTGCTTTTGTCTGTGTTTAGATAAAATTGCAAAACCGCCCTGCTTTGTCTCATTTTATTTTGGTCTCAAAGTAAGCTGTCTGTGGTTGGTATTCTGTGTGATTATTTGTGCCCAACAGGAAAACAACTACGCCTGGTTTGGAACTCCAGACAAGCTTCTGAATGTCAGAGGCTGCTCTTTATTTTGTGTTTCTGTGAGAAACACAAGGTTATTAATGCTGAGGATTCAATAATCAAAAACCATGGAATTTATATTCCAGCCAGAGGGAGAAACATAATGAAATAAATAAGTAAATCGTAATATATTAGAAGGTGATAGGAGCTATGGAGAAAACACAAAAAGCAAAAAAAAAAAAAAAAAAAAAAAAGGGGGAATAAGAGTACTGGGGGCAGGTGGGGACCATTTAAATTTAAAGCAGGGAGGTTAGGGAAGGCTTCCCTGTAAAACTCACATTAGAGCAGAGACTTAAAGTCATGAGGGAGCCAGACATGAAGATACGGGAGGGAAGAGCCTTCCAGGAACAAGGAGCAGCCGGAATAAAGGATCCAAGGCAAGAGCAGATCTGTTATGTTCTCAGAACAGCAAGGAGCCCTGTGGCTGCATGAGAAGGTGAGGGAGAGGTCAGCAGGAGAAGGGGATCTGGGGAGGTCGGAGACACGACTGGAGTCAGATGGTTTAGGGATTTTAGATCAATATTAAGGGCTCATCAGAATGCTACTTTTTATGACGCTGGACTATTTTGAAGCATAGCTTGGATAATGGCCTGGAGTTTATCTCCTCCTGCACAGGAATTGTTGTGCCTTCACATCTAAGACTCATGGAGCCAATTGAGATGAATTGTGAGTCTTTATTAGCCAGCCAGCGACTGACTCTTTACCACGCAGGGTTAGAGGAGATGAGCCCCGAGCCTCCCGAGGGGATAGCTTAAAAAGCCCCGAAACCCCCTCCAGCAAGCAAGCAGGTTTACAGAAGCAGAGGAGGGCCATTAGCATATCTTTGCACAGAGTATCTCCTAGAACTACACCCCGTTTAACATTAAACAATGGAAGCAGAAGTTGGCCATTTGAAAATTTTCCACTCTTAACAGAATGGCTAAATTAATCACACAAACCTATTAATTAATTGTTTAAACATAATGTGAAAGTAACCAATTAAAACAATTGTACTCAAAAGTTGGATTCAGAGGAGGTGCATATGCTGGTTAGAAACTGAGATAGGTATGTGCAAAATATCCATTATCAAGAGAATTATCTTCAAATAAGGATCGTCGAAATATTCAAATAATATTTTTGTAAGTGCAGGTCAGTGGGAAATGAGTTTTGAAAACATTTATGTAGTCACAGGGATGCAAAGTACAGCATAGGAAACAGTTGATAGTATTGTAATAACTACATATGGTGTCGATGGGTACTAGACTTAATGGGGGGATCACTTGGTAAGTTATATAAATGTCTAATCACTGTGCTGTACACTTGAAATGAATATAATATTGAACTATAACAGAAAAAATAAAAAAAGTAAAGTCAAAACATAAATTATGAAAAGAAGTCTGCAGCATAGTTCCCATAGGTTTTAAAAGTAGATAAACAGTTATTAAACACACACACAAAAGAAAACATAATGCAAAATAGAATTTTTGATCACTTCTGCTTCACAAGCAGGTTCCCAGCTATGCTGTATGGACTTCATATAAATCCAACTTGAAGGGCTGCATTGACAAAAAAGAAACACAGTATATGTGTTAAATATATTTTAAAGTACACAGGCAGACACATATGTAATTAAAACAATTATTAAATTGCTGACGTAATGTCTCTTTCTAAGTATCTTAGTGTGTATTTCCTAAAAACAAGGGCTTCTCTTACAAAAACACAGAAGTGTTATCAAAGTTAGGAACTTAACAGTAATTCAATACTATCATCTAATCTACAGACTTTATTAAAGTTGCACCTATCTGCCACAACAATGTCCTTTCTAATAGAAAATTCAAGATCAGGAGGTATATTCAGTTTGTTATGTCTCATTAGTGTGCTTTAACTTGGAACAGTCCCCGGGGATGTGTGCGCATGTGCGTTTTCTTGAGCCTCATAACATTGGCATTTTTTAAGTGCGAAAACAAGTTATTTTGTAGAAGGTGACTTAATTTCAGTTTGTGCTGTGATTAGATTTAGCTTATGCATTTTTGGTAGGAACACCACAGAAGTGATGATGAATTTGTCTCAGTGCATCATGTCAGGAGCCAAATTCTGTTGGTTTGTCCAGATCCTGGCAATGATAATTTTGATCAATTGGTGAAGGAGGTGTTTCCACTATTTACCATTTGTCATTAATGAGTATCTTGATACTTTGAGACTGTGTAAATATCTCATTATTCTTCAAACATTCACCCACTAGTTTTACCATGTATATTCATGATTTTTGCCTGAATCAATTCTTGATTTTCTAAACCTATCATTCTTTTTACATTTATTATTAGCTCTCTAGTGTAGGCAGAGCTTTCTCTTCTTATTTATTCATTTAATTAATTTACATCAGTGTAGATTCATGCATTCTTTATTCAATAGTTTATAATCCTTAATATTATTATTGTTTTGTTGTTCAAATTATCTCAGACTTGGCAAGTGGGTGCCTTTCAAAGTAATTTCTGTATCTTTTGACATATTGCCATCATTCTTTGAGCACATATTTACATTTTTGTACCATTTACATTTCTCTACTTGCCTGACCCAGTCCTGGAATCAACTGTTTTTCCACAGAATTCTGCTTTCTTTCAGTGAAGCATGATATTTACATTCTAGTAGTAGTCATTCTGCTGGGGTGTTAATGCTTCTAAAATTTCTTAGCAGAGAGAGCTAGGAAGTGTGCGTGTACATGAGTATAGGGTATATATGTGTATATGTAAATGTATGTGTATCTGTATGTGTATACATGTGAATGCATACACACACCCGCAGTACACATATACACAGCCACACACCATACCAATTTCTATGTCTATTTCTTTCTTTCTACATATTAAAACTGCTGAGGAAACAAACAAATGAGCCACAGAGAAAATAGAAGAAAATATTTGCAGTATATACATTTTAAAGAGAACTTGCATTCAAAATATATGAGGAACTCAGTAATAAGTGTATAATGAATATATTATTTAAAACTGTGTAGACTATAAACAGAGACATAAAATGTGAATTGAATAATATGAATAATATAAACATGATGTAACATAAATATATAAACAACTTAATAATAAAAATACAAAAGAAACAATAAAAAATGGGAAAGATTTGAACAGACCTTCACAAAGAAAATATCTAAGTAGAAAATCAGCATATGAAAAGCATTCAACGTTTTTAGTCATCAACGAAATGTAGGAGAAAATCATGATGAAATATCATTTAGTTTCATTAAAATGAATAAACTTTAAAAAGCCTTACAATATCAAACATTGAGGATGTGGAGCAACTGGAACCCTCAGACACACTGGTAGGGCTGAAAAAGGTTTCGACTGCTGAGTAAACTTGTTTGACAATAGTTCCTATACATATACCTGCCCCTATAACTCAGCATTTTCAATCTTATGTATTTATTCAAGAGAGATGAAATCATATGCCCACAAAATGTCTTGTTCATAGCAGCTAAATTTACAATAGAAAAGATCTTGGAACAACTTAAAATGCCCACCTTCTGTTGAATGGGATTAAAAAAACCCCTGCGGGATATTAATACAATGGAATACTACTCAGCAATTAAAAGGAAAGAATGACTGACATGTGCACATCATGAGCGAATCTCAAAAATACCATACATAAACGCCTAAGTGGCCAAGTGTGGTCCGGCAGTTTGATATCTAACTCTTACGTGAAAGATAACTGGAGTAGGGGTGAAGGTCATGTGAAGAACTTTTTATCAGGTTGTCCTTGTTCATTTTTTAAAAAGTAACTTTTTATTTTGAAATAGTTTGAGACTCATGAGAAGTTGCAAAAAGATGTTCCTCTTTGTTTTTGATGACTTATTTTAGTTCCCCCCTCCCCATGTTTATTCCGCTTCTGCTGACATTCTGGAAGCCTCCTAGGTTCACTGAATTGGTTCCTACTCGTGATTAACTAGGGTTTACCATGTGCTCATAATGTGCCTAGCACTGTGGTAGCACTTTCCATTTAAGAGTCATAGAATAATAGCATGAAGGAGGTACTTTAGTTATCCCCATTTTGTGGACAGAAACCTAGGCCTAGAAATGTTAAGCGACTTCCCCCAGCTGCATAACTCAGAGTGTGGGAGCGAGTATGTCAATCTGGCACCTTACTTCAGAGACAAGCACAAAAGTGGGAGAGGAAGTCCATCTTTGTATCGCAAAACAGCTTAGAGGCATTTACATCTTTTATAGAGATACACATGCAAGGGGAGTGCATGTATACACAGGAGGGAGTGATTTTTGTGCTAAGTCAAGGAATAAAGGCCAAATGGGATTTCTAAGAAAAGAGAGGGGAGAAAAAAAGTAGAGACTGTTTGGAAATAGCATTTTTAACAATCTCTGGGCACTGATCAGTTGGTGACTAAGAAAGAGCTCACCCTGGGTATTTTGTTCTTGAGCAGTCTTACTATCAATAAACATTTTCAGGTTTTTTTGTTTTTGCTTTTTTTTGGATTCTCCAGAAAGCCTTGGGAGGTTAGCGGGGAGCATGCATGACAGGTTCCTCCAATAATGAGGGTAAGGTTCCTACGTCAACGCCTCCCTTTTAACTAGCCAGAGCTCCACTATTTCCTTCCTCAGAATTTCTCACTCGTCAGGCTTAAGAAATGAGTTCATTATTTAACAACAATTAAGTTCGTCTCGAAGTCCTGGCAATTCTTGTCATCTAATGTTTCTTGAAAGTTTTACTTCTATGGCCATCATCCTAGTTATAGCCCTCGTAACTTCATGTCACATAAACCTGTTGATGGGATCATGTCATCAGACTCAGTTTCCACAAACTCTCTTCTCAAGAATTAATAAGGGCTTTTTTAAAAGCTTGGGCACTGAATTCAATTACCTTGCTTGACCACCAAGCATCTCTTCTCTTTCTTCTTCTCTGCATCTCCAATCACATTTTTCTTTCCTCCCTAATACATATGTAATAGACAGCTCAGCCTGACATAACAAAATACCATAGATTGGGTAGCTTACAGAACAGAAATTTATTTCTAACCGTTCTGAAGGCTGGAAGTTCAAGATCAGTTTCCAGCGTAATTGAGATCTGGTGGAATGTCACTTGCAGATGGTTGCTTTTTTTTTTGCTGTGTCCTCACATGTCAATGAGAAGGACTGAGCATATTCTCTGGTTCCAGTGTCTCTTCTCATAAGGATGCTAATCCCACCATGAGGGTCTCACCCTCATGAACTCATCTAAACCTAATCATCTCCCAAAGGCTCCACCTCCAAATACCATCACATTGGGCATTAGGGCTTCAACGTGTGTAACACCGTTCAGTCCATAGCACATACTTTGTGCTTTAGATGCAATTAAAACTGCTTGCACTATCCTGCACATTCCTATATCTTTCCTCTAGCTGAACTGCTTATCCTGGTTTTCTTATAATCTTCCTTTTTAAAATCCAATTCTTAATTCTAAGAACCGTACATTCAGTTTAATCTTTCACTGGACTTTCTCCCTTTTCATAAAGTATTCCTGTGTCTTATTTTAGTTTGTAAGTATTCGATCTTAAGCATTTTGCTACATATTTTATTCCAAAATGATAATTGGGTTGTAGTCAGGCAAGTGCCATGTTTTGCAGAATAAATACTGCTCTAAAGACGTTCTCTTTATTATGAAAAAATTTTGACAACCTAACTAATGGGCTACTTCTTCTTAGCTCTACAAGACTGCATTAAGCAAGGGGGGAAAAAGAACAGTGAGTCACTTTATTGTGCCAAGATTTAGAATCATAGAATTTAAGACTTTATCTCTTATTATATATATTTCAAAAACTTCATGCCTTAAGAAGTGACCTGTTTGCGACTGTATAACTAGTTAATGGTGGTGATATAGATGCATATCTCGTGATTTCTGGTCTAACATTCATTTATTAAAACGCATTTTTTTCCCGTTGGAAACCTGGTACATTGTGTTTGTTTTCTGTGTATGCTTAACAAATTACAACAAATTTAGCAGCTTAAAACACACAGTTATTGTCTTATGGTTTCCATGGTGCAGGAGTTCTGGTGTGGCTTGGCTGAGTTCTCTGCTGAGGATCTCACAAGGCTGCAATTGAGGTATCTGTGACATAGGGTCCTCTTCCAAATTTACAAGCATATTGGCAGAGTTCAGTTCCTTGAAGCTATAAAACTCATGGTGGCAAACTGATTGCTTCTTCAAGGCCATTTGTTGCTTCAAATGTCTGGACTGTAAACCTTCTTTTAAAGGGCTCATTCGATTAGGCCAGGCCCTGTCAGGATAATCTCTTTATTAACTTAAAGCCAATTTATCAGGGATCTTATACCTGTGAAAATCCCTTCATCTTCGCCATATAATGTAACCTAATAATAAGAGTGACATCCATCATATTAGAAGGTTCTGGCCATACTGTAGGGCAGGGGCTAATCTATTGTGTTAATTTTTTAAAGTTAGAAAAAGCAGTATCAGGGAAAACCAAAATCACCTTTTTTTTTTTTTCTCCTGCAGAAAGCTTCATTGTTTCCATTTGGTCTGAAGCATGGGAGAGAGCTTCAGGGTCATTAAAAGGCTGCCTAGTGGCTTTAGGGAAAGCCTCAGGCAGAACCAGGGGGATGCAGAGGGGCCCCTCTAAAGCATCTGGGCTCCAAAGGCTCTTAGTCATGCTTGAGTGTGAGCCCTTTGAAGTGATAGATGGTCGCCCAGCCCCCAGCCTGGGGGCCTGGCCAGCCTGCTGAGGGTAGTCAGGTGTTGCTCATCTTCCTGATGACTTTCACCTCAATTAGGAAGTGGTTCTCCCAGAAGATACCCAGATGGGTGACTGAGCGGACAGGATCCAGGGCATGCGGATCCAAAAGAGCCTGGTTCAGGTTCTTCGTTCTTCTCCAGGGTCATGGCAGCTTCCATGGCATCCTGGGTTTTTCTCTGCTCCTCTTGGGATGGCTCTGCACAGCCGTCATGCCAGTTTTGCATCTTCAAGAGACCCTGGCCACCTTCCCGCTTCTCCCCTGCCATCTCATGGAAGAAATGGCCCACGCCCTCCGCAGCCACATCTACGGTGGAAACAGAAGCCCAGAGAAAGGTAGGTGTGGGTGGCCCGGACATGCAGGTGGACCAGGCATTTGATAGCGGCCTCTACCTGACGAATCTGGGAGCTCGTACTTGCTGGGCAATAGGGAGCTAAGCTCCAAAACTGGTGTTGGCTGGTCCTGGAGGTTGGGAGGCCGAGTGTGGCTGAGAAGATGGTTGGGAAGGTTGCGACAGGAAAGGGGTTGGAGGGTGATAGGGGGCTGGGAGAAGGGGCGACTCTGGGTCTGTTCTGGGCAAACAGTGTTGATGCAAGAGACAAATCCATGGGATGGCCCAGCGCTCTGCTGGGTCATTTCTTGCTTGATGTTCTGAACAAACACTGTATCAATATATTTCTTTTTATTTATTTCTTCTTGTTCCTGCTCCCTGTGCCCCTTGGGTTTTTGTTTGTTTGTTTGTTTGTTTGTTTGTTGGTAATATACTTAAAAAAATAGAGTCATACAGTACAGCAGGTCTTTGAATAATGTTTTGCTCAATGTAGTTTTGTTGTCACACTGATAAGAAAAAGAAATCAATTCCTGGTGGAGGACACCTTCTCCCCATGCCTGCGTGGCTTTCCTCCCACATGCGCGTGAGGTGAACTGGCATGTCTACACTGTCTGGGTCTGAGTGTGGACGAGAGTGTGTGGCCCGGTGATGGACGTGCGTCCTGTCCAGGGTTGGTTCTCGCTTTGTGCCCTGAGTTGTGAGAGGAAAGAGTCTCTGGCCACCTGAGGCCCCGAACGGGAATCAGTGAATTGGAAAATAATTATCTTGGTTTTATTAATTTTTCCTAAACGTATGTATGTTCGGATTCATTTCAGTGTTTAATATCAGGAGTGTTTTGGCTCCTTATTTAGAAGTTTGGTTTATGTTTTTGTGACCGTAAATATGTGGTAGGAACTTAAGTTTTGTATATATCAATGAGCTTATGGTAAAGTTGGTTTCGTCATACATTGGTTTCGCTTAAAGTTGTAATTTCCAAGAACCGAGCACTGAATTAAATGAGGACCTAACTAATTGCGTATACAACTAAATTTGACTTTATTCACTTGACATTATTTTGTAAGGATTTTTCATGCTGTTATATATCACCTCCATAGGTATGTTTTTTTCCTTTACTAAAAATGCTTTTCATTGGGGGGAAAAAATGAAAGTATAAATCAGCAAAGGAGGAAAACAACTCAAATTACAATATTCAGAATTAAGCCCTAATAACATTTTCTATTACATAACTTCCAGATTTTTTTTTTTTTTTGGTCTCGATGTTTCTTGGTATATGCTCATATGTATATATCAAGGTAGAGAAAATTTTTTTATTGTACCTCTTAACACCCAAATTTCCCTTTGGGGGAAAAGTCATATGGCTTAAGAAAAATATTTTGATAACCCCTTGGGGTGTAAGATTAGATCCTGAGTTTCAGAATACTGAATCTTGAGTTTCAGAATATTGGAAGATGTCAAAATTTCCCAGAACGAGGAAGCTACTCTGTAAACTAGAGAAGAATTTGCAACATGTGGGAGAGGTGGGAGCGAAGAGCAAAGGGAAGGATAGAGAAGAGGCAGAAGGGACGCTGGGCACCGTGGAATGTGACTGCCCACATCCCTTCCCTCAGCTCAGCTTTCATTACATCTGCTAAAATTTTGAATTCTTGGTGTGAAGCAGTTTGTGGTAATGCAGGGTTTCTTAACCTTGGCACTACTGATGTGCTGGATAATTCTTTGTCATGGGGGCCCATGCATTGAAGAGAGTTTATTAGCATCCCTGACCTCTACCTGCTAGATGCGGATGGCGGGCCCTCCACCCAAGCGGTGACAGCTAAATGAATCTCTAGACATTGCCAAATGTGGGGGCGCCAAATCAGCCCCTGCTGAGGACCGCTGTTGTGGTGGAAATGGTAGAATGAGCTAAGTTTTGTGTGGGGGGATTACGTTTGCTTTGTAATATACCAACTTGTCCTAGCTGAACTGCGTTCCTCAGAATTCCCTTTCCTGGGTTATGAGATTTTTGCGCGAGATTTGGAAGGTGCAAGGGTAGCAGCCCACACACATTCTTGCTGATCTGCTGATTCACCCCACTGGTGTGAAGCAACAGCTGGACCTGCAACTCTACCTTCCTTGAATCCTTCAGCATCTCCGACTCTGGATATCTTAAGCTTTACAAAGAAAGACTCTGGCGTCTGGAGGACACTAGTGTCATTATATTAGTTTGCTGCCATAACAAAATACTGGGCGGATTAAACAACGAAAATTAATTTTCTCACAGTTCTGAAGGTTAGAAGTCTGAGATCAAGCAAGGCATTGGCAGGATTAGTTTCTTCTGAGGCCTCTTTCTCCTTGGCCTGTAGGTGGTAGCTTCTCCCTGTGTCTTCACAGGGGCGTCTCTCTGTGTGTCTGCTTGTGTTCTGGATTCCTCTTCTTATAAAGGTACCAGCCACACTGGAGTAGAGCACGTCTTGATGACCTGATTTTAACTTAATTATCTCTTTAAAGACACTATGTCCAAATACAGTCAAATTCTGAGGTACAGGGGTATATTAGTTGGGGTTCTCTAGAAAAACAACCAATAGAGTATATATGTTTTATAGATATCCTATTTGTTATGTATTTTATATTATGCCATATAGTATATATGTTATATATAACATAAAATGTATATATTGTGTATATGCACGCTATGGGTAATATGTACAATTCCTTATAATAGTATGAAGAATTGGCTTATGCAGTTAAGGAGGCTGAGAAGTCCCAGGGTCTGCTGTCTGCACTCTGGAGAACCAGGAAAGCCAATAGTGCAATTACATTCTATGTTCGAAAGCCTGAGAACTAGGGGAGCTGATGGTGTATATCTTAAGGCCAAGGTCAGGAGAAGACTGATGTTGCAGCTCAAGCAGGCAGACAAGAGGGGGATGAATCTCCCTTTTGCTGCTTTTTGTTGTGTTTGGTCCTCATCGGGTTGGATGAGGCCCAGCCACACTGGGGAGGGCTGGCTGCTTTACTGAACCTACCCATTCAAATGATAATCTCATCCAGAAACACCCTCACCCGCACCAGAAGTAGTGTTTAATCTGGACACCCTGTGTGACCCAGTCAAGTTGATACATAAAATTAGCCATCATGTGGGAGTCAGGACTTCAATATAAGAATTTGTTGGAAACATAATTTAGCCCGTAACAGTCATCAAGGTCAGAGACCCAGAGGCCACTAGAACTGACGTGGTTCTTTAGTTTGTCCTCGCGGGCCTCAGCATGTCCTTCGCTCCCCACCTTACATCATCTTCCCTTCCTGCCTCTCTGACATCAGATGCAAAGACAGAGTACTTAATAAATTCCCACAATCGTGTAAGGACAAATCTTTATAACAAATATATAATCGGTGTAAATGCTCATCTTTGAAAACTGCTTCTCTGATTGAACGCTAACTGATACAGTAGGTCAAAGGCAAAACACCAGAAAGACAGAGCATTTTGGATAAGGGGACACAAATGCAGATCCACCCTCTTCAGCCACCTCCCACCCTCAGGAAGGAGCTTGAAAAGGAGCTTCACACTTCATCAGGGTATAAAATTAGAGGGGTCAAAGAAATTTCAACTAAAACTCATAAATAGGGCTTACCACCTGTGATTTTATTTACACAAGTAAATGCATAAACAATTTTAATTGCTGTATGTTTTGCCTTTGAGTGGCTGTTCAGTATTTAGCTATTATGTTGAGGTTGCATATTTAGGTTGTTTGACTCCCGACCATTATAAATAATGCTTTGATTAATTTATGTGTGTTTTCTTCCCTCACTTTATTACTCATTAAATTAATGGCCTCATTTTAAATTTTCTATTCTTGAGAGTGATCATTTGCTTCATTACGTTTATCTGTACTTTATTTTTGTTCGTTTTAGCATCAAAATTTGAAACCATTTATATTAAACCTAGACATTTTCCATTATTTCTATAAATACTGTGCTTTTAGTGAAACAAAAAGCATCACTATACTTGGCAAACTTTGGCTACATAGTGTCACCCTTTTAAGAACATCACAGTAAGAATGTCAACTGGCAGTTACTTATCTTTATTGAATATTATTAATTACTCTTTATTCATCCTTTTTTTCTGTTCTGGTAATTGCATTTATGCATTTTCTGTGTGCAAATTATGTTTTGTGATGCACAATTGTATCTTCATTTGGTCAAGAATATGAGGCTGTAGGAATTTCATCTGACCTTTCCACATCGTGAATTGATGAAAATAATTTGCTAATTTTCGTTTTTAAAATAGCAATGAGATCTTCATTAAATAAAGAATATATCATGAATTGGTCAGGAATTTTGTGAGTCATGCTTGACAGAAATTTGCTCATTTTCTTCGCTTCTGATTTAAACATATTTAAGCAATATGCCTCTTTGAAGAACTAATTTTCTTTTTGAGTTCTGCTTTCATATATTTTATTTCTATCATGATTTCAATTATCTAAAGCATTAGACAATAGAACTCAAAGTGTACACAATTTGGACACAGTTTTATGTAAAATGTAAATGAAAATAAACTTAAAAATAAAATATTGTTAATATACATACTTTCAAAAATTACTTTTCTTTTTAAATATTCAAAATTATGTGTTAAAAGTAAGATATAAATGATAATGAGTGAAAACTTTTAAAATAGAAATAAAAGTTGATATATTTTAATTTAATTTTTAAAAATTTAAGTCATATTACATATTTTACAAAAATAAAGTTATTTGCAATTCCAGCATTAAATGTCCATCTAATTGCCAATGTAAAGAATCAGTATCAAGCTATACCTGTTATGTCTAAACCAATGTATAGAACTTTAAGAGTAGTATAAATGGTTAAAAATTGCAAAATGTCCCTTTACTGCCATGTGAAACTGAAACTGCTGCGAACATTATGAAATTTGTGAGAATCTCCAGAACTGTAAATTGGAATATAAAGTCAATTAAGAAAAATGGATGCTTGGCACTACTGGGAAACAATGGTTTAAAAGGATCTGTCTTAGTCTGGTCAGGCTACTATATTGAAATACTATAGACTGAGTGGTTTATGAACAATTGAAATTTAATGTTCATAGTTCTGGAGGCTGGAAGTCCAAGATCAGGATGCCAGGATGGTTGGGTTCTCCTAAAGACCCTCTTGTTGGTTGCGAACTGCACATGTCCAATGTCCTCACTTGGCTGAAGGGATGAGAGAGCTTTTTAGGACCTCATTTATAAGGGCACTAATCCCATCACGGGGCAGAGCTCCTGCCAATCACTTGCCAAAGGCCCTACCTCCCAACACCATCACCTTGGAGGTTAGGATTTCAACGTGTGAATTTTGAGGGGATACAAACAATCAGACCATAGCAGAATTGATTACATTTATCCCTCTCTGAGAGGGATAAATTAGTTTTTTTGTCTTTTCCAAAGCAGTGTCTATTTCCGATACTGGCCGCAGAGCGTTACAAAGCTTTTCAGGGCATCTGGACACAATTGTCTTTGGTTTCAAGGGCTTAGGGCAGGAGATATACAGAATAATTTCTGCAGCTTGGATGGTGTTAGTCATGAATGATGTTTAGGTTGCAGTTTGCACTGAGCCAGACTACATCTTCAGTGCTTGCATACACCTGCGTGTATGCCCTGAAGTATAGGGTCCAGGGCAGATTCCCATTTGCTTAAAACGTGGCATTTCTGATACCTGACATCAGAGCAATATAGGTAGAAGAATATATTAGAGTTAAGAATTTGTTTTGTCTTTTTAAAAAAATTTATTTAAAGAATTGTTACATAAATACAACTTTGGGCTTAAATTCTTATAATGGCCACAAAACAAATAACCCCCAAAAATCCCATCAGAAAACTCAAACCTCTAAAATATTGTCTAGTGAGGGATAATCACAGAAATTACCCTTGTAATTTCTTGGGTGATAGGAGTTGCTATTTATTTATTTATTTACTTACTTACTTACCCACCCACTCACCCACCCTTGTAATTTCTTGGGTGATAGGAGTTTGCTATTGATTTATATCTATATATATATCTATATATATATCACTATATATATATATATATATATATATATATATATATATATGCCTATGGCACCTGGTCTTCCTCGGTGATCTCCCATCCAAGTACTAACCAGGCCCAACCCTGCTTAGCTTCCAAGATCAGAGGAGATCAAACATGTTCAAAGTAGTATGGCTGTAGATGATAGTTTGTTTTGTCCTAACAACTCTGAGTGTGTTGCAGCAAGCGACACTCGACGGAGGAAATTGGACTCTCAGACAACTTTTTTAGAGGAAGGAGAATTTATTGCTGGCAGAGAGTGTGGGGTTAACACTACTATGCACAAGCTCACTTTGGTTAGATTTATTATAGTTTATATACCTCTGCAGTGTCCATGCAAGGGGTGTGTGATTCCTTTGAGGTTTCATGTGTGCCTCATGACTCAGGATGGGGAGGGAGAGCTTCAGGTGGGGAATGCAAGGGGGAAGGAATTTCCAGACCACTGGTCCTACGGGTCATTTGTCTTGCGACCTTAGCGTTATTGGCACTGCTACAGGATTCTCAAACAGAGACAGGACACTGAGATTATAAGAAGGAAGCAGCACTTAATGCTGGTAACTGCTCAGCGGTTTCCTATTCAAAGGCTGAGCCCCAATTGTAACATAACAGGCAGTTTTATACAGCCTTGTTATTCCTACACAGCTAGAGAGTTAAGGAAGGACATTAGTTGGTTGGCAAGCCATGAATCAACAGATGTGAGCTGGAGAGTCCTTGAGGTGGGAGAAGTAGCTATGGGAAAACATCTTAGCCGGAGAGTCCTGGATCGGGGAGAGGACAGTCAGGAATGGACTTTAACCAGCTAAGTTGGTCATTTCTGCAAGTCCTTTGCTCTGCATTTTTCGGATGCCTCCTCGCCCCTCTTAGGAGGGCTCCTGGATGGGGGCTGGTCACCAGAAAGACCAGGCCATAATTAGAAACTTGGAATTTTCAGCCACATCCTCCCTCTCCCCCGCCCCTCCCCCATTCTCCAGAGAGGGGAGAGGGGCTGGGAATGGAGTGAATGACTGATCATGCCTATGTGATGAAGCCTCCATAAAAAGCCCTAAAATATATGGGGTTTGATGAATGCAGAGAGGTGCCGGGGGAGTGGCACATCCACCCCTTCCCACATACCTTGTGCTATGCATCCTTCCATCTGGATGTTCATCTGTATCCTTCGTTGTATCCTTTTATAGTAAACTGGTAAGCAGAAGTAAGCAGTCTTCCTGAGTTCTGTGAGCAAATTAATCAAATCTGAGGAGGAGTTTGTCTTGGGAACCTTTGATTTACAGCTGATTTATCAGAGGCACAGGTGACAACCTGGACTTTCTGTTGGTGTCTGAAGCGGGAGAGTGGGAATCTTGTGGGACTGAGCCCTTCACCTGTGGGATTTGACTCTATCTCCAGGTAAGAGAGTGTCGGAATCGAGTTCAGTTGTAGGTGGTGCAGCTGGTGTGGCGGAGTTGCCTGGTGTGAGTGTGGTAGTGTGAGAATAAAGGGGAGACGCGCAGGAGGAAGACTGAGCGTTTTCTTTCACACTTTATTATACTCCATGGCACTTACCCCAATTCGTAGTTAATTTGTAATATATATTATCCATTTAACATTTGTTTTCCTTGTAGAGGTTCGAGGAGGATAATAAATCCCACCTTTTTCATTCTCTGGATTCAGAGTCATTAAGAAATAAGACGCAGGAGTTGGACAGAGATAAAAGCAGCATTATTATTGATAACATGACTCTGGCAACTCTGCTTGCTGCCAATGTTTATGACTCGCTCAAAGAGAGATGCCTTAGTTTTGCAAGTTTAACTATGTCCTGGGAGATCACATGTAATATCGCAATCCCCTATTCCTGCTTTTTAGAAGAGATATTGTAAACATTTCTAGAGAGTAAAAAAAAATAATTGCAGTCTCTTTTAATGAAAAAAAAATTGCCATATGGCACGCCAGGAGTAGAATTGCGAGAGAAAAGACATAGGGGTGTCACACAAACAACAGGACAGGGTTGGGGAGACTTTGGGGAGAGTGTGTGCACAGCGCCTGAACATATGTGGATGCAGAATACAGGGCCATTCTTTCTCAGAGCGTCGGGCTGAGGGTGATGAACATAGCGATGTGAGCATGAAAACCACCCAAGATTCCAGAGTTCCTGAGCCTGCAGGCATCCTAGAAGCTCTGGCTTAAAAGAGACCTCAGTTTTCACTCCTTTGGAGAGTATGACTTGAGAGAGTGAGGTGGTGTGAGGTTGCTGGGGCCTTGGGCCGGGAGAGAGATAAGAAGGGCGTGGATGGAAGTAAATGAGGGTAGCTCGAAATGAATGTTCTGACCGAGTAGAAACTGTAGATACTCACCGAAAGTAAGCAAACAAAGCCAGATCAATGCTTAGAGTGAGACTGTGGACTTGGAAGACTCAGCCACGGCAGGGCCCAGGAGGTGACCAGGTGGAGGTGAGTCTGCCAGCTGTATTCATGGAAGGTAAATTAGAGGAAGGAGCTGTAGGGAGCTGTGAGGGGTCTGCCCAGCATACAGATAAGAGGCAAAATAAAATAAAATAAAATAAAATAAAATAAAATAAAATAAAATAAAAATGCATTCCTCTAACAAAATTGGAGAAGCTTGGGATTCTACAGCACACCAGCAGCGTTGCTGCTAGTGGAACAAACAGCTTGTACTCAAATGGGAGCTGAGTAAAAAGCCATCGCTAGAAGGAATGTAAACAGAAGCTTGCCAGTTAGGCCCGAAGGTCAGGCTGCCTGCAGAAGAGCGTTTCATGTGTTGGAAGCTTAAGAAACATTGATTGGAATTCAACCTTATATGGAATTTTACATGCTCAGTAGCATTTACTTTAAAACAAGGGCATCTCTATATACAAACAAAAATGACCCAAATAAGGCAGGTGCTATGAGGCTCAGGCAGTGGCTAAGTAAGCCATTCTGTCCACACTAGGTATCCCAGTCATTCCTTGTTTATTTATCTCATTTTACTTTCGATTTCATTTTTACCAGGACTATAGTAAGAAATCTAATATATCCAACCATAGGGATGGAGTGGGCTTTAAAAATGTAGGTTGTAGCCAAACAAATTTTACAGGCTTTGTGCAATCTTGTTAGGCAGGTAGGTAGGAAGGTAGAAATGGTTTGCAAATCTGTGGCTCCTGAAGCATTTGATTTTGGAGACTAAGAGTTGACCTCAGATGGCAGTTTACTTTCACTTTTTTTAAAGGAAAGTTTAGAGCTAGATCAGTTCTTTGATATCATCTAGTTTTAGAAAAGATCACAGACCTGTCAAGGGCCAGAGCTTTGCCTAAGATGATAACATCTACCTAGCTGTCAACCAAGATTCTGGTAACCCAAAAGCATGTTCCAGTGAGACTGGAGTATGGGGAATCTGTGTCTGTGAGGTATAGGTGACATGCTGGGCAGCAGGGTCTGTGGGGGGTGCCCTCCAATGCCATGCATAAGCCCTATGGGAATCTCTACTCCCCTGATACCCAAGGGGAGAGCACCTAGAATGATCAATGAGCCCAACCTGAATTCACTTCCTGCTTGACTGGGCTTCCTACCATCGCATCTTGGCCTCTGGCTGCCTGCAGTGACCAGCTAGCTAGGAGAACAGAGACTTTTCTGCTATTTTTTTTCTGTAGCAATTCCTCGGGAAGAAAGATTTACGTGCTGGCTAGTGACGCTGGGGGATTCAGCTTTGGAGATGCAGACATCCAATGTGAGAAGGGAAAGGTCGGTGCATCTTGCATTGGTCAGTTAAGTCTGCAAGACTGACCTGCCCTTTTCTCATGGCCACTTTTTAGCGTGGGGGAAGGGAGAATCCTCCTTTTTCTGTCTTGGTTCCTATGACTGGTTGAATAATTAAAATGACATAAGGCAGATTAACAGGAGAAAGTCAGTTTTTCACAGGCATGCATGGGGAATTCATAGAAGCATGAGAAATTTCAAAGACAGGCAAAATGAAGTATGCATGTTATTTAGGACTAGGGAGAAAGAGGTAGGGGTCTGGGACTTCAAAGGGAAGTGAGGTAATTCTCAGAGAGGTGAAGGAGTTACTGTTTATAAACAAATGTTTGCTTGGCCCTAGAGACAGTGGGTCACAGAGAGGACAAGACGACTGATCAAATGGGCCTTGCTAGGTTCCTCCCTGCTTCTCACCCCTAGTTCAGGTTATACTGTGGTTATCTATGGTGATACTTCTTTCTAGAACAGACCTATCTTAAATTCTTTTAGGTTTAGGCAGTTTGGGGGATTCTTCCTGAATCTTTTGTTTCTAAGAAATAAAATAATTCTTATGCCAGAGAGACACATTTTGGGGTGGGTGGCAAGTTTTGCTTTCCTACATCAGGCAAGAATGTCCTCTTTCGAGTTTAACTCACAGTCAAAGCCACCTCCTCAAGGCCTCTCAGCTTCCAGAAAGCTGCTCACCTACTGTGAACTCCACCCCCTCCAATACGAGAGACAGGGAAGTCCTAGGCCTGAGGGCTAGAGGGAGAATATAAAGCAATGATATCAGCTTCCCTTCCATTTCAAACCCAACCCCAAACAATACTAAGCTAGTCCACGTAGCATTATTTAACAGATCTTTGTTGAGTGAATGAATAAATTTGCAGTAACAAATAGAAGATCGAGATTTCAGAACACAGTGGGGTATGTTTAACATTGATTCTCTGATCTCAGAGAAAAGAAAACAGAAAGGTAATCTTTTTTTCTAATTTCTATCAGAATATTTTGGAGATGAAAAAGATCTTAGTGATTATTCGGTTTCCTTGTTGTTGTATAAATAGAAATTTAATGACTTGCATTTCTCGCTGCCTGGAATCTTGTCAAGTGAATGAATAAATTTGGTTCAATAACATATACTCAAATATTTTCATTTTTGAATTGAATAGCATATTGATCAGATAGATATCCAAACTGCTCTTTCCTCAAATTTTCTATTCTTTGAACAAGTTTCCTGAATGTTTGGCTGTGGAGTGGCTCATTAAGCTTTGGGTCTTTATGTTTTAATCCTGAGTCCTGCCGTTCTGAAGTGGGCCCCTTGACAGTTACAAAAACTGCCTGAGGTTTGGATTTACAAATAGCTGACAATTTTGCCAGAGCCATCTAGATGAATGCAATAAAAAAACAAACAAACAAATAAAAAACACAGGGCAAGTCTCCCCTGCCCTCTCTTTTTTTAAAAAAGCTATTATATTCTACTAACTATTAAGTAATTGAGATAATCTAAATGTCAGTATTCGAGGCCCATGCTTTCAAAACACCACGTAGGGAGTAGATGGAGGATTTCGATTCCGTTCCAGCCCTTAGAGAGGTGAAGGGAAAGGCAGCAAATGGGCTGTGGGGCTTTAGGTAAAAAACTCAAAACTTTGGAGCGTCACTACAGCTCGAATTGTGTCCGGCACATAGTAGGTTCTTGATAAATATTGTCGAGTGATGAATGCATGGATCTGTAAAAAGAAGAGGCTTAAATGCTTTAAAATAATGACCTAAAAATGTGTTAGAACAAGCCTTAACTTTGCCTAGCTTGATCATGCCCAGCTTGAGTGTAATCAAGAGACAAGTGTGCATGGCAGGCACTCAACATGTTACACACACACACACACACACACACACACACCAAAATATCATTGATGATAATTTGTATGATGATATAGTGAAAAGCATATGGGCTTTGTAATAAGACTCACAACACACCTGGGTTTGAGTCTTAGCTCTTTCACTTACTCCATGTAGAATAAACTAGGGCATAGTAGCCTGTCTGAGCCTCAGTTTATAATATGAGGATATTAGTAGTATCCTTGAAAGTAGGGTTGTTATGAAGATTAAAGGATGTAAGTAACATTTGTAAAGTTTGCAAAGTCACAGATATGGTCAGTGTACATTTATTATTAGTAGTAGTACGAAAAGTTTTCCCCCTAAATGTTTCAGATGCTGCTATGGCATTTCAACGCTAGAGGGCAGCATGACCACACTCTTCGGAATCTGTCTTTCTCCCTACACAGATGGCTCTCAGCATCCAACACAGCGTTACCCTGATTTTGTGAGTGTAATGCAACATTTAAAGGCCTAAACAGCTTAGCATAATATTTTAAAAGTGGCAGGTTCTAACCTCCAGGCTTCTAGTCAACTGGGTATTGATAGGAATGATCAATTAAGTATTCTACATTCCAGATGTTGAGAATATTTTTGCAATTAGAAATCAGCTGGATCTGAATTTTTACGTCTTGAAAATTAGGCCAAGTTATCTAAAAGCATCAGACTGTCTTTGGGTTTATCTGGAATTTCATGGAGAGTTGGCCAAGCTGTTAAGCTCAGGCCTCTTGGCAGACATTGGGAGTTTGCATAAATTCTTTACTCTGTATGAGACGTTATACTAGGTAGAGGATTCAAAGATTCAATCTTTCACTCAACAAATATTTATCAAGTACCTACTATGTACCAGGTGCTATTCTATGTGCTGACTATTCAGCAGGAGTTTAAAAAAAGGCAAAAATTAAGACATCATCACTGTCATTAAACAACATATGGGATTTATGAAAGTCTTAAATGGCAAGTAACAAACAAGAAAGAAGCAGCACAGTACATTGAAAAAATAGGTCAGGACCAAGGGCTCTTGTTCAAGGGCCTGCAACTATTGTAATCTCTTTGTTGGAGTGGATAGCCTTCACCCATGGCCAGTGGTCTGGATGTTGCCAGTACTATCCCAGAAGGAACATTTGTATTCGTGATTCTAACCTGTTTTTTTTTTTTTTTTTTAAGACATTATGCCATTATGCACTTAATAGCCTATGGTAAGTATAAATGTAACTTTTATACGCATTGGGAAACCAAAAAGTTTCTGTGAATTGCTTTATTGAGGTACTTGCTGTATTGTGTGGTGATCTGGGACCAAACACACAATATACTTAAGGTGTGCCTGTGCTGTGATCGCAGCCTGGAGATCGGGGAGTCAGAACTGTAAGTTGCTTTATCCACCTATGGGTCGTTCTAATTTTATTTTGTTCCCTCATTCTATTAGATTGGCAGAAACTTCATCTTAGTCAATTCATATCTCCAGTTCTAGGGAGGGGGTGCAGCAGGGGCCAGAGGGTGATGTGAAGGCACTGGCTTGTGCGCAGAGGCCAGTCCTTTAAGCCCTCAGTGTCATATGGGTTGTAGGCATCTGTTGTGAAGACCGTTGCTCATCTGGTCCTTGGTCATCAGTTCACTCAGGTTGCCAAGGAGACATCCATCTTCTCATAAGTTTCAGATTCATTGGCTCACTCTCCTACCTCCTATGTTTTTAGGGGTACAGGAATTGCTCTTTCACACTCTGTGAGGCTACTCTCCCCTGTCTAGCTGCATTTCCTCTTGCTGGATGCCTCATCTCACACCTACGTGGGATTTGAATGCCTCCCTGGGGTTGGCCCAAAGTGCCTCTTCCTCTGTGTTCCCAGCTTCAACAATCTCATTGCTTCCCCTTAGGCTTTCTAACTCAAGTTTGGGAAATTCTTTTAAATCTAGGAGTAGGAGCATCCTTGCTTTTTTATTTGTTGTTTCTAATTCCTCCCCCAAAACCCATACTCCAAATTCTCTTCGTTTCACTTAAATTCCTTGTCTTAAAAAAAAAACAAAAAACAAACTCAAACCTCAGAACAAATTCTAAACACTGTCTGAGAGTCTCCTCGCTGTGTCTCCCTGCCTCCCTTCTCTCTGCACAATAAGTACAGATTAACCCAGCTGCTCGGAGTGGGCATGAAGAGAAGGGGAGAAAGGTGAGAGGAAATACAGGGGAAAATATCGGTTAATATTCCAAATATGTTATCCCTCCATACCAATAATAACGTCATCACGTTTGTGAATGATTTATCTTTTTTATTAATCGGAGTGGTTTCAAGGTTATCCCTAGAATAACTTCCATCCTATTGTTCCTTTGGATTTTAGCTCAATCATTTCTTCCTCAGGGAGAGCTCTCCTGACCTACACTCATCTATGCTTTCCTAGCACTATTTATCTCTTTCTCATAATGCTTACTCTCTTTCTTAAAAATTGTGGTAAAACACACATCACAAAATTTGCCATCCTAACCATTTTTAGGTGTACATTTCAATGGCATTAAGTTACATCCACATCTTTCTGCTCCTGTCACGGCCATCCATCCCCAGAATTCTTTTCATCTTCTAAAACTGAAATTGTTTTTTAACTTTGTTATTCATGCGATTCTTTGATTAATGCCGGTTAGTTCTACCAGGCTCTAAGCTTCATGAGGCCTCAGACTGTGTCCCATTCTCCTCATCGTTACATTTTTGTGTTTGACACAGCGTGTCCCATCGAGCAGATGCTCAGTCAGTATTTACTGAATGAGTAGGTGGCTCTCATTACTTTCCTTATGTGCATTCTTGAGTAGGAGAGAAAGGAAGGAGGTACAACTAATGGATTGGAAATTTCTCACAGGTGCAGTGTGAGAGTGTGTTGTACAATTTGACATCATCTAGAAAAATTTGAGGACTTTGGGTTAACATGACATACTTAAAATGCATCCTTTTCCCAAACCTAATTAAATAAGGAAAAATCACGAAAGCCAAAGAGAAAAAAAAAATGACAAACAGTAACCAAAGGAAGACAGTAACATATAATACAATACACTTAAAAACTAGCTGGCATGGAAAAATTTAGAAGGCGCTGGAGTAGAGTAAAATCCTAGCTTTGCCTGGACCCCCCAGAAGCCAGACTGGTAAGACAGTACAATTTGGAGAATTTTCATTAATAGCCCCAAATTTGAAGAGAAGCAAACTGAGCCAACAGACCTTATATTTTTCTTCATCTGACTGAGGAATAGTGGAAATGGATACTGAAGGAAAGAAGCGAGGCTCGCTGCCTGGGTGGGCATGGGACTGGAGAAACCCACCGAAGCCCAGTGGGAATGAGATACACCCCTTGCCATTTGCATTAGGTAGGGCGACCCTTTATATAGTTCAGATATCAAAATAGTGGGAGGAAGAGCAGGATTAAGTTTTCCAAACAAATCTGCCTTGCGTACAATCTCAGGTGAGTTCTCCTCCCAGCTGCGTCTTGGTTAGGAAACTAAACTGGTCTCAAAAACGATGGGAAGAGTTCCAAGAAGTCAGTCCACTTTCTCAGACCAGGTAGAAAGTCTGTGTACTCAGGGCTGTTGAGCACGAGCAAAATATAAATAGCGTGGCAGCAATACAAACTTACAGCAAAAGAAACAACAAACCAACCAAAGTGAATTAGAAAGAAGTATTACACCAACTCCATTTTAGAAGAAAACATAACTCAAGGAATGGAAGGAAATTCTTTGCAATCACTTTATGTAATAGCACAATTTGACTTTATAAGAGAACAAATATGATAAATCAGGAACTCAAAGGTAATAAAACAATAAAGTAAAATCAGAGTTAGGAAAGGACTATGGATTTAAATTCAGGAACTAAACAATATCACTATAGAACTAATAATTGGTAACAGTAAAGAACAAAATTTAAACATTGCTAAAATTTGAACTTTTAACATACAACAAAAGCTTGAGACAATCTTAGTAAGTGTAATTTAAAAGATAAAAAAGCAATTAAAGCTAGTAGATGAAAAATGCAAACAATTTTTAACATAAAATCATCGGGTGTCTCTGAAGAAGTATTCAAGGAACTAATGGGAAACTGTTCTCTGAATTAAAGACAGAACTGAATCTGCAAATCCAAAGGGCTTCTAGGAAAATTAGAAGCATAAGCTCAACACTAAGACATATTTTAGTTAAGAAGCTGAACTTCAATAAAGAAATAATTTTTTAGAAATATATAGAGAAAAAGGAAGTTCTCTATAAGGAGAAAAAACCCCAGGCTCATCAAAGTTTTTCCACAACAGCATTTAATAGGAGAAGACAATGAAACCAGAGGTCTAAAATCCTGATGGGGTAACATTTGACCTTGAAATCTTACTTGTCTAAGATGACATTCAGGTGTCAAGGGATTTTGAAAAGAACTTAGAGAATGTAGCACCCCAAGAACTTGTTGGGGAGTGGAAATAACTACATGCACTTAAAACCCAGTCATTTAAAGTGTGTATCGAAAAAGGACTGTGGATGCCCCGGTAAATGTTGGTGTTGAACAGTGAATTCATATAAATGTAGAATTAATGTAGAAAATGTAAAACAATACAAGAATTATGGTCAAAGAGCAAAATGTGAATGCTGTAAACTCAGACAGTGTAAAAATAACAGGAAGAAGAGTGAATTGGAAGAAGAATGAGAGTATGAAAGTCTTTATCTTGGTTTACCAAATAGGGAGGAAAGAGAAACTGCCCACTGAAATAGGTAGCTTTAAAAAAGACTGAGCTTTCTCTTGTTTTTAATAAACTCATTTCTTAACCCAAGAGAGATCTTTCTAAAGTGAGGAAGCTTTATTTGATGTTCAGCTGTTCCTTCTATTTCACTGTAGTTTCTTTTATTTTTGTAAAATCAAAGTAAATTCGAAGTTAACACTTTAAATGAAAAATGCATAAATGAAAAATGCATATGTTTATTTTAATAAATGCATTTCACCCCCCCCCCCCCATTTATCTTTCCTTCTTTCTACATTTGTGCATAGAAAGATGTGATGATTTAAAAAAATTGAACAATTATTTCTGGCTATGGGATTTTTTTTTTTTAATCTTTGGCTCTTTGATTTTCTACATTTTTAACATTTTTATGATAGACCTATGTCAGTTTTACCAAAATGAGTGCTTTGTTATTTAAAAACTAAAGAAAAGACTGAAAATCAATATGGTATATTATAGTGGTTAATTCTAGGCAGGTGGAAATTGGATGATTATTAGATTTTTTTCTTTGTACTTTTCTGTATTTCAAATTTTTTAAAAAACATTTGTAGAGAGGAAAATAAAAAGAAGTATAAGTTGAAAATATCTGCTCTATACCAACCAAATAGCAATCATGCCAGTCTCATTTATGGACTACCTAAGGAAGTCCAGGACAGGTCGGTAGGACTGACTGGCCAGAATGGGTTGTGCAATTTCTCATAATAACATGCAGGGTGCCGAGCTGGTGTGGCGCATGGCCACTCTTGGGTGGTCCAGCGGAAAAGTGATAGTGTCTGGGTACTGGGAGTCTCTTTTGAGGCACTGGGAGAATCATAGAAATTTCAAGAGAACAGTCAGACCTATTCATCATTGTGTATACTTAAATATGCCATGACTCAATTTTCCCCTTGAAGCATAACACCTAGTAAAGTCTGGGAACACTTATAGGTGTTAATTTTTTCATTCAGCTAGTAATGGAATTTTATCCCGTTTATTAAGCACTTGACGCAGAGGAAAATATATCAATGAGAACCAGTGAAACAAAAGTTTTATAACAAAAATAAGAGCAGTGTTTGCCATGTTCAAAATGATGCCTAAACAATAGGTAAAACATAAAACTAGTATGGCTAAAAAGTAGCTGCTCATTCATAATATCCTACCACCGCTGGTCTGACCCTTCCCTTGGTATTGTAAGGCAGGCATGGAAAAGCTGAAATAGCGTGAGGTTTGAAGTCATTCCCGCACCTCCATCTACAGTTTTCTTTGTTGGTTTGATTCAGATGATGTATGTGCTAAGAGTGATTGATAAGCAGTTCATTGGGGGTACTTGCTACTGGAGCATGTCGACGAGCAGGGTGAATGTCTTTCTTTTTTTCTGGAAAGACCACCAGCTAGCTGTTAGCTGAAAGGCGCATGCTCTCCTCCTAAGTGGCTCTCTTTATTTCCAACTTGAGCTGTTACCAACCCCCATGGGAGTCCAATGGGAGACCTGCAAAATTACACATGAATTAAACTTTATTCAGAGGGGGAGGTAGGATGTTGTAGCTGATGGCCCTGAAGCTGTAAGAGCAGGTGTGTGAGACTCACATGCTTTCATGTGTACTGAGAGCTGGAGGGACCAACAGGTGAGCTGGTCCAGCATCTTCACATGAAAGGTAAAGATGCAGAGGAGTGAAGTCTCACTTAGGCTCATATTACTAGCAGTGCTGTGACAAAAACACTCAGCATCCTCACTTAGAATAAGCATCTCTGCTTTGGGCTAGCAGGGGAGTTTGAATGGAAGGACTGGCTTAATAGAGAAGCACAGAACTTCAGAAACTAGACCAACGTCAAATTGACCTTGAAACCTTCATGACCCTGGCATAGCCCATGGCCCATCCATTAGGATGCTGTAATTCTAGTAGCATGTGTGTCCTTGTGGTGAAATGGTCACTTTCTTATTGCTGGGAAGCAGTGTCACCTTTTCTTTTCACCTTGGTTTACCTGCTGTCCTGTTACATAAGCATCACTGGTCCGTAACTGTTCGCTGTGACGTGTCCACAGGAGAGACCTGAATGTGAATGTTCCTGGGCCCTGGACCACATTGAGGAACAGAGCCAGAGCTGGTAGCAGAAGTGACAGTGGACCCCGAAGCCAGGGTCCAAGGGCAAGGCACTGATCAGCAGTGGGGGAGTGGAGGCAGCACAGTCAGGAACAAGACAGGGCCCTGCACACGGTCGTTGAGGTCTAACCTGTGGGTTTATTTCAGACCCTGAGAATGAGAGGATCGGCGATGAAGTGGGGCAGGGCATACACAGTTAGGTCCGCGGAGGCTTAGGAGTAGGCGGGAGTTTCAGCTACTGCCTCGTCCACCTCCTCAGACATACGTCTTCAGCCTGAAGTCTGCAGACTTGGCTGACAGCGATCCCTCACGTGCGGATTAAAAGTCTGGATCTTGTAAGTTTGTGCTTCTTTCAAGATAAGCCCCTGGCAGATGCTCTGACAGCACTGGGCTGAGGTTCTGTGTTTTGCCACATTTTTATCTTCAGCTCCTACCTGCCCCCTTTTCTCCTCACTCTTTTCCTTTCTCCAGGGTTCTCCCATTTGCAAACTCAAGAAAGCATACATTTAGAAATTCTAGGTGAACGGAACAAAAATACTTTATGAGAAGGAGACATGATCTCATAGAAGGGGGATGTTTATTTACCCCAGCCCTGGAGAAGTTCATTTTGAGGGCACAATTTTAAAGCCATGAGACAAACACCTGTGAGGGAGCTGGATATTTAAAGAAAATTGAAAGTGAAGAATGGTCATTGCCTCAAGGCCCTAAAATTTTGAAAGGAGCTAGCACAGATTTAAAGACAACCTCTTACTTTTCCATCCTCCCTAACTTGAATTTTCTTTTTATGCTGTTTCTCCTGAATTTCTTTTCATATTTGGAGAGAGGGAGGAGAAAGTTTCTGGGGATTCGAGAGAACTGGGTTAAAACTTGTAGCTATAGGCATCAGATGTTAGTGATGACTCGGAAAGTCAGTCGTCACAGCGAAAGAAGGTGAGTATGGAGTTAGCATTTGGACCTTCCTTACATCCAGGTCTGGTTTCTCCAGCATCTACCCTTCCCTTGTTCCCCTTTTGTCTTCCTATTGAGGCTAAGCATGTCCATCATCCTTCTCTGGCTTATATCTGCTGAGTTCACGAGTCCATAAACCAAGTCGCCTTGCCGCCGCCCCTCCTCCCCCAGCTCTTGAAGAAAGAAACTGTTGTTAGACCCCACATGTAGTTAGTGCTCAGATAGTCATTAAAGTAATAAGCAAATAAGTTCTAGGTTTAACACAAATGGAGAAACTGAGGCTCAGAGACCTACTCACTGTCCAAGGTTGCACCCTAGCAAGAAGCCAAACTTAAAGTCTGGTTGAAGTCAGAGAAAATGCGTATAAGAATAGTGAATTGGTAGATGCAGGGTATTCTCAGTGTCATATGTTTAATATAGGGTGTACATTGTTGTAGTCACAGGAGGAGGGCAGTGTGGGTCTGGAGCCATCCATAAGACTTTCTGGAAAAGATGAGACTTAGGTTGAATGAGAAATAGTGAGAGAAGGGGAAGGAGGAGCATGGTATCTCAGGCTGGAGGCAAGCTGTGAGCCAAGGCTGAGAGGCAGTATGTTTGTGGATTATTTACGGAAACCCTGGGAGACCAGTTGGCCCAAGAAGTCTGAACAGAGGTGTCAAGATGTGGTGGACGAGCCTGGGAAAGAGATGAGACTGGATGAGGATGGGATGCACTGGCCTACTTCAGCATTTGCATCATCCTGGTTCTTGATTCCCAGGGATGACGTGGATGGCGTGGTGCACACAATGCCCACATGCCCCCTTCAGGACCAAGCATGGGTTCCCCTAGCTGCTAGAGGTGTTGCCTGCTGAGATCTCGCAGCTGAGCCCCTCCCTGGGAAGAGAGCTTCCGCCTTGAGTGTTGTGCCCCTATTCTAATCACTAGCTGATACAAAGGCCTGGGTCTCTTGCCCATGGTGGGCCAAGTCTTAAGAGCCATCTCAACTTCAGAGCTCCTGTGGGACGGACCGAGGTCTCTGCCCCAGCTCAATGTCCCCCTCTGCCCAGTTCTGAGCTTTACTCCCTGCCAGGTTCGGTTTTGGGCGGGGGCACTTCCCAGTACACGCTCTGCATGGAAATGTACTGTCTCAGTGTCTGTTTCCTTGGGAACCTGACCTAAGCCAGTGGAGACAGAAGTAGTTTTAGGAAACTGACTCTAAGAAAGCTGCTTGCAATGAAAACCCCATTGCTGGTGGCAGGTGGAGTAATGCTAGCCTTTGGCATGCGGTAATGGTGCAATCATTAGAACTTTCATCAGTGGTGAACTGGGATGAAGTGCCAATGAAAGAGAACACATAGGTGGGTTCAATAGCTTAGGCACAGGGAAGGTCTGGGGGAAGTGGTAATTATGAGGACACTAATTGAACAGTTTTTGCTGGGGGCTATCAATGCACTGGTAAAGAAAGGATTGAGAATGATCAATGGTCAATTTAAGGCCATTGAGCAGGGAAAGCTAGAGAGGTTCTCCTTGGTAGATATAAATATTCTTTTCTCTTGCAGCCAGAAGGCAGAAAAAGCTAAATAACAGATTCAGTGTTATAAGAACTGTGATCTCTAGGGAAGGTTGAATTCACAACTCAGCTGGTACACCACACCAGGTAAAGATGCTGATGGGAAGGACAGAAGATTCCGAGACTTGGAATGGGGGCGGCTGAGTTGATGCAGTTTTTAAATCCCCAGAACCCCGGGGCTGCAGAAGTAGGCTAGTCTATGCTGCAGTAATCTGAGGTTTGAGATGTTGCAGTCTGGGAGTAGGATGATTATAGTAAGACTAGAAATGAAGGGGAGGATGTGGGAGATGATGGGAAAATATGAGGTTTGCGTTCCAGTGGTCACTAGTACTTTAATGGCTACTGGAGTTGGAGGCGATCTATTACATTGATGAATAAGGTATTATAATAGAAATAAATATAGTTTGTCTATGTACAGATTAGGGATAGTAAATCTTACATGTCTTCAGGAGAGAATGTATTTTTCTCTTTCCTATTTTCCAATTTCCATTTTCAGTTTTATGTCATGAAATAATAATAATTCTCACAACAGTGATTAAACTAATAAATAACATTGTGCATTAGTGCATGAGAATGAAGACTATACATTATAAATAATAATAGTTTATTTATGACACTGTCTCTACTTACCCTTTTTTTTTTCTCCAGCAAGGTGCTTGGAGATCTCAAAAAGTTACCAAACAAGTATACCAGCACATGTATATATGCAGTTACAAAGTTATATAATTTTATCACAAATAAGAAATCTTCCAAATGACAGTTTTTAAAGAAAATGGTGATCGTGGAATAAAAATCATTAGAGATGATGGACATTTATTAAATTTATGTACTACTGATATTTGGTTTCATGAATCTCAAATTGGACATTTTTTGAATACAAATAGCTAAAAACTTTAGTAAAACATTATTGACTCTCAGATAGAAAAATACATTTACATGGCTTTTTTTTTTTTCTGGTAAAGGTATGCATATCCTGTCAATTTCAGTGGTTTACAGATGTCTGGATTTTTGAACCAATACATTAAAAGAAATCCATTTGAGGACCGACACAGGACTGCAATCTATTTTGCCAATTAAGTTTCTTTTTTTTAAAAAAAGGTCACTGTTCTTTTACTAACCATTATTTTACACAAAGATAGTTAATTTAACAGTAAAAAGTTAGGAAGAATATAATTTTACAATAAAGGCTATTAAAATGAATAGAAAAATGAGCTTCATGAAAAACTCTGGGTTGTTTAATTTGTCTTCATTAGCTGGGGATTGTGAAAAATTTTAAGACAGGCATTGATGGTGTACACCAGTAATGGAATGCATTTCTATGAATTAGGTTTAAGAAAGTTTTAATTATTTACACTGGTGAGATGCAGAAAGCATATCTCAGGATGACATGAAGTAACTTGCTCTGGGGCAGCTGTTCTCACACTTAAGCTTCAGCATTCCCTAAAGAGCATCTTAAAACACATATTGCTGTCCGGCCCCAGAGTTTCTGAGTCAGTGGGTCGGGGGCAAGAATCTATTTCTAACAAGTTCTCAGGTGATGTTCATGCTGCTGGTCTGGAGATCATACTTTGAGAGCCACTATTCTAGGTTTTTAAAAAAGGCAATTGCTAATATGTGTATTTGAGGAATGTTATACTACTTTTGCAGTTGTCTTATTACTTAGAAAGTAGAGTCACACTCTGAATTCTATTTTATGGTACACAAAATGCAAATATGTTGCCCAAGTGTTTGCATAGCCTGCAATGCCTTTATCATCTTGTCTTTTGGGTGAATGCTGACATGTTTTTCTAGACTGGAATCCCATTCAGTATATCCCTGGCAAAAATTTGTGTACTATTCCTGCCAGCCTTGGGAGACATCAAAGTATGATGTTTTAGATACCTAAATTCTGAGAGTCTTTAAGGTACTTTCGAATATTAAAATATATGCCTTGGGTATTTTTCCAAGTTCCACAGGTATGAATTGAAAGCTGGGCCATCTGGAGTACCTGAGTTGTCCAGTGGCTCAGTGCCATTTCTTATATACTATATTTCTTTTGAAATCCAGGGTTTAGATGAAGGGATAGCAGAAATATTGACAGGTACAAGTACATGATAAAGGTATATGGTTATCATCTTTTGTGAATTTGTTTTTTTCCATTCTGGGCAAATTTTCAAGACGGAAGATTCTTGATGGTGTGACCCAGGTACACAAGAAGAAGCTGAATGACTGTGGATAAGATAGGTTCGTAACCTGCATTACATTTATCGTGTTTTCCAGGTTCATGAAGACAGAGATGAGGAAGCAAAACATATTTGGGCTGTAAGCATGGACCGAAGATCAGACATAGATGCAGATAATAGGATGAGACGGAATAGATAAAGGGAGTTGGGGGTCTCAGGATTTTTTTAAGTCCTTCCCTCTGGCTAATGTAAAATATTTCTCTCTACATATGTGTTAATTAAGTTAAACAAAAAGAACAACATTTACAAAATTAATTTTTGTCAAAAGATGCCATTTTCCATAGTTCTTGGTGAACAAGAGTTACTCAGTACTTTTAAGACATGTTTAGATTGCTTGTACTCTTTCATTTGAGAAACATAGAGTGTCTTGCTCTCAAACAGAACTGCAGGTTAATGAACATTTCTTTGAAGTGCTTTGTTACATTTCATTCAAAGGTGTCTAGGAAGTGCCACATGCTATTAGAAGCAGCAATCCTCGTTTTGTTTGTAGACAATTCAATTATGGAAAATACCCAGAAAGAAATTGTGAAAAGAATACCATTAAACAACCAAGTAGCTTTCCTTTCGTATGTATGTTTTAAAGAGGGACCAGCTCGGCAGCTTGCTGGTAATTGACTGCAAAATCAGGTTGCTCATTGAGGCCGCATTCACTGAGATTGTAAGGGGTGAGAAGTAGTGCACAGCAAACTCCCTTATAAGAATGCCCAGGAGGTTCAGCGGAAAGAACAGGAGGAACGAATTCATCGCTGGCCTTACTTGACGGGGAGCGACTCATCCCTGTTGAAGACAGAAGCGAGTCCATCAAATAATATCCTGTTTCCTCTTTTATTATTCTGGCCCAAAGTGAATTCACTCTTCTTTGAGTGTTGTTGCATCTTCTGTCTGCCATCTTCTTTCTTATCCACTAATGAGATATCCACTAATGTTGCTTACCAGGATAGGGGGAAGAGAGATGAAATTTCCATCCACTACTTAAGCCATGTTTGGTGGTCAGGGCAGTTGCATGTTAAAAAGCCTCCCATGTAGGAACTGTGTTTCCTTCAGTGACCTACCTTAACCAGTGCTTGGACAGGAGGCCCTCAAATGATCCGGCCAGCTATACTGTCTCTCTTCCTCTCTCCTGTGGGTATTTAGTGTGTGCCTCGCCTGTATGATGCCTCTAAGCCAGAGGATGCTACAATCCCGATTTGGGTTTAGGCTTAGGAAGTTGGCCAAGACCCGTTTTAGGTAGAACACATGCACCAACCAGGTTATCAACTAGCCCATGACAGGAGCTTAGAACATGATTCCAGGTAATTAAAAATAGCACAGTTCTTCGGTTCTTATGTCATGGTCCCTTATGTGAGGGCCTCACAGTGAAGGAGGGAGGCTTGCTAAGGAAGATTTTGACATTTCTGGGTGGCTCTGACAGTAGCATCTTAAACCTTATCAAAACCTTGACAGTAACTTTTTAGCTTTTCATTGTATACATATCTTTTATTCATTTAGCAAGCTTTTATGGTGAAGGGACCTAAGAGGTTTCTCTGTTCTAGATTCAACTAGATTATAAATCTTGGAAAGGCAAAAGGCTACATTTTATTTATATATTTATTTGTTGAACATTTTTTTCCAATTACAGTTGATATACAATATTATCTTAGTTTCAGGTGTACAACATAGTGATCAGATATTTGCTTTACTTATGAAGTGATCACCCTGATAAATCTAGTACCCAGTTTGACACCACGCATAGTTCCTTATGCTATACTTCATATCTCCATGCTTGTAACCACCAATTTGTACTTCTTAATCCCTTCCCCTTTTCACTCGTCCCCTCGACTCCCTCCCATGTGGCAACCATCAAAATATTCTCCGTAGCTATGAGTTTGTTTCTGTTTTGTTTGCCTGTTTTGTTCTTTAGATGCCACATGCAAGTGAAATCATATGTCATTTGTATTTGTCTGACTTGCTCCACTTAGCACAGCATACCCTCATGTCCATCCGTGTACCATCTCTTCTTTGTCCATGCATCACTGACGGACACCCAGGTTGCCTCCGTATTGTGGCTCTTGGAGATAATGCTGCAGTGAACGTATGGATTCACATGTCCCTTCAAAGAAGTGTTTTGCGTTTCTTCGAGTACATACCCTGAAATGGAATAACTGGCTCTTTCTTTGTCACCTCTGATAGCCTATGTTTTAAAGTCTATTTTCTCTGGTATAAGAATTGTTACCCCAATATTTTTTCCTTTTCATTTTCATGAAATATCTTTGTCCATTACTTTCAGTCTGTGTGAGTCTTTTGCTCTGAGTCTCTCGTAGGCAACATATGTGAGGGTTTTATTTTCTTATCCATTCAGCCAACATATGTTTTTTGATTGGAGCATTTAATCCATTTACATTTAAAGTGATTGTTGATAGATATGTAGTTATTGCCATTTTATTCATATCTTTGATACATAGATGTATATATATTTTCTTCTTTTTCTTCTTAAAGAAGCCCCCTTAACATTTCCTGTAATACTGGCTTGGTAGTGATGAACTCCTTTACTTTTTTCTTGTCTGGGAAGCTCTTTATCTGTTCTTTGATTCTAAATGATAGCTTTGCTGGGCAGAGTTATCAGGTTGTGGGTCCTTGCTTTTCATCACTTTGAATATTTCCTGCCAGTCTCTTCTGATCTGCAAAGTTTCTGTTGAGAAATCAGCTGACAACCTTATGGAAGCACTCTTATAGCTAACTAATTGCTTTTCTCTTGCCGATTTTAAGATTCTGTTTATCTTTTAACCTTTGGCATTTTAATGATGATGTGTCTTGGGGTGAGCTGCTTTCTTTGGGTTCATCTTGTTTGGGACTCTCTGCGCTTCCTGGACTTGTATGTCTATTTTCTTTGCCAGGTTGGGGAATTTTTCTGTCATTATTTCTTCAAATAGGTTTTCAATTCCTTGGTCTCTCTCTCTCTCTCTCTCTCTCTCTCTCTCTTTTTTTTTTGGTCCCACTTTGATGTAAATGTTGTTAGGCTGATGTTGTCCCAGAGGTCAAGGGGCTACATTTTAAATTTCTTTGTAGCTTTCTTCTTTTCTTCCTTGTTTTAGAATCTAGCAAAGTGCTCTGCACTTTGTAGGCACTCAAAAGTTTTTTCTAACTAAATGAAACACTCATAAAGTCCCAGCTTCCCAAGATTTCAGACCAGAAGAAACATAGGTAGAAGAGGAGGAAACCTAGCAATGATTTTGTGCTGTATGCCCACGACTTTGCTAAACACCTTATCCAGAACAGGAGAGAGAGTCCAGGGTCAAGTTCTAGGTCTTGGAAAGATGCTGTCAAGGCCGTCCATGGAGATAGTTTATGAAGGAGAGCATTCTGAGGCCACACCAAGAATCTGTTCTTGGAATGACAGGCCCTGTGAATATCCAATTTGAGAGCCAGACATAAGATAAAAGACTTCTAGGGATTCCAGGGACTACAGAAAAGCTGTAGTAGAAAGGCCCAAGGGAGAGCTGCATGCGAGACCTGCCGACAAGAAATAAAGAGAAGGAAGATAGGATGGGTAATTCGAAACAAGTCTTATGTTTTCTAATATTCCTTGTGAATCGATGAAAGTAACTGTTGGACATGCAGGAATTATTGTCAACATGGTGTGGATCAGGAGAGGTCCAGGATACATCGAAGGCTGCTAGTGTACAAAAGACTGAAGAAATGCCAGAAAAGCATATAAGAAATATAGATGTTTTTAAAAATCTTTTAAAAAAAATATATTTGTGTATTTACACACACACAGATTTTATTTGAAGACAGTGTAAACAAGCTAAACATGAGACTCTTTTAAGTGTGGGCCAAATGTTCTTCATGCTCACTCTGCAATAGGTCCCATTCTCATACTGTACATAGGGAAACTGAGGCTCAGAAAGAATGAGTGCTTTGAAGAAGGTCAAACTAGTTAAGTGGTGGAGACAAAACTTAAACCTGGATCTATTGGTTTCAACTCCACCACCCTCACCCCGCCCCTCCCAACACACATATTTTTTAAACTACACCACAGTGTAAGGCAGGCATAGGACCAGACAGCAAGAGCCATGTTGCAGGTTGGGGCATCCGGAACCTCCTATGGCTGTACCTATTGTTCGAGTCTTGTTGAGAGAGCCCGAGGAGTGGTGGCTCTGACCCACCGACACTGCTGGCCTGCTGGTTGTGCCTTTTTTTTTTGGCTGATCAGATGAGAATTCTGATTAATAGTCCTCTGGAGTTTGATTCTGTCGGGTAAAAGAAACTGCCACTGCCCCAAAGCAGAAGAAAATGTTTCCAAGGGCCATATCAGTGTCTTTAATGACTCGATAATTAAGACAACACTACATAAGCACAGTTTAAATGTAAGCAAATTACTTGGAAAGGAAAAAAATACGCAGACTCTTTCAAATGATAGCTATTTGTTTAATTAGAGCAGACTCTTTTTTTAGAAAAAGCTATTGACAATGGGCTCCTAAATGAATTGATGGAAAATAATAGTAATTAAAGACATCTTCCTTGGTAATAGCCCAGGAAGAAAAACTCAGCATGAGTTGTAAAGTCAGAAGATACTCGGCACAGGACTTATAAATAAAGAGGACTTGTGAGGATATTTGAGTGAAGCAGAGCTCAGAAAAACACTGAGAAGAGTGGTGGACACTCTTAACTAACCTTTCCTTTCCAACCTCTTTCTCTTTTCTGTCTCTATTAAAGAGGCCTTTAAAACAACAGCAAAAAACGTTGATTTTCTAGTCTTGCCTGAAGTCAACTGTAGCCATGGGGTAGTGTTGGCCATTGAAATATAAGCTGAAGTCTGCTGGCGTCTCTTCTTCCCTTTATTTCATATTCCTTTCTGGAACTCAAACATGATGGCTGTGATGTGGCAGCCACTTGGGAACCAAGAGGGAATTGGCATGAAGATGAAGGCCCGTATGCTGAGGATGCCAGAGAAAATGATAGAAGATTTGGTATCTGATGACAATTTTGGCTTCTTTGTCAGTCCTAGAAATTGTTTCAGCTTTCTTTTTATGTGAGACATATACCTTACATGTTTAAATGACTATTAATCTGATTGTTATACATACAGGAAAATGAATTTTTATCTGATATAGAGGCCCTGCCAAAAACACCACTAAAACTCAGTATTCGTTTGCTTTTTTCCTGCTCCCTACAAGTGGCTAATTAAGGAGTCATCCAGGAACACAATTAAAACAAACAAATACAAAAAACACTGCAAGTCTAAATGTATCAATTCTCCAGAGACCTAATTAGATATGTTATATCTTTGGAAAGGTATAGACAAATCTAAGCTTTTACCTTTATATTCCAGCCTTGAAGCCCCTTATTTAAAATAACTATAATTTCTTATTCGAATCACCACTCTTCACTTAAAGGGGACAAAATCACTTATGATTATTCATTTTTAAGTCTCTAGATCTTGCCTTGAGCCTGACATATAGAAGGTGAACAGCAAATGTTTATCGTACAGATGAATTAAAAACATTGCGCAAGTAATAATAACTTCTCATTCAGGATTTCTTCATTTGTATCCCTTTTTGGGAAAGGCTCCTCGGACTTTAATAGGCTGCCTGAGTCCATGGACCATACTAACTTAGGTTGTCGCTGCCCTAACCATGTCTTCTGGAAGTTGTCTGAGACCTTCCCATATGCAGAGAGACAAAGGGAATAGGCAATTTGATTAGGGAGTTGTTTTATTGTGGGAAGTCTCCCCTCTCACAATAAAACAACCATGTGGAAGTTTTCCTCCCTCTCCATGTAGGTGAATTTCAAGGCAGCTACTGTAGAAGTGAAAGCCTCAGAGTTCATATTGGGTGCCGCAAATGGAAGGATCAAAATCAGTCTTATTACTTTTTGACCAACCGCCTCCTTTATGTGGTTATTAAAATAAAGCTTCTTTGTTGGCTTACTCAAATTCTCTGTGGTCTCTCTGAGGACCAAAACCTGTAGGCTTCTGCCTTCAACTTTTACCTATCAGGCCAATACTTGATGATTGAGCTTTTGGAGCTTAACTTTGGGTTGAAACAGATTTGCTAGCTGTCTACCCTTGGATAAGTTACTTAACTTCTCTGAGTAACAGTTTCCTCATTTTTCAAATGAGAATTATAACAGTACTGATGTCATCAGGTTGTTATGATGGTTAAATGAGGTAATATGTGTATGATGCTTAGCGCGGTGCTGTGCATAAACTAAGGCCTCAGCAATGTTACTTGTTAGTTATAAAATTAATATTAAATGGCTAATTATGAATACTTAATATTCACAAATAAAATAATATTTACAACTGTCTGACAAGAATGTATTTGAGGTTAAGGTAGGTAGTGCTGACTTGTCTTCAGGAGCACGTGGCCTCCACGTTCTTTTTTTAAACAAATAATTACAGTGACATATAGAGTCTCTCTCATTCTCTCATTGGATCTGTTGGATACCCTGTTTGGAAACTGTGTCTAAGAACAAGTACGTTAACTTAAAGAAGTTAAGAGTGTTCAGTCCAAGTTATTCTAGGAAATAATGGAAAGTGAATGGTTCAGCTTCAACTCTTTCATCTAACAGATTCTAACCCGTGCACCTGGACCAGAACAACATCTCACGTCAGTGTTAGAACATCTTTCTTTTCAAGAATTCTTCGGTTCTGATTTTTAGTTATGGTGAAATAGAATTGGGGTTCCCAATAGCCAGGGAAACCTCCTTTGTATCTAGTTCTGACCCTTCTTGAGCTTGAACTGCAGGTGGGCTTGGCAGTCAATGAAGAACAAAATTGTTCAACATTTTTGGAGTAGAGAAAGGTTAGCTTTTAATTCAATGAAGGCCTGGGGGAAGGAGGAGAGTTTCTTTGTTTTGTTCCAACTAGTTTACTCTAAGTCTGCAGCTGGTTAGAGTTTCTAAGAGGCTGTTAGTTCCAATTAATTTGGTATATACTCTTGTATGTGTGCTTGATGAATTAAGAGGCAGCAATAAATTTATCTGTGCACCAGCCATAAAATTTCCATTACTTTTCTTAATGAATTTTACATTTGATTCTGAAAGCTTTTAAAAAAGTTGCTCATTTGTTTTTCAGAGACTTCCTCTCCTCTTTCTATATAATTTGTGTCAAAATAAGAACCTGCCTTAGAGAGAGATTGGACATTTCTATAAGGCATTTTGCTTTCAGGGTCAGGGAGCCTTTGCCCTTAATGTCTGGAAACGCCAAAGGCCGCCGTGTATTATCATCATATACTTCTTGGTTCTCCAAAGTAGGATGAAATAGGAAGTCCCAGCTCAGGAAGATGGGTACGGATTTTTGAGAAAATTCAATTATTGGTTGCAGAGAAAAAAGCCACAAGGATCTATGGAGCACGTGGTGTGGGGAAGAAAATAGAAATTCTTTTGCAATAATGTCAGGTGTGAATTTCCATTCCTGAGCTCAGTGCTTCCTTCCAGCAGAGAAGACTGGAGGGAGGAGAAGCACCAAGTGCTGTGAGTCTGATGCTTGGCTAAAACCTGGCCCTAAGATTTTCGAAATCTGGAGGGGAGTGACAAAAGCTGATAAACCTGCATTTCAGATCTGCAAGCAGTTTTCTCTCTTGCATGAAATAAAGACTGGAGTATACTTCTGAAGCAGCCTATTTCTTTGTTCTGGAAAGAACCCAGATGTAATGCACATCATAATCAGAAAATGTGTTTGAGAGGCTGTGACGGTAAGGAACTAGACTGAATATTTATGTCGTCGGCTTCTTGCATCTCAGAAGACTTGCATCTCTTAGAGAAACGCTTCTTTGCTGTGTGTTAATTTAGAATGGGTTATTGTTGAAGAGTGTTACTCATTCTTGTGGAGGTGTAAAGACTGGAGGGCCGGCAGGAAGGACAAGCAAGACTGATTACCTTGCACTGGAGCAAGGCAGAAAGAAAGAAGCAGGACTGAGATGGGGACAGTCATCCTGGACTGTATTGTTAATACGGCTCAGACTTAGAGATGGAGCAGTCTTCCTGTTGGTAGGTGGGGGGTCAAGCTCCATCCTACCGGGGACTGGTGGATTTCCAACACAAACTGGCTTCGTCATGTTGTCACCTTGCTTCAGAATGCTAAAAGTGCAGCTACTCCTGCACGTAGGAGGAGCCCAATAGTGGGAGGGGCCTATGAGTGGGCGGAGCCTGGCCATAGGAGGGACCTGAGAGTGGATGAGATCTGAGAGTAGGCGAGGCCTGAGTAGATGGGACCTGAACATTGAAGAGGCCTTTGGGAGGCACCCAAACTGAATTTATAAATGTTAAGTGGAAATGAAGTACATTTTGGAAAATGTAAGCTTTGACCTGATTCTTGAGAAGTAGACAGTAATGAAGGATTGGAGCAGAATAAGGAGGCAGGGAGGCCAGTAAGGAGGTTTTGTCCCTGTGTTATAGAAAATGAAAGAAAGGGGTCGACTTGAGAGAGATCCACAGACTGGGGATCAGCCTTTCTCAGGAAACTGCTCCACTTTCTGTAGAAGGAAGTTATCTCTGCCTCACTTCCTCCAGCACAAAATGGGGCCACTGACAATAGAGCAGGTATCCAGTGCTTCTTAGGTACTTGGCATTGTCTAAGTGCTTCCAATGACTTTATGAAGCAGGAACTAGATCAAATGAGGAAACGGAGACAGCGAGTGCCAGAGTAGCTTCCCGAGGCTCTTAGAAGCATCACACTGTTACAGTGTCTTGTCCCAATAACATTCCTCTTTCCCTTTTCCTTGGTATTTTCTGTAAATACACAAAATAATAATTGCATAATTTATCTGCTCTGTTTTGGAGGATAAATGTGAAATAAGTCTCTTTTTTAATGTCTGCTGAGCTTCCCCAAAAGTTAAAAACATATATGAAATTCGATCACCCATCGCACAGAAATTCTGCAGTGTGACATCATACTGTATTTCTCCATTTCTGGACTGTGAGGTGATGTATCCCAGAGAGCTTTGCTCCTTCTTCCTGGAGTAGGGAAGGTAGGAATCAGCTACCTGGGACCAGGGGGGTACATGTTAGTATGACATTCCATTAATGAAGCTCATTTACTAGTGTTGCCTTAATTTACTCTGTGGGGGAGGAACAAACTTGATTCTACCCTCAAGTTTATTCTGGCAGGTCTAATAAATCTTGGGGTGGCTCTTTATGAACCCCCACAATCCCGATAACTTGTGTAGTAGGTAGTATTTTCCAGATAAGGTCACTGTGTCCCAGAGAGATTGTGATTCTTCTAAGGTCTTTCCGTGTTGGTACGGAAGAACAGGTCTCTGACTCCCTCTGTCCAGTCTGCAACCCTGACCTGTCCAGGGGCTTTTGCTCCCTGTGGAAAGTGGTGAGAATGTCCCCATCATCTCCTTCCCACTTGATTTGTGGCATTCACAGTAGTTCCGTGTGAAGGTGGTGGGGCTGTTTCATGCTATGCCGTACAGAGGGCCCCTCTGTTGAGATTACACATGGTATGAAGGGGAAGAGTCCACACTTGTTCATGAAAGCTAAAATCACTTCGGGTTGCAGATGAGGGGTACTGACATTCTCCCCTGCCCAGCCAAGTGGAACTTTCCTCATCTTTAATTTCTGCCCCTGTGTGTGGAACCTTTTGATTTGGATCTCTGCTCAAGGCCATATTCCTGGTGGGATTAGACTGTGCCACCTCATTAGTCCTGTTGGCAGATCTTCACCAGGAGCTGCAGGTGGAAAGACCACGTGGGGCCCTGGGCTCTGAAGGGCCCGTTAATCTTTAGATGTTGGACCGTTCCTTGACCTCAGCCTTTCCTTCTGACAGCAGGTCCGTGTGGGGAACAGTACAGACTTTGAGACCCTCCATTTGGAAGTGTAGGGCGCTGAGAAATCACTCTACCTCTGAGCTCTCCGTACAGCCATCAAACACGCTTTTTTGACAAGCTGGGCATTAGCATTAAAGCGGGGGTTGGAGGAAGGGTCAATGACGCTTTGCAAATAATACTTGTTACATAGCCATAGCAGAGACGCCTCTGCCCATCATGAAAGCCTCAGGCATTCGCTCTCCCTCTTCCTCGTAATTGCTCCTTCTGTAAGGCTTAACTAGACCTGCAGTTCCTGTGGAGAGTGGGCTCATCATATTTGCAAGCTAGATCCCTTGACCCAGGCCATTTGAGAGATGAGTTCCAGAGGTTAATGTTTCATCGAGTGACTGACAATGGCCTTTTAAAAAGAGGACTGTATTCCAGTTCCTGGGGAAGTTATGAAGGCCCTGTCTCCTGGTGGGGTTTTTATTCTGGTGTCTGAGATTACAGGAAAGTCTGTTGTTTGTGCGAGTCCAGGGTGGGCTTCTTTGGAGTCCTGCTTGGGAGAGTTTTGAGTATCTCCAAGGATGGGGTCTTTCCTACCACACTCATCTAGGTGGGCAGTGACTTATTTTGGTGCCTGGCTCTCTCTTGGCTTCACTAGACATAAGGTAAGCTCCTGCTGGGCAGGGCTTACATTGTAGACATCTTTATATCTTCAGAGTCGGGTAAATAGTCACCCTCAGTATGTATTTGTTGAGTAAAACTTTTGATTTAATTAATTTTAAGTGGCATGTGAATTTCTATTTTTATTTTTGAAAACCAGATTTTCATTGTAAAAGTCAAGCTAATTTATGGTAAAAATTAAAAGCATACAAAAATGTAAAAAGAAAATAAAGTTCCTACTGTGAAGAGAAAAATCTATTGGAAGTTTCCTGTGTCTCTTTTCAGAGATATCCAATGTGTCTGAATCTCAAGTACATTTTTTTATTTTCACAGATGAGATCATACTACACCCACATCTCTGCAGCTAGCCTTTTTGTAGTTATGTATCTTTCTTAAACATTTTTTTATAGTAGTGTAAATAGAGATAGTCCAATCTTTAAAATGACTAAAGCCCGTTGTACAGTTTTTCCATAATTTATTTAACCAATTCCCTATGGATGGGTGTACGAGATGTTGCCAGAATCTCGATTGTTACAAATAACAAAGATTGATTTGTGTTTATATTTGCGTAGCTGTGGCATGTATTTCTAGAGGTGTAAATTTATTAGATATTGCCAGTTGCCTTTCAGAAATTACACCAATTCACTCTCTCATCAGTAGTGTATGTGAGCTCCTATTTCTTTAGGTCTTTGCTAACACTGAGGAGTAGCAAATGCTTTTATCTTTGTCAGGAAAATAGGAGAAACTAACGCATTATTTTTTAAAGGCTACAGCACCTGGTCTTTCTAGGTGGTCTCCCATCCAAGTACTAACCAGGCCCGACCCTGCTTAGCTTCCAAGATCAGATGAGATCAGGTGTGTTCAGGGTGGCATGGCCTTAGAACACTTATTTATTTATTTTTCTTACAGATTTATACTTCATTAATTATGGGTGAGTTTCATCCTTTCCTGCATTTAGGGACTATTTTATTTTATTTTCTGCGAACTACTTGTTTACGTCTCTTACTGATCTTATTGGATTGTTTCTCTTTCTCTTTAAAATAAACTTGTAAGGAATCTCAATTTATTCATGACATTCCTTCTTTGTCATATTTGTTAGAAAAATGTCAGTTCGTCACTTATCTTTTGACTTTGATTATGATATTTTTGTCTTAAAGAATTCTAACATTTTATGTAGTTAAATTTATTAATGTTTTCTATTATACTTCTGAATTTTATGTCATATCTAGAAAGGATATGCTGTTTTTTTTGTTTGTTTGTTTGTTTTTTTTTTTACAAATATATTTAACTATATTTAAATGCTCAATCCATCTGGAACTTATTTTGGTGCAATGAGTCTTATAGGGACCCGGAATTATTTTATCTAAAGATTAGCCAGTTGTCCAGCTCTATCTTTTCTTTATTTGTTTAAACTGATGCTTTATTTTATATTAAGAAGCAAATTTGTTTTTTCTTATGAAAATACATGGCAGTTTTTAAAGGAGATTAACATCTTTATTTCCAAATATGTACTGCACATATATTTTTTCAGTTTTCCTAAGTGAGTTCTTTGGAATTGTTCTCAAGTATGGAATCAAAGTTTTTGTTTCATTTTGTTTTTGAAGCTAACTTTTTCTACAAGAAAAGAAATGGAAAAAAGGCTCCCTTTGAACAGTTTGGGGGGAGGGTGAGTTTTGCATTTCAGAAAGCTTCCCTGGAGAGGTGGCTATTGTATTGGTTCGGATTCTAGGGCAGAGCTGCAGAGCTTCAGGCCTGCTGAGCTTCTCTTTACTCTGCTCTGGTCTCACCCTCAGTCAGTCAAACACACCAGTCTGGTACTTCGCACACACCTCCAGGGTCAACATCTGCCTCCCTCCCTGGGCAATGCATGAGTCACTGTGGAGCTCGCCTCAGTGGAGAGTGCTGCGTCTACCCACATCCTTTCATTCTAAATGAAAAGGCTTTTTGATCTATGCATACTGCTGTTTACCATCATCTATCTGCCTCAAATCAGAGGATTTGGCTTCCTGAGAAGTAATTAAATTATCTCTGAATCCAAATCCTAAAACACAAACGAATATTATGTCTGAATCTGAGGGAAGAGGCTCTCTACTCAGGAGATATATGTTTTAAGGGGTGCGTCCTTTCATAAGTTGGCTGAAATTTAAATCCCAGATTTCCCCTTGGAAGTGTTAACTGAATGCGGGAGTCTGGGCAGATTTCCACTTTGCTCAAAAGATTCTAGGTCCACAGACAGTAATTTGATTACTGACATCCCACAGACTCATCATGAAGAACTTTAATGTGTCCTGTAGGGGTTTTCAACATGGCTCTTTCATTTACAATTAGGAGAATAAAAATGTAAAAAAAAATTCAACTTTTTTGCTATACCACACACAGACGCATAAAACCCCCCAAAAGTTTACTTGTAAACCTTAGCTAGATTGTTAAAGATTTCTAATTTTCTTGTGTGTTTTGAGCCCTCCCCCTGCCCTAAAATGAAGAAATTCCCTAGGGATTTCTCTAGCACTTTCATCTGATGCTGTCAAAGCACTTTACACTCACTATCCAATTAAGACTGAACACCTCAGTGAGAGAAGCAGCAACACCATAAACGTGACAAATAGAAGCTAGGTTCCTTGAAAACCTAACTAAAATAGCTTTGGGTATATTATGAGAATGCGCTGAATTTAAAGCACTGAAACGTTTGCATTTTGTCCAGTTATAGACTCCTTGGTGTCTCCTCGAGTATCCAGATCATTCCACTAAGAATTCTATGTTGCTGGACTATTTGGAGCAAGTGGTAGCATTTCAGAGAATCTCTTGGGCATTAAGTACCTCAGAACAGTAATTGGAAGACAAAGAAATCCAAAGGGAGAACTTAGGGAGCATGTTGTTTGCATGATGTAGCTCCTGGTGGGTAAGTGGGAGCTGGGGCATGGAGAGCGGCTGCTAGGAATGGGTCTTGGAAGGGTGGGGCATGCTACTACTTTCACTGTAAAGAATGACTTTTACTATTCCTACATCTTTGTGCTACTCTCTCAAGAGTCTACATTTTGGGAGACAGCACCCAACCCACCTAGCCCAGGTCATTTGTTTACTTTGGGTCATGCAGGGGCAGGATAGAGGGAGGATCTGCCTCCTTCAATTGTGGGGGTAGTATCCACGATACAATAGGGGCTTTGTATATACTTCCTTCTCCTATATTGGGAAGTGAAGGGCCTGGAATGTGGATATCCAGAAAAATTAAAAATATCCGCAAACGTCACCTCTCTCCACTTGGCTCTTCTTGCTTCGGACTGAAACCCATAAACTCAAAGTGTATGGTGTGTAAGGTGTGTGTATATGTGGGTATGCATGGAGACTGCTCTGGGCGGAGGGGTGATTGGCTTGCTTCTTTCTGCCCTGGCAATAGCAGGGCAGCTTCACCACTGGTTATGTCTAAATGTCCACCTTGGAAAGGCACTCAGGACAAGGTGTATGCAAATCCCACCTCCAGCCTTTCTGTTTTTCTCTTGTTCAGTAAGGACCATTGTGCCTTTGAACAGGGAACAGGGCCTGACAATGACGGCTTTATTATTTGCACAGATATAAACATCAGTTAATCTGAAAATTGGACTCCAACTTGCAAACCTCCTACTGGCCTGTCATTCCTGAGCCTAGAAAGCCTCCCTGTTGCCGCTTCCCCTGAATTCCTCCGGCTCCTAAATTCCCTATCAGACATCCATGGATGCTGCTTTACACTATTGCTTTGTGGATGTTAGTCTTTCTTATTTTTTTCTTTCCAGCCTTTGAAGAGCTCCTGAAATATCATTTTCTTTGAAAATCTGATTTTCAAAGTGACATGTTTGGATGAAATCCAGGCCGGTCAGTCATCCAGATATTTTGATGCCTCTCTTCTGAATATATGGTGACACTGGATAATCAGCTGTGGGTTTCAGTGTTCATTCATTCCGTACATTTGGTGCTGTGTACTATTATTAGTGTGAAAACAGAACTTCTTAATTCTGTCTTCATCCCTCACCACTCAATTCTTTTGGACCTAAATTTGTGTTCCTAGAAATTGTTTATGCTGGTCCAGGTTTTTCAGCCTGACATATTTTTAAGTCTGTTGGTGTCATTATGACAAACTAAGTCAGTGTGACCAACCACAGAATTGAGATGCAGTGTCCAGCATGGAGTGCAGATGACTTCTGGTGAGGGTGGCGTCAAATTGGCAATGATGATTTGCAAGTAGAAAAAGTCTGTAGCTGTAGTCAGATCAGAGTTAAACAGTTTTTATTGTCTCACAGAAAATGCAGACCATTTATGACTCTTGTCAAAAACCTGTCTTCTGGTATCTGTCACTGTGTGCCCAAACGCTGTGCTTCACACCAGTTAAATCTCTAGGTATTGGGAATACATTTTCCTGCTTTGTGCTGGGCTCTGTCTAAAGGCAACCATTTGCTTCTGCTGACTGAGTTTTTGTAATAGGTTAAAGGATTTCCGTGTGTGACGTTTATTGAGCACTTTGGTGGGGAAAACAGGTGCAAATTTTCTGCTATTAACCTGGATACATCTTGTGCCACTGAAATATTTTCTTTTATTGAGGGTGCCAGCCGGGGTTAACCACAGTACCAGGAGAGGCAGCAAGGGTGTTCAGAGACATGAGAAGCATCTGTCACATTAAATATTCCATGCCATGGCTGTTTTTGTATCTATAAACATCCTGATATTGCAAGATTGACGGGATATGGAGAAGGTGCTGAATATTTCAAAAATCTCATTGGGCGACACTGACCAAGAGGTACAGATGGATACTGAGGTGGAAAGTCTCCATGAGGGTTGCATTAACATGTGAAATGACAAATACGCGCATATGAGCCCCTTTCTGATTTTAAAGAACTTCAGTTGGCAGGTACGATATTCAATACTAAATCCATGTTCCCATGTTTGGGAGATGCAAACATGACATAAGACGCCCCAGGGCGTGTTTCCACCTCAGGCACTCTGGCCTAACCTGTGGCTTTCACAGAATCATTCAGATTGTAAGTTGTCTGCCAAGGATGCAAACCAACATTGAACAGATTCATCTCCGTGCCTACCTTTACTCTCACACTGATCTGGATCACTCTTCTTTTTCATCTTCATTAAACTACGTCGCACAGTTTCTAACCGTGTCATCTCAAGGTCATGCCTTCTTTCTCCAAGATGCCTTCTTTCTCCAAGATGCCTTCTTTCCTTTATTAACTCAGCTTATAATTATCTTCTTCTCACCTTGATTTATTTTAGCACAAATGTGCCCAATTTACACTATATTATCACCCGATTACTTATATAGCACACCTTGGAGATATTGTGGTTTCGGTTCCAGACCACTGTAATAAAGTGAGTATTGCAATAAAGCAAGTCGTAATCTTTTTTGCTGTGGAGGGTCTTGCCTTCTATTTGTAAAAATTGCAGCAACTGTGAAGTGCAATAAAATGAAGCCCTTTAAAACGAGGCATGCCTGTAGGTACTTTTCAAGTTATGAATATATCCAAGTTTTATACCCTGAAACTTTACTGTAGGGCTTTGCAGACAATGATTAGATCTTCTTAGTCACTATCTATTCATATCTCTTCTACTTCGGTATCTTAAACACTGTCAGAAATATTACCCAGACTTGGAAATAAGGAAAAGATATCACTGCATGTTTAAGCCCAGGTCTGGTCTTGACTTTCTATTATTGACTGGCCTGTTTTACTCTATGGAGACACAAATTAACCTGACAGTTTTTGTCCAGTTAAGATGCAAATAATACCTGTCTATTGCAAGCTATAAGCCAAGAGGTTATGTGTTATGACCCTGTAAGACATTTGTCAATTTTGTATGTAATCCAGCAGTCTTAATATTCATTTATTAAATTGGCTCTATACCATCTCACTTGTTCTCTCATTAATTAATGGGCTGAGTAAAATCTTTGTCATATATGATTTTGAATGAGAGTGATGATTTTACCTTTTTGAGCACTGTTATAAGATGCTGAAATGCTTAAATAGGAGTTTAATCAATGCATGCTAAAATTAATGTTATTGAAGGAGCAAGTGATAAAGTTATCATATCTGAAAAGACAATAGTTCCTGCAAGAATAATCGATATATCAAATAACACGTGACAGACCCTACCTAATAATTTCAAATAGAAACAAGTCATACTTATTCAGATGCTGTTAGTCATGGATTGTGAGGACAGACATTTAGCAAACAGTTTTAGCTGTTTTTCACCTACCTGTGCATTTAAGCAATGAAAGCAGAGGTTCAAATGATGGGATGAGAGTGGGAGGAGCCATAGCCATGAAATGAATTCAAATAATCAGTTCAAATCGTGGCTCTGCTCTTAGAAGCTGTACTCTGTAAATCGGGGCTAATAAATCTCTATGAGAAGTGTCTAGTGCATAATGGGCGCTTAATAAATGTTCGTATTCTTCCTCATGAGCATCTCGGAGGATGAGAGAGGTGGACAACTGCAGCCTAGATTGGAAATCTGAGTTATGGAGAAAGAGTTAAAATGACTTAATACTGTTTATATAGGGCCATAAAAACACCATCTGCTGGCTCTAGCCAGTTAAGCTATTACAAAGCTGACATCCACTAATGCTGTACTGATAGGAGAGGAATGGCCATGGTTTTGCTGTTTCTATCATTATTCAGGGAGCTGCCATCTCGGGACCAGTCTCCAGTTTACCCATCACATAACCCGGTTGTTCAACATTTAAAGATTTATTTTGGTCCTTAAATATTTATACTCTCTTCCAACCTTTTATTGCTGTAGTTACTGCTGAAGAAAAAACAAGACTCAGGAGGTTACTGTATGGTATATCAGTAGTTCTAGACTTTACCATTAAGTTGGGGTATGTTTTATATTGAATTAGACTCAGATGAGTGGATTAATATTAAACTCCCATTTTGCATGATGAGGCTAGACGTGCCTGAGAGAAAAGGGAGAGGTCTGTTCCTTTTTATACCTAGCAGTCAGTAAGAAAAGGCCACTTGCTCTGCAACACACCTTGCCGAGCCAGAAGTTGAACAGCGGCAGATCCTAGACTTTGGGGGCGGGAGTGGGGTTTGTCACCAATAAAATGTGCAGCTGGAGGTTGTCCCAGTGGTAGAAAGGAACTCCATGATTGCTCTTGCCGCTGCTCACAACACCTGTGCTTGGATCTTCGGTACCTATTAGACATGATGATGGGCTGACTCCACATCCCTGGGACATTTGGCCTCATTTGGATGATTAAAGAGAATGAAATATATGTCCCAGACACCTGCCAACTTGCAATAATAATAGCCTGTATTTACATAATGTCTTTCTCTAAGAATCTCAAAACCCCTTGTCTTTGAGAATCTATTTCTGATCTGGAGGAAGAGGTAATCTCATTTCCATTTTGCAGAGTCTCAGGGCCATGGCAGGATCTGAATGTTTCCTCATTTTGGTAACTACTCTGTATCCCAAACTTTACTGTATATTAAAATAACCTGGAGATGTTTAACAACTGTGGAAGCCTGACTCCTATGCCCAGGCATTTCCACTGACATGAGCCGGGCATCAGAGTTTTGGGGAGATGAGCTGGGCATTAGAATTTTTAACCCATTTCCCATTTGCCCCAAGAATCCTTGCTGGTGGCCCTTGTGGCTGCAGCGTTTACCTTGAGCTAACTCACGGATTATAGTCCTAACCTTACTCCCAAAGTTTGACATGAAATATATAGCTTTTATTATTATTTTCACATCACTCTAGTATACATATAGTCTTGGGAAACAAATGACATCATTCTGTTTATAGCATTCTGTTTTTAGTAGTGGTATTTCCATTTATAAAATATAACCATTCTCGATCACTGAAAATGTCAAATCCTAGAAAACGTAACATTCCTACGCGTGATGTTAAATTAACACGGGCAGCAAGCTGCACTTTTCTATTCTAAACGGGAAAAGGGTTAAAAGCTCCAAAGGTGATTGAAATGTGCAGAAAAACTTTTGGGCCTTCTAGGTAGAGGCATTTGTTCTGGAATGTTTCTGTGAAGTATTATCAGTAGAATATAGCCCAGTTCCAGAATTCTTGGGATGACCCTCCCTCCCCCCCATCTCTAGTCATATTAGGTTAGGTCAGATCACTATCTTCCTGGAGGAGTTTATATTTTGGTAGAGTATTCAGAGAGAAGATTGTTAAATCAACAGTTAGCTGTAGTTTTAAAAGAAAACAAAAAAATTCATTCCTTGGTAATTCTCTCTTGTCATAGCTTTGAATTGGTAGAAAATATTTGGGAAATACTTTTCCAGTCAGTGAACTGGATTTTTTTTTTTTTTTAAAGAAAAGCTGGATTTTATTATTTAAGGAGGGATATTTAAGGAGGGAAAATCTTGAGAGTCTTAATCATAGGAAAGAATTATACAAATCGTGAATGAGTGCAGCAGGAGCCTGGGTGGGGTGTGGCTGGGGAGTGTTTATCATTAAACTTGCTCGTTGTTCCCTGACTTTCACAGAGATGCTCAGGCAGGAGTGAGGGCTGGAAAAGCCAAGAGGTGGCCAATGCATCCTGGGTCCTCGTATTGCTGCTGGTGACACAGCTATGACTTCTGGTGTGGGACCAGCTTTGCTTGAAGATGTATGGATCCGAGGCCGACATTTGCAGGGCTATACTGTGGAAGCAGCTGTTGCCTGGGGGTGTGGAGGGGAAGTAAGACTAGCTTTGCAGATGTTGAGCTGCTTCTCTGCCTGGGTGAAAAGAAGAGGGAGCAGGAGTAAAAGAAAGTCACGACAACTATGAAAAATGGGACTGTAGTAAGGAGGGGAGACAAGTAGTCAGAAAGGCAGTAAGACCTTAATAACTCGACAGTGAAAGTTTGTTCTCTTAATATTTTTGCCCTCAACTGCCCTCATGGGGGGCAGGGGGAAATGAAGTGAGGAGACAATGCATTAGGGAAGCCTGCATTCCTTCCCACTAACCGGTTCCACAGGCCCCTGGAATGTTCTAGGACCTCACGTCTATCGGTCTATCCGACCTTGCCTCTTCTGAGCAGTCACTTCCTTTCTGTAGTCCTTTTGGTGCTCTAAGTATTAGGATAGTTTTAGTTTATTTCTGGAGGTACAAGGATATCTACGGGCACTTAGGATATTTGAGCGATTCTCGAAATATATTACCTGAGTTATTGGGAGGGTGTATTAGTTTCCTAGGCTGCCACAGCAGACTGCCACACGCTGGGCGGCTGAAAACACAGAAGTTTGTTCTCTCACAGTTCTGGAAGGTAAAAGTCTGAAATCAAGGTGACAACAGAGCCATGTTTCCTCTGAAGGCTCTAGGGAAGGATCTTTCCTTCTTCCTAGTTATGGGGGCTCCTGGGAACCTTGGGGTTCACTGACTTACAGTTGCATCACTCCAGTCTTTGTCTTCATCACCACATCACCTTTTTTCCCCTGTGTGATTCTGTGTATCTTCTTTTCTTCTCATAAGGGCACCAGTCATTGGGTTTAGAGTCCATCCTAAATTCAGGATGACTTCATCTTGAGATTGTCGACTTATTCTCTCTGCAAAGACTCTATTTCCAAATAAGATTGCATATGGAGATTCCAGGTGAACATGGATTTGGGGGGACACTATTCAACCCACTACAAAGGAATGAAAGAAACACAAGAGAAAGAGAAGGCTGATGGATGGGTTGAGAGAAGGGCCTTGACCAATGATTTGCAACATTGGTTGTTCATTAGACAAATTAGGGGAGAGAGGGAACCTTTAAAAAATTCTTTCCTGGCCCCACCCCAGATATTCTGAGTGAATCAATTTGGAGTGGGGCCTAACCAACACAAAAACTTTTATTTAGGGACTGGGCACGTAAAGTCTATGGGTGAAGAGGGTTGATCTAAGGTAACAGGGAGGATCGGGGACTCTGTGGGGCGGGGAGCTTCATGCAGCATTGTAAAGCATTCAGATTCGATTTGGCAATGTCTCCCAAACAGAATGGGTGTGTAGGCCTTGAAAGAAAGGTTGCCAATTTGAGATGACAAGTCTAAACTCTTAGGAATTCTTCTGTAGTACCTTGGACCTATGGGAATGGTTACCTAGCCCAGAAGTACATATGGTGATAATGACACAGGATATTTGAGATAAATCCTGACCTGGAAAATCCAGAATATGGATTGCCTTACCTAAGAGGACCCTACCCAGGGGTCAGGTGGTGTTCCAAGCCAACTTTGCCCTTCTGTACATGACCTCCTTTCTGGAGAGATTTTGTCATATATCAGAGTTCTCTTCTGGGGCTACTAAATAATGATTCGACACTTTTTAGAAGCTCAAGTGGCTATCTCTAAAACAGCTGACTCACATCCCAGTATTTCTTTTTAATGGTGAGATCTGTATCTGTACCCAGCCTTGTCACTCAGTAGTTGCATGATCTTGATTACTTATCCAAGGTTACTTATCTTTGTTTTACAGATGAATTTATTAATATTGACCTTACCGAGTTATTATTGGCATTAAATTATCATGAGGTATAGTAAATGTTACTTCTCTTTCTCTGCCTTTTTCTCTAACTCAGATGATGACTCTTTGTCCTTTTAAAAAATAAACACTCTCAGTTATTGAACAACATCTGCTACTGTTGTGTATTTTTGAATAGCAATTAAAAGATAATAGTACTAATAATAGCCGGCATCTTCTGACTGCTTTATATGCTGAAAACTTCAAAGAGCTGGCACATATAATTTCATTTTATATTACAATTCTATCTCCTCATTTGAAAATTGGGATACATATCATAGATTTTATGTAATATATTGTTAAAAATGATTAAAGAAGACAATTTAGATGATATAAACCAACATTTCACAAAGTGGACTGTTTACTTTTAGAGAACTGTGAAATGGGGTGGGGAAGGTAAAAAGCTTTTAAGAGATAAAAAATAAACAAGGAAGAGAAAAATATAAACTATCTGATTTCCTGGTGCCACATAGTGAACCTGATTTGGGGTGAGAAGGCCCAGGGTTGGCTTGGTGTTTGGGGATTGACTGACTGGAGAAACTGAGTTTCTTTTTGGTCAAGTGGAGCATTTACCGGGACATGAAAGTTATCTAAGTTTTGGTTTGCTGATGTGGTACCCCTGGCATGAGTGGCCCTATCTTGGGCCTAGAAATTTATTTCAACAATGTAAATGATGTATTTTTGTGTAGACATACGTATATATAAATTACATACGCGTGCATGTAAATTATACATATAATTAATACCTTCTTACAAATGAGGAAATTGCAGCTCAGAGACAGGAAGCAATTTACCTAAGGGTACACAGCTCTTTCGACTTCAGAAACTGTACGATTATCCACTGCGCAGTTTTCCCACCTCATTTATATGAGGACAGAGGTTTATGTCCCATGAGCCCAACCTATCTATGGTTACCTTCAGAAAGTTCTTGTAAGCACTGAGGGACAACCTTGTCTTCTAGAGGTCCAGATTGAGAATACTATGAGTCCTCAAGGGCGCTTGGTGGGTCTTTGTAAACACACGGAGACTTGCGGGGAGTGGTGCCTTGAAGAGAGCATGGAAGCTCGGTATCCTTACCTTAGACATCTCTTCCATCGTGGCTGTTCCTGAGTTGTGTCCTTTTATAATAAATCTATAATCTGGTAACTAAAATGTTTTTCTGAATTCTGTGAATCACGCTAGAAAATTAATTGAACTGAAGAAGGTGATTGTTGGAACCTTTGATCGATAGCTGCCTGGTAAGAGGCGTATGTGACAAACTGGGCATGCGACTGGTATCTGAAGTGTGTATGTGGTGGGTAAGTCTTATGAGCCTGAGCCCTTAACTTCTGGGATCTGGCATTATCTCCAGGTAGATGCTGTAGGAATGGAGCTGAATTGTAGAACATCCAGCTGGTGTCCTGTGCATTGCTTGGTGGTTTTGGGGGAATCCATCCACCTTGGAATTAGGATTAGAACCCCTATAGAAGGCCCCAAACAATGACACTTCAGTAGCAATGAACACATTTAGTGCTTAGATCTTGGTTTTTAAATCTCATTTTCAATAACAGAAATATGGGCTCCTTGGAGGAGAAATGACTAATTTAGGGCTGGGGCAAGGAAATACAGGATGAACCCAGAGTAGCTTATAGTATCAGACGGTCAAGAAGTTCTAAAAACAATTAAAAAATGAAACTATTTCAAAAGGAAACAGAAGAAGTCAATCTAACAGAACTCCCTATGACTATAATGGACAACTTGAGCAACTAATAAGTAATAATAATATTGGAGTATGACCCAAAGAATAAATCTAGGTGTCCATCCTGATATAAATAATCCAATAACTAAATGGGGAGAAATGACAGCATTTTTTTTTTAACAGAAGAATTCCAATTAATACACATAGAAGAGATGAAGAAAATACAAAATCACCACTAGGCAACACCACAGTAATAATTGTTGCAAGGATGATCCTATAAATGGATGTTAAATTCAATGGGCAACCATTGAGGAGAAATAGCACATTGGCATAGTCTCAAAGTATCTCCCTCAATATATTTATGAATTACAAAGGGTAAAGTAGTAACTTTACAGTGGAGAAGGTCAACAGACATGGCCATACTCAAGTGGTCAAATTTATCATTACAAGTTGTTAGCTATGTTCCTATTACGTCTCTACTGATATGATGTCCTCAGAAGGTCAAGCATTGCTCTGTAGTATTCTATAATATGCCTGAAATATATAACCTTCAATCAGAGATTACTAGACAAACCCAAATTGAGAGACGTTGTAGCAAATAACTAACCATTACTCATCCAAGGTGCCAAAATCATGAAAAACAATGGTGGACTAAGGAAACGACTTCGAAAGCCAAAGAGACAGAGCAACTATATGTGATGTAGGATGCAGGAATAGAAAGAGGACATTAGGAAAACTGGTGAAATCTGAATAAGATCTGGAGCTCAGTTATTAATACTGATCCAATGATAATTTCTTGGTTTCTTAATTGTGTTATGGTTATGTCAGTTCTTAAAATTAGGGGATTCCGAGGGAAGGAAATACAGGAACTCTGTACTATTTTTGCTAATTTTTTTTAAGTCTAAAATTATTTTAAAATAAAAATTAAAATTAACAAAGGCTATTTAGGCAGTGGAATTATAGGCTATTTTTCCTATTCTTTTCTCTTAAAAACAGTAAAACTAGTTTTTGACTAAATAAAAAAACCTTGAGGAAAAAACCCCTTAAGAATCGAAGATCTTAAGAATTCAGGATAAAGGTGAAAGATTAGACATTTAATATTCCATATTTAATAGGAATTACTTTTTTTCCCTTGTTTTGTGGAGATCAAATTATATAATGTGTATAAAAATGCTTTGCAAATCATAAAACATGCTATAAATATTATTCTTTCTTCCATGATCTTCATTGTCTTCTCATTCATGCTGTTTTTTTTTTTATTAGTGCTAACTTTATTCACATTTTTAATTTTTAGGGTGTTGTAGAGAAAAATTATAGAAACTTTGGTGTAGGACAGATCTGCCTGTCACATTGTTGAATAAACCGAGTGCATGTATATGAATGAGTCTTGTCTCTCACTTCTTTTGCCATCTTTGCAAGTTTTATAACTCCTTGAAGAATTATCTTCTTATATATAAAACAGGGGTAATACTACCTGCTGTGAGGGGTTACTCTGAGGATGAGGGTAAAGAAATGTATGAAGGGCCTAGTACAGTGTCTGGCACCTAGTAGTTACTCTGTTAAGGCAAGTCATTGTCATTGTTATCCTCTCGTAGTTTCCATTCTGCACAAAAAAAAAATGTTCTGTTTCTCTATCTTCCTTTGGTCAAAAATCTTGTCTACGCTTTAAGGCTCCTCTCAAGTAGTTATTCTTTACTTAGTCCTCTAACATTTCATTCCTACCTTTCTTGTGGTTTATTATGACCAGCGTCAATGTGTGCGTGCATGCGTGTGTGTGTGTGTGTTAGACTTACTCTTTTATATCGTTAATTTCTTGAGTTGCCATTTTGGTTTTTTGTCTGCTAGTCCAGTGCCTGCTGTACAGTAAATTCAAAACTGTAAACCCTGTAATGGAAGGGGGACCATGTCTGTTGTTTAGCATATTTCTTCTGAGCCGACTTTTGTGTTAGGCATATCGTAGACATTCTATAAATATGGGGTTGAATAACTCTGAAGTAGGTAGTAGGTAAAGTTTTTTTTTTTTTTTTTCAAAACATTTTGATGACCATTCCATTGTTTTTCCATTCCTTCGTAATTTCCGATTATTTAAGTTCATTCTTAAATATTGGATCAGATCCATGCCCTTCCTGTCTAAAGGACTAGATTCAAGTAATCTTATGATTGATATCCACGTCTTTGTCAGTTTCAATTCCCACCACAATTCAGAGCTTCTAAGTGGATAGATCTCTATTCATTGAGTTATTTCTAGGTTTCCAAATAAACTCTGCCCTCTTATTTCCATGATGTTCCTTCTGTCTGGAATACCATCCCTCCCATTCCCAACCTTAATGGGAAGCTTAAAGGACGCATAAGTGAACCTCTCGTTCCCGCCTGTTCTTTCCTGTTCTCCTGCAACAAATTGCTAGTAGCTTAATTCAGCCCCTATTTCATTCTTCATAATACATGCTTGTTTACGTTATACAGACGTTCTCAGGCTTTGATGTGTGAAAGAATTACCTAGACAACTTGACAAAAATGCATATTCCTGAAACAAGTCTCCTGTGCTCATCACCGTCACAGAATTGGTCCTGGCGCAGCTCAGGGGTTGACAATAAAGATTCACAAGACCCATCTCAAATGTATAGAATGGGGCCTTCTGACCAGAGGGTCTTCATTTGTAACAAGTATCTTCAAATTGCACTTGGAGCTATACCAGGACAGTGATGAGCATGTTGAATCTCCAGAACCTCACAAAATCTGGCACTCATAGACCTGTAATCAGTGAAGATGATGCCCGTGAATGTCCCTATGTCAAGCAAAAAAATTATGCCTTAGACCTTTGCCAGATGGAAAGAGATTTCCGAAGAGGAGGAAGGGGGGAAGTCACTTTGCAGAGAAACTGGAGACCGACCCCAAGCCCGAGTGAACTGCAGACTCACTTCATCAGCAGAAAACCGCCATGCTGCCTGCTCCTGTCCTCATCTACTTGAAGAATAAGAGGACTGGTCCAGGTCATGCGGTTAACGGGAAGGCTAATGCAGACAGCAGTAATTGATGATTTACTAGATCAAAGACCTTTAAGCCAGGCAGGAGAGATGACCCTTGCTTATCGATTATCATCCAATAGCTTTAAATTATCCTCAGTGTCCTATGAGACAGACAGAGAAGGGCTGGTAAGGAAAAGGGGCTTAAAGAAAGTCAATAAGTCATCCCCCGACAAGTTAAAGGCATGGAGCTCGGCCTGCACATTTCTTTCAAGTGCACTTACAAGAGGGAGAAAAGAAATAAAATAGACTTCTAATTATTTAAATTGGACCTACACTCTCTGCTGAGCAGTGCATTAGCTAGCATTCTTCTTCCATGCGAACTGTCATTAGACCAGGAGAAGGAGATTAAACATGTCAGCAATAGGTAGGAAGATAATTGGGAGCAGTAATTGGGAGAAATCAGGGCACCTCGATTGTGACTGCTGTCTAGTGTTCTTTCAAAATCTGAATTCACATTAACATATTGATGGCCTTATTCAAACTGGATAGAATTTATTAACAATAAAAATAATTGCAAAAATGAGTTGCATTTAGATAATCAGATAACAAGCCAGTCTTGATTCTAGAATGGCTTTACAAGTGGATACATATTCCTGTTCCCAAAGTGCCTTATCTATTAGTTTTTCATTTAATATTTGAAGTTGAATTCGGGTTTAGGTTGGTATCTGGTTTTGTCATCTGATCGTGTGGATCCCCCCAACAGTTGGGGTTATTGGGTGGTGACAACTATGCTTATAGTTTGTTTAAGAATGTTTGGTATATTTTCTATTGAGTAGGTATTCTGTAAAAGTTTAATCTGCATATTTCCCTATATAAAACTCTAAAGAAGGTGGCATTTTCCTTTGTGTGCTCCTGGCAGGTAGGGGCTGCCTGCCAACCTTTCCTCAGGACCAATAAAATTCCTGAGAGAGAGAGAGAGAGAGAGAGAGAGAGAGAGAGAGAGAGAGAGAGAGAGAGAGAAAACAGAACAAAACTATGCATATAATTCTCTTAACCCCATTTTCAAGGCTCATATTTCTCCCCTTTTGAAATTTCTCTCAAGAAGGGAATTAGTACCAGTAATTTGCACTTTTTAAATATTTAAAATTGTTTAACACCTGTCTTACTGTTCTGAGCATTAGGATTTAAAAAGAGGTGTTCTTTGGAGGACTGGGAGGGTCTTTCTGGCTAAAAGTATCTGCAGGGTGGGTTAGCCCATCTCGCTGTGGGCATGTCAATCACCCCGGCATCTTTGAAGAAGACATAGAGGGGATGTTTTGGCCCCAGCTGATGATGCTTATCCTATGTCTGCCTAGTACTTTCCAGTTGAGTTCACATTGATCTCATTAGAACCTTCCATTAGCCCTAGGAAGAAGGACACTTGTTTTCAGTATCGTTTAGCTGAGGAGAAGATGAGGCTCAGAGGGGTTGTGATTAATCAAAAGTCAGATTGTGGAACTGGGACTATGATTTCTCTAATCAAAGTCAGTCTTGCTCTCTTTTCCTTTCTTCTCTCTCTTGTGCCTGTGCGACACCTCTCCTATGTACCACGTGGTGTACAGGCACCAAGGATTTTCATGAGCTTTGCTGAAACTTTGCACATAAAGCACATTTCCTGATCTAAAGGGGCCTACGATAAAGTAAAAAGGGATAAACATAAAATCAATTAAGGGCACCAAAGTGTTTGAGAGACTGTGCTATAAATATTTATTGAGAAGTTGTGTGTTAAGACAGGGAGTATTGGTCAGTTGGATATGGGCTGTGGGAAGAGTTGCTGTGATGCTTTAGGAAAGTTTCATTAAACAGTACAGTTCTAGCAGAGTGTACAGTAAGTGTAGGCTCCGAACAGACCTGAAATTAGCCTTCTTTTGCAAGTGTATTTCAAAGAGAAACTCTGCAGAAAGGGTTCCACTGCCAAATAATTTTGTGAATTACAGCGTGCACTATTCAGAAATTCATATTCTTATTAGGATATTGGGGACTTAGAATCCCTTCCAAAAGAAACCTGTTTTACTTTGAATCTTTCAGCCAAAGTGTGGGATTTTAAAACTTTAAAAAATATTTTTAAAGAAAAGTTAAAATATTTGGTCGTGTGATGGATAACACTGGAAAGCAACTAACCTAGATTCACTGGCAGGCAGATACTCTCAGCAGAGCTGAAGAGTGGGGGAGACCAGCCCTCTCAGATGGGCAATAAACCCTAAACCAGATAAACCGGAACACTGAAAATGTTGCTGTTTTGTATAAAACACTGAGCCATCTGAGGAGAGCCTTCAGGGTCCCAGAGGGAAATGGGGGAGGAGGAGGAAGAAAGCTGGAGGGGTATCCTGGTTTTTATTTCTTCCATCTGGCAGCATGGTGAACTCAGAGGCCATCCTGAGATGGAACCCCAGCCCCTGGGACTGCGATGGAAAGATCACTGGGGGAGATGGAGTGGGGGCTTGATCAAGGGCAGGGACTAGTCATCTTGGCACCTCCTCTTCTTTTAGATAGCACTCTCAGTTCCTCTCCTTTTTAGGATGACTTGATTAGATAATCTAGCGATTGCTCCTTCTTGTCTTCTAGGAGAGCAGAGGAATATTACTTTATTCCTGCCCTTGTCAACTCAATCAAAATCTATTCTGAGATGCTTTCTTTCCCCAACATATCTAAAATAGACTGAAATCCCTCCTTATGCTGTGATTCTGAATTATTTTCTTCCAAGATCCCTTCATATTTAGTTTAGTTCCACTAGAGAGGAACCTTGCCTATCCTCTAAGCCTAGGCACATCAATATTTATTGAGTAAACATTTGAATGTTGGCTCTTCAAAGAAACTCTTAGGTGTCTCCTCATTTAGTAATTGAGCAGATAAAGGAGAAGGGGAAGACCGGAAGAAAGAACTACCTTTGATCATGCTAAACGATTGTGTTATCACTTTTCCTGAAGTCCTCATGTAGGGCTCATAATACTCCCCATGGATAGGTATTATTATATCATTATCGCCATTTTGCAGATGAAGAAATGGAAGGTCAGAGATGTTTCGCTCGCCCCCAGTCACACAAGCACAGAGCTGGGAGGGGTTCCTGGTGTATCTGAGGCAGTTTCATCAGCTTAGGGCCACAGAGAGGGTGCTGAGCCCAGCGTCAGGAGATGGGACTCTGTTGTACATCTTACCCCTAATTACTGTTAGAATCTTAATATTTAACATTTGACTCAAGGAAACTATGGATTTCTAATTTCGTTTTGTTTATGTGACTTACATTAAGAGTCCCCCTGAATTTGGCAATATCCGATCGCGTGGAGGAATTTTTCTGAGGACTAGCGATGGCACGATGCAACTTCATCGAATACCATTTCTGTTCTGCATTGGATCTGTCTGGGTAAAATGTGTGAATCTTAAATTTAAGATGGCTTCACGCCCTTTTGAGATACTTGTCATTCACTAGATGGCGCTGTTGTATTAACTTTATTTTCTAGTCTCGGGGCACCAACTTGGAGTCTGTTTTCTGTAACACTAGAGCTGTTGGACTCTTCAGAGTTTCCACACGTGAGTAGAAAGGCAGGGTGGAGACAAGCAAATATTATGTATACGTTTCATTAGGATGGATCCTAAATCCTAGTTTACATTTTAGGAGTATAACAAAATTGTAGTTTTTCTGATAATACTGGGTCCATTGACAGACCGAAAAATAATGTCTTTCTGGATATTATGAGACCAAAATAAGGGCATCACTGGGTTATGGGAACTCCATAGAGGCACCAAGGAGGACAGTTTCTGACAGATGCTAGAAGCAGAGGCAGAGAAGTATAAACAAGCCTGGGTACACAGTAGATGCTCTAAAAAACCTAGATAGTGGAATCATCATCGTAAGCTAACTGAATTTATCTCCTCCCTTGAAATCTAGATTCCCTTGTAACCTCCTTACATCTACCAATGGGGCCATCATGTCCCCAGTCCCCTGGAAAATGTAGTTCTCGATCACATCCTTTCTTTGTCCTTGTCCTTTTTCAATATTCCAAATTGTTTATTCTCCAACATCTCTCTCCCTGCTGTTGTTTGCTTTCCATTCCCACCAGGAGAATCATAGTTGAGGTCCTTTTCATTACCCGCATTTTGTAATCATCTCTCCCTTGAGTTCCCTAAGTCTTCTTCCCTTGCTGCACTGCAGTCTTTGATGGGAATACTCTTCATAACGTAAGTTCTAGGCATGTTGCATCTACTGTTGTATCTGAACATCATAACTTGTCTACCCTTGGATCCTGGCAAGGGGCTCCAGGTCCTGCTCTCTCTTGGCTGCATCTCTCCCCATGGGGTGCTAAGTCCTTGGGCTAAGCATGCCTGCTGATCCTGAGCCTGCTCTCACCCCGGATGACTGGGGCCCTGGAATTCCTTGTTCAAGTATTCCTGAGTACTTTCTTGGCCTGCACTGGCCTCTTACTCAGGTCTTTCCTCCTGAGGTGAGGCTGTACTGCCCACTGGCCCAAGGGGTGACTGAGGTGCAGCTGTTTGTAGAAGGGAGGCATATTTGGACAGGGATTGGACTGGGGTGGCCCTTTGCAGGTGTGTGAGGTTCCAGACAGTGCAAGATGGAGCCAGGGATGCAAAAAGAAGCCAGGAGAAATAGGACCCCCTCTCTTTTTGCTGCATCTTAGGGCGAGAACCTATGGTTCGAAGGTTATTGTCCCTACTCTATCGAGGGTCGGAGCGATTAAGCACAATCTGTTTCATGATTTTAACATATGCATTTTCTTATATTTTGATATTTCTGAAGTCAGGATGCATCTTATAAGCTATGACCTCTGCATAGTGTTTAATTAGCATTGTTACTTTTTAAGATGTACACTAAATAGTGGTGTGTCTTACAGTGGTGGTATCCTAGATAGGACAAAATCAGTAGTTATACCAGTTCACACAGGTAAGTGATGGAGTTGGGATTTGAACTCCTGTCAGGTTGACTCCAATGCCCATGCCCTTACCCAGCTGCCCAAGCACACCTTCCTGGCAAACCTCACCTCTTTTTCCATTCTCTTGCCTGTGTCCCTGCTCCCCCTCCCGCCCCTAGCATTTTGCTACAGTTGGAAGGACACTACAGAGCACATGCTTACAAGGTGAATTAGAAATTTGTCCTGTTGGTTTGACTCATGTGTTTCCTGACTCTTCACTGTGAGACCCCGAGAACAGAGTTGCATATATTTTCTAGATGTTGGTATATTGTGCATGGTGATAAGAGCAGGGGATTTTCAAAGTAAGCCAGGATTTGAGTTTTCTCTCTGCTCCTTACCAGCATGGTGATTCAGGGAGTTGCTTTAACCTCCTTGAGCCTTAATTTCTTCATCTGCGAAATGAGTCTAATAGTACCTGTCTCAGATATGTGTGGTGAGATGTAAAAGCACTCAGCAAATGGTTGGTTCTCATTACACTTTAGATTCCTTCAGATGTGCACCCTTAGCACAGAGAAAGCTAAATAAACTCATTCAGCAAACGTTTATTAACCATCTTCTGTGTACGAGGCTTTGTGCTGGATGATCAGGATAGAATAGTGAACAAGAGAGTCAAGATTTCTGTGCTTAGAAATTGAGAGGCAGGAAAGGAAACAATAGGGGTACAGAGATGGGAGAAGGTGAAGGTCAGGAACTCAGGGAAAGGCTGGCTGAGGAGGTCGTCTTTGAATTGAGTTGTGAAGAATAAGAACAAGGTTTCCATGTAGCATGAGCAGGGCGTTGCTGTGGATTCTCTAGAGAAGAAAACACTCTCTCGCACTCTCGCGCTCGCGCTCTCTCTCTCTCTCTCTCTCTCTCTCTCTCTCTCTCTCTCTCTCTCTCTCTCACACACACACACACACACACACACACACACGATTCATTGTGAGGAACTGGCTCACACTATTATCGAAGCTGAGAAATCCCAAGATCTGCAGTTGGAGAGCTGGAGACTCAGGAGAGCCAATGGTAAAAGTTGCAATCCAAGTCCACGTTTGAAGGCAGGCGAAGACCAGTGTTCCAGCTCATTGACAGGCAGGCAGAGAGAGAGAATTCTCTCTTACTCAATCTTCTTCATCTATTCAGGCCTTTAATGGGTTGGCTGAGCCCTACCCACACTGTGGAGGGCAGTCTGCTTTTCTCAGTCCCCTGATTCAATATTAATTTCATCCAGAAACATCCTCTCGTCTATACTCAGAACCGTGTAGCCAAATATCTGGGTACTCCGATGGCCTGGTCAAGTTGACTCAGAAAATTAACCATCACAAGGAAGGAAATATTTTATCCCCTGAGGTCTTCCAATATGAAAGTTCCTAGAAGCCTTATTCCTCTTTCTGTGATGAGAAGTTGGGTGGTTTATGGATGGCAGCCCTCATTTAGGAAAGTATTTGTTCTCTGACCCCTTTTCCCTTCTTTCTACATCCTAGAAAGAAGTATAGAAAATGTAGTTACCTTACCTCATAAACATGAGCTCTATGAAGGCCTCTGTGATCTATGTTACAGACCCTCACACCAGCTATTGCCCACTTTTAAGTTAAAAGTATTTAATTTACGTGTTCAGGGTCTCCAATCAAGGTTTCTCAACCCTGGAACTCTTGACATTTTGGATTAGGTGATTCTTTGTTTTCAAGGGACTGTCCTGTCATTGTAGATGTGTAGCAGCATCCCTGGACCCAGCTCACTAGATGCCTATGGCATTCCCTGCCTTTGAGTTGTAACAGTCTCCAGTCATTGCCTCTTGTGGATTCTATCCCTGTTGAGAACCTCTGCTCTAATCCCTGTGGCGATTCGTCAAATGGAGTCTTTGCTTGTGGACAGTTTCCCGCAGGGGAAGGAGAATAACCTTCACTGACACGACCGCGAGAATTGGGAGTACAGGGTCTTCCTGTCTCTGGAGTTTGCAGCAAGAAGATTAGACTACAAGGTGATTGGATTGCATTTCTAATGAGTTGAGCTGCCAACATCTGTTTGTGGTAATTGAGGACAGCTGTGATGCTGGCTTGGCTGAAACCTTCACAACCTTCCCTTGCCCCTCCAGGTATTTAAGCTGGCCTCGGCCATCTTGTCACATCAGCCTCTCACAGGAAGGCACCAGCAAGGTCAGGGCGTTTGCCGAGAATGGTATCAATCCAGGTGGCATCTTAGGTTTGACACTGCTGCATTGACTGGGATGCAGGAGCAGGGTTCGTTCCTGTAAACTGCCTCTGCGGCACAGAAAAAAGAAATGTGTATAGTTAAAAGAAAAAACAAACCATAGCTAATAAGAATAGTAGTAGTAGTAGTAGTAGTAGTAGTAGTAGTAGTAATATAACAACAACAGTAACAATTTGCATATATTTATCTCCCATGTACTTTGTACTGTTTTAAGAGCTTTACCTACATTATTTCATTTATTCCTTATCATAAATCTGATGTAGATACTACATTATTCACCTGTTACAGCTGAGACACAGGTGGCAGGAGGTAGAATTAGGGTTATACCTCAGCAATTGATTCCAGAGTTTATGCTGTGTTTGGGCAATGTGGACTCGATTTTCCAAATTCCTTTTTTCGTCCATTAAATTACATACACACATGTATTTATTCGTAACTATCATAGCATAAAAGCAGACATACTAGAATATTAACAGTCAGTCTCTCTGGGTGGCCGCCTTGGGGGCGATTTTTATTTTGTCTTTTTTAAACTTTTAAATAGTTTCCAAGTTTTCCATTTTATTTATTATTTTTATTGGAAGTTATATAGAAAGTCTTAAAATATCTGTATTGGAGAGGTGATGGGAAGAGGAGCAGTGAGCCAGGAGGTTGTAGAAGGAGTCCTCCTTGAAGGAGTGAACTAGGGAAGAGAGGTGGCACATTGGCCACCTGGGGCTGACTCCTCCATGGCTGTGCCAGATAACCGCTCTCCAGCTGCATTTATTTACATGGAGTTATATTGTGACTTATCTCAGTGCATTGCAGACTTTTTGGTGGGACTTGAGAGTTTCTTTGAACCAATTTACATTTTTTTTTTTTTTTTTGAGTCTTGCTTGCTGCTATAGGGACATTTTTTTAAAGAGCAGCCTCTGGTAGTCCATGTTCAACTATACATTCTTCGTGGCACCCCTCAAGGGAGGCTCAACTGATGGCTGGTTGGCAGACTTCAGTCGGGCAAGGACGGTGAAGGCCTGCTCTTGGGCTCAGCTTTTTTAGGGAAGTTTGATCATTCCCTAGCTGCAAAGTCAGGCTGCAGCTGTAACAGCTCCCACCCTTTCTAGAGAGGCAGGGTGGAGAACCTCTCTCAGGCATCAGCACAGCTGCCTAGGAGTTTGGGCCCTGGTGTGAGACCACCCAGAAGTCACACCCATCCAGATAACACTTTGCAGATCATTCTTTTGAGAGCAGCTGCCTTGGGGGTGGGGGCGGGGGCGAGAGTAGCATTCTAGTTGGTTGAAAATCCTCACACTATTTTTCTTTTTCTCTAGAAACCTCACCACTGATGCCGCCAAGTAGAGGCAATTACAGAGTTGGCTTTGCATATGGTGGAAATTGCAGGGCAGGGTGTCCCACCCAGCGCCATCCTTCTGGGGGTGGTGGAGGCTTATGGTCAATGCCAATGTGATTTGCACTTCTGGGGCCAATGCAGGGATGAAAGAGTCCACCTCCCTTCTCCCACATGACCATCCCATCTCCTTCAGAAGGATGGGAAGGAAGAAAGGTGTGGTGTAGCAACTTTCTCATGAAAGACAGGGATGACTGGAGAAGTCAGAAGCTGCTGGGAAGCAATAATATTTTTCACATTATCCCTTATTTACATAAAATCCCAGCAGAGTCCCCAGTGGCTCCAGGTGTCTGCCTTGACACTGTGCCTTTAAATTCAGCCAGCCCACCATTTCCCTCCTGGGGCTAACTTTGCTTGGGTTGGAGTGCTTTGGGAGTGTAGAAGGAGATGGTGGAGGCAGGTTCATCTCATGGTGGCCAGCTGCATGTCACAATGGGTTGGTGACTCTGGTTATCTCAAGGCTCCCTATGTTTGCTTCCATCTGGTGACCTCTTCATGGCTGACAGCTTAGTGATCAGTTTTCACCAGACCTTCTACTACTGAGGTCCTCCAGAGAGAGCAGCTATGTCATCCTAGGCACCTGAGATGGGTCTATGCCTCAGTTTCCTCCTAGGGTGGCAGCTCCTCTCTCTGTGGCCACCAGCATGGCCTCAGGGCTCCTGCCTTTCCTCAGTGCTCTTTCAAATGAAAGAGCTGTTGAGATCTTTGCTGCGGGAGATGAGGGTGAGGGGCCCCCATCTTTTTCTTCTTAGGTGCCCTGTGCCACAGTCACTTCTCACCCTGATGAAGTGGGTGTCTCCGACAAGCTTGAACCTTTAAGTGAGCACTTGTCTCCATGTTCAAAAAGATCACCTCTCATCAAGAGTTACTGGTCAGATTCTCCCAATAACTCTATAATAGCTGCCGAAAAGGGGGTTTTCTGTAGCTCTGAAAGCTCCATCCGGGGAGTGAGAAGAGTAGGTACTTTTAATCTCCCAAGGGATTCTCTTAAAGCTTTTCGTTCCTTTTTTTGAAGATGAGAAAGTGACATCTGATCACAGACCCTGCATCCCTTGATAAGGCCTATGACCCTGATGACTCTGCTCCCTTACACGTTGGCCCCTTCAGGGTTGTCTTTTATGAACTAGGAAAGGACAGAGATTTGTGGTGGCAGGTGGCAGTGGAAGGTGGAAGGGTAGTTCAGGCTTGTGGACACAAAAGAGGTTCTAAAGAAAGTAACCTCACAGGGCGATCTGATCATAAGTTCCTAACCAGGCAGGTCATGGTGGGCAGTCATGTCCCAGGCATATAACTCCTTTAGTAAAAGGTTCATCTTTGCCTTAAGCAAGTCCTGTCCATGCTTTCTATGCATGTAGGTTTACATACCTTTGAAATGGCTCTTTTCATTTCAAAAGTGATGAAATGAAAAGACCACCCTCAAAGGAGCACGTAATATGCTACCTATCCTGTAATCCAGTCCCCACCTTGCTTTCTTCGACCTTCATGTAATCTTCCTTACATTCCTTCCTTAAATCCAAATGCACGAAAGAAGCTGCAAACTGCCATTCTTGGAAGCAGTTTCCTCAGTCTGTTGAGATCTTGCTTCTAGGTGTATCCTCTGTTAGGCTCAGGTAAACGCTTAGAACAATTCTTTATAGGTTTGGATGTTTCTTACGTTGACAGGCTTGGTAAACTCTGAGTGAGGTACCTGGCTCCAGATACTGAAGCTTTGTTTAGAATGCGGAGTTTGTGGAGGCTCTTTGTTCATAGTTGTGGCTTTTGTTGCCAGTTTGGGGGACACATAAAGATTACCATTCCACATTCTATTACTTCAGCTAAACTTCTTGCTACTTACATGCCAAGCACTGTGTTGGACCTTGCACTGATGAATTCTTTTAAGCTCACAGTGCTCCTGTGAGGGAGAAATTATGATCACCTGTTTTTTTATAGATGGGAAAATCGAAGCACACAGAAGTTGTGTTAACTATCCAGGGTTATGCAGCTAGCCAAGATTTGAACCTGGCAGTCTGATTTCAGACTGTGAGTTCAACTGCTACCTTGTGTTCCTTTCCAGCTTAAGAATTTAGTTTAAATTCCACTCTGCCTCAGCAACCCATCTTCATGGTCCTGGCAACTTTCAATAAATGTCACCCCACTAGCACTTAGTCACTCTTTGGCTCTTACAACCCCTGCATGCTATTGTTGAAGTGGAAAAAATTTTTGTCTACCTATTTGGTTCAGCGATTGGGGGCCTGCAAATTAAACTGAAAAAAGATAGATTAACAGGAGAAAAAAATATTTTTTCCTACATATATGGGAGCTAATGGAAGAAGGTAGCTAGCTGTCTAAATGATTAAAGTTGGAGGCTTATGTACCTAACTTAGTATGGGAAAGGGACCGAATGAGAAAGGTTTTTTATCAGAAAAACAAATAGGTTACTTTAGGAAAAACAAATGGTTTTCTAGGAGAACCAAAAAGAGATTAAAAAAAAAAGTTTGTGATAACATTTATTTTTGCAGGGAAGAGTGAACTTCCCATCATCCTCTTGGCCCTGGAATGTCTCTAGAGAGGGGGTTTGTGATAGGTGTTCTCGAGAGTGACCCTCCCCTAGGAGGGAATGTATGACAGCCTCATTTTTCTAAACTTGATGTTTTTAGTGAGATAAGGGAAGCACTGAGAAACCTTCCCCCCCCCCCCTGCATCTGTTGAATTTCAAATGTCCTCAGCTTAAAATAAACTTCATACCAACTCTGGGGTTCTCAGTGGGCCTTCACAGTAGTAGTAAGTGGTGGTATTCTCCCTAGCTGACCAGATCCTCTTAAAGGGACAATTTAAATACCAGGTAAGGCATAATCCCAGAGCAATCGGCCAGTGAACTCAGGCAGAGGGTGGCTGAGGAAAAGCCAGAAATACCAATTGGCATTGTTTTCTGCTTCAAAAGACACCAAGCCATGGAGAAAATTTGGCAGGAAGGAAAGAGATTGAATGAGGAATACACCTTTGGGTAGTGGCAAACTTTTACACACGGTACCAATAAAGGGGAAAAGCCAGGGCATATAAAGGTAGGGCATTTGGATTCAATTTCTAGCTTCTCCACTACTAACTGAATAACCCTGAAAAGTTCAGTTACTACAATAGAACTGTGGTTTATCTCTGAAAGAGAGAAAGTTCTCCTTTCTTATCTCACAGCGTTTTAGTGAAGTAGAAGTGGCATAACAGGGGAGAAAGTACTTTGAACACTGAAACACTGATATATGTGAATAAAAAATATGCAGAATAGCCATGCTCTTAGTTGGCTGAATAATGAACTAGTTATATAAATTTTTATTGATGGTCTACCTACCATGTGTAAGGAATGTGTTGGAGTTCCCTGTCAATGGCATGATGGATAAGATTGAGTTATGGCCTTCAAGGACTTTATTTGAGCTGAAGCATATTTATAAAGAATTGCAATAATGATACAATTTGATATGTTCCAGGAAAAAGTTATAGAAAAAAATATGCTATAGAAGTTCAGAAGTGAGGAATCCTTTTTAACGGGGGTGATTATGGAAGGTTTTAGAGTCGATTTTTGAGGTAGACGTAGGGAAATGATTAAGGTATAATTGATAAGGAATTGTTAGTAAAAGACACAGAATGACTAAAATAGTTTATTAGGAAGTTTCTCACCTTTGGGAGGTTGTTCAGTTAGAGGGCTGACGGAAGAGTGGAAGGTAATAAGTTTGAGCAGGTGGGGCAGAACCAGGACATGGAGACCACTGGATGTCAGGTCATGAGTTGAAAGTGGGAAGCTCGACAAGGGTTTCAAATGGTGCAATGCTATGGTCAGAGCTATTTCTTTGGGATATTAGTTACCTGACCACAGGATAGACCAATGTCAGATGCGGATATGAAGGTGACGAGACCCTATGGCTATGGATATGATTTAGTTGCAGTCATAAGATCTAAATAATACATGATAGTAGTAACGAGAAGCTAACATATCTCTCTAGTGTCATGAGACATTTGACTTATTCTTTTCACTTATTCACTAATTCTTTCAACACATACTACTTACTCAGTGGTTACTATATGCCAAGCAGAGTGAAGGGGCTAGCAAAAAATTACATAATGCCTTTGCCCTAAAGATTATTGTCTAGTAGCGAGTGATGAGGAAGCTGTTTGCCCTCCAGATAAGAGATGGGGTTTGGGAGGGAAGCCAGTTCAGGCTGGAGAATTAGATACATGAGAGTGTGTTTAGAATTGCAAGTAGTTCATGTGGATAGTCTTCCGGGGTGGTCAGATAAATGGTCAGGGGTTGAGATCATAGGATTGTTAGACAGATTAACTTTAGTCTTTATTCTAAATTTTGAAGCGTCTCCAAAATCCTTTAAGAAGATTGGTAGGGAGATAAATTTTGCATTTTAGAAAGGTTGCTTTGGTACAATGTGCTGGAAATATTGGAGAGTTAGGGATTGAGAATGAGCCTAGTGGTTAGAAGATTATGGCCAATGTCAGACTATGGTCCAGGTAGAAGGTGAAAGGGCCCCAAAGTCAGAAGCTGTCAATGGGGCTGGAAAGGAGGGGCAGATATGGAAGACACGGAGAAATAGAGTCAGGAGGATTTGGGCACTAAATGAATGTAGAGGATGAAAAAGTTGAGGTTGACCTTCAGATTTGTGGTTTGAGAGCTGGTTGCCTGCCAACGAATGAAGTCTAAGTTCTGTGGTCTGGTTTACTTCTAGTCTGATTATACCTTACAGTTGCTTAAAGTCATAGTAACAATCCTAACCTCTCCATTTTACAGAAACAAATAAATGCATTCAATATGACAGTTGAGGAATATGTATGGTCAGCTATGGTCAGTGCAGTGTTCCTGGCTAGCTCTTTATTTCATCACGGTGTGGATGTGCACAGGTGTGGTTTGTATATCCTCCCAGAATGCCAGTAGAGAAGTGAGCAGAGGTCAGGTGTTCATAGTTCTCCAACTGAGTCATGCTAAATACATTTTTAAAGTACCTCTTTAGTACCCGCTGAGTTCGGGTGCTGTTATTGAGTAGCTGCTAGTCTGGGAAAGGGTTATTGCTCCCTTACCTGAAGAGAGAGCAAGCAGGGAAGGGTCTGTAAAGTTGGTTAGCAGTCAGATTGCAGAAGAATAGTGGACATTTTTGGGGTTGATTGGTGCAGTGCAACCTTGGCAATGCAAGCAGCAGGGAGGTATAACAAAGCTTAAAAGGCCCGGGCATAATACATCAAGGAAGACTCAGATTAACCAGACTGTGTGTTATCGGGGATGCTATCAGCCTTGATTTTATATAATGGATCACTCTTCTTATCTCTTAAAGCAAGCTTTTCTATATCCTATGCTCTTCCCTCTGAGCTTGGAAAAGGATAGAAAATAATCTCACATCATAGATTAAACATCCTGGTGGACATCATTTCAGGGGATTAGCAGCCATCTGTGGAACCTCGAATGGACTATTGTAATTGCTGGTAATTTCTCTTTAGGGAAAAATGAAGCAATTGTAACACCTGTAACAGACCTTGGAAAGAAAGTTTCTTACCCCTTTTCTCTAATTTTTTTCTACTAGCAGGTAAAATTTTGGCACACTTGAACTTTGACCTTTATGGAAAAGGAAGGATCTTCTTCAAAGTGGTCCATCATATGCATGACAAGAATGGCAATATGGGTCTGCATCCTAGAGTTAGAGGGAGAGTCCTGTCGCTGGATGTTCTGTAGGATGAGAGGCAGGAATGAGTTTCTCAACCCAGAAAATGTGGGGCACCTGACATTACGTATTAATTTGTTCACTTGTTTATTGTGCACTGGATTAGAAAATACCTGAGGATAGGGAACTTGCCTGGTTTGTTTTCCACTGAATCCCAGTGCCCAGAACACAGTGGGTTCCATAGCGGCTCTCCATATATATATTTGTGAAATGAGGAACGATGAACCCATGAATTCCAGAAGAATCTGAAATCCAAAGAAGTTAAAAGAGGAATCTAGACAGTTGCCCTATTCAAAAGAGTAGGAAATGGAGCTTGAGTTGGAGTAGAGATTAGGACTCTCAGGCCAGGAACATGAGGTCAGTTTTAGCAGGTTGAAAGCACACAGTAAGGATGGAGAATGACATAAAGGAGGCTTGTTTACATGGCGGGGGGCAGGAGTAGGGCTATGGGAGGATGTGGGGTGCTGGTGCATGGCAGTGTCAGCTGGCCTCAAAGAGGTAGAACATATAGTGTGAACTCTGGCACTTTGTCTTTGGTCTTAAACATGGCCTTATAATGGCATTGACTTGTCTTCAAATTTCCTGGAGAATTTAAAACATCCTTCGAGGTACCCATCATCTACATTTATTTCAGAATAATGAACTGTGTCTTTGCACAGTTTTGGTAAAGCTCTCAGCTCCTATGAAACACAACTGAAAGGGCAGCTAATGTTTATGAAGCTCTGATTTCCAGCTTTCCAGGTGTTTCTGGATTGCCTCTGTGGCTCAGCATTTTCAACATCAAAACAGCCCTAGCTACCACTTTTTAAGCGTGTATGATCTGTCTGGTACTGTCTAAAGTGCTCTACCTGTCTTATTTGTTTAATTCTCACAATAGTCCTGCAGACTGGAAATTACTAACTGTATTTTACTGATAAGGTGTCTGAGGTTTAAATTTTAGTGTCATCCCTATTTCATGGGATTATGAGCATTAGATGAAGAAATGCATTTAAAGTGTTTGGTATACAATGTTCAGTACAAAGAATAAATGTTCATTTAATAAAAGTTATTTACTACCATTTTCAAAATCACCACCATTATCATCACCATTACCATCATGGAAAACACTGAGATTCTGGCTAAGCAAACCGAAAAGTATGGAGTTAAGGACCTTTTTGGATGTTGAGTTTGATATGCTCTTCATCTTTGAACTGCAGAAGTGGTCAAGGTTAATAATCTCTAATTTCAAGAATAAAACAGAACCCTGAAGTCCAAGGGAGAGTTCTAGATAGCATTTTAGCAGGGGAATCAGAAACATTTGCATAGGGAATCACAATTATGAGAATTTTCTATGTGTTTGTAAATTTTGGTAATATTTTTAGATTTGTTATTTTTACTTTTTTTTTTTTTTTAACCATTTCATATCTCTTTTAAATTGTACAGTCCCTGGAGTACTTTAAGAGGGAAGAGGGGTGCTGGGAAGGCTGTGTCCTGCTCTTTGACCAACTCCAAGATCAGGGAAATGGAGGAACCATAAATGGATAAAGTTGGTAAGATGGGATAAGGAGCAAGTTGAGTCCCAGGGCTCTGTGGAAAGAAGAAATGGAGAATATTGGAGCATGAGTCAGGCTATGAATAGTCCTTGGACTTATGTTGTGAAAAGCTAATGTAATTCCCCCACAGGGTGCACTGGCAGAATGGAAGACTGTGCCCAGAGCCCACTAGACAGGGAGGAGATGGAAAAATCACAACCGAACCAAGGCAGTGACTAAAAACAACAGAGGTTTGGAGTTTTCTGGATTGGGTTAAATAGCCCAATGCAGCCAAAAACTTGCTAAGGATGTTAGTGAATTGTAGCATTGGAAAATAATTGCTTTAGTGATGACCCTGAGTCAGGTGGGGAAATAAGCTACGTTTTGAATATGCTTTTGAAAAAAGGTAGGCCAGTCTATAAGTACACTTTATGAAAGATCTCACACTAGTTCAAGCAACAATAAAACAAAACCTTTGTAGATTAAAGATGAGAGTTTCATTTATCTGGACTATTCATTTATATAGAAAACAATTATCTGAAGATTTATTCACTTAATAGATGAAGGGTGGGGCAAAGTTTGGCCTGTGGACCAAATTGGGCACCACTTACTGTTCATACATTGCCTGTGGCAGAATAGTTGAGTAGTTGTAACCAAGGCTACATGGCCTGCGGGCCTGTAATATTTTCTATCTAGCCCTTCGCAGAAAAGGTTTGCTGACCCCTGCATTAGATAATTATTGTACATCTGCCATGTGCCAGGCACTTTGCTTCAAATGGGTCAAAGGTTGACTTGGTGTCTACCTCTCTGGAGCCTCCATAGTAAACAATTATCACAGTACCTTCCAAAGTGGACATTCATGAAAAATCACCCTGTGGACTAGGGGAGGGGAGAGCTTGTGACTGGTTGGAACACTTCGCAGAGACAGCAGTGATCAGTGGCTGGCCCCACACCTTGGGAATGTATGAGGATGTGTGAGTAGGAAATTGCTCAGGATTGAATGCCATTAGATGGTCTCTTTTGGCTGCTAACCTTGCTAGTATTCATTTGTTAAAAATGATCCAACTCTCATTTTAGAGTTAAATACCCTCCTGGGGTTTTGCCTTTGTTTCTGAGTGACATGCCACTGTTTAAGTTGACTTCCTCAGGCCATCTTGATTTCTGAAGGTTGTCGGGTGCCAAGCCTTAAGGGCTTCCTATTTTTTGAGGAGAGAGAGATACATTTTTCAAAGGAAAGGGATGTAAACAATGAGCAATAATAACAGTAACAATTGCACACAAGAGCTGCTTCTGGCAAATACTTAACAGCTGTAGAAGTTGAGGGCCTCTGACCTTGTCCAATCATTACTCCCAGAAATGCAAAGTCAATTACACATATACACACAAAACAAACCCACAATTAAGAAAAAATAATAGCTCTTAACACCAAGCATCTTTCTGTCATAGACACTAATTTTTGCCTTGCATCTTTTCTCATTATGAAAGACCTGTGTAATGCTTTATAGGAAAATAAAACACTTCTTAACCTTTGGTAGGTGCAGACTTAGGAATATAATAAAAAAGACGGCACATACTCCATTCACAGAGGTCTTGGCTTTTAAGACTGGGAAGGTTTGGAATTATAACAGGCAAATTCAGAGATGCTAATTAGAAATGCAGCAACCACTGTTACGGATGTGCTGAGAATAGCTAAACTTTCCAGAAATTATTCAAGCTAGAGGGAGTGATCTTGTTTTGTCTTGTTCTGAGAGCTTTCTAATTTGAGAAAGAAACGAATAATGGCGGAGGCAACCAATGTATTATATTTAAGATGGAACCAGCCTATGACCTCCACAAGAGAAATAGTCTCTGGTCCTCTGCCTCTGGTAACATGTCTCAAACTGCTGTTGTAGGATTTCTTTTGAAGATGCCTGCCGTGCATTTGTCCTTTAGTACCTCTTCTATTGTTTTTTATATACCTTTCTGGGTTAACAGCCTGGGTAACAACCTGATTTACCCATGAATGTAAAAAGTTACAGTTACATACATGTAGAAAAATGATATGAATATAGATTCTTTAACTCTTTATGAGTAACCTGTATTTTTCTCCAGTGCCTAGCATAGACTCTGGTATCTAGTAGAAATCGGAGATGTATTTGGTGAATGAATGAATATATTTCCCAATTCAACTTGACACTGTTTACCACAATAGTTAGAAAACAATCAGTTGAGATTTGGCATTGTAGTTTTATTGCCACACTTTGGTGCTGTATGAAGATTTTCTATTCAGTGCCTTGGGAAGAAAAGGTCTGTTTAGAATCTCCACTTTGGGTGTGGGTTTAATTGTAGAATGGTGTATAAAGTGCCATCTTAAGTATAATGGTCTAAAAGTTGCCTGTCTAATTCAAAGAAAATAAACATGATCTCAAGATTATCCCAGGCTGGAGGAGCCTCTTCCTTCTCTTACTTTCGAGGGTGACTTTAGGAATTTCACTCATTCATTTATTCATTCAAAGATATTTGCTATTAATTAAAATAATTTTAGAATCTTTATAATTTTTGACTCATCTTTTGAAGGAGATTTTTAAGTGCTGCCATTTACCATTCTTGTGACTTTGGGCAAGTTATTAAACCTAGCTTCGGTTTACCTATCTACAAATGGGGTGGTGATAAAATCTATCTCTCAGGATGCTGTGAGAATTAAATATTTAATCTTGTCCAATGGCTAGTGCTCAATACATGTTAACAATTTAATAATAATGATAATATTGTTATGATCCAGATTTTCAAGGACAGAGACAATCTTATGTTTCGTAGCAGCAGCACAATGTCCAATCAATAATGGTTGCATTGGTTTTATTTTATCAAATAACTCTGGGGTTGGTATTTCTCTGCAGCATCATCAAAACAAGCTTCCTGGGCTGATAGGAGGCCTGCCTTTGATTCAAGTGGTTTAACCTATTTCTCATAGCCTCCAGTTCAAGTGCTTAGCTTTCCACCTCCCATTGTCTCTTGGAGGATGAGTTAGTTTCGGCTGACCGCTGGCTCCTGATCTTTGGAGAAAGTTTCTTTTTAGATCTCTGCCCCTGTGAACCAACTGTATAGAACCTTTGCTGATCAGAAGAGTTGGAGCAACAGGAACAAAAAGAAGCATGTGTCCCTGGGCTTACCACTGAGCCTCGGCAATGGTAATAAACAAGGAATCTAAGGGTGTCTTGTAGGATCATGGTGTCAGGACCACAAAGTTCTTTGCTAAATGGTTTTGAGCACATTCATACATTTGAAAGAAACATATTGCCTTTTCCTAAATTGCCTTCCTGAGTGCTCTGCTAATACCCATGCAAATGGCCATTTGGCAAAGTGGGTTCAACATTTTCATAATCTAGCTTTGAGAAGATATTCTCCCTTGCTGATATGTAACACATTGTTTATTGGTTAAAATGCATTGCCCTTTTTAAGGAAATGTATGGAAGATGTAGTCGAGCCTGTGACAGGCACATTCTCCACGAGGGCTGGAATGTTTTGGAAACTACAGGCAATGGGAAATGGGGCTGGAGATGTAGAGAGGGATACAGTTCTAGAGAGCCCTGCCTGTCTAAACCCATTTCTCGTTTGCTCAAGAATACTCCCCGGTGGTAATTGCAGCTGCAGCGTTTACCCCGAGATGACTCTCAGAGTACAGTCCTAACCTTACCCCTAAAGTTTGCCACGAAATATCTCGGTTTTATTATTGTTTTCGCGTCGCTCTAGTATATCTATGGTCTTGGGAAACAAATGACATCATTCTATTTATAGCATTCTGTTTTTAGTAGTGATATTTCCATTTACTAAATATAGTAATTCTCGATTGCTGAAAATGTCAAATCCTGGAAAATGTAGCATTCCTACATGTGATGTTAATGGTGTTCTCGAACACTTCTTAGCTGAAGGTTCATTTGATTAGTCTGATTTATGTATACATTTTTGTTACATTATGATTAGAGACAAATTCTGTTTAGAAATAACTCCAAGAACAGTTTTTATATTTTGTTTTCACATTGAAAACCAGTCAGATTTGCTTCAGCTTCAAAGAGCGTGTTTATGTAAAATTGAATTAACGGTGGTAGTGAGCTGCATTTTTTTTTTTTCTAGGTGGGAAATGGGTTAAACAGGGATGGGACTTTACCTTTTAGGTAATGGGGCGCTGCCAACCATTTTAAATCAGAGATTTAACATAGTCGTGTTTGTGTTTGAGAAAAGCCACTCTTGGCCAGAGTTGTGTGTTCTTGTGTGCATATGTGCGTGGTGGTAGACAGGTTGAAAATTAGTTCAGAGACTAATTCCAGGTGACAGATGGTAAGAGCTGAATGAAGACAGTGGAGGTGGAGATGGAGAGCGTACAGGTTTCAAAGATGTAGCTCTTAGTGCCTGGCGTGATCAGTTCTTGCTGGTCGGGTGTGGATTGTGGGGGGCGGGGGGAAGCTTCAGCTAAGTGGAATATGTCTGGTTCCTCCAATCTCTTTCACAGAGGTAGGAAGCACAGGAGGACGAGGCGGTTTCATGACTTTGGTGACCATCTAAGAGTTGATGACTCCCATGTCATACTTCTAGTCCAGATCTTCATTCCTCTGTTCCAGACCCACCTAACTCTGTACAGGACTTCATCCAGCCCACAGGCACTAGAAACTCACCATGTCCCCAAATTGACATGGCGATTTTCGCTTTTTAAAGTCCTCCCCTTAGTTTTACTTCCCTCAGTGAGTGAAATCAACATCTCTCCTGCTGTTGTCCTTGCCAGAAATTGTGAAATTATTCTAGATTCATCTCTCACATGTCTCACGTCCAATTATCCCCAAATTCTGTCAATTTAAAATCTCTTGAGTTTGTCCATCATTTCCCAGTTTTATTTACAAGAACAGGAAGTGGAAATAAGGTGCGGAGGAAGTGGCCAGGGCAGGGGGTATGTATTAGATTTAAGATTTCAGAGACGTTTTAATATTAGATGATTAAAATGACTTCATATGCAATGGCTGGAGATCAGTGGGTGTCTTAGTTTTTCAGGCTGCTATAACAGAAACGCCATAGACTTTATGGTGGCTTAGACAACATTTATTTCTTCACAGTACTGGAGGCTGGGCAGTCTGAGATCGAGGTACTGGCAGATGTAATGTCTGATGAGGGCCTGCTTCCTGCTTGATAAACAGCTGTCCCCTCAGTCCTCAGTCCTCACATGGCAGAAGCAGGGAGGGACTTATTTATAAAATCACTAATCCCATTCATGGGGGTTCCTCCTTCATGACCTAATCACTTCTTAAAGGCCTCCTCCCTTTTTCTTTGGATGGGCGTTCCAGATAGAATTTAATTCAATTGCGAAAGATCAGTTTTGGAAGAGATTATTATCGATAATTTCCCAAGATTAAAGACTGGAATGAGTGTTCAGATTAAAAGTTCATAGTAATCATTGAGTAGTATAAATAAAATGTAAATCCACAATAAGGAAGGCCCCATCTCTTCATAACATTACACTGTGGGGTAGAACTTCAACATATGAATTTCAGGAAAACATATTTGGTCCATAATAGTGAGTAAGCTATGACCTAGGGAGGTCACAGGATTGACAAGGCGAGGCACACATTCCTTTTGGCGCAGTATATTAGCCACTTTCCTCCATATGGGAGAATCCCCCACCTTTTAAATCTGTACCAGTTTAAGTTGCCAGATATTGACCTTTTAAGCTTCACTTGCAGCCAAGACATGCAGGGGACCCAGGTGCCACCAAGTAGCTGTAACCACTATGTAGTTTGAATTTTGTGTCATAGGAGTAAGAAATGGCATGTTGTGTTGCAAGATTATGTGACGAACACAGAAGTGGTCGCATCGATGGTGACAGTAGTGTGGCAGTCAGGTTACACTTTTGATGCCAACTGGCAACCGGATAAAGAGCAACGTCGAGGAGATCGATGGCCCTTACCAGACCAGTTCTGCACTGTGCTGTGGGCATTGGTGCTGGCTGCTTAGCCCTGAGCCCTCCCAATGTGTCAGTTAGACATTTTTTCAGAAAGCACAACTAGTAGTGGCTTAGGCTATTAAGAGAATTTTCCCTTCATAAAATAAGAAGTCTGGAATTAAGTAACTACTGACATTTGTTGAACAGGTCAACAGTGTCAAGGCTTGCTCGTCTTTTCCCTTATGCTGCAGTCCCTGTCCAAGACAGGAAAACGGGGAGACTGGTTAGCATCAGGTGTACTTTTCCATTTTACCAGAGGAGCCAAAGCTTTCCTGGAAGCTCCAGCCGATTCGGGCTTACATCCTATTGGCCAGAGCCCAGTAATGTGGTCAACCAGCTGCACGGAAATACGGGAAATGAGGGATGTGAGCATTTAGTGAGTACTTGGAGTGTCCAACTTCTGTCACAGAAGTGGATAGTGGAGAAATAAGCTGAGAAAAGAACAGCCGGTCGTTACTCTCTGCCGCAGTAAGCTACCAAGGTCCTTATAATAAAGCCTTTTTTTTATTGTTGGTGCTTCAGTCAACCAGAGTCAGTCTCTGTTGTTTTCCCCAGGAAACCCTGTATGCTAATTCAAAGCCTAGCATCTGATAAAGTCGAATAAGGGGTGAGACAAGAATTAAAGATGCTCCTAAAGCTTGATTGACTTGGAGAATGATGCTTCCATGGATTGAAATAAGGAAAACACTAAGGAGTGAATAGTTTATAGTATTACTCTATTTACTTTATCCTCTGCTCTTGAAAAGAGAAATGTGTTAATGCAGTCGAATCCCTAATTGTTAAAATATATGGCAAAGGTGTTTTTGAACTGGGGGAACTCACTTTGTCTCCCTCAGGTGCCATAGTCACCTCTCTCACCTCTTGGTTGACTTTTCCTGGGACACTCATAGGCCATTTTGAATTTTTAGTGTTATTGTGGTTGCTTGGAGAAGGGGACTCCAGCTTGTCTGTTCCATAAGTGGGAGCATTAATTATTCATTAAGGCTATAAATGGGGTTAAGTGGTGACTTAGTGAATCAATTTTAGTATAAGTTCATAAAAGTACAAGCCTTAGTTATTGATTTTCCTTTTCTTCTTTCTTTGAGGCAAAATCTATTGGGAATTTGCAGTAGGAAAACCCTTTTTTGGGGTCATCTAGCAAATGCAAGTGTCCTTAGACTGCCAGATACTGCTTTCTACCTCAGGGCCGTTGCACATGCACTTTCTGTGCCTGACTAACTTCTGCTCCTCCTTTAAGACACTTATTGGTGTCACCTCCTCCAGAAAGCCTTCCCTGACTCCCTAAGCTGAGATATCCCTCCATTAGAGGAGAGGCCCCTTGTTTTATTTATCTTTTTATTCCATGTACCGAGGACAGAGCCACGCACATTTGATTTTCTCAATGTGATTTTCTGTTAAGGGAAAGATTGAATACATATTAGAGAACTTGTAGCTGGTTGGATATTAGTTTTGATCAATGGGAGGAAGAGAGTGCATGCTGCAGAAAGAGAAAGAGAGAGAGTTCTAATCCATCCCTAGAGCATGAGAAGGCCAGGGATGGGGAACGAGGGGAAATGGAAGTACAGACAGTGTCTCCACTTTCCTGCCTCCTTGCCACCCACTCCAATTATGCAGATCCCCAGAGGCCTTACTTCCCCATCATGACAGAGTCTCCCAAAGCATGATTCCAATTTCCCATGCCCTAGTGGGGGAAGCCCTTACTTTCCTATATCTCTCTCTTCAATTTTAACAGCTCTGGAAAGAAACTAGGTTGATGGTGTCTCTCAATGCTCTTTAATCTTCTGGATTATCAGGCCAAGAAAGTTGATGAATCTTTTCTATAACCCTTGTAGTGCTCTGTCTCTTCAGAAGCAGAAAGACTGTTAATCAGTATAGAGCCACAGACCTGGTTTATGATTAAGCGGCTCATCCAGCACACTCACTGCTCTGGACCTCGGAGGGCAACGGTCATTCACCACTGCAGCTCACTGAAGAAAATTGCAGGAAATCTCATTCTTTTAGGTTCCTGAAAGAGTCCGAGTCTCCTCCTCTTGTCTGAGATCCTCTCCCTTCCCACTGTCCTGCCCCCAATCTTCTCCACGGTCAGTTGCCTCTTTCATATAGGTTGGCATAAGGACTCTGCAACATTCCAGCTTTCTCAGTACATCTTTTTCCAGCCAGCCCTTTTTTGCTGCTCTATTTTGATGATCAAGATGATTGTTTACATAGCATTTTTTAAATTGGAAAAATTCTCATATGTTCTTAGGAGTTAAGTGGTATTTGGAAATCTGACAAATAAGTAGACTCACGTTTCCTCTTTTTATCAGGAGCGAGAGGGAGAATCTTCTTCCCGCCAACGTTCCTACCACTTTTTTTTGTGTGTGTGCAGTGGGAGCTGTCAGTCAGGGATTCATGGCTGAACCAGAACTGCCCCACTGATGAGAAAATTATGGCCAAACTCGACCTTCTTGTTTTAGAATCGACATCAAGCGGTTTTTAAAATTTAGAAGATATTGTCATTTACTTCAAGAGTGATGTGCTGTTTAGTACTTGGCCTAAACCGGGCCAACCTATTGGAGTATTTTGTGATAATCATGCTATCCGGGCACCAGAATCGCTGCCGCATCTTGGCAAAATGGCTGCCTGTTTCTCCTTGGGGATCATGAACATACAGAAAGAAAATAACTGTAGCTAGGAAAATCCTTTCTGCTTTATTGTTCAGAAAGTACTGCTATTAGCTTCTGTGGGAGCATTTTCAGGGATAGTCTTAATTATTGATGGCTAAATTCTCATTACTTAATGGAAGTTGAACTTTAAGGGGAAACAAGAGGGAGCTTTGCTTGCTAATTAGTAGTATGTATTGTCTTCCTCGCATCCATAGAAGAAGATACAGGTTTGGCAGAAAGAAAAGAGGGATCAGAGATAACCGAAGGAGGCAAGAGAAAGGGGAGAGAGGCAAGGAGGATATAAGTTGACTTTATGTGTGGAATCCTGTGAGATCTCTCCTAGTTAGACCTTAACACTGTCTGTCTCTTCCACGTATGAGTATATAGCAGAGAGAAAAAAAACAATTGTGCCAGAACACCGCTGTCCTTCTCTAAGGATGACCCTGTTTATAGGAAAGCCCCCTTTGGTTCCTGGACTCCTTAGTGGGCGTGCATATGAAAAGGTGGCCGAGTGCCAAATTTGAGGACAGCAGTTCAGGAATGCTTACTTATCCTTCGTATTATATCCAGATTTTCGAGATGGGAGTGTGGATAGGGATCTTGGAAAGACAAAGAACAGAAGAGAGTGGAATTAGAAGTAGAGCAATACGAGTCCTTTTGATGACCCAGGCTAGGGAATTTCATAAACTGTCATGGACTTTGACAAGCCCCCAAGTGGTGGGTTGTCCAAAGGTCTTCTAGAACAAGGGTGTCAAATGATGAATCTGAAGTTGTTTGTATTATTGTCATATAAATCCTCTTTCCCAGAGAATTCATTGTATGTCAGCTTTTGCAGAAATGATGTTGCACAACAACCCCCAAATCTCAGTGACGGACAGAAACATTTATTTTTTGTTTGTGAGTCTGGGGGCTTGGCTGTGGTAATGTGTGTAGGTAGGTTAGGTAGGTCGAATTTAGGTTGTTCTTGTGGCTTTTATGTTGGGGGCCAGGAACCTTCAACCTTCAGGGAAGCCATCTCTGCGCATGGGTACCACGCATGCTCACTGTTTTGAGATGAGGTTTTTATTTGTTTCTTTGTTTACTTATTAATAAAATAAGAGAAAGAGGCAGGTTACAAACTAGGTTGCCACAGTGTGAATCAGGATGACACAACACTGGGAGTCATCAATGGAGATCACTAAGTCGGAGTAGGACCCAAAGCCAGGTGACCATAAATATGAGTGTCCCCACGCCCACCGTATCATTTGCAGAAATCTCGTACATGGAGGAGGATTGACCTGTCACAAATCACACACTGAGCATTCACACCAATCCTTTTTCTTTTTTAGAGAGTAAGAGACTTTAGTTTTCATCTGTGCTACATGTTAGCTTTGAGACCAGTAAAATTATTCACTCCGACCTTACCTGTAGAAAACCAATTTACAGTCTTAAGCCCATCTCATGTGACACAATCAAAAAAAATTTTTTTTTCAAATAAAAATCATCTGATTGACTCTCAGAGAATTACTTCTACTTAAGCTCTTGGGTGAGTCAGCCTTTTACTATCACCTCGGGCAAAGAAAAGGGAGAGACTTGTTTTTTTTTTTTTGCTAAAGGCAACCTGTGACCCCTTGGATCTGAACTTTCAGCTCCTGTTTTCTCCTGCTTCACTGGGGGCCTCAAAAACAAAAACAAAGCAAAAACCTAAAGCTCCTCATATGTCTCAGTTTTGCACCAGCTTTTTGGTGCCTCCTAAAGCTCAGACGAGTTCTTTTTTAGACTTGAAGATTTGCAAGCTGTCAGATTTTAGTAAGTGTAGCATCCATATAGTCGTTTTAAGATAACTCACCCACCCACCCTCATCATTTCTTTTCCCCAAACGGAAACTTATTTTCTGTTTGATTTTCTATCTGCAGAAGAATCACTCTCTTGAACTGATAAAGAAGAAAAAGAAAGTGCCAATATTCTTTTGCTTCACAATGGAGCAGATGGGAAGAGAGAGTAAGGTATACTTTTAAAGGAAGGAAAGACGAGGTTAAAGGAAGTAGCTCAGTCCATTGAGCTGTTTGATCACTTCTATGGGAAGGATCTCCCTGCATAGCTCAGCTCTGTAAGGCCTCGTTATTGTTCCCATAGTCCCTTCTCACTGCAGCTTTTCTTGTGGAGAGAAGGGGATGGGGAGAAGGGTTGCAGTCATTTCCCTTGTTACTGTTCCATTTTCCACTAGGGCTGGCTCTTTTGAGGCTGACAGCTCACTCTAGGAGTGAGTTTCTCTCCTCCTTCCTGCTGTTGGCTATTTCAAAGGACAGTTGTAAGTGGCAGGAAATATCATACCAGGTTCTGGTCTGTTAGAACTGAACTACGTAGCTGAAAAAATGACCACCGGTAACCAGTTAGCTTTTAAATCTGAGGATTCCTTGTTTATACGAGCATAGAATTTTAGAGCCACAAGATGTACAGAGACTGTGTCTTCCAGCCGCTTTGTTTTACAGATGGAGGAGTTCCAGAGAAGTTGAAGGCTTTCCCAAGGTCAGACAACGAGTTATTGGTAGTACTGGGACTAGAGCCTAGTTGTCTTTATTCTGTATTTTTTTTTCCATTATGTTTGATTTAATTCCAGAACCTAGATTACAATAAAAGGCATAGATGTATTAAAGTTAATCATTAACCTCTAAAGTGGCAGATTGAGTTTTAATAGAATGCTAAAATTCTCCATAGGGATAATAAGGGGGCAATTGGGGAAGAATAAAACTGCTCAGGAATAAAATAGCTTCCCAGCTTCTCACTTTTGGTGGAAATATATTTAACAAGAAAGTTTATTCCAAGACATGCAAATTTAAAGAAAAGGAATTTCACAGAAAAGCAGGGCATGATCTTGAAAGGTAACCCAGACAATTTTTCTGTGTCATTTTGGACAAAGAAAGCAATGTCATTAATGAAGGGAGGAGGGATTGGGAAGGGCTCAGTGTTTTTACCCTTAAAACATATTCTTTTTTTCTTCCTTCCAGGTTTGTACATTTGATTTTGGAGGTGGAAATAGTTTATAAAACAACACAGGTTCTTTGCTTTATTCCTTTAACAATAGCACTGAATTTAAAGAATTCTAATCTTCGACTAGACCACAGTACCTTGCAGGTATTTTTGAGTTACTTGATTTCTTCCTGGCGAGGTTCCCCTGTATAGCTCAGCTCTGCATGAGGTTCTTCCCTGCAGATATTTCATATGGTGAGAAAGGCTGGCAAAAGTGATTTCAGTAGTTTTCCTCATGTCTTCTTCAGAAAGTAGGGCTGGAGGTTGAGAAACGACAGTTGTAGGTGAGGGCAGGGAAGCAGGAGTGGTGAGTTGTGGGAATATTAATCATTCGGGCCTTAACTTTTCTCCCAAATGGGTAAATCCGGGGCCCCCTAAATTGAGATTATTAAAGTTGAGTGGTTAAATTGGTGGAAAGGAGGGAGGTAGTGGTAGTAGTCACACGTAAATCTGGAGATAGAGGTAGAAGTTTATATTTTAGACATTTTAGAGGAAATGTGTTCCTTTTTGCTGTGCCCTTTGCCCCCCAGGACCTGGAATATGAGGTGCCCAGTAGAGAACTTCCGTCGAGGCTCCCTCCTAAGAGGGGCGAGGAGGCATCTGAAAAATGCAAAGCGAAGGGCTTGCAGAAATGACCCACTTAGCTGGTTCAGGTCCATTCCTGACTGCCCTCTCCCCCATCCAGGACTCTCCAGCTAATAATTCTTCCCATAGCTTCCTCCCCCACCTCAAGGACTCTCCAGCTCACATCTGTTGATTCATAGCTTGCTATTCAACTAATGTTCTTCCTTATCTCTGTAGCTGTGTAGGAATAACAAGGCTGTATAAAACTGCCTCTTATGTTACAATTAGGGCTCAGTCTTTGAATAGGAATCCGCTAAGCAGGTGCTGGCATTAATAAGTGCTGCTTCCTGCTTATAGCATTGGTGTCCCGCCTTCTGTTTGAGAATTCTGTAGCAGTGCTGATAATGCCAGGGCGCAAGACAAACGACCTGTAAGACCAGTGGTCTGGAAATCCCCCCCCCACCGGCAGTCCCCACCCGAAGCCTCTCCTCCCTATCCTGAGTCATGAGGCACACATGAAACCTCAAAGGAATCATGCGTCCCTTGCATGGACACTGCAGAGGTATATAAACTGCAATGAATCTAACCAAAGCGAGCTTGTACATAGTGGTGTTAACCCCACGCGCTCCGCTTGCAATAAATTCTCCATCCTCTAAAAAAGTTGTTCGAGAGTCCAGTTTCCTCCGTCGGGTGTCACTTCCTGCAACACTGCCATTACCAGTCCTTCCCTCCCACTCATTCTCCCTCCCTTGCTTTCTTCTTTCCTTCTGTCCTTCATTGATTATTTCTTCCTTTGTCTCTAAGGTTGTCGAGTGTGTGTGTTAATGTTTATAGGCCCTTTTGATTTTATTTTAAATAGTATTTAACTTAAAATTACAATAATAACAATTTAAATCTAGTTACCTTCTATTGAGCCTGTTCCTAAGGGCTTTTTATACATTTAATCATTCACCACAAAACTACAGCTAATGGAGCTTTCCTCCATTGCACAGATGACGAAATGGAAGTTAGATTAAATAACCTATTTATGTTATTTCTGTCAAAGAGGCAGTAACTGGAGGAGCTGAGACTTGAACACATGTTTTCTGATTTTCTAGCCTGTTTTCTGGACTTTATTATGCTATTAACAGCTGTCCCTTCTCTCCATCCTTCACCCCACACCCTCTCCCAAATCCCTGAAATGCAAATCTCTGCCCTCTGTATGATTTCCATGTTTAGCATTAATGTTTCTAGCCAAGAATCACAGGTGGGAATGTATCTATCTTTGACAATAAAGTTGGAGCTGCATTTGCGGTTGTGTGTATGTGTTAAAGGTTTGCAGTGCAAAAGACAAGATGCCTCAGTCAATTGGAATGTAAAATTCTGCAAGGTTTCTTAGAGAAAAACAAGGAAGACATGAATTCATTCAATTTATTCCACAGAGAATTATTGCTGGGAAGGTCTGTAGCTTTCCAAAAAGAAAGGACTCCTTTTGAAAAGAAAACCACCCAGTCTTCCCTATTCTTACTTCCAAGTGCTTGTTAAGTATTTTTTGTTTTGTTTTGTTTTTGCAAAATAGTTTGTTTTTTAAATTGAGAGGGCTGAGTGTCAAGGGGCCCTGGGTCAACAGCTCTGATGGCAGTTCAGTCTCCTACTTCTTCTCAGCAAGGGAATAAAACACTTTAAAGAATTTCATCCCTCCCCCTCCTCCCCACCCTTTTCTCTACCACTTTCCCCTTGCCCAGTCCCACCTGTTTGGTTGCCTTTCTGTTTTGCTAATGGTTTCTTCTGCTGTGCAGAAGCTTTTTAGTTTGATAGAGTCCCTTCATTTATTTTTGCTTTTACTTCCCTAGCCTTTGAGGTCAAATTCGTCAAATCTTCTTTAAGATCAAGTTCCCTAAGTTTAGTACCTATGTGTTCTCTTATGCAATTTATTGTTTCAAGTCTTATAGTTAGGTCTTTGATCCATTTTGAGTTAATTTTTGTGTATGGTACAAATAGCGGTATAGCGTTATTTTTCACGTGGCGTTCCAATTTTCTCAGCACCATTTGTTGAAGAGGCTTTCTTTTCTCTATTGTATATTTTGGCTTCTTTGTCAATAATTATTTTTCCATATATATGTGGATTTATTTCTGGGATCTCAATTCCATAAGTCAGCGTGTTTGTTTTTCTGCCAATATCATGCTGTTTTGATTATTGTTGCTTGGTAGTATAATTTGAAGTCAAGGAGTGTGATACCTCTGGTTTTGTTCTTTTTCCTCATGATTACTTTGGCTATTTGATGTCCTTTGTGGTTCCGTGCAAATTTGATGATTTCTTTTTATTCTATTTCTTTAAAAAATGCCGTTGGGATTTTGATGGGGATTGCATTAAACCTTTATATTTCTTTGGATAATATGGCCATTTTAGCTATGTTGATTCTTCCAATACATGAACACAGAATATTTTTCCATTTCTTCAATTCTGAATGCTCTTTCGATTTGATGTGCAGTTGTATTTGTCAGCGTTCTCTGGAGAAACAGAACCAACAGGATACATACACACGCACACAGAAAGATAGACATATGTGCGTGTGTGTGTATACACACACACACACACACACACATATCTCACATATTTATGAAGCTGAAAAATCCCACAATCTGCTGTTTGCAAGCTGGATACCCAGGAAAACAGTAGTGCAGTTCTAGTCTGAGTCCAAAGTTCCAGAGAGCCATGGGAGCCAATGGTATAAGTCCCTGTCCAAGGTCATGGGAAGAGCGATATTCTAGCTCAAATAGGCAGGCAGAGAGAGAATTTCCCTTCTTCCACCTTTTGTTCTATTCAGCCCTTCAACAAATTAGATAATGCCCATCCACACTGGGCTGGGCAATCTGCTTTGTTCAGTCTACTGGTTTAAATGCTAATCTCCTCCAGATACACCCTTACAGATATTTACCTAAATATTTAACTAAAAACATCCTGTGGTCCAGTCAAATTGACATATAAAATTAGTTATCACAGCTGTGTATATTGTGTGTAACGATAGTATTTTTATCCTTTATAAAGGACTCTAAACTGTGGAATATGAAAACTTGTTGGACATTGGCAGAGGAGTGAAATGGCCTAGAGCTCAACATTACCCTACCTGGATAACCAGCAATGGAGTCCTAAAAGGGGGCAAATAATGCTTTACCAGAAGTCATTAAAAGTCTTTGGAATAAGTAACTTACAGTATTCACAGGTAGCACTGACTTTGATGGTAGATACTTAAAAGCTGTAAGAGTGAGGGATCCTGAATTTATTAAGTAGGCTGAAATGAAGCAAATGAGATGCATCTTCACCTTCAGTAGCCAAGAGAAGACTAGAAAACACCCATTTCAACTATGTTTTAGGAGAGGGGATTGGTGAAGAATAGGAAGAAATTTTCAAGAGCCTAAATTGCTAATGTATATCAAACCTGAGGTCACACAGTTTAGGCCTGTATTTCTGATGGTAGTGTCAAGGACCATAGTGACAGGGATGTTACCTTTCCTTAAAAAGTTAGGAATTTTCCCCAGGTACATTCCAATTCGCTAAGTAACCCATCATGGATTTATTCACCCATTAATTCATCTAAGTTATTTCTTTTAAAATATTAACAAATTTGAAAATGTTAAAAGCAATATTCATGGTATTGAAGTAAGTCAAACAGTGCAGATGTGTATAGATGAAAGGTAAAAATTTTCCTTTTTACCCTTTTTATTCCCCCAGCTTACCTCTCAGAGAAAACCATTGTTAGTAATTTTCTATGTTTATGCAAGAGGTATTTCATGCATATGTAAGCACGTGTGTTTGTGTGTGTGTGTGTGCGTGTGTGTGTGTGTGGACCCGTGATCCATTCTTCTCATTATTGGGGAGGATAAACCCGAGGAAAAACAAAACCCAAGCAGATGATCCCACCTAATCTCTTTATGAGCATAACTGGAAAATAAGCTGACAATACTTGTTAGCCAGAGAGTGTTTATTTATGGAATGCTGTAAGTAGAATATTCCTGGATTAGGATTGTTTATGGCAAGCAAATTTGCAATCCATAGATATATGAGGCATGACTCTCTGGAGAATATTAATAGGCTATATGAGTCTCTGGGGTATAAAATGGAGATGTTCCTTAACTGAAAATCTACTTGCTGTGTGAGATGACCCATGAAACTCATTGAAGAATTCATCTGTTGTTCTGGGCCAAAGAGTATCATGCCTGATAAGGGGATGAATTTCACTGTACATATGTAGCATCATTAATTAAACTAGGAATGTTTAGGTGGTTTCCAGTTTTGTTTTGCTATTAATAACAATGCTGCCTTGTACATCTTTACAAATATATAATTTGTTTATCTGTGAGAAAAAGATCTACCAGGTCAAAGGTTATGGTTATCTATATCTTTACCTACTTTATTCTTCCTTTCCCCCACTACATGCATGCAAAATGATTATAAAGCCAAGGTTGTTTCATCTGTAAAAACTATAGTGCGTATTTCTAAAAGTTATAAAATCTTTCTCTTTTAACACTACCTCTTTTCTTATATAAAATAACGCATTCCATTCACACTATTCTACAACTTGCATTTTTCTCAACATATGTGGGAGATCACTGCCTAGAAGTAGATAGAGATTTCCTCTTTCTTCTTACAGTTACATAGTATTCTATTTGTGAAAGTACTTTATGTTATAAAACCAGTCCTCTATTAGTGACAATTTAGTTGTTCACAGTCTTTTTCTATTACAGATAACAGTCTTGCACACAAATTACTTAAAATTTTGCCACTGTGTACTGAGGGTAGATTTTTAGAAATGGAATTGCTGGTTCAAATGATATATCAGTAAGAACATTTTGTCAAGGGGAAACTGAATTTAATATATTTAATTTGAGTTTAGTATGATATATTTATGTAGTTTTCCATTATTCTGTGCATAAATTACTGTTAACTGTCACAGCGTAGATATGCCTTCCAGGAGGATTTCTCCTGCCCAGTGTGCCAACTCACCCTCATTATGACAACGAGTTTTAGGATCCAACATAATATGCTCACTAGGTTGTTACAACAAGAATATCAATGACAAATTAGTTAATAGGTATCATAAGTTCAAACTCTTTATGACTTGTCACTGTAAAATATAGCTAATAAGGAATTGTGAAGTTGAAAGAAACTTTTTAAAACTATCTGTAATTAAAACACGAATGTTGATAACTCAAGTTAAAGGAAAGACAGTTGTTTTTTTCTCTCTAGGAATAAACCTTTTTTTGTTTGTTCGTGTTTACAAAGTCATGCTCACAATCGGAGTATGCAGCCAAATAAATGTAGGAAAAATTGTTATAGATGTATGTCAGGTGAGTAAATTAATAAAAATGCTATGGATTTTTCTGGATTGTATGATGTGTGATGAATTTGCTAGCTTTTTAATTTTTGTGACTTTTTTTTACTCCTCTTTTAATTGAGAATAAAAATTCATTCCTAACTTTATATTTATAATTTTGTATTCTTTTTTTTTTAAATATGGCTTACCAAATTGCATAGGCTTCAGTCCACCCAAAAGTGTGCTATGCCCTTACTTGATGGAATAATATATCTGGTGACTTTTAGTAATGAACCAGGAAATTATAGACCAAGTTCTAGTGGGAAATCTACTTCTCTCTTAGAAGGCTCTGCAAGCCATGTCTGTAGGTTAGTATATATATATAATTCTCAGTGGAAATATTTTTCTGAAGAGGATTTTATGATGAGATAGCTAGGCATAAATACTTGGGAAAATAATACAGCCTATATAGTTGCCCTCTGTTTTTCTCCTACATGGAAATGCACTTACCTTTCTCAAAATAGACACTCCAAAAATCACATCAGTCAAGGCATTGGCTCCAAGTCCAAGATTTTGTGATCATGTTTCACCAGTTCCAAATGTGAATTTTGATTGGGAAAATTAAAAACAAAAACAAACACCAAACAAGAAACAAACAGAAAAACCCCAAACTACCATCACAAAATGATGATTTATCTGTTATTTATCTGTTTACCACCAACCCTACCACTTTTCTTTGTTCCATTTGACTTCTTTACCCATTTTTGTTGTATTTTCTGTTCTCCCATTGACCTTTTGACTATTTTTTTTGTTTTAATTTTTAGTGATTTCCTGAGGATTTACAACATACACTTTTGACTCAAGTCATTATAACCTCCCTTCAAATAATATTATATCAGTTTTTGTACAGAATGTTACAATAGCATACTTCTATTTTTTCTTGTCTGTTCTTCGTGCTATTGCTATTATATATTTTATTTCTATATATATGTTGCCCACAGTTTATTATCACTGTTTTTACTTTATACACTCAATTATCTTATAAAGAGTTTTAAAATAAGAAAAAAGATCATTTTTTATTTACAGAAATTTTTGTTGGTTTCTTTGGCATTCTAATTGCATATCCATTTTTGTTGTTTTAGTTTTTTTTTGTTTGTTTTCATTTTATGTGTGTGTATATGTGTGTTTGTTTTGGAGAGACTCAAAAACTTAGGCACACTACCATCTTGCCCTCTGTCCCCAAGTCATTTTTTAAACCTATTTATACATGCAGCCTATGCAGTCTCTTAAGGTGATGAGTTAACATGGTATACTTGTTGTTTGAAGTAATAATTACATTTATTTTTCTTCAAATGCTAATGTTTAAAAATGTGTGTGAGTGTGAGTGAGAGAGAGAGAGAGCGGGAGAGAGAGTGGGACAAATGACTATTTTAACTCAGATGCCAGTTTGTGAAATGAGAATTTGGACAGTCTTTGTTGTCAAAGCTATTAAAGAAATACCACAAACATTATTTAGTATTCATCATTTATGGTATAGACTTGTTCGGACATGTTAGCTAACTGCATAGGCTTTTATTTACTATAGTACACAAATTATTCTCTTATCCGGAGGTCATTACTCTGGCAACCTTATCTATTTGGAATGCTAGAGAAAATAATAAAGTAAAACAAATGGCTTCTGAACAGCTGAACTAGATGCATCAAGGTCATTAAAAATAAATTTCCTGTATTTTGCTAAAAGGAGAACCTCTGACTCAGAATGTGCTCGCTTCCATTAAAAATATAATTTTAACCAGCTTGGCTAATTGGTTTCCTTGCCTTCAGGAGAAGGCAGAGAGAGGGAGGTAGGGGTGGTGGGGATTGAAATGAGGAAGGAGCACACACATTATGAGGCGAAAGATGTAAAACCAACATTTGTGTATTCTCTTAGACTGCAGTTGCCTTCAGGGCAGTTGATGTTGTCCTGTTTATTTTTGTATTCTTTGCATAGCCCCTGATGAGTGACATTCAATCAACACTGCTTAAGTAAATAATAAATAAATAAACAAACAAATGAGCCCAAGAGGCTGGAGCAGGCAGGATGGAGTGGGCAGCGGGGTAGATGTAGGAGAACAGCATGACATTGAAAGAAGAATTCAAAAAAGGTAGCAGAGGCTACTCTGTTCTTAGGCAGAAGGTTCTTTATACTAGACTGTTCAATGCAGTAAGAATTTCTATTTAGGGAAAATAGGAGCCAGCATGGAGCAGTAGCTCATGTTGATACCGGTGACACATCATTCAGAAAAGGTTAGTTTTTAGAACCCATGTGAATGTTTATTGTCTTAAAAATGCTTTTTATTAAAACTACCATTACCCTCGCTACCCCCACCCCCATCAAATCTCTATCTTTGGTTTTCTATACTTAACAATTTCACCTCTTCACATTTAGAAAATTCATTTATGCAACTAATGGCTTATTTCTTGATGGTATCGCTAAAATGATCTGTTTCTGTACACAGAGTAGATCTGTTAAAAGTAATTCTTTGTTCAACAAGTTTATGGAGAAAAAAATCCTCATGGTGATATATACATACCCATTCCTTAAATCTGAAAACGCTGTTAACCTTTAGTAAATGTATTCGCTCTGTATAGATGGACATTTCTGCTCTTTTTATGACAACCTATTTATTCATTTTGCTCTCGATGTGCTATTCTCATCTAGACTTTTAAACTCAGAAGTGCTAATCGTGATAATAATGGCAGCCGGCTCTCCCTGAGTGGTGATGTATATGTGTGCTTCTAAGTAACTCAGGAACTCTGCAAAGAACTTTCATAGATTCATTCATTATGTAATTTTCACTACACTTCAGGAGGTAGTAACTATTATTATCTAATCTTACCTGTGGGGAACTGAGGCTTGGAGAGGTGAGTTTACAAAGTCCAAGTTTATGAATTCAGGAAATGGCAGAGCGGGAATTCAAGTTTTGGTGGTCTGATTCTAAAACCCGTGCTTTTAACATGTATACTATATGCTTCCTCTTCCTCCCATCATCTCTGGGAATAAAAAAGTAAACAATAGCACAATATCAATTTTTATCACACTGAATAAAATATTGCTTTACTTTGCTATTATTCAGTCATGTCAATGGCAAAGAACAATTAAAATAGTTTGAGAAGAGAGTAAAACAATACACATCTCTGTAGGCACAGTTTATTAATTTGCTAATTGTAAGTATTCTCTCTTTCTTGGATTTGATTGGTGTACATAGCAAAACCAGATAATTTATGAAGCATTATCTTCCATCTTGCCCCACCCTAATTTGCTAACAGTTCTGAGTTATTTGGATAATTTTATTATTTTCTGATTTCACTTTTCTTTTGGAGCGACTTGGCCATAGTTTTCATTGCTTTTACCAACCTAGTTGAATTTTGTTCATTTTGGAATATGTTTCTATATATCTAGATAATTTTCTTGAAACACAATTTTGAAACATTTTCATTCAAAGGGCCCAAAGAATAAAAAAGTCCTGCAGATTGTCATGGTTCTTGTTTAGCAACTAACAGGAAGATACCTAGTTTAATTATCTTGGTGTCCAGATAATGGGAAAAAAAATATGCCACCAATTTCTTTTCTTTTCCTAAACAAAGCAAACAAATCCGTACAGATGCTAGAGGATTCTGGGACACATGGATGCTTTGTATATGACTTTAATAAAAAACATGTTTTTCTTTTAAAATCTTCCATGAGTGAGGTGGGAATCAGGGAGCCGAGGAAGAGCAAAAGTTGGCCGCGTTAGGGAATAAAGAAAAATAAGGAGAGCGAGAGTGAGAGGAGCTGATAAGATAAAATGCGTTTAGGCTGCCTGTCAGATGTCAGAAGCCAGGCCCTGCTGTTCTGAAATTGCCTCTTTATGCTGCAGTTCTTGAAGGCGAGCTCAGAGTGCAACCTTTAGTGTTCTTTCGGGAAAGAGAAAAATAAGAATAAATACAGCAGTCACAGCATATGCCCATGATTTCTTCCTATTCACAGGTTATCAAAATTATTGACATGGACTTTTTAGACAAAACTGAGAGCAACTTGATTTTCTGATTATATTGCTTCTCCCTGCTCCTTCCGCCTATTGCTTCTTGCTAGCGTGATCTCTTCTTGAGGCTATACATTTGAGTGTCATTAAGAATGTCGATATCTGCTCTCCAGTCCCCACCTTGACCTTAATAGTTATATCTGGGAAATTATTTTCTTGCCTTCTTTCTTTGGTTAAAGTAATCCCAGTCATTCCTTGAGCTTATTAATTTTTTCCCCTCATGCTCGATAAGGACATTTTATAGGGCAATCATGGCTCAGAGTGAGGGATGGAATATAAAGTTAGAACTGTGCTTTTTGAGCAGTTAATCAGAGGGTGAGCAATCTGAAGTTGTTCCCTGACTGAAATTTTCACATCTGATTGCTTTCCCTACTCAGCTCCATTGTCAGATGCCTCTGGGTGCCTCACACTGCTCAGTAATGGCTGTATCTGGGTTGTGGTAATGGTCTTGGTCCTGTTTTGATGGGTTCCTTTATGGTTTTCCCCAGACTCAAATAGCCTGAATACAGGTGCAGTCTGAGGAAGCAAAATGCTCCTGTATTATATGTAGAAACATTTGAGATCTAAATGCCTATGAACTCCAGGTCTTAACTCTCCCACCTCCTTATGCTTCCCTTGTGGTCTTAAAGGGCCCTTAACTCCATAAGGGTCCCCAAAACGGCTCTTAAAATCTGAGATCTCCTTTGCTTATTGATCTGAAGAGAGGGTGACCTTGATAGAAAAGCACTGGTCTTCTGCAAGCAGCGTAGGTACTTAGAAGAAATTGCAGGCTCTCAGCTCTAATCTTATTCTGAGATCAGGTTGGCAGACAGATCTCTTCATTCCCTTACCTGTGACTTGACATCAAATCCGCCACCAGGACGACCTCAACTCCTAGTGGAAAGGGGGGAATAAGTGATGAATGAATCTTTTACACATCATAAAAATGTACTCGATACGGGATTTCTCCTTTATTTTCTAAAGTCCTTTTGCATTTTTCAGTCCACTTTTCTGAGCAAAACTAGGCAAAGGGAAAGCTGATTAAGTCTCAGAAGAGGCGTGAAATGGCCTGAAGCTAAAGAGGAAAAAGTTTAGGGTGGACATTTGAAAAGATGAAGAGTAAGAGCCATCAGGCAGTAACATAGAAGTCTCATCACTGCGGAGCTGAGGAAAGGTTAGATATTAATATTAATGAGGTAGAGCAAAGCCCTAGAGAATAAAAGAGCCTGGACTGAAAGGAGGAGAGGGAATCTTAACAGCCTTCTTCCCAGATCACTGTTGCCAAAGGACAATTGTTTGAGAGATAGTAGGACACTTAGATTGCAACCTTAGGCCCCCTGTTTATACTATAAAAGTGATTCTTTATTCAACAAATACATTTGTTTTAGCTCCTATTACATGCCAGGCTCCAAGAGTATAACCATGTAAAGACAGAAACAGTACAATCTTGTGGGGAAGAGAGAGAACACTCAGGTTCATGGGCTGGTGGCCTGCTGTGGAAGAGAGGTAAGGACGACGGATGTGTGATCCCCGAAGCTCAGAGTGCTTGAGAAATGGCTTCTCCCTCCCTGGTGGGAGACGCTGCACCCAAATACAACTTCTTGAAGGACCCGGGTTCCTTCGGTCCAGCTGCTAGCATCTATCTTCTCCCAAGGTGGTCAGGTGCCGGCAGTTGGCTCTCTTAACAGTCTTCCCAGAGCTGGTACTCCTCCCAGCCCCTACCTGGGACCTACTTCCTATCTGCGTGCTCTCACACTGGTACGGCTGCTCTCCTGCTTGCACTGTTAGAAGGTGGAATAGAATGAGGGCAGCATCCTCTCCGGGACAGAAACCATTGAGTCTACAAGCTTCCCCCTCGTTCCACATGCTCTCTGGGAGATGAAGAGAGAATGCAGAACAGACTCTTTTCGGGTGAGCCTCAGCTAACATGTTTCCCCAGTAAAGTCCATCAAACCTTAAAGAGGGTAATGTTTCATTTGTCCTTTCCCAGAGCCATGCATCGGACTTTGAGGACAACCTAGTATTATGAGTGATGGAAAGCGTCACTGTCTAGTTCTCAATTGCTGAGTTTGATATGAGTTCTCTCGGGCAGATGGAATGCCAGCCCTTTCAAATTTTCCCAGGTGGACCAAGCACTGTTTGCTTTCAGAAGTTCTCCGCGAGGCTTTCATTTGGTATTTGGCGTCTCTCTCCTTTGCCATAGCTTCATAACCACTTAGTGGAATTTGACCAGCAGATACGTTTTTTGGCCAGTGCACATTTTAGGAGAGAGTAAGTAGGGTGTCATTCCGTGGGATATGTGCCGCCACAGTCTCAGACCCCCCCCCCCCCCCCCGCAGGTTCACTCACTTGCGGTACTGTCTGGCCCCTGGTGCACTTGAATTTGCCTTACCTGTAAGTGCAAATGTGATGTGTTACGGAAGGGAATGCACAGGGGACTGTGGCAGCATGTGAGAGGGGGTCATAACCTGTGGGATTTCAGAAGAAATGGCACCGAAGCTAGAACATGAAGGACAAGGAGGAGTTAACTAGGCGAAGAGATGCAGATGAGGTGGGCATAAGGACAGAAGTGTTTAGGTAGAGGGGTCTGAGGGAAAGGTCCTGAAAAGAAAGGTTTGGTGTCTTCTGGGAGTGGAAAGTTGTCTGGAGTGATGACTCCAAAGGACAAGAAATTTGAATAGTTTTTCTTGGATTGGTCATGAATTGCTCCAGAGACTTGTATACTCTCCCACGTCCTCTTGTCATCAACAAGTTGGGGACCTCAGACTGGAGTTAAGGACAAAATCTGTGTACAGCCTGGGAAGAGAGTGAAATTGATGGAGGCAGAACCTTCACTTTTTCATTTTTCCCTTTTAAGGTCAATTCTCTTTTCTGTATTAGAGATCCATTTAATAACTGCTGAAGAACTGGAAAAAAGAGCCATAACTACCATGTAATTTCCCTTTTATCTTTTTCATATTTTTCTCTTTTATTCCCTCCCTGTGTGTGTGTGTGTGTGTGTGTGTGTGTGTGTCTTTTTCTAAAAAGAACTTAGATACAAAAACTTACAAAATAATTCATTGCACTTACTTTTGTCTTGAACGGTTTGGGAATCTGAGGAAGATCCCAGGTCCTTAGAGAAACCCTAATATGTAACCACAGAAAGTAAGACCTGTAAGGACCAATGAAAAATAAGAGAATTAATTGCCCTGTTGAAAATAAGGGAAGAGCTCTCCCTCCTCTCCCTTCTTGTCAGAACATTTTACCTTAGAAATCTTGTAAACCTAAAAACTTTCTCTGTCTTTTTGAAGTGTTATCTTTTTTGAAGCTAAATAAGACTTTGGTCAGATTTATGAGCCAAGAATGTCTTTCAAGAATCTGGGAGCCATCTCTGGGAGATGTAAACATCAAGGGAGATACCACCTCTGTCTTTCTCCAGGAAGACAGGACCCGAACCCCAGTGGCTGCCCCGTTCCAAGTTGGAGAACTGCCTCCTGTCATGAAGATTCCACTTTCTTTTTGGATGAACTTACTTAGCTAACAGAGATGGTCACCCCAATTACCAGGTAAATGGTGTGTGACAAATGGTGCTGTCCAGTCCTCTTGCTTTCTGACTAGTGATGGTTTACCTTGAAAGCATGTAGATACTGCATTGTATCTTCTTGGTTGTATAAAAGGGCGAGATTTCTGTCTTTGTGATCTTAGTGGGTTGCATGGGATACATATCGCATTATACTTTCATGCTTATTCAGTAATGAAAGTAATTTCCTTCTCGACTACCTTTGTGGAGCGGATTTCTGGGTTGGGAGATTTTTTATTTTTATTTTTTGCTTATGTTTCCCCAGCAAACCTTAAAGAGGGTAATGTTTCATTTGTCCTTTCCCAGAGCCATGCATCGGACTTTGAGGACAACCTAGTACTATGAGTGATGGAAAGCGTCACTGTCTAGTTCTCAGTTGCTGTGTTTGATATGAGTTCTCTCTGGCAGATGGAATGCCAGCCCTTTCAAATTTTCCCAGGTGGACCGAGCACTGTTTGCTTTCAGAAGTTCTCAGTGAGACTTTCATTTTAAATTCATAAAAATTATCAGCCAACTTCCAACAATTGTTTAATAAAAAGCAATTAGCCAGCCAAAAATATAATGGCTTTTATGTCAAAATATGCTGGAGACAGCTGCTAAGCGGGCCACTGGCAGCCCCTGGGCCATATGCCGCGAGTCCCCGGCATATGCACAGCCAGGCACAACAGCACAGAGCATATTGGGAGTAATAAACCCAGCCCCCCATCTTCCTCCCTCTGCCCCCACCCTATCTCCCCACTCAAGAGAAACTGACAGCAGGAAATTCTCTGGAGTAAATTGCTGCAGTCAAGATCCACAAAACTCATTTATTAGGCAAGGATCTAATCTGGCAATAGATACAGAAAGCCCTAGTTCCCTAGCCTGGTTTGGATAAAATCCATGCAAACCTTATTGCATTGCAGAAAAGTGATTAAAAAAACAAAACAAAACAAAAACGCCTCCACAAAACAACTAACTCAACAGCACTCATCAAGAAAATTGAACTCAGATTATAGGTTTTTCTTTTATCTATCTGTTTGCTTCTTCCAATCGAATACTTGTATGAAAAAAGTTTCTGGAGTTTCCTCTTTCTCACAAAGATAGTTTTATTTTCCCCAATTCCTTGGCATAGTTATGTTTATTGCCCTGCCTTGCTCCTCAGATCTGTTCTAATGTTTGAGATACTGGCGATGGCCCCATGTGACTTTCGTTGTCATTAGAAATACCAACCCAGATATGTGCTTATTTTAATCGTAGAGGTTGGAGAAAAAAGGAAACTCTCCTGAAACTTTTTTTGCCAGCAAGAAAGGCCATAATTTCATCAAAAACATATTTATTTTGAGAACAAAGCACAGGCAAATCACCTTTTGTTTATAGAGAGCCTTTCCATCCCTGAGGACGCCATGGTTTGTAAACACTCTGAGCCGTTTTTAGAGCATTCATATTGCCTGTCTCCTGAAGGACCCGTCTTGGAAGCTGCACTATACTCAGGCTTTCCAGCCATTTTGCAGTGCCAGCGAAAACTTCTATAGCTAAGAAAATGTGTAATGTTTTTAAAGATAATAGATTTTTTGCCCCCCTAAAATACATTCAATAGCATAGTGTGGGCAATAGAGGTCCAGAATAACCTTTGGAAAGGGGGCAGAACATACCTAGGAATCATTGGCGAGTCACCAAATTTTAATTCATTCTTCAATCCTCTCTCTTCTCCCAAGAAAATTTTTAGCAGAGCTGAAATGATTGGTGTGTCGGGGTTTCCCAAGAACACCCAGTTTTGATAATATGCTAGGAGGACCCACAAACTCCACGCCAATGGCTAAGATTTATTACAGTGAAAGGATACAAAGCAAAATGAGCAAAGGGAAAAGTTAGGTGGGATGAACCAGGTGCAAGCCTCTCCCAGTGGAGTCACACAGGATGCCCTTAATTCCCACAGGAATGAGTTTTAACAACATGTGGAAAATATTGTCTACAGGGGAGGCTTATTAGAAACTTAGTGTCTGAGGTTTTAATTCAAGGGCTAGTCATATAGGCATCCTCTCCCTGACATGTTACAATTCCAGACTCCCAGAATAAAAGCAAGAAACTATATTGTTTGTGCAGACAGTTTGGGCACAGTGAGCCATCCTTATTGGTTCTGGAAATAGGGCGAACCCTCCCAAATCCCTGTTCCCAGATGGCAGCCAAGGGCTGACCCTACAGCAGACCTTTCCAAAGGTGGCAGTGTCAGATGCTTATGGCCGGCTAAGTGAACCATTCTGTGTACAAGAAGTGGTAATGACTAATCATTCCAGCCTTTCCTCTTTCCTACCTCATCCCTCTGCAGAGAGATATGACGTGTGTTGTTGGTACTCTTGGGAAGGGCGTGGAAGAGATACAGACAGGTTGGTGAGAAGTAAAAGGCATGGCTTGGACTCTCAATGTAGGTCCAGTGTAGTGAAGATGCCAAGAGAGGCAGCTTAAATGACAGGAATTTTAAAATCTAGCAGATCTAGTTCTAAATCTCACTTGATACTTCTGTAGCTTAAAATATGAAACTTTCTTTGTATCTTCTTATGGACGATTTACCAGATATTTGATGCTTATGGATAAGCAAGGGTTGAATAAGTTTGATAGGAAGTAGGACAACTTGTATGCTAAGAGAAATATTATATGGTAGACCTATAGGCCTGCAAATTAGTAGGTAAGGAGAAATGAAATTAATATTTCTGAATGTAGAGCCAATGTTCTAATTTTGTATTAGGATACTCATTCCATCCTTTTTTATGATTATGTTTGCACACTTAATATATATATGCCTGAGACTACTAAGGGAAAGACAAGTGTATTCAAGACGTGTTCAAATATGTTCAAGTCTGTACTCTCAAGATGATTCCAGTTCTCAGGTGGGACCTAACGGGGCATGAAGGAGATTCTAAACGAGGTCGCAAATGGATTCATGAAATTACAGACATTTTAACCCTAAGATTATAAGGGACACAGCAGAGTGAGATATACGGAGAATGTCTGCCAGGTACCCCAGCTTCTTTGAGTAACTCACCATTAATGTACCACTTATGAATTTAACTCCTGTCAGACTTGTATTTTAAATCTTTGTTATGCTTTCAGATTATGTCATCTCTTGAGTTAGCAAATTAAACAAACTAGTACACTTGAGGGAGAATCTCGATTTACTTGTCTGATATGTTCATCCAAATAGCACTGTGTTTGATTTCCCCTCATCTATTTTTCTAGTCTGAGAGAGTCTCATCTTCCTTGCTTATCTATAAATATAAGATTACCAATTCCCTTAGTCCTTTCTAGGATTTACTAAATCCACATTTTTTCATGAAACACGAAACTAGAACAGCAAACACATTCTCAATTCAGACTGTCTGTGGCTTTGCATAATGCTTTGTTGATTTCACATGGGCATCTCACACTTGATCTTGTTTTTAGGGCCGCCAGACTTAACTCTCATGCACCTGGTTTTCAGGTCTCTGCTTCAGTCCATGGCCTGACATTCAGATACACAGGTCTGTACATCTAGAGTTTGTGTACTCATTGTCTAAAGGGTTTTTGAATGATCTGCTCTGAATTTTAAAATCATCTCAGAATAGAGGCCAGATCACACAGTGACTGAAAATATGAATTCTTTAGCCTCAGTGCCTGGTTCTAATCTCAGCTATGAGACATTGGACAATTAATCTCAGGAATGAGAAATAAAATATTACTACCAATTTTAGGATTAAATAAGAATATTTTTGACATGTTTTAAGCAGTGTCAGATATTATATTATGTTTGATAATTAAAGAAATTAGAAAAAGTGTTTTATTCCATATTACAGTGTCTCGTAGATTCTTTCCTTGGATTGCAAATAATTTGAGTTGTGTCTTCCTTGATAAACCCTACGCTAGTTAAAAGACACTAACCTTTATAGATATCCAGTATTCTCACAGATTCACATGTTTTTTTTTTTTTGTCTTCAGCCTAGTTTCCTATGTCAGAAATGTAATTTGTGCTAAATCAGAACCAGAAATGAGAACTTCAGCTGAAAGAAGCTGCATTCTTTTTGATTAACATGTGAGATGTGAGAGAACACCATCAGTTTTCTTTTTCTTCTGATTAAAAATGTGGTTACAGATCTCTTATTCTGACAAATTCTACAATGTCACGACCCCTTTTCTTGTCACACTAACGTTTCGGGCTCACCAAATATGCAATCAAGGCAGAAACGTTAGTTTGGGTGGGTGGATAGACCAGCGTTGGTCTAAGGAAAAAAAAAAAAAAGTGATGATGAGTGATTGGGTATAGACCGTAACATACCCCACCCCTGAAAAAAAAAGAGAAATTCTTTTGAAATGAGAAAACAAAACCAAAGTGCCTAGCACACACAGTAGGCACTAAGCAAATGCTAACTTCTTTCTCTCACTTTGCTTGGCTGCCAGAGGCAATTTCTTCCCTCTCAATATTTATATTGACCCTACTTTCCCTTCAGTTAGAAAAACACAAGGACTTTTTTTTTTTTTAAGGCTGGTACTATAAACTGTGTGATGTTTAGCTTCAACAGAGGTGTGAAGAAGTCCTGCTGTTAAAAGTGGAGCATGATTTTTTTCTTGGGTGGAAGCCCAGAAAATGTTAGACAAGCCAAGGTGAAGACTTTTCTGACTAATGATAGCATGGATGTATGTGTGTGTGTGTTTGTGGGTGTGAACGTGTGCGTCCAGGTTGTGGAACCATTTTGGCAAGAAGAACTAAGGACTAACAGAGAGGAATTAATCCAAAGTGTTAGATGGCAAAATGTTTTGACCCACCCCACAAGAACCAACATATGATTTTCCTACTTTGAATTCTCTGTAGGCTGGAGTTAGCCATCTTTAAACTTCCCATCTTGGAAAGACACAATCCAGTTAAAATAACATTTTGTGAGCTGAGCAGACAGACCATGACCATTTCTCTGGCCAAACCAGAGATGAAGACTTAATTACCTGAGTTTTGCAGAATTTTAAGAACCTAGGATAAGAATAACAGCTCCCATTCATTGAAGTTTAGTGCAGTTGGGAATGCCCATTAATGAGAAAGGTTTGTGCTTGGACGAACTTACTATTTAAAAATGCCCCTTCTATTTGTCAGTTTCACACACAGCTTTAAACAGGGATATGATAAAAATAAAAAAGCTTCAACAGAAAGTATTCAAAAGATAAATCCTTTGTTTGTAATAGATTGTTCGAGGCAGTGAGATTTGCAAAGGTAGAGCCTCAAAGATGACCACGTACCGTAGTCCCCCGTTATCTGCGGAGGATCCCTTCCAAGACTCCCAGTGGGTGCCCGAAACCACGGATAGTACCGACTCCTACATACACTATGTTTTTTTCTCTCTATGTACACACTTATGAAAAGTTTAATTTATAAATTAAGCAAAGTAAAAGACTAACAATAATAATTAATAATACTAGAACAATTACAAAAATATATGGTAATAGAAATTATGTGAGTGTGCTCTTTCTCCTCTCAAAATATCTTACTGTACTCAGGCTTCTTGCGATGACGTGAGATGATACAATCCCTACATGCTGAGGTGAAGTCAGGTACTCAGAATGGTGCACACTTTTAAAACTTATGGATTGTTTATTTCTGGAATTTACCATTTAATATTTTTAGACTCCAGTTGACCGCGGGTAACTGAAACCTTGGCAAGGGAGGGACTACTGTATAGACAAAAAGGAGACACTTTGCTTCCCTTTCGACCCTTTCTAGAAAATGCTTATTTCAAACAGAACAGTTGAGAACTGGACTCTCCTGGCAGAGACACATTCTCTTTCCTAATGAGGGAAAGTGGGGGCTTTTGCAAAGTCAATGTCAGCCCTAATGGAAACCTGCACGTTTCACAGGGAAAAACATGGGCAGAGAGGACGGTGGTGGCCGCAGCCCCTGCAAGGCCTCCAGTTGGCTTGTTAATACGATCTCCACCAGATTTCCTGGGAAGAGAAAAACAAATTTTTTCTCTAATGGCACAGATTGTCTTCAATACTTACCAGCAGGAGTTTCTGACACCTTTGTTCTTTCGGGTTTTAGAAATTTAAAGAGAAACAAAATACCACACACTTTAAAATGGCACAGGAAGAAGCCAAAATCTACCTCATTAGTGAATGGAAAACAGTGGCCCCTTTGGGCCAGATCAGGAGGTCAATGTGTGTATTACTGAAAGGCCCTATTTATTAACCAAATACCCATTACATGGGTCGAGTCCAAGGCCAGCCTGATGAGTAGGAAACCCCTCATATGGTTTTATTTCAAGGCCTAAAATACCACTCCCTTGATCCTACAAATGGGAACTCAGGCTCCTATGTGCCCATTGATGCCTGAAATGTCTTTTACAGGAAAAATGTCTTTCATTTAGAAGTCATTAATAAGGTTCATAATGAAAGCACCGTAGGTGTGACTTAAGAACACACTGAGGTGTGAGAGACTGGGGTCTGGGCTCTCTTGAGAGTGTGTTTAATGGTTGAGGGAAGAAAGAGCCTTTCGCTTGGATGGGAAGAAAGAGATATAAACAGAGAGAAGGGGGCAGGAAGGGAAGACCAGGGAGTGGCCAGCCAACCTTGTTCATTCGCTGCTGTTCACTTTCAAAGTGGGAAGGAAAGTATGTGTAGCATCTGGCACATAGCAAGTTCTCGATGTTTGTTCTCGTTTACAGTCCTGGCAGGTTCGGGACTGATCGTGCCATTTTGGAGATGAACCTACAGACACCCTGCTCTGAAGCTACAGCACCTCGTGTTCAGAATCAAGGCCCTTGAAAATTATTCTTGTTCCATTTTCTCAATCCTTTCCCCATCCTAATGTTTTTGCTTTGCATTTCTCAGTTCTTTGCTTACGTGAGGAATCTAAAGGAATCTTAACAGGCTTTATACTAAGAAGGGAGGGCTTGCATTTAGAAGCCTTTCTAAACTAAGTTTTGTCATTAGACCGTATGCTATGTGTTTGTGTCATATTATTTATATATCTCATCTTTCCTAATGTCATTAAAGGATCCTTGATTAATACCTTTCTAGTTATGAGACCCTGTGACTGTGATCACCCATTCAGATGACTCACCTCTGGGAACCTCACCTGCATGCAGCCTTCCCTGTTTACTCTGGAATAGCCGGTTCTTTATCTGAACTACTCGCAGAGCACTAATTGCTATTACTTATCACTTGGCATTCATATATACTTTGCCTCAGAAATAAAACTCACTGTTTCATCTAGTTTTATTATTAACATATACATGGCTATTTAGCCATGTATGTATGTCTGTTTTTATCTATTCAACTAGACTGTAAACTTTTTGTTCTGGTCCAGGGGGCAGGTAGCCTTTAAAATAACCTCCGATGATCCCCATATTCTGGTATTCATTGTCTTATATAATCCCCAATTCCTTCCCCTTAACTGGGTGATGGACCTGGTCACCCTATTTTAATGAGTAGAACAAGGCAAATGTTAGGATGTCAGTTCCAAGATTAGGCTACAAGTCCACGTGAGTCCTATCCTGCTAGCACTTTGCTTACTCCATGTGGGAAAGCCAGTAGTCACGTTGTGAGATGCCCTATGGCAGTGGTCTCCAACCTTTTTGGCACCAGGGACCAGTGCTCCTATGAGAATCTAATGCCTGATGATCTGAGGTGGAGCTGAGGCGGTGATGCTAGCGCTGGGGAGCGGCTGCAGATACAGATGAAGCTTCCGCTCATTAGCCTGCCACTCACTTCCTGCTGTGTGGCCCGGTTCCTAACAGGCCATGGACCGGTACCAGTCTGTGGTGTAGGGGTTAGGGACCCCTGGTCTAATTTCTGCATCTGAAGTTTAATTTATTTTGGTTCCCTGTTAATATTGGACCACCACCTGCTTAAGAAAAGAACTGGACATTTGCACATGAACGGGAGAGGTGAAAGTGGAGGAAGCTTTGTTTTCCTCAAGTTCTGTACCATGTAACTAAGTACTTAAGTAATACTTAATCCCTTTCCCTCCTTTCACCATGTGCCAAAGAAGTAGATGTCTCGCTTTTCATGATTCAGGGTAGAGATGCCCTTCCCTCATCATGTTTTTGGCTCCTTCCTAAAGGCATCGGATACTAAGGGTGACCATACACCCTATTTTACACCTGCTATACCAGCCATTTCTTTCTCAAAATGGCCCAGTGTGGATAATATATTTTGTCCCTTTGATGGAGCAACCGTGTACCATTATCTCTCTGGGTACCTTTTTTCTTCTATGAATAAAATCTATGGACATCCAGGATAGTTAAGATATATTACTTTCTAAAGGATAAAATTCATTAAAAGTAACATTTTTCTCTTGCAAGTTGAGATCATCCCAAGTGTCCCAGGGCAGCAGTTTGACCCAATCCTACTTTTTAAGGGAATAGTTTTCACACTCCCTTCACAGTTTAAACCAATTTGATTTCACTACTAATTTGCCTTGTTTTGACTTGGATGGGCTGAAGTAGTTCAGGCTGCTCCTGAGCACTTCCTGCCTCATTAGCTGGGAGCAGTTTAGTCTAATGACTTTCAGAGCAAGTCAGAGCTTCTAGGGCGGCAACAGCTCTTTGCGGACTAAAGGAGAGGAAGTTAGAACTGGATTTCATTCCACCCTTTGTTAGCTTTGGGATAGTAAGCATTTATTTAAATGAAATCGTAATTATTTGCAGTGGTGCTGATTGATGGGAAATCCCTGAGTAAATAGACTGAAGCCACCACGTGGTTTGTCACATAGTTAAGTAAGTACATAACAAGGGAAGCCTTTTCTGTAAGAGAGTTTAGTGTAATTTTCTAATTTCAGCCATAAAGATAGGTGTTGATGTAAGTATTTATATATGGGTGTGTATATAGATACATGTACATAACCCCATAACCTTATGTGTACCTACATACATACACAGACGTATATGTATATGCAGAGGCATTAAAAATATGTATAGATATGTTTACACAACCTCCATAACTGTGTGTGTACCTACATACATACACAGTGTATATGTATATGCAGAGACAATAAAAATGCATTTAAGAAATGTGACTCTTTTCCCTTTTAGTAGTTTATACATTAGGCTCTTTGGTTACATGAGAGCCTGAGACTCAGCTTATCTTAAGAATAAATGTGAGAATCAGAGAGGTGGGGATCCACCAGGAAGAAAAGGAGCCAAGGTGTATATCCAGGCCACACAGGGCTCTCAAAGGTAATTCAGAATCCAGGGAATTCAGAATCCACCCCTTCATTGCCTATCTAACGTTGACTCCCATCTTGCCCTTCTTTATTTTAAAGCTTTGTCTTTTATTTGATTTCTAGGAAAGGTGGACTACTTCCCAACCTTAGAAGATGAATTATATTCTGTCTAAGGCAGGCAGCATAATCCAGTTCCTTTTGTCAGTGCTTGCTTTAGGGGTGAGCATGAGGATGGGTTCCAGGCAGTCTGTTGTAATTCTGGAAAGATTTTACTCCTTGGTAGAACAAGAGATGGTGATGAGGCTCTTTCTACTTTTTAGCCATGAAGTAGTGTGCAAAGATTTTATGATTAGAACATGTTGAAAGCATGAGATTAAAAGCCTAGAGACGAAGAACCAATACACTGAGGACAGTCTTGCAGAAGGATGGAAAAGAATGTAGGTACTTGGTAAGGTTTCCTAATAGTTTCCCTACACCCGACCACTTATCTCTAGACTTCTTGTTCTGTGAGAAAATGAAATGTCTTTTTTTGCTTAAGCCACTCTCGGTTTGATCTTCTGCTACTTGTAGCCCAAAGCATCTCTGACTATGTCCAAGGAAGCTATAGGGACCGGGTTACAGTAATCTTGCCTTATCCACAGTTTCACATTTTGTGGTTTTAGTTACCTGAGGTCAACCATGTTCTCAAAATATTAAACGGAAAATTAACAGTTCATAAATTTTAAATCGCATACTGTTTAGAGCTGCTCTGTGATGAAATTTCAAGACTTCCTGCTTGGTCAGCCTGGGACATGAATCATCCCTTTGTCCAGCGTAGTCATGCCTTACACACTCCCCACCTATTAGTCACTTAGTAGCCGTCTTAATTATCAGATAGGTTATGAGAGAGAGAACACATTCACATAACTTTTATTACAGTATGTTGTTATGATCTATTTCATTATGTTACTGTTAATCTTTCATTACGCCTAATTTATAAATTTTATCACAGGTATGTATGTATGGACAAAAAGAAGTATATACAGAATTTGGTGCTCTCTGTAGTTTCAGGCAACCACCGGAGGTCTCAGAACATATCCCCTGTAGATGAGGAGGCACTGCTGTGTCTTATTGCCTTGCAGAATCAGAATTTTATGGATATTTATTTCCATGTATTCAGAGAGACTTTAATCAGAGTCAGAGTTGCATTCTGAGTACAAGTGCTTCAGAGTCCTAGCTACCCAGATCGATTTCTTCTCTGTTGTGTTTCGTGACTGAACAACATTAAATCTCTCCCTTTGACATACTGCACATTTATCAGTTAAACAGAGATCCAAGTGATAACATGAAAACTTTTTAGTTTTGGTCCATTTGGCCTTCACACTTCCCTTAGTTGATTATTCATGCCATTAACAAGTATTTATTGGGCACTTGATATGTCTCGTGTTTGGAAATTTAGTGAGAAAATACAGAAATGTTGCCTGCCTTCTTGGAATTTGGTAAGATTATGCAATTTCCATATTCACCTGACCTTTTGATGCAGAATGCCAGGGATCTCCAAGAAGCCAAACTGCAAGACTAGGATATGGGGAACTCCTGGAACAAGCGTGTGTCTCTTTGAAGATGATGAAGATGGTAACAGAGAACTCTTTTGTATTCTTTTTTTTTTCTTTTCTCTTTTGCTATGATATTGAAAAGGGTTGAGACAATGATGAAATATTGTCTTGAGATTTTCTCTTTTTTACCAAAACCATCTTCAGAATGTTTGGTCTAAAACCAGGATATTATATCCTTTGTAGATTACTAATCTGGATTTTCAGGGCCAGCGTGTGTGTGTGTGTGTGTGTGTGTGTGTGTGTGTGTGTGTGTGTTTCCTACACTCTCACAATATTCTTAAACCATCCAGGTCATACGTAACAAGTGAGTGGCAGTAAATTTTAACAAGGGTCTTCCAGCTTTTATGTTTATATTGAATTAATTGGAGGTCCTAGGATTCCACCATTTTGCCTTTGGGATGAAAGGGAGAGATATCTGTGCCTTGAGTGGCTTCTCGATGTTCACATGTAGCAAAGAACAGTACGTTTGAGAGGTCTTGCCTAATAGCAACTTGCGTCCAATAATTATGTTCAGTTTGTCTGGATTTCCCTGGTAGTTTTTATTGGATGGCACATCATTACTTCTTGTCCCAAACCAGCTTCTCTTCATCATGAAGTCACTGCATTTAGCTAGTGAATTTCTTTTTTTTTCCTTACTTAATCTCCCTTCATATCTTGACCCCCACGGGGTTATTCAACTACCTAGGATTAATATGTACAGCTGACCTTGGGTCAGACAAGAAGGGATCTCTATTTGCTGGTTCTCTGTGGTGGTTTTGGTGTTCCATGGAATGAAAAATAGAATCCCTTACAGGTATATTTATGGAAAGTAACTTGATAGCGTTTTCTTTGATTCCCCCTTTGCTTTTCCACATGGTCTCCTTTTATTCTCTATTGTTTGGAATTCTGATGAAGATTATCTTCAAAAGACCCTTCAGCAAAATGTCCTCATTAAATAAAGCTTTATTTTCTAGGCCAGTTCTCTGCATGCCATATGCCAATCCAGAAGAGCGACCGTTCTTCCTTGTCCCCCACCCCCCTATAAATGTCTAAATCAAGCCTCTCAGTCACAGTCCTCTTCTCCCTCTACAGCCTGATTTTCTAATTTGCATTTCAGAGGTGGTATCTGGAGTTGGTGACCACGACCTTGACCCAGTAATTCTTTTAAGAATCAAGTTATATTCTGGATCTTGGCTTAGCACAGTGGCTTGGAGACATGAAAGTTAGCCTGTATTTTTTTTTTTTTATTTATCAATTTTCCCAGAGAAATATTTTTTATTTATTCAAAGTCCTATGTTTCAATGAAATTTGCTTCATTAAAAAAATTTATTTCCTCACTTAAGAGGCAGTGGGGTAGAAAATAGATCGGTCCTGTGATGAACTGTTTGCTACGCATGTAGTTACAGAAAACTTTAAGGTAAATTTGAAATGAAACCAAGCGACAACCTGCATTACTGTCAGCTAAGAACTCGGTCCGCAGGTGGTGGATGGTGAAAAATATTTTACATCATTAAGGTCTGTCTACCTTTACATTTTTAAAATATATACCCTTAATATAAAACAACATTTTACTTAGGCAGGAGGGATGAATATTTTGCTGGACTTTTTGTAAATTCAATCAACCAGATATATACATGCCATTTTACATTAATTATATTAAGTAACTAGCTTTTGGTTTTGGTATTAATTTGACACTTAGACTTAAAATAACAAGGACTGATGGCCTACTCGTGGCTTTAAGGAATAGAAGCCATTTGGAACAAAAGTACAGACCTCCTAACTTTAAAATATGCATATCTCTAATGTGAAAATTTATAATTCTCCAAGCAAAATTAAGACTTGACTTTGAGATGATCTGATTACAAGGCTATTAGGCTTCTTCTCTGTTCCCTGAAGCCTCTCCCCCTTCTCAGTTATTCCCTGCTGCTAATGAGATGCCAGGGCTGAATAGCATTGTCCCTTAGGCAGACCTGAACCCTCCAACTAAGCACAGCCCCTCCCTCCCCTCCTCTTACCTCCCTTTCCCTCCCCTCCCTCTGTCTCTCCTGTCTTTCCTACTTAAACAATTCTTGGAGAGAAAAGCAGTATTAAATGTTTTGATTTCATAGATCTTTAAGCTTCTGCTGGCAAGAGAGTTAAATAATATTGTCCAAAACAAACTTCTGTAAGTAGTGTACATTGACAAAAAACTGAAAGAAAGGCTTGAGTAACATAAGATCAGGTCTGCAAGGAATATTATTTCTTTATTCTTCTATAATATGAATAGTTTTTTTTCAAACCCTCCTTCAGCTGGGTTTTCTATCAGGTGCAGGTTTAGGAGGGCTCGTATGTTGCTGTGGCTTCGTGTGTGTGATGTGTGTGTGTGTGTGTGTGTGTGTGTGTATGTGTAGAGCTGGTAAAAAATCCTCCAGGTCACATGTCCACACAGAAATCTGCTTACATATCTGCCATCAGGTTTAACCCTGGACACTGATCAACACAAGAAGCTGTGGAGATGCACTTGATTCGGTAGGCAGGGCCCCTTCCCTCTCATCAGCTTTCTGCTCTGTAGCATGCTTGGTGCCCAGCAATTATTCTGCTACTTCTGTGACCAACCAGTGCATGAGGTGGTCTAAGAGCAATGCGCCATATTCACTTGACCACCCTGTCTGCCGCAGGGGACTCCTCCTGAATGTAAACAGCTGTGCTGGGGCAGGAGGGCCTGAGAGCCTCTTTATGTAGAATCCATCACATTTCTTTTCCCATCTCTTCCCCTGTGGCTCTCATTTCCTTTAGCCAGGGATAGAGAAATCCCTCCATGACAGGCCCTCTGTGAAAAGCCCTAGCGACAAGGTAGGGGGCAGGGGTTGCTAACCTGGCTCTCTAGCCACAGTTTCTTCTTCTACGTCCATCTCTGGGCTTTGGGTATCTGGCACAAATTGGAGAAGATGGATACTGACGTGAAACTATAAACAAAGCATTCTCTTTTATAAATCATTTCTTAATTTAAATTTTGTGTTTACATTCTTTTTAAATTTATAATTGACTAGGCAAACCAAGAGTTAGCCTATTCTATTGTCTACCTTTTCTGAGTCTCTTCACTTCAAAAACCCTACGTACATTTGATATCACCACTACTAGGTCATATATACCAGTCACATTATTTTATGTTTCTTGTTTTTTCTTCTTTTAATATTGTCTCGATGTTTCTTTTCTTCATAAATAGGAAAACAATATTTTGCCTTCTCTTAGTAATTGCTTTAAGTCTATAGGACAAACATTTTTGTATTAATGTAATAATGAAACTATTGAATTCTACAGAAAGTGATGAAACATATTTTTTCATTCTCCTCACTGCTGCCACCTCAGACCTGCTGTGTTTTGTTAATATAACATGGGCCCAGTTATTCTTATACATTTATTTTCTGTGCGATATTTTAAAACTTAAGTTTACTTTGATATTAGCATTACCGCTTCTGCGTTATTTGCCCAATAACTCTTTGCTTGTGACTTTATTTTATATAGTACAGTTTCATAGAATTTTAACACTTACGTACAGTGAAATGCACAGATGTTAAGTGTACAATTTGACGCACTTATCATGTACATATATTCTTAACAAGCTGTGGAACGTCATCTTAAAAAGATGCCTTGTGGCTCTTTCCGAGTAATCCCTACCTCTTCTTCCAAATACAACTAAATTTCCATTTTCAATCATAGATTAGTTTTGTCTGTAGACCTTAATTAGAATATATGTCTGGCTTCTTTCTGTCATACTCTATGTGTCAGCAATTCCTTGCTTTCCTTTGCTGTGTAGCATTTCATCTGCCACTAAGCCACAATTTTTCAATTCTTCTGTTGATGGACACTTGATATATTACCAGTTTTTAGTTATTATAAAAAAGTTGCTATGAACATTCACATCCTAATCTTTTTGTAGACGTGTGTTTTTAATTTTTTTCTTGAGTAAATACCCAAGAGTGGAAATACTTCTTTACAGGGTAGGTGTGTGTTTAACTTTATCGGAAATTTCTAGAATGACTCCCAAAGTACTAATACTATTTTTATTTATTTATTTTTGCCCTAGTATATCAGAGTTTGGATGTTCCACATCCTCACTAACATTTGGTTTTGGTGATCTTTTTGATTTTAGCTATTCCAGTAGTTGTGTGGCAGTATCATATGCCTTGTGGATTTAATTTAGAGTTTCCTCATGACTAATCTTGATGAGTACTTTTTTGTGTGTGCTTATTGCTAATTTGTATATCCCCTTTTGTGGAGTGCCTAGTCTTTTGTCCATTATTAAAACTATACTTTTTGTCTTCTATTATCGAGTTGTAAGAATTGTTTATGTATTCTGAATGTTAGTGTTTTGTCAGATATATGTACTGCAAATATTGTCTCCCAGTTTGTGGCTTGCCTATTAATTTCTCAACAATGTCTTTTTATGAGCAGAAGTTTTTAATTTTGGCAGAGTTCATTTTATCAAATTTTTTTTTTTTTGGTCAGTACAATGCTTTTATTTAAAAATTTTCTTTTTTTTCTCTATAAAATATTTTCTTATAATAATATCTAGCATATTTTTATTTGTTGTTCTTTACCTAATCTCATAGTCTCTTAATGAGAAAATTTATGTGTTTACATTTAAGAACAGAAATCTTAGTTTTTTTTTTCTTATTTTGTTGTTTCCTTTTTCTCTTATTTATTTTTGTTTGATTGAGTTACTAATCATTTTCTTTTCTACTCATGTTACCTTAGAAGTTTCTTGGTACTTTTTCCTTCTATTGTTTGCAATCCTGTTAATTTCCAATTTGCATAATTGAATAAACATTTCTCTACTATTATAAAAAAATAAAGGTATTGGTCATATCTCTCAACCTAGGTTAACGACTGCTCCCAGTCATTAAGTTGACACCTAAAGATACAGGATGATTATATGTCCTGATTTGCTTGCGCAAGTCCCGATTTCTTTCTGTTTTCCTGGCATAATTAGTAATTGTGTCTCATGAATCTAAAACTCTCCCAGTTTATACAATAAATTACATGTGTGTAATCAGATCTGCATAATAAATGTTTTGGGTCATGCTGACCTCCCCACACCCCTCTTATGTACATATCCATCTACCAGAATGCCTTTAATTCTCACCTTTTTGCTGCATAGTGCAGCAGTTAAAAGCAGACTCCAGAGTGATTTACTAGCTGTGTAATGTTGGGCAAGCTGCTCTCTTTGCCTCAGTCTCCTCATCTGTGTAAAGGAGATAATAATACCATTTTCTTCATAGGGCTTTTGTGACAATTGATTAAATAAAGTGCCTAGAGCAGTGCCTATGCTGTGCATACTAATGTGCCATGAAAATGGTGGTTGTGATTCTCTGCTCCCTCTTAAGTCACAGAGTTTGCTGAGATATTACTGTTAGTTCCACGCAATTTTTAGTTTCAGCTTTGCTATGTCTTTCCTCGAGTTCAAGAATTCTTAATATTACAAATTCTAATGACTCCGTCATTATCTATTCAAAGTTTATTGCCTACTGCTGTTTTCTCTCCTTGTCATTGTCCTGATCTCGCCATCTGTTCCGTTCGCTTATTTGATTAGAGTCCTCTCCTAAGTATTTTCCTCAGTTGGGCTCTGTGGATGATGTGCTCTCAGAATCCTTTATAGATCTGTAAATACATATCTTTCCTTTTTCTGGGTGTAAGATTATTTCGTCGCAATCCTTTTTTCTCCTTAACCAATAGATACTATTCTCTTGTTTGCTAGCATCTAGAATTACAGATGAAAAATTTAATGGTTTTGTATTAATTAGATACGGCTGCCATAACAAAGTGCTACAGACCGGGCGGCTTACATAATAAAAATTTCTTTTTTCATTGTCCTGGAGGCTAGAAGTCCTATATCAAGATGCTGGCAGGGTTAATTTCTTCTGAGGCCTGTCTCCTTGGATTGCAGGTGGCTGTCTTCTCCCTATGTTTTCAAGTGGTTTCCTCTCGGTGCACATCAGCATCCTAATCCCTTATAAGGACACCAGTCATATTGGATTACGGCCCACCCACCCTAACAATGCCATTTAACTTAATTACCTCTTTACAGGCCCTATCTCTAAATATAGCCACATTCTGGGCACTGGGGGTTAGGATTTCAATGTATAAATTTGGGGTAACAAAATTCAGCCCATAGCAATTTTATTCTTTTCTTTTCGTAAATTTACCTCTCTCTTCCCCTTTCCCTTTCCTTCCCTCCCTTCCTCCCTCCCTCCATCTTTTCCTTCTCTTTCCTTCTTTCCCTTCCTCATCACTCTGGAACTCAGGTCTTTCAGTCTACAGACTTGAGTATTCCAACTAGGAACATTTTATTTGCTGTTTGTGCCCATCCTCTAGCTATTCCTTTTTCTCTTTCTGAAATTCTCATTACTTACCCATTTTTTAAAATTTTTATATTTCATTAGTTTTATCTCTAGGTATATTTCCTCTAGGTCGTGAGAAATTTCCTCTAATTACTCTTCTAGGTCACTAATTTAATTTTCAATAATGGAAGTTTTTTCCTTAGATCAAGATATTCACATTATAAATTTGAAAGCCATGTTTTCAAGTTGCAGAATTTTTTTATTGTTCTAAAATGTCATTTCATTGAGTTTTTGTTAAAAATTTAGCTATGCTCTCCAGGAATCCTAGTTCCCTTGAAGGTACATAATTGAACATTTCTTTATTTTTTTCTGCTTTTGCATTACTGGGTTCTCTGGGGTTCATTGTAAATGTCCTTTGCCTATACTTTACTTATCCGTGGTGCAGTGGGTAAAGCTAATGAGCATGTTGAAATGTGGCAAGCCCATGAATGATGGTTGGCACAACAGCACCTGCTCCTTCCCTGTGGGTCAAGGATGGAGCAAAAGGTAGGCTGCCAGGAGGAGGCTTCCTCCTTCTTGGTTTTGACTGCAGTGGTTCCAAGCCTCATAGTCAAGGAGGAACCCAGTCCACCTGTATAGTGTCTCTACCACTCTTCTCAAAGCAAGGAAATCTGCAGGTTCTCCTGAGACCACACACAGGCCTGGCACTTCCTTTCTTCTTTAGGTTCCATGAGTTTCTTCAGTCCATGCTCTCTCAGGGAACATGAGGTCCAGAGCTGCTCCAAGTCTCTCAGATCTGGTTTGTTGGACTCCCTTGGACTCAGAGAAAATTTGTCTATATCTGTGCTATCCTCTGGAACCTCATCAGAATCCCCGGCTCCAAATTCCCTGTCCACAATCACCTTGATGATCTCTTAGCTGGATTTTTTTTTCAGGACAGACTGACTATGGTTGGGTTGAAGTTGGGAAGGGAGAGTGGTGGGAATTCATTTTGAGACCTCAACAGAACTCTTGCTGAATCTGAAAGCTTTCGGCTTGACTGGGTGGCTTACATAATAAAGATTTATTTTTTCATAGTCCTGGAGGCTAGAAGTCCTATGTCAAGATGTTGGCAGCATTAATTTCTTCTGAGGCCTCTCTTATATGTAGTTTCTTTTAATTAAATTAGAATATTAATTATGTATTCTTTTCAATGTTGATGACCTTTACCTTATATTTTGTAGCCACATTTATTACAATTATTTGGACTTAATTCCATACATTAATGGTTGTAATACCAATTATCAGCAACCCAGGCCCCAGCTTTTAAAATGACAGTTTGTTCATTCTTGAAATCTTTATTTTGGTAAATCTCTTGGAATGACAAATTTTTCAAAATACAGGAGTGATTATAGACAGGTCTTATTCTTTGTGAGGCCCTGCAATTTTAAAAATGCCCTCCCTTTTCTACTTTCCTTTCTCTCTTTTCATACTTGACTCATAACTTTTTCTGGTTTTAAGTCTTGGGCCACAATCTCTTTTTAAGAAAACCTTATAGACATTGTCCTGTTGTATTCTGGCCAGGGCAAGATGTAGATTTTGTGGAAAACTCTTTTGCAACAAGCAGCATAAAGCTAGTTACGAAAGTTAAGATTTATATAGAAGGGAACCGTGGAAGAGTGGGGCTTCGAAGCTTAAACATTATTAGCTTCACAGTCAGTTGCCTCTATTTATGGCCTTTAATACTGGAAAGGAGAAGCCAGTTTGATTTTGGTTCCTTGGTGGTCAACATTTCATGCCTGTGCTGAATATTATTGGGCTTTTTTTTTTCTTTCAAATGCTTGAAAGCTAAGATTTTCTTGGGCTCTATCTAGATTTGGTCTCTCTTCATCATTGTTATCTGATATCTGGTGAATCCCCAGATTCAGATGTTTTACCTCAGAGAAGTTTTCTCCAATTATATCTTTGTTTTTTGATTCTCTTTCAGTATATTGGTTTTCTTCTCTAGGAAATTCTTAGCTTTATTTCTGTGCTCCGCCCAAAGCTGTCGTCATTTTTCTTGTCACTTTTATTTCTTTATCCTTTGCACTTGGGCAAGCAAGTTTGTCCTCTATTTTAACTAATTTTATATTCTGTGGTACCAGCTTACTACTTCCAATACATTTTAAAATTCTGCTATTATTTTAATTTTGTCAGTATTCTGTTTTATCTCATCTGACTCTCATTTTATTACCTCCTGCCTCTCATTCAGCTTCGTTTTAATTTCTGTCAAGGATATTCCTCATATCATTCGTTTTAAAGAATATATCTTTTTTTTTATTACAAGCATAAAATAAATGCTAAGTTTTATTTATATTTCCTACAATAAATATTTTAAAAACACATACTTTGCCTCTACCTCTTGAGTACCTAATCCTTTTTCTTCATGTTATAAAATTTTTTATTTGTAATATATACATATATATTTTATTATATTTATAGAGTGACTCGAGTACTATTCAGATCCGGTATTTTCTTTTTAATAGTACTGTTTATTTTCCACTAGAATGGTGTGAAAATCTTTTTTGATTTTAAGCTGTGAGAATGACTACCAGTTTGGTCATCCATCAGTACAAAGAAAGAGAAAGGGAAGTTTATTTCTGTGTGGAGTTTTCCTTACATTTATTAAGGACTTTTGTCCTTCCATTTCTTTCTGATGCTGAGCCTGCCACATCAGGCAAGATGATGCTACCTACTTAAGAGGAAATGCCTTTCATGCTTCTGCTGGCAATAAATTGGTGAGACCCACTTCAAACTGAGTGATTCTGAGCCATGGTGGCTTAAGAAATACCAAGTGAGCATTTCTGGTGTTTTCTACATTTTCCCATGCTTCCCTTAGCATCTTCCATATGAGGAGTGCTGTCAGGTCTGGGATATCCCCTATGCATTTTCCTTGGAGCCTTGTTTACTTCTTCTCATGGAGATCAAGTTCTTTCTGGTGTCTGCCCTGTTAGTGCAATATCTGTAAAAATTTCTTGAAGTTTCTTGCATGTACATAACATCCTTCTCCATTTTCTTGTGTAAACTCAGGTTCTATATTACTTCTACATTAACTCAAATATTTTAGTTAAAACCAAACTTAAGATCCATTCTCTTTGTTCTGTCTCATGTTCTTACCTCCATGAGTTTTCACATTTGAAGAGTGGCAGGTAGACTGGACTTGGAATAGGCTGACATATCTGCAATGAGGAAGAAAATGAAATGAAAACAATGTTGATTTGAAAGGAGGTATTAGCATAGACTAACAGGTGGCTGCCATATATCAGTATAAGAGGTTAGGAACCACCCAGTAACGTGATTCTAGTAATGGAATTAGAACAGGACTGTGTAGCACTGGTTATGGTACCTGACCTAGAAAGTGGCTCTCTGTTATGACTTGGCATGATTAGTTTTAGGTAACCTTTATTCACTGGAATGGTTAGTTCTCTCCTATTGAGCAGTCTTTAAGTTTTGCGGCTCTCTCTCTGGACAGTGACCTCTGCTTTATACACATCTGTTCGAATGAAGAGACCCGGAATAGTGACAAGAGTTTCAGTTTCTGCAGGATGCTTCTGCTGCGGCATTGTGGTTCTTAAGGAAAACACTTGCAAATCTGTGATGTCGCATGTGAGGGAGAGGTATGGTAGAGAAGCTGAAAGGAATTTATCAGGGATAGTTAGGGGTATCCTGAGTAAAAGGAATAAGAAAGATCACTTTTTGCTGTTGACTCACTGGTGAATGCAAGAAGTTTAGAATTGAGATTATGACCCACTCTCTTTATTGCCATTGCGATGGATTTTGAGAACATGGGCTTCCAAAGAAAATATTAGGTTCTAATTTCATCTCTATTACCCTGAGGAAAATTACCCAAACTCTCTAATCTTAATTTCAGTGCTGATAAAATGGGAATGATAATACATACTGGATATATCGAAATAAGAGGATCCCATGTTTGGCACATAAAGGGCACTGAACAGTACCAGCTAGTATTTTTAGCTCTCTTTTATTGCTATATTTACTATCACCTTAATAAATTATGATTAGAGTTCTTTTCTGCAAATAGGAAATCAAAATTCATCTGGTTTAAGCAGAAAAAAAAAGAAAATTATTAGATATATAATTGAAAAGTTCAGGAATAAATCAGACTTCAGGATTTATATGATGTGACAGGGATGTCTTTTTTGCCTTTTTTCCGTGAGATATAATTTATTCTTAATTTCCATGTGGTGGTAAGAGATCAGAATATGCCATACACATATGGTATAGGAGATCAGAATATGTCATTCCAGAATATGCCACTCTGGCATAAAGATTATTTTGAGCTGAAAGCTTTAAGAAAAAGCAGACACAGGATAAACTCTCTGGCATCCCCCTATCTGCCTGAAAAACAGATCATAAATTCCCCTTATGAAGGGTCCTCCCTCCCCCACTTCCCATACTAGGAAGGAGATAACAGCCTTATCACTGGAGATGAGATGGCATTGAGAAAGAGCCTACAGAAACCTTACTGTCGAGTCCTTATCTCTCATGTTTCCCCCTATATTTGCATTCCTACAATTTGCTGCCCCTAGAAGCTCAAAGTTCCTTTTTCTTTGTCTTGCCACTTCCCTTTTAAATTAATCCTTTTTAAATTTTTTTGTCCAAATGGTATAAAAGCCTTCAAGCCTAGCTATTACTTTGGGATTTTCTCTTTTTTCTATGAAGCCTTCTTGTGCCACATAAAACTTTTACCATCAAATAAATTTGTGTGCCTTTTCTCCTGTTAATCTGTCTGTTGTTGGTTTATTTCACAGACCCAGCCAGAGAACCTAAGAGGATACAGGAGAATTTTCCTTCCCTGCAATGCTTTAAACAGTTTTAAGAGTCAGACCATGAAAAAGATTCAGCATTGTTGTCTCAGTAGGCCTAGGAACGCGTTGAGATTCTGATTGGCCAGCATGGGTCGCTTGCCCGCCCCGAACCAAACTTTACCATCATATGTAAGATTAGGCCTGGGGATGGAGCCCACTGTGACCGTGTTGGCTGAGAGTGGGACATAGCTGTTGAGAGAAGGGAGAAAAGATGCTGGGGAGGCAGGCAGGAGATGTCCAGTCAGTTAAGAATTGAGACGAGTAAGAATTCTTCCCCAGCTGGACCTGCTACTGTAAGTTTACAAATAGAGGCTTGAAGAGTAACTTTATAATGACCTCTGAATGTAAGCAACATTAAAAATTAAAAATGAGGGCCTGTCATTTTCCATCTTCACTTAGGACAGAACTGACCAATGTGGCGACAGGAGAGCCATGTGTAGTGATGAAGACCTTGGGAAGAGACAAGGTGACTTTCACTTAACTGGACCATACTAGGAAATGGAATGGAATAGCACAGCCATCCTCAGGACACAGGCTGAAGGAATTAGATGAACTTTGACCAGATTTAACTGTGACCAGATTGTGCGAGTGAAAGTTTCAGTTTGAGTTGAGTTAACTGTTTTATTTCATGTTCCATTTTTAATGCTTCCTTACAGTCCTCTCGTTTTTTTTCTAAATTACATGCCTCATTGTATTTGAGTTCCTCCTGCTTTTGACAGCTCCATGGCTTCCAATTTTGCTTCTGCTGCTTTGATTATTATTCCTGATTTGGTTGTTGATGAGACATGTGGTTTTCTTCAATTAGCTCTGCCACTCTTACAAATGTGTGTGTCTCACAAGTATCCTAATTAAAGTCAGGAGGAGGGGGAAATTTTCAGGCAATTACAACAATGCCATCCTTCTCTCTCACTGCTCCTTTCTTCCCATCATCGGGCGCATTCTTCTGTGTCTCCATTTTGCAAGCACATTGAGCAGCCTCTCTCTTTAAAATCCCATTAATTTTTTCAGAACGTGATATCCAGCTTTGTCAGTGTGTCATACATTAGCTCTCAGAAAACCCCATAGCTTTCATTTAGTTTTATTAGATACAGTCCCCTCTCTGTCAGTTTCCACCATGTTTGGAATTCATCCTGAGACAGAAGGCTACCTTCTCTGCCATGCGTAGTCTTGGAAGTCTCCCCAAATCCGTGGCCTTGTGAGTTGTTTCCTCTTGTGTGGGCTTACATTCAGCTCACTCCAGTTCAATGCTGTGCATGTTTATTGAGCATCTGAGGCTACTTGTCATGCCAAGCAGCGTGCCAGGTATCAGGACCTCACAGCACGATGAAGTTGAGATGATGTGGGACAGTGAAAAGAGGCTGGATTTCAGAGCTGGACAAGATGTAGATTTAAACGCCTGCTTTTGCCACGTGCTAGTTGTTCAGCCTTGGATAAATCACTTAGCTGGTCTTTTCATCTGTTAAAATTATGTTAATAATAGTTACCTGGCAGGGATGTTGTGAAGATTGGAGATAATGTATGCAAAGTAGCTAGCTTAGTGCCTGGTATGCCTCAGTAAATGGGAGCTATAATTATTACCACGAATAAGATGTAGTGTACTTGAGGAACTCACCATCTACCCAAAGAGAGAAAAGAGTAAGTTAACTTTTATAATACATTGTTAGATGTATAATAATGTGAGGACGTGGGTGGTAATGAAGGGAGACTTCCTGGGACTCCACCTGTTCCCGTCAGCCCACCCAGCTCTGTCTCCCAGGGCTCCTGCCACCCCGCCCCGCCCCCAGTGTGCTTCAGGCACCCACCCGCTCCCCATCTCAGTACTCTTTGCTTTTGCTCTGTGTTTCCTCTGCCTGCAAAGCTCTTCTTCCAGGTCCTTACATGGCTGGCTCTTTCTTGTCATTCAGGTTTCAGCTTACATGTCACCCATGAGAAAGGCTGTCTATTGCTATCCAATCTAAAGTAGCTTATCCCCTGACTTCCATTTTTTTTCTCAGTTTTATTTGCAATTATCTAATTCGTTAGTTTAGATGATTATTTTCTGGTAATCCCCAGTAGGATGTAAATGCCACGAGGGCAGGGACCATATCTGTTTTTGTGGACAGCTGGATTCCTGATGACTAGAACAGTGGCTGCAACATAGAGCATGGCCAATAAATATTTGAGGGAATGCATAGTGGTGGGGAGATACAAGGCAGAGATGTCAGGCAGAAGGATTTCTGTAGTGCTGGGTCTGCATTTTGCAACTGCTTTGTTATTGACGACTGCCCATTGCTGTACATGTCTGTCATCTGGGCTCGTGAGTCTAAGTCAAGAGGCTGGGTAATGGGAAGTTCACACGGTGGTATCTGACTTTGTACCTCCCAACGTGGTTTCAGAAAAATGGATTTAAATATCTTTCTTAATCATCTTCTATATGGTTTTTATATTTCTGAGCTCTTGTTCTTGGACTCCAAGCAAATTCCTGACAGGGTTCTTGTCTTAAGCACCAAATGGTGGTCCTCAGTAAGTCTCCATGGAAACCCATCTTTTATTTTCCCTTCTTTTATTGCCCAGTGAGAGGAGGAGGATGATTGCAGGAATAAGGTAGGTAGTTGGCATTTAGGTCTTTGTGAAGCTGAGTATTTAGTTTTAGGCATGGACTGACTGCTAGGTGCAAGTGCTAACTTTTACAACTAATATTCCTCCCCCAGCATCTGAGTTGGGCTTAGAATGACAAGGTATCAAGGAGTCCTCACCAGTGATTTTTAAAAATGTGTGACCTCGATCAAAAGCAGAGATTGGAAAAATATAGAAGGCTCCACGGGAGTCTGTTTCTCTTGTTGGAAAAACAATTCAGAGGACAGGAAGCACTTATCAAAGCTCCCAATTTACTGAAGGGGCCCAGTCACACCATTTTCCTATAAAAAGGACAGTTTTTGTTCTAGCTCCACCAAGTCTTGCAGCTCTCTTATGTAAAAATATCCACAAGGCATGTACTTAGCTTCCAAACAATTGGTTAACTAAGACTTTATAGTTTCTTCATTGGCGCTACTGGGGCTTCTCACCACTCAGAATTTTAATTTGCATCCAGATATATTCACGTTTTCTCTTAATTGTCTCTCTCAGTCTCAGTCCAAAAAGGAGCCTGAAGACTTACTGCAACTTAAGTTTTATCTTTATATGATTACATTTAAATGTAATTTCATGTTTTTATTGTGAACAAGAGAAACAGATATGGCTAAGAGACTTGATTCGATTCACTACAATTCATCTTTAGGCCTTGGCAGTGTCAGAAGCTCAGAAAATATGTTCCCACCTCTTAGTCTTTTAGACGCAAATTGCAGCTTAGAAATAGAACTTTGTTCATAGGTGTAGGAAAAAAACATTTTAAATGAGCCACATCGGTACACATTTATTACAGTGAACTCAAGTAGATATCACAGCATTTAGATTATTATTAGCTTTCCATCAGAATATCCTTATTTAGACTGTAGGTGCTGAGCATTTAAATGGTTGAGCCTTAATTTCCATCAGTGTTGAGATCTTTAATAATGAGACATTGCCTGCTTTTGGAACACTCTCTGTTGGATACAGATTGGGTTGTTCACAACACTCTCCCAGATTTCCCCAGTGACCATACCTGAGCCTCTTCTATTTCTTTTGGAAACAGACCTCAACCATTAGATGATAGGAGTCACTATATGAGCCAAAGTGAGCCAGTAATAGTCCTCCCCCTTCTCTAGCCATAGGCTGGGCATGATGATAGTCTGGCCGATAATAACCTTTCCATGGGATCTTTCAAACTCAAGCTGGGAGGGAAAAACACTCTTTGAGTCAGGCACGTGTTATAATGTGAGTTCATTCATTGGTCTTGGCAGCAACGTTTGCCACAGTGTAAAGGAAATCTGTTTATATGAAGAGAAAATAAAGTCACAGTTCAGACAGAGGCAGACACAAGAGATCCAACAGAACTTACAAGCCTGGTGGGTCCATCTCAGCCACACCCTGGCCTGTGCAGAGCACATGGACAAATAATTTTTGTTGGTTTTGTTTAAGGTAGTTTGAGTAGGGCCTTCTGACAAGCAAAAAGGAGTCCTTCGCTAACATAAATCCACACCAAAGTGACAGTAGGGACAAGGGTTGTCATGCACTTTCCATGAAGTCAACATGGTGGATGCTTTGATTAGGATAGAGAAAGTGTAACACAGACCCATTTAGAAACATAGGTACAAAACTCTGGACACCTTCTAAAAATAAGGCCAGGAGAGATAAGGCCTACTTTCTACTGACCTTCTCCTGAGAGTCCTTACCAAGATGTTAAGGGCTCTCAGGAGAAGGTCAGTAGAAACTAGGACTACTTGCTCAGATACATGGACTAAGTAAGGTTTCTACTAGTTCCACCAAGAAGAGGAGCTGAGCATTTATAAAGCTCAGTGTATTAGGGCTGTCTATAACTATATGTGAAAAGAATCTTAATGTTCAAATGACTCATAGGTAGAAAAGCCTTTTCATTACCTCTTTAATGTTTGCTTAGTGTCTAAATTATTGATATCATGAATTTATCAAATAATTATTTTAAGCAAAAAACAATAAACATTCTCATAAATATTCACATACTATGAGATCACAATACAAACTTATGGATTTAACAAAATAAAATTCACCAAATACTTGAACGTTGACTGCAAACTTAAAGTTGTTTTATAAAGCTCTCCTGATGATTTAATTAAAAGCACAAATCTCCAGCAGTTTTTAAAAATGCTTAAATGTGCTAGGATGCAGTTCAGAACACACACAAAAACTCAATGATTAACAAATTATTAAACTTACAATAAAGCTTATTACCGTAATGCAAGTAGCATGAATTGAAATGTGATTTTTCATGTCTCTATTCTTATTCTCATGTTTATTCTTATTCTTAATCTTATTTCTATTTTTATTCTAATTTTTTTCCTATTCATATTTTTACCATTATTTTGATTCCCTCCAGAGTTAACTTTCTAGGCTTACAGTAAATGTACTCTATACTTTTTTTATTCTATGCTTGTAAAAATCTTACCAGACTCAATTTAGAAACAATATCCTTTAAGACTAGCCAAGCTAGTGGGTCTGGACTGCTGACCAATTGGTTGTACAGACCAGAATTATGCCTGAGTATCGGGAAAAGGTGAAGCTGCTGCTTTTGAATCATAGGCAGAACTGAAAAATATATTTCTTTCTTAAAAATATGAGTTCAGAGTGATTCTTCCAATTAAACAATTATATGTCCGTCCTCTCCTTTTAGTATGGTTTTCATTTTTCATTAAGACTATCATATTGAAAATTTATTCTTGGTTTAATGTACAGTAAAATATACCCAGTTCTTATTTCAAAGGATAATAAATCCAACCATTCACCAAAATCTTCTGCCTTCTTCATAAAGTCGCAAGTTATATCGTGATCGACGGGCTCTCTCACCCTGCTAGTTTGGGCTTTCCTCACTTTTAGCAAAGCCTTAGCTGTTTAAACGGGACTCATTTCTGTCCATGTGTGCCGCATGGTTTCCCGGCTCTGGGACTCCGCTGATTTTCTGCAGACAGATATTCCTATTAAGAAGTGGGCACATTTCTGCCTATGGGCCTGAAATAAAGCCATCGCCTCATTTTCTGGCTGTAGCTCAATTGGCATTCCCTGCCTTTCTAAGAATTTTGGAATATACCTCCACAGGAAAGTTACCATGGAAATGAAAAGTGCAGTTGCCTAGTTATTAGTTTTTATTGCTCTACGGAGCATCTAACTGGAGTGTTTTGAGAAGGGGACCAAAGAGGAATAAGCGCATTTGTTTCTTCATCAAGCCTGTGGGGAGACATTCTGGTCCCTTAGGGAGTGACACCAGTATAAAACTCTCCAGAAACAGGACGTGCCAGACCGTGGGTACAATTGCTGCCACCAGTTGCTGCTAGCGACTTACATCAATAGACCCAGTTCCTGGTTTTCTGCCTCAAGAGTTTCAAACTGCCACGCCCCCTCCAGTTCTGACAATAAGTCCACAGCTTGCCCTAAATATTTTCATTTTATGCCTGGAAGTTAATAAGAGTATGGGTTGTGACATGAAAAACACATTTGGACTAATAAAAAATGAATAAGACCACCTGGTGGGCTTTCTCTTTAATCTAAAACTTGAGCTCATTTATTCTGACCCATTTATTCAAGGTTGGGGCTGAATTCCACTTGCCAAGTATAACAAGTGCAATCTTTTCTGTTTCAATTTTTTTTTTTTTTTTTTTTTTTGGAGCCTACACATTTTCTGACCTCAGTCCGAATGAACACAAATTTAAGCGACTGCAAACACTGGACAGTGCACCTTGAAGAAAGCCTAAGTTCATTTAGCTCTGCCATGAGGTGGCAGCAGTACAGCATGAACAGCATTAAGGCCATAATCGGAGTAAAGATGATGATGATGATGATGGTGATGATGATGATGATGAGGATGGTGATGATTGTAATGATGATGATAAGTGAGGCATTTAACCTTGGGTTTCTGTACTGCCTTTATTCTAAAGTAGTTTTGTTGCTGTTTTTCTATTGATCCTTACAATCTACATGGGAGATGGGGAAGGGCAAGTCTTATTTCTGTGTTGCAAGGTGGGATTAATTAAACTTACAGTTGTCCAAGGACTTGCCTAATTAGTCTAGCAAGTTATTATCAGAGCCAGTCCTGAATTTAGGTCTTGGGATTCATATCCAGCCTTTTATTCACCTGTACTTTTTCCCACAAAGCTTTAAGCCCCTTTAAGTATGAATTTATTAACCCTCATTAAACAAGAAGTTAAATTTACCACAGAATTATATTTCATTCACTGGGCAAAGGAGAGGTGTCATGAATGTATAGGGTTAAAAATATAGACCTGCTATGCCTAAAAAAGTGGGAGGAAAATATTGCCTGAGAGTGACAACATCTGTGAGCTTTTTGAGGCCAGATCGCCTAGTTTAGTGAACACCAGGCCCTTGTAGTTTCAGCGTGTGTTCCTTGCATGTCATTTACAACATGTGGGAGCTCTTGCAGGACCCTCCAACCACCTGAAATAATATTTGGTGGCCTCCTGCAGGGGTAGGGGGGCGTGGGTTGCAGAAGTGAACAAGGCTTACATTGGTCAGTGGCTTCACACAATGGAAAGAAAAAAGCACTGCATATAAAGGGGCGGTGAGACCAAGGACAAGAACCACACTCTACCAGCTTTATTTTGCAGTCAGTGATCATCAAAAGTACGGCAAGGCCCTGAGCATGGGGAGGTCTGTGGATGGGATGAACTCTGGGTGTCAGGCGCCTGTGTTTAGGAAATTGGGAATGGAAAAAGTTATCTGTTGTTTCTATTTTCATTGTTCACTTTGTTTTGAAGCAAAATGAGTGTCTGGGGTCAAACCAAGATTTTTTTCTCCCTCTCTTGAGTAAAAGAGTAAAAGTCCAGTTCACATTCTGTGTTACAAGCAGGTAAGGGTTAATGCAGCTGGAAGCGCAGCCTTCATTGAGAGGGGCTATGCAGATGGGTGGGCATCAAACAGTTAAACTAAAAGGACCTTTGCTTGGGCAACACGTGAAAAGGACGCAGACAACATGGTTTTTCACCAGTGAGGGAAATGTTAATGATATATGTTTCATGGACTTTACCTTTTTGGGGGGTCATAGTGACTCTTCCAATGTCTGGACTTTGGGTGATTATGCACAGTGATTGTATTGTCTGCGAAGGGTTTGTGAACTCTGAAGGCTCCTGTGCAGAGGGGAACACAGAAAATCAGAGAAAAATAGCAAACTGGGACAGGAGAAGATTTGCATCAGAACCAGGACAGGGACATTTCGGTATTTTTTTGGATTTGGAAGCAGAACATGTGCAGAGCAAGACGTAGAGTTTCATGGCAGATGCTCGTGGCGTGGCTTCATTGTGGTCTTTTAAAAGAATTCTGTAAAAATATTCCACAACTCAGTACTCACGGAGTTTTTATTGTTTTACATCACCCATACTTCTGCTTCTTTCATTTAGTGTGAATCATTGAGCCTGGAGGAAGGAGAGGGCTTTTGATAGTGGTACACATGGGTCAGGCATTCTGCGTGTGTTATTTCATTGCTTATGGTATTCAATAAATAGTAACTGAGAACTACTATGTACCTGGAACTGTGCTACGCAAATACGACTCTTGATACAAAGTCCATAGTCCATGCGTTTGTGGCTCTAATAGGGAAAGTGGATATTAATTAAATCGAGACGCACGTACTAAGATTCTGTTACCAATTTCAGTATGTGTGTATTGGGGAGGCGGTGGTTTCCACACCATGAAGCAATTCTCTGACATCACTAGTTGGGTGCCATAAAATTCAATTCAATCCTGACACTACTACACAGAGATAGTCTTAGATTCCATAGGCTAAGGGCTCAGTGCCATAAGACCGCCTTGTTCCTCAGGTGCCACCTGCAAGTCCAGGTTGTAACCTGTGTTTCTGACCACGTGTCTGTAAATTAGAAGTTCCCATGACCCCTCTTTGGGTTCAATTAATTTGTTAGAGGGGCTCATAGAACTCAGAGAAACAGCTCACTTACTAAATTCCAGGTTTCTTATAAAAGGATCTGTGGAAGAGCTGCGTGGGGCAAGGTGCAGGGAGAGGGTGTGGATTTCCACGCCCTTTCTGAAAGTGCTGCTTGCCCTGAGTCTCCACGTGTTCATCAGCCCGGACGCTTTCTTTACTCCGTCCTGATGGGTTTTTATGGAGGCTTTGTTACACAGGCATGACTGGCTAAATCACTGGCCATTGGTGAATGAATCCAGTCATCCCCAGAAAGAGAGAATAAGGGGTTTTTCTCCTGAGAGGCAGGATTCCTGGCCTCGGCACCCTGCCATTCTTGTTGTCGGTGATTTGAGCCATGTACACTTGCCTAATCCTTGCCTTTCTCTCTCGCCTTCTCTGAAGCGTCGACGTGAACTTGTGTGTAAGGGAAGCACTGCATTGCCAGGGTGGAATCCTCTGCAGTGGAGAATGGACGATTATATTTTTGATTGCCGTAATCTCCATTGACTTTGGAACTTCTAGACATTCTAGAAGAATGTCCGAGGTTAGAGATTTAGAATAGAGCAGAGTGCAACATTAGTTTGCATAATACCCTTCATAGAAGCTGGATCACAAAATGCTTCAGCCGAAAGCGGAGACCCAGGGGAGAATGCATTACAGAAGGCAGCTTGATGGAGGCATCTATAAAGGGTGGAAGCTGAAGAAAGCAATTGAGGGGCCTGAGCCAAGGAGAAAGATGTGTTTGTTGAGACTCATTCTTTCTTTGGGAAAATGAACTAGTGACAGCCAGGATCCCCTAAGTGAGAATAGAGCGAGAGAGGGAAATCCTGATGTCTGGGTGGAGCTCAGGGGGCTGATAGGTAGAGGGAAGGGAATGGAACTCTAATCCTGAGCTGAAGATCATCCTTGGGGCTTTGATCTTTCCAGTGACTGTACTACAGAGAGACCCCGATATGCAAGCTCTAGGAAAGGCTATGGCAGCCTTGAATAAGAATCTCGAGGGAAAGAATTACATATAGAGTGATGCCTGGTGTAAATTTGGGGGGATTGGGGGAAGGAGTAATTATCACTTCTTGAGACCATCTTTGTGTCAGGCAGTGACCTAAACTTTTACTTACATTACCTCCTTTAAGCCTCCGAACAAATATTTAGGGTGGATGGCTCGTCTCCACCCTAACTGAAAGTCTGAGAGATGCACTCACTCAACAAACAGTAATAATAATAAGAGCTAACAGTTATTGGGTACATACTATGTGCCATGCACTGTTCTAAGTGCTTACCTGAATTATTTCACTTCGGTCTTCCTAGTAGCCCCATGAAGTAATGACCATTTATGTATCCACTTTTCAGATGAGGAAGCCAAGCAGGAAAAGTCAAAGTAACTTGCTTCTGGTCACGTAGTCAGTCAACACCAGAGCCAGGGTTCAGATCCAGCCACTCTGACTGCAATTCTGAGACCTTTGTTATGACATAACTTGGGTATCATTCACGCTCTCAGAACCAGATGGGCACTGGGGAAAAAGCAAAAAGAAGGCAGACATAATCTGAACCTTCCCAGAACAAATTTTTTAGTGCTAGAGAGGTCGAGTGAGTTGTCTAGGATAAAACAGCTATTCGGGGTTGGAGGTTTAGACTGAGGCCTTAAAAAAAGAAAAAAGCCACCATCTCACAGGGCTCCTACCCATTCCCAATGTTCCTCACACTTCTGATCAGGGTTCCAAGTCCTGGGAGCACCTGTAGCCTTCCTTACTCTCCAGGTCTCGACTCTGCCACTCTATCCTGCTCATTCATCTTCCTTCTCCTTGTCTCTTTGACTTTACCCCTTCTTTCCTTACCCAACACAGCAAATCTAAATTGCCAAAAAAGCTTCTCAGAGCTTCTCAGAGTGCGGAGATGGAAATTGTCATTACGCTTTCTTTTTTTCCCATAGCCTGAGGTACAGTAAGTCTTCGACGTTGCTGTCGATAGGTTCTGCGATTTTAAGTGAAATGACCTATAATGATACTGATTTTACTATGGGCTAATGGATATAAACAAGAGTTAAGTTCCTGCTGACCTCATCAATGTTATAATGAGACGATGTTGAACAAAACATTATTCAAGGACTGGCTGTACTTTAGTGCATGTAAACTTCTCTCCTGGGTCCAGCCCTGAAATGACAACTTCAGGTGTGTGTGTGTGGGGGGGGGGGTTGTGTTGGGGGAGGGGGTAACCTCAAGCTGAATGAAATAGCCCACTGTGCTCAGGACTAGTTTTGCTGAGCATGAACCTCGTGGGGACCACCTCTGCTCTGTCAGGGACTCGTCTTGTCACTCACTCCATCATTTGGCATTCATTAAGTTCTTACTGTATACCAATGAAGACACTGAAATATAGTGATGAGTAAACCATTGACGATGCCCTCAGGGAGCTTGTTTCTAGTGAGGCAGACAATCGTGGTTACACATAAAAGAGAGAGTTATGGGATGGTGAAAAATAGCTATTCTTATTTTGGGGTTGTGGCAGCCTTGGAGGTGCACAGCTCACATCTCCTTTTGAAAGGGACCCTGAGACAAAGAATGTTGTTAGCTGACACCTTTGGGACCCACTGTGCTGTTCATGCTAAGGCCGTGCTCGCCAGGTTGCTCCTAGTCAATGACCGAGGTCACTGGGAGGAGCTAGAGGTGGGACATTTCTGTCCAGTGCAGGACTCCTCTATGGGAAATGCTCTTTGATTTGGAGCACCCCACCCCTTGGCCTTGGCCTTCCCGGGCCTGCGCCACTGTCAGAGACTCCCCTATCCAATCTTCCTTCCTTCCCCAACTCCTTCCATGGAAGTCGTACCTGACCTGTGTCACCGTCTGAAGTCTCGCCCTGCTTACTCCTGCTCCCTCTCCTCTTTATCTATCACAGTCACGGGGGTTTCCTTTAAGAGATTTCTTGTGCTTCTAACTCTGTCCTGGTGTCTGCTTCTTGGAGAACCAGAACTGACTCGGGGAGCATTAGTCAGGATAGGCTCTATTATGCTGCAGCAACAGATTAATCTCAGAATCTCAAAAACTTAAAAAGGTTGTTTTCTGCCGTGCTCCACACTCAGTGCAGGTTGGTGAGGGGACTTTGCTGCTTGTGGGCATCCAAGCGGACAGGGGGTCAGGCTTATACCTGCCTGCAAGGTTTGCCCTGAAGAGACCTGTAGGAAGAGAGAGCTGTTTTAGCTAGGTCTGAAAGTGACTTCAGTTACCTCTGCCCATGTCACATTGTCCAGTACTCAGTTGCATGGTTCTAACAAACAGTAGCCTGTGAAGCGTCACCTTGCGTACAAATCTTGGAAGAGGCAATATAGCAGGAAAATTAGCACTCTCAGTGTTTCTCAAGTGATCACAAGATGCTAAGCCATATCTGCTTGCTAAGGGCTAAATTATCTTTATTTTCTGAATGAGGCACCTGAGGCCAACAGAGACCAAGTATTTTTCCCAAGGTCACAAAATTAGCAAGAGGTAGAGCCAGAATCTGGAGTCACATATGTCTGACTACAAATCATGTTTTAACCACTCTACTGCGAGTACAAAAGAAATGCCCAAATGCCAGGGGGTTGTTGGTGTCTGACAGGTCTCTAAATCTTGATCACTAAAACCCAATCTCTTTAGAGTATGTTGAAGCTTCCGTGAAATATTTGAGACACAGGAAATAGGACTGAGATTTATGCCAGCTCCTAGAGGTAGGAGGAGAATATTTGTTTGGCTTTCACGTCTTTAGGTAGAACAGATCAAGTGGGAAAAAAAAAAAAAAGAGTTGAAAAAGTTTGGGGGATTTTTTTTTTTTTTTTGCCTCTTTCAATTGTATTTAATGTTTAGAAGAGTACTACAAAATAATGTGGCTGTTGAAAGAAATGCTTTTTTGCCCAGTTTCTTTCTGGCCAAGGTTTTCAGAAAAGAAAACTATAAATAGCTGATGATAAAAGAAAATTGCTGCTGTGATCTGCGGAGAAAGAAAGGGAAATACAAAAGGACCGCCCTGAGAGGTTTTCAAATAAAAATTATGGTTCCCCTCCCAGGGCCTAAGATTGCTACTTCTTGGAAGGTGGAAAAGGGCAAGGATGTGATGGATGTTTCTCCTCTCTTGTTTGTTTTCAAAGATGTTTTGACTTAGTCCCTTTTATTCTATAGAACTCAGAGCTCTTCACATCCATTAAACATTTTAAATGAACTGAATTTTCTCAAAAAGTAGGTAATTTACAAATAGAAGTTTATCATTTATAGGCAGTCATCCGGTTCTTTTAGTTCTCTGCACCTCCATTTTTCTTTTGTCCTCACGTGTCCTCTGGCACAGCTGTGTTGGGGTGGGGGCGAGGTGACAAGTAAGGTACAAAGAAGAGTTGGCACCAGTGCGACTGTTAAATGGATAATGCCCTTTTGTTTATTTCTCGCCAATAAACCATTTTCAATTCCCTGCCAAAATGTTTGTTTGCCATTGATTAAACTTCACATTTTTATTACCCAGAATTAACTCTAATGTTTATGAAAATGGAAGGTGAAAAGAGACGAGTTGTATTTTCCTTTATCAAAGGGCTTCCCTCAGCCGAAATCATCTCCTCTTGGTTTGAAATGCAGTTCTTATCAGTTGGAAGTAATTGGGCCACAGCTCAGGTGCTGTTTTGAATAACATCAGCTCTATTTGCTATATGTTTACCGTGTGATATGAAAGTTGGTTTCCAGAGGTTGTCTTAAAATAGAAAGTCCAGGAAACTGTGATCTCTGGGTTCAGAGAAGACAAACGGCTTTAGGTTTTTACGGTCCCATTGATAGGTACGCATACTTATGCTTTTCTTTCCAGTCGCATCTATTATCTTTTGTGCTCGGGACCCTCCCTGCCCCGGTGGGCCGAGCACAGAGACTGATCACAGACTTGAAAGAATTAATGGGTTTCTGTGGAGTTGTCTCCCGGTGGCAGGTGGGAGCTTTGTTGGAGTCACCAAAGGAGAAAGAAGCATGTTTCTGAGATCAAAGTCATTCTGACAATTTGACATGGAGAAAGAGGGGGAAAAAAGAAGTTGAAAATGAAAGAGAGAATAAAGTCAGAGAGGAAATGTACCCAGGGGCATTTTAGGCATAGATCTTGTGATATTAACATTTCCTTTATTTTTTTTTTCAATGAAATAAATTGCTTTCCAATGACCCTTGAGGTCATTAGTACCAGCTGTGGCTTCTTATGCTGAGAATGACAGTGAGAAGCAACGACGTGGGTGAGGACTTGGGGTGGAATCAGATGTTTGTACAGCTTAGTAAGCCTGCGCATTTGCAGCAATTTCAGACTGAGTCAAACTGAGCTGTTCTCAGAATTTAGTTTAGCTGTCACCTCTGGGTCCAATTAGGAGGCCCACTGGATTAGAAGACAAAAGACAGGGATGGATGTATCCTTCATTCTGTCCCTCGTTGTATAATTTGTTGTATAACTTCATTTATCTGTGCCTCACTGTCTCCATCTATAAAATGAAAGATTTGGCCTAGATAACCTATAATCCCCGAGGTTCTAGCCAACTATGTGAGATGTGATGTGGCTGTCATTAGACCTTCTATTATCTATTTTGGTCAAGAAGCCAGTCAACCAACACAAATAGATATGAACCTTCTCTGTGCTAAGCTCCGTGAGGGCATAGGGAGGCTATAAGGAGATAAAACACCTGGTTCTTGTTTTCGGTCAACATTATATGAGACAGAACTGTGACTTCTTCAAACCTCTGTGTCCTCAGAGTCTAGTCCAGTGCCTGACATGTAGAAATCCCTCCAGAGATGTCGGTTGGCCTCAAGGGGATATTACTTTGTATCTAATTAGAGAAACAAAGCATTAAGAAAAGATGCCCAATAATGCAAGATATATAAAATTGGTACTAAATCAGTAACGTAATGTAACTATTATAGAACTTCTGAGAAGGGAGCTTTCTTTGGGTGGAAAAGATTAAAACATTTCTGCAGAGAAGGAGATTTACCTTAAATGGCTAAAATCCAGAGAGCAAATGCATTTTGGATCCTGTAGGTAGAGATCAGTTTCAACACTTAGACAAAAGGACAGCACAAGCCTTGTTTGACTGCTGTTTGCACAGATATCATAATTAAGGTCTCTGCAGACTTAGTTTGTATATAGAATAGATCAGAGCGAGACTTAGAACATGTAAGTCTGAGGACTGTGGAGGGAAAGCAGAAAAAATTTTACATATTGGAGTATGGACAGATTTATTTCTTAGGATGAATTATGTGAGCATGAAGCACACACTTAGCTTTATTTTATATACTACATATATATAAGTTGTGGGCCATCTTTTCATGCTTCTTTCTCCCTCCCCATTCCTCTTTTCTCTGTGCTTAGATATCACCCCTGTGATAGGTGCTGTGCTAGGTGCTGGGGTGACAGAAAGGAGAAAAAGATATGATATCTCCTCTTGAGGAGACTAGGTCAGTGGAAGAGGAAGACATGAAATCAGAAAAGTTGCGATGCCTTGGATGCTATGACAGCTGTGAATAAATAACTGATGTTCAAGGGATTAAGAGTCTCAGCAAACTGGAAAAGACTTCTGGGCGTCAAACATGCATCAGGTGTGGTGAGGGAATGCAAAGACCAAGTGCCACGTGAGGCGGACTTGGCACCTCTCACCTGAAATCTGAGGTACATGCTTTGAGATGCTTCCTCCAGGGACCAGAAGGCGAATAAGCCTGCATGTGATTTGTATGGAACAATTTCTATATTGGTTTGCTCTTGCCTTTGTAACAAACCTAGTGGCTTAATATAAACATTTATTATCATAGTTCTGGAGGTCAGAAGTTCCCAAATTAAGTTACCAGCAGCGCTGAGCTCCTTTGTGAGGCTGTAGAGGAGAATTTGTTTCCTTGCCTTTTTTTTTTTTTAGTTTCTAGAAGCTGCTTGCTTTCCTTGACTCATGACTTCTTTCCTCTGCTTCAAAGCCAGCAGCATCGTATCTTCCAATCTCTCTCTGTCTCTGACCTTTCTACCTCCCTCTTATAAGGACCCCTGAGATTACATTGAGCCCACTCTGATAATACAGGGTACTCTCCTGATTTTAAGATTCTTAATCTTTTGCCATATATGACAGTATATTCACGGATCCTGAGGATTAGAACATGGACATCTTTAGGAGGCCATTATTCAGCCTACAGCAGTTCCCAAGTATTTCCTGAGAGCTGACCCTTCTGTTTTCTCTCTCCTCTGCTAGATCTCTCCACTGTGCTGTCTGGTCCATATCCCTCCACGTTTAATAGAGAATGGAAGCAACGTAGTGCAGCAGGTTCTGGATTAAACCTCCAATGTAAAAGTGCAGAAGTTACTTAACCTTTCAAAGGCTCACCTTTCTCATCTGTAAGGTAGGAATAACGAAGATGCCTATTTGTGGAACATTATGGTGAGAATTAAATGAGGTGCCATGTCTAAAACTTTTGCTGCAGGAGAGTCTTGCCCATGGAATACACTTGATTAATTTTGGCTGTTATATTGGCTATATTTTAAATTATTGCTAGGAAGCTGGGAAGGTCTCTAAAAACATAAGCTGTACTGAGAACTCAACTTTGTCTTGGTGTTGGTTTGGGAGGTTCTTGGTTTTCATGAAAACCATTTCCACTGGTTGATTTCTTTTCCCATCTTTCTAGCTCTAAGGAATCAGTGTGTGCAGGCTGACATGACCATGTCAATGTACCCAAGTCTAGTCTTGGGGACCTAGGAAAGGAATGGTCACTTTTAGTCTTTCCATCTTGTGGGAATTGTACTTCTAGAATCTCTTTGGAAACACTGTGGTCTATAGTTTCCTAAATTCATTTTTTGATTTTAGCTTGGCATATATAGAAATCATCTGTTTATTTGCTCTGATCTGTGCCTGTCTGATAGCCCAACTCCCTCTGTTTTTTTTTAAATGTCACTCATTTAACTAATAATATCTCTGAATGATGGGCCGTCAAGAGGAGTGACAGAGGGAAATGAACATAATCTGGAAACACTGGGGGACATATATTTGGGCAATATATTTGTAGGGTTAATGTTAGGTGTTTTTTTGCCTAAGGCTTAGCCTCAGCGGTTGGTTGTGTAAACTAGTCTTTCTTTTCAGCTTCTTGCGTTCTTCCAATTTTCTCAATTTTGGTGTTCTCAGAGGGGCTCCAAAGTTCTGGGGAGTTGGGAGGGAGGAGTACTTAGCATCTGGGACTAGAGTGGTGGTGGGCGTCTATTTGTAAGGGATATTATAGGTCCTGAATTTTCAAGTAAAGGGCCTGGCTGTATTGTAATTTGTATTATAATTTGCTTCCTGTTTATTTCGTCTGCTTTAACAGGAGACATTTTAAATTCTGCTCAGTTATTAAATATCCAATATCTCAGGATCACAGAAGCAGATATAGCCTCAAAAATTTTATTAATGTTTTTTTTTTTCAGAGCTATCTTTCCGTAAATGAAATGTAACAGTAATCTTCAGGCACTAGGTTTGATAAGCCCAATAAGGATGTAGAATTTACACCAGTAGCTGTAGCAAATGATTAGGCAGCACAGTGGTCTTTAGACTCTGAAAAATCTCTCAGGAGAAAGGGGCTGGCACATTTCTTGATGGTGCAGTGTGCTAGTTGGAAAGGCCTAAGAGATCCGAATTCTATTCATCACAAAAGATACCTCGTCAGCTCTCAACAGGTGTGACTTGTTTTGAAGTTATAGGAATTGTTCCTGAGGGATAGAATCACAGTTTGGGTTGGAACCTCAGTTTCTATACAATTTTGTCTTTAGCCCAGAATTTTGATGCCCCTTTTGCATTGGATACCTGAGAGCACCTTGAAAATATTAACCCATGGGTCTCTCAGGGGGTCTGGGATGATAATAAAAGTTATCATTGATTGGATACCTATGGCCAAGTGCTTCTGATGCATTTTCTTTAATCCTCAAAACAATCCTACATGAGATAATTTGAAAAATGTGTGTATACCTATATATATATATATATGCAGATTGCGGCAAGAGGGAAAATGTATTATTTTACTGTGTGTTATGGTAAAAAGAGTATGAAAAACATCGATCGGACTTCTTTAATAACAGTGGCTCTTACCCCTCCATTTTCAGAAATATATACCTCAGTGTTTCCTTCTTGAAGTTACTATTGCTAATGAAACGGCCGTCGCCATGTGTGATGTGTTGTAGCTGCCTGAAACATAGCCCACTCTCACAGGGAGCCTGAGGGTCAGAGAAGTTCTGGAGAAGGACTAAAGTAGTGATCATTTGGTGCAAGCATTAATAGGGGTAGATTGGGGGATTAGTGGTTACCAAAGGGAAAGGGGAGGGGAGAGGAATATAGAAGTAAAAGGGGTTAAATATTCAGTGACAGAAGGAAATCTATTAGATTTGTCCTTGTCTTGGTTACTTGCTTTGATTTTGGCCCTGTTGTAATTATGTGAGTGTGCCTCTGTAAGACCTCAAATCATTTATTTAAAAAGGTATAATATAAAACAAAGAAATACACAAAATGTAGCCAGCATTCCTTTAACAAATGTTTATTGAGCACCTATTTTATGCCAGCCACTATGCTAAGAAGTAGAAATTATGGGCGAGTGGGGGGAATGTACTCTATTCAATGTTCTTGATAAGTTTATATGGTTGTAGGACAGGTAGATACATAAATGATAACACAAAAAGTGCTATTATGCATACTCAGTCTAAAACAAATCCAGAAGGGCATTGCTATAGACGGAATGTTTATGTCCCCACAAGTTCATATGTTGATGTCTAATTCCAAAATGATGGTATTTGTAGATGGCAACTTTGGGAGATGATTAGGTCATGAGGGTGGAGCCCTCTTGAATTAGTGCCCTTATAAAAGAGACACCAGAGAGTCCTTTCTGCCGTGTGAGGATACGAGAAGATGACCTTCAGTGAACCAGGAAGCAGACTTTAACCAACCGCCACATCTGCCAGTGCCTTGATTAGTAAACAAGATGCAATCAACATTTCATGAAGTATCTAGGTCCAAACTACTTCCACAGTTTTGGGAAATATTTTATTCAATTTACTATACTTATTTTTGATGCCGATGTTACTTCAGTTGGGTTTTTAAGTCTGAGGCCCAATAATTTTTATAACATTACCAAGTCATCTTTTATACGAGATCCTGAAATGGTGGGACCAGTTATCACCTATTGCTAATTTGCATCTGTTTTTCATTTTTCCAAAACCAGCTGGTGACATCGGAGGAGAATGGTGGTTAATGTGTTTCAATTTTTATAGAAGCCACTGTTCACCTTTATTTCTCCAGAAAAGGGGGCACTTTTGCCAAGGAGACATCTGGGAGAGATCCATCAATGGTCACTGATTCAAATAAACTATTCACATATTCTCTTGGAGTTGACAGAGATGCGTGAAAACCTAACACATCTGGAAGACAATCAATCCTTACAGTTAGTCACCATCTGGGAATGTTAACCACCCTGGGTTGACAAAACTGGTGATTAAACATGATGGAAGTTCACCATCTATAGACAAGTATGGCATAACTTCGTGTGAATTATGAGAACATACATGCACCTTGCATGGCGTAATGAGCCATTAGCGCCTGGCTTGTGTGATTTAGGAAGGCATCAGAACACTGAGCTATGTATGGAGATGTTCTCAGAAGTTTTTCCAATTTGTTGTTTTTTTTTAGAGCAAAGTATAAAACCACACTATAAACTCAGACAAAGCCAAACAAAAAGTTCAGGCTCTCTAAGGTTCCTTGTTCCTATCCTTCATATTTTAACTTGCTATTTTCATTTTCTGGCCTCATCTTAATTTTTCTGTCTTTTTTTTTTTTTTTTTTGGCGTGTGTGTGTATGTGTCTGAGTTTCACATGCCAACACTGCTGCTCCTTTTCCTGGGTCCTTTCCCAGATGCATTTTATCACCCTTTGGGCAATTTTAGAAGTTCCATAACAGTAGCCACTATCTACGCTTCATTCTGTTTTAAACATTGAAAATAATTCACTTTGCTTAGATAACCATTTAATGTGACTCCTTTGAAGAACCCAGGTAAGAACAATAAAAATGATTAACAGCTGTGATTTCTTCTGTGATTTTTATACTGAATTCTCTTGCTCTTTTTCTCTATTTTTTTTTTCATCTGAATTTCTCCGTAGGATTTTTGTAGCTCAAAAAGCCTAACACCAGACCATGTAAGAGATATGCTGTTTTGATGTTCATCTTTTTCTCTCTAAAACAAGAAAATTGGTGGTTTGTGGCTAGATGAGAAAGAAACCTGACTTTCTTATTGAAGCAGAATTTGTTCCAGTAGAAGGAATAAGTTTTGTTGTCTGTAATAACTAAAGGCAGGGTCACAGAAGGTATTCCCACCCCATCTCAGTCAACATTTTTATAAAATGCTGCAAATGTTGCAAACTGAAGGAAGTATGGTTATGAAACACCGTAACTGTGTTCTCATGGAGAAAATCTTCGGTTTTACTGAAATAAAAGAATTAGTGGTTCTATTGATTGTGCCTTGAAAATCAGGTCCCTCCACCAGCAAGCAGAAAAAGAGAACCACGCTGAGAATGAAAAACTTCATGAAGTTCTCAGAAGTTAGCATGAGCATCACAAACTTAGTAATACTTGGAAGCATTTAAGCTAGAAGTCAACAAACTTGTTCTTAAAGGCCAGCATAGTAAATATTTTCAGTTTCATGGCCTTGAAGCTTATTGTGGCAGCTCTGTCATTGTAGAGCAAAAGAAGTCACAGACAATACCAAACTAATAAGTCTAGCTTTGCTCCAAAAAAAACTTTATTTACAAAACAAGTGCAATTTGAGGTTGTAGTCTGCTGACCTTGATTTAAATACTAATATCCAGCATTTAGGGAAATAGAAAAAAAATCTTCAAATTACTGTGAGATATTGAGTTAAAACACCAGGAAAAAATGCTTAACATTTTGATCAACAGAACCTGTTGTTGAGTGGTGTTGCTTGGAATAAGAGGAAGGCACCGAACCATAATTATGACGAGTGTAGAGTTTGTTAGCCAGTTTAAACGGTTTGCATGTCTGGCAGCACTGAAGAAAGACGAATCTTTAAGTCAACACTCAGCCCTGCTGCCACTTGAATGACTGAAGAGTCTGAAATCAATTATGTGATATAACATCGTCTAATTGATGGCAGTATGTTTATATAAATCTATCATAATGGATTAGCTCCTATTAAGATAAAACCATCATGTGGCAAACTCTCTGCCTGCCAAATGCAGGCTTCTGCCAAACCATCTGATCAATGCTATAGAATTTCTAGGCATTTATCCTCGGAAAAGTGACTATGGAAAAACAGCAGCCTCACATTTGGCACATTTGCCTCCTCTCTTCCTTTCTTTAAGTCACATCGGCTCATTTTATGGTTTGATACTCTTTTATTCTTGCTAACTCTGTTGAGCCTGTTGGATCTTGTCTGGCCTCTGAAGCTTATACATTAAATGAACCAATTTCCTATCAGCCTCTCTGTTTAGTAGGAAGGAAGAAAAAAGTACAGAGGGACACAGAAACATTGTACTTGGAGAATATTTACCCCATATTAACCACTTGAACATCGAACCCAGCAAACTTGCTTGGCGCTCATAATCAGTGTCGAAAGGGTACTATTAAACTGGACCGGATTTAGGCCATACCCCAAACAGTAGTTATATATAAGACTTCAAGCAAGTCACAAAATATCTCAAGTTCTCAAGTTTTCACAAAATGAGGAAGATAGATTGGGAAGTTTTAGAGAATGTGTTTCAGCTTTATATTCCAAGTATCTTACATGACATCATTTGAAAATTCTCTTTGACTCTAACTTAATAGGGGTGCATTTAATTTACTGAGGTTCAGTGTTCAAGCTGTCAATTTTGTAACATACTACTCCCATATTTGTGGCTTAAAACAACAACAGTATACATTTTACTTACAAATATGCAATTTGGGCTGTAATCTGTGAGGACAGTCCTCTTTATCCCACTCAGCATCAGCTCAAGTAGCTCGAAGGCTGGGGGCTAAAGTCACCCAAAGCCTTGTTCAGTTATAGGCTTGGCGGTTGATGTTTCCTGGTAGCCAGAACCTTGACTGAGACTGTTGGCAGGAACATCTCTCTATATAGCATTTTCATGGGAACTGAACCTTCTTACAATGTGGTGGCTGGGTTCCAAGGACAAGCATCTACACAGAGTCAGGAGAAAGCTGTGCTGTTTTTATGAGCTCATCTTAAGAGTCCACATTCTATTTGTCAAGGAAGTTACAAAGGTCTGTGCAGTTCAAGAAAAAAGGAAAAAAATGGTAGGGGTATGGCAGGGTCCTGGAAAAGCAAGTGGGACTGGAAATCTTGCTGTGGCTGGTTTTGGAAAATATAATCTGCCTCATTCAAGTCATAACAAGTACTTCTATCTGAGTAGAACTCTTACAGAATAGAAGTGCTGATCTCATTGCTTGGGAGCTTCCTCATCAATAATTAAAAAAGAAAAAACTAGTGGTTCTATGCTCCGAAGTCTCTGCTTAATAGCCAAATGTGCTTTATCTCAGTTAGTCTTCATTTTTACAGATGAGGAAACTGAGGCAGAAGTGCAAGTAAGTTGCATAAGCTCTCACAGCAGGCAGGTGTGCAGTGAAAGATGGGCTTAGAGTCAAGCCTATCTCATTCCAAAGCGCCTGCCTCTTTTTCTACTCCATACTGCCTCACACATAAAACTCTTGTTCTTATGTCCTAGCTTTTTTTTTTTTTTCTGAAAGAAGGTAGACTTCAGATGAGATTTTAGGTGGAACTTCAAAGAGAGGAGAGTTGCAAAGTATTTTAACACCTGAAGTGACTTTATATCAAAAATTAATCTTTGCTCAATAGGTGACTTAAAATTCATTTTATTTCTCTGTTGAATGAGAGAAGGCAAAGCAGGATGTTAACTTGGTTGTTATTGATTGGTTGGTACCTAAGGAGCGGGAAGAGAGCTGAAGCCTGTCTCTGACTCATAGCTGATGGTGTGTAGGACCATAGCATGAGTACAAAATTATATGTGGGTGAGTTCACCAAGGGTTAACGATGAATCAGTGTATAAAGTGTCTCTGAGTAAGATATGAGGATGTGAGATAGTAGACTATAGCTGGCCAGTGGTCTGGACTAAACAAGGAGCCGTTGCTAAAGTTAGACTTCATTTAGTAAAAACAAACAATAACAAAAGAAGCAGTTGACTTGATCCCAGGATTTTTGGACATATTTGAAAACGAATTGACCCAGTGAACAGACTTACTGGTATCATGTGAATATCGTCTTATGAAATGAATCTCCTCCCCACACACACTTGTTTTGCACATGTTAGCTGTAGAGAAATCTGTGGTTTTTAGGAAATTTATCGTTAGGATTTTTAGTTTTGTTAACAGTGCATTAGCTGTTAAAAAGATAATTCTGAGTCTGTTTGATGAAAGATTTTATTTTTCTGACTGTATCAACACACTCCCCAGTACAAATGGTCTCCTGAGGACACTTTGTCCCTCTTAGCAGTGGGATTTCCTTTTTTCTTCCATGTGTTTGCAACAATTGCAATTGCCTCATAGCTCAACATCTGGAAACACATTTGGCTTCATTGTTGGAGAATAAATTAGCACCTGTGTTCATGAACAAGGGGCTGACCTTGCACTGGACGGCAGTGGTTCTGTCTTCGTCTGACAGATCAGTCTTCCTTGACTATGAAAAGGAGGCAGAATAAGCATCCTTTTCTGGCTTGAGTGCCCATCTCTCAGAACAGCCTGAGTCTGCTCATGATAAACTGGACATTTGCCCTAGGACATGGAGCAAAAGATGACACTAATTGGAAGTTGGCATCCTGGAAAGTGTTGTTGGAGTCATCTGCAGCAGGAAAATAACCCATATCTTGTGCCAGCACTGAACCGTGGGCTCCATGGACCTGCCTGTGTCTGCTCACACCTGTTCTAACACGGATGCCAAGAAATGGAAGATCAGGAGGAAATCAAACACACAGAGCCTTTGGGAAGCCGCTGGAAGTCACAGGGCACTTTGAAAGTCCTTTGGAATTGTAATAGATTGGATAGGAGGGGATGCCCTATGTAGAGGTATTTGGCTGCGGTCATGAGCATTGAGAATCCCATGGCAAGCACCATTCTGAACTGAACAGTGAAGGAAAAAAAGATTTAAGGAGCCAGAAACAGACCCCATACAGGAACAGAGGATCTAAATAACCAATAAGATTTTTTATACTTCAGCTTTTTCTTTTTAAATTAGGTATGATATGCAAATATGAAGTTAGAAATGGGTATGTAGATTTGCACTGGTATAAATAAATAGACATACACACTAGCATTTTCTGGTATTTCATGGATTTAGGCAGATTGTAAGTGAAATCATGGCCCAGGAAATATAAGTTATATGCACATATAAAACCTAAGACATTAGAGTTAGCTTAAAAGCAAGTGTTAATCCTAACTGCTAAACACCAGTAGTACAGAGTGAATACACTTTGTGATCACACTTTTCTTATTTTATTTCCTTACCTTCCTCTCAGAAGGGGCTACCCAAATGTTAATTATACAAGACAGCATAAGATGCAGAAATGAAGAATAGATATATATGACTTTTGTGTAGTTAACAGAGATGCTGCTTCTCTCCTACTATGGTATATTAATTCCTTTTCCTACTCTTCAGTTAGTTCAACAAAAACTTTATTAGGTACCCATTTGGTATTAGACACTGTGTGTTAAGCTCTCGAGACAGAAAATATTCAGGCAATTTTAGCTGTTTCCCAGATTACTATACTAGCCTCCTAGCCATGAATCTTGCTTCTGGTCTCACCACTTCACCATTATACCTTCTACTTGTTCTTCGTATTACAGATTGAGTTATCTTCATAAAATGCAAATCCTATTATGTTAATTCTATGAATAAAATTCTTTAATGGTTATCAGGTGCACTCAGAATACAGTGCTAGCTCCTTGGCAGGGCACCTGGGATTCTTGGGAGCTGGCTACTGCTTGCCCTCCAGCCTCATCTTTGTATACCCCTCAGCATCCTTTTGATCTGATGCCATGGTTAAACAGAACTATTTGTAATTAACTGAAAGCACACCATGCTTATCAAGAAGTGCTTTGCAAAAGGTGTCCTTCCAACCTAGACTATCATCTGTTCCTCTTCATGTGGTCAGTGCCTAACTCATCTTTCCTGCCTTAAGGGAAGTGCTGCATTCTTTCCCTAACTTTCTTTTACACTGCTGCAGACCTCATTGGCTTAATCAAATAACCATTTCTTGTTAAATGAAATGATTATTTCATATTTCACTAGTACATTTATCACACCTTTACATCTTTCCAAAGTAGTTAATTCTTGGATTAAAATATAATAAATCTACACACCCCTGCCTTCTGTTTGGTCAGTATCTTGTGCACACATCATCAGTATCACAACTGTGTGCCTATGCTCATACTTACTTAGCACTTACTATGGCCAATAATAGTTTTTCACTTATCATTATGTAATCATTAAAACAACTCTAAGTGGTATATATTACCACCAGTATCTCTTTAATTAATTTGCCCAGGTATTTTAGGATTGGTAGAACTAAGATTTAATCCTAGCTTGTAAGTTATCAGAGCTTATTTTACTCTCTATGATACAGTATAAGTTTCTTCTCTCTATCTCACTTCTTGAACTTTAAAGAATAATGTTTTAATCACATTACATCTCCAATGCATAGGAAAGGATGCCAACTTATCTGCTGGCAGCCAGAGCTGGAAATTCTATACTATGACCTTAAAGAACTGCCCCTATAAGACTAACAGCTGAGCCTTGATTACTGACCTTGATTGTGGTGCATTTGGTACAGTAGTATGGGGCATTGGAATCAGGCAAAGCAGGAGACGGATTCTGGCTCAGCTATTTACTAAGTGGTGTTCCTGCTGAGATTCAGTTTTCTCATCTACAACATGGGAATAGTGAGACCCACCTCACATAATATGGATTGAATAAGATAATGATGTTCATATCTTTGCTGTAAGCCCTTTCTTGTGGAAATCAGAGCTAACCAGAACAGTGGAAGGTTCAGACTCTTATAATCACATTTGGTAATATACAAGCCCCAGTTTAAACTATTTATGTCTAATCCTTTTTATTGCTACCACAACTCTATTAGGTCCATATTATTATTTCTATTATTCCTGCTTCACAAGGAGGAAAATAAGGTTTACAGGAGTTAAATGATTTGCCCTAAAGATATAGTTAGGAAAAGATAGAGTAAGGGCTTGAAGGTACATCTGCATAGCACTGGAATCTAGGTCTTTGTCCACAAATACATCCTTGCTCCCTCCTCTGTTTTGTTTTGATAGTAGACATTTTTCCCACAGGTGTTAACTCCCAGACAGAAGAGACAGAAGATTAGGGTAGATATTAGGGTAGACATTAAACGATACATTCTATGGGGACATGTGACATGTGTATTTTGGAATCTGAATCCCCGGCATGTCACAGGATTTAGTACCCAGAAGAAACTTACATTTGTAAAGGTGCAGGGTAAGCTGATGTAACAGAGACTCCAAAATACAGATGTTCATTTTCATCTTGCATAACACTCTGTGGCAAGTAGGTAGGGTTGACTTTGACATTTTCAGTAAGCAGGCAGGAGAGAGTAGACGTCCCGGCCAAGAATTTTCTTTAAAGCAAGTGATGATGAAGTTGCTCTTATCAATTCTATTCGGGTTTTTGTGAATACAAACTTAGGTTGCCATACCTGTCTGTTAATGGGCTGGAAAAGTTAGGTTCTAATTGGATGGCTACTTGCTCAGGAAGAAAGGGAGGGGACACCACGAATGATTTTCATTACAGTGCTCAATGAACATCTACTGAATGAGTAAGCGAAGAAAAGCAAAACCTATAAATAAACAGGGGCCCCAATGAGACCAAGACAAAGATGTTAGCTTGATCCACTAGCTTTGAAACCCATGTCAGCATGCCGATATGTCTTTCCAGCTAATTCTTGCCCAAATGCATCTTTAGTCATAGCCACCAATTGTAAGTATCTCTTTACTATAGTGTTTACCTTTAATTGGTGTCTGTCACCTTTTCTCTAGAATATCTGAATGCGATCAAAGCCACAGAACAATTTACATGAGCCCCGTGGATTATGCTGCTCTCTGAAGAAGGATAAAGTGACAGGTGATACAACACTTATCTGTATCACCTGTCAGGAACTCTTCATCCTGGGGCAGAGACAGTATCATGAGTCTTAGCTGGTTATTCATGATCCTCCTTCAGAACTCCTTTGCCCTTAGAAGACAGTAGTTCTGACACTGGCAAAATGTGGTTTTAGTTCTTCTAAAAGAAACTGCTGGAAGTTTTCTACCTCAGGACTTCTAGTCTCTGTCAGATCACTATCCTAGCTGGGAATTCTATCTTAGCAGCTTCCTCTTTTCTGCAATGTGACTCTCTGTTTTATCAGAGTTTTTTTTCACAGCCACTGTAGGGGCATGTATTATATGATAGCTGACTGGTGGCAGATTATTCACCCCATACGGAGCGTGACCACTTTCCTTTGTTGCCAGAGGGTATGGCAGATTCTGATTTATTTCACTGAGTCAACATCCATAATTACAATATATTTGGTAAATGTAGATGAGAAAAAGCTACAGATTGGGGGGAGTAGTCCCTGAGAGTGTATTCTTCCAAACTTACTAAGGTAGAACCTTTCTTTCTCACTTGTAAGGCTGAAAAAAAAATAAAGCACAATTACTGAAACTTTATATCTCTAAACTCTTTCATTTCTAAGAGCTTCGAAGGACTCCGTAGGCCTATATCTCATTTATTTTCACAACATCCCTATGGAGTCAGAGGCTAGTTTTTCTTTACTGTCCAGAGGGAAGGCAATGCCCTGAGAACTCAAGGGACTTGTATTCAAGGTCAAAAGTGAGTCAAAAAGCTAATGCTCATATTCAGGCATTCTGCCTCCTGCTTTAAGATGATAGTATCTAGGGAAGAAATATAGCTGAAAGAACTAAAATATACGGTAAAGATACACAGTGCCATGATATATCAAGGTTCAAATCTGGAAATATTCCTTAGTTTGCAGATTTTAAAAAATGCTTTTGATGATGTGACAGTATTTAATGATGTGAACTGTTACTCCCTTAAGCCACAGGCATAGAGATCATTATTCTGTATTTAGTTCAGAATAATGCCCGGAATCAAAGATCCTAAATACCACTAATTATTTCACATTTTTCAGGAAGAATGGGGAACATTGGCCATGGCACACAATTGATGCTCATTAAATCATTGTAGAATAGAATGGTAGTTATAACAAATTGAAAAATGGAGTGAACAGCGTCAGCTCTTAGACTTGTAGGATTGAAACAGCATCTCTTTAATCCCTTTGTGCAAATTAGAAAAAGGGCTGTTCTTCCAGGTGGACACAGTCCTAAGCCAGGGCGCACAGCTTGGTGAACAAGTTCCTGGCTGGATTTCAGCCTCATTTATCTGTCTCCTCAGCTGAGTGTTCTTTGTGGCAATCTTGGGCTGGGAAATACCCTTCGCAGTCACCTAACCCACGCTCTCAGATTCAGGTAGTATAGCACCATGTCTACTGCAGAATAGAAGTTAATCTACTTTTAAAGATCTTGGAAAAATATTTTCACAACCTCATTAGATACTCATATCAATAGTTACTGAGATTAGGATACAGTTCCTATCCTGTGGAGACATCATGAATGATCACTACTGAGAGGAAGATGACATTTACATGTAATTCATCAGGATGCCAACCTTAGGCAGGAAATAGCACTCAGTACAGAAAGGCAAGAGAGATCATTGGAAGACCTAGGTTACAGTAGGGCCATCTTGCAAATTCATCCTTCTAAGTGGAGAGATAATTTGTCCCTATTTTTTGAAAGCTCAGAATTACCAGCTTTCAGCAGGTGCTCGAGTTAGTGTGATCAACCATGAAACAGATGGGCAAATAGGGGATTAAAAGAAATTACATACATTAAAAGTGGAACCTTAGCAGATTTGTTTGACCCTAGCCACCTCAGATGAAAGCATTGCACAGTGGGTAGTCACCTCCTCTGCGAAAAAGAACAGTAACAGTCAGGACCACATAGGTTATGAGCTTGCAGCAGATTTAACAAGCTTCACAGGAGGCCCATTTATAATGAGCTCTCCACTGGAAGTGGGGAACGTCGGAGGAAGTGCTGGGATTTGAGTATGTAGCCTCGTCAGTCTTCAGACAGCCATCCAGAGAAGAGAGCTTAAGTTTCCATGAAACAGGACAGTAGGTATCTGCAGCCTATGAAGGTGACAGGAAGCACTAGATCCTCCAAAATATAAACTAATTTCTGCAAAAGAGGCTCTCCCTCTTGGACTCTATTCATTTTGGTAAGAATATAATTAGAATATAATTGTAAACACATAGCCCCACTGATGTTTAATGATGGGTATATTTTAATTCACAGTTTAAGAAGATAGAAATTAAGTGACTTGCTCAAATGGAATTAACAAACTTAAAATCTCGTTTCATCTTTCCACTAAACCTGATAATTTCTAGGGTTGACCAAATAAATCTATGAAGTACTCATAAGTATTATTTTTTTGAGTGCTTACTATGTGAATTCTTTATATTAGTGTTATGGACTGAATTGTGTCCCCTTAAAATTTATATGTTCAAGTTCTAACCCCTAATGTGACTGTATTTGAAGTCAGGGCCCTTAGGGAGGTAATTAAAGTTAAATAAGTTCATAAGGCTGAGGCCCTAATACAGTAGGTCTGGTGTCCTTATGAAAAAGGAGGGACACCAGAGATATCTCTCTCCCCATGCGTGCACACAGAGGGAAGGCCATGTTAGGACACAGTGAGAAAGTGGCCATCTAAAGGCCAGGGAGAGAGGGCTTGTCATCACCTATAATGACCCCTCGATCCTGGACTTCTGGCCTCCAGAACTATGAGAAAATAAATTTCTTTTATTTAAGCCACTGAATCTGTAGTATTATGACACTCCTAGCAGACTAATAAGACATGTGCTTAGCTCAAAAAAGCTTCTTAGTGAGTCAGCTGGTATTATTTTAGGAATTCAGTTTAGTGATTAACGGTACAGGTTTTAGAGTTCAACTCTCTGACCTCAAATCCTCGCTCTGCCACTTACTACTTTTTGACCCTGAGCAAATCCAATCTCTCTCTCTCTTTTTTAATATATTATAATAATAAAGATTTTTATTAATCTTTGTATGTTGCATTCAGTAGCCTTCAATACACAACACCACAACCCATCTACAGTCAGTCAAACCCCCTCCCTTAAAGTGAGATTCTACGCAGGACTTGCGGGCAGGGATTTGGGAATTATATCTCATTTCTGGCCACTAATGTTCAGTGCAGAGCATCAGGAGAGTTAAATGAAAACGAATATGAGTGATTCTGATTTCAAAGTACGTTGTTTGTAAACATTAATGATAATATCAAAGTCATATAAGTACACCTGCTTCTGCTGAATTCTCAATGGGGAAGTTCTCAAGAACAATCAATTTGTTTTCTGCTACAGAAAGTTTTTTTTTAAAAATCAAAGGGTTTTTTTTCACAGAATTTCATATTTTGCTAATGTGAAGGCATGAAACACAAGAAAGAACAATAATGCATACAGCAGTGACTACACCAAAGCAATGTTGATATTTAAAACAGCTAGATAATTTTGGGAGTGGTTAGAATAGATGCAGCAGAGGTCAATAATCACAAAATTTTCGGGTTAGAGCCAGGTCAATGACTAAACAGTTAATATCTTTTATAGCACTATTACTGGTTCTTAGCATTTTTGTTTTGCCAATGGGTCCATACTTTTAAGAATGGAAGAAAGGACAATAACACACATAATATCAACTACACGCTTTAAAAATTATGAACCAGGCAGAAGTTTAGCTCAAATAGTATCACTAATGGTCTATATCTGATTCTTTATCCACAGATACATGGTATTAAATCACAAAAAGATTCAGAACACAGTGTTGATTTTGAAAGGTCACTTGCACCTCCAATGAGTCAATCTCTCTTGAATAAGTTTTTGGGTATGAAGAGGGTGAAATGAGTTAATTATTGTTCAAAGGTATTGTAGTGCCTGGCACAGAGAAAACAATATAAACTATTGCATTACCCCAATTTTCAGATGAAGAAACAGGTTTAGGGAGATTAGCTAATTAGCTCAAGCTTACCTAACTCTGAAGTTGGGATGTACCATTTTTGGAACTAGTTTCTTTATTTGTAGAAATTAAGACCTTAATCTTTATGCCACATGGACCCCCGGAAAGGACAATCAAATGAGAAATGCAGTTACAGCTTTTCTCTAAGTAAACTAACAATCCAAGCATTTTGAAATACGCCTGCTTGCATTTAGGGCCATTAATTTGGTGACATTAACTTTACACCACTTTTGTTTGCTAAAACCACCAGGGTTTTGAATGTCAGAGGGGGGATCTTTTATTATTTCTCCTCTTTCTCAATACCATTATGACTTGCTTTCTCTTGTCCCAGCAGACCCCGGAAATGTCCAAAGTACAAGATAAACACTCTTACGGCAAAGAATATGAGGAAATAGAGAATGCTACTTAAAAAACATTAAGTAGGCACATGGGCACTGCGAATTCCAAGGTGACCTCAGTCTTTCGAGTTCATTCTATTTCATTCCATTGGGCAGTGAGACTTAGATGGGTTTGGGAAATGTTGAGGGATGCTAGTTTCTGTGCCACTTCTTGGCCTCGATGGCAAGCACTGAATATTGGGAACAATCAGGAAATCCCTCTGAGCTTTGTCTCAGGCAAACTCTTAGCTCTGTCCTCTGTGGTTATACTTCTGCCAGCTTTGGCTTTGCTTCTCTGATTGCTTAAGCTGTGATTGCAGCATGCCCTTTCTGGGAAGCGGCAGGCACATACCTGTTGACTATTAAAAAACTCTTGGCTTGAGACCCTCATGCTTGCTAAATCATTGTTAGTGTATCTGGAGGGAGGGGGACTTAATTACTTTGACTGATCATGGACCATCTTTTCTGAAGTCTTGCCAGAAACATTTTCTAACTCACTTGACCTTCCAGGAATCTTTCTCTGTAGCCACTGGTTGGTTTTCCAATTCCTACTTCTTATTGTATCCTTGTGTTCCAGCCTTTTAACACGTTTAATAGTTATCCACTGTACTTCAAAATCATTGAGGGTGAGAAATGTGTATGTATATATGTATAGCCCCATTGGTTTTGTTGGGCACGGGAGATATCTACAAGACACGACACACAGACACACACACTGAATGAGTGAACCAGTGAATGAGTTAATAGATGCTACTTAGTTGTTCTTTAAAGGACCTAACATTATATATTTCCATGTTACAGGCTTTTGAGAGATAAAGGTTTGAGTAGATATTTATTGATGTGCATATACCACTTTGAAACATGGCCAAAAGTCATTATCTTCTTAAAACTTAGCAATTTCTTCTAACTTGATAGCTTTTAAATTTGTAGTGCTAGAAGGTGCTAAGACTATGGATTAATTGAAATTCTTTATGTTCTTCAATTGTCAGAACTAAATGCTATTCTGAGAGGGAGCTCTGATATTCCCATGGTAACAGGGCTCCGTTTAAAGGCACAAAGCTGTCCTTGTCTGAGGACACCTGGGAATTTCAGGTATAGACGGAAATACCATTAAAGGCAAATTATACATACATATTCTGTGTAATTATGTGCACATACATAGATATGCCTAATTTAGCCCTACCTTTCATTTAGCCCAATTTATCATTGGGCTTTTAAAGACTCAAATCTCAAACATGAATATAGTTCAAAGTACTTCATTTTCTTAAAGAAGAGCTCATCTAAATTTTGGAATAAATATTATTAGTATGGTGCTGATCTTGGGCAGAAAAAATCAAATCTTTTGATTGCTTAGTACTACTTTTATCTCAATTAAGGGAATGGTGATTCTTAATACACCCTCTGAAATAGGTAGGTTTATTGCCTCTATGCAAAATTGTCCAGCACCGTGCACCAGGCTGCCTTTTGTGGCATAGTTTGGTTCTAGCAGCATGCTAGAAGGGAATATTTTAGAGTTATGAAAAGCGATTGTGCAGATGACTTAGGCAAGGTCAGTTTTAAGTGTCTTTTATATCTCTTGTTTAAAAATTTTGTCAAAATATTTGAACCATTTGTTATTTTATAGATACCTCTAAATACTTTGCACAGTGTCCGAAAAAGGAAAGAATTTTAAAAAAGAAAACAGAAGTGTGAGTGAATTGGAGAATGGTCTTGATTCTCTCATCATTAATCTCTTTGCTTTGTTGTGGATTCTCTATCAGAGGCAATGCTTTTAATGGCTTCATTTTCATATTATTCAGTGGATTTAGGAGAGGTGTAAAGCAGGCTGCATTAGCTCTGAGAATGCAGGAAAATAGGACAAGGTGAAAGGCTAGCTATGATGTTGGTTGGCTCATAAATATTATACACTCGATAGGACTTGTAAGAAGAAATGATTTGCATAGCTCGTGTCGTAGGAACAAGTGTGTCTAAGTGTTTATACTGACTTAAGAGGTGCTCCAAACTGGAGTATTTGCCAAGGTGACTTTTCTTTCCAAGATGCTTTTAAAGGTTTTTGCTGCACTTCCTTTCCACCAATAGCCCTCCCCTTGCCTCATAAATTTCTTGGAATTGTTAAAGATTGATGCTGAACGTTTGGCTTTGTTTATGACATTGAGTTCAATGGAGTTCTTTTATATAAAATTCTAATGCTGTTTTTCTAAATAATATCTATGTATGGTCCCTTCATTGACATTCATGTTTGGTTATGAAAAACTATTTGCTATGTTTTCTACATTTTAAATGATCCCAAGCAGTGGTGGTCTCCATGAGGATTTTCCTGAGGGCTCGGTGAACAAAACATCTGAGGATCAAAAATTACTTTTTCTGTCTATTAAATCACATTTAATTGTAAGTAAATTTCTTTTTTCTCCCCAGTGAAAAAATGTTCAAATAGAAAGTTAAAGCAGGAAGGAAACTTAGAAACATATAGCCCAATGCCTTCATTTTCGAAAATAAAGAAATTAAGTCAGGAGAAGAAACTAAGCCATGCTATTAATTTGTGGCAGAACTGGAAGAAAAAACTAGGAATACTAGCTACTGATTCATTGCTAACATACAAATATACATACACTATGTGTACATGTATGCCTACAGTATATGAATACATGTATTTCTATATGTTAGCAATAAACGAACTACGTCCTTATACATGCATATGTAAATATAGCTTGAATTCTAACTTTATCTAACCCTTACTACTCCAAAATGTGATCGGTGGACAGGTGGCATTGCCAGGAGCTTGTTAGAGATGCCAAATCTCAGGCTCCACCCCAGACCTATTGAATCACAACCTGCATCCTAATGGGATCCCCAGATGATTCATATGCATTATTTGAGAAGCAAAGTTCTAACGATCCCTGGTTTTCTATGATGATGCAGTGTTGTTATTCAGAGTCCAGAGATCATCCAAAAAGTTAATTTTTTATGTTGATTTTTCATCTCTTTTCTTTGTTTCACTAAATTTTATAGTCACTTCCCGCTGCTATAAAATGAAATGATATTGAAATTTATGACTTCCATTCTGATATTTTGCCTTTTAGTAGAAAGAGTTGCCTTAGGTTCTGATTTTGCCTCCCTCTATTCAAATAATATTTGTTAATATACATCGCATGTTTGTTCTGTGCCCAAAAGTGTGGAAGTACTTTGCATCCATTACCCTCTTTAATCTATGAAACAGTGGCGTGAGATTATAATGATCATAGTCTCCATTTTATGGAAACGGAGACTGAGGCTGAAGGAGAGTAAATAGCAGGCCGTGTCACTGCTTGGATGTGAACCAAAGTTCAGCTCACTCCAGAGTGTGACCATTAACCACTACATATCTGCAACTCAAAGTTCCGATTTGCTCTTTCTCTCAAGCATTTATGCCTCTAAACAAATTAAATTATTTTACCAAGTGAAAAACAGAAGTCAAACTTGGCACAGTGCTGGATACAGAGTGAGCACTTGAGAAATATTGATTCAATATATGAGTGAATGCAAAGGCCTAAGTCTGTCTGCTAAGAAAGCACACGCTCTTTCTTCAACACCAAGAAAATGAGATGTCCAGTGGAAGAGACATTTCCCATTTTAAGGCACCCGATATTTTCTTGGGATCCCTGATCGCTTCACCTCCATTTGACTTTCCTTTACCTTTGACTTATTTATTACTGCAAATGCCCTACCGTTATTCTAAATTTTTCATTTTGTTCTTGTCTGGTTGTCTTACTTAGTAGTCTGCCAGGAGACTGAGGTCAAATCTAATGACATCCTTGGAGTCTCTGAGCCACTATTTCAGGGATTCTGAGGAAGTCCTGTTAACCCTTAATCCTCTACCACTTCCTGGGAATTTTAGAGCTAGAGCATCAAGCTTTAGCTTAAGACTTTGTTACTAGACCCTTGTACATTAGTGTCAGTGAAAGATCAAGAAGCGATCCTTGAGGAGGGAAGAAAAATACAGGACCCCTGAATGCCAGGGACTAAGAGGGATGGAGGAAGAGGAAAAATAGAAGCTGATCTGTCTGAGAGGTCGCTCTGGGAGGACCAAAGGTGAGTGGCCTGTTACTGGCACTGATGAGGGACAAGGTGGTGGCAGCGAGAGCAGGGCAGGGGGAGCCCCCTGAACACCACCCTTGCCTGTAGCTGTCACCTTTTGTGAATTTGATACAAGGAGACAGAGTCACACTACTCTGGCTCTCGTTCCCTAAGCTGTAAAACAACAGGTTTAGGGTGTTTAGGTATTTATTTCTTTCTGTTTTGGGGGGGGTTTAGAAGAAAGGGGTCCTAAATTGGGAAAGTGGCAAGCTGGCTTGTGAGACAGGCTCAAGAAGGCCATGTGAGGAGAGTGTAGCTCTTGTCTGCTTCGTTGGTTTGGCCTTTGGTCTCTCCTCCTTGACCCAGACCCTTCATTTTGGTCAGAATTGCTTTTCAATTTGGGCAACAGACCTCCCCGCCCACCCCATGCCACACACTGCCCCATTACACCAGCTGATACTCAGACCGTCAATGCTTATCACTGGCACACTCCCACCATATATGGCTCCCTGAGGGATGGGCAGAGGACAGGCACACGTAGTCTAAAGGGGTGTTTTGAGATTTACCAGAAGATATTTTTCCAACCTCTGAGCTGACAACGATGATCTGAATGTAATTCACTGTTTTACTCTTTTTATTTTGCAAATGATTAATACGGTAAAAAGAGTCCCAGCCCTATATGCATTTATTGATTATACACGTGTTTGATTTAGTTTCCAGGGTGAAAAAACTCTTTGCTAACAAATTTATGGTCCTTCAGCCAAGAATATATGAGAAATTGATTTAGGTCTCTTCATTCACTTAACCCAGATCCGTGGATCGTCAGCCTTATGCCGACTTTATGCAGCTGTTAGAGATAAAGATAAACAAAACACAACCTCTGCTTTTAAGGAACCCACAGTGGAGTGGAGAGGAGATAGGTATGCAAGCAGGTCATTGTCATAGAATGTCACAGATGTGGAGGTGGCAGCAGAGTGTTATGGGAACACTATGAGGCGGGGAGGGGCAGGGTCTGTTTGAGAAATTAGCTGAAGTTCCATGGACCACATGCCATCTGCAGATGGTGAAGTCACAACACTTAATTTGCACATTTTCTCTCAAACCTTGAAGTGACATTTGATTGTGTGAGGGTACAGCAACAAAATTTTCCCCTTCTCTGTGCTCCCTCTGTAACCCACCGAAGAAATAAAATCAACCAAAATGCATCAAGGCCAATAGTGTAGGTTTAAAAGTAAAAGCCACACTTTGCTGGCCTGGGTCAGCCCCTGGAAGCTTCAGAGAGCTCTTAATTTTATAATTTTTCTGATTGAGGCTGTTTCCAGCAGCTCCTTCAGTGGAAATAGGTGAGCAAAACAAGCAGCCAGCAAACAGCATCACAGATCTAGTATTTTAGTCTTCCCTGCTGCCGGCATACTTAGCAGGATGTCATCTGCGTGGTGCACAAGGAAAATAAAATCGCTTGCATGAGGCCTGGTTATAGTGAAGGAAGGAGGAAAGTAGGAAGGAATTCAATCTTTGGCTTAAAAAAAATCTAATTCTCTCAAGGTATATTGAAGTCTGGAAAGCAGTTATCTTTCCGAGCGGCTAGATGCAACCTGGAATGTAGCTCTTAATAGCCTTGGTGAGATTAAGTGAAGTTTCTGTGATTGTGGTCATCACACTCAGGTCACGTACGGTGTGATGCCCTTCCCCCAGCCATCTTGTACCTGCAGTCCCTTCCACACTCCCTTCCCACCCACGCTTCTTACTTTTTCCCTGCTGCCCCAATCCACTGGCATCTCTGTAGGAGGAAGGAAAAATGAATGGCTTGACAACTTGCAAGGATATAGTTAATAGAAATTGATAGAAGAGGCTAAGAAGGCCACCATCCTATTATTCTTACAGCAAGAAAGGTTATCAGGGCTTGATGGAGCCTCGCTCTCTTGCCGAAATATTTTGTAACTGAAGAGACTTGATGTTTACTGGGATTGCAAGGGAATTGGGAGAGAAGTTGAAAGGGAAATTAATTTGAACTGTAATTGATATAAGGTCAGTCACAGGATAGTGGGAGGAGCAGAGTTGTGGGATGGTTTTTGGATGGGGCTGGGCAATATTGTTCTAAAGTTGGTGCCAGATTCCTTTGTTGTAAGAATTGTAATTTGTGAACGAGAGGTCAGTTTGTGAGTCTGGTTTGATTATAATGGATGCACCAGCCTTTCGAATTGAAATATGTGTTGGTAAACATTGAAATGGATTTGGTGGCACCATTTTATCTCTGATGTTCTTTGCATGTAATAGCTAATTTCTGAAGAAATTCAGACTCCTTAGACAAAAGACACATCGGTAGCCGCTGCCTGGAATTTTTCTTTAGACTTTGATTTCAGTTTAGTGTTTCTTCTTTCATTTTTCCTCTCTCCTTCCTTCTCATTCTGCCCTTTTCTCTCTCTCTCTCACTTTTATTCTTATTTCCTTATAACTTTAACAGCCTCTTTCTACAGATGGAGAGGGGATAATGTCTTTTAAGGATACCCTAAAAATTTTCACCTATCCCACAAGTCAGGACGAAAGGTGACTTTCTTGAAAAGAGAGGTTCCCAAAGATTCACAAGGAGTATAGCTTTTCTTTTTTTGACCATTTGTGAAAAGCATACATTTATTATCACCTTATTATTTCTGTAATGTCAATGACATAAATCAACTCAAACTGACTTAGTGAAGACAAAGAGGGATCCGTTGCCTTATAAAAACAGGAAGTTCAGGAGTAGCCCTGGGGTTACCTCTACTAGATTAAAGGTCACAAAAGATGGTGTCAGGGCACTCTCTCTCTGCCCTCATCCCTAAACTGCTTTCCTTTGTGTTCTTCATGGTGATGGGTTGATGGCAGCCCTCGGCTCTTCTTCTTCAGTATAAGGGTTGAAAGGAAATACTCTGTTCCCAAATTTTATGTATTATTCTCTTGGAAGGAAATTGATAATCTCTGACTTGGGAAAGGACCCACTGTGGCTTAGAGAATGAGGAACAGTGATAGGTCAAGACTCGTGTCCATTCACACAGCCAGTGTGTAGGTGAGGCACTGTGACTGACAATCTTGCTGGACCACATGGCATAGGAAAAGGACACTTTCCTAAAGAAAAGAGGGATGCTGAATAGACAGATATAATAGGTTCTCCTACTTTACTGTCCTGGTTGTTTCTCTTTCAGGCAGGTATTGTTCTAGGGGACGATAATACTCTCTTGGTAGGGATATAGTCGGATTCTTCTCTCTAGATATCCCAAATCCTAATATATAATCTGACCTCAACTTACCTTTTCAACTTTATTTTCTACCATTCCCAGAATTCTACCTAGGCTCTAGGCAGATATGACCATTCATTATTCTTCAAATATTTTCTTTTCCACGTCTTTGTTTTGAGGACCCTAGGGGTCAGAATTAGGGTAAACTCTGCTTTCACAAATTAAAGAGTAGAATATTTATTTCCAAAATTGAACTAAGGATCAGATTTGTCTTTTTTTTCCCCCAAGGTGTAAAGCCCTGAATAGCACCTGAATGCCTTTTATTATTATTTTTTGTTCTTTTGTTGTTTCATCAATTTGATTTAAAGACCATTCATTGTGTTATATTCTGCATTGTCCTCGTCTATACCGCTTTATAGCCCTGTAATTAATTTTTTTCATATTTTGTTTTAAAAGTACTTTTATGTCTCTTTTAAAATTGTAACTATCCTGGACAAGATCAAAAAGCATACAAAGGCTTAAATTAATATGTGGTTAAAGGAGAATGCAATAGAAATGACCATAAATGTGTAAGAAGAAAAATCAGGCTTTGGACAAAAAAAGCTCCCCAAACCTCTTCTCTAGCATTTTGTTTAATGATGCCTTGTTCACTTTTGAGTGTGGATTGTCATTATAATGAAAGCAGCAAAAGATTTAGGGAGATTAGAGATCTTGCAAATTTAGGATCTGGAGGAACTCCTTTGAAAGTTTGCATTTTTGAATTTTTCAAGCATTGTGAAAATGAGAATTTTTTCTTTTCTTTTTTTTAATTCTTGGATCTTCAAGTACCACAAAAGTATAGGGGCAGGGAAAAAAAATCCTTGCACTTTTCGCTTATTGATTTCATTACTATCATTTCTAATACCTTCTTTCTCTAATTTCCCATGTTGGAATCATCAGTACTTCAAGATCCAACTTGTGGTTAACTCTCTCAATGAATTTATCCCTGAGAACCTCAGCTATAAGTACCATTTCTCTCTGTTGCCATCCTCTAAAACAGTGGGTCTCAAAAGTGTAATCACTAGACCAGTAGCATTAGAAACACTTGGACACTTATTGGAGCTACAAATTGTCTCTCGCACCCCAACCTACAGATTCAGAAGCTCTGGAGGAAGGGCTCACCAATCTTGACTTAATGTGCCCTCTAGGTTTCTGATATATGCTGAAGTTTAAGTATCAGAGCTCCAAAACTTAGCATTCTGTCTCATATTTGCATGGGGAATGTAAAACATCTGTTCTGCTAAATAATGTGCTCGTGGGAGGATGTCAATGTCATACTTGATTTTAGGCCCCTTTACAAGGTAAAAGACATTGAAACATGAAAGTTTGTAGACAAATGGGCGTAATAGGGCATAGAGCTTATAAAAGAAAGAGAGAGGGGGAACAGAGCCTAATTTAGTTTCTCAATTTTCTTCGACCGAATAGACTGGATAATTACTAAATCCCTATTCCACCTTATGGCCAAATCCCTGGTTTGCTTTATGTGGTGTCTGTCTGAACACAGAATCCATGTACTCTCATGCTATAGCCACTAGATATGTATTCATTGATGATGATCTACTTCTCCTTTTGTAACTCAGCAATTGCCATACTATTGCTTAGAACTCTGTGGAGTCTGCTGGTCAAGTATAAGTAAAGGGCAGTCCACTTTAATAGAGAAGCCTGGTAAACATTTTTGTTCTTTGGAAGATACTGTTCCGTCCCATCAAAACAGACTCTCACTCACTTCAGGTGTTGCCTGTGAGGCTGAGCTCTCTCTAGGTGTCTAACCTTGCCCTCTTGTCATCAGCTATTAAAACTGCTAAAACAAAAGAATGCTGAAATGCTCCAGCTGTTAAAACATTAGTACATGCTTCGGGAAGCTCAAATTTAAATGCTTTGAATGGCCCTTTAGGGGAATCTTCCTTCTCTTTTTTAACTTAGCATTCAGTCAAAATTCAATAGTTTTAACTTCTTCAGTCCCTGGATGTGCTCATATTTCTCCATTTCTTTTTCCGAAAAGGTCCAGTTAGCCATTAGTCTAAAAATGACTCCTTAAGCTCTTACCTTATATTTAAAATTCACCAGTCAAAACTCTAATGACTTTTTGGCTTTGTCTTTTGTCCTTCACTCCAGCCTTCATGGATTTTTTTAAAACTCTAAAATTCCAAATGATTCCTAAAGGATGCACCAGGATCGGGTCAGCCAAAAGGGAATCAGAGGGAGCATTTTTCATATTATGTGCCTAGAGGATCCGTGGTGCAGTGAGCAGCTCACATCCTGTTTCCTGAAACTTATATTAATTCCCTTGTTTTTAACTTCTTCTGCACTTACGTTGTGTTACACAAATGCCAGCTTCTTATACATTCTCTACTGTGTTATCGGATTTTCCTTTAAATTCTCTGGTTTGCTAACTCTTTTATATATTCTCAATTTGGACTTTCCTTACAGAATATATCTAATGGTCCAGAATTTTATCTCAGACCCTTATCTTTCTACTGAATGTCAGATCTCTATTCTACCTGTATTTAATTTGGTTATCTAAGGTCTTGCTACTCAAAGGATGGTCTGTGTATCAGCATCGTTGGAGTAGTCTTGGAAATGTCAGAAATATTAGATTCAGGGCCCAGTAAATTAAGCAAAGCAGAATGTTTGACTTCTTCTTCTGTCTGGTTTCTATCTACATGCTCTTCCCTACATTTAGCTCCCCCCCCTCATTTTTTTCTTTGACTCCTTTCATATACTCCATTAGGAAGTCCTATGAAGTCTACTGCCAATGTATATTACAAATCCGCTCATTTGTATTATTCCTCGTAACTATTTTTATCACTATACTATCACATCAGTATTTAAAGTTATCTTATATTTCTATATATATATATATTTTTTATCCTCACTTTACCTCTCTCCTCTCCAAATAAAAGGTAAAAGATCCTTGAGAGCAGGATCTTGTCTGTCTTGTTCATCTCTGTATCTCTAGCACCTAAGATGGTGAATAAAGTGGAATAGGTGTTCAGAAAACAGTAGTTGGATTAATTAGTGAGGTTTTCCACAGTCCACAAACAATATCATAGATTAGATAGATGCTCCATGACAATGCGAATAATTGATGAGTTGGGGCTGAAAACTGACTTCTGTCTCAGTCCTGTATTCTGATATGTAGAAATGTTTCATACTGAAGGCATTTTTATTCTGAGCAAATCCACAGGTAAATTAATAATCAGTACTGAGACTCAAATGATTTGAGTTTACATCCATATTTAGTCATATATAAAATGCATGATGCTGATTGTTATTTAAATTTGGGTTTCAGTTTCCTCATCTGTAAAATGAAGACACTGCAGGCTATTTACTGTGTATTTTCCTGGTTGAATGTATTCTATGAAAAATGTTTTACCCATCCATTTTTCTTTCCTCATTTCTCAATAAGTATCTGGTACACATTAACCATTAGGCTATTTGTGCTCCTGTGTTATGCTACCAACTTTTATGTTAACCCCTTTGAATCAATTATCATTTTTTTAGTTGAAGCTGAATATATTTAATTATATTATTTTGAGTTATCCAGGTTTAATGCCACCAAAATTATATCAAGAAACTGAGATACTGTGAGAGATGATTGACAAAAAGTAAAAATAGTATGAATAAAGCTTTGAATGCACTACTAACCTATAATGTCCTATTCTTTATGCTAGACATGGTTTTTCTCTTTTTAATGTTCTTATCAACAAAATAAACTTTATGTAGCCTACATACACATGGACTTCTAATTACATAGCCTGCGGTTAAAAAAAAAAAGCAGTAAAATTTTTTGAGGTCTTTGAAGTGGAGTTTCTCTAAGATCTCTCTCTGTTTTAAAATACATAAACATAAATTGTTTTTTAATGTTTATTAAATACTTTATAATAGTTTACAGACAAGTAAGTAACTCAGTAATGAAAGATGATGATATGAAAAAGTATATAGGGCTTCCTTCTATCCAAGATGAAGACGTAGGGACCAAATTTACTCTCCGACCTGAAACAATTGAAAACAAATATATGAAAAGACTATTTCTGAGACTTTAATCAACATAGAACAAATAAGGTGAGCCCTAAATTTCCCGATTACTGTCTAGGCTACAACTCGTGGAAGTGAAACGCAAGTGAGCACAGTGCCTTCGTCCCATCGAAGAGACAGAGCTGAGAGTCTGGGGAGGCCAAGGAGGCTAGTGCCATACAGAGAGCTGCAGAGATGGGAGCTTCAGAGATATGAAGATTGCCATCAAATCTCTCTCAAGTATTGATCAGTGCATGTGTGAAGAACTACTGAGGCCGGGGAAATAACCATTCAAAATGATTAGAGGGAAGAGTGCTCAGAATTGACACAGGGCCTGAACTAGTTTCTGCTCCATTAACCAGAGGGAAAAAAAAATTCAAAATTCATGATAAGTTGGATAGAATACACAGAAGAGTTTTGCTTCAGTGGTGGGGTAAAATTAGACATAGCCTAAATGCTGCTGTATACTTGCGTAACAAAGCTTAAAAAGAAGACCTGAAAATACCAACTTGATTCAAAGTAACTTAACTTTGTTTCAGATCAAAACTCAAGAATATCTCCAGAAAAACCAAAATATCCAAGACTCAACAAAATAAAATTCACAATGTCTATAATTCAATCAAAAACTCTTAAGCATGCAAAGGAGCAAACTGTAACATAATAAAAAGGAAAAATTGTCAAAATCAACCTAAAAATGTTAGAGTAGAATGAATTAGTAGATAAGAACATTATAAAATTTAACTGTATTTCATATTTTAACCTACAGGAAAGATTGAACATGTTAAGTAGGGATGAAGAAGGTATAAAAAGACCTAAATTAAACTTCTAGACAGTAAACTGTCATGTCAGGAATGAAAAACTACTCTAGATGTGTTTAACAGATGATTAGACATTTAAAAAGAAAAAGTGAATTTGAAGATATAGCACTGTATACAACCAAAATAAGACATGTAAAAAAAAAAAGAAAAAAAAAAGGAACCAACAATGAATGAGCCGGGGTCACCTCTAAATGACTTAATATCTGTGTAACTGAAGTCCTCAAAAGAGATGAGAGAAATAATTTGGATTGGAATGTTTTTGAATAAATTTTGTCTGATAATTTTGTTTGATAATTTATCTGATATTTATGTCTGATAATTTTCAAAATTTGAGTAAACCTACTGATGCAACAAGTTCAAAGCCCAAGAAATCCTAAGCACATCGTATTAAAATGTGTAAAATAAATAAGAAAGCAGAAAAAATTTAAAACAGCCAAGGAAAAGATGCATTATATACACAGAAGTGAAGACAGCAGACTCCTTGTTGGAAACAAAGTAAGCCAGAGGCAGTAGAGCAATATCTTTAAAGAATGAAAGAAGGAGGAAGATAAAGAACACTTAGTACTATACCCAGAAAATCTTTCAAAAATGAATGCAAAATAAAGACAAAAAAAAAAAAAAAAGAGAAATAAGTTTTGACCAACAGATCCAGACTGTAAGAAATGTTAAAGGAAGTCTTGGGAAAAAAATTCCAGATCAGTAGAACAGAATACAAAGTCTGTAAATAGACCTACACTGATATACTCCATTGTTTTCTGACAAAAGCATAAAGGTAATTCGATAAAGACAGAATGGTCTTTTCAACAAATGAGGCTGGAACAATGGACTATCTATCTATATGGCAAAACACAACAACCACAAAGAACTTTCAGCCATACCTTGCATGATAAAAATTTAATTCAAAATGTAGTGTAGATTGAAATCTTAGACCCAAATCATAAAATCTGTTTAATGAAGAATATATGGGAGAAAATCTGTATGGATTTGATTACGCAAAAGTCTCTTAGAAAGGATAGAAAGACATGATGCTTTCTATCCTTTCTAAGGATAGAAAAAATTGAGAAGTTGGTCTTCTTCAAAATTAAGACAGTCTGCAAAATTAAGACCATAGACTGGGAGAAAGTACTGGCAAGTCACATATAGAACAAAAGACTTTTATCCATAATAAATAAAAATTCTGAAAACTTAATAGTGAGAAAAGAAACAAGCATTTAAAAAAATGGGAAAATATTTGCATTGAGACTTCACATACACAAAAAAGGATATATGGATAACAAATAAGCACGTAAAGAGACAATTAACACTATGAGTTATTAGGGAGGGACATGCCAATTAAAACCTCAATGAGATACCACTACAAACCTATTAGAACATCCAAAATGCAGAAGAATGAAGTTATGTTATATCATATGGAACTTTTATACACTGCTGGTGGGAATGTAAAATGGTACAGCCAGTTTAGAAAACAGATGGACAGTTTTATACGTAATTCAGTACACACCTACCAAACGACCCTACATTACACTCCCAGGTACTCACCCAAGAACAGTGAAACACGACGTCCATATGAAGGTGAGGCTGTGAACGTTCACACAACTTTAATTATAATAGCCTCAAACTAGAAACAATCTACCTATTTATCAAGAGGTGAATGGATAAACAAAATTTAGCACAGACATATAACGTAATACTATTCAACAATGAAAATGAATGGACTGTTTATACATTCAACAACACAAGTACATGTTCAGAAAAGATGAACACCAGCAGGCCCAAGACTGTAGTCCTTAAAAAGTCCTGCTTACATAGTTGGTCCTTTGGCTGGCATCTGGGAACTTGGATTTCAAGAGGGTTCTCACTCTTCCCAGAACTGTTAAGAATGATTCAGTGTATGTAAACTATTTTTGCACACGATATAGTTTATGCTGAACACCTGCTTTCCTTTTGAGGATCTGGAATTTTTGTGCATGCTTGGCAGAGGCAGTTGAATGACCAGCCTCCGATAAAAACCTTGCTGGATGAATTTACGTGTGTCCTGTGGGTCTTCGCTGGGAGCGGACTCTTAGAAGCTTGTGTCTGGTTTCCTTTGGACTTTACCTCAGGCATCTTTTCCTTTGTTGATTATACTTTCCATCCTTTTTTTTGCGGTAATAACTCAAAGCCTTGGTCATGACTATATGTTGAGTCCTATGAGTTCTTCTAGAAAATCATCAAACCTAAAAGGTGGCCTTGGGATTCTTTACACAATAAATCTCAAAAATATTATGCTGAGTGAAAGAAGTCAGACTCCTTCCCCCTCAAAAGAGAGTACATACTAAGTGATCGTGTGTGTGTATGTGTGTGTATATATAGATATACATAGACACACACACATATATATATGATATGATTATATATAATAAAAAGTTATCTACAGTGATAGGAAATCACTTGTTTCTTGGGATGCTGGGGAGTAAAGGTGGGGAGAACAGAAGGAAAGAAAGGGGCATGAGAGGACTTTTGGGGCTGATGTGTATATGTTTATTTTCCTAATTGTGGAGATGTTTTCATGAGTATATACATATGTTAAAACTTATCAAATTATTCAACTTTAATATGTTTTATGGTAGGTCATTTTTATCTGAATGAAGCTGTTCTTAAAGAAAAAGCACACAGCACTTTCTATGTAATAGGTAATGCATTCAGCACTTTATATAAATTGTATTGTTTTGTCTTTCTGAAACCTTGTGAGGTAAGCACTATTGTTCTTCGCAGGAGGCTGGGTTCTAGATAAGCAGAGTTACTAACCAAAGCACACAGAGTCAGAGAAAGAATTTGAACCTCAACCCAAGTTTTGCAGAATTCCAAAGCGTATTCTCTATCTACTGTCTTTTATTCCACATGTGAATAACTAAGAAATTATATTTGGTAATTAGTTTTAAATTTCTTGTCTCTGAAATTTCTTATCTCTTCATTGGCACTTCAGCTTGGGGATTACAGGATCTTCTTAGTTCAAATTTGTGTTCATTGGCTCTTCGGCCTGGTGAACATTACTGCTTTGCCATGATGGCCACGAGCCTCTGGGAAGCAGAGGCCAATGGCTTCTGTTTCAGAATTCACTTTTGCTGACTCCTGGTTTGCTTTTATTCAAGGTTCTCTGTTCCCTCTACCCTTGATTCTGCGCTTCAAGCCCCAACTTCTTTTTCAGATTTCCTGCTGAGTTATCGACTCGTTGGGTTTCTTTTTCTCATCTCATTATCGTTGGCTCTGTCCACCTTGTAGTGTTTTGACTGCTGACTCCATGGGATTCTTGGCAATGACAGCACCCACTGCTCTGGGCACTTGACCCTCTTTCAAGCTCGGCATGACTTCCATAGCTCAAGCTAAACCCCATCTCTAGAGAAGAAAAATCAGACACTGAGGTCAGTGAATCAGATAAACTTTCAAAGATTAAGCTAAAATTAAAAAAGGATAAAAAAAGAATGTCTGATCTTGTGTTTTGATGTATGTTTGGAGCTCTGCTGTACATCATCTGCTATTGTTACATTTGTCATATCAAATCAGTCAGAGACAATTATGAAACTGCCAACTGCATCCTTTTTATCCAACAAAGCTGTCTAACTCTGCAGCTATTAATAACTTTCTTATCTTTCTTAGTTTATCATTCCTCTTCCCTGCTTCTTTTCCAGCATTTCGATCGCTGCTGCTGATATGGCTTATGAGATAGTTGCGCGAAGACAATATCAGGAAATTAAACAATATCGATCATACCGATCTGAAGTAATAGGGAATTATTTTCATTGTGATGCCTGCTATGTGCCTCGTACCAAAATTATGTAAGGTATTTTCAAGTGGAAAAAAACCCGATCATTTTCTTAAAGCGTGGACTTGAATGTTATCACTGGATTGTGTAAGAACTAGTTTCGCTGGTAAAGGAGATGGCGTAATCAGCAAAAGTTTCATGGCACGTCACAGACTTGCAGTCTGGCCAGGAATCAGAGAGTTCACATTTAATTTATCTTTCTCACATTTAGTAATATTAAGAAGTAATAGTGAAAATAAATTCATGCTTCAGTAGCACTTAGGATTTGAAATTGGCATCTAAAATCATGCTTCTAAAAGCCTCATTTCTGTGAAGCCAGATAGTCTATCTGTGAAGGTCAAATGATAAGTGTGTGTTTATACTTGGGCTGCAAGGCTCTCTCTGCCTCATGATCTTTCTTCATGCAATGGATACAAAATAAGAAGAGAGGAGTGCAATTTTATGGAAGCTTATAGGAAAGGGAGGAAGAAAAAATTCTCGAATTTCATGGTAACATTTGATGATTGGGCCAAACTGTCAGGATAATTTTTTTTTCTTTTTTTTAAAGTGAAAGATTGGGGGTTTGATCCTTCAGCACAGCAAGAGATTTAAAACAGGGTTCATGAAATTTTTCTTAATTCTACTTGTATCTGGATAATCCACGTTAGATGTCTTTTAAAAAACGAAGTAATACATAATTAAATCAGTATATGAATTCAGAAAATTTACTTAATTTCTAAAGCCCCAGCTTTCTCCTTTGTGTAGGGGCAACAAATACTATATTGTTTATTGCCAGATTTAGCGCTCGCTGCTCATGATTTGGGCTCAATATATTTCAGTAGGGAGGGTGGGTGGGAGGAGTTGCTCAAAATGAGTAGATGCTTAACTTTTTAAAAGAGAATAGTAGAGGTATTAGTAAGACTATGTTTGCTTGCCATTTATAACACCTCAACTCAAACTGACTTAAGCGAAAGGCAAAATAGGCTCATTTACCTTTAAAGTTCAAGGGTAGATTTTGCCAGTTAAAGCTCCAATGATGCCTTTAGATTTGGTTCTTGCGTTCTCTATCATTTATGTATGCTTTGTCCCACATGGTACACATTCTCTTTCTACAAGACGGCTCCTAGAAACTCTATACTTATATTCTGATGGCTTTCAGTTTAGTTAAAAGAGACTCTTCCCCGCCACCCCCCCCCCCACCCCAAGCAGTTCTACAAAAGTTTCATTGTGTCAGCTTCAGTCCTAAACCCATTCTTGAACCAGTGATCTGAGGGCCTCATTGCTCTGAGCAGGGTCGGAGAATATATTTACGTCAGGAACCAGGGTGGAGTTATACTATTCAAACCACAAGAACTAAGTCGTGGAGGAGTGATTCTGCAAGGGAAAATGTGGCTTGTTTTTTCTAGAAAATGGAATAGATTCTGGGTAATAATAATAGCAGGCAATTATACAGTCCTTATCAGTGCCAGACATGACTGATCTGATTGTCTTAGCTATATTAAGTTATTTAATCATCTAAATAACTAACTTTACAGTTGAGGAAATTGAAGAACAGAGAAGTTAAGTAATGTCATAGGGCTGGCAAATGGCTGAGCTAGGTTCAAATACAGGTAGTCTAGTGTTTAATTTCATGCTCTAAATCACTAGACAACACTGACTCTCAGACTACAAAGATATCTACTTCTACTCAGGCTCTGGAATTACAATGATCAATTTTTACTTTTTCACTTATAAGCCATTAGACCTTAACCTCTTTGATTTTGTTACTCATCTATAAAATAGATGGTAATATATTACCCATTACCTATAGCTGGTAATATTACCTGGAAGATTAAATTAGTAAATATATTGCTGGCATATAGTAGACACTTGACAATTGATAACTAAATTAACAATCATGTTGAAATGTCCTGGGATGTAAACAAACAAACAAACAAACAAAACCTCCCAATTCTCTGAATTCCTAAAACACGTTCATCATGGAATGTGAAATAGTATTTTCTTCTCTACTTACCAAGAAGATGGTTTAAAAGTAACTCTTAGTTCTTATTCTCTTCTGTCTGGTTTACATTTTGGTGATGGCATCATCACTGATTTTACATTAAGTACAGAGCCGTGATAAAATAATCCTGCTTTGCAACATAAATTTAGAAAATGGATGTGCTTAGAATTATACTCCCCTCTCCTTTTTCTCTCCCTCCTCTTTATCAACATAAAATACCATTTACTGAACACCCACACACTGTGTAGTGCACCGTTCTGTGCTCTCTCCTAATTTTTCTGGCTTTTTCTATAATGCTTTTTATTACAGAAAGGAAATAAATCACTAAAAAGCATGACTTTTTTTTTTTTCAGTAAATAAGTAAAGGTTTATATAACTCTCGTAAAGAGATACTATAAATATGTATTTTAGTAACATTTTATCACAAACATTGGTGACAGGAGTTTCCTAAACAGGAACCATGTATTCAAAATAATGAGACAAAACTAGTTAAATTTTGGAAGAAAGAGGCAACAGTTTGTTTTTCTGTTTCTTTGGCTACCTAATGTTTTGTTTTTCCTTTTTTCTCCTTAATGCATCACCTTGCTTTCTTCCTAAAAGAGAGAATTTTATCAACTCCTTTAAGAAGTGAAAACAATAAAAGAGTGTTATATAGCATGTTTTAAAGTCTGGCTGTTTGAACAGGTAAATAATATAGTTTTAATCAAATACTGGGGAATCAGAAAAAAGAACTCCCTTCTTGTTTGATTAAAAGAATGTTTGGGAGATAATAGTTAGCCAATATGGAAGACACAAAAAAGAAGGCTTATTCTTTCACATGAAGTGTCTGGAACAACCCTTAACGTGTTGCTTAATTTTTCTGGTTATGCAGTCAAAATGAAAATTTTACTTTGTCTGGCATCTGGTAATCTTTGAGCAAGTAAAGGTTGCTGAAGTAGACTTTCCATTTGAGTGGTTTTATCCCCAAATTTTTTGAGTTGGTGCACAGACAGAAAGGAGCATTATGTGTCTTAGGACGATTTTGGTTCCAATACTGGCTGTCAGTATGTGACCTTGAGAAAATTATCTAAAAAGTAGGTCAATTCTGATGATCTATTAACCAAGTAACTGTTTTTTGCCAAATTAACTTGTGATAGTTTTAACAATGATATTAGTAAGTTTAACAAGACTATGAATTATACTAAAGTTGATATGCTGGATGGAAAAATCATTGAAGAATTTTAAAAATGATAAAAAGTTTATATAAGAAGTATTATTTTCCAACCAACGATTTGACTGATCATATATGTTAAGATCGTTTCTATTCTTTCTTTTGGATTTCAGTTTGGATGCTTTTGAATGTCATTTTGTATTCTTTCAAACTTTAAGCACTTTTAATATTCTGTTGCAAACATCTCAGGTGACATCAGCTTTCAGTTTATAAATGTAGACATTTAAAATTTAAATTAAAAAGCATGTTAAATAATCACTATTTTAAATTAAATTTTAATTTTAAATTAAATTGAATTTCAACTTTAAATGGAATTAAATCTTTATTTTAAATTAAGTAAAATTTCCAGTTATTTTGATTAAGATTTAATTACATAAATATTTAAATTAAATAAAAAATTTAAACCTAAATCCAAAGCATCTTAAGGAAATAAAAATAACCTGAAAAAATATCATATAGGAAATGCAGAAATTGTATTTTCCGATGAGACAGTGTATTACGAGTTTATCGAAATATCAACATAAAAGGATTATAAAGTATAAAGTATATAAAGAAAGTGGGACTGTTTAGATTATTTTGCTATGGTAGTTTATGTGATTAGTACTTCTATTACTCCTAAATCAGGAAATGTGAAGAAAAAATATTAAAGAGTAGACTAAAAAAAAGTAGAAACTGAAAAAAATTTATAATGCTGATATTTCTGTTTTGCTAAAAGTTTATTAGTGGAAATCAAAATTGAACCTTCCTTTTAAGCTCTTAAAATATTCCTGTTTGATATTCAGTTTTCTCATCTATTCAAGCTATAAAAACCATTTTAATTAAACCAGTAAATTTGATAAATAGAATAAATTAAACACTTAGGAAAGTTGAATTTTACCAATATAATTTTAAGGACATTAGATACTGCTGGTTGCTAACGTCTCTACGCATCAGTTTGCACATCTGTAACACGAGAATGACAAAAAACATTGCCTTCTTCCTTCCTTGTCCTCTCATCCGTATTTCTCTTTCATCATTTATGTATTTCCATTAAAGTATCTTGTTTCATTTTTGTTACTATTCCCTGAACCTGCCACATAGTAGAATATTAATAACTTAATAATATTAATAATTGCTCATATGCCAGATACTGCTTTTACCAAATTATCTCATTTAATCCTGACATTATGCCATTAAGAAAGGTGCTACTGTCTTCTCATAGATACGAAAATGGATGTTCAAAAAAGTGACTTATGAAAAAGAGACACAGGTAGCAAATAATGAAGCGGAACTTGGAATGCAAGTGGTGTTGCCCCACGTTTGCTGTGCTGAGTTCCTAAGGACACCGAGGTCAACTCTTTTTTTATTTTTATTTTTTTTGGTATATAGTATGGCACTATTATATTTTCTGGTTCATTTTTTTTCTCTTAGGACTGAGAAAATTTTAAATGTAAGGCCCTCTCCAAAGGCTAATATGGCATGTAAATGCAGATGTCTCTTTCAATGCGTATGTTGACTCTGTGAGGGTGAGAGACGGGAGGTAGGTGGGATGGGCGATGCGACCAAATGACCAGTTACACGGAAAAGGGAATGAAACAGCACCTGCAAGTGAAGACAACTACTCAAGTGTACTTACGCTTTGACCCCCAGTAAGACTGGTGTAGATTATTCTGAATTCAAGAGAATCTCCAGGTCATTAGTTCTCATTGATTCTCATTAGCCTCTGTGGAATTATATACATTAAATTTGTTGAAGATGTTTAATGAGCCGAGGCCACAGACACCTCTCTCTGTCTCTCTCTCTGTGCTCCCTTCCCCCGCCCCCGTCCTATGTAAAATGTTAGCTTATCCATCGAAAAGGACTTATTTATTCATTCATTCATCCTTTACACATTTAAAGTGCTTTTTCTATGTTTCAGATACTTCTAGGCTTTACAGCTATAAGGGTGAAAATTATATCGTCCCTGTGTTTTGGGGTTAATAATCTAATAGGAGAGACAGGCAAACAGGAAATTATGATGCAATCAGATAAGTGTCATGTAAGAGATACAGGTAATGATCATTTCCAACATTTATCGAGAGCTTAATTGGTGGTAGACATTGTCCCAGCATTTTATATCTATTACGTCACTTTATTTTTATAAAATCCTGTGAGGTAGTTACTCTGATTTTGCTGAATTAAGATGAGAAAACTCAGACACAGAGATTCTAAATAACTTGTAAAGATCACAGAGGTAGCAAAGAGATGAACCTATATTTGAATCTAGACTGTCTATTACCAAGTTCAATGTACATGAAACACTGCAATGTTACCTTCTTTGTGGGAGTACAAATAGGGCTCTAGTAGAAACATAAAATACATTTTCATCATATTCAAGTTATAATGGAGGCTAGAGACTTAAAACAAATTTCTGACTTTGGGAAAAGAAACACAAAATTAAATAAGCATGTTTCAATAACAAACAGTGTGTAAGAGCCAGACTGCTGGATTGAGTCTGGGGTCACCCATTTATTGCTAGCTGTGCAATGTAGGACAACTTATTTAATCTCACTGAGCCTTAGTTCCTTCATCTGTAAAATGAAGTAATGAATATAGCTCATAGGTTTGTGATGAAGATTACATGAGATAATATTGGCACAATACTTAGCAAGGTGCCTAAAGATTAGTAGAGAGTGATCAATCAATGCTAGCTCTTAAAATTCAAACAAGGAATTTATAAATTATTTCTCTACAGCATAAGAACTAGTACTGTATCTGTTCTCAGTTTTGAGAGGAAATAAAGTATGGTTGTGGTGAAGTTATTTGTAAGGTGGCTAGTGTAGCAAAATATTAAAACACACAAACCAAAGAGGAAAAATGGCTATATGCTAAATTTGAAGCTGAATAAGCTAAATTTCAAAATTAAAAATCTTTATGCTGTGATTTGACTTAAACATTACTTAAAAGGCAGGGGCCTAACCAATCAATTCTAAAATGTCAGAATATGTAGCTCAGAGAACCCCAAGAAGGATAAAGAAAAAAGATCTGCACCTAATTGTTGAAAGCCAAGGACAAAAGGAAAAACTTGAAAGCAAGAAAAAAATGACTCGACAAATACAAGGAAATAACAATATGATAAATGGCTTGTAGCTCATCAGAAACAGTGGGGCCAGAAAGCAGTGGAATAACAGATTCGAAGTTGTAGAGGGAAAAAAAACTGTCAAGCATGACTTGTATAATCAGCCAAATTATCTTTAAAAGTGAAGGCAAAATAAAGATTCTGCAATAAAGACTGAGAGAATTCCTTGCGAGACACTTGGCATGTACTATCTGATTTAATCCTGACCAAAAACTTGTTAAAGGTTTTTTTTTTCTTTCTCTCTTATTCCTGTTTTACAGAAAGGAACATTATGAAACCAAAAAGAAGTTAATTACTTGAGGCCATGCAGCTAGTGAACTGGATTTGAACTAGATCAGTTGTATGTCAAAGGGCATTCTCACTTACTCAGCCTTTCCATGAAGTTTCATTACATTAGTCTCCCTGCTTCCAAGCTACTGTCCTTAAACTAGTCTACTGGCTGTCACGTGTGGAATCCAGCTAAATATCCCTAACTCGATGTTATTTTAGTGTTCAGAATCCTTGAATGGCTTTTTCTTACCTAAAGCATTAAAGACATTCCTTAGCCTGACTTTTAAGAACTTAAAATTTATCACTTAAGTACAACTTAAATATGATCTCTTAAAATTTCCTGAATTTACTGGTTTATTCCATATCTGCCAGTCCCTTCATCTCCATCAATTGAAATACTCCTCATTTTTTTTGGAAAGTCGTAAGAGAGGACAGCCAATGCAGAGCTCATGTCTTTTAATTCTTCTCTGATATTTCTACTCTTTCTTTACAGTCTCCTTTTTTTATGTATTGCTGTTTTCCTATTTGACTCCTATGTGTTGCCATATATTTTGAGTTGTTATATATATGATGATATATAAGATATACACATATGTATATAACATATATACACACATATATGTGTGTGTATATGGCATAATTGTATTAGAAGCAACTTGTCTTATTTTCCTTTGTGTCTTCAGCAGGACTTAGCACAGTACCTTCTATGTTACAGTAGCCTTTGAAATATTGTCGAATGATGTCTCATGGTTTCTGGATAAAAAAGTTAAATATTAAAATCAAATATTAAGAAAAATATCACTATATTCTGCTACTTAAGGTGGTCCCATTTGGTTGGAAAATTATGCCAGTCTTTTTTTTTTTAATATATGTTTTAGGTGACCTCATAGATTGCAAGGACCTTGTTAGTTTACAATCCTTTTTTTTTATTTTTTTATTTTTTATGCCTATAGCACCTAGTCTTCCTTGGTAGTCTCTCATCCAAGTACTAACCAGGCCTGACCCTGCTTAGCTTCTGAGATCAGACGGGATCGGGGTTGTTCAGGGTTGCATGGCCATAGACTATGTCAGTCTTGAGTCTTGTTAAAATCAAAACTGAAGAAAAAAAGCCGCTCTTTCCTTGCTCTAGTCTCAGGAGGCCACCACAGTATTTCAAAGCCAAACACTTGTGCATTTCTCCTCAACCATCACTACTGTGGACCCAGGGAAAATCTAAAGAGTTGTTAGTAGTTAGGGTGGCAGCCGACCGCAAATTGATGGGGGTAGGTATGGGAAGAGTTCTTCAAATTTGGAATGCAAAACATTGTGTAATTCTTATGCTTATCATGAAGAGCAAGTTGATCCAATCGACCAATCCCCAAATAGACTCTTAGATATAAGAGTAATGGGAAGGGTTAGTATTCATGAAAAAGTAAATGATTTCTTAGTGAAGACTGAGGACTGAAAAAAATTGCTGTTTGGAAGATTTTTGTCTGTTGGCCTGTTTACTTTGCACAATGTGGCCTATCTTTAATGACATAATAGGGTCAGTCGCTAGCGTGGAAGTTTTTCTGTTTCATTAAGCTTCTCCTTTGATCTCTTTCTCATCTCTTTCATTTTGGGGGAAAAAAAATCAAATCTTGTTAGGAGTAGCCTTTGCCACAATACATGTTAGTTTCATTTATCCCAGTAAATATGCTATAACTATGCCTTCATCTATCTAGGTCACCTTCTGGCTAGATATTCATTCAATAAACTAAAAGTAAAACACAGTAAGAAACCTTGATTAGTGATTGGTAATTGATGTTGGTTTTTCTGCCCAGACCCAGATTAAAATTCTTATTAGCTAGGGAGGTAAGAACTGGGGACTTATCAAAAGAGGAAGAGAAGATCAGGTGGAGAGGAAGATGAGTTCAGGTAAAGAAATAGGAGGGAAATTTTTTCTTGGGAAGTGGGGAGGCTGGTGTCTCATATTTCCAATATTCTCCCATTTCTACGTGGATTGGAGCCAAAAAGTACAGGGATATGCCTATATTTGTTGTGGCTATCCTGGAAATCTCAGCCAGCCAGAGGAGCAAGAATCAGTATTTAAGGCAGAACGGATCTGTATGAGGTGGGACCAAGCTACGATCATGTGACTACATGGATTTGGATTGCATACTCCATAGCTCCCAGCTAACAGACCACATGAACGTTTTTTTAATCTTGCAATAGTGTAATCAGGCATTTTATGTAAGTGAATAGAAGGGCTCACATCACTCTTTTGAAGGGTTTTATTCTGCTTTTGCTCAACTCCTACTATATACCAGACACTGTTCTATATGCTAGAGATACCACCCACTGGTAAATAAGACATAGATCATTCCTTTTACTGCTTTGTTTAGTGGAAAGAGCAAATGCCACTCTCCTCTTGATTATTTCTCTGTATTATAAATCAAGGAGAATTAAAAAAAAATCAAGGTTTATTTTGTCTGTATTATGGTAATCAGCCAGGCATAAAACCCTGTAATTGTTGGATGGAGTGATTTAACAGTAATAACAACTATAACAAAATACATATAGAACTTTGATATTTATAATATACTTTCATCTATACAATCTCTTTTAATCTCATTGAGTCTCTGCTTTTTCATCTGGAAAATAAAGTGTGACAGTATCTACCATACATGGATAGATTGACAGCCAGTCTAGATTTGTGACTGCCAGTTGTGAAGGTCTGCAATTCTTAGATGCTGAACTTGAACCTCAGAGAGGATATGTGAATTGTGCATGGTTGGATATAAAATCAAAGGAAAAAATGGGACTTAAAATATCGTCTTGGGACTTAAAGTCTATGGTTTTTCCATTACATTTCACTTGCTTCTCAATCGACCCATCAATCAGGAGCCAGGAATATTCCCTCAGAACTTCTCCAGACATAGTGTTCTAGGAAATCTGGTCACATTCACTCGTTTTGGCAGCCCATCTGATAATAGGGCAACTAAACAGGAAAAGAATAGAGAGGAGAGGCAAGGAACATTATTTTAAGGGAATAATAAAATTCATCCACTGGCTGACCACTCAGAAATAATCAATTTTGTGCATGACCTTCTAATCATTATTTGAGAATGCATTATATTTCTAGGCTGTTCTTGTTTTCGTAAACCCTAGTCATAGTGAACTGTTTTTGCATTTGTTCTGTAAAATATTAGAGCAGAAACTGACCTTTGAGGCTGTCTAGTCAATCCCTTTAGTATTCGGATGAGGAAGTCACAGCTAGAAAGACTAAGGCAAAGTCCTGAGAAAGGAAAACAATCAGTAACTTAAATGAATGATTTCGTACAAGTAATTGCTTACAAAATAAATATTCTATGGGTTGGCCATGGAATAATAACTGAAATTTTGCCTTATTTAAATTTAGACAAGATTTTGATATGTTACATCATTGTTTTAGTTCTAAAAGAGCATTTATAGGACCCACTATCTGGTAGGCTCTCAGAAATAGTGGCTGTGTCAATGAATAAAGCACATATGACTTATTATATACCTTGGAAACAACAAAAACAATTTAATAATCCAAGACCATTATCCTCATATTCATCATCGTCCATGAAATTTTATTGGATGCATTCTACATACAATTGTAATAGGAATGGGAAAGAAAAGGTGTGGTATAGAAATACCGAGCAGTGATTGAGGTTTGAATGTGTGTGTTTCTGTTTGTTCACTGGGGGAGGAGATGGAGGTGGGACTAATTCGGGGCGGGGGAGGAGTGTAAGATGTTGCCATTCGTGGATATGGGAATGACATCAACTGATAAAGGAAATAGAAATCTAGTGATCAATACTATACAGTTCCATCCCTGTTAATTTTGGAAAATATGTTACCCAAATGTAGGAGTTTAGTTACAGGTGAGGGTGAGGTAGTAAAATTTATTAATTGTTTTGGTTTATAACAGCCCATGTACTGGACTGGTCACCATTTTTTGAAAACCAGTAACATAGAATCCTAGTATAATGATAGCTAACACTCATTGAAAACTGTCTGTCATCTATGTACTATTATAAGCACTTTACATATATTAAATTATTTAATCCTATCCTATGAGGTGGATGATAATATCATCCCCATTTTAGAGGTGAGGAAAATGGAGTTGAGAAAGATTACATGAACTCTCAAGGACATTCAACTATAATGTGGAGGAGCCAGGTTCTGAAACTCCCGTGGTTTGGTTCCAGTGTCTGCTCTGAGGCACTTTATTATACTACCTCCTAGCAGCTGTGCTATGGAAGGACATTTGGGGATCATATAATATAATGAGCCTCGCTTTACGGGTGCGAAACCCAAGCCCCAGAGAAGGTCAGTGATTTGCTCAGGGTCACAATTATTTTGTGACAGAGGCTGAAACACGACAGTTTGCGCTCTTGTGTGCAAGATGGACTTGATTGGGGACAGGTTATGGTGACAGTAGCCTGCATGTGCCATGTACTTTTATTATCTCTGCTATTCATAAACCTGTCTTGAAAAGCTGGAAAAATGGGTGGCCCATACAAGTTTTCAAGCTTTCTTTTCTTATGTGAGGTGCTTTAGTAATTTTGTGAATGGAAACATCATTCTTGCTTGCTTGGGATACATGACAGTTCATTGGCTACTTAAGTTTCTATGTATGAGGATAGACACCCCCCCCAAACAAACAAACAAACAAACAAACAAACAAACAAAAAATGGAGTGGTGGCTCTGTGCTGTGAAAACTAACAAAAGATGCAGGAGATTGAACAGGTGATCTTATTTCTCTCTCTTCCCCTAGGTAGCACCCGCCACCTCTTCCCACTCTAGAAAGAAATCTGTTTACAATATTCCCAAGAAAGAGATTCAACAACCTTCCTCTTCACTGATGACAAAACAATAAGGATGACAGGAAGGATGTATCCGGTACCATTTCATCCTTCTAACTAGAAAATCTCCCCTGGTAAATATCTTGAGGCTAACTGGGACACGTACATCAAAGAGAATTTGGCTAACCTGAAATGTCATATTTCATGGGGAGTTCAACAGGGCAGTTTATCACAATTGACCCTATCAGAGAAGGACCAACCATCCTTAGTAAGCCTGGGGTTGCGAAATGCCACCACATTTGGCCATAAAATTTATCTTGTCAGGAGATCCATAGTCAACACTATGTGTTGTGAAATATGGCTGTGCCTCTGGGACATTTATCTTTGTTGGACCTGACAGATTAGCCTTGCCTTTCCACTCAGTCCACGTTTGCACCCCTGTGCCACCTGTAATGACCCATCAGGACAATCTGCATGGAAACAAGCTTTGCGACTCCAACAAGCTAGGATGGATGTAATGAAAGCTTTTATATGTGCAAATATTTTGGGGGCACTCTGGTAAAACACTGAAAAACTATTCAATGATTTTCTTCTTTTTCAGAGAATTATTTTAAGAAAAGCACCACATTACAAGGGAATTTAGGCTCTTGATAAATTAACATCACGGGAGGCACATACTTCTGAAAAAAAAATTTTATCATTTCACAAAAAGCAAAGGGACAGGCATGGTAGACTATCTTCTTCATTTCTTCTTCTTTTTTTTTTTTGAATTTTCATATTTCTTAATTTGTGGCATTTTCTAATATACAGAGCACTTAAGCAAATCCTGCTTGTCGCTAAGACTCAACAGGGATAGTGATGGTGGCAAGGGTGGTTATCCAAGTTTCTGCCTCCCAGCTCTCTGTTCTTATTGGTGTGCTCCCTCTGTTCCTAGTGTTCTCACAATCTCTGCATTATTCATCTTTTCCAGAAATCTGCACATTCATTTACACCAGTACATTGTAAAGGATGGATGTGGCTTCACATCCCTGGATTTTTGTTGTTGTTGTTATACTGAATTAGAAATCATTGAATTAGAAGAATTTTGGCGATTCAGTTCTTCTTGGTAGTGGTAGTGGTCAGATAAAGGGATTATCAGTTTACCCCTGAGCACAGTAAATTGCATGTTAGGAATAGTTTAGGGGGGAAAGCTCAGAATTAGGTATTATGAAATTTGGGTTTGAATCCAGTCTATGATTTGTGCTGGTTGACCTTGGGTAAGTTCTGAAATCTGTTTTAGATCTGTGAAACATTTGGATAAATAAAAGCAATTCTCTGTCAGGATTGGTGTAAAGATTAAACAGAATTTTCTATCCATCCATCCATCCATCCATCCATCCATCCATCCATCCATCCATGCATCCATCCATTCATCCATCTATCTAGTTTTATAAGTTAAAGAGCATAATAAAAATGATTTTTTTTTTTTTGTAAATGCAGCAGAAAGAGAACTGGCTGTTAAAATTCTAGTTTTCCAATTAATAGGTTTACGATCTCAAGCAAATCATTTATTTTTTCTGAGTCTCAAGATTTCATCTGTTAAAAAAATGAGAATAACTGTTGTAAAGTTTTAATAAGATATATGTAACATCCTTTGGAAATTCTAAAAGTAGTATACAAATGTTTTTTAATGTACACTTCATCTTGTTATAGAAAGCATATTCATACTATAAAGAAACTTCCATTTGATCCCAGACAATTTGATTCTGAGATGTCTAGTAGGCTATTCCCAAAACATATCTGGTCAATCAGATAAGTCGGATTTTACATAGTATTAAGATAGATGGCATTTCTAGGAAAAGGATAACTTTCCCTAATACTAAGACAGACAAATTTATCCCCAGGGTCCTCTGCACACAATGTCCTCAACAACATTAATATAATAAACACGAGGACAAGAATCGCTAGGCTGTAAATAAATGTTTATTTTACAATTTTCCTGGTGTCAGGACGCTACAAAACAGGCAAAGGATGAAAGCATCTTCAAAAGAATAGTTTTTAATTACCACAAAACCATTGTAGTGAAATTCCTCTATACCTCCATAAATCATCTAGTCACAGGTACTCAAAAAAGATTCAAGTCAGTTGCCATGATTTCTAATGACTTTCTTGCAAAGTTCTTCTGGTTTCTACTGAATTGCCTCAACTATAATTTCTAAATACACTATAATTTCTATGCTAAACATTTCCTAATGACTCTTTTTATCAACTGTTACTGCTGTCATGACTAAAAGAAAAGTCCATGTACATGATGGAAATTCTGATGGTTACCTCTTTTGTGGGAGCCTATTTTTTATAATCTGAGCATTTGTTAAAAATGCAAATTCTTGCCAAATCAGAATCTTACTGTAAGATATTTAGGAATCTGTGTGTAAAAGAGCTACCAGGGCTGATTTTTATGGAAATTAAAGATCGAGACCCTATGTGTAGATTTGATAAAATACTGTAACTCACTCTTAGGCCCTGACAGACTCCACATGGAGAAATGCAAGATCCTCAATTGGCGTTTGTGTATCTACTATAATTAATCATTGGGCTGGGTGTTTCCACATATTTATCTCACTTCATTCTCATGAAATTCTGTTATTATTGTTCCCATTTGCAAATGGAGAAATTGAATATCAGTAGGGTTATACGACTTAAGTAAGGTCACATAATTGGTGAGTGGCAAGGCCAGGATTTCAACCCATCTTTTAATTCTCAGTCCAACGGTTGCAAATTTCTTGTCTAGAATCTATTCTTTGCTCTGCTGTCATGGTTATATCTTCCTCTAACCCAGATGGAGTCACAATACTGTATTTATTTATAAAACATTTACATATATTAATCATATTAGTATGTTATATATATATACATACATATACATATATATGAATACAGAACTATGAATTTAAAAGAAAAGAGAACAAAGTACTAATAGAAGTTACAGTATGTTTTTCATGTCCCTGTGGATCATTTTTAACTTACTCAGGGGCTTTCATTGTACTTTGGATATCACTGAATTCAAATTCAAGAGCCTCTATGATATCGTCTGAACCCAACCTTTTGGGCTTACCTTTTCGAATTTTCATTTCACCCCTTTCTACCCAAGCCTCACTACATGACTCACGGCTTCTAGTAAATACTATGCACTTTCAAGTTTTTTTTTCTTTGCTCCAGTTGCTCCATCAACCAGAAGTGAGCATTATCCTTTCTTTGCCAGCAGAAAACTAACTATTCTGTTGGACGAAGGAAAAAATTCCATCTCCTCCATCAGAAGACCCTAGTCAAAACCAATCACTCCTTGAGTGCATGACTTGTATCTCAATCATGACGTTTATTTTATGTTCTTTCTTTAGAGTTGTGTACTTCTGTCTCTTTTTCAATAGAGTGAAATCTTTTGAGTACAAATATTATGTCATATTCATTTGTGTGTGTCCCATAACGTGACCTATATTTACTAAACATGTGTTAACTGAATAAAAGAATGTTAGCTTTTGTGAGCTTGAAGAATGTTCTACATGTAAAAAAGCCAAAATAGAAACCAAACCACTTGCTTTGTTTGGATGCATGGTTTTTTTGTTTGTTTGTTTGTTTGTTTTTTTTGCCAGACAATGGGAGAATGGATAGTGACCTGTTTTCTTGAAGTTTATCGCTGAACAGGGCACACTTGGAACTGCATCCTAATAGGGAAACCTGAACATAGTTGAAGATAGTTCCAGATTCGAACATAGTTGCATTTAGCAGTGACTGAAAGCACGATAACTCTTCTCAGTTCTTTTCCTTTCAGTCATTTAATATTCTCGTTGATTAATGAGAAGAAAGTTAGGACTAGAAAGAAATGTGATAATTATGCAAATCTACTCCTTCATTTTACAGAAATGGAAACTGAGTCTCAGCAGTTATAAGTGACTCGCTCAAATTTCTGCTGCCAGTTCATGGTGAGCCGAGAGTCGGTTCTCCAGGTCACCACTGCTGTCTTTGGTGGTTTTCCATTCTTTGCATCATTACACTGTGACACAGCCTCTGGGAACTAATGGAAATAAATGTGAATTTTCCTACACCTGCTTCTCCAACTAGAATTTATATATATCCTGAGGCTATAGTCTAAACATTCTACATTTTCCCATGAGTACGAGTTTTTCTCAAAAAAATTTTTTTGGGGGGAGGTGGAAGAAAACTATTATTTTCTTGTTATAACAAACATAAATTTAGAATAATTACTAAGATAAATCTAGGGAAATTTCGTACCCCCGGACATGCTGAGGTTCACACCAGCTTTGCTCTTAAGGATATTTTTGTGGAAGAGCCTGAGAGTTCCTGGGCTAGATTGTACCTTTGTTATAAAAGATATTAGTTTTACCTTCCTGGGAAGAAAGCATAAGTTAAAGCTAAAAATAATCTACCTTTTCTATTTTTACTGCTCTTGCAACCTGAGCATTTACCCCATCCATTCTACAGAAATGGCTCTGTATATGGCTGCTAAGGAGAAGCTTAGTGCTAAATTTGGTAGATAACTTTCTTTTCTTCTTTCCTCCCTCTCTCCCTCCCTGCCTCCCTCTCACTCACCCTTCCTTCAAGAGGGCTGCAGACTCACCTTGTGTATTTCCTGCCCCAGTCCTAAAGTCAGCCATTCCTCCAAGGAGTCTGTTTCTTTTACTGAAGAATGGTATTAGAAAACAGGATCTGGTTTATTCCTCCTGTGGTATTGGTGCTTCTAGGCGCTCTTCGCTGATAGAGCAAAGAAATACATGTGTGCATACTAACCCGTGTATATACACATTATCTATAAGCATTTCCAAATATAACCATCTATATTTATATTAACCTAAACCTGAGTTCATACAGATGTCTCCAACTCTAAGTTTTAATTTTTCAAATCCAGTTATACGTGTATAGTGGTTTCAGAATTGTCAATCTATACCCCCATGGAAATAATTTTATCAAAAAGAATATAGTTTTTATGTTTAGTTCCTTTTGCCTTATCTTAGAGACTCATTTCCAAAGTTATACAAGATAGAAAGTTTTCCCTATCCCTTTCAATGAAGTTATTTCATACATTAATAATACAGTTAGATTATTTATGTATTTTATCATGGGATTCCTGACCTTCTAGATTAATATTTTAAAAAATTATTTATGTTATTTCATACCTTAAGGTTTCCTCTTTGTGCTGAAAAGTCCTATGGGTTTTGACCAATGAAAGTTATGTACCTACAATTACAGTATTATACAGAAGAATTTCACTGCTGTAAAAATTCTACTGCACTTTACCTATTGAACCTTTTTCTCATTCCCAAAGCAATTGACAAAAACTGCTCTGTTGACCATCTCTATAGTTTTGCCTTTTATAGAATACTATATAATATGTCACCGTTTTAGACTGGCTTCTTTGCACTTTGTAATATACATTTAAGATTTATCGATGTCTTTGCACTAGCTTGATAGCTCACTCTTTTTATTGCTGAATAGTAAGTATTACAACCTATAGATGTACTGTAGTTTATCCATTCACCTATTACTGAGGGACCTCTTGCTTTCAGTTTTTGGTGATTATGAACTCTTAAAGGTTTTTTAAAATAACCAAAACATTGTAAATAATAGATATCTTTAACACTGAGAAAATCTTTGAATACACAAGAGTCCATCTATATAATGCCATATTAAAAGAGTTTTTAATGGCGCTGGAGAAAACAAAGAAATATAGCACACAAAAATAATATGTTTAGTATGTTCTCAATGACATGAAACATGCATATAAATCTATATATAGAAGAAAATACAGCATGATATTTATAGAAGTTATCTCTGGGAATTAGAATAATAAGTCGTAGTTACCTTTTAAATAATTATCCATATTTTCCACAAAGGTTATTTTTACTTTTATAATTTAGAAAAAATAAATTAAATTGTTTCTTAATCACAATTCATAGTGTAAATATTCTGTAGGGAACTGCAGTTGCATGTATTCAGAAGCATTTTTGGAATTTTTCTCCTCTTCCGTCCATTTCTTGGTGATCGCCTTTCCGGAATAGTTCTGTGCTTTAGATTTATTTTCATTCTTCTGGCTCTTTAAAACCTTTTGAACATGCAACTTTGTTTTCCCTTACTCTTTCCTCTCCATCACTCATTAAAATCATAGCAAATATCACCAGACATCTTGTTTTCCTATTCGCAGTAGTACTTTAGGGTCATGTGGCAATCAAGACCTTTGTTTCTGGAATACTTTACTTTCTATATTTGTAAGCGAGATTATTTACATCCATTGACATTGGGTGTTATAAAGCTTCAACCTATTACATTTTAAGGTGTTTTTGATTGTTATTTTTATAGTGAAAGGTGGAAGATAGGACCACTAAACACATGGAAAGAAGAAAGGGGGAAAAACTAAAGTGAATACATGTAAAATTAGCGTACTGCTTTAAAAGTGTAACTCTTTCTGTCACCTCAGCCAGCTGTTTCTACATAAAGGCAAAATTAATGAGGAAAGCTTATTATGATTTCGTAGGTGGATGATTTGAAGAATAACAAAGTACAGGCCCTCAATTCTCTCACTTTTAAAAGAGCTCTTAAATTTCTGTTTCTGTTTTAAATAAGTTGATTTACCATATATTTCTATGACCATTGGTAAAACTATTTAGACAAACCTTATTTCTTTTGGAATATTATAAACTCATTATGTTTATAACAAATATTGAAAATTTTGTTTTAAGATTTCTTCTTTCCTAGTGCTAAGGACGCTGGAAAAATGTTTATATTAATTCCAGGGCACACCCCTAACCGCATTGGAAGTTCTGCCGTTGATGAAAAGGGGTGCACCCAGCAGGCTGTCAACACCTGCGTTCTGCTCTCCTGCTCTGGAAGATTTAGTTTGAAAGAAACACCTTTGAAATGTAGAGAGAACCACATACCAATAGGGCATAAAATGGTTCTCGCCAATGTCTGACTCAGCAATGGTTTCCCAAAAAGCCCAATTCTTCTGGAAAAGGAGATGGTCCCAAGCCAGTGGAAGTTGGTTAACGTTTTGGGAGCTTCTGCTTTGTTACAGGCAGTGTTAATTGTTGGATTTCAGAAAGTGAGCAATCCTTCATCATGCTGTCTATTCAAGGAGTTTATAGTCTAGCAAGAAAGGTAGGAATGCCAATAACTCTCTGGGAGGCTGTCTGATAAGTGATATTTTATAGATAGGAAACATGGCACTGTGAATATCTCAAGATTATGAAAATGAACCTAAATCGCAACCAATCACAAACAGACAACTAGGCTTTAAGCTACAGCAATTCAATTTCCTTACTTTTCCTTCCACATTTTCTCTATAAAAGTTTTGGCAAGCTCCCATGGGCAGCGAGCTTCTAGCCACTTCTGGTTTGGCGCACTGCTTAGTTCGAATCAAATTTTGCTCAAATAAACTCTTAAATTTTGATATGCCTCAGTCAATCTATCAGCATACTTAACACAAGTAAATTAGAGTACATATATTGAACATTGGTAATGGCTTCTAAGGTCTTATATACTAAGCACCAGATCCTGAGATATTCATCCGTTGTCTCAGTTTATACTTTTATGTCTTTAGTATTAGAAGCTTATTACCTTCCAAGTTTGTCTGTTTTATCAGCTCTAGTTTGAAGACCTTTCCTTATGTGAGTGTAAAATCTGATTTCTTATAAACTCCACTCATTTTGCTCTTGGAGCAATAGAGAACGAGTCTACTTTTACTCTTGTTTAATGGAATTTAAAACACATAGATGTGACTCAGTCTCTAAATTATTCCTTTCCTAGTTAAACATGGTCTCATCCCCTTTGACTCTCTTGTGAATGGGTCTATCACTGAGGAGGTCATCTCTTCCTGTAGCCTAGATACTCTACACTCGACCTTATAAAATTACCCTTTTAGTCACTCTGTATTTTCACATAATCATTCACAGCTCTCAAGCACTTGTTAATTTCCTCCTGAAAGAAAATTTAAATATTTTTGACCCATAGCTTTGCCTGCTTTAGGAATTTCTCTAGCTTCACCAGAAATAAGTTCTTTTTGATTCCCCCCTCCCTCCTCCTTTTTCTTCTTCTTCTTTTTTTAATGCTATGATCTTCTAATGTGTTCACAGATTCTACCAACTTGAGATTTCTCGCAGTGATGTTTTGTCCTCTGGCATATCCAAAAAAGTTAAGGCAGTGTTTCCCAGAAAAATATATTTCATCTGTTTTCCAGTGAGTGATACATTGTCAGACAGAGATGGTTTTCTGTAGAATGATTTTAAAAGGCTGATGGTTTTAATAGACCTTTTGTCATTGAGCACAAATACTTCATCCAGGAAGACAACAATATATTGTGGGTAGATTAAATTATTGGTTTCTAAACTGAGCTTGGCAGGTACCTTGAGAGTCCCTTAGAGTTGCCCACATAGCTACCAAGGGGAGATGTGTACAAAGGGTGGCATCCAGCTCAACTAGGGATGCTACACTTTTTATCTAGTGTGTGTGCGTGTGTGTGTGTGTATGTGTGTGTTTATGTGTGTGTGTGTTTATGAGAGAGAGAGAGAGAGAGAGAGAGATTGAGATTGAGAGAGAAACTGGGCTTTGATTAAAAATTGTTTTGAAAACCTCTTGGGTGTTCTGAATATTTTAGATACCATCTTAGAATTTTTCCTTATAAACAGAATTTTCTCATTAACCCTCTGGCTTATGCTGGACTCTTGTGACATTAGAATTTTATTTATAACAATTAATAAAGATACCACCTACATGGGCTAATGACATTGAATGAAGATGTAAAGATTAGGAATAGGTAAACTCAGGAACTTCTGGAACCCTGCTGTCATGCAAATATCCTTGATAATGAAGAAAAGAGAATGAAATTACAGTTCATATGGCTGTATAGGAATAGAATTGTTCTTATGAGCATGCTTTCCAAAGGTTCCCAGAGGCTGTGCAGCTCTTTAAATCAGCAAGCCCCTTTTATTTTCAATCCCAAAGTGGAAAAAAGCACGTCCTTTTCTCTTTTAAGAAATCTAAACTGTACGTATTGTTGAGTCACCTTATCTCTCTCTGAAGAGGGAGGGAAATGCCATCCCTTTGTAGGTTGAATATAGAAGATTTATGAAGAAAAAAAAAGGGTAGCGAAATGGATCATAACAGCATCGGATTTGATATTTTCTCCATTTTGCAATGTTCTGCCTTGCTTGACATGTTTTCTTTACAGACGCTTATATTCCTGGCTCAGGGCTGCTCTCTGAACACCACGGTGCATAATTAATGTCAAGGTGGAAGGCGATTATGCTGCAAATGCTGTTCCCTCTGCTCTGAAAAGCACTTTTAAAGCCAATTAGGTCACACATGGTTCATTCTCTTAGAAATTTTTCTTAATTGTTCAGCTAAAGACAATGCCTTGGGGTGTTTATAAACAGACATTCCAATGGGCCGGCAGTCTGTCCTGGGGTCTGTGCGTGTGCTGGGATGAGGGTACAGTATCTCACAGGGCACGAATGGGGGGGGGGCGTGTTGATTGTTGTCGGAAAGAGGGAGCCCAATAAGGTTATTTTTTTAAGCCTCAGAAAGAAAAGCAACACAACAAAGAACACAATTTAGCTAAAAAGTAGGTGACAAATTGTGCACTGTTCTAAAAAAGAAAGCTTTTCTTATTTTCCTCGCTTCAGTGAGCCTCTGAGGTTCACATGGCAAGGAACATGTCAGGCTAGAAATTAGATACAAAATACATTTTTAAATGGACCATTTCTTTTATGTTCAGTTGTCATTTGTTGCTCTTTCTGAGTCCTCTGCTGACAGGGAAGTAGGCTGACAAAGCTTGCGTAGCTGTAGATCAAGTAAACCTGATGGAAAGTTCTTGGGCTTCTTTTTTTTTTTTTTTGGTGTCTGTAGTCTCTAAGCCTGGAGCCAGAAGATGAGCTGTCCTCAGGGTGACAGTCAGTGGGAAAAGGAAGAAAATAGAAATTCCTTTAGATTTACCTCTGCATATACACCAATTTAGATTACAATAACATGGCACTTCCTTCTTCTGTTTCTACCTTCCCATATTGAGGGTTCACTTGGGACCCCAGAGCTGATATGGAAGGGGATCAGAATATGTTGCTTTGGTATAAGGATTATTTTGAAATGAAGGCAGTTGAGAGAGAAGCCTTCTGGGAGCTTTTCTTAAGCAGAAACTTCTGGGAAATCAGGCGACCATAAATTCCCTCTTTAGAACAGCTTTTCGGGAAGGAAGAAGGAGAATAAATCCTACCCCAAACTTCTTCTCAGAGAAGTTTTATGGCCCTGAAGGAAACAGAAAGTCCACTCATACCTGTGCAGACGAATATCACAAATTTTCTTATCTCTCGATTGTTCTCATAGAAGTCCATTTATCTTTCCAAAAGAAAACTGTTCTTTTCATAAAAGCCTTTTCTACCTCACTTCTTTTCCTTTACTAAGTTACGTTCCTAAGCCTCTAACTTCAACTATTTAAGGAGGCTGCTACTTCTTTTGCTGGATCCCACATTCATATAACTAAACCCTTTTCACTGCTTAGTGTCTTAGGTCAGTTTAATTTGCACATCCCCATCACTGAATCTAAGTGGGTGGAGGAAAAGTGTTTCTTCCCCTACATGAACTTACTACCTTCATCATATCTTCACATAATACACACATATTTCCACATGATTCTCTTGAATCATTCTGTGGACATAATAAGCACTTGTATGTAGTCACCATGTGTAAGTAGGTAATTAAGAAACAGAGGCTAAGAAAGGATTCTACTGCAAGAGGTTTGGTAAGGGTGTGCTGCAGGTGAAATCTGAAAAGGACTGAGGAAGGCCGGATAGGGTTGGGGAGGTCGCTCTGCAGAGATGTGGCTTTCACTGAAGTCTAGCCTTAGCTTGATCCCATGTGGAGCTCTGGAACATGGTACCACATGCTTGTCCTACCTTGAAACAGGTGAACTAGTTTTTTAAATATTACCCGGCGGTCAGTCGTTGGCTCTCCCTGGAAGGAGAGCATTTCTAGGGGATTGGTTCCAGTTAGGCTTCTGTAGGCAACTCTCATGAGAAGGATGCATCTGTGAGCTGCTAGGAGCTAAACTCAGAACCATTGGAGGATGAAGGAAATTCTGCTAGGACAACAACAGTGTCTACCCTATGCAAAATATCCATCTTGTCCAGTGTTTATGACAGGGGTATCCCAGGACCTACTGTAGATATGCTAAATCTTTGTGTGAAGAGAATTATTAAAAATAGAGGGCAAGGGTCAACAAAACGTTTACAGCTAATAAATTTTTTAGACTTTGTGGGCCAGATGGTCTTTGTCGCAACTACTCAATATTTCTGTTATAGCATAAAAACAGCCATAGACAATATATAAACAAATGGGCAAAGCTGCATTCCAATAAAACTTTATTTACAAAATCAGGCAGGTGGCCTGATTTGGCCTGCAGGTTATATATAGTTTATTGACCCCTGATGTAGGGGATAAAACAGAGATGGAAAATCAGTATTTGCAATTCATCTATCCTTTTAAATTAGCATTAAATTTTCATTTCAAATAAAAAGCTTGTAACAAACATATTTTCCAGTTTGGGTTTAGAGTATAGGTTTTACAGTTATAGAGACCAGAATTCCACTTTTCTCACTCTCCAGGCTACCCAGTTCACAGGGTCATATTGAGGAACAAATAAGAAAATGTATTTTTAATATGGCGACTGGCACTTAGTGCTTAATAAATGACGCTTTATCACTGCTGTTCTTTCCTATGGAATAATGTTTTATAATTATTTCACTGGCATTATCATGATTTTTATTCAGTGTTCGATTTACTTCTGAGGTATTATGAGATTAGAAATAAAGTCTTGCAGAGTAAATACGACTACACAAGAGAAGTTCTATTTTCCCACCTCAAGTCGACCTTGACCAAGATACATTCCTTCTGACTTTCTTGCCTCCTCCTCTGTTGCTCAGCAGAGGTAGATGGAACAAAGGTTTAGAAAACAGATCCTCACCTGGAGATGGCATTGACGTTGTGGAGGAATTAGATGCTATGGGAGTCCTACAGAAAATGTGACATAGAAGTGGATCTCATTTGCTGTAACAAAGAATGACAAGAGTTGGAAAATCAGACGATCTGAGACTTCACCTTGACTTGGCCACTCCCTTGCTCGCCACTTGCTTCAGTTCTTCACTGAGTGCCCAAATGTGTTTCTGACTCCTTTGAATGTAAGTCAAAACAACCTTCACTTATTTCATTTAGCTTCCAGTATAGGATAGAGACAAGCCTTGAATTGGGGGTTTGATTTAAAACAGAGCTGCCTCTCTCTGTTTCTCAGGCAGGAAAAAAATGTGAGCAAAAATTACTCTCGTCTCCAAGGTGCCTGTGGAGCTGAGCTGGCCCCTGTTCCAGAGAAGAAGCTTAAAGGACCAGCGCTGCTGATGTGGATTCATTGAGGATGTGTACTCCTCAGAGGCAAGCCATCCATCATTACTCGCTCACTGGGATTTTGCTGCTCAGATGACTATATAATGTCCAAGATGGACGTACAACTCTGCAACAGCCCTGGGGAAACAAATGGCACCCCTCTGGTGGATTAAATGGATTGGGCCATCAGAGAGAATCTGTTTTATGGAATCATTTGGCTTACTGAATAGCCTCATGTTACAGATAAATGAAATCCTACAGCAAAAGAGCCAAACCTGCTCTTATAGTCATTTTTCCAGAAGTAGAGTCGTTCATTGCCAGAAAAATTTCAACTTCATGGTAATGGGGATCGCTGGACTGTGAAAGTCCTAGACCGGGAGTATCCTTTGCTTTTAAAATAAAATGCTAAGTTCTCATCATGGCAATAAACAATCTAGTCTCTGGCCACTTTCTTCCTCATTCATACACTCCAGCAACATTGGCTTTTTCTTTGTCCCTCAAATTTGTCAGGTGTATACCATTCCAGGGACTGTGTACTTGTTGTTCTTCTGTCTGGAATACCCTTCGCCCAGGTCTTCACAAGACTGGTACTTTGTGATCATTGATTCAGCTCAAATGTTGCTTTCTTGGGGAGTTCTATATTGACAGTCAACTCCCAGTGCAAAAGGCATCCATATCACTCTCAGATATGTTATCCTGAATTATTATCTTTCTACCACTTTTCTTTATCTAAGATTCTCTTATTTATTGTTTACTTATTTGTTTGAGTCTCTTTTCTAAAATATAAGTTTCATGAGAGTGCTTCCTTTTTTTCTCTGTGTTTCTAGCTTCTAGACAATGCCTGGCACGAGGTGATGCTTAATTAGTATTTTCTGAAAGAATGAATTAAAAAAATGAGTCAGATAACCTGGATCAGGTTCAGAACTGGTCCTGTAAAAATTGAGAATTTCTATGCTCTTTCTGAGTCCCAGTTTTCCTCAAATTAAAGAGATTAGAGAATCCTAAAGAATTTATACATATGTATTTTATGATGCTACAGGGATTTTTCTTTTCACTGACTTCAAAATTATGTTAGCCATATAAAAAAAATCATAATGATTAGAACTGAGTTAGTACTCTGTGTCTTTCTCTGTGGCTACATCCTCACAAGGCCAAAATAATGAAATCGTTTCATCAAATCTGTTATTTGACATCACAAAAAGTTTATTTTCAGTTTATATATACACAATTCAAGTGAATAGTTAAAGATGATATTAAACTAGAATAGTTGACCTTAAAATCCTGAGCTATGAGATGCAAATGTTACTTTCCAATTGTCAGATTATTTTCCATTGAGAAGTGAGTCTTAGTAAAGTATGGCATGCTCACTAGAGTTTATGTCAATAGCACTTCAGATATCAGCAGGTCTGACTTCGATTTTGTTTTTTTTTTTCGAAGATGATAGAAAATATCTCCTAACACAACCGTACACAGCATTGGCCCTGTCATTTATTTTGAAGATTATACTTTTATCAGCAGGATGTTCCTCTTCCTAGTAGACTGTAGTCGCCTTGCCCAGTGCTCATTTTTGTGCTGAGATCACATGCTGCGTATTAGTGGTTGATATTATTTGGTCAGCTCAATTCATTCACAGTTCGTTCCGTGCACATAGCAGTGTGTATAATTTTAGAAATCAAAGAGTTTTTACCAGTATACTTCATTTTTGCCCACAGACATTTATCGAGTGTTCCCAGTGCTTTAGGGGAATGAAGACAAGTACATAGAAAATGTGGATTTATTTTCCTTATTATGTATTATAGGCATTAACTAAACACCTGCTGTTTACCAGGCATAAGCTGGACACTTTCCCTTTAATTATGTCATTTATTCCTAAAAGTCATTACATTTTAGAGGTATTATTGTTCAAATCTGGCAGATAGATAGAAAAAATTAGGTAAAAGATTCTTGAATTTTCCCGGGATTAAATATATGTCAAAGCGAGTACTTAAAATTAGTTTTCTGATTTCAACTCCAGTACCCACTACAGAAAGACAAATTATACATAGCATTAATGAAATGACTACAGACAAGGCAAGCTACTCTAAATACAGGAAGGGAGGAGAAACATATACACTATAACTCCACTTTAAGGGGGCAAGTGTATTGGTTTGGGTTCTCTAGTGAAACAGATTTGATCTTCAGTCCGCAACCTGATGACTAAGAAGAGCCGATGGTGTGAGTTCCCATCCAAATGCCAGCAGGCTCAAGATGCAGAAGCAGCTGTTGTTCAGTTCAAGTCCAAAGGCAGGGAAAAACCTGTGTCTCAGGTTCAAGGAAGGAATTACCTCTTATTCATGGGAGGGTCAGTTTTCTTGGTCTATTGAAGCCCACATTGACTGGATGAGGACCACCCCTGTTAGGGAAGGCGATCCATTTATTCAGTCTGCCAATTCAAGCGTTCGTTTCAATCAGACACACCTTCACAGGCACACCTAGAACAATGCTTGATGATCCATTTGGTTACTACTTGATCCGGTCAAGTTGGTGTATAAAATTAACCATCACAGTGGTTTGCCCTACACTCTCTTGATATGTATTGAGCAGCAATAGGTTATGGTTGCTTCTGCATTTGAATTCTTATGTCAAGCTGTTTTTTTTTTTTTTTAAGTTTCGTCAGATGCTTTTTATTTTTTTATACTGCCCAATATCCATTTTTTCTTTTGTAAGAGTTCCCAATATCTTTTTTAGGGAATTACCTCTCTTTGTTTACCTGTTCGTGAGGGGCCTGTATGTACATCAAGGCCTACTTTTCTCTTCTTCAAGGGCAGACATGTGACCCAAGCTAATACACTCTCTCTCTGGGACTGTGAATCTTGAGTAGCGTGGCATAAAGAGGAAAAATGGTTGGGTACAACTGTGTCAGTGGCAGAGGCTCTTTGAGTACTTCCTGCTGCTTACATGACGGGACCTGCCACATTTGAAGCCTGGTTCTTTGTTCCCCCATCAACAGCCTTCTAATTTTTCTCTTTGCTTAGTTAGTTACATTTGTTTTTGTTGCTTATAATGGAAGTAGCCTATCAGACACAAAGCGTTATGTGATTCCTCCCCGCCCTCTGTGTCTAGACTCTGTGGGGATTAACATCTACTGTTTTAGATTTGTCACTGCAATGGATTTCCCAAAAGATTAAATATTCATCTGAAGCCTGGACTACCACCGAGAATTTCATAGCAAAGCTATTTTTTGAAGTGCTTTCATTTTCACATTGTCAAATTTGGTTTCCTTTGACTCATATGGTCCCTACATCCTGAGCCTGGGACTAAAGCCATTATTTTTGTTTAATCTTAAAATCTTCTTATAATACTTTTCAAGTGGGATTCCTGGAGTTATTCACTCATCTATGTCGCCTGCTTTAACAAGGGGTAAAATGGCTGATTATGCAGCATCCTTTCGACCACCGTAGTAGAGTTTCTGTACACTAAGAGCGCATTACCAAGCCTTTCCATCCCCGATAAAGAAGCAAAACTCACAAGAGACTACGTGAAGTACTTGGAGACTTGGCAGCATGGAAGAGGACCCAGGAACTGAACTCAAAGCTTCCTCCTTCAACAGCCTGACTTGTAGGGTTCATCTTTCTCCCTCCCTCTTCTGTGCACTGATGTGTGCTATTCATAGAATGCTCTGGTGTGTCTCCGAGTCAGACACCAGTGCATTCCGTGGTTGCAATCTAGAGCTGGATCCAGTCAGGAGTGTGGGCCAGGAACCAGCAACGACATCTGTTTTAGAAAACCCTGTCACTCCTGCCATTTCTTCCATTGTTCAGCTTTGTCTTGGCAGATAAAAATGTTCCCCTCTGACAGTTTGATTCGGCTCCTTTAGAGCCTTCCAAATCCTCACATTGCCATCTGGGTTCTTTCCTATTGCTATCAAGTGGGTCTCACCATTTCTGCTTTTTTGTATTCAGGATATTATGCCTCTGTCCCCTTGTTCTCTTTGGCTTATGGTTTCCCAGTGTCATACTCAGCTCACAGTCTCATCCTTACTTTTCTTTTATGTGTGTAGAGCGTATCATGGGGTAAACCTTCCACTCTTACAATCACCAGCAAACATTTAATGCTGCCTTTTATAACCCAAACACGCTTTGTTATTCCTCTCACATTTCATGCCTCAGTGGTTGTTGTAAGTTCCCCGCTGTATTACAACTGCATTTCAGACACTTAATCCTTGTATCCACTGGGACATCACATACTGCTAAGGTCAGAATTTTCCCTTCTGTGAAATTGTGCCGTTTTACTTCTTAAGATATATCATGTGCTTAGGGTTCAAGCTTTAAGAAATTCAAGTAACTTGCTTCCCTTATTATGGCAATTGAAAATATTCACAGGTCTACAGGGGAAATTCACAGATTTTTCTGACCTATCCAGAAATATACATGAATAGGGTGCTTTAAAGTCTATGCTTCTTTACTGTATCTTTCCCACCCTTGGCTCATATCTAATAGCATCTACCACATATTTATTGTTTAGATTATACATTTTTTCTGTTCTCATTTTTGGGACTACATTTGGTATTTCAAGTCAAGCATATAAAGCACTTTCACATAAGCATTTTCAACAACCTTACTTAATTCAGCATCTCTTTGATCTTTACACCCCCAAGACAGAAACGTGGGTCTTCTCCTCAAACCCACATTTCTATTCCCATAATGAAGGTGAAAAAGTACTGGTTTCTTGGAAGTGGCTGTGGGAGGGTGTCCAAGTTTCTCAAATTCCTTCTTTAGTTCCTTGTGGGCCTTTACTCCAGAATTGTAACTCCGTTTTCTCTTTTCCAAGGTTAACCCTTCCTTCTTTCTCTGATCCTTTGAATTGCAATCAGTCCCTCCTGTGATTAATTCTTTGATCTTCCTCTCTCATCTAACACATGGAGCCCAGCTTCCCTCTGACTGCAAATGTGCTCAGGGTTCTCTTTGTCAGAAGACCCATTTCTCCCAACTGTATTGCTGTCCCTAGTCTTATTTTCTACTTATCACTCAAACTTACAAGTTCTGTTCCATTGCCTTCTATTTATCCCAGAATAGTATACAGTAGATTTCAGCTGTCATTGCTTTACTAAACCTGTAAGGTCGAGTGGTTGAATCTGACAAGACGTGGGGGTGATATTTAAGCTTAGACTTAATGTGGGGGAGGGCCTATCAGTAAGAGGGAAGGGCAAGGACAGAAGCTTGGAGGCAGGACTAAAAGGATCTGTTTCGTCAGAGTTAAGTGCAAAGGTAGATCTTTTAGACGTGAAAACAAGTTTAGTTGGTAGAAGCTTTCACCTTGTAAACTAGAGAAAGTTGAAAACAAAGCAAAACTTTGACTTGCTACAAAGAGAACAATGAGCAGACAGGACAGCCCTATGTCTTCTCTGTCACCACTCTTCTTGTGACTTTTTCATTGTCCAAGTGATGATTAGAAGTCCTGTTTACAGACTTCCATAAATCCAGTGCACAGGTTTCAACCACTCTTGGCAGGATACCTTTTAGGCAAACGCTTGGTTAATCCAGGTGCCCCAGTCACTGTCTGCAAATTGCTCTGGCTTACTGATCCTGGTGTATATGTACTCCCTGTCATCAGCTTTACGTTGCCTAACTGAGGTGATTGCCTCTCTCCGAGCAATACACAGTCTTTGTATTTCATTTGTAAAACAAGGATATCAAAAGCAATTTTCTTATAATATTGTTACGTGAAGGTTAAGTGGATTAATGTATGCACAATGCTTAGAACAGGATTTCGACATTGTAATTTCAAGCTACATTTGTGCTTTTATTATTATTATGGTTCAGTGTTGTAAGATATCAAGAGCTCCTAAGAGGTTTGAAAGAAGATTTTTAGGACAAAGGGCAGAGTTCATTGTGGCAGACCGCCAGTTGGTCTCATTCTTTTTTATAATCCACTCCACTTATTCCACGGCATGCTGCTTTCTTGGGAAGGGGCTGGAATTGGGAGATAATTAAATGATGCTGTATTGGAAGAAGAGATTTCTTGTATGTATATCATGAGAAAAGGGTTGTAGACTTATGAGATAGGCACGAAGTGCCCTCATGTCTATTTACCATGTGCTTTGCTGTCCCTCACTCATGGATATTAAGTGTGAACTGGTAAGTCAGATCCCTGTTGTTTTTCCTTCAAATTATTCCAGTACCTATAGGGATACAAGGACTGTTAAGGCAGCCCTGATACTGATAATAATGTGTTCACACACTATCCGTCAGGGCTCAAACCTTAATCTCTGGTGATGACATCTATAGTTAACTTTCGAAGATGTTTCTTGTGTATCTCGGTAACAACTAAGAGGATAGTTGACTACGTAATTCTAGGAAAAACCTGATGATGTCAGTTGTGTCTTAGAGTTTTGAGGTCTTCTCGTTTTTCCTCTTTCTCCTTCCACGAATAGATTTTCATCCTCAAAATAAGCTCTCGATGTAACTTTTCTATACCTGGACTTTTAAATTGTTTATGTGACATGTCTCATAAAAATTATTTGGCACCTTTTTTCCCTTTCCCGTCATCTGCCCATAGCTGAATTCCATCTTTCCTTTATGAAGGGAAGATGTGGGAGGCTGTCAACACTCGATATTTCTCTATATCCCAGAGGGTAATGACGGCGCTGATGAGAGGCTTGGGATCTGCTCAGCCGAGTCTTTGAGGCGCAGATGTTTCTCTAAGAGCTTAACTGAAGCTGGCCAAGCCCTCTGATGTACAATTTGGGGCTAAAAAAATATTTTGTAAGCAGAAACAGTCTCCCAGTATTTCTGGCTCTCCTGCCTCCAGACAGGGCTGGAGACACTGCAGAAGCAGCCTTTCTACTGGAATTTCCAAACTTTGCTCTCTGGCTGGCTTGGAGTTGCAGCTTGGCACTTTGAAGCCATCAGGAAGGTCAGTCAGTCCAGCTCTAATTTTTAATTTTACTCTTTCCTCTCGGTTGTTACAGTTTTGCCAAGGAGTGCCACTGTAGTCTAGATTAATTCAGGGAGAGAATTAAATGCCGGAGATGTTCTTTGTCCTGCTGCGTATGTCAAAAGTGCATGGTGTTGAAGCACCCTTGAGGAAGTGGTTTTTCAAAGCTCAAGACTGATCTGACGTCTCTCACATCTGGACTCGAGAAACAGGTTTAGTGAGAGGTGAGAGACAGTTGCGTGACCTTCTCTCAAAACCTTGAACTGAATCAAATGTACTTTTGCTGTGAGAAAGATAATGACTGGAACAGATGTCATCTGAAAATGACTGTCTGCACAACATTTAGCCTCATTTCTGAGAGAGGTTCTACATTCTCCCCCTGTTTTCTTTAGTCAGGTTTTGGTTTGTATTCAGAGAGAGGAAGATGATATTGTAAAATTAGAACCTAGAAGCCTTGGAGAGCTAAAAGTGAACTAAGTGTATTAAAAGGTTGTGATGAAATCTCCCATGAAAAACTCCAAAAAATTTATGTAGATACTCTGGCTTCAAGGAGATGAAGCTTAACTCCCTCTTCCTAAAACGTGAACTGCACATAGTAACCTCCTTCCAAGAGCACCTTCTGGGTGGGGGTTGGGGGAGAAGTAACCTCACAGAAGAGAAACCTGGTAAACACTACTTCAGCTAGGGGATCAAGGTCAACACCAGCAGTCGTAAATCATGTGGATGGCATGAACCCTTGTTATGATATGATGAAAACGACACTTCACCTCTGTGATCTTCCTCTCCAAATCCCATTACTCCAGTCTAACCATGAGAAAAATATATGACAAATTCCAATAGAGAGGTACCTAAAAATCACTTGACAATGACGTCTCAAAACCGTCCAGGTCTTCAAAAATAAGGAAAGTCACAGACACGGAGTGCTTAAGAAGACATGATGACTAAATGCAATATGAAATCCTTAACTGAAAAAGGTCATTAGGTAAAAAATGGCTCAACTATAGACTTTAGTTAATTAAAAACATATTTATGATCTCAATTGACATAATTCTCACAGTAAAATCACATCTCCTTTAAGGGATAGGATGGATACATGGCTGGGAGCTTACTAATCTAAACTTCTGCTTTGAGAGGTAAAGTGACTTGGCCAAAGTCACACATCTTTTGAGCAGCTGAGCTGCGATTTAAGCCCAAGACTTCTGTGAATTCAATAACAACAGAGAACAGATTTGCCAAAACCCTACATTGACTTACACATTAATTTTTTTTGCCGTTATAATGAATTATCATTATTTAGCAGCTTAAAACAACACTGCTTGTTTCACCGTTCCATCCACCAGTAGTCTGGGTATAGTATACCCCAGCTGGGTTCTTTGCTTAGAATCTCACAAGGCCAAAATCAAGATATAGGCAAGGCGGCCTTCCTTTCCAGTGATAACTCCATAATTTCTGTCTTCTAAAATAGTTTTTTTCAGTTTATAGTTTCTAAACATAGAATTTTTTTCCAATCCTTTCATATATCGCCCTCACCCCCCACCCCATAGCCATAAATGATGTGTTGCTTGCAATCTGGCTCCTGATTTCCTGTTTCCCCTTCAGATATGACTTCTTCACACTCTCCTTCCTTCCTTGACTGAAGTTACCAAGGGAGCTGGGGCCATGTCTGTCGTGTGCACCTAGAGTCCCATGCGGAGGAAAATAGGAGGCAGTCATTGCAGAATGAATGAATGAATGGGTAGCACCTTAGAATTGAGGAAATGATATGTTTTGAGAGACCGAGGAGAAGTCGTCACTTAAATTTACTTCCTCTCCTCTTCCTCCCAGGGAGGAGAAGTCCCTAATGGGACCGCTGGGTTCTATGACCATCAGTGGGCCACATTTGCAGGGGTAATGTCGCTGGGCATGGATGGTTACCGCCTGGCCGTGGATCTCTCTTCCTGGTGCTAAGGACACAATCTCCCTTCCCTGTAGTGGAAGTTGTTCACTGTCACAGTGATAATATTCCTGCCTCCAGCTCTCCAGCACTCTCGTCTCTGGTGTTTTTTACTTCCACGTATCAGGACTGAGTGTGGTAAAATTCAGGTATGAGCACAAGGGGAGCGAATTGGCTTTTCAAGGAGCCTGGGCCTTAGCAGTCAGACTGCCTGAGTCCGCACATGGACCCTGTCCTGTACTAGCTGTGTGAGCTTGGCAACGCTCCTTGCCCTCTTTCTGCTCCATTTCCTCATCAGTCAAGTGTTGATAACAGTAGTAAATGTTTCATAGGGGTGAAAATAAGATCATGGCTATACAGAGCCTGGCGTCTAGAAGGTACTTCTCCCTTACAGCCACTTGCCTCGCAACCTCACCTACCTGTTCAGACCTCACCTCCTCAGAGAGGCTTCCTTGAGCATCCTACTTCATACCTTACCCTGCTCCGCGCCACAGCCCAGCTGCCACTGCCTACCTTGCCCTTGTTTCTCTCTGTTCTGCAGCCTTTGTCTAAATATTCTGAAACGTTTCTTTTTGAATGTAGGTTATATTTTAGAGATAGAATAAGGCTGAGATGGAAGAGGACTACTCTTCATGAAAATTTTGTTTTCCCCTTTCAGAGATTAAAAACAAAACCCCTCTAGGCTAAATACTTCCCTGTGGCATCATAGTTGAAGCTTCGACTGAGCTTTAATTTAAATGTCAAATCGCCCCCACATGGTAAATAAATACCAGATAAATATCTGGTGACTTTGTAATGTCTTTCATTGTTTTCTTCAAATTCAACTGCCTGGATCCTAATTATGGTCACTAGTAAGCACAGATTATACCCACGTTATATTTATATCCCCATAAAGGGTAGTCGTGGCATTCTATTGGGATTAGAGGTGTTTGCAAGACCTCCTCTTGGTCTTGGCCTGTTTGGGGAGGACTGTTTGGGACCATAGAGATTCAAAGTGGCCAGTTTTTTACAGAATAGTTCTACAAATTCCTCTAGGGTTGAAGCTCTGCTTAGCTGATATTCTCCCTAGAGCACTATGGACCTTTTTCGTCTATAATTCCTCTCATGGGTAGTTAAATCACAGGTACCAACCTCTGTCTCTTTCCCTGCACTTGCCACACTCTCATCCTACAAACGCAGTAGCATCTGCCACCCTACTTCCAATGCTCTTTCTCTCTGGTCACCAAAACCAAAACTGAATTTTCCTCTGACATTACTCTGTTACTGGTAACCCTCTCCAGAATTAAATCTTATTTGATCTACGCACACATGGTTGAGGCTTCTACTGAGGTCTAATTAAAACTACAGGTCACCCCCACATGGCAAATAAATACCAAGTAAATATCTGGTAACTTCTTTCTTTTATAATCCCTTGGTGTTCTCAAAGACTTTGAGAACCAGGTCAGGGTTTGGTATATATTTCCTACAATATCTATTTCAACCTTCTTTGTACTTCGCAAGTCACAATTCACTTTATAAAGACTTTCCAATCTTTCTGACAAGCTGTGGTCTCAACCTGTAATATATTAGTTTAATGGCTTCATTCATAATTATGCTCCTATTTGACATTCCGACTATACATTTATACCCCTCTTTTCTCATTTTAGTCATCTCTAGAGTTTTAAAATGTAGGTTTTATTAGTCAAGTATGGCAAGGCCATCAGATAGTTACCCAAGAGAAGGGGGCGTGACACACTCCATAGAGACTTATAGGGAAGCTCTGGGTTCCTCAGGAGGCCAAGGGAGCAGGGAAAAATCATGGGCAAGAGCCTTTATTGTGGTTTTCATGGGAAGGAAGGGGCCAGGCAGAGAACGCAGTTTAGGACTGGCTAGTTTAAATAACTCTTCAGGCTCTAATAATTTTAGTGGCTCTCCTGAGTTGTCTAGTACCTGACTCTGGGATGCTTAGGGCAAGTGGATAATGGCTTGGAGTATAAAAACATGATAAGAAAGGGAGGGAGGGGTCTGGGCTTTGGATTACTTGGTTTGCACTTGGAGTAGGGTCTTTTACCAACTCTACGAATTGGCTAGCCCTGGGAGGCATAGTCTCTCAAGGATCCTTAAGGCCCCAGATGACAAAGCACTAGAAAGTACAGAGAATAAACAGGCATGATTAATCAATCTAGTCTCCTAGAATCTCTCCAGATCTCTTAATGATCGATTTCTGTTTTCTTTCCCACTTAACTAGTTCTTTCTCATTTCCTCCCCAGTTAACTTGATATTCTGTTTTCATGCTTGGGAATTTAACTTTCCACCAATACTCCAACCCCCTCAGTTCCACTGATCGCCATATTTACTCGAGATCCCAAGGTGAAGCACTGTATTAGATTGGTCACATCTCACACCTTGGATCTTGGCCGCTGAAATTGTTCTTAACATCTGTATACTGCTCATCCACCTCCTTTGTTTACTCCACTTAACAAGTTCTTTATGCTTGGAAAATCTCTCAATTCATCCTCTCTAATTTGAGTTAATAGACTTCACCACTTCCTATCAATTTCCAAAAGCTATTGATTGAGCCACAGAATGTCTTCAGTTGAGCCACTCCCTTCCACCTTTCTATCATGTAGTTTTTAAGCCTAGTTGCTTCCCTTCAATTAGGACCAATAAGCTTCTTTCTCTTACTCTCTAAATAGTATATAGATTGCCTAAACATCTTTCCTAAACAAAATTCCTATTATGAGACTCCTGCACAAATACGTTTGCTGACTTCTCTACATCCAGAGTGAAGGACAAACAGACTATTCCTAGATTAATGGCCCTTTATGATATGGCTTTCCCTCTTTCTCGTGGATGAAGTCTGCTTTGATTTTCCCTGGCCAGGTATGAACTTTCTCTCCAAAAGGCATGTAAGTCTATGGAGGCACTCATATTCTTTCTTTATTATTTATATACCATTAGACTGTATGTTTCTTCATGGCACATTCTTTATCTTATTTATCTTTGTGTTTTCAATAGTGATTAGCAATAAGCCTTATAAATAATAGGTGTTAAAGAATAGAATAGAATAGAATTATATAGAATAGAATTTAATAGAATAGAATCTCAGAGCACCACATTAAGAACTCTAGTCTCTCAGCTAAATCCTTAATTAGGTGCCATTAAAAAAAAAAAAAAGAAGAAGATATTTTATAAGAAATTGGACATACATACCAAGCAATTACTCTACAAAGGAGTGTTTGATTCAAAGAGTTATAGTCTCAAATTGCCACATATACTTTAATTTGCATTATATTTTGTACTGTAAGCTCTTTTTGGGCTTTCAACTATACATTTAATGTTTAGAAAAGGGTTAAACGAGTGCTACACATTGTATCCAAGGGAAGAGGGAAAGTGAGATGAATTAGGTTGTTTATATAAAAGCTAAATAAATCTAAGACACAGAAATAGTCTAATGCATCATGAACTCCCCCACACACTACAGGCTGTGAGAGGGCAGCTACGTTATTGTGCTTGGAGACCCCGACGGGGCAGAGAACAGTGGAAAGTCTGACTTATGATCCTATATTGAGTAGACTGGCCACTCCCTCGTTATCCACCTGGTAAGATCGGTGCAGGTGAGAGGAAGGAGCAAACAGAGTGGTAGACTTTCCAAAGTAGAAAGGTTCTTAGAGGTCATTTGGTTCTGTTCCTGACGGTTCTCCTGCAGGAATCGTCCCCAAGTGTCACGGACATATTGCTTCTGTTGAACATCCCACTGAGAATGATGATTGCTCTGTTGAGGGATCTCATTTCACTTTAGGACAGAGCTAATTATTTGGAAATCCTTCTTTCTATTGAGGTGAAATATGCTTCCCATAACTTTTACCCAGTGGCTCTCATTCTATCCTCTGGAGTAACACAGAATAGATTTAATTCATCTTTCTAATAATTGCCCTCCAAATAGCTAAAGCTTCTATCATGTCCTTTATCAATCTTTTCTAGAGGCTAAATAAAAATCTCCGTTCCTCAAATGACAATTTCAAAGCACTTTATTTGCTTCTCGCATTTGGAATTTATATCATGCCAATTAGCATATTAATTTGTGTGTATTTCTACTCTCTTTTCTCCTCTTTGCCCTGTGCTGGATTGAATTGAGGAAATTTTTTTTCTGAATATTTTATTCTTCTATTCACCTTTCTCAACTTCCACTCTGGGTCTTCAATATTTCCTTTAAGTATAACTTCCAAAAGAGAAAGAGGAGAGAAAGGGTAATGCATTCTCTTAAAGGAATGTCTTTCTAATGATTTTAAAGGGAAATATATTGTCATCATGGTAGTTAAGATTATAATGAAATAGTTTTAGGGTAAGTATAGTTGACCCTTGAACAACATGGGATTCGAACCATGTGGGTCCATTTATATGTAGACTTTTGTTTCAATAAATACTGTAAGTGTATTTTTTTCCTCCTTATGGTTTTCTTAATAACATTTCTTTCCTCTAGCTTGCTTTATGGTAAGAATGCAGTATAAAATACATATAACATACTAAATATGTGTTAATTAACCGTTCATGTTGTTGGTGAGGCTTTTTGTCGACAGTAGGCTGTTAATAGTTAAGTTTTTCAGGAGCCAGAAGTTATACGTGGATTTTTCAACTGTGGGCCCCTCAATGCTCATGCTGTGCAAGTGTCAACCGTAATTGTGGAGATGAGACCATAAGAAACGGTATAGACCACAAAGCCTGGAGCCTTTGGGGAAGGTTTACCTGGGCATCTTCCCACCTTAGATGTTGCTTCTCTCTTCCTCCCGGCCAGGCTATAAAGCTTTGGCCCTCTCTCTGCCTGAATGCTAGAGAATTTGGGGTGACTATTACTTTTCTTGATTATATCAGTGTAGTTCTCTCAAAGCAGCCTCAAATTCTAATTTGATGAATAAAAAACAAAGCTAACATGGCTTACAGAGAGCACAAGGTCAACTAGCGCCTTCTGGACTTGACCTTGTCACTTTAACTAGTGGTACGAACTAATGAAATATCTGAAAAACTAACTGGAGTACTTCTCTTTTCTTCCTGCTAAATTTGATCATGTTGCTTTTCATCTCTTTATCTCTTTCTATTTTTTCATTCCCTAAAGCATCTCTATGGCTTGATTCTGTCCTTCAGTGAAAATTCTGTCATCTTTCATTTGATAAGTATGACATTTATGTCTTGATCTAAGCTTCAGATAAAGTTATTGAATAGGCTAGAATCAAGAACTAGAGCCTTAGATCTGCCATTTGGGACCTCTTTCCAGAGAGATATGGATGCTTTAATCAATATCATTTAGGTTCCAACGTCTGACCCTTTGTGAAAACTCCTAATAACATTATTAGTCAGCAAACATTCTTCATTCCTCCTACAAAGATGTCCTAAAAACTTTGTCACAGCTTTGCTGAAGCCCGTCTGTAGTGTGACTACTCCACTATCTTACCAAATTTCCTTAACAAAAAGAGAAGGGAGTGTGTTTTGTCTTGAGTGCCTACTGGTTCCTGAGAATCATCACATCGTTTCTTATGTGTGTACCAGCATTCTTTCTGGTCATTAGTAAGGGTATGAAACGTGAACTTCATTTCTAGAATCTTTTTTTCATTTTGAATTTTTATTTTCAGTTGGTACATTCTGCCTTCTTCCGAATGTATCAAACACACTGACTTCACGATCGTAACTCAAGGTCCTTTTAGTGCCATGATTTAACTCTTTTTAGATTGAGAATTCATTAATTTAACCTTTATGATCCATCGAAGTTTCTAAGTAGTTCTAGAACAACTCCTGTGTTCTGGAACAGTGCTATCTGACGTGACATTCTGTGATAGTGGAAATGATCTGTGGTCCAGACAGTAGCCACTAGTCACATGTGGCTGTTGAGCGCTTGAAATGTGGCTAGTGCAACTAGGGACTGACTTTTAAAATTTAAAATTTTAGCCGAACTTTAAGCAGCCATGTGTGGCTGATATCTGTCATATTGGACAATGCAATTCTAGAATTCTGGACTTTTTATTAACAAAACACATTTGTTCAGAATCTTCTCTCTTTGTTTCAGCTTTGGGATCATTTGTGATTATATAGTCAGGTTAAAAAAAATGTTTAACATGCCGCTCTCATCATGACATTACCTCTATCCTTTCATTGGGATGGTTGAAATCTGCTTTTCTTGGTATATGTAGGTATGTCTACTTTCTGCTTCTCTCTAGAACAAAAATTTTAAGATTTAGCATGGCACCCAAGAAGAGCTATTACAGGCACAGATGGCTGAAATTTTGCACAAAAGAATAGGTGTAGAATTTTCTTTCTTTTACAGCATGCCCATTCCTCATATACTCTCCCTATCACGACCTCAACCATCACCCTTTCTACATTCAAAGCATGAGTTCTTGGAGTTTGGGAGATGGGATGCAGTCTAAATAGGTAGAGAAATAACTTCAATTAAAAAATAAAATATGTTAACAAGAAATTAATGCTTATGACAGGAACACATTTCTTAAATTATTTGAAGGTTGGAGCCACAGAGTGTTATAAAAAGAAATTAGAACTTTACTGAGCCCTTGATACCATTAGAATTGGAACGATTTTTATGCAGAAGTGTATTGGAAAGATGTGGCTTGCATCTACATCTTCACCTTTGTAGCCTGGGATGCTAAATCAGCGTCATGACTTGGTGTGTGTGCGTGTGTGTGTGTGTGTGTGTGTGCGCGCGCGTGTGTGTGTACATATATAAACACATAGAGTCATATAATATGTATAGGCAAATATGTATTTACAATGTGCATGTTTATTCCTAAATTTGAGTTTGTATTTCACATTTCTTTATGAATAATTCATTTCTATGACAAGAAAATTGAAGGAGCTCCAGGATTTTTTAGCTTTTTTTGAAGATGTGGGGTGGGTGGGTGGGGGGAGAATAAATATTTTATCCTCAAAAATTCACGGATTACTAATATATGGATTGCTCATTGGAATAACGATACCCTGTTTTTCCAGGCTAACCTGTGGATGCCGCTTTTCTATTCAAGTGGGAGTTAGGTTGGTCTGACTAGCATACCTCACTCATTCACAGACTCACAGGGACAAATCCAGGGCACGCTCTCGCTTGTCTTTGTTTCCTCCCTAACAGACTTGAAGGATTAAGGGCTTAATAAAATGAACAGACCAATCTCCTCAGGGTATTCGTGGGAATAATACATTAGTAAATGGACAAGTGTTTGGAAAACAATAACTCCTTCCTTAAGTAAAGTACTAAGTGTTACTTTATGCCTCCTGCTATACCAGCCCATTTACAGGCTCAATTCCCATGTTTTTTTTTTTTTTTTTTTTTTTTGACACAGTTGGAAGAGAAACAATTAACTCTGGTATTGTATTCTAAGTAATTACCGATTACCCCATACCTTCTCAGAAAATTATGCAGAATGGGAAATAAAACCAAACAGTGACCTGTAGGTGGTTTCTAGTGTTTGCAGCTCACAAACGCTGTGCCCTAGCTCCATGTACGGCTATGTTACTTAACTCTCCCCAGCCGGCCATGATGGACGATAGTTCTCCAGACCAGAGAAGAGAGCCCTGAAGCCCTAACCGCATCACTGCACTAATGGACCCTGAACTTGCTTAAGAGACAGCAATTAATTATGAGGGCAGCTCGGCAGCAGAATCTTATGGCCCTGACTTTTCTTTGTGTCCTAGAACCAGCCTTCCCATATCTACCCTTGCCTCATCCTTGAAGAGGCAAACATACAAAAAACAGGAGGAAAACGGAATGTGAGCAAGCTTCCCGCCCACCCTGCATCTTTATTTCTTTCGGTGTTTTCTCAGCCTCTTTGGTAAATTCACTCCTCAAAGATAGGGGCTCTCCACCCTCTTACTGAGCACCGGCATCACTGCCTGCCCGCCTGTCTTCCTCCCCAATTCCCTGCCTCCCTGTTCACCTCCTAAATACCGACTGAGTACCTACGGTGTGTCAGGCACCGCATTACATGGTGAAAGGTGGTAGAATATGCCACCCTAAAATATGCTATTTTGGCATAGGGTCTATGTTTGAGCTAAAGGTACTTGCAAAATAGCAGGTGTAAGAAGAGCATTCTAATCTTCCCTTTTCTTCCTGAAAACAGGAGATGTGAAAGATGGTCTCCCTGTATCAGGAGAAAAGCAACATTCTGCAATGGGGAGTCAAAAGCCTAGAGAATTCTATACAAACACACGTTGTCAAATAATTCTTATCTTCCTTTAGCCTCTTGGAAATATTTTAGTTGCTTTTTTGACATTGTCTTTGTTCAATCTAATATAAAAAAATTTAGGTTTTGCCACTTCTTTAGGTCTTCATTTCTTTATGAGGGCTCCAGTGTCAGGTTAAAGTCATATAAATCTGTGTGCTTTTCTCCTGTTAATCTGTTTTATGTCAGTTTAATTCTCAGGCTGAGTCAAGAAAACTTTGAGGGAAGAGGGAAAATTTTGCCTTCCCTACAGTGTGATGGCAGTATAGGGGATCTAGACGGTAAGAAGGTACTTCTGAAGCCAGTTAGTCTCTGTACCATTGCTGTTTCTTCCCCAGATCTCTTCCCCTACCCCCAACACATGTTCACTAAAAAAGGAGGTGCTGATTTTAAGGGGAAGGAGGTTTACTGAAATCATGAGAGAATTTAGGGATAGGAAGAAAAGCCAAGTGGACAAAAGGAAGCAAGGCATTAACAGCCTTTAAGTAACATATTTAAAGGTTGGCTGCTTTTGTGTTAAAACTGTTAGACATGATTAACACTCTGGCAACTCGGTAAATAAGAGCTTTCGTTTCTTTGAAATAATTCTGGGTGGTGGGCGGAGAGAGCAGGAGAAACATAATTAGGGGGTAGGTGGAAAGGCAGGAGGGCCCTTCCAAAGCGTTTACTTGAGGGACTTGCTTTTATAACATGTAACTCAGCCAGTTCACCCTTCCATTGTCACATGCTAAATGATGCTTTATTCTTGTTCTATAATTGAGGGGGATTGCTGTTTAGAAGTAATATTTAAAAATGGATTATCTACATGTATACTGCTTATTATGTTGGCTCAGTACATCGTGCGTATAGGTTTGTAAAGAATTTTAAGGATTACGTTGTAATTAATTTTGATCACTTTCTTATGTTGTTCTCTATGCCCCTTTGCCTACAATATTCTCTACCAGGAATTTTCTAAAGATACCTGAGTATTTTTATTCAGCAGCTAAGAAATATATTTTGGTACAACCCATGTAGAACCAACCCAGAGGAAGATATGACAACCTTGGGGAAAGAAGACAGTTTTCCTTGACAAAGTTTCTTTCATGTAGAAATTAGGAGTTTCTTGTAGGATTGGTTGAAGTAGCTGTTTAAGCAGATGTTATTGAAAAGTTGGGTTTGGGGAATTGAGTAGTAGTAGAATTTATCTGCATAAAAATGTAGGTAATAAGCAGGATGCACATTGTAGGTATTTAATAGATATTTAGCGAATTGGTCATTAGTGAGAGGGTTCCTCGTGATGACAATTACTTTTTACACTGTAACATATTTGAATTAAAAGCTCTGTTCAGATTAATGCAGTATTCTAATGGCACCCTGGAAGAGTGCTTGTGTTGTAGATTTCTATTAAAAAAAAAAAAAAAGCCCATTTACTTAAGAACCGAAAGAGATTCCATTCAAACTGGTTGTTTTTGGGACAATCTGGTTTTAAACAAACAGACTTGTTGCCTCCATAATTATCCTTAATGACAATGTTAAGTTTTACCTGAGTCCTGTGCTCTCAGAAAAAAAAACAAAAATTAACACCCTCCCTTCACCTTTTGTGTTCTTAGAAATAATTTAGTGCAAAGAACCACTCTTCTTCATATGGCTTAGGTAAGACTCATGGATACTGTCCCTTATTTATCCATGACCGAGCCAGACACTGACCCACAAAATTCCCATTCTTCATTTTATAGATGTTTATCTGAACTGTTTTGTCCCTACTCATCAATCAGAACAAAATGCTTGTTAACCAAACTTTGGTTAAGAGTCCCTCCTTCCCAGAACTGGGAGAAATGAATTTCTGTTGGGTATAAGCCACTGAGTCTATTGTAATTTTTATAGCGGCCCAAACCCACTGACACACAATCCCTTGCTGTGTGACTAGGCTGGTCCTAAAACATTCTCTCATATATGATATCATTATCCAACCTATTCATCCTACTTTCCTGTACTCAGTTCTTTGTAGCTTTGTTTACTCCTTCGTATAAAAGAAAAATTCTTTTCGCATAACTCACAAGTTGTTTGCAGATCTCACAGTCAGAGTGTTCTTCCTATTAAAATAGTCCCCTTTCCCTATTGCAATTATTCCTCATCCTCTTACCCATTGCAATAATCCTTTCAAATAAAGTCCCTCCTTACTAAGTCTCGATTCATTTTTTATTCGATGTCGGTTATATTTGTTAGATACAGTGTCCCAAGGAACTCAGAGAAATTAAAAAATTTCCCTAGCACATTCAGGAAAATAAACCTGACAAGACATTTCTCTCTCTCTTTTCAATGTTTTAGAATAAAATTAAAATGATAGAGTTACCAAAACTCTAGTTCCTCCTGCAGTCTATACTTAAAAGCTTCCAACCCTTTCTCTGTCCAGCCCATATTTTATTCATTACTCTAGACTAAAATTCTTTGTGCTCACTTTCTTTTGAGAACAAGGTAATGAGAATAGACCTTAGGCAGAGAGGATTTGTTTTTAGTTTCTGTTATTTGATAGCAAACCCTGAAGTCTATGGGAGGAAGTGACCTCTAATTTTGCTACTTCCCTGATTTCAAGCTCTTGTTCTGTGAGACCGGGGTGTGTGGAAGTGAGAAATTTAGCCATCTGAACCTCATTGTGGTTTTATTATCTGGAAACAATTTTAAGAGAGAAATAATGTTTTAGTTGTGTTCATGTATTTTGAGATTCCTTTGGAATGTAGGCTCTCTGCTATTATCATTAGCTTCCCCAGCTCACAGGAAGGTTCTTGACATACTACATATGCTCAGCAGATATTTCCTTTAATATATTATAAAAACAACTATATCTTGGAGCCTCCTGCCACAGATCTAGAGGTGAAACGGTTCCATGACTCCTCTTGCAGGGCTGAGAGCAGAGTGGAGAACAGGTAAATAAGAGAGGCAGCATTTTCCTTCTGACTCCCTCCCAAGGTCAGAGCAGGAAGAGAGTGCCTACACTTCACAGAGCATTCTTCATGCGCCTGTTACCTATCCCGTTGGGTTTAATTCTGTTCTTAATGAGCTGCACACCTGTGTCCTTGGCTGGTTGCCCTCTGCACAGTGGGAGAAGTCAAGGGAGGACAAATTCCTCCTTCATCCTGAGTTCTGGGATCCAGGGCTGTGCCTGCCTGTATTTTGTTGAGCGCCCCAAGTGTGAGAGGTTTTTTGAACATCTTTCCATTATGCTAAGCAGGCAACATCAACTTAGTTATGCAGATTGAGGTTAAAGACAGTGAAATTTCTCAGTCATATCTGCACACATCATAGCCCCAGAAAATTTCCCAGTTGCACAGGGAAACTGTGCTTTTTTTTTTTTTTAAAATTTCCTGGTTAGTGGATGTTGATCTCAACTCTGAAGATGGGGATAGAGACCAACCAAACCTCAGCCTTTGAGAGATGACCTCACAATAAAGAATGTAAAATGAATCCCGAAAGCCGAAGGACCTTTTAGCCTACTATTTTTTGTGGGGCTTCCTTATAATGGTCTAGGGTCAGGAGGGAGATGGACAACAGTAAATCAGATTTTATTTGATGATTATCATCACGTGAGGAAATGGCTGGATGAGTTTTGGTCAAATGGACGGGGTATATTTGGGACAGTGGAACTCAAAAAGTGAAGTATGCAGAATTCACGTTAGGGTTCCATGGGAGTGTCTTAAAGAGATAAACAGTTCTTCCCTGGAGCAGCTGAACCAAAGCCATAATTAAGATTCCTTTGGTGGGTCATAGCTGAAGACACATGGCAGACATGTTGAAATGGTGTTTATGGTATGACCCCCAAGCCCCAAGCTCTGGTTGTAGCTCCTGATTTATAATTGAGTTTCTTCTCACGTGGGCAACTCTATGTAATATCTTCCAGAATAACGATGGGAATATGCCGTCCCAGAATATGCTTCTTTGTCATAAAGATTATTTTGAGCTGAAGGCAGTTAAGCAACAAATGCAGAAAGAGCACTTTGTCCACTTCCTATCTGCCTAAAAGCAGGACATAAATGTTCTCCTTTTTCCCAAACCAGGAGGAGATTAACCTTTATCACTGGAGATAGAACTTTGACAGGGAAATGCATCTGCATCAACAAATCTTAACTAAAAGAAGCCTCATCTTCCATTAGTTTACCCCATGTATTTACCAGCCCACAATTACTGCCCTCAGAGCCCCCAACCCCTTTTCCTTTGTCTTGCCCTTTCTTCTCAAATTTATTGCCCTTTGTTAAAATGATATACAACCCTTCAAGTCCAACTGAATTGTTGGATCTTCGGTTCTTTCCTCTGAAGTCCTCTCTGCATGTAAAAATTAAAATATTAACATCAAATAAAGTTCGTATGCATTTTTTTCTCCTGTTAATCTTTTGTCAGTCTAATTTGTAGGCCCCAGGTACAGAACCCCGAGAGGGAAGAAGAAAGAATTTTTCTCTCCCTTACAGGTACTGTATCAAATCCATCTCTCTCTCATTTTCTCTGTGGGCTTCTAACTTGCCTAAGCCATGAGTTACCAGATTTTTTTTTTTTACCTTACACTCTTATCAGTAAACATACAAACCTCTGATATGTGTTTTTTTTTTTTACTTATAAACAGTATACTTGTAGTGCTGCCCTAGTATTTCCGTGCATTACAAAATATACATAGAAATAGAAATTTTAAATCAAATAGAATTTTAAGTAAATAAATATCAGAATCTGATATCCTTTCCTAAATTCCCAAAGGATCTTTGTATCCTCATTTCATTGTGGAAAGCCTGCTACAACAGCTTCTTCTTTCATGAGCCAGAGTGGACTTTTTGAAATGCAATCTAATGCTGTCATTCACCTGCTAAGGTTAGAGTAGTTGAGAATGAAATCCTGTTCCTGGAGGCCAGTGAGCCCTCCTGCCCTGTTCCAATCTGACCCATCTCTTTCTCCAGCTGTTCCTCTGCCACTCTGGCCCTGCCATATTGGTTTCCATTCGGTTTTTCACATCCTGCAATCTTGTGCCTGTCCTTGAGTTTTCACGGAAGTTACTCTGAGGAAGGCTCTTGACATCTACTCCTCACCCGACTAAATTTTACTCCTTTTTTGAAATTCTTCTTGCATGTCATTTTTTTCAAAGATAGCTTCCCTGACCTCAACCCTCTCTTCTCCCACTAATTTAAATCAGTTTTCCTCATAGTAAGCCCTCATCTCATTTTAAGATTTCTTTCATAGCACTTATTACAGTGTATAATTATATATTACATACATATAACATATAATATGTACATATATATATGGTATTGTTTGCTTGATATCTGTTTCTACCAATAACTTTTATGTGCCCTGGGAGTGTTTTGTTTGTTCGTTCGTTTGTTTTAATCATTTTATCCTGGTGCTTAGTAACATTGAATACATAGTGGGCACTTAATACCATTTTGATAATTGAACAAACAGTGACCATGTTTTCCAAGCCAAACACTATGACTTGTGGTTTTGGGGGACTAGGGCCCAGTGCGTTTGGAGTAGAGACCATTCCATAAAATTGAGGCCCTAGGATATAGGACTGGTGAATTTCCTCTTCATTCTTGTCAACTATAATCAAGTCTCTATTTGTAGCTATTGTGATATGAATATCAGAGATTATATTTATATAATGAGCATATTGCAGAATGCTGTGGCATGATGTGTCTTTTAAATGTGTCTGTCACTTTCCTTATTTTAATGCTACCATTTTCAGGAAGGAGCTGCTGATGCTACAAGTCCAGAGCTCACTTTATACAGTTGTCTTGATTAGAGAATCATATAGGATTCCTAAATTATTCACAAGTCTTAGGGATTGCTGAAGACAAACAACTGTCAAATACGGTAATTATCATACAGAAAGGAGGAAGGACCTGAGTTAAATGTACGCATTTAAATTCACAGGAAAAGCAAACTGGAAGTGACCCCTATCCCTTCCTTAAGGGCCAAGACAATTAAATGCAAATAGACCTTCCCAGGGATCCTGGACCCGAGCCTCTCATCCTTCTGAAGTAGAAGGGAAATACCACTCACAGTGTAATCCTAGGGCAGAGGGTCTGAGTGCCTACAGTGCTAACTTACGTAAACACATGTGATGGGAACATATTTTGAAATATCAATTGGGGTTTTACCTTTTTCTTAGCTACCTTCCATTATAATCAAATTCCTGATGCCTTCCCTATTCCTCTCAGACAGCCGTACACTGCTTTGAGGGGAAGAGGGAGGCCACCACGCACACATGTTAAAGAAACTTAGCTAGTTATTAATTTTATCCTTTAATGAATATTTAGTCAACAACTAAGTTGTACTAGGAATTCTGGTTGTAGGATACAGAGTGATTAAAGCATGGCCCCTACCTCATGGAGCTTGCATTCTACTTGGGTAGATAGATAATAAACAGAAACTAATCACTAACCAATATAAGTGCTATAACAATAATGACGATAATAATAAAAAGAGGTTAAAAAGATAGAAAGTGAAGTAGGTGAAGTTGGATTCCTCATTGAATAACTGTTATTTAAATAGTATTGCCAGATTTAGCAAATACACCCAGTACGACACCCAGTATGTATATTTATAGGATGTACATATACTCAAACATTATTCATTGTTAACCTGAGATTCACATTTAACTGGACATCTTCTGTTTTATCTTGCAACCTTACATTTAAATCGCATCATGAATAATGTGAAGAAGCTGGCTTTTGGAAGACCTGGAGAAAGTGATAGACCGGCAGGGAATTAGCATGTGTAAAATGCCTTAGATAAGGAACAAAGAGGAAAGACTGTTTGGGGATGGGGCTCAGAGGTGGTTCAGACTCGGCTGCCTAAGGCCTTATAAACCATGGTATAATAATGGATTCCATTTTACGCGAGGCAGAAAACCAGTGAAGAAGTTAGTTGGGAAGAAAAGTGACATTATCTCCTTTTGCTTTTTGTGTTAAAAATATCACACTTTAGGGTTACTGCCAGTCTAGAGGTAAGAGAGAAAATAGATTGAGGGGAGGAAAAATTAGGTTTTTGTATGGGGCCCTGTGATTTAGACTGAGAAAAGACAGATTAACAGGAGAAAACCAAATAGAAGTTTATTGCGTGCATTGCACATATACACCACTTTGTGATGAGTAACTCAAAAGGGTGGTTAGAACTAGGGCTTATTAGCATCTTAACAAAAGGGCAATACATTTGTTGAGAAGTAACAAGGCAAAGGAAAGGCACTTTGAACTTCTTGGAGTGGCAAATTGTGGGAAGGTAAATATACGGGGGGGGGGGGGGGGGGCGGGGGGGAAGTGATAGAAGATAAGGATCCTTTTAGCAAGGTTTGCTATGTAGATTTCTCTGGTGTCCCTTCAGGCTGATGTGAGTGTAGATTGTTCCCAGTGATTAAGAATCATCTTGCCCTTCCTGGTAAAGAGAAAGAGAGCAGAGAGTTTTGTATCTGCTTTTTCTTAATTGCCTTTGGCTCAGATTAAGCCAAAGTGGCATGGCTTGGGGTGGCATACTCTGAACCTGTTCACAAGAAAAGCCAGTGGAGTAGTCTATTACAATAGAACTGGCTTAAGATGGTGGGGCTTGAAGGAGAGTGGGAGTGGTGGAGGTGATGAAAAGTACTTAGATTTGTTATCCCTTTTTAAAGTGGAGCCAACAAGAATTACCAGAGGATTACACGTGGGGTGATGGGAAAAGAAGAATCAAGAATGAGCCCAAGATTTTTGGCATAAGCAACCATTTCAAAAGTTGCTAATGTCAGTAGGATAACAAAGTTTTATTCAAATTCCTAGAGTTTTCTCAGGTTGGCATCAGATACAGGATAGGCTGGAGGAGAAATGAGGAGAGACAGGGAGGAATGGCCACTTGAAATGGAAAGATCTTAAGACTGATGGGTAGTTCAGCATCTGGAACCACCTCAAGGGAGCCTCATAGAATCTGAGTCACATTTGTCGTCCTTGTGGTGTTCCGATCAGAATCATCAATTGATAACAGGTAGTGAGATGTTTGCTAGGTTCCGAGACTTGAGCTCTGAGACTTGGCTTTGCATTCAGTCCACTCTGTATGAACAGTTATCTCTATCCAATGGCCTAGGACGCTCAGCAATATTCCCTTTCCTGCTTCCTGATTATTTAGAGTATAGTAATGACAGCGTGAATGCAAAGTTTCTATAGCTGTGGTAGGCCGATTACTAGTCCCCGAAAGATACTCATATTCATATCCCAAATCTGTGACTATATTATATTATATGAAAAGAAGCTTAAGGTTGCAGATGGAATTAAAGTTGTTAATAAACTCATGTTAATATAAAGGGATTTTGCTGGATTATGTATGTGAGTACAGTATAATCACAAGGGTTTTCTCTATGTGGATGAAGGAGGCAGAAGAGTCAGTCCCAGAGTGATATGATGGGAGAAAGACTGAACCTGCCATTGCTAGCTTTGGAGATGGGAGGGGCCCATCAGCCGAGGAACACAGACAGCCTCTAGCAGCTGGAAAAGACAAGAAGACAGGTTCTTTCCTAAAGATTCTAGAAAGGAGAGCAGGTCCGCTGATATCTTAATTTTAGCCCTGTTGAAGAAGCTGTGGTACATTTATACAATGGAATATTATTCAGCCATAAGAAGAGATGAAATACTGTCATTTGCAACAAAATGGATGAACCTTGAAATAATCATACTAAGTAAAATAAGCCAGACAGAAAAGGTTGAAAATCACATGATATCACACATGTGGGATATAAACCTAAAAGCAACAAATAAACAGGATAAACAGCAGAGGCTCATGGACATTGCAATGGACTAGTGGGTACCAGAAGGGAAGAAGGGGGCAGGGGGAGGGAGAAAACAAAAAAAATAAAATGTTAAAAAAAAAAAGGAAAAAAGAAATAAGTAAACAATATTTCTCATGTAAAAAAAATTTTTTTAGCCCACTAAGACCCATTTCAGACTCCTGGCTCCAGAACTATAAGCTAAATTTGTATTGTGTTAAACCATTAAATTGGTGGTAATTTGTTACAGCAGCAATAGGAAACTAATACACTTATCAATGTAGAAATGGATAAAACCAGCAGGCCGACTTGTACTGAAGAGAGCGACAACAGAACATAATTGTCCTCTTCACACAGTGCAGTGTTCAAACTGGCAGAGGGAACTGAAAATAAGACAATTACCTAGACCATTGAGGGGAACTATAAAATGCCTTATTATTTTCTTTATTTTCTATATTCTTGCTTCAGTTACCAGTGGCCATAGACTGAATAATTGTGTCCTAAAATTCATATGTTGAAATCCTAATCCTCAATGTGATGGTGTTAGGAGGTGGGTGGATTGCTCATGAATGGGATTAGTGACCTTATCAAAAAGGCCCCAGAGAGCTCTCTTGTTCTTATTACTGTGTGAGGATATAGGAAGAAGATAGCCATTTATGAACCAGGAACCAGGCCCTCGCCAGACACTGAATCTGCCATCATTTTGATCTTGGACCTCCCAGCCTTGAGAATTGTGAGAAATTTTTGTTAAGTCATCCCACACTGACCAAGACATTCGCTTAGCTTTCCAGAATGAATCGGAAGTTTTCTTGGTTTGGCCTGTTCTACACAAGATATTGACTGTTTTTTTGTGACCACTAGCCCTATCCTGTAAGCTTCTTCAAAGTGCAAACTGTATTATTCAACAGTCTTAGCCTAGCACTTAGCAAATGATTGGTGAACAGACAAGAGGAATAAATGAATGTATGCTTCCCTCTCCTTTTGACAAATGAGTACGATAGGCCAGTGTGTATGTAACAACTGTGTGTTGGAATATCACAGGTTAACGTTTTTGAATTCATGCGAGTCATTTTGCAAGGCCTGGTTTGACAGATCTATTTGTTATTCAAGGTCATATTGTTGTAATTGTTGTCCTGTAGCACAAATATGGCCCAGGAACCAAACATTAAAATGCAGAAAGTCCTTGGCATCTAATCTCTTCCTTTGTTGCTTGACCTGATCTCTGACAAGCTGGTGGAGAACCAGCCTGAAAAGCAACCTGCAGCCCCTCCAGACAACTGTAAGAATGACAGCTTTGTCTCAGGAATGGAGCAGGGTGACGCGAGGGGTCATGCGGTCAGGTCAGTCTGCAGGGGAGATTGGAGCTCAGTTGGCTTGGAGGACTGGGACAGAGAGCGCGGCAGGGCAGAGTGAGAGGACGTTAGGAGAACTATGGGAAGCCTTGGGTTGTTTCCAGTTAAATGTGAGATGCATTTGTTCAGTGTTTGTTTGCTCTACTGGTTGCTTTGTGCAAGGCTCCATGCAAAATACCGTGAGGGAGGCATCGGTGAATAATCACGGCCGACGCTTCCTTCCCCTTTATCATATTTCAGGTACTGTGTGAGCACGTTAAAAGCAGTATTTCATTTAATCCTCAAAACATTTCTATGAGTTTAGAACAACTATTACACTCCTTAAACTAATGAAGAAAATTAAGCTTAGTGACAGTAACTTGCCCAAGGACACCCAGTAAGCGGCAGAGTTGGATGGATACTTAAACAAGTGTGATTCAAAAGGCTGTTCTCTTAACCACTGCCGTCACTCACCTGGTCTTGAGTCACTGAAGCTAACCCTTGGATTGCCCCACTTTTATTCTCGTAGAGGAAACCAGATACACAAATATAGAAGTTATAAGATGAGACAAAATGAAAGAAATGCTGCAAGAAAGGAGTGAGCGTTATGGAACAACAGAACTTCTTGGAATGCAATTCAGATAAGATCTAAGCAGCAGGAGAAAGCTATGAGTGACAGCTGTTGAGTGTTTGCCATGTGTCAGGTGCTTTGCCTTAATTTAAGACATTTTCTGAGCATCTACTATGCATCTGGCACCCTTATAAGTACTTGGAATTCATTACAAAAAAAACAAAAACATGTGAATATGCCTGCCTTCTTGAATCTTGCATTCTAGTAGAGGGAGAGAAACAGTAAAGAATAAACTATACATATGTGGTTTGCATACACACGTATTTGCATACACACACATATTTAAATGTTAGAGAGTAGCAGTAGAAGAAGAAAAAGTGAAAGAGAAGTATTTTAAATGGGGTACTAATGAAATGGGGTGTCCCAAACTATTTCACTGAATCCTCGCAGCAACTTTGAGGCAGGTACTATTTTTGCGTCCCCTTTTCAGATGGAGAAACAAAGCTTAGAGAGGCGAACTCGTTTGCTCAAGAAAGTAATGGTTCTAGGATACCATCTTGGGAAAATGGACTCTCTATCCTGTATCCCCAATCCCTATATTATTCTCTCTCCCCAGTATGCTTTTAAAATTTTCTTCTTGTTTTTATAGAAACTACAGTTGAGCGTTATGATTTCCTAGAGCTCGCTGGACTTGGAGGCACTGAGAGTCCCTTCTCTATGGGCCCAGCTTTGCCTCAGGTATAGAGTCCCCATCAAAATCCATAAGAGCCTCATCCCTCACCACTTGCCCCCGAAAGCTTTAGCCCTTATCATCAGCCCACCAGAAGCCACCTCCAGCACGACAGAACCATGTCTGTGCAGCCCCACAGATTCGGCATTCATTTCTCCTGCTTTCTCTTAACTTTTATCTGGTCTCCTGATTACTGAACCGTATTTGTACCTGTTAAGCTTTAGAAACTGGGTCTTGGGCCAGCTGAGGCTAGTGTAGGGAAAAGCTTTTGAATGTGGGCCATTTCTCTCCAGTCTGAGGATTAAAAAGCCCTTCCTGCTCTCTCTTTCACAATGGCCTCAAGTGCAATAACAGCTTGGAGCTACTCCAAGTCAGCCCCTATTATGAGATGGGTGGATATAGCATCACAATGTGCTTTCCTGGAAAGCCTGGTTTTTGAGGACCCTGCCTGGCCTGGTATCTAACATCCCTTCTAGTGTTGTAATTAATCTTTAGTGTGTAAGTGGGTACTTTTGTTGGGCCTTACAAACTCAGGAAGTCTAGCCTAGGGAAAGATTATCAAGTAGGTGATATTTTAATTCATTCCCTAAACACAATATTTTGTCATTCAATTCTTAGTACCCAAATGAGCTAGATACTCTACCATTATTCCCATTTTACAGATGACAAAACTGAAGTATATGGAGATTAAGTTGCACAAGGCTAAATTACTAGTGAGTACAGGGCTGGATTAGAAACTGAGTGCTGGTTATAACTCTTTCGTAATATTTTTTCTAGATGCTGGGGACACATCTAGACAAGAGATCCCTGACTCCAGGAAAATTATAGCCTAGTGAGGATCAAGGCAAGTAAACTAAAAATATCAAAAAATGGCCTTTTCTTAAAAGTCAGAAAGAGTGTAGGTGGAGTACCGGGAAAGAGCATCTAGGGGAACCTGTTGGGGTTACCTTGTCCCTTTTTGCCCACATCATTTTTGTCTGTCCAGTAGCATCATATGTCTATCATATCACTGTCTCCATAAAGTATGTCTGGCTGTTTCCTGTCTCTTCATATAACTGGTAGAGGACCATCTTGAAACCTGTCTCCAAATGAGAGCCAGTCTTGCCAGCTATGTTGCCCAAAGCTCTAGTTATCTATTATTGCATAACAAACTTCTCCAAAATATAACAGTTTAAGCAACAACCTTTTCAGTATCTATTATGATTTTCTGGGACAGGAATTTAGCAACACTTGGGTCACTGTGTGATACGTAGTCGGTGGCAGGACTTTTCTGAAGGGTCCAAGATGGCTTTGCTTACCTGCCTGTCATCTTGGAGGGACATCTGGAAGGTTGAACTCCCTCTCTACATAGTCTCAGGACTTGTCCATGTCATCTCTCCGGTCAGAATTCTTATGTGGTGACTCAGTTACCAAGGGAGACGGTGGTTGAAGCTGCCAGGTCTCTTAAGGCTAAACTTGAAAGTGGCATAGCATCGCATCCACCATTCCCCATAGGTTAAAACAGCTACGGCCCAACTCAGATCCAAGGGGAAGAGGAGTACATTCCACTTTCGATGGGAGTGTTGTCATAGAATTTGTGGCCATCTTGCATCCACCACTCAATCACTAGAAAGCATTTGCATTAAACCTGCAAGAAGGATTCAATATACTTCAAATGAAAGATGGCCTCTTCTCTGAAGACTGATTAAAGCTGAAGGGCCACAGACTTTCATATACATTTAGTGTTCAAATGAGACAGCTAGACTGTCTCAGAGCAATGAACGACAGTGATTGCCTTTTAATATACACATGAAAATTATGACTTTCCAAATGAAATTGTGAAAAAGAATGGGGATATTTAGATCTTGTTTGCATTTTTTGGTAGAGGGTGTCAGTGGTTTCACAACTCATTGGCTACGGTTCATGATGGGAAGGAGAAAGGTTTGGGTATCATCGTTGGTTGTTAAAGGAAAACTGTAGAAAGATACTCAGAGAAAGTGGGCTGCCTTCACTCCAATAGGAGGAACTGTGGAAAAATGTCTGAGAAAGGCAAAGATGTCAAGGGTCAAGAAAGGAGGATTTCTAGAGACAGTTCCAGGGAGATGACAATTTCTAGAACAGTTCCAGGAACATCATAAGTGGTCAGCAAGTGTTTATTTAATAGCAGAAAAATTATCAAAGGGATGACTGGGGAGGTGGTCTAGGTTGGGGAGAGTGAATCTGGGAATAAAGGACGTCTCAGACTATTTTGGGAGAATTAAGTGGAATTATTTGGAGGAACTGAGAATCCATGCTTAGCACATGGCAGATACTCAAAAAATATTAGCTTCTTTCCATTCTTTCGAAGTAGAAAAAAGGCAAAAACTTTGCTTTGGAGTGTAAGCAGAGGGTAAGAGTGGGATTAAAGAATAATTTTACTTTTGTGGTTAAAGCGCAGAGCAGACCTGTCTAATAGAACTTTCTACAATGATGGAAATAGGCTATATCTGCACTGTTCAATATGGTAGCTGCTGATCACATGTAGCTGTTGAGCCTTTGAAATATGCTAGTGTGACTAAAGAAGTAAACTTTAAATTTTGTTTAATTAATTTAAATTTCTATTTAAACGGCCTGTCTGGCTGGTGGTTACTGTGTTGGACAGAAAGACTTATTTAATGCTTATTTGAAGCAAAGTCTGTAATAAAAGTTGGTACTCCTTAACCTCAAATGTATAACGTTGGTTCCTTGAACTTCTTTCACATTCTAGAAAAATTTAATTGTTTATGGAGTTACATGAAGCGAGTGGGAGAAAAAGTTACGCTTATGGCTAATAAGAAGCAAATATAGAGGCTTAAATGTTAGCATGTAAGACTAAGATTAAAGAAGGGGTAATAATTTAGGGACCAGCTGGTTGCTCTGGACAAACAAGACCCTAAAGCATTTCAGTAACTACTTCTCAGAATACCATAGGTTGGTTTAGCAAAGATGTTCAGAGTGCTTTTCAGCCAGAAAATTGAGTGAAGTAAGTATTATTTATATTCACCTGGCATAATTTGTTATTCAGCTTTTTTCTGATGGCAGTAATGGAACTGGAGCAGTTAAACCGTGTTCTCCAGGGTCCTGGTACAACTGCCAAGAGCGGAAAACTTTCATCTTCCAAAGCCTCAATCAGCCAGTTTCTCATCTGCATCCAATAAATCATCAAGAAGGAACAAGCTCATTATCTCAGCACTAGGGACAAAAGTCTTTTACATGACACTGAACTTCTGACTACTGCAAAACATGGCAGATTGCCACTGTATTTTTAACAGGTGTGCTGGTCCTTTTAACAGACTGGGCCAGAAGTTTGAGGTTATGGCTTGAACTTGAAATTTTGCTATGTGATGTGACTTGCAGTTGAGCCCATAGCCAGAGGTAATTGGGCCCTGTGGTCTGTGAACCTACTTGGATGTTTTTTAGTTTTAATAGTTTTGAGGAAAGAGAAGTGGGGTTTTCTGCCCCTGAAAACATCCTCTGTTAGAGATTAGGGATTAGGGGAACTTCTTTGTTCTACTTTGAGAAAGTGTTTCAATGCTGCTACTTCAAAGAGTTGGGTAGGAGTTCTCAGGTACAGTCTGTTAAAATTTCCTTTACCGCCATCTTGTAGGTCCCTCTGTACATAATGGGGCTGGTTAGGTTCTGGAATCTTCCAAATGATCCAATGTGTGATTCCTAGGTCAAGTAGAATTTTCTATGCTTTTTAATAAGACAGTCATACTCCTGGAAAAGATGTATTAACTTTCAACTTCCTCAGGACTCTTAACTTTGCAATCTAGTTTGTATAATTATTTAGGCAAAATACTAGGAGTATTGCATGGTATGTTTTCCATCTTTGGACATTCTCTTATTTCCTGACTGGGAAAAGATGGGAATGAGAAAGGGCATACTCTATAACAGGCATGGCAAATCTTTCTAGTAACGGGTCAGATAATAAGTACTTTTGGCTTTTGAGCCACATGGTCTCTGTTGTAACTGCTCAAATTGGTAGCAAAGGCAAAAATAACATGTAAATGAATGTGTGGCTGTGTTCCAATAAACTTTATTTATGAACACTAAAATTTGAATTTCATATAATTTTTCACTTGTGATGAAATATTGTTTTTCAACAATTTAAAAATGTAAGAACCATTTTTAACTCACAGGCTATTAAAAAATAATAACAACAAAACACAAGATGATAGACCATATTTGGCCCATAGGCTGTAGTTGGCCGACTCCTGCTCTTTAAGATAAACATGTAAGTAACTAGGGTGTAAATATATCAGAAAAATTCTCATAGCTTACTGGATTCTAGTCTTTTAGACTTATGGAAGAATTTATTTTTCTATCTTTACATATAGAATTCAAAATCTTTATAATGAACATCTTTGTAAGTGGGTATTTTAAAAACAATGAAAGAAAAAAGCATATTGTGATGGCGACATAGAAAGATAATTGATCGAGGTTTTGGGAGTCTCTGATGCTAAGCATTGGATTTCCTCATCTGTAAAATGGGACTGATACTGGCTCTCCTATCTGTATGAAGACCAAATGAAACTGTGCTCCTGAAAATTCCTGGAAAAGTTCAAGTGCTACATATGTGTAGAATAACTTTCCAGGAGTATCCCAAAAGTTCTCGGCCTGGTATATTGTATAATTTCTCTCAGCAACTGTATGAAAAAAAAAAAACACTTCTACATAAATAAGTAGATATGGATGGATATTTTTATATTCAAGCAGTGATCCAAAGAGAAAAATAATCCATCCTGAATATTTTGTCTTTGAGTAACACTAGCAATTTCACATGTGAATCTTTTAAAACCATACTACAAACCACCATTTCATTTAGAATATTATGTTTTCTCTGATTTATCCCAAACACAAAAATGGCCGAAGGGAATGAAATATGACTGCATGTACCTCATGCGTGGGAGGATATATAAAATAATGGGTAGAAGATTGGGTTAAAGAAGGATAGAGGCCTCCATACAAGTGGTTCTTTCTGATATTGAAACGTTACTAGTTGACAAGATAGGAAAGAAGTCTCTTTGAGCTTCTGCCGTTCAGAGAGATAATTGGCAATAATTGATATTGTGTGTGTGTGTGTGTGTATGTGTGTGTGTGTGTAAATAAAAGTGAAAGGACATATACAATATAAAAAAATGGAAGAATAATTTCAAGAGTAAAAAATTCCCATATTAAAAACACTTAGTTTGTTTCATTTTAGTTTAATCGATTTTGTAAAATAATTTTTTTGACCTGCAAGAAATAATTCTATGAAAGACTAGAAAACATTGTGAAAGGGGTAAATTTTTGTTTATGTTTCTTAGGATATGAAATCACTTGTCCCCTAAGTAGAGAGTTTTAATTAAAATAGATGAGAAACCAGGGAAGCAGAGGAGAAAAACATTTAAACATATTTTTCTTGTGTAAGGTTTTTCATGTTTTCTTCATAAAAGTTGAATTTCCCTTCTGGGCTTTGCAGTCTAGTTGTATAATTATTTTGGAGAAATAAGAAATGTGAGAAGGAAAATGGGGTATTTTAGAACTAATCCAAATATATGTTACATCTGGTTGATTTCAGTTAACTCTCCAAGCACTACTATGGTGGTGTAGATGTCACGAATTATGATGATGTAAAGTTTTATTTTTCCCACTTCGGACACTCATTTTCACAGTGCTGGCATCTCTGGCCACTTATTTTTACTCTTTCTGCCGTCATTGTATAATCACATAATCCTGATCCTTTTTCATTCTTCTATAATTTTAATATTATTATACTCTTGTTAATAACATGCCTATCGTTTCCTGATTTGGATGCACGTCTGTGCAATTGGCAGCCATGCTCCAGAAACTTGCCTTCGGGTGAGACCAGCCTCACGTTCCTCTGTAATCCATAGTGTGATGAAAGAGCCGTTAGTGATGGGTCAATGCTAACAAAAGTCTTTCTCATTAGGTGCGCACCACAGAGTCCTGGCATAGTTATCACTAGGTCCAGCTTTTATTAGAGGAGATCATAACACGCACTGATGTCAGATTCAAAATTTCGTAGTGTAGAACTTGTAGGGAATATAAAACCTAACGACACCCAATATGAGTTAAGAAACCTCCCTCCGCTCTACCATCTTGTTACATCAGAGACCCACTGAAGGAACAGTGAAACAGTACAAAGGGAGCGCAATATGTTCAATTCCAAATCCTTGGGTATTTTGAAATTGGGAACCAAATTTAAACTCCGTGAGTTTTTTGTGTACGCTCTTGGATTTTCCTGTAGACTCTGGACGGAGTCTGTCAAGGTCGGTGAAAAGCGTCTGTGCCATGAAGAGGCAGCACCAAGCCAGTGGATGAGAAATCAGCTCGGGACTCAGACTTGCCTGATTTTAATCCCAGCTGTGCCATCTACCTGCTGAGCAACCTGGAGCAAGATACTGTAGTCTCTGAACCTCAGCTTCTCTTTAAAATGGGAATAAAGATTATACCTTCTGGGGAAAACCTAGGAGGTAAATCATATATAATGCTTAACACATATAAAGTGCTCAGCATAGTGCCTGGCCCATAATCAGCTCTCAGTAAATATCATTAAATGTTCAAAGGGTAGCATAGGGCCCTTCTAGAGGAGTAAAAAAAAAAAAAAAAAAAAAGATTCAGCTTGCTTTAAAGAGGTGGTGGTGATTTTTCTGGAGACAGAAGCCCTAACAACAGGAACGATTCCAGGAATAGCATCTAGATGTGTATTATAAGGGCCCCAACAATAGATGTGGTCAACTGAAAGTAAAAAGATCAGTGGGGAATGGAGAGTGTCTAGGAGGGTTTTTGAGGGTAGTATTTGATCCAGGCCTGGCAGAATTTAATAGGCATGTAGGAGAGAGGATGGGTGATGAGGTAAGGGTATTGTAGGCTGGGAAAGTAGAAACCTTGACTTAACAATGTCTAGCTGATGTAAATGTGACTTCATGTGAAAAGTCCGCTGTTTTTAGACCATATTCCAATGACAGTCATTACAGGGCTTTCAAAGATGATGGAAAAATTGGCTTCTTTTCAAATGTTAGGCATCTGGGACCTGAACTCAGGAATCCTAGAGCCGAGCATAAGTTTTGGCCATCGACTAGTTGTAAGACATTGAGCAAGATTCTTCCTCTTTGGTACTTGATTTTCCCCATCTACAAAGTAGGAGCAACCATACCTCTTTCGGAGGAAGGATTTAAGAGTTCAGTTCAGTGTCAGATATGGAGACACCTAGCATGACTCTTTGTAAATAACTAGGTCTTACTCAGTGACAATGGTTCAAGTCTTCACTCCCCTGCTTTCTCTCTCATCTCCTTACTTAGACACTGATGGCTTGGGGAAATATATTCGGAAAGATTTAGGATTTGCTTCAGTTATTCTTCAAAGATAATAGCCTTATGTTTTTAGAGCGTTTTGGTATTTAGAGCACTCTCCAATGCATGTGGTCTTATTTGATGTTTACGGTGCTGCAAAGTGGATGGAGAATTCTGGAAAAGAAGATCCAGCAGAGTCAGTTTGTTGAGGGACAGTGGGGCTGCCAAGGGAGACACAGGCCTTGCTCACTTCAGCCTGGGGTGGTGATGGTGGTGGGGGTGGCGGTGGTGGTGGCGGGGCGGGGGGTGGTGGTGCGGGGGGGTGGTAGTGGCTAATACCCTGTCTCCTCCACACTGTGAATGCCATACCTCTAAAACAGCACTATCACCAAAGCGAACAAGTTAGGCGTGTGAGCTTTTCATACGCTGAGAGGATCCAGAGATGGGGTGCAAAGGATAATTGCTTTTGCAGGTACATAATTTTATTCCATAAACAAATCTTTTTAAACATTAACCTTTCTGTGGCTACATGAAGTTTTACTTGGAAGACTTTACAGAACTTTAAAAAATATACTGGGCTACCTAGGCAGTATGAATAGGAAAAGTGGCATGCAGAGAGATGCCCGGTATGTTCCCGGGCTCCTCTTGTTCTCTTTGGGCTGGGGGTTCAGTGAATGGGGCCAAAGAAGAGATTGCATACGTGACTAGGTGTTTTCACTGGTGTGGAGACCAGAAGGCAATTCAACATATGGAAGAGGGCAGCACCCGTGGTCTGGGACGCACCTTCAGACCTGACGTTGTCTTTGGAGATTGCCTTGTGCCTCCATGCTGTTTAGTTCATCTCCTTCCCAGGGCCGGCCTTGACAAGTCATTTGTTCATAGATGACCCCGCCAGAGCTAACCTTCAAAATTAACAATGGACGATTCATTCTCTGAAGGAAATATGCAGTATACAGATATTCTTATTAAAAAGCAAGCATTCTGTTTTGAGAGAGCAGGAAACAGTTCCCTCTTCATTTTTTTCTTATGCACAAAAGCTCAGGGCTGAGAAGCCCATAGCTTTGGTGGGTGAGTGTGGGGAGGGCATGCAGAGTTATTTACTTTATTACATTATTTACATTTTCAGATTGTTCCTGGGATTAATTGCTGTTAAGTCCAGATTTAATTAGCAAAAACTTCAGTAACAGCTTAATATAAATTAAATTACAAGCCATTTCTCTTTGAGAAATATTAGGATTTATTAGCAGTCCCCCCAAAACTAATTAGTTTGAACGGATACATTTCAGCAATAAGCCATGGAGGAAGCTTTGTGTGCAATTGTTTGTAATTATATCGAGCACATTCCCTCCCTCCCTTCTTTCCTTTTTTGTGTTTATTCTGGTGATTAGCCTGGGTGGGAGATGCCTTTTCTTTTTGCTTAAGGCCCTTGAGAGAGAGAGAAATTGAGAGAGAGAGAGAGAGAGAGAGAGAGAGAGAGAGAGAGAGAGAGAGAGAGAGAGAAAGAAAATGACTCTACAGAGAGATAAAGAAGGGGAAGAGAAGAGCCTGAGAAAAAGGAAATGTTCAGGTCCCAGCTCATGACTTAAAAAATGAAATGTTGAAGCAAAAAGAAATGAATATCTTAAATTCAAGGAGTCTGAAATGACTTTCTCATAAATCTCTAAATGGCTAAAGGAAACTGTCGTTAAGCATTCCTACTTGTGCTGTGGGCCAGGAAAAAGATGGTGCATGCTCCGTGCTGTTGCCAGATTAATCTTCTAGAAGAATCACTTGCTCATGTCATTCCCCTGCTTGAGAACAGACAGTTAAGGGAGTGAGGCTTGGAGTCAGGCAAGTGTGAGTCCCAGTCTTGCTGTTTGTCCATTTTACCTGGGACAACCCACTAACCTCTTGTTGCTTCAGTTCTTTCATGTGTGAAAAAGGATCTTGATAGAACTCACCTTCCAGGGTTCTTATAAGGATTTCATGAAATCATGCAGGTAAGACTCAGCACAGTCACACGTAATAAATTCAATCAATGTTGGCTGTTATTAATAGATGAGGCCCATTTCTCCTGGCATGGTGTTTAAGGTCTTTTATCATCTGTCTTTAAGCAGGGTGCCCTGCTATTCTATTCTGAATGCTTTTCTTCCAGCTAAGCCAGTATCTTGTTTTATAATTTGATGTGTGTCTTTCTTCCTCTATTATGTGGTAAGCACTTTGTGAGTAAGAGATAAGGTCTTACTCAGTTTCGGAGCTCAAAATGTCCAGGAGAGTCACTAGACTGCTTATGAAAAGATTAGGTTTGCAAGGTCTGTAATTTTAAGTCCATGTGCTTAAATCTAGAGTGTTTTAGGAAGCATTTAAGCTTGAGGTAGGACACCAAGGTAGGCCTTGAGTTTTCCTGTATGTGAAATGAAAGAGTTGGATGAGATGATTCATCAGCAGGGCTCTCTCCAACTTAAAAATGCTGTGATTTTATTTAATGTTTTAACTTCACCGTGGTCATGTTTCTGTGAAGCCAAATATCACCAACATCAAGTCTGAAAGATTATCCAAAATAGCTATTTTTTCAAACACCCACGTGTTTCATATAATATGGAAAGCATGTCTTATTTATTTATTTTCTAACATATCTCTCTGTTTTCAGTGGGGTGTTTGACACCAGACTATTCTTTACTGTGAATTTTATAAGAGAAAGCCAGCCTGGATAAAGCAGATGGTTGGAGGATTTAGAAGATGTAGCTAATCCTTATGTATTTTTGCCTGTTACATGCCTTCTTGAATAGTCCTTACAAGAAAGTAGCAAAGGCAAAGATTTTTAGCTGTTATCAGTTGTCCTTGATGATCATTAACGGAACTGCCCTTTTCTTGTGGAAAACTTTTGGAGGGAGAGAGTGGTGACATCAGGATGACACTCCTTCTTAAATAAGAACTGGGTCATTGGTCATACAGGTGATAGATAGCTTCACAAAGTTGTGCAATGGGATAATTTCCAAATCTGTGGCTGCCTCCTCCCTAGAGGTGTGCCGATGAATCAGATGAGCTGAGTGTTTTCTGGAAAACAGTAAATAACAAACGTTTAGTAAATTATGTAATTATTAAATGAGACATTGGATTCTTTGAAGAATGAAATTATCCTCATGAAAATGAGCAGTTTCTTTCAAGAGGTAATTTATTTAACAGTAAGAGTAAGCTCAGCCAGCGTATGGTCATACAGGTCCAATCCTGTTGAAGGAAAAGAATTTGCATTTTGAAACTCTTTCCAGTGTCTCAGCCTGTGGCATGCATCCAAATGTGTAAAACCAGTAAGCAAGTGCTCCAGTCAGCCCGTGGATCAACAGTGTTTGACAGGCCAGCAAAACGAGTTTCCACATAACTGTTCCATTCTTTTGGGAAAGTCCTGAATGATTTATTTTAGGAAATCTTTTATTTATTTATTTATTTTTTGGGATATGGTTCAATGCAACCTTTAACTTGAAGTAAAAAGCGAAAAAGCCAATGAATACAAAATGCGAATTATAAAAATGAATTGAAAGGAGTTGAGGAAAGCATTTTTATTTCTTTTCAGTTGTGTGGGTCGGTATAGTTGAAACTGTAACTGATGCTTCTTTCTCTGAGATTTCCTGTTGTCCCAGACCTTCCTGCAATTTGAGTTTCAGTCGGAAGATATAATAGAGGTAGCACCTATTTTTATAATATTTTCTCCATGCCAGACCCTGTCTTAAGTACTTTACATTTATCAGCCCATGTAATCATTACAAACCTTCAACATGAGATAAATACAAGCTCATCCCCATTTTACAGATGTCATAACCAAAGAAGGCACAGAGAGGTTAAGCCACTTGCCTGGGGTCACACAGCTCAAAAGAACCCAGCAGTCTGATTCTAGGAGTTAACCTTGTACTATGTTTGTCAGACTTGAACTTGCATCGGAATCACCTTAAGGGCTCCTTAAGTCAGATTGCTGGGTACCACCTGCAGAATTTTTGAGTCAGTAAGTATGGGGTGAGGCCAAAAAATTTACATTCTAAAAAGTTCTCAGGTGTTGCTGATGCTACTGGTCTGAGGGCCACCCTTTAAGACCCCTGCACTATGCCTCTCTGTAATAACTGTAACCCAGAAAAATAGTGAAGGTTTTTTCATTTGAAAGTCCAGATTATAAGGCCACTGAGGACATAGGAAAATATGCGGTCACTCTTATCTGGCCCTTTTGGATCCTGAGACTAGACTAGCTTCCCAGGGTAGAGGGAAGGAAGGAAAGCATGGACGTTGGTGATTTCCCAAATCTTTCTCTTCCGAACTCTTTCCCAAGGAAGGCTGGGAAGATATAGGGGAAAAGCAGGATGTCCAGGTAGGTTTTGTGCATCCGGGAGCGGAGAAAGCCTGCATCCTCTGCCAGGTGCAGCCCGAGGAAGCCGCGCAGCTTTGGCGTTCCCACCGTGTGCAGGCTGGGGAAGCCCGGAAAGTGACTACAAGGAGCGGCTTGGTAGACGAGCTTCAGACTTCATAGCGGAGTTTCCTGGAGCCTCAGCAAGAGTCAGGGGCAGGACAATCATCCCCATGAGCATTTTAGGAGCACTCAGATATGTCTGGCCGAGAGCAGCTGACTTGGTGAGATCGTGGGGTTGGGATAAGGCTGACAGCAGTGATCTGTGCTGATGAATGGCCAAAAACTGTAAAAAAAAAAAAAAAAGAAAAGAAAAAAAAAAAGGAGAAGGTTTCCTGAATGCTGTGTGGACATATAACTACACATGGGACTAGGTGCCCACCTTCTGCCCCCTTTCTCATTCCCATGGGAACCATATGCAATGCCTCCCCCCCCCCAAAAAAAAAAAAAAACAAGAACAAAAACAAAAAACAACTCAATGGCATTTCTGGCAAAAGCTGTTATATTTCCAGTTATGGTTAATTACGGGGGAGGGGGGGGGGAACCAGATTAAAATTAGCCAAGGAAAGAGATAAAAAGGCAGAATCCAGTAGGGACCCAAAGACAGAGCTTTTTTTTATTTTTAGTTTTTTGTCATCTCATGGAGCTATGTGTAGTGTAAACTCTTTCTGGACACGGTGGTGACAATACATGTGGAGTCTTGCCAACCAGGGACACTCCCTCTAACCTTGGTGTCCAGACAGTTTATTGGGGCTCAATCATGTGCTGCTCATGTGGCTGACTGGAAGTCTTTAGCCCCTCCAGGTGACTGGGCTAATAATACCTATAGTCTCTAGTTCCTCTGGAGGTTAGAATTGTTCTGTGTGAACCCCATCGTAAATCACGTGGTTAGACCATCCAGGGGCCAAATCCTCCAGGCAAACAAAGACAGCCCTATCATGAGGAGGATTTCAGGGACCTCCTCACCTCCATGTAGCTGAGGACAGAGGCCAGATCTCTTTTTGGGTAAGGCTAATTCTCCACCATGCAAAGGGTTAGGATTTTCTTCCTCTCTGCCTCATCCTGCTGGCTAGAACACCAGTTTAGTGGATGCAGCTCTTGTAGCCATCACTGTGAGGAAGAAACCATATCCTAGAGTTGTTGGAATGATGTCTGAGCAGGAATCTGGGCCCCTGATAACTTCGTGGACAGCTTAGCTCTAACTTCTTTTATACAAATGAGAAATGAAAGTCCATCGGATTAAAGCCATTTTTTTTTTTTTACCTCCCCTGCACTCATTAAATATAATAGTAACCAAAACTGCATATTCTTGGCTTTCTGATTTAGAAAGATAATGCCTACTCTCTTACTTTAAAAATATCCTTATTTAAAAAAACTCTCACTAATTGTCAGGGACATATGATTCCAATTTTCAATCCTCAAAATACACATTTTTTGAGAAGTATTTTAATTGCATTTGGAAAGACATTTCCTTGAGAAGGCAAAAGTTCTCTCAGCGTTTGCTCAGTGTTTGGCTCCAAACTTTCATCAGAATATTCAGTGTCCATTTTACTGAGGCTACATTTGAATGTGTCAGGCAGGGTTAGTTTGGGGAGTTTTACTTTTATACCAAGACTAACATTTGCCATAGTTTTATTCACTATATGCTTATAGCATGATGGCTCCTCTCCCCTGTCACCTTTTAGTGACAGGTGGCAGTGGTTTTCTCTACAGTAACTTTTTGGTGTGCTTGTACGTGCTGTCCCCATCCGACTGTGTCTTTCCCTCCTGTCACTCATAAAAGAGTTGTAATAGCCGTAATTCTCTTGCAATCAGTCAATTGCTGCAGTTAACAAATGGTTTATTAGAGTGTTAACCTCCATTAGCTGAGAGGCTAGGTCATTAACTGCCTCTGATAACCATTTCTCAAGGTTTATGACTTAAATAATCACTTAAATAATGTCTTTTGGTCTTTTATCTGGATTAAAACAAAGTTTTATAAGACCTTAGAATTTAGGAATAAAATGAGTAATATTTCTTAAGAAATATGTATAGACATGAGCTTCCTATTTAGATTTAGAAGGTCCAAGAAGAGATGAGAGACAGACTCTGTAACCGCCATGCGCCCAGGAAGTATTCTCTATGACGACATATGTATGTCTTCTGGGGAGTGGAGTGTGTAAGTAAATTAAGGGTTTTCCTTTTAACTTCTAATTTCTTGTTCCAGAAACACCAGCAGTTTTAACATCAACTATGTAGCCTCAATGTGTTATGATTTATTCATTGGTAAGCAGTTATACTCTCCCTGTACTTAGTTTTCTATCCTAAGATGGAAACTCCCTTCAGAGAGAAGGGAGCCGTTACTGTGAGTCAGTGTTTGGCATCTCTAGTGATTCAGGAGCAAAAGTCGTGACATGAAAAGGACAGTGAGGTTCACAGGTGTGATTGTGTCACACCAGTGCTCACAAACCTTACTTGTTCTTGATCCCCTAGGAATAAAGATGTTATAGGCAGGGAAAGTGGTAAGTTTGGGGTGCTAACTCATAGAGTGACAATTTCCATATTTATTTCTAAGGTAGGAATGATGGTATTAATATTTATGTTCCTAGCTATTTTGAGGATGAAATGAGATGCCTATGAAGCATTGATGAAGGGGATGAGGGATTAAAATGCCACTTATATTTTCATAATGCTACTATGCCTAGAAATTAATGTTTCAGAACAGAGAGATGACATTTCCTCATTGCATTCTCTCATTCAGTAATTTAAATACTTTCAACAACGCAAACCTTATACAGCTGTTTTTACTTCTAACGTAGACTGCAGCCAGTCTTGTTTTTCATTGACTTGGCTCTTGTGCAAAAGAATTTAGCAAAGAAGGAGCATGAATCATTTCTTATTCATCTCTATAGCTACTTTGCCTGGTACTGTGCCTATCATACAGTACGTTTTGAATAAATATTTGTTAAATTCCTCAAATATACGTGGTAAAAACCAATTTCTTGCCTTTTTTTTTTTTTTACAATTTCTCAATAATGATATCTTTATGAAGTAGGTTTTTTTAAAAAAAATACTCTGTGTTATATCAGTTCTTTATTTACACTTCCACCTACTCTGCTAACTTGTAGGGTTAATCAGAGTATAAACGGAATCTTTTTCTCTTTGTATCCTTCATAAGTCCTAACACCGTGCCTTATACTGTAGCGTTTCCCAGAGGGTGTTTTGTTGAAGGCTAATACTACAATAGGGTGTTGTATTATTACCCTAGTACTGCTGGAAAAAATGAACACACTCTTAGTGGCTTAAAATAATACACTTGGATTATTTTGTCATTCTGGAAGTCAGAAGTCCAAAATCAGTCTCACCGTGCTAAATAAATTCAAGGTGTCAGGAAGTTTGACTCCTTTGGAAGCTCCATGGGAGAATCTGGTTTTGCCTTTTTCAGCTTCTAGATGCTGTGTTCATTTCTTGGCTTGTATTCTCTTCCTCCGTCTTCGAAGCTAGGAGCGGAGCATTTTTACATCTCTTTCTGCTTCTGTCTTAACATTTCCTTCTCTCTGTTTCTGACCCTCCTATCTTCCTCAGGGACATGTGTGATTATACTGGGTTCACTCAGATAATCCAGAATCTTAATTTAATCACACAGGCAAAGTTCCTTTGCCAATAATGTAACATATTCACAAGTTCTGGGGATTAGGATGTGAACCTCTCTAGTATGCTGTTATTCTGTCTGTCATAGATGTTAATAAGAAGGGAATAAAATGGTTCCATAATTAGGTAAATATGAGAAACGTGGTATAAATAGCACTGAACACAAGACTTTTAATTCAGGATTTTTCCGAACCTTTATTCTCAAACTTTTTGGTAACAGCCTTTTTTAAATTTATTTTAGCTCAAAAGAGTATTTAATGGACTAGTGTTTGTGGTAAAGTGGAGGAAAAATCTGGAAACTATCACTTTCCATTACTTATAGATGGACCTTAAATATCTAAAATGAATAATATCATTTCTGAAAAGACCTCAGTTCTTTAGATTTTGGCTCTGTCTGGTTAATCAAACTTTAATTTATTCTTCATTAATTTCCTCACCCAAAACTGTAAGGAATCTTCCTCACAGTTTCAGCTCTGACATGTAAAGTACTTGGAAGCTGTCACCCCTATCCTTACAAGTAAAACCCTGAAAAACTGAAAAATCATCTACTTTACTTGGACTCAATAGAGAACCAAGGTTGTGGGACAAACCACTACCTTGAAATCTGTAGTGACAGGTGCATCCAGAGAGATACAGCAACCAAGATCTGCTCACCGGGAGCAGAAGCTCTGGGAACTGTAAAATGATAAGAACATTTAGATGGTGATTTTAACAAATTGCTGCAGGCGGAGTGTGGACTAGTTTGAGAGTGAGAAACTCTCAGGTCCTAGCCATTTGAGAGATCCTCTCATGATCTTTCACAGGGAGCAGTGGGGAAAAAAACAAACAAACAAAAAACAACATTGCGAGATATGCTCTTAGACCTCCCCATCACGTAGGCATTTCCTCCAGGGGAAAGGACTTTGCCAGAGCAGAATTCTGAAATCTCATCCCAGCAGAAAGGAGGAAAAATTTTCTCATTCTTTTGAATCCTCTTCATACTTCCTGCCTCATGTAAATGGGCAACAAAAATATAGTCAACAAGGGACTGGGTTCCAAGGAAATACATTGGGAATGCTGCAGCCCGGGGAGGGAGTAGAAGCAAGGTGAAGCAGCTCTACCACTGAAGGACGGACAGAACACTTGTGAAGGCTGCAGCCTTGTGACACAGGCTTGATGAAAGAAGGAGATATAATTTAAACATTATAGAATAATCCCTCTCCTTCACACCCTACATAACATCACACCCAGAGTCTCCAGTATGGCAGCAGAGGATTGTAGCTGAAAAATACATAGTGAAGCCCCAAAGCCAACAGGGGAGACAAAAACAAGTACACTAGAAGAATTTGAAGGTTCTAGTGTTTGCAGTAACAGCAAACATTGGACATAAACCAACTCCTTGCCAGCTTAAAACATAAATCCTCACACTAACAGCCTATTTAAATCTTCAGTTCCCATTACCTCATACTACAGGTCCAGCTTTCAACAACAACAAAAAAATGTCAAAGGTAAGCCAAAAGGCAAGAAAAATAGAGAGCCTGAAGAGAAAGAAATCACCAGAACCAGACCCAGATATACCACAGATGCCGGAATTAGAAGATAGGGAATTTAAAATTATGGTAATTAGTATGTAAAGGTTTCTACTGGAAAAAGTAGACAGTATGCAAAAACAAATGGGCAAAGTAAGCAGAGAGTTGGAAATGATAAGAAACAATGAAAAGAAAATGCTAGAAATATACAGTGACAGAGACAAAGAATGCCTCGTGGCCTTATCAGTAGACTTGACACAGCTGAGGATGAAAATCAGTGAAGTCGATAGGCCAATAGAGAGTCCCGAACTGAAAAACAAAGAGAAAAAAAAAAAAAAGTGAAAGAAACCAGTGAGACAGTGTCAAAAGGTGCATCGTATACATAACTGAAATACTGGAAAAAGAGGTAAGAGAAAACAGAGAAGAAGTATTTGAAATAATACTGACTGAGAATTTTCCAAATTTAGTGCCTAACACCATCTGCAAACCCAGAAAGCTCAGAAGATACCAAGTGAAATAAATACAAAATAGCCCATACTTTGGTGTATCCTATTCAAGTCTCCAAAAAATCAAGGACAGAAAGAAAATTTTCAAGAAAGCCAGAGAGACCAGGAAAAGGATAAAAAAATATAGCAAACTAGCGATCAAAAACTATGCAAAAAAGAAGAAAGTACAGCAAAATCTTTAAAGGGTTGAAAGAAGAAAATCCATCGACTTAGAATTCTGTGTTCAACAATGTTATTCTTCAAAAGTGAAAGAGAAATAAAGACTTTCTCAGAAAAAAAAATCGAGGGACTTCATTACCATCAAACCTGACATGCAAGAAATGTTTTTAAGAGTTCTTTAGGCAGGAGAAAAAAAAATGTTATAGGTTAGAGATTTGGTTTCTGCATAAAGGAAGAGAGTCAGAGCAAGAACGGAAGTAAAATAAAATTTTAAACTTTTTTTTATTTCTTATTTTTAATTAATCTAAAAGATTCATGGTTTGTTTAAAGCAATAATAGTAACACTATATTGGCTGATTCTAGCATATGGATACGTGAAATAAATGACAGCAGCGTCACAAAGGATGGGAGGGAGAAATCGGGCATACTCTCCTGTAAGACACCTATACTGCATGTGAGCGTGTAGTGTTGTTTGATGGTCGACTTAGGTTATTAAAAATGTATATTGTCAACTGTAGGGTAACCAGCAAAAATGTTAAAAAGTTTTAAATGATATCCTAAGATAGGAGATATAATGGAATTAGAGAAATGCTAAATTAGATAGGCAGAAAAAAGAAAAAGAGGAAGAGAAAGCAAAGAACAAATGTAACAAAAAACAGTCAAAGATAGATATTAATCCAACAATATCAATGATCACTTTAAATATGGATGGTTTCAATGTACCGATTAAAAGATGGAAATTCTGAGTGAACAAAAAGACAAGACCACAACTATACGTTGTCTCAAAGAAACCCACTTTAATAATAAAGATTCAGATAAGTTAAAAGTAGAGAGATGCGGGAAGATGTACCATGCTAACACTAATTTAAAAATGGTGATTATTTTGGTTTCAGAATAAAAAAATATGGTATGGGTTACAGTTCTATCATTGAATGAGCATGAAAAGTTACTTAACCTCTTTCAAACTCAACTGTAAAATGAAAGACAAAAATATGTCTTAAGATTGATCTTAGGTGCACGATTAATGCATGTAGCATGATCAGCATCATATCTGATGTATAATTTTGCATAGAATAACACCTGTTTTTCCTCTGGCTTCTCATAGAATAATAACTCACTTCTTTTCCTCCTTCCTTGGTCTTCATGTTACTATTTGTAAAGATCCTGTGTTCCTTTCCTACATTTTCTTTTAACATTTTTATTTTCACATATCTGTCAGTCTTCTGTATGACATTAGTGTATGGAGTGGTGATTAGATGAAATCTAACAGCTTAGATGTAGATTTAGCAATAATTAGTAAATAAGTATGGCAGCCCATTTTGGAGAATTTAGCAAGTTATTCAGATGGGTTCAAGCAATTCTGAAGAGTTATCTTTCTCCTGATCCAGATGGGAAAATAAAGTATTTAGAGAATATGAGTAGCTAGAATAAGCTCCGCATTGAGTCCTATGATTGGGACAAGGTAGGAAGTATATTTGTCAGTATGACAGGAAAACTATCCCATAAAAATTAATGACAAGGAGAAGGAGCAATGATATAGTCCTTCAATAAAGTTGGAAGAAATGGGTGAAAATTAATTCCCAGTGATCAACACTAAAGTCAATAAATTGTTTTGTTTTTTTTTCATACTTAGGCACTGGAAAATAAAATTCAAACCCTCAAACTCCCAGTTACAGAAATGAATAATAATAATTATAGGAAGCCTGCAACATAATGGTCATTTTAATTACCATGTTTTTGCTTCTGTGATATAATTAGTTGGTTTTCTTTTTCTTTTTTGAAAAATTTAAAGGAGAGACTTTCCCAGCTGGTTTTAGGTCCTCTATGTTCTAATAAGTATAATTATATCTTCCAAGCAGCAATGTCCAGAATCCAAGGAAGTAAGGAGAGTCAGACACTGAACATCTTGTATCACAAAAAAGAATGTAATGACATTTGCGAAAGCTAGTTCCAAAGGTCTTTTTCAGCTACAGAGCCAGCGGAGGACAAACTAGACTCCATGGGGCTTTTGTCATTGGCAGGGATGACTGGCAGTGCCGTCAGCTGTGCCCTCCCATGTGTTACCCTTTCTCCACTCTGGTCCAGGTTAAACCCTAATAGTGAATGCAGTGGTACTCCCAGGCAGTTATTGAACAGAAGGCGTTACAGCCTTTCACCAAATTTATGCATTCTCCATTGGCAGCTAGAGTTTTCAATTGGTCTTAGTATTCTTCTAAACTATATCCATAAAGAGCCGGCACTGCCTCAGTCAGATCATTCACAAGACCAGGGAGAGGCAATGAAGGGGCTTGCTGTAGCATAGCCCTAGCCATAAAGAAACAGCTATAGACCACTTTATTAAGTAAGAGGCCAATTGCACAGGACATCACTATGGGACGACCTTTCTGATCACGGTCTGTGAGCAGTTAGAATGGGTTGCAAACTCTGGGAGGGGCCATACCTACCTTTTGGGCTATGAGCTGTGATTGCTATTGCTCTTCTGGAGATGCGTCTAGGACTCTGAAGTAATACCCCATGGTGGCAGTTTCTAGAGGCTAATTAAGAGTTGCATAGAAAATGATATCCCTATATCTGCTTTAAATTAGCTGCCTGTTAATTTGGAGCAGTCCTCGGTTCTGACGCGATGGGATAATGCAATTAGAAGTAGTTTATGGCTCATTTCTGTACCGTTTGTTGCTTTATGGCTGTGGCGGGATACAGCTTCCAGTTGTTAATGAGGACCCCTCTGGAATGAAGGGTAACGAGATGATAATGCTTCCCCATTTGTACCACGCCTTAGTTGTGGCAGAACAAAGGACCTCGCTCAGACCCTCTTGTTATCCTCATCGTGTACTGACCACACAAGGGGCGGAGGTTAATGGGCAAGCTTTATCAGTCATGATTCTGACAGCACAGAGGGCAAGTCACCTGACCATTCCAATTGTCAGGACTCTTGTAATCCAGCTCCACACAGACTGCTGAGCCACCTTCTCTCTCTTCAAGCCTTGGCCTCTTCTTTGCTTTCCCACTCCATTTTATTCCTCTTATAGTAGAAAATGTGCAAAAGCAGAAAGGGAAAGACAGAGAGCATCTCCTTGTGTATCCCCCTTATTTGAAAAGGAAAGAATAGTTCTCAGGAGCTTCTACTGGACTTGCATTGAGCCACCCTTACCATAGCCATTTTCAAAGGACTGTGAAATCACTGGGATCAACTTAAACAGATTGTGATTCTCTCCCTGGGACTGAGTACATTGCCACTCGGCAAAATCGTGATTTTGATGGCCAGGAAGAATGGGAGAGATGGCCGGTGGCTGGCCACTGAGAGTTGGAGGCCACAGCCAATTAAGTAAGAGGCCAATTACAAAGAACGTCACTATGGGATGACCTTTCTGATCACGGTCTGTGAGCAATTAGAATGGGTTGCAAACTCAGGGAGGGGCCATACCTACCTTACTAACCACGGTCTCTTCGGCAGATCTCTAAGCCTCCATTGTCCTCTGTGCTGCAGTTGCTTCCTGCCTGGGTTGCTCAGGCATCAAGGCTTTCATGATACCACGTGGCTTTCTCTAGGTTTCTCCATGCTGGAGCAAAGTTGTGTCCCACACAAATATAGGGACAGTGTGGTCCCTTTTCCAAAGTGGCTTTGTTGTGTCCACGTCTCACAAGTTTTCTCGTACAGAGGTCCCCACCCACAATGCTGGAAGCTCCTTTCTCTAGGGAGATCAGATCAAGGTCCTGGGGGTGGGGTGGGAAGCAGATACTTGTGCCTCCCTGACTCAGTGGCAGGAGATTGTCCGCCTACCTGAATATCATCTCAGGTGCACTTTACATTACGCTACTTGGAAATTTAGTATTAACAAAACAAAGCTATAGTTGAAGCTGTGAATTTTAAGAGATCGAACTCTAGTGTTAACAAGCTAGAAGAATGCTCCTGGAATTATTGACTTGAAGAAACAAATCATAAGTTGTATATACTTGGGAAAAGAAAACATTAGAAATTTTGTATTAGATAAGGAGCTTGTGATGTAATTAAGATGGACCCCACCAGAAACATCTGGATCTGGACACTGGCCAGCTTTCATAGGAAGGTAAACTGCTATGACTTAGGCCATGTTTCACATAATGAGAGGAACATGGGACTGGGAATGTACAAGAATCAGTGATTCTGGGGATAGTATTACCACACAGAAATACAGACAATTCTTAATGTACCGTAGGTTAACTTATGATTTTTTGACTTTTTGATGGTGTGAAAGTGATATGGATTTAGTAGAAACCATACCTTGAATTTTCATCTTTTCCCAGCCTGTGATATATGGTACAATGTTCTTTCATGATGCTGGGCAGCAGCAGTGAGCCAAAGCTCCCAGGCAGCCATGAGTGCAAACAGCTGATACTCTACACTAGCAGGGGTCCCCAACCCCAGACCACAGCCTCGTACTGGTCTGTGGACTGTTAGGAACTGGGCTGCACAGCAGAAGGTGAGCAGTGGGCGAGCGACCAAAACTTCATCTGTATTTGCAGCCGCTCCCTAGCGCTAGCATCACCACCTCAGCTCCACCTCAGATCATCAGGCCTTAGATTCTCATAGGAGCACCGGTTGCTGGTGCCAGCAGGTTGGGGACCACTGCTCTACAGTGTACCATTTGTCAACATTTTTTAGACCTTGTGTTTGGTGTTATCACATTCCATCATGTCTATATAATGCCTATCTGTGTCTCCTGCTTCTAGTTAAGAAAAGAAGAAAAAGGCAGTTACTCTTGAGATGAACTCAAGCTAGTTGCCCAGCTATAGTCTAGTGTAAGTGTTCTGAGCACACTTGAGTTAGATAAGGCGAAGCAGTGATGTTCTGTAGATTAGGTATATTAAATGCCTTTTGACTTGCAATATTTTAAATCTACAATGAGTTTATGGTGATATAACCCCCTTTGTAAGTCGAGGAGCATCTGTAATAAGAATCAGAAAATGCCAACCAGTAGGTTTGTGGGAATGCCTAGAGGTAGGTGGAGACCAAGAAAACCCAACATACAGTAAATACTTAATAAACGGCTAACTGCCATTTATGTTCTTAGCAGTATGTTTGCTGATGAAACGGATGTGTAGATTTAGCCATTAGTGTCAGATGGTCCTGATTACAGAGTGTAGACCTGTCCTCCCCTGTGTCACTTTTCCACATCCCTGTCGTCGCAGAGATGTTACGTTTTTTTGGAGGATGTTTGACTGTTGGATGCCTCTCTCTGTAGACTAAATTCCCTGAGCACAGAGGTTATGGCTGCTTTTGTCCATTAAAATATCCCTAGACCTATCACAGGGCCTACTTAATAAAATATTTTTAAAAACTAAATACATAATAAATGTATGAATAAACAGATTTTAGGGTAGGTCTTTAATCCTTGGGGAGAATATTGAGAATAGAATAATGAGTACAACTGAAACTAAAGCTTTTATTAAGAGTTGGACACAAGGTCAGAAAGGACCAGGTTCAAGAGAGATTTGAAGCTGAGAACCCCAACCCTACAGAGGTCTACGTTGGAGAGTGGGTGTCAGACAAGCCCTCCTTATGGGTGGAGATATGGAGTCAGGGCGGTTGTTTAGGCCATCATAATTATTTGGTAGCTTCTCTCACTTTTCCTTTTCAATTGGAGGTTATTTAAAGATGGACGTCTTATCTGGTGATACTTTCATCACCTTGTGTGTCTTGCATACATAGGTAAATGCACTGTGCTTGTTGAGCGAATGAATCAATAAATGAAGGAAAAACATTTCAGATTAAAAACTATGAAGACACATGAACGCCACATGGGAAGTCCGATGTATGGCTGTGCAATACAGAATATATCCGTTGGATGAATATATTTTTTGGCTCAACATCAGAAAGCGACAGACATTTCTCATTAAGTTAATAAATCATAGGCTCAGCTGGTTTCAATATCCAACTAACACAAATGGTAGTTGCATTTTTGCCAGATATGTCAATGACAATCTCTAGATATGTGGCATCTATATTTTCTAATGAATGGGGAATAGCGATTGCTCCCATACTGAGAGAGTTTTGGATGCTTGAGAGGAAACTAGAAACAATAAAATGAACAGAAACGTTAAATACTACTGGGTTTCTACTCGATATCCACTTTCTGCTTCTCCATTACTAATTTAACCCAATTTCTTGGGTTGCAATGTACTCCAATAAAAACAAAATCCTCAGCATCCTTTGCAGCTGGCTGACCATGTGATCGTTCTGAACCAATAAGGTGTAAGAGGAAATTATTCGCTACAAATGTGTAGGTTGAAAATATACTTGACTTTATTCTTGTTTTTATTTTATTGTGTTAAATTTATATTACATAAAATTTGCTATTTTAATAATTTTTAAGTGTATATTCAGTGGCATTGATTACATTCACAATGCTGTGTACTCATCACCACTATCTGTTTCTTACTTAGACTTTTCCATCACCCTAACAGAATCTGTGTACCCATTAAGTAATAATTCCCCCCTCCTGCCGCTGGTATCTGCTAATTTGCTTTTTGTCTCAATAAATATACCTGTTGTAGATCTTTCATATACATGGAATCATACATTTCTCCTTTTGTGTCTGACTTATTTCATAATGCATGTTTTCAAGGTTCATCCATGTTGCAGCAGGAATCAGAACCCCATTCTTTTTAGAAATTAAATTAAATTGAATTTTATATTTGTTTCAGGTGCGCAGGTCAATGGTTAGACATATATGTAATTAATGAGGTGATCCCCCGAATTAGTCTAGTACCCACCTGGCACTGTAATAGCGATTATGATATTATTGACTGTATTCCCTATGCTGTAGTCTACATCCCCGTGACTGTTTGGTAATGATTAATTTGTACTTCTTAATTCATTGTTTTTTTTAGGGCTGAATAATATACTATTAAATGTACATGGAATATTATTTACCACTTCATCCATTAATGGATATTTGGGTTGCTTTCACCTTTTGTCTATTGTCAATAATGCTGCAATAAGCATTGATGTGTGTTCAAGTTTCTGATTCAGTCCGTTTTTCAATTCATTGGAGTAGAATCGCTAGGTTCTATGGCAATTCTATGTTTAACTTTTCGAAGAACTAACAGACTATATTCCATAGTGGGTGGGTGCATCATTTTATATTCTCACTAACAATGCAAGAGTGTTCCAGTATTTAATCCTTGCTAATAAATGTTTTCTGTTTTGTTTTGTTTTTTAATAGTTATCCTAGTAGGCGTGAAGTGGTGGGTATCTCATGGTTTTGATTTACATTTCCCTAGTGACTAATTTTGTTGAACATCTTTTCTTGTGCTTTTCGGCCACTCTCATATCTTTTTTGGAGAAATGTGAATTCAAATCCTTTGCCCATTTTTTTTAATTGGGCTGTTTGTCTTGTATTGTTGAGTCGTAGGAGTTCTTTATATGTTCTGGATAATAAACCCTTTTATTTTCTCCCATTACATGGGCTGCCCTTTCACTCTGTTGACAGTGTCTTTGGATGCACAAAAGTTTTAAAGAAATTTTTATTGAAGTATAATGGACATATAACATTATATTAGTTTCACTTGTATGGACATAATGATTCAATAATTGTATGCATTGCAAAATGATCACCGCAATAAGCCTAGTTAACATCTGTCAGTGTACATATTTATATTTTTTTTCTTGTGATGAGAACTTTTTAAGTTACTCTATTAGCAACTTTCCCATATGTAAATCAGTATTATTAACTATACTCACCATGCCATACTTGACATCCCCATGACATTTATTTTACAAAGTTTTAAATTTTGATCAAGTCAAAATTTCTTTTGTTTCTCATGCTTTTGGTGTTGTATCTAAAATACATCGCCAAATCCAAGGTCATGAAGATGAATAACAATGTGTTTAACAGTACAGTGTTAACATTACATGAGTGGATTTTGTTCTTTGGATTATCACCAAACATCAATTTTTAGTTAAATCTTAGGAATCATCATGTTATTAACTTCTCCATCAGTTGTCACTGTTACAGCCACATACAGAAGGAAAAAGGGTGGGGTGAGGTAGGAACTAGCATCCTGAAGACTTGGCTTCTGTTTCGGGCTCTGCCAGTGTAGCAGATACTTGTTGACCTTCCTTTCATCCATTTTCCTTCCTTCTGTTAACAGTCTCTGCCATTTGGGCTTTATGCCTCCTCCATGCTCAGTTCATGTGCTACCTGTGGAACTCCACTCCTGCCTTAGTGCTGGACACATGATTGAGTCACTCGAGCCCTGGCTGTGAGCAGGACATTTTGGTTCAGTTAGAACATTTTATTTTCACAGATGTGATGAATTTTTTTTTTTTTTTTTGCTGGTAATTACAGTGCAGAAGCAGATGCTCTTTCTTACTGGACTTTACCCCAAGAGAATAAAGTCTGGAGCTACTGGCAGATACCCGGCAGTATAAAGAGAGGTCCTACCTGGGAATGGAGCTAACTTAGAAGATGGAGAATCAAAAGCTTGGGAGAGGATCCTCTTAAGCTTACTCTTAAACTTGAACCAGTAACTCCTCTTTTTGCTTAAGCCAGTCACTTACAACTGAAAGAACTATGAGACCTTGAATATGTCACTTCACATCTCTGGGTCTCTGTTATGTATCTGAGATGATGCATGAGTTCTGTTTTGGAATCTGAGAAATAAAGACACTGCAAGGTGAAGTGACTGTTTTCAAGGTCACACAGTATATATCCTCAGGAGCCCTGAAACCTACAACTTCAAGTTTGGATGTTTAGTTCTAGAACAGAAAGAGCATTGTTTTTTTATTAAGCAAAAAACTGACTGATGATGTCTTCTGCAGACTTGCCCAGACCTGAAAATTCCAATATAACAGAAAGGAATTGGAGCCTTTAGGTAAATTACTTCATATGTTCACCCTGCTGAGCTGCAGATGGACACTACAGTGCAAAATGCACTAGGGGAAGTGCATGCACCCACAGTTGATGTCCTGTGAGATCTGCAAATTTTACTTGACAAAGGAAATTAAACTTAGCTCAAAGAAAGCTTTAGGCAGTTCTGAGATATTGAATGAGCTCCCGCTTTCTCTTTTTTTTTTTTTTAACATCTCAAGTTCATGAACTTATTTTCTTTGCCTCACATTTCATCATCTCCCTAACAGATGGGATTATTACCCACATCTTGGCTAGGATAAGAATGCAAGGCTGCCACTTTCTGGGACAGTTCCCTGTCCCTGTAGGCTACATTCAACTGGCACACACCTGCTTGATTGAAAAGACCCCTTCATACACTGCAGACTCTTAGGTTTTTTCCTTCCGTCCTTTCCTCTCCTCTCTTCTCCCCTTCCTTCCCTTTCTTTCCCTCCCTCCCTCTCTCCCTCCCTCCCTCCCTCCCTCCCTCCCTCCCTCCCTCCCTCCCTCCCTCCCTTCCTTCCTTCCTTCCTTCCTTCCTTCCTTCCTTCCTTCCTTCCTTCCTTCCTTCTTTCTTCTATTCCTTCCCGCCTCTCTAATTCTTAAAGAAAACTCAACTTTAGGATTCCCCTCCAGTCCCGCCTTTCCCTGGCAGCAAAGGATTTTATTTTTTCATTGTCTTCTGCGTGGTTTAGGGTGGCTGTAGTGGCCCTCCCTTCAGGGATAACTAAAGACAATTACTTTTTTAAAAAAATATATGAAGCAGATTTTTTGCTTGACACTTGATAAAAGAGAAAAAAACAAACTTGGATTCCTACAGAGGCAGAATTTGCACACAGCAGGAGCAGTCGTGAAAAAAAAAATTTTAAATCTAGCTCTAACTTTTCATGTTATAAATGATTGCATGAAGACCAGAGTGACAACAGGGGCTGCTCAGAATTGTGCAAATAATTCCTGGCACGGTTAGTCCAATCCAAATCAAAGCTTTTAATGATAGTCTGATCTGAACAGAGCCAAAGTTCCTTCTTTGTAGAGAACTCCTGAGGTTTCTAGGTTTTACATTAGAAATTATCTAAGTAGAATAGAGCTATAGTATTCAGAAGGATGTTGCAGATGGCCAGTTTTATGTGATATATTTTAACATGTATAACTGTTGAGTTATTTACATAAACTCTGGCCTAGTTCTACAATATTCAAATTTATTCTGTTTACACACACACACAGAGATGTATAATTTTACATAAATGCATAATTGCTCTATCTAACTTAGTTTCTTTTTGTTTTCTCTTTCTTTTCATTTTTACCGAAATCACTTCTTGCTCCCAGCCTTTCAGGAAAAGCAATGATTTCTTTTTGTTTTTATGCTTACATATTATATAAGAATCATTAATGCACCTGTATAGACAGTGCACACATATTCATCTTTCTAAATAGTGTTTTCGATATTATAAAAATAGGATCATATTAGATACACTTTAATATATCTTGCTTTTAGCTACTGGTTTAACTCTAAAATTTTAACATAGCTATGATTCCTTTGATTATAAATTTCAGGAAATCTTGACTGTATTAATCTTAGTCATTTTATAGTCTCTTGCAAGTCGCCTATACTCTCTTCCACATACTACCCATCATGTCCTTCACATGCCCTGTTTCAATTAAGAAAGAGATGAAAAGGACATTGTATGTTGTACATAGATAATTAATACTTGTCGAATGGATGGGAGAACTCAAGTTGTAAATGGAGACTGAAATACAGTATCACAGGGAGATGGTGGAGTGGATTGGGGGTGGGCTTATCAAGAGCTGTGGTCCAGGTTGGGTATGTATTCCAAAGCAAGGAATATTGAAGCTGAAAGGACTTGTGTCTAAGTTACTCCAGTAGTTCTCATACTTTGTGAGCATGAGAATCACCTGGGAAACTTGCCAAGAAAAGTGACATCTTTGGAGCCTGATTCAGTAGCAGTATGCGTGACTGAGGAATATGCATTTTTAAGAAGCACTCCAGGTGATGCTGTATATAGGTATTCCTCAACCAGATTTTTGAAAAACTCTTCCTTTGGGTATGAGGAACAAGAGTTCTAGGAGCTCATTGACTTGCTCAAGGTCAAACAATCATATTTAGTGGCAAAGATGGGATTAGAAACTAATTCTCCTTTGAAATGGAATACTATTGACACTTAATGTATCTCTAGGTGTCTTATTTTCATAATCTTTGGTAAAGGCTCTAAAAATGTTCCAATTGGCTTCCTTTCTCCAAGTCTTCATTTGCAAAAAAACTACATTCTCCCAAATGAGAGATATGAGTATTGTAACCTTAGAAGGGTTTTTGAGAGATGGAGACTGAATCTTATTAAATAAGCCATTTCAGAGTAATGTTACTTTTCAGGTAATCAAGGAAAAGAAATGAAGGTAAGTGACTTGCCTGTCTATTTCGAATATTCTGTCAAAGGAATGTTAAATAATCTCGTTCTACTTGCTACTTGGTTATTTTCACTTAGAATTTTAGGAAAATAACTCTGTTGATATTTTTGGAATCGGGTTTGAATCTTCTCATTTGAACATGGCTTCGTGCAGGTGGAAGAAGAAATCATTTGGTGAAATGAAATAGGTTAGTAATATTGTTAAACTTTTGGGGTTATGTTATGTATTCATGGCTCATTGTGAAATATTTTTATATCTCTGTGCTTCAGGGGATGAATATTACCCGTACAAGTTTACAAAGCTTTATATTTAACATAAAATGGTTTAGGACCTCATGGGGCAATCTAGTTTACAATTAAAATGTCGTGGGCAGTGAGTCCCTCATTAAAAACACAAAGTAAAACTTAACTCACACCATTAAAATACCTCCATTTATTGCTACAAACATGCGCCATCTGGGGTCATTTCGTGCCTCCCAATTTCTTATTAGCAGGGGAGAGATTGAGGCTGACTTCTTCCAGAAATCAGTGTGTCTTACATAATGGAAACGCACACTGCTGATGGCAAGTGGTCCTTAATTACTGATGGGAGCCTCTGACCAAACGCTAATGCTGGAACGTGTCCTTCGCCAGCGTTTCAAAAATGACTCAACTCGCAAATACCTACTGAGGTTTACTTTTCTTAATGACATTGCCTGTTATCACTAGAAAGACAAAGTTTAATTATTAAAATTTAAAAAGAAATACACATTTTCGTCAACTCATAATAATGGTAAGAGCTCTTTGTTACTCGCAATTTTTATGTAGTAACACAATATTAGCATGACTGCTTTCATCCTCTCCCACAGCCTTTCAGTTAGGTGTTATCATCCCCATCTTTTTGGTGAATAAACAGGCTTACAGAGGTAAATAGTCTGCAAAGGCAAAATAGCTGGTGAGTCGCAGATGTGGGCATGATGCTTCTCAGGGGGACATTATATCGTAAAGATATTATGAGGCTGCCCTTTCGGGGTAATAGCTATTCGTATATAAAGGATTAATGCACAGTGACTCCAGCTGCATTGAAATACCTTGGTACCTTAGGCTGGGATTACAGTCTACCTCTGTTTCTCAACGTGTGGTCCATGATCCAGCAGCTTCTGCATCACCTGGGTGCTTGTTAGACATGGAATTTCAGGTGCCACCAAGAACTGCTACATTAGAATCTGCATTTTAAATAGATCCTCAAGTGATTTGTATGTATCTTAATGTTTGAGAAGCACTGGACTAGATGATCTTAAATTTACCTTGTACCAGCAGTACTGTGTGGTCCATGCAAAGAGGAAGACTCCATGCCTCCCTTATATTCACTGTATCTCTTGGGAGTAGCAGCCCAGCCCTATTTTACACTTTTTTGTAGCTCCCACAGCATTTAGTGTTATGACCTTCCTAGTAGCTCTTTAATGCATTCTTGGTGAATAAATGAATAAACAAATGACTGTCTTCCTTATGGAAATGTAATGATTATGAAAGTTTGAATATTAAAGAAGTCAGTAATGGATGTCAAACCCTTTTTAAACATTTAATTAAAGCCTCTAGATACGGTATCATTCCATTCCATTTTCCCCCCATTTTTCAGCTTTTTCAAGGGAGGGCAGGTAATTTTATTTAGTCTGTGAGGCTAAACATTAAACATTTAAGACTCTCAAGCAAGGGAAATCTTTTTCGCTGTGCCTGTTCCTGGCCCTCCCCCAGCTCGGAGACAAGTCACAATTCCACCTTCCTCATTGTCTGGTCCACATTGTTTATTATAAGTAGCCTCGAATTTGTATCAGTCTTATCACCTTGTCTTCTGACTCATTTCTAAAAAGTATGAGAAAATAGTTTAGATTTCCTGGATGAATCCTTATCCTCATATTTGCTGTGAAAGAGATCCATTAACGAATGGTGTATTTCAGAGAGAGAGAGAGAGAGAGAGAGAGAGAGAGAGAGAGAGAGAGAGAGAGAGAGAGAGAGAGAGAGAGCGACACACACACACAAGCAAGACTGTAGAGGGAGTGGGGTCTTTGCATGAATTTCCGTGAACCTGGAGCGGGTTACTGGTTCAGCTGTAGCAGTCAGCCTCCTGGTAAATGCCACTCTATGCCTGAGTTTCAGAACTCCTACAGCTTAGAGTTGGCAGCTGGGAATGGGGTTAGAGAAAGGAAGAGATAAATTGAGAATATGGGAGAAGGAAGGAATAGGATGACTAAAGTTGATCTGATTTTTGCTTTACTTCATTACCATAGAGTGAGGATTGTTGAAATTGATATGCTAATTTATGTGTACTAGATATAAATTCCTGTTTGGTGTTAATGAGTGCTATTTTTAATAAGCCTGAAAAATAAAATGCACAAAAGTAGAAGAGACACTGCGTGTGTGTGTGTGTGTGTGTATCTATATCTATATCTATATCTGTATCTATATATAGATGTATATAGATATAGAAATACATTTTTTACTGCTCATTATTGTAGGAGACTTGGGAGATGAGGTTAGGGGAACAAAACGTGCAGCACTTCACCATATTTTAAAGTAGACTTCAGTTCCTGCACTTTAGGCATCAGAAAACCACATTTCCCTAAGTGCACCCACCCTTTCCTCCCCATTTCTTCATACTTTTATGCTTTTGCTCAGAAAGCAGATAGAAAAGCATTAAGAAAGAACTCTTGGTTAAATCACGTGAAGACAATCACTCCGATTCTTCTCTGGGACTTTCTGTTTCCCTTTATTTTAAAGATCATGCCAGCTCATGTTGCAGAAGTCAGGCTAGATAATCCCTTGAATTCACTGGACCTCCAGGCCTGCCTCAGGAATGCTCTAAATGATGTCCTGGTTGGTGGAATAGAGTTGGCTAAGAGTGTGGACTTTGTGTGCCGAAAGCCTAGGTTCGTATCTCGCCTCTGAACTTCCTAGCTGTGGACTGTAGCACCTACCTCCTTAGCTTATTAAAGATGAAATGAAAGTGCTTAGTATAATGCCTGGCACATGGCAAAGGGACATTACCATTGGTATGATATTCACGCCACCTGCCATTTAGATTTTCACAGAACCAGGAATGTTAGAGTGAGGAGGCCATTTGAAATCAAGTCATCTAACAGCTGCTGTTTGGTGGGACCTCTAAATAACTACACAATTTCATATACATAAAGGATGCTAAAAATAGGAGGATAAAGAACTGTGTCTGCATGAAAGAAGACTGAAGACATCTTATTTAAGTTTTGTCTGGTTTCCTAACTATCTATCCTGGGAGAATCCAGGTGACTCCGTGATTATCGTTCTTTGGCTCTGGTTATCCAGAGTCCGTGCCGATCGCACTGAAGACAGTTCTTCTTTGGCTGTGTTTGATCTGGAGCTCGGGATATGCTAGCCTTGAAATGTTGTTTTCCAGAGTGATTATATCTGAGTCTTAGTGGAGGATTTGGAGCCATGCTTTTGTACTGTGTTGTTAGCCACACCACAGGTATTTATTAATTGTACGCTAAGTAGGTCAACTTACACTTTTGGAAAATTTTTACTTCTAAGCTTTGGATAAATCGGAAGGTGATGTTTAAACCATTTTACTATCAAGGGTTATTTAGCAGACATGAGGGAGCTGGAGATATATAGGTGTAAATTATCCATGAAAATCACCCTATCTACTTCTCAGTTGTTTGCATTTAACAGAATTACTTTGTAATAACTGATAAATCTGTTGGTAAGTGTCTGAGAGAAGGGGTACATTTTCAGAATCTGATTTAAATATTCTGCAAATATATGTGAATACTCTCTGTCAAGAGATCTAACATCTACCTCTTTTTCTATTTATTTTTTTAATCATCACAAGTATCTTAGGAGATGATATTCTTTAGATTAGGAATAAAACAACAATTGAAGGTCACAGCTATTCAGTTAGCAAAGTGACACAACTGAGATTGGCACTTATGTCTGTCATATCTTCTATTTTTCCCCATTGTTTTCATGGAAATGAAAATGTGGCTTTGGTTAATTGAGGGCAGCTTCCTCCAATAAATGACAACACCATATTTGTGAGAGTTGCTAGTAAGTTTTTTACTGTGTTGGTAAAGATGAGATCAAGGAGCTCAGAAGTTAGTTTTGGTTCAGAAAAGCTGCCTTGAGACGTCAAAAGGTGTCATATGAGTTTCTAAGCAAGTTTTGTTGCTAATAACAAATAATTTCCTGCATTTTGTTTAACAAATATCTGAGTTCCTACCATGTACGATACACTGTTCTAAGCAAAGGAAATATAGGAAAAAAACAAAATTTATAATGGTCTTTGCCTTTAGAATGCTTTTCATCTGTTTTTTCACATCATCAAATGCCTTTGCTTATAGAGTACTATTTGAAAACCATTTTCACTAGTTACAGCTTCTTGATACTTTTAGTGCCCACTATAAGGATACTTTTATTAGGCAACTTTAAATCTCACTTGTTTACCACTTACTAATTATTGATTCAGGAACTACTAGACAGTAAGAGCTTCAGGCATTAAAGCAAGAGTAAACAGAATTTTGTCTTGTTAGATAGTTAAGAGAAATAGATCTTCTTTTTAAAAAATATATGCCATTATAAAATGAACATCTCAAATCTTATCTGTGGAAGTTTCTATAAGCTGCTTGTTTTCACAGTTTAATTTGTTGCTGCAGCCACTTTGCTAACCTTTCTTCCTGTCACTGTTCTCCAGTTTAATTTTCAGATGATTTTTATTTGTATGAACTAAAATGCTTACTGATCTTCTTTTATTCCCCCTGTTTAATTTCCCACTCCCCCAACCCCCCCTTCCACCCCTGACCTCCGGATGTTGCTGTTTCCCCTTAAGGACCTGGATCTCTGAAGGCGGGGCGTCCCCTCCCACATGCCTGCAACGTGCACCTGGGGCCTGGTGCGCCCGGGACATGGTCCATGGCTCCACCTGGGGCACGAACCCAGGATCTTCTGTGTGCAAAGCAGATGTGCTAACCACTACACTATGGAGCCACCCCCAAATGCTTACTGATCTTATTGAAAGTTTCTAAACATGGTCCAGTGAATAGAGAGACCCAGGTTTTAGTCTTAGAGTGACCATTTACTAGTCAAATAACATTGGGTAAGCCACTTAAGCTTTCTGGGGTCAGGTTCATATTTTTAGTAGTTTTTAGATTTTTTTTGAAAATTAAGAGAAAAAGTTAATGAGGGATGGTTTTATTATCTGCACACATGGTGTCCTAATTATAGTTTACTTTCATTTAAACTTCTTTTGGCGTTACGAATTTTATCTTCCAAAATACGTCATCAGATCTTTTATGTTGTAAATATAGTCGTATACTTTTTTGAATCCCTTAGTTTATTTACTATGCTAGCAACATATGCTTGGCAGTATTTTGACTGGGGTAGGACAGGAATGGATAGAGAGCATGTAAGGAATAAAGTTACCAATTTAGCTGTTTGTACCCATGGTTATACATTTCTTTTTTTTTTTCTTTTTCTTCTTTTTCTTTTTCTTTTTTGGAAAGGAAGGAGGAATTCTGGTTGGAAGCAAGGCTAAGAGGGCGATGTATGTGAGCAGTAAAATAGGAAATGGCTCTCACTTGGTACCTGGACTGATTTTAGAGAGAAGAGATTAGAGGCTCATCCTTAGGAAAAAAATGGAATCATGGTAGTGTTCAAATGTCCAAGAAAGATTTAGTTAGCGGAGAAGCTGTTCTCATCTTTGTAGGGAGCAATAGTACTCAGAGATCCTAATGACTGGAAGCTTTGGAGCATCTTGAGGTCATGCTCTAGTAATGGACATTGGCCCTCTCATGACAGGTTGTAGGAGTGATGCAGATTTTGGGAGCAGTTTCTAGGGCGATGCATAAGGACAGGTATGAAAGTAAGGGATGTTTCTTTGACAATCAGGGGTTCCTTATAGTGCCTGCATCTGACAGACTTGTTTGAGGTCACAATGATGTAGCTTTTTAAGACTCCAAGGCCTAATGTGAAAAAGGCTAATTTTTTGCATTCAGTTATTGGGGGATTAGGCTTTCACCAAAGAAGGTCACAAAAAAGAGTCATGAAACTGAACTTCTGCTCAGGGGGAGATAGAGTAGGCATACCTTTCCCTGTTCCTTTCATTACGTACAACTGAAATTCCAGGACAAACATCAAAGGGTTCTTGAAAGTGGAGAGAAGGAGGGAAAGGACATTAAGACCCAAGGAAGATCTATATGGTGATAAATTCCCTGGGATTTGACTTGGAATTAAAGAAGCCAGAAACCTAGAAGTGTCAAGAGTACAGACCTTCGTGCATCCCCCCAGCATCCTTGCTACTCCTCCCCAGCTCCCCAAATCCTCACTGACACCGTTTTGCTCTCTCTAGCCATAGGACTAGAAAAGTAAAGCCTAGGAAGGCAGAAAACTTGTGTATTCTATCCCTGCCAAATACCACAGAAAATCTGTATCCTGTCCTTCACTCCCAGCAAAGGCCAAGCGGAGACCCTAGACTTTTACAACTCACCAGGATAGAATGAGGAGCCCCCAAATCTATAACTGGAGTTCTGTCAGAAAAGGCCAAGTAGAAACTGGGACTTTTATCATTACTTGACAATTATGAGACCACCCCTTCCCATCCTGGTGTCAGTGGAAAACGTGTGAGGAGCAATCATGAGGCACCCCCACTTCTCCTGGCCAACGAGGTATCAGTGGAGGCAGAGCAGGAGTCAGAAGCCTCACTTCCTCTCAGCAAGAGTGATGTCACAGGGAGCCAGCTAGAACAGAAGAAGGTTCAAGTAGTGTCATGAGATAAGATTCACAGTGTTGTGACATAATACCCAAATGTCCAGGAGTCTGTTGAAATCCACTCATCGTAGCAAGATCAATGAAGATCTTAAACTGAATGATACAAAATCAGCAATAGGTTCCAATGCTGGGATATCAGAGATCTTAGAATTATCTGACAATAAATTTAAAGCAGTCATCATAATCCATGAGCAATGAACATGTTTGAAACAAAAAAAAATAGAAAGTCTTAGAAAAGAAATAGATGACTTAAAGACCAAATGGAAATTTTAGAATTAGAAAATACAACAACCGTAATAAAAAAGAATATAGATAAACTCAACAATAAGATGGAAAAGATACTGAAGAAGATTAGTAAACTAGAAGAACAATAAAAATGATTCACTCTGAAAAACAAAGTAGACTAAAATAAATAACTAAATAAAGCCTTCGGAACCTGTGGCACTATTACATGATTTAACATTTATTTCATTGGAATCTCTCCCATAAGGAGAAAAGAAATGGATAATTTGAATAACTGTAACACTTATGGAAATTTAATTCGCATTTTAAAAACTCCATAAAAAGAGATTTTTCAGGCCCAGATGATTTCACTGCAGAGCTCTACTAAATGTTTAAAGAATTAACACGATTCTACATAATCTTTTCCAAAAAATAGAAGAAGAGGAGACATCTCCCAATTTATTTTATGATGTTGCTCTGGCACGACAGCCAGGCAAAGATAGTACAAAAAATTATAACCCAAAGTGGAAGTCTGGAGCATTTGACCATAGGGCTGAATTAGGACATCTGGATTTTATAGTCTGATGTGTTCTTCCCACACTGAATGATTCTGTACAAATCATTTTATTAATTCGTTTGCTTAATAAATATCTCCTATGTTGTTTCTATGAGCCAGATAAGAGCAAAGTACTGGGGATTATTCATTCTGCTGGCCTCAATTTCTTCATTTTTGAAGGGAGTTTTGGACTCAAAGTTCTTCTCTAACTTATAAATAAAACATTCGAAGATCTTCAATATGATCTGGTAGCTAAGAATTATTATTAAACCTTGATGGTAGTTTATATTTGAATAACAGCTTGCTTTATAAACCCTTTAATTGAGAGCTTGCCTCTATGCCGTTTCATTTACGCAATGCCTCTTAGAATAGCTTTTCACATAATAGGTGTTCATTTAAATTTTTATTGATGACTTATTTAATGACTTTATCACTGGGTTAATAATTTAAGACAAGTGCTTCCTGAAACAATTAGCCATTCTCAAATGCACACAAAACTTAAATACCGGATTTTAAAATCTCTTTCTATTCCATAGACAACCAGCTGTTTTAATGCTATCGTGTAATGTTTAAATGTTCTGTATTAGCAGCTCATATAAGTCAGCTCAAATGTGTTTTAAAATGATACCCATTTTCATTAATCTTATCACAGTTATGCAACTATATAGCAAATATCATAAGCATCCATTTTACAGAAGATAGGACCCTGGAGAAGTCATCAAGCTACAATGATGGTTTCTTGATCTGCAAATTGAATCTCTGATGCTTAAAGAGGACTGGAAATACTGAAAGACCTGTAAATCCCCTGATTTTTCTTTTACTTTCAAAATTAAAAGCTTTTCATAGTCCTAGATATTTCTATAAAACATGTGCTGTTGTAATTTTCAAAAATGATGTAATGGATGTCTTTCATGACTTTTAGATACCCCATGAAATAGTGTCTATTTAGAAGGTAAAGACAAGTTGATTTAGTTTGGTTCTGTCTCTATCTGCCCTTTTCTTCCAACTATGAATTTGTCCTGAGCAGTTAAAACAGATGCCGTATGAACTATGGGTTAAGATTCTAGGCTACACTATTCTCCAGCCCTCATGCAGTAACAACAGACTCATTCTAGGCAATGTTATAAAGCTTACTTGTTTTTAGAGTACACCGGAGGTCAGAGGCAGAAAATGGTAGAAGAAATAACTGATAGCAACAAGAATGGTCAGAAGACTTCCTGGAAAGTGGATATACTACTTCAGTCTCACTCAAGTCTTACTTGTTAGTGGATTTTAGGCAGGGTGTTAGTAACAGTTTTCTCTATGTCGACCCAACAATATCTCCTTGTTTCAAGTGGCAGAGGCTTAGTCACGCTTCCTTCTCTGTGGTTCTCTGGAGTACCCTGGAGGTGGGGTTAGGCAGGGGTTAGCCACATTTGCAATCAACTACCTGGACTTCTTTTGGTTTCTCTTCTCCAAGTGCTTCTCTTGACACTCTACTTTTTGCCAATGTCCGCTGTGGCTCTGCTGGCCCACAGTGATGCTGCTTGCGGTCTCATTCTCAACTACTAACTAGACAGTCATTTTGTCTATGGGCTGCTGACCATGCTTTAGTCTACAGTCTTCTAGAGTCAGGACATTGTATAAATCAAGAGATGGGACCCAATCCACTGTGATGAGAACTCCCAATGCAGAGGAAAATGCGCTACAAAATTTGATTCTATTTGTTGATTGGAGGTAGTCCTAACTTCAAATATCAGTTCCAAGACTTTCCAAACAAAATGACAGCCTCATGAAAATAGGAGAACCATAAAGTAACCAGATACTGTTGAAGTATGACATTTACTACCATATATGAGCCACAAGTCTGACCTTCCCAGTGCCATTGGACACACTGGTAGGAGAAAAAAAGGATAAACATTATAAAAGTCTGAAATCCTTTGGTGAAGAGAGAAATGGTCCCATCCACTTCACATTTTCTTGTGGACATCACAATATTACTGAATAATTCTGTCAATACTGTAATATAAATATTATGATATACTTATTGAGAACTTACTAGGTATCAGGCTCAGTGCTAGGTCTGTTACATGCATTATTCTAAATATAACAATTCTGTAGACTCATGAGTTGACTAAGGTTCAGAATAGTAGAGTGCCCCTGAAGAGACAAAATCTGATCCCAGCTTTTTTCTGGCTCCAAAACCTTATTTCTTTTTCTCTTCACCACACTGTAATACAAGGTTCCTTTTGCCTAGCCCGGCTGCTAAAATCTGAGGCATCTGGGAGGTGATTAGAATGATTATGACAGGTTACATCTCCTTGACATTTCCAACCAGGGGAAGGAACAAGTGAGGCAAACAGGTGAGAAAAGTGTGGATAGTGACCTGTTTGCTCATGAAAGCTCTGGAGACTGACTTCTGTGGAACTTCATGTTCTGCTCCAAAGCAATTTCTCTTGCTACATATTGATTTTTTAAAAAGTGTCATTGTGCTATCTCATGGCTAGACCATGTATACACTAGACCATGGACAAAGCAAATGGTTTCAAATGTTTGGTTGATATTATATTTCTTGTTCCTTTGTCTTAAAGAAAATGAAGGCAGAAGAGTCAACCACACTCCTCTTACATTGTAAAAGAATGCAGAGTGAGGTTAAGCACCCCAAAGTGTGCCCAGAATAGAGTGGTTTGGGTGATGGAAAGACCTAAATCCTTACCAAGGATCAAGGAACTAGAAATCTCTAGCTGAGAAAACAGGAAGGTGGCAAAATTTCAGTTGTTTTCTAATAATGAGAAATCATCATGTTGAGAAGGCTTACACTTCTGTCCTCTGAGAGGACAAAACTAAAGTGGAAGTTATAAGAAGTCAGATTTCTTGTCTCCATACGAATGAGTTTCCTAACAATTTAGCCTTATAAAATTTGCGTGGACTGCTACATAAGGCAGTGTGTTCCTCACCACGGAAGGTATTGTACTTAAATATGAGATTGCTACGACTTGGGAATAGTAGATCAGTAGTTTGGATTTTTGTTTGTTGTTTGAAAGTGTAACTTTTGATCCCCCCTACACCAAAGAAACTCTTTTCTGGAATTCTAATATATAAATCAAGTAAATATGATATTTCTCCAGTTGGATTTGGGCTGGTGTGCCATTGAGGAACCATAGGTTTCTATGGAGAACAGCTTCAAAACCATTATATATTAAGCTTCAGATGAGGACTAAGTATCTTTGTAACCCTTTACCTTCTGAGAACCTATGAATGAACTGAAACTTTACATATAGTGATACTGAGTCACCCTCTAAATATCAAACCGGAGTTTAAATAAGACAAACAACCATAATATTCAGTCTGTTTCTTCCTTTCTCCTTTCACTATGTCTTAACGGAGCTGAAGGAGGCCAATCAGATCATCAGTCATGAAGATTTTATTGATCCCCATGCCCCTTGACATTTTTACTCTCTCAACTTGTCCTCACCAGGAGAAGAAACAAGTATGACAAATAGGTGAGAAAAGAATGAAGATCTCTTTGGGCATTAGGACACTAGAGTCTGGCTTCATGCATCTTCAGAACTTTATTCGGTGCTCCAAAGTGTGTTGGCTATTGCTACAAATTTTATCTTGAAAAAGTATCATTTTGTATTACTTTCACCAGGAAATTTTGAAGGGTTTTCCACTGCCTTTTAAAAATTGAGGCTGAGTAAGGGCTTTTTGTTCAGCGTGGAGGAACCAAGTCTTTAAAAACTTGTTTCACCTAAATGACAGCCCTACAACCACTACATTTCATTAAATCAGTCCCCCAAAGGCCTTTATTTACTTTCAAATGTCTTCTCTACATTATATACCTTGAAGGATTCTCATCAGCTACCTTCCCTAAAGCTCCATGGTGCCCGTTAAGTTGAACTATAATAAAAAAAAAATGACAGATTGGAATTGGAATTTTATTTTCAGCTTGGGTTAACTCACAGTTCTCCTGAGAACATGAGAGTAAGTGAAATTGAAACCTCAGTACCTGCCAGAACTTAAGTTGCTTTGTCAAGTAAGGCTTAATTCTCCAGAGTGTGATTTGCTTCCTCCTTTCTCCCAAAGTAAAGCCAGTCTACAAGCTAAGTTTTTAACATCCTGGATGATCAATTCCTATCTTTACAGATCCTTAAGCACTTATGGACACATACAGCCACACTATGTATGCTGTTTAACTAAGGGAAACTTTATTATCTTGGCAAACGTTGTTCCAGGTTGGAAATCATAAGAAAATAATCTACATTTACTTATTAGAAAATATTTATTTATATTTATTAAGTGTATTGGCATTATAATAGGTTTGCTAAAATTGAGATTATATATAAGTACATATATATATACATATGTATCTATATGTGTGTATAAATGTGTGTTTGTATATACATGTATGTATGTATATGTACATATATATCTATATGTATGTATGTGTGTGTGTGTGTAATGTATGCATGTGTGTCTCTCAATGACAGGAATACATTCTGAGAAATGCATTGTTAGGTGATCTTGTCATTGTGTGAACACCATAGCGTGTACTTACACAACCTAGGTGGGCTAGCCTACTACACCTAGACAGTATGGTTTAGCCCATTGCCCCTCGGCTTCAAACCTGTACAGAATGTTAGTGTGCTGAATACTGGAGGCAATTATAGCCAAATTGTATTCGTGTATCTAAATATATCTTAACATAAAAAGGTACAGTAAAAATATGATATAAAAATTTTAAAAGTACACCTGTATAGGGCACTTACCATGACTGGAACTTCCAGGACTGGAAGTGGTTCCAGGTGAGTCAGTGAGTGGTGAGTACATGTGAAGGCCTAGGACATTACCATACACTGTAGACTTTAGAAAGACTGTCCCATAAGCCCTCCCTTTGCTTCCTTCCTATAGGGTTAAAAATAGAATATCGAAGCTGTCAGTGCTGCTCCATGAGGAGGAATGTGGGCTGGACCGATTGGAAATATCGAGGGGAAACTGGCTGGGCGAGGCGTGGATCACCATCACAGTGAGTGTGGGAGGGAGTGAGAGGTAGCCTGAGGATTTGCAGGAATGAGAAATCAGGATGGAGAGATCGAGGAACATAGGGAATTGTCGCATCAGTGTGGTTTGGCTATTGTGTGTTGGAGCAGTGGTCTGATTGAGGAACTTGGTGATACTCATGAAAAATAGGGTGTTTAAAATGGAGAGAATATAGAACTGAGGACTCAATACTTTGACTTTGAAATTTGTTTTTGGTTCCATCGACACTATCTGGTACTGAATTGACGGAAGAAATAAAACGAATCTATGCTTTACATCATTACAACATGAAAAGTTTTTCCAAGTATAGAGACAGGCTGGCTCCACACTTACACCGAAAGCTTTTGGAAAAATGGCAGTGGCATTTGAATACTTGTTAAAGTAGCTCCTGTTGACCTGTGTCCTTGTACAGGGTCTTATGTCCTCAACAAAGAATTTACAGCAACGTATCGTGAACACCATCAAGCTACATCTGGGTGGGCTGCAGCACCCTCTGAATATGAAGTGCTGTGGGGCCGGGCTTCTCTCTGCAGAAACAGGTCAGTGGCTGATTGATTGGGATGTAATCTGTCCACTGAAAATTGAGGTGCTGTGAGTGAGAGAGAATCTATTGCCAGGTTTCACAAATATTGTTCCTTTAAGATCAAAAAAAAATTCCTCCTGTTCCGTATATCCTTCAGTTTCTTACAGGGGATTCAGCTCCGTTATAATCTTAGGGGCCCACTGTCATATATGCAGTCTGTCAATGGCCATCATTGTTATGCAGCCCATGAAATACACACACACACACACACACACACATTTGTATATGAATATATGTATGTTTATATTTATATATGTTTATATTTACATACACCTTAGATTTCTCTGGATCTAGTCAGCCAGAGAAGGATTCGATTCATTCGTTAACCAGATACAAGCTGGGTAATTGGAATTTCCAGGCCCTTCATTCTAGGAAATACTGTTCTTCTCCCTACACAGGTGCGTTGACTTGTGTTTATTCACACACTTAGGAAAATCCAGCAGATCATCATCCAGTGGAGGTTGTTCCCATAACCTGGACACTAATTCATAATAACTGTTCTCCTCTAAGGAATGTCTATATCTGATTATGTGCATGCATTATTGAATTTAACTCTCACAGTAATTATGGCAAATCTTATTATCCATATTTTATAGATGAGTAAATAAAAGGTCATAGACTTTCCCAAAGTCACAAAACCAACAGTGTCAGAGTTAGTTCTGCTTGATTCTTAAACTGGAATTCTTTCCGCTGTGCTGTGTTGCTTACACTGCCCTTCTCATGCCTTTGTGATCAGTCAGGACCTCATAACTGAGTGGGTGTGGATGTTATTCAGTTAGCGGCTAGACTACAGGAGGGCAGAATTGAGGAGGGATTATACAACTACTCTTTTGGGTTGGAAATCAACCAGGTTCACAGTATTCCAGAGGGTGATGTTTCCTCGTGACCTGCAGAATAATTTGCTCTGAATGTTTTCTAGTGCTGGTCAGAGAGCCAGCAGCTGCTCCATTCATAGAGTGTTATTGGGTGAATTCACTTGAGATGCTTTACTGAAGTTTATGCAATCCCAAGGGCGATCTTAGAGTTGAGGAAGTAATGGTCTTTTCCAATCGAGGGATAGCAATACTTCCAGATGGCTTGCAGAAGGCTGCTGGTCATCTCCGGGCAGCACAGGTACTTTCGAGGACTATGTTTAATCTGTTGGAAGGAATTTTGCAAAGTGGAATTATCAGCACCTGCTAGTGAGATTCTACATTTCAAAACATTGGAAAATACCTCCACATTGACATAATGAGGATTTTGTCTCTGAATCCTGTAACATTTATCAACTTAATTTAGTGCAATTAGTGCAAATTATCCCTTATGGATGGGCCTTAGTTCATGAATTATTAGGTTTGTAATGAGCTTTCTTTAAATGATCAGAGAGACTGATGTTGCTTTGTGTGAACCGGCATCTTTGTCAGTCAATACAGCAAATTGCACTCATCATTCACTAGGCCCCATGCAACTTCCTAGTTGGCAGGAAATGGAAGAAGAGAGAAAACTCAAGCCTGGAGTGGAGTAATATATTGAGGAGTAGGGTTTTCTAAATTCTGATTTTTGAAATTTGCCTTTCTACAAGGACTGAAGCTTTGAGGCCAGTTAAAAATATGCATGACTAAACCTAATTTCCCCTTTCCCCTCATTCAAGGGAATTTGAATCTTAACTATAATTGAAATTCTATCTCTAAACTGGGTTTCCCCCACTGGACCATATTTATCTCATGATATTCCTCCAGCATGCTGGAAAGACATTCACCCCAAATGACAGACAGCCATTCTACTTGAACAATCTAGACAATGAGAGGGGGGAAAATCAACAATGACGAAGTCATCTACCGTGAGTAGTTTTGCATTTTGCCATCAGGCCAGCTGTTTTTAGGTGGTGGCATTTAATAGATATCGTTTATATCCCATGGAGATATTTGGTAAGTTTGGACTAAGCATTTTATGTTCATTTATTTATTTACTCCTTGTAGATTCAACCTACACTGTAGCTATTATAATAATTAGACCCATTGTACAGATAAAAAAATATTGTAGTTTAGTGGTATTAACTAATTTCCCTAAAGCACTCTCCCCTAAAGATTTAGAACTGGGGTTTTAATCAATTATCTAAAATTACCTAGAGCTGGTTACATTTGAAAGAAGCTATAGTGGGAATATATTCAAAAAAAGGCTAATTGAAATATGGTCTATGTACCACCATTGTCTTGACGAGGTAATTAGCAGTTATTAGGTTTGTTCAAAATTAGTTAACACTCCCCTGCAACCAAATGTATAAACTTCTCTTCATAACTTGACCTCTAAAGACCATTCTCGAATCAACTTTTTTTTGCATATTCCCAATATAGTTATAATTTAGCTCAATTGCAATGGAAAACTTACTATTATTAAATATGTCACTTATGCCATGCTTTGTGTCTATGTCATGGTGCCCTAAATGTATATTCTTCTCATCCTTAAGTACGAAAGTGCTACGTTCTCTGAGAGGTTTTCCTTGACATTCAGTCAAAATTTAATAATCCTTCATTTGGATTCTTCCACCAAATTAAGTGTACCGTTATGTCACCCTCCTGCATTTGAGTTAGTTATGCACGGTGTTAGTCTTCCTCACAGATTGTAAACTCCTTGAAAGACAGTCATTTGTCTCATCCAACTGTAGGCCCCAACACATTTCTGCTATTTTTAAATGAGACAGAAAGACAAGAACAAAATGTGGAATAATTAAATACAGAGACCTGAATTTTTTTTTGCTTCAGCATGAAAAGAAGAAGGAACTTTGTAAAAGACAATACACATTGCATCACTTTTCTCTAATTTCAACACACTTTAAAATATTTTCCCTTCTCCATTTGTTTTCTGGAAAGAAATGTTCAGAAGCTTTTTCTTTGTGAATGAGATTTAATTACACTGGGGTAATTTCTTGGAAGAGACAAGCGTTTACTGGGTCCCCCGATATTGCCTAGTATTTGGGTCCCATGTGCAATCACACTCAGGGCCCTGGTGTGAACATTATTGTGCTTCTAGATAATTGGATCCATGTTTAGAGTTTGATATACTTGCCCACAGAGGACTGGTTTAAAGTGAGAGGCAAAGTTTAAAATAGTAAAAGTGGAAGGAGTCAATTAGGAAGACAGTTTTTTTAAAGTTGTTAATTGAATCATTAAAAATGCCAGTTTTGAAAGAGGGCAGGTAGTATGTATTAATTGCAAGCATTAAAAGAGCAATAAATGTTATAGCACCTCTTTTAGCCATGAGTGTTGAGAGCTGTTAACAGACTTTTACAAGTAGGAGAGTCACCCAAATATGTTTGATGATCATTTGAATGCTTTCTATGTGTCTGGCACTGTCTTGGGTTTGAAGAAACCTCATCCTGAAAAAAGTTGAGATCTGATGTGGGAGAAACATCAGAAAAAATTGGAGAGGTGTACATATAACTCCAGAAGCACAGAAGAGGGAAGCAAATAACTCTTGAAAGAAATCTGGGAAGGCTTCACCTGGGGGGTGGTATCTAAGATTTATTTTGAAGAACAAATTTGCCTGGCAAGAAAAGTGGAGCAGAGCATTTCATGCAACGGGTACAGCCTATGCATAGACCTAGAGTTGCCAAAAGATGGACATATCTTCAGGAATAGGGAAAGATGCAGTGTGGTTAGGTGCAGGGTAGGTGGTTGTCTTCCCTGGAAAGTGAGGCAGCAAATTTAAGGTGGTAGTAAAGGGACTTCTATGCTGTGATAAGGAGTCTGAACATTATTACAGGCAAGAGAGTCTTTAAAGGAAGCTTTTAGCTCAGAGGAGTAATCTGACCATATAAGGATAAAATTCACAATCATGGAATCGACAGTCAAAATCAAAAGGAAGTGCCAATGTTTTAAAGCCAGAGCCACCATCAACCAAATAATTAGCAGAATTTTTGAGGGTGAAGTCATTCAAGTCCCGTCCCAAAGTGGGTCTGCCATTCTCATCCACATTTCCCTGTGAGTAGAGACTATAAACTTTCAGGGAAATTACGTGTGCAATTAAAGTGAGAGAGTCAGTCAGTTAGTGCTAAATTATTTAAACCTGAATCATTGTTTGATCACTAGTAATTGTGGGCTTTGGAACTTTTACAGAGCTAAATCTAAGGAGTCTGAAAGGTCTTGTAACTTGCCTGAAGTTTTTTTCCCATGTTTAAGCCTTTTGAGTCTTTACAACTGCAAGTCCTAAGTGGGCAAAGGCTGCCTTTCGGAGGCCAAACATATCTCAGATGTGACAATGAAAACGATACGGAGCTCTTCATTTCTCCTCTTACTCCAGAAACAGGTCACATCTCTTACTACAGTGAACTGATGTGCTGGGAAGAAGTAGCTCAATTAGCAACTGCAGCCTCCAGTGGGAGAGCTGTGACTTTTCAAAGAGTCTTTGTTCAATGTCTTTTCCCCACCAGCCCTTTGGCTAAGCAGATGAATATTAAAATTCATTTTTCCCCTCCCTCTGTGCCTGTCTTCGGTGGTCTTTTCTTTTTGTGTCATCTGCTCATAACATGGACTGTTTATCTTTAGATTCTAGTCAACAGAACAGGAGGATTTTGGCAGATTAGATGTCTCCTGACTTCTCCATTTCACTTCAGGAATTGTAGATTAGATGCAGATTCAAAAAGCAGAATTAAGACTTGGAAACGTGTTCTTTGCTAGGCTTTTCCCTTTGGACTGCCTTCCTGTGCCAGAGGAGGTGAAAAAGTGTGACATTCAAGATGCTTACCCCTTAATCCCTTATCCAATTGGTGCAGAGATGAAATTAGGTGTAAAAAAACTCCCAAAACTAATGGTAAAACTCTACATTTTAAAAATATAAGATACTTAATAAAAAATTAAACTCACCAGGTATAAAACTGATGGGGGAAAGAAGCATTTATAAAAAGATGCCATAAAGACTACAGAGAGAATACAAAAGAAGTAACTGATCTCAAAACATTCTCTTTTTTTACCTTGATTAGAACTAGGGGGGATTGAAGGTTTTCTTGTTCTTTTGAATAAGCCATAAGAACAGTCCTTTCTTCTCCACAGGCTGAGTTGAAGTAGGGAACCTGAGGGAGAAGCAGAAGCTTGGCCCTGGGGGTGAGCTCTTCCTTTTTCTATAACCTGGGTATGTGCAGGGGTTATACTATTTATGTTATATTTGTTTACTGCTGTTCCTAGTTAATAGGGCTTCTGTTGTACTTAAATGGTATTATTCAATTAGTAAATATTACCTTTGTGGTGATTATATCTTTTGGTGCGTTCATAAAGTGTCTAAAAATAATTATCATAGGACTTGTTTTACTGCTATAATTAAATTTACAACCAATGTGTTGATCAATTCAATTCAGCAAACAATTATCAAGTACCTCCTCTTTACTAGTCCTAGAGTTAGACCAGTGAATAGAAAGGCTTTACCTGCAAGGAGGTCACAGTCTGATAAGATCAAGGAAGGTGTCCCAAAGAGCCAAACTAAATGCTACTGACTCTATAGGTATTTGGAGAATGTAGCTCCAAAAATGCTTTTTGTGTGTGTGTGCTTTTAGGCTATTAAAGAATGTGTTTTGGTGCAAACCTGACTATCGGTTGTATGCTAAATGATAGCTAGAAGTTAATTTTAATATGCAGTAAATATTACATTTAAAAGAAAACTATGAAATCCAAATATAAAAATTAGTATTATCTATGTGCGATAGCATCAGGACAGAAAAACCTTTCTTCTACACTCTTAGGTGTAATAAGTAGGACATGCAAATTAAGCCAATTAAAGACAAATTAACAGGAGAAAATGTTTATTTGTATGTATATGAAAAATTACAAAAGAAGTAGCTCATTAATGATAAAAGTTAGAGGCTTAGTAGAGGAAATTTAGTAGGAGAAAGGGAATAGGGAGAAAAGCCTTCTATGGGAAGAATAAATAGGTTTATTTAGAGAAGACAAATGAATTTCTAAAAAATAAAATTTGTGATAAGATTTATCTATGCAGATGCAAATGGACTTTCCACATTTTGAGGGGTTATAAAGCTCTCTTAAGGGGGATTTATGGTAGGTTTGCTTTCTTCTCCCTCCTGGGAGTAGACCCACCCTGAGGAGATAAATTATAGCAGTCTCATTTCCTAGAAGTTGTTGCTTTTAGTCAGATAAGGGAAATTCTGAGAAGGCTTCTTTCTGAATTTGTTGAGACTCCAATATCTTTAGCTTAAAATAATCTTTATACCAACTATGGGGTTCCAAGTGAGTCCCTACAATAGGAAGAAAAGATTTTATTTTGGTGTTATATTTTGTTTGTTGACAGTTGAGTATGGGACTCTTCGCAGGGACAGGTCTGATTTTATTTTGGGATGCAAAATAGTTGGCATGTTTGATTTTGGAAATTAGTCTCTCCAAGCATACCCTGAACTTGCTGTGAGTTGGGTAAAAGGCTCTTCATTTGAATTAATGGTAATTATGAGTGTTTGGAATGAGTGGACTCCAGGAGGAGAACGAGAAGTTTAACAGAGAGGAGCTGGAGACCCAGCAATACAGCAGAAGCTGAGATTCTAGTGGACAAGTTGATGATCACTAGATTCTAGTGGACAAGTTCATGACCACTAGCTAAAGGACCTCGAGCACTGATATCTGCTATTGATGTCTAGTGCTTAGATTTAATCATTGGCCAGGCTATGCTTGTGAAGAAGTAATATAAATCCTCCACCCCAACCTTTTCAATTGGCAGAACAAAAGGCTGATTACAAGGTTAGCCATTTCAGTGGAAAATTCCTCTTCAAAATTTGCAAATGGAATTCTGATAATAGCCTGTGTGATCTATTTTAATTATTTCTTTTTGTCAAGAGTATTTGAAAAGAAACTTTGGCTGCGAGATGGAGGGTGGATTGTATGAGGTGAGTGTAGAATCAGGGACCCATTAGGAGGCTATTGCAAGTTCTATGTTGGAAACTGACAAATTAGAAGTTCGTAGAAAACCTTTCTTGCATAGCATACTTGAAAATACTGGATTAAAAAAATAATAAAGCTCATTGTCTTTAATGTATAGCTGAGTTTGAGAAAAAATAATAGAATTCTTTCCCATTCAGAAAGAAAATATGAATCCACAAGGTAAGTAGTCTCTGAAGCAGGTGTTGGCCCCAGTGTTCTGTGTTATCTACCAGCCCGACAGCCAATGGTTTGGATTTTAATCAGGCCAAAGAATGGTAGGAGGTTGTATCTGCAAGTTGTATACAAAGCTAGGAGCCTTAGGGATAATGACTTGAGTAAGTGAACTAAGGGAAACCTGCACCCCAGAGTGAGGCTGATGGAACACTTATCTCTATTGACTTTGACTCTGGGCATAGCAGAAAATAAAAAAATCTTCCCTGAGAATTGCTGACCATAGCCTACACTTATGCAGGTTTGGTCTCTGAATTTATAATAGCTGGGACTAATCATCAGAGAAATGCAATTTAAAGCCACAATGAGATATCACTTCATACCAGTCAGAATGGCAATCATCAATAAATGAAAGAATAACAAGTGTTGGTGAGGATGTGGAGAAAAGGGAACTCTCACACATTGGTGAGATAGCAAATTGGTACAGCTGCTATGGAAAACAGTCTGGAGGTTTCTCAAAAAATTAAAAATGGATATACCTTTTGACCCAGCAATTGCACTTCTGGGTATTTATCCAAAGAAAACCAAAACAATAATTTGTAAAAATCTACCCCAATATTCATGGCAGCACAATTTATAATGGCCAAGATATGGAAGCAACCTAAATGCCTATTAGCAGATGATTGGATAAAGAAGTTATAGTTCATATATACGAGGAATATTACTCAGCTGTTAAAAAAAAAAGAAATTCTACCATTAACAATAACATGGATGGACCTAAAAGTTATTATGCTGAGTGAAATAAGTCAGAGAAAGATAAATACCGTGTGATTTCACTTATATACAGAATCTAAGGAACAAAACAAACTAATCAAAAACAGACTCACAAATATAGAGGACAATTTAGTGATGGACTGAGGGAGATGTTGGGGGGCTGGGAGCATGGGGTGAAGGGTTAAAGAAGTACACATTAGTAGTTGATAGATAGTCACAGGGATGAAGAGCATGGCATAGGGAATGCAGTTAGCATTAATGTATTGGCTAGGTGGAGAGCCAGAGGAGAGAAGGAGCAATTAGGGGGATCATTTTATAAGCTATTTAAATGTCTAATCAATGTACTGTATATTTGAAACTAATATAATAAAACTAAAAAATAAATAAATAAATAATTGGGATGCCCTGAAATTCCGAAGCCTAAAATTTAGTGTTAATTAGACTCCCAAGGTCCTGGAAAACACATGTACAAACTCTCCCAGCAAGAATGCAGTTTAAAATACAACTTCACAAATTTCACATTGTTTTATGATCTCAACATCTTAAAAATATGAGAAGAGCCTCTATGAATTAACAGAAACAACAAACTACAGAGTCATATTGCAAAAACTACAGATACTGGAAATGATCAAACACTGATTATAAAATAAGTCTCTAATTAAGTTCTAAAGAAATAGGAGAGAAGGAAGAAACTATGAACACTGACTTGTAAATTGAAGAAAGTAATAATTGACATTAGGATCTAAGGATGATATAACAATAGACTAGACGCAACTGAAGTAAAGATTAGTGAAGTGAAAGATGGAGCTAAGGAAATTGCCTGGAATGTGTCAAAGAGTTGGAAATACGAGATTTTTGGGGATATGAAAGAGTGGGAAGACTCAATAGGAATCCAATCAGAGTGCTGGGAGATCATAGAGAAAATAGGATAAAGCACAAGTCGAAAATTTGAGATTTGTTTGAAGATGTGGTTGCAGTTTTCCAAATGTGATGCACAACGCTAATCTTCTGATTCTGGAATACCAGCGAATTCCATTATAATAATAATAATAATAATAATAATAATAATAATAATAATAATAATAATAGAATGTAGAGAGATTTGGGAAACTCGAGAACCCCAAAGGCAAAACAAGGTTATCATAGAAGTTGGTGAGGTAAACTATGGGGATAATAGAGCTGGCAAGATTTGGCCAGATTCAGGCAACGTTTCAGTGCTTAAATTGGTATGATTTGCGGGTGGGATAAATTCGGAGTATGAGGAAGTGGGAATTAGGGATGAATGCTGCACCTGGGCAGGTGATTGGTGGCATAGGAACTAGGAAAGGAAAGATGGTTCTGCCCCTTTCACCCTTGGGACTTGGCACCCTTCTAGGAAATGTGTGAGGGAGAAAAAGGCAGCTAGTCTTTCACATGGTTGTTCCTCAGGCCCAGCTGACCCACTTCTGCCCACAGAACTCCCGTGCCGGTCGGTTGGTGTGAAAGGCAGTAAAAAGGGCAGGATGCTCAGCCTCCAGACAGTTGTATGGGATGCTGTGGGATTTATAAGAGAAAAAGTGTTCCCCCTCCCTGAAAGCTCAGTCAATGTGACTTGGAGAGAGCCTGAAGCCGTTACCCTCAGTGAAAAGGTAACATGTCTGCCCAGGCGATTTTCTGAGGTAGCAGGTAATTTTAGTCAGATTCCCACCTGGCTTTTCCTGTCACTTTATCCTCAGGTGCAATTTTAATCTTGCATTGTTCAAGCTAGTCAGTCACTGTCACTTCTCCTTGTTTCAGCAAGATATATTTTTTTCCAGGGCTTTCTGGTTTTCCTCAAAATCTTTTCAAGGACAATGTGCTGTTATGATGTGGCCGAAAGAAGTAAATGCTTGATTCTGAGGCCATGGCTTGTCTTGGGCTTTCTAACCAGAAAATACATTCCCTAGACAGTCGAATTGTTTCTTAAATGACACCTTAAATAAAAAAGAGCCAATTATTTTGCAAAAAAAGCCCCCGTAATTAATGTTTTCTGCTTCTTAGTGACTGTTTTCCCAGCTTCTTCCTCACCCCTAAAATCCTCAGTCCCCTTCAAAGGATCTTGGGATCACTTTCTATAACCTCTCCAGGCCCATCTCCTATTGTCCCCCTGAAATTGCTTTGATGATCTCCCAAATCAATGTATTTAGGCTTTGGACCTGAATTTTTTGAAAAATAAATCTTTATATTTCACAATACTGTTAGATTTACAGAAAATTTGCAGAGTGCAGAGTTTCCACATACCCCTCATGCCCTATTCTTTACATCTTATATCACTGATGTTCATTGTCATGACTAAGAAATGAACATTGGTACGTTACTATCAACTAATCTTCACATGTCATTTAGACTTTACTAGTTACTCACCAACGATTCCACATTACATTAAGTCATCATGTCTCTTTAGGGTCCTCTTGGCTCTCACAGTTTCTTGGCTTTCCTTATTTTTGATGATTTTGGCCATTTGGAGGGGCATTGGTCAGGAATTGTGTAGTGTTCTTCAATTTGAATTTTTCTGATGTTTCTCATGATTAGCCTCTGGTTGTAGGTCTTAGGGAAGAAGATTATAGAAATAAAGTGCCATTAAAAAAAAAATCAACATGCTATCACTGTTGACCTTCATCACCTGGTTGAGGTGTCTGCCTGGTTTACCCACTGTAGAGTTAGTTACTTTTTTGTTTTCCCTTTCAATATCCTGTTCTTTAGAAGTAAGTCAGTCAGTGCACCCACACTTGAAGAAGCGGGGAGGGATTAATCCCCACCTCCTGGAAGAGGAAGTATTACAGAGATCAAAATATGCCACCCTCAAATATGCCACTTTGGCATATGGATTATTTCTAGCCAAAGGCATTTTAGATTTAATAAATGCAGTAAGAAGCCTTTCCAGAACTTTCCTTATATCTGATTAAAAGAAGGAAATTCTGAGAAATGAAGACTGCTGTGAATTTACTCTCCTGGGGATGTTTTGTGGCCATGAAGACAGGAATCTTGTGCTGGGATGGACCTATAAAAGCAAACCTTCTGTTGATCTTCCCGATACACTTACCTTCCATACACAGTTGGCCAACCTTGGAAGCCTAAAACCCTTTTCCTTTGTTACTTCTCTACAAATTTATTGTTCTTTGCTAAAATGCTGATAAGCCCAAATTGTAAGCATTCCTTTGAGTTTCTTCAGTGTGAATGCATCCTGGTCACGTTAATAAACTTCCATTTGTTTTTTCTCTTGTTAATCTGTCTTTCTCTTTTTTTTCCAGTGTAATTTCCAGGGTCCCAGCCAAAAATTTAGGAGGGTAGAGGGAAAAAAGTTTTTCCTCCTCTATAGTTCCTTCTTACATTATTTGGAATATCTCTGTAAGGAAGATTGGTCTCTTCTCCTACATTTGTATATTTAATTTTTTATTTATATACCCGGACCTGATTTTCATACCTTTGCCCAATCTTGCTCATTAGGGTGATTATTTTATTCAGCTTACATCTTGATTTACTCAAGCCTGCTTTCCTTTGAATACTGTTTCTGTCATCAATTCTCTATTTTCTCTAGACCGGATCTTGCTCACTTTGAGGGAAGGAGAGTGAGAAACAGAAAGGAGTAAATAAAAAAGAAAGAGAAGTGTCACATTGTAGGGTGAAAAAGCGTAGACAGAAGAGAATACGGCTGGACTTAAGACAAGTGAGGTGATGGAAAGTTCAGCAGAAGCAGGAAATTAGAGCAAGAGGTGACTGTAAGGACATACATTTAGAGGGAACTTGCAGAAAACATGGAGGCGGCACTGGAATTTTCTCACTTAAAGGTAAAAGGAGATTCTGTGGACATCGGAATGCAGACATCCAGGTTCTATTGATTGCTAAGGAAATGGGATCATGGAGGCCTTAGAGATCAACCCATGAAGTTCCTAAAGATGTAGAATCTGAGTCTGAGAGTTTTGTGGACTGCTTAAGGTCAGAGTTGTTCCCAGCAGAGGCAGAAGGAGAAGTGAGGCTTCCTGAGTCCCCATCTAGTTCTTATTTCAGGATGCTGCAGCTGTTTCCTTGTAAGCTGATGCTGATACTAATAGAGTGAGGTTTTCCATCCCCTTGCAAAGTTTGAGGCTATAACTAGTAATAACCTCAATGGGATAGAAACAACTCAGAGAGACCAGATTCCTTTTTTGGTGATTTAAATGTTAATACCTTAGCACTTCTCCAGGCAAGTGGGAGATTAGAAGGTGGCTAAGGAGCTGTGCCTATTCTAGAAAACCCCAGTCCCTGTTTTTGGTTAAGAGATTCTTTACAGTCCTTGAAGGCAGGATTAGAGACTTATAAAAGATTGATAATGAAACAAAAAGATCCTTTCATCTTGTGTCAATGGCAATATTTCTCTCCTCTTCAGACCAGTAGAGGTATCTAGTAAGCTACTGTACTATACATGCTTCAATTAAAATCTGGCCCTTCCTTTGGAAGCAATTAGTTGCTCTAGCACAGATATAGTTCAGACAGGTGCTTGGTAAACTTCTGTCTGTGCGTTTTTCTGCCAGAGCATCTTGCTCCATTTTCTCAGAAATCTTACCTGCTGTTGTTTCAACACATAGCCACTTAAAGCCAAAACTCCAAGTGGGCAACAAAGCTAAACGGTTAAAGATCTAAAGATTTAGTTTACCTTCTAATGAACATCTGGGGTTTGAGAACATCTGGATTGTTTGGTTTAAAACTTATAGTTTTCATCTGGTTTAGTGTACTGAATACTAATGATGTCTTAATTATTTGGGGGCATTCACCAAGTCCAGGCTGTGGCTGAAAGGAAGCTACTAATCAACCAAATGTAGCAGCTCATAAACTTTTGTAAAAGGACACTTGGAAAGCACTGGAACACAAGAAGAAAGTGAAAAATTGTCTATTTTTTTATTATCACCTATAGTCACTGTTTTCACATTCTAGTAATGTTTTCTTCTTTTCATCTTTTCAACCTGATGAAACATGGTTCTTAAAAGATACATTATACATTTCTTATCTATATTTGGTTTCTTTACATAACAAACATTTTACATGCTAAAAAAATTAAAATACTATTTTAATTGTTGTATTATATGGCTACACCATAATCTACTTAATCAATTTTCTATCATTATTTATTATTTAGATGGCTTTTAATATTTAGTTCTATAAATAAATAGCTTTTTACCTTAAGATTTTTCTGACTCCGGAATTTTTTATTTTGATAATTACCTAGAATTGGAATTGGCCATGATTTTTGAAAACTTTCGGTTGACTTAGAGAGAGACTCAGATCTTCCAGATTTTTCCCATGAGGTCAGAAATAAATATGCGAATTATAATAGTGATTCTCAAACTTTTTATTACTAATTTAAAAATTTTTTAAAAAAGACCTATGTACTTCATCTTTTAAATTACTTTTGTCTGTCCCAAAGTAAAATTACTATATAATAAGTGATTTACATTTATTTGCGATCAAAGACTTGTATAATTAAGTTTATCTTCATCCCCTGGTTTTCAAATGACCAAGAGAAGCCAGATAAGTCAAAGTCAGAATTTGGGTCCATTAGGTTGAAATGTGTTTTCTCGTTGCTATTAGATTGGAAAGAGATCCAGACAAGGCAGGAAATGGGGGTGGGAGTTGTAGCTAAATTCCTTAGGGAGAACCAAAGTTTAAGGTAGGGAAATTAAGTTTATTGTCAGGTCAAAAGGGCAGCAGGCCAATGGTGGCTCCAAAATTTCTCCACAAAAGAGGATTAAACCAAAAGAACATTTTATATTTCAATTAAAAAGAAGTTCAGAGACAGCACAATTCCAGGATTGTGCAGTAGGTCAGCGGTGCCATGTAGGATCCAGACTCTTTCTAACTTCTTACTCTATCATACTTAGAATGTTGGCTTTGCCTTTGTGCTTGTCTACTCCTGGTCACAAGACAGTAGAGACATCCTCATGTAAAGAAGTCCATAGGGGTCCCAAAGCATCCAAGACATGCACAGGCAGGCAGAAAGAAAAGAGTTGCTTATCCAGTGTGTCTTTTATCTATCTATCTATCTATCTATCTATCTATCTATCTATCTATCTATCTAAATCACGGAGAGATTTTCTAGAAGTCCCTAGACAATTTGCCCTCGGATGTCAATGGACAGAACTGGATCTTGTATACATATCTGAACCAATCACCATCATGGTCGTCTTAGAGTAATCAAGGTTCAATCTCTTAGGGCATGGGAAGTGGCCTGTCTTTTCTGAGGACCTTGTTTTGCCCTAAACAAAAGCAGGATTCTTTTTAGCAAGGGTGGAAGAGTGAATTTGTTAGGGATATCACAAACAGCATCTGGTATAACCAAGCATCCTGATAAAAGGAGGAGACGAAGTGATTTTTTTACACTGTTTTTGTATAAAAAACATATTTCTTAAAGTATGGCAGTGGGAAGGGTGATTAAAATTATGAGGAGCTGGAGTTCTCTCAAAGCCTCTCCATAGCTTCTCTACAGAAAGAAAGAGAAACACGCCTGACTCAAAAGTAGTTTAAATGAAGCAGGAGAGGAACAGACTTTGAAACAAAATAAAGAAGTGTGGGGTAATTTCTGTGAACTGCATTGGGGACCACATAAGTCTTAATGACTACCTTCTGAAGTATGCTACCTCAGACTGATGATAAAAGTCAGAGTCAGGGTGGCTGGTAAACACCAACCAAGAACAGAGAAGAGCCGTTCGATTTCCAGCATGATATTTGAAACATTGGAACTAGTTTATGGAACCATGGGAGTTTGGGGCCCCAGGATGGAAATTGTGAAAACCATAGAATTCTTGCTCATTTCACATCCTGTTAAATTCCATTAGGAAGGCTTTGACGCTCACACAACAGTTAAAGAAACTGGGTTTCCTATAAGGAAATCTCCTATTTGTTCTCCCCAAATCAGATATGATCTCTTCTGGCAAGCTCATCCTGATTTTCAGGGTGGCAGTTGGTTCTTTTTTTGTGGGACCTCTTAGTTTACTCTTGAGATTACACTTACCACTCATATTGCTATAGCCTATGTCATTTCCCAAGGAACATATGGTAGTTACTATATGAATAATGAAGATGGAATTAACAAGTAAATGAAATTTAAAAAACACAGGAATGATTAAATAAATGGCAGCATTAAAAAAAAAAGAAATTCTCTTTGTTCTTTCAGAATAGTCAGGATAATCATAGTAGGAACGTTCTTGAACATTCTTCTTTCATCTCTAGTAATCCTATTTAGACAAATTCTTTATTCCTAATGCAGAATTTCAACCAGGCTTAAAATTAACAGCTAAATATTAAAAAAATAAAATAAAAAGGACAGATCGTGTCATCAGATTTGTGCCCTGAAACCAACTATTTCCTGACTCTTCTATATAGTTATAAAGACTTAAATATATTTGCAAAAAGCCTGTTTACTCAATCTGTATGCTAATAAAAATGGAAGTCTGGAATTTGACCTTTCTTGTTTAAACACATTTTATTGGAATGTGTTTGGCTTCTTAATCTCAATAATGAATAAGAATTTTAAAATCCAAATAGCTAAAAATACCTTCAAATCAGTTTATTTTTAAATATCAGCACCCCCCCCCCCCGAATCCTATGGAAACTTTTGTTAATAGTACTATCATACAGTTTCTGTCGTCATAGTCTAGATGATAGCATGCTTATGCCAAGCATGGAATTAGGTTAAAAAAGATATGAATATGGCCAGTGTTGCAGGTTTGATTACCAATAAGTTTTGCATAAAATATGTATTATTATAACCACACTGAGAACCTTTTTAATATATGACAGCCATCTTGGAAAGAGCAGTGGTCAAAATGTCATAAAAGTCAAGATTGGGTCCTGGCTGTCCCTCAGATCACTCATTAATTCCTTCCGAGTCTCAGTTTCCCTCACAAAATCCATCCTATCTCATTAGTATTTGTGAGATAAGATGAGCTGATTGTGTCAAAGGACTTTAAAGTCTAAAAAATTTATAAAATTTCTGAGTATTATAATTATTAGTCACAAGAGCCATATAGGCAGACAGGTTGAAAGGGGATGTACGTATTCATTATCACACAAAAAAAAACCCCAATAGGTCAGTAGAACCATATCTATGTATAAGGACAGTGTTTACATTTTTATAAGGAAAAATTATTGACTAAATGTAGTATATATGCCATCTGTCTTGTCGTAGACATTATTTCCATTGTGACTTGGTCAGAGAAGATGTGAAATTAAGCAGTCACCTAGGAAGAAAGGATCCAAAGTTTGCTACCCATTTAAGAAATAGCGAGTAGGAAATAAAACCTAGAGATATATAAAAAACGTGGAAGGATGGGAAGGAAATCTATATTCTATTAAGTAATGCATATAATCTCTTTGCAGTGTGTGTATCCGGAGGAAGGGAAGAGGAAGCCAAAGAAAGTAGAAATAAGACCATGCTGGCTTTTGATCACTAGGGATGAAATAGAGCTATTTAATCTCCAGATTGCCCTCACACTGTGTGCATCTATTGTGCTGTGGTTGAACTCTAAGAGGCAGTTCTGTTGTGCCTGTTAATTTCAACACAGTGTGAATCCCCTTTTACTTAAAGGGAATAGTTAGTTCAATTGATGCACATTTCACTGAATCCACAGATCAATAAACCACTTGGAAAGAAGTAAAGTGTGAATCTTCCTGCATGGTCCCCTGATAGGAGAGACAAAAGAATGGCAATAAGATCTGAAATCCCCAACTGGGACCTAACCCTGCTTTCACTTGTCTGGTTTAGCAGATGACGTCAATCATCGATGGCTTATGAATGTTATCTCTGTAACCCTCTTTCTGAGGGCCTCTCTCTCTTCCAGCTGGGCTTCTAAGGCGTACAATTTCTTGTCATATCTTGAGAATCAGTGGAGCATGGTTTTTTACTTACAGTTGAGCTGGGCAGTGGGACAGGAGCTGGTGGAAGCAATCCAAATGCAAGTTCTGAAATATGAACCAGTCTGCTGGGTAAGGCACAGGATCATGGGGTATGGCAATCTTTGGGCATAGTCCAAACCACGGAGAAAACCCAATCTGCATCTAGTCTCAGGACACAGAACTGGGCTGGAGTTATGAGGCAGGATTCCGGGAATGGAGGCCAAGGCAGTAGTCTGTTTTATCAGCTGGAGTTCTTGATTGAAAGCAGCAGAAACTTACACTGGCTATCTAAAGCAAAAAGAGGATTTATTATAAGGTGATTGGGGGCTTGTGAAATTGATTGGAGGTTGGTGAACCTGGCTTAGAAAAAAAGCAGGAGCATCCACAAAGAAATCAATTTCTAGTGATTTAACAACCTACACGCGAAAGATAAACTGTAAAGCTATTTAGAAGGTAGTGCAGGAAGATAGCTTCATGAAGCCAAAGTTGGGAAGAATTTTCTTGCAGGACCCCAAAAATATTATCCATAAAGGAAAACACTGCTTTTCCTACTGTATTAAAATCCAGAACTCTATCAAAAGACACCTTAAAAAGAGTGAAAAGACAGACTACAGAGTGGAAGATATTTGTGATACGTATACCTACTAAAGGTCTGGATTCAAAATATATAAAAAGCTCCTACAAATACGAAATACTAAAAACACTTGTAACTCGATAGAAATTTGTCATGGAACTTGAATGGGCATTGAACAAAAGAGGAAATTAAAATGGTTAATAAGTATATGAAAAGGTATTCAGCTTCCTTGGTAATAAGAAGAATGCAAAATAAAACCCTAATGAAGTATTGTTACATGCTCACCAGACTGGCAAACTTAAAAAATAAAAATCAGACCAACTAGAAGTGAGGCTTTTATCTACTTTAGGAGCAAAAATTGCTACAAGTGCAATGGAAAGCTCTTTGCCATTATCTCAAAATTGAGCAAAGCACACATTCACCCAGCAAGTCCACTTCTAGATGCTCATCTGTAAGAGAAAGGACCTATAAATAACTTCACAGCAACAAAACCAAATAAATTACATCTATACACAGCAACATAGACAAATCTCATATACTACATAAAGTTCCAAAATTGTTAAAGAGACAAAACTAAACTGAGTTGTTTAATTCTCTGTGGTAGAATACAAGAAAAGCGAGAAAATAATGATCACAAAAGACAGGACTGTGGTTCTCTCTATGAGAGAGAGAGGGGATTGTAATTCAGGAAAAGTACATGGGAATGGGGGTCATGGTGCTGGGAATGTTTGCATCATGCAAATGAAGACAAATTACACATTTCATCCCTGCTGGAGACGAGTTCATTGAAGGAAACTCACAAAGACAGTATCAGTGGCACATGTGCAGGTCTCTGGGCAGCACACAGATTTCTAGTAGACCAAGATATCTTCATGACTCTGGGAGAAGAGTTGCAACCTTGGGCTTTGGGGCTTTTTAGCTGCAATGAGAGAACCGTGGCTCTAGCCATACCCCATGAGCTTGGTCTAGTGCTGGAGGTAGCACTGTGCCTTCAAACCTAGGGACTGGTGAGTGACAGGCCTTGTCAAATCACCATTCACCCTTTCCTGGGATATTCAAAAGATAGTGATCCAAGTCTCACTGTTGACCAAGATCAGTTATCTTAAAAACCAGGCCATAGTCATTTCTGTGGAGCATTGTAGTTAGCCAATTTTTTTTTTTTTTCCCTAACAGGTTCATGTATAGGAGAATTAGTTTTGAGTAACTTTAACTTTTAAACTTTTACATCTGGTTTTAATTTTCGTACCTGCTGGTGAGATTTTATGGTTGTTTATATTATAATTATTTGCCAAATTTTACACATTTTATATACTTTTCTTATATATGCCATCTTTCACAATTAAAAAAAGAAAGAAAAAATATTGGAAACAGGAGGACTCTAGAGGTTGTGGCAGGCACCACAGCCAAGATTCTAGTGCAAACACAGCCTTGTCCTGAGGCTGCTGTGACACACAGCCTTGCATCACTCACTTTGACTCTTTAAGTCCCAGGACAAAGGAAAGTTACCCCGAGGCAGTGATAGCTTCCAAACGTTCTACCAGGCAGGCCGTCTCAGAAGTCACAGAGCAGAAAACCTCATGGATCAAATGAAGATGCTCAAATGACGTGACTTTTTAAATCAAATGAAAACATACAGCGAGACAAAGAGGGACGAGCCAGGCTAAGTTAACCCACTTAGGGTAGGTGCACACGGAAGGGCCACACAATCTGTATCTTAGGGTACGCAGTGTTCATTTGTCTCACTTCTCTATGCCACATCAATTTCCTCCCCAAAGGTGTGGTTGCCAGGACCAAAACTGAGGTTTGAGCAAATGCGCCCACAGATGGATGACGCCTTGGGCTAATGACACATGCTTGCTCTATAGAAGACACACAGGGACAAGTGTAAATAGTCACAGCTTCATCTTGCTGGTTTGCCAGAAGAGCAGCCGTGGGTTTTATTTGTGTTTCTTGGGCAGAGGACACATGGAGCCAGAATGGGTGTCACCAAAGAATGATACATCATATGTATTAAGTGCTCATATACAGTTAGCATATAGTTAGTCACATGTGTGCTTAGTGCTGAGGTGCTTTATGAATATTAGGCACCTGTTGGTCCTTTCATTCTTCTCTGTGCTGAACACACACACACACACACACACACACACACACACACGTACTCTACTCACTAGCTCACTAGCTTCTTACCTTATGCTTATCATGCACCATAAAGTCTGCCTGTGTCCAACAGTTTTTGCTTACCAGCTTGTTACCCATACTGAAAACACCTTAAAAGGTTTTACCTATTTTTATAAACTATACACTTAATTATCTGGTAAAATTGAATATTCTCAAAAGCAAATACATATTACGTATTTCATTGGCCAAGACTAAGTCATATACCCATCTCACTGGTTATGTCGGGATAGAGAAAATAATCCAGCTCCTTTGGGTTGCAAGGTAGGAGGTGAACACTGCTCCCCACTAAGAACACTCACTCGCAAAGAAGAATTTCCTCATAAAAGAGATTGGTGCAAATTGGAAGGAAGCCATTAAATGCTAGATGGCCCAAATAAACCAATGAACAAATGCTATGTACGTATGTACGTACGTATGTACATACGTATGTATGTATGTATGTATGTATGTATACATACACACACACAGTACACACAATAAATAAAATATTATATTTGCAAGGGAGTGGGACTTGAGAATAAAGTTAAAGCTTAGCTATTGGAAATTAGACATTGCCTCTGTGTTGACTAAGTAGCAGGAATGTTTTGAGCCTGAATGTAGAGGTTAATGGACTGAGATATTTAAGAAGCTTTGTTAAGTCAGAATAGCCTACTGTGAAAGTTGGGTTGAGCTTCCAGACAGTGATTAAGTGACTCCAAGGATGGAGAGTAGAATGAATACAGCAGCTTTGATTAGCCTCAGAATGTCTCTCAGATTTCCTGGACTCCTGGCCAGCCATGAATTTCTGCATTTCCGGTAATTGTTGTAGAATGTCCTTAGTGAAAAGTCCAACAATTTCCACCAATCATTCCTTCCTCTCTCCTTTCCCCTCCCCTTCCTCACAAACTCATACCCTTTCAAAAGGAAGCTCTATTAGAATGATCTCTTAACAGTAGGGCATGTGGTAGCCAGTAACTAACTACCCTCAGTTGATGCCTGAGTCTCTGAACAATTTAAAGAGTCTGGAGGAGCCTTGGGTCCCTCAGCAACCTAATTTCTGAATTATTCTCTCAGTCATTTTGGAAAGTTGCTTAGAGCACTATCCTAAGCTTGGATGCCATCCAAGGTTTGAAAAATCTTTGAGGAAGTTGTTTACAACCCTTTTCTACTTGGATTGATTAAGATACGTCCTTTCATTAATCCCATCCAGGACACAGAAAAACTCTCCAAAGTAACCCATTCCCCTCACCCCCCCCCCCCCCCACACACACACTACAGAACCGTTTTCTGTGAGCAGAGCTGCTCCTGTACGCACCCTTAAGTAGTGTCTGAACTATGACATGTAAGACTTAGCGACCACCTGCCTAGCGTCTTCCCTAGTTCCTCCCATCAGGAACAATGGCATTACGGCCCTGGGAACAGCTCTTTAGAACAAGGTAAAATAATGACAATTATACAGATTCAAAAATGACCATGCATGAAAGATTTTATTTTACTCATATATAGAGGTGAAGGGGATCAGAATATGCCACCCCAAACGATGTCGCTTGTTGTTTTGAGCTGATGGCATTTGAGAATCAACAGATGCCAGGAGGGTTCTTTACCTTCTCCTCATCTGCCTAAAAGCAGAGCCTAAGTTTCTTGTTGTGGCGATGTCTGTCCCCTTTTACCTGTAACCCATCCCCCCTCCTATCCCCCCACCCCCACCCCCACGGAGAAGAGCACTCATCACTGCAGACTGAGAATTGGCACTAAGATGAGTTCATCTAGCCAGACTTTACTAAAATAAGACTTTACCTTCCATTAGTTTCCTCGTATATTTCTTAGTAACTTCCCCATAATTTATCATCTCTTGAAGCCAAAAACTCGTTGTTTTTTTTTTTTGTTGTTGTTGTTGTTAAAATGGTATACAAGCCCCACAGCCTAACCTTTTCTTTGAGTTTCACTTCTTTTCTGTGAACCCCAGTGCGTGTAAATATTTATAAAAATCATGTGCCTTTTCTGCTAATCTGTATTTTCCTAGTTTAATTTTCAGGCTTCACAATACTGTGCATAAGAAGGCAGAAGACAGACAGAGAGAACCAGGCAGATGTTATACCTGGTTCAAAGGAAAAGTCAAAATTCCTTAAACTTCTCTGGCTAACAAAGGAATGTTGAAACGACTTGCCAGTGGTAGCAAAAACTATTTTTCGCCTGGGGATAACGGGAATCAATCAAATCTCTACTAGACTGGACAGAATTTACACATCTAATTACCTACAACTCAGAAGGGTTGCAAAATAGCTTAAAAACAACAAAAGAATCTATAATCTGATAACCTGGAAAGAGGTGCTGAGTGTAGACAATGCATAGTTTTCCACTGAAACACATTTTTTTCCCTGTAATATACAAAATAGCTAATAGCGATTTTGGTTGACTTCTCAACTATTAGTATTCTCTTAACTCAAGCTTTTAACAGGCTCATTATACATTAGATTTTATTCCTTAAAGACTGAATATTCTCAAGGTTAAAGGGCTGAATGAGGATTTTTGAGAAGCCCTTAGGGTTGCTTGAGATTGGATTTTAGGTGCTTAGTTTTATAGAACTGGGAAATCAATTACTATGCCAGCTTTCTGGATGTCAAGAATAGCCACTATTTTATACAATCCCTTCCAGGTAATGAAGCAGTCAACATTTTCCCCATTCACAAATCTTTCATACCAACCGTTCAACTTGACATTCCCTTAAAGAATTCACAGTACTTGATACTTGTGCCTGAGGTCTTTAGAATTAAAAAATGTTTATATTATATATTCTGGCAATGCTGATCTGTTTGTGGTGTCTCTAAGGTGTTATTTGCTGCTTATGCAGTTTCGAGGGATAAAGTAGATACAGTCAATCCTCATTATTCATGGATTCTGTATTTGCAAATTTGTCTGCTTGCTAACAGTTATTTGCAACCCCCAAATCAATACTCAAGGTGCTTTTGTAGTCATTCACAGGCACGCACATGGGCAGCGTGGTGAAAAATTCAAGTCACCAGACACATATGTTCCCAGCTGAGGTCAAACAGGGCAATGGTCTGCCTTCTTGTTTTAGCTATGACACAGTAAACAAATGCCCTTTCCATGGTTTACCGAGTTCCACATTTTTTTATATTTTTGTGCTTTTTTTGTGTGTGTGTATGGAGGGAGGTGATTTCACTGTTTAAAATAAGTCCTAAGTGTAGTGCTGAAGTGCCGTCTAGTTTTTCTAAGGGCAAGAAGGCTGTAAGGTGCCTTATGGAGCGTATGTTAGATGCAAATGTGTGTGTTAGATAAGTTTCGTTCAGGCACGAGTTATAGCACTGTTGGCCATGAGTTCAATATTAACAAATGACGTATATTATATTAGGTGTCTTTAAACAGAAACATGCATAAAACAAGATAATGTGTTGATCAATCGACAGAAATACTCACAGGATCCTACCCCTGGATTTCCCCTAGGATCAATGATTTAGTATTAGCTAATTTAGTATTTGAGGTGACTTTACAGAATATAAGTACAACCAATAACAAGAATCGGCTGTCTCTGTCTCAGAGGGTGTTGACGTGTACAGAGTGGTGAGTTTTCTTCTTGGTCATTGTGTCGTCCTCTTCTGAGCTTTCCTTCTGTGGCTTGAAGTTACATCATTTGGTATGTTTGAAGAGATTTGCCTGTGTCCTCAAGACTTGGTTGAGGTAAGAGGGCAATGTGCTTTGGTAAAGTGTTTTGTTCTCTTTTTGGAAGGAATGGAAGTAAAACCCAAACTCTAGCCCTCTCATTCCAGGTTATACTGAATTACCAGTGAATTAATTGCCTAAATGTTTCACCTTTAGCAGTTTGCAGAATTTCAGGTGGAATCCCATTTGTGTGATTTTCATTACCCTTCCCAATTCTGATTAGCCTTTGCATTGATACCTTGGTCCTTTCACTTCTTTGTAGGTTTTTGACAAATTATAATTAATGCACGAGGGCTGAACAGACCTTATTTATTTTAGTTTTGTGGCCTTGTTTCTTTGAAGGGAAACCAGGTGGGCCCCCCAACACACACACGTATTCACACACTCACATACACATGCTCACACTGACAGGGGTCATACGGGAGCAGGAAGCTGGAGGTGGGTGAAGGAGGGAGGATCGAAGATGTTCCGTAAGGAAATTCGTTAAACACCACTTCACAGAACAGTTAGATGTGACAGTTGCTTCTGCCATTTTCAAGTAGTCCCTCAGCAGCTGACACAGGCTAATAAGTCATAACATTTATCCCCACTTTTGACAACAAAGTGAAAAACAAATGGTAAGTGGTAAGGGAGAGGAAACCACAGAGATATATTGAGTTTGGTGCCCAATGGCCCTTGCATAATCTCAGTTTTATTTCATGTTGACCTCCCTTTGAAGTATCATTTCTTTTTTTTTTTTTTTTCCCCCTCCAGGTGTAAATAAATGACTTGGCCTTTTTTCTGCCCAGAGAATGAGGTCCGTTCCCAGTCTCTGCTACCTTCACACAAACCAAACCTTTCTTTTTTCTTCTCCTAGTCATTTTTTATTTTTATCTTATCTATCATTGCAACATGAAAAAAAGATGCCTTCCTAAAGAAATTCCAAGCATGAGTGTGTAAATGGGGGTAGGAAGGGCCCTTCTTTAAAAAGACCAAAAATATCCTACATAGGAGCTGATAAGCTTAGGGACAAGTAAAGACCCAGGAGAACTGACCTCTGAGGACATATATAGAGGAAGGGAAGTTTAAGAGTTTGGGCTATGCTACTTACTGATAGTGTGAAGCTGGGTAACTTTCATAACCTTTCAAAACCTGTTTTCTCATCTCTGGTAGAGTTCAGCAGACCTTTTCTGTAAAGGGACGAGAAATAAATAGTATAGGCTTTGTGGGCCAAATAGTCTCTGGTACAACTGTTTAGCTCAGCTGTTTTAAGGCAAAAACAGTCATAGACAATATACAAACTAGTGGGCAAGCTATGTTCCAATACAATCTTATTGCTGAAAACAGGCTGTAGGCTGACTTTGGCAGGTCGGAATTGGCCCACTGGACTGTCATTTGTTGATTCTTGATCTATAAAAGGGTAATAACAATAGTACCCAATTCCAGTTGTTGGGAAGATGATGTGGACCTACTATATGTAAAAGATATAATGTCTAGTGTATAATAAACACTTTTGTTAAAAAGATAATTTTAAAAAAGATAAAATTATGGGTTTCACACAGATATAAAATAAACATATATTAAAGAGTTTACTCAAAAGAGATGTAAAGAAACCCCAAAGATTTATAGGTCAGAAATAATAAAATTAATTTGCAAATTGACGTGAAACTGGCTTGGAGGAGGAAGATTGTCCTATCACCAGACAATTAATTCGTTTACATGTTCATAGTCAAGAGTCATTTTCATTACAAATTTCTACAACTTACAGTGTTGAAAAAAAGCTCAAGGTGATGAAAAGTCAGAGTTAGATGATCCCAAATGGCGTTCTCTACACAGTGTGTAATTTGCCCCTGGATTACTAGAGAAATCCAGTAATTTTATTTGCTTATTCCAAGCTTCTTCATACTCCCAAATCTTAGCTATTATTATTGCTCATATGTCAACTAGGGCTACCTTGTCCTTTGAGAATGAAATGGAATTGGATCAAATTCCATATGCATGTCCTCTAGAGTTTTCTGTGAGTTCAGTGGGTGGATCGTTTCAGTGAAATGTGTGGTGTACTTCATTTTTGGCATGATGTCATCCTGTTTGATATGTATTCCCAATGACTCCGTGTACCTGGGCTATTACCAACGTGAGTCTCTATGAATGCAAGTAGCATTAGTATGTAAAAAATAAAAAAAAAATCCCATTAGATTCAGTCCTTCATGGGAACTATTGTCCTGGGTGAAAAGCATAAAAGCATTTCATAGATCAAGAAGGAAACTTGATACCATCTTGTATTAGTTGAGGTTATCTGAGAAGCAGGTTAAGACGGTACCAAACATGCAAGGATTTTATTAGGGGAAATGCTTGTGTGAAAGGAAATAGGGAGAAAGTGAAAAGCAAAACCAAAACCGAAATCAAAACAAAACTGGGAGAACCATCAGACCATAATGTATGTGTAATCCCAGGTGAAGGAGAAAGGCAAAGGAGGTCAGGTTGGAGAATTGTAGACTGTTGTGCAGTCTAAGAACGATGCAGCAAAGCCTCTGGGGAGATGAGCCACGATTGTGTAACAGTGGAGTACTTTGTCTCCCAGGCATGGGTCTGCCTTGTGCCACTCCCTCCGCCCCATTCTCAGTCATCGTCTGGGAACAGCCTTGGCACAAACCAGGCTATGAATTTCAAAGCACAGCAGCTGAGGCCCTTGGCCAGGTCCACTCCCTGTGGAAGAGGTCTTTGAGGCACATACTCACGGCTGCCACATGCCTGCTCTGCTCTTGTGCCTTCTGGAATTTAAAATATTGATTTCTGCTTTATGAGTTAGTTACTGAGGTCAAAGGAGCTTCGTGGATTAAGGTACTGGCACAAAGTTCAGACCTGTTACATTTGGAAGCAGAGACCAGCACTACTTACACTGCTGTCCCTAGCAATATACTCATGGCTTCCCTAATTGAAAATATTTTTAGTGCATATTAAATTATATTTAATTTTTAATCTTCTAAGCACTTTCTCCTTTCCGCTAGAAGCAGCACTTCCTTTTTTCAGTCATGAAATTTTTGCCTGGTGAAGTCCCATCTGCCTGACCATAAGCAAGTCATCTAGGAATGAACGCCTACTCAAGTTGGGCCAATTATGTTCTTCCCTTGGACTTTGAAGCTTGAACACTCTCTGTGTGCTAGGGGTATAAGGCAGGGCAGTTGTTGGCCATCATGTTACTCCCCACTGTGGTTTAAGTTAGTCTCCAAGAACGAAATAAAAATGTACCAAGATGCAGAGAAGAGAGAAAAGATGGCATTTCTGGTTGTCCTTGGGGTTACTCCCTTTTCTTCTGACTCATATAAGACACCTCAGTACCCTTCCAATAATTTCCCTATTTTGCCCAAACTATAAGTGAGTTTCTGTTATTAGCAACCAAGGAACCTGACTAATACAGTTCCTCAGAAGTTCATACTTTGAGATATCTTATTGTAGTGCTAACACAATAAGGTGATTAATTTTTTTCTATTTCCTACTCTTTTTTTTGTGTGTGTGTTTTCTTTTTTTTTTAAATGCCCTTGATAATCTGTCAGGGACAAGTGATTAACACCTAGATAGACAGCAGAGGGTTCAATCTAGTATTGGGAAGGCAAGGAGGTATGATACACCAATGAACCATTAGAAACTCATTATTCCTCTAATAAAGGGATTGATCCCATTGTTAAAAATCCCACCTAGCTTCACAATTAAACCATGTGCAATTAAATACTGATAACATTGTGTTTACTGATGAATCAACATTTAATTCTGAAGGGAAAAGGGAGATATTAACAAGTCAAGCGTATTGAATGAATTAAAGTTAAACAAGTTATAAAATGGGTAGATTGTTATTTAATAAACAGAGAACTGATATTTTGAATTGGCATGTCATTGGTACATGCTCTGTAGAGCCTGTATTCTGATTAACTGAAACTTAAAGATAAATTTGCTTAGCATTTCAAACTAAAGTAAGTAATTTCATTTTAGAGATGAGAATGGCGTAGGTCAGGAGAGCTGGGTTGGTGCCCCATTGAATATGAGTATGATCTTGCATTGGCTAGTTAGATTCTTTTGTTTTCCTTATTTTTAAAATGGAGCTAGTGGAATAAATGATCTCTAAAGTCTCCTATAATTCTCATACTTAATAGGAAGTTCTGTGTTTGAAGAGGATGTAATTTCTTTTGCTTATCTTTTGGCCCCATTTCATATATAGGAATTAGACATCTGGGGAAACCAGTTGATATATGTGAGGTGGGCCTTTGTGTCTTCACTGGGTGAATGGATGTTGCCCTTCCTGGGATGGTACTGTAGCCAGGTTTTCCTAATGGCGACCTACAAAGTGGTCTGAATAGCTGTATCCATTTGTCTTATCTCTGTGATTCCTTGGATTACCTTCTAATCTTCTGCATATTTCTGTAACAGGATTTGGTTTAATGGCAGGAAAAAGGGAAATTCAGTATAACTCTGGAGGTAGCACTAATAACATTTCTATTAGAAATAATATAATAAGTGATAGTGTTAGTCTATTAATGTGTATTCTATATCTTGGTATAAAATTTTAATTTTTAAAACATTTTTACAATAGTTTTCCATTTAATTCTTACCTGAAATTAATTTCTAATACCTTAAAATTGGGAAAATTTTCTATTTTAAACAGCTGCATATAGTTCGAATTGCTTGGCCTCCTCCTTCTCTTTCCCCACCCCCCTCTTTCTCTTCCCTCCTTCTCCCCACTCCTCTCCCTTCTTCATGCCTGAATAGACCTATTTCCTTATGAAGCGTAGCCACACCCCCACCCTAGGGTGTTTTCTATTTGAAATTCATTTAGACAAAAGTGATTAAAATTGGTCTAAATAGACCAATTTTGCAATCGTCAGTTGGTTTAAAAAAGGGCTGAGGAACCTTGAAGAGGAAATGGGAGAAAGGTTTTGGAATGAGACCTTCAGCAAGGAGGAAGCTTGGGCTTATGGACATGTATGGCCTTGGGTAAAATATTTCCTGGTCATGACATGTCTGATAAATTTTGATCTACATTGTGATTTCTAATGTTGATTCAAAATGATGTTTCATTGAGCACTGTGCTGTAATCTTCCTCCATTACCAAAATATTTAGTAAAAACCTACTTCATAAAATATCTTTTTTATTTTAGAGGATGAAATAAAAGGGGCTGTATCCTTGCTAAGTGGGTGTAGGAAGCAACTGGGGCAAGCAAGAACTCAGTGCAGCAGACATGTGGGGTGATAGAGAATCGGGAAGTGGGGGGCTCTTTGGGAAGTCTCAGTAAGTGAGGTGAGGGTGGGGATGAGCTGAGGCCATTACGCGTAGTTAGAAACCTATTTTCAGCATGAAGAAATTAAGACACAGAGAAATCACTTGACTTCTGTCTGGCTAGAAGACGTTATGGACAAAAATAGAACTAGAAAGCAGTTTTTCTGAAGTTCAGCTTCATATCTCCTTGCTGGACGACAGCGTACACTGGATGGCCTTCTTGAGGCAGTTAAGTTGCATTTCTGGGCAGATGGAAATGATCATGGTGCCTGTGACATATATTGTTCTAACATCGAGATCTTCCATTATGTTCCTTTCAGTGTGGTGCTTGCTTTGTGTCTACGGAGTTAGCCAGCACTTGAACCTGGAAGGTATGTTACTGTATTTGAGGCCAACTGGCAGGAAGTCCAGTTTTCATGGGCCCCGAGGCTTCTCCAGTTTGGGCAGGGGCATCTGTAAGAAAAGGAATCAAATTCATGAATATACAATTAGATATAAAAGTGAATATTATCTGAAAAAAGAAATCACATTCAAGTATACATTTTTAAAAAGGTGACAAGTATCACAAACATAAAAAATACAGAAAAATAATGATTTTTACATTATTTAGCAGCCTGCCACTTGTCTCTCACACTTTTTTCCTTGCGTGCTATTTTGACAGCTTCTTCGCATAACAGCATTTGTAATATCATTTTCTATTGAGGGAATAGAAAGATAATTTAGTCTTTCCTCTAGAGAGGTTGGCTGACACTTTTTTGTATTTTTGAATATAATAAAAATACAGACGAACTTCTCTGTTTGTAGGATGACTATAGATTTGTACCCTTTAACCATAGCAATTCTATTCAATCCTTATTTTGCATGATTCCCATCAAAAAGAAAAGACATGTAGGTGTTTGTAATTGTGTCTTATGTATTATTGAGTCAATTTCTGATAGTAGAGAACTTCTGTTTTGATTATGTGTTTTTGAGAATTGAATCTACTTATGATTTTACCTGTGTAATGTGTAAAATTGTTCACATTTGGTTCCAGACTTTTCAAACCTTGTTTCTCCTCTGAGTCTCTCATGCTACTGGCGTCGAGTGCTACCATGTCGAATGCTTCACATGTTGGTAGCACGTGGCCCAGCACCTTTGTGTTTGGTGCAGGGCGAGTTGGCACAGTGGGTAGAGGGAGTATTTCCGAAGGTTGTTCCTACAAGGTGCTGGCAATAACCCAACTGTATGCAGAAGTGACTGAGAACCATACACACATATCACAGAAATCAAAACTAAATATACTCCCAACTGAACTGCCACTCAGCCAAATTGTAACAATAACTGTAGCCACTTGAATGGCACCCAACACAGTCGGAGGTCCAATGGTGGAGAAAGCTGCGTGCAAAAAGATAACAGTCTTAATCAATTGCCATTAAAATTCTTATTTTGGCAAGTTTTACAGACGCACACTGACCACGTGGACATATTGTTAGGGTTTCTCCTGGAGCCTTAGAAAGGGTTTGTGTGAGTAACTCTGAAGCTTAAGCCTCGTTTGCTTTGTGGCAAATCCAGCTCAGCTAACTGGTCAAGTGATTGCTTGTCAGGTGAGTTCCATTTTAGGACAAATTCTTTGGGCAAAGGTATGTATTCCAGAAACATGCTATTGCTTACTTGGGATTTTTTCTCCCTAAGAGAATTCTGACTTTGGCAGGTAGAGGTGCATAATGAAGACATGCTTACTTTTTTCCCTGGTGAGATTGTTAGGATTAGATGTGAGAAACCTAATCATAACTTTAATAAGAAACTGCTTTCACTTTGTTATTTGCCCAAGCTGTGTATGGGATTCTAACAGCCGTAAATTGTATTTACTAATTCTGCAGGTTTGGAAATAAAAGGCCCTGGCCTTTTTGAAAAGCTTCCTGGCCAAGTGGTTTCTGGGCAGATTAACTATTATGTGTTCGGATGCTCCAAAAAATCAAAATGCGGTGTTAACTGAGGCACAACATTGAGAGGAGCTTCCTTGGCAAAATTAAGAGACTTGTTGCTTCTCATCAGCCTTATTAATTGTGCCTTCAGAATTTTTCCTCTTATTTTCAGGCCTCCTCCCCCCACCCAATTTATTATATAAGATTTCTTTATTGCCTTTGAGAAGTATTAGCGGTGAGCTATCAAAATAGAATGAATTAGTCAAGGTCAGAGATGGAGTTATTGAGGGCAACTTAGTAAAGGAACTTTCTGCATAGGCACAGGGGAGGTTAAAGGAAACCAACATGGGATGGTGATGCACTCCCTCCCCACATGGTAGCAATAACGAGCCATCGCACCTGTAAACCTGAAGGGTCAAGTGGAGGGAGCCTGGTAGTGTTGAGTGAGTGGAACAAACACCCTGACCTTCCTCTCCTTTTGCCCTTTAATGTTTTGCAGGTGATTCTTATTGTTTGATTCCAACAGTAACCCAAAGGGCAAGAAAGCTCACCGATAACAATCAATAGAGGTCAGCTTCCAAGGGCAAAGGTGAGGATGCGAGGTCAGAGAGTGGATTTAGAGGGGCAAAGAGAAAAATACCCAGCAGAGAGGGCTACTTAAATTGGATTCTTATCTTTATAAGACTGGTCCAAAAAAAGATCTACTTATATCTCTGCTTAATAGTTAGGCTTGCATTTCTGCCTATCATCCAGAATTTCTTGTTTTTCAAAGAAGGAGGGAGTGCAAGTCATCAGATGACCTGAAGGTGTCAGTTCGATCAGAGTTTGTCTCATTGCCAACAGCTGTCTTGCTTGAGGTCAAGTCATCCTTTCTGGAGTAGGCTTAAGGTAAGTAAAATTAAATAGTTTTAAAGCCTTTTTTTTTTCTTTCTACATAACATATAGACCTATTAAAAAGTGTGCCCTATTCAGTATTGTCTTAACCTTCACCACTCTTAATTACAGGAAAACTTGTTCCAGGAATATGATATTAAACCTTTCCTTTGAATATTTTTACTGGAGCAAGTCTTTTCTCATTTCAATGGCTATAATAAATGAATTTTTCATATGCTAATTTTTTTCCTATTTCAGTCAGTGATATTTTTAAAATTCTATATACTATAGATGTTACTTCTTTAGTTTCCTTGTGTTGGAAGCAATATGTCGATGTTTACCATGGTAAGGAATTCTGTTGAACAAATTTGTGTACTTTCCAGGTTGAAATAGGCTATAACGCTTTTTCACTCACTTTATAATGCTTCATGTGACTTATTTAGAGAAAATCCAACTGATCATGGTTAAATCTGGTCACCGAATACTTTTTATCATTACTTTGTGATCTTCAATGTATACCATCATCTTGTGGCATGGGATTTATAAGCTAATGAGGATCGTTTTGTATTATCAATTCTGTGACTAGTTTTCAGTCATACTGATGCCTTTTTCATTTCCCTCAGGGAATTTATGAATTTTCTAAGTGATGACCTTTAAAAAGAGTTCAGAATGCTTTTAAGTCACATATTTCTCTAGGCCCTGTCATTTACAGGTAGTGAATCCAAATTTCTTTCACAGTGTTTTTTTACTTTCTTTAAATGCATTCTTTGAGTTTTGAATTTTTTTCTAGACTAGGCTTTTTCTTTGTGCATAATCATGGAACTGCTTGGAAAGCTGGTAGAATCATTAATGACATAAAACACATTTTGGTGCAAAGGACATTTTCATTATGTTAGAGAAAATTTTGCTATGTTATATGAAATAAGAGGGAGAGTCATGGAAAATAACTTAGTAAAAAGAGCTTTTTATAGGTTTCAAATATTAACCCCCAAAACTGAGAACATAGTAATATAATTTATATAAAGTTTTTAAAAGTACAAACACTGTTCTGTTATTTGGTACACATACAAAGATACACATACATATATATACTTGTGGTAAATTTATAAAGACATACGTAGATATAATAAACATTGAATTAAAAATTGTTACTTTTAGAATGGGTAGAGTAATCAAATTGTAAATGGCTATGCATACAGCTTTAGTTTTGTTTTTCATCTCTTTCTGTCAAGCATCATTCTGGCTATTTTCTGTTTATGTATCTTTTCGTATACTAATCCTCTCTTTAGCTGTATCTAATTTGCTCTTGAACTCATTTATTGAGTTCTCAGTTTCAATTATTGTATTTCTAGTTCTAAGATTTCTGTTTTTATAATAGTTTCCAGCTTTCTGCTGAAATTCTTCATCTAATTATCTAATTTCTGTCAAGAACTTGGAAGGGTTCAAGATTTTACTCCATTTGCAAGCAAACTAGGTATCATGCCATAGTGTCATGGATTCTGACAGAAGATGCAAGACTCCTGGGTCAGAGACATATGACACTGTTACACACAGCACATCAAGATGCATGTGCTTCATGATTGCATTGGTTCCCCTTTCTCCTCAAGTCCCACAGAGAAGGCGAGGAACAGTTTAGCTGGATACTGCACGTGCATTGGGTTTGTGTAATAGCCAAGGACCTTCAACTTGGGAAACCCAAATCTTTTATAATGGGCTGTGAGCAAAGCTCTGGAGAAAGACATTATCTTTATTGTGCTTCATAGTAAGCAAACCTTCCTGCTGCTCCATAGGGAGAAACTTATCATTTCCCTCCAAGATAGTTTCTACATAAATGTCTTTGAAAAGATAATTCAGAACAAAAACTGTCAGTATTTTTTCAGAAGATGGGCAGAAACTAAAGATACCCATAAAGAACTATGTTCTAACAATTTCTTGAACTAAATCACATATTTTAAAACTATTTCAAATATCTTCATTTTTTATGTCTATATTTTTATTGTGGGCTTTTTTTGTTGTTGTTGTTTGTTTGTTTGTTTGTTGCCCTTGGTCTTTAGTCCGTAGCCGATCTGCAGGGGTCATAGAATGTGATTAAGAAGCAAAATTTTGATGTTTCGTGTCATTGAGAGGTTTTAGGGTTATTTATTACTCCAGTATAGTGTGGCCTATCCTGACTGATTTAGAATATTATTTTTATTTGTTACTCCTGCTATTATTATCAGTGCATGTGCAATGAGTTTTTCCAAAAAACAAAAAACCAAAATAATAATAATAATAATGAAGTGTGAAAGACTTTTGAGTTCAAATAGCAGTGTCCATATACTTCCGTGAGTAATACTTCTACCTCTACTTTTCACCTTTTCTTGACCCCTTCTCCAGGAAGTAGAGGCATACGTGAATGTTTTCTTTCTCGTACTGCCATTAGTTCCTGAGAGCAAAAACCTGTTGTCCATGAGTGGGTAGGCACACTTACTTCTAGGAGGGAAACAGTGGGACGTTTAAATGTGGCAATAGGTTAAACTGCATTCTTTAATGCAGTTTACTGGAACCCAAAGATATTTTGATACTTCATCTGTTTACACCTTCTGTTTTTCAATCGGGTGCATGTGGTGGTATAAGGGGTGTCATTGTCCAGCTTCAGTCCCAACATATAGGTAGGTCTATGAAAGCCCAGATTCGTGAATCTGTCATTTGCTTAGAGTTTTTCGCCATTTGGGAGGGGGCATTTTTTGTATATTGCTTCATGGAAATTAATGCAAAGAAAAAAAAAGGAGGGTGATTAAGTTACATTAAGGAGTGGTTACTGAATTTGATTATTAGCTGACTCCACCGCCCCCAACCCCCACCCCATCCTCCAGCTTTATTCACACTGAGATTTCAGCAAAATGACAACCACAAGTCCAAGTCTTTTGGAAGTTGCTTATGAATGATCAACAACACAAACGTTGAATCCACAGATGCCGAAGGGCCAACTATGTGTGTGCTAGTGTGTGAGTTAGACCGATGCAGAAATAACATGAACATTATAATTTCCTCAACCTGCTATTGAAAGCCGGAGGAATTCAAATCTGCACAGGGGGTTTACCCTTTTTGCCAGAGGGCCTTTCTATTCAGAGTTTTTCTTTTTCAAGAACCACAGACATTTATTTTATTGCCACTCTCTTCTGCTGCACAGTTTTTCCCTGGGCTAAGAATGGAATTACTAACATTGCTTGTTCCTTACTCTGAAAATTGCTGTCAGGTGTGAATTAAATGTTTTATTTGAAGATTTTAGCTCCTTCTCATCAGTCACAAAGGGAATTTTTATGGAATAATACTCATTGGCACTAATATAATTCTTTTCATCTTAGACTCTCTAAGTGCTTCATAAATGTTCTCTTTCTGCTATCTACATTTCAATGACTCCTATCACCCTCCATCTAGGATCAATGACAAGAAGCTTTATGCCAACTTCTTCATCTCTTCCAAAGCTGCTTTCAGTTCAATATAAGCGGCAAACATTTGAATAATGTTTCTGGGACCCTAGAGAAGGGAAATAACAACTTTGATGATCTTCTGGCATGCTGTGAACTCAGAATTCAGTAAAGGTTCTTAGGGTAAAATATGTCCCCTTGACCTGACAGGATGGAGAGAAAAAAAGAAGAATGTTAATAACAGTTTCAAAACAAGCAAATAACTAACTGATAACCGTCCACTCTCTAAACCCATCCAAACTTTTTGTATTCTTAAAAAGATTATAATTTGAGACTTTAAATTATTCCACATTTTCATTTGGGTGTTCAAATCGTAACTATTTTCTTGTCACTTATACCATATTTGAGTTGGAAGGAATGGTAAACTTTATTCATAGGCATTACTAATCCAGCCGAATCATTCTACAGATGAAGCATTAAGGTTCAGGGAGCTCTACTGACTTATTCCAGATCAAGCACAAAGCTAATTAGTGCAAAGCTGGGTCCTTGGATTTTTTCACTGTTCTTCATTCCCAGAACCTCATACTGACTCCTATATTCTATACTCCTTTCTTTCCTTTCTTTTCCCTTTTTCTCTTTCTCCTCTTCCTTGTCCTTCTTTATGTTGTAGCTAGATCTTTATCACAGGGATAAAAGTTGTTTTCAAGAATGAGGAAGACATACGCTAATTAAAATGCAACCAGTAAGTAGAAGCAAAACAAATTAGATTACCTACCTTATTATTAAGAATGGCTTTCACTTGTATATTTTGTGTCATTTAAACCTTATTATGTCATAAGGCTCCACATTACTAATGAAGGATTCTGCCAAACATAGATTGTCCTGTGAAGAAAAAGCCTGGAATGGACCAATTTCTTGAAATAAGAACCTTAGGAAAAATGGTTTCAGAGTATGATATAAAATAACTATGGAAACCACATTTGTCAATGAATGATCATCTTATTTACTTATAGTTTTTACCTTCTTAACTTCAAGGAAGTACAGGAAAAAAATCCTATTGGCTAACATGTTGAAGGAGATCTGAGATGTATGGTTCTGACTGCCTTTCCTTAGTGGTTCCTTCTTACTCCTGTGTGATTTACAACCCTCAGTTACAGGGTAGCACCTGTACAACAGAATCACACAGCATTAGTGCTGGCAAGGGACTAAGAGATCCAAAACCCTTCATTTCATTGATGACATTCGGAAGGGTAAAAATGACATAGCCAAGGTCACCTTGTAATTCTCTTCAATTTGATTTATTTTGGATATAAAGGTAGATTGTTTTTTACCTTCTGGAAGGATGGAATTTCATTATAAGAAAGATCTTTATGGCAATTTGGCCCCCGAGGGTTTAAATGAGGCAGGAAATTGCAAATTTTGATCCTCACAGTTGTTTTTTACTTAGCCACAGTCAGCATGCTTGTTAAGGTAGAGTTTTTGGAATTACATTAGCTTGTTTTCTTTTTCAGCTTAAAAATTTTTTTAATTGAATTTTTATGTTGTGTGTATACTTGATAGCTACATTCATTTGGGGAAGAAATTTTCTGTCCACCGAACACACTACTGTCCTAGGAGAAAAGGCAAAAGTAACTCTGGAGAGTCAGCTATTTAAACAAAGAACCTTCTCTGGATGTGAGATACACAGAGCTGAGTCCAGACACAGCGCCACTGAGCTGCCTCGCTAAGCTCATTAAATTCTCTCTTGCCTGCCACAAGCACCAGCACGTTAAGAGAGTGTTTTATAGTTCCCATCTCTCTCGGGTATCAGAGTTGTAGGAATTTTCCTCTCCTAAAGTGACAGTCTTGTCTCGTGTGCTGCAGCTTGACTTTCTTTGGATGTCTCTGTAGCATTTCCCAGAGGTTATTGCAAATAATTCTGAAAGTTTGGCAGAGTGTTTAAGAAGTCTTTTTAAAGTCAATTTGAACATAGCTAAATGCAACTATAGTGTTTCCCACAACAAAATTAAAGAAAGCTTAGACAGATTTTTAACTTTCATTCCTTTTGTAAATTCATGTAAGAGTTCCCTGAGTAATCATTTCTTCCTATCCCCTCAATTTCCACAAGTAGAAACAGAGATGAAGAGGTGGTAGGAGTCTTGACCAAGATCCAGAGTAGCAGAGAAACAAACTAGAAGCCTAACATCTAGCATCTAGCACAGTAATTGAAAATGCAATTGATTTGTTGAAGAATGAATGAATTCTCTATTATTTTTTTCATTATGTCATGGTTCCTTGATTGGTTGTCTCATCCCAGTCCCTTATCTCCTACTTTCAGATGACCCTATTGAAGTTGATTCCAGAGGACCTGCATTCAGGTTAGGATACTTGAGTCCTCATTCACCTAGACCCACGGTCTGTGTGTTTCATGTGGTTTGAAGAGACACTTCAATCAGTGCATCAGGTTGGGATCGCTGAGAGCATAACTTCCTTATCTCCTTGTTTCTTTTAGTGTGGACATTTTAAATCAAATGCCTAATTTGGTCCTGGGGGACTTCATTGTGCTTTAATAATACATGTGACAAAATTTACCTCTTTGCTTTAAGTTATTAATTATGGAGTGCATTTCAAATGAGCCATCACAACCAAAATCATCCCTTTTAGATGCTTGCATACTTTAATGTTGGGAAGAAGTAATAAGCAAGGAAGGGTAGTAAACACCTCTCCATGTGCACAGTGGTGCTTTGGGGGAAACTAAGCAGGTTAGTTAGGAAGACGTTGGTGATGCATTTATATCAAGTTGTATTTCAGATTATGCTACAGACTCTACATAACCCAGAGGGCTTGACCTGTCTTCAAAGCAGATGGAAGAAGAATGGATATAGGCAAGGAGGTCTTCAGACATTGAGTGGGCTGAGCCATTGAACTCTTTAAGGAGGTAGAGTCAATTGCTTCGGGGGAAGACAGGTTTTGTTGTTTGTTTGTTTACCTTCTACAGTGAGGATAGCCCACTGCAGATTGCTTCAGGCTTATGGTGATCTTTGTGGTACAGTCTCAGATTCACTGTATTGTGAATTCTTATGGTAACTAAAGCTATTACTAACATAATAAATTAACAATAGGTTCTGTGAGATTTGTTACAGGTCGTCTGGTCTTCAGACATAGAAGTGCAATTCAAACTGATACAGTTAAAAAGATTTAAACAATCATCTAAATTACCATGCTTTAAAAGCAGCAGAACCCAGCCAATCCATTTGCACATGTTAGCTCCAAAAGATGGCTTTTAGTGGCTTAGTTCCAGAGCTTCCTCCATTACTTTCCCATTACCTGAAATGATTACTGTTCTTTGCAAATGACTTTGGGTGGCAGACAAAATATTTACTTTAACCTTCTATGGGAGAATGTCCTAGAAAAAATGATTGCTCAAGAGTTGAAGTATGAAATAGATCTTCATGAAGTAGACCCTTTATATAATCTATTCAAAGGCATGCTTAGTCTTGTACCAGGAGCAAGATAGAAGATAGAGCTCAGAAAAGCTTTCTGCTTTGTTTTCTGAGAAAAACCAGTTTTGTTTTTGTTTGTTTTTTGTAAACCACACACAGAGCCCAGATTTACTAGGTATTGCAAAGACTTCTGGGAACCAGTCTAGGTTTGTGATAGTGTCTTTTACCTAACAGCACCAAAAAAGTAGGTTGACTTTTGGACACATGTGTGACGTTGATATTTTTTCTGGTAACTAACCTGATATGAGAAATATTGCTGGTAAAAACTAGGTATTTTGTGGAGTAATGGAGTTGTGATAGAAAAATAGTGAGATCTGATTACTCTTGGGTTAGAAGTGTAATCAGTTAAGAAGACAGAGAAACACTGCTCCTGTGCTGTGTCAAGAGAAACTGCAGTGACTATTAATGGCTCCATGTGTGCGTGGTTCACTTAATATCTTTGCCATCAATTTCCTATTTGTCAAATGAGAAGTTTGGAGAAGATGGTGATAACAGTGGGCTCTTCCACTCTGGATGTTTTTATGGTCCAGATGGTAGAATGCAGCACAGACTAATGGAAAGTCCTCTTGCTCAGGGTCTTAGGAGGCCTGGTAGTAGCTGTAGCTCTGCCACTAAATTATTGCCACTACTTTTGGACATTTAGAGAATTTATTTCCCATTTTTCACATTGTTCTGCTGAATATTCTTGTACACGAATCTTTTTCTTTGGAGTAAATTCCCAAAGCTAGATCAGAAGTAGTCATCTGTAAGACTTTTATTACATTATCAGAACAAAATCACCAAATTAAGCTCTTACCAGATATGTAATTTTGCCAATTTCAGTACACATTCTCCCTAAAATGGGTATGATAATAAAAATAAAGACCAATCTGAGAACTTTGAAAATGAGTTAACAACAAAAAATATGTGTGCGTACATATATAATTTTGCTTCCTTTGATCCCACCTCCCCCATCACACACACACACACACACACACACACACACACACACACACACACAACACACACTCTCAATACCCTGGCATAATTTAAATTATCTCACCCTATTTACAAGAGCTTTCAGCTTTGGTAGCTCCTTTGCAACACATCAGTTACAGACTTCAATCAAATCTGAATGTACCAGCAATGTCTGTCCTCCTCCTAAGACTCTGGCATCATAATGGAAACTTCCTAATTTAGGGGGAAAAAAGAGTTTCCCCAGCAAAAGCTAAGCCTTCTGAATCATTTTATACACACACACACACACACACACACACACACACACACACACATACACATATACATACACACACACACTCAAATCCCAATCTAATCTTTCAGTTGCTTATAGTGTATATAAAAGGAATCTTGAAAGCCATATATGTCAAGTGCCTTATTAGAATTGAAACCAGAGAGATTGAATGGCTTACCCATCATTGCACAGCTCTTTATAAATAAAAGTAGTGAGTTCAGGATTGAGGAATGTTCATGAAGTGTTGTTAGGATGGCAAATAAAAAGAAATGATCTAGGTGGCATGCAAGGAAGCAAGGTACTACACAATTTTTCTTTTTCTTTATCTTTTTTCTTAAAACACACATTAGACTTGGTGTAGGTTCTGGGGCTATTATTTAAGACATGTATGGTTATCTTGTGCAAGTTACTTCATCTTTCAGTTTTCTCAAACTGTAAAATTAAAAAAATCTTATAGCAAATGAAACTGCGGTTCTCTTTTAGAGTTAACATTCAAGCATTTTCTCGAAGTCATACCAATGGCCTGTTAAAAAGGTTGTATTAGGATAGAGTTATTGAGAGTCCAAAAAATACTACGATTTTCATCTTTGTGCATTTTTATTGTCAATAACCAAAAAATGGCAGATTAAAGGCCTGAGTTTTACTTTCAAAGTTATATAACCAGGCAATATTGAAGAATAAAGTATCAGCCTATGCTATTGAATTTGAGCTTGGGTCCTATAATAGAAATTATTATACTTTATGGGGGAAGAAATTGAGGTTTGTTCTCAGGAAAATGTTGGGAGTTTTCTCAGCCAAAGTGAACTTTATAGGTTTTCACACAATTTCAGAGGAGCCTCTAGTAGAGTTGTGAGTTTTTTAGACTGGTCATCAAAAAATCATATTTTTTTTTCTAGACTTATTCTACAAAAATGCATGCTATATTGATTGACTCATATCTCAAGGATATCAATAGTGCAATGGGAAAATATATCCATGGTAATTATAAAATAGTTTAATAGGCATAGTAATAGAGATAGGATTAAAATATAAAGGGATGAAGGTGCCCCAGTCTATTGCATTCTTGGGAAGGGAAGAGCAATCAGAGAAGGTTTTAAGAGAAGACAACTTCTAGAGACATTGGGTTATTTGCCAAAGGTCACACCACTAATTAGTAGCAGAGCAAGCATTAGAATTCTACAATCTTTTTCCTGAGTGTATAAATTCCTAATCTACCTTAAGGAAATAGAAATGGATAAAATCTTAGATGATGCACCATTCTTTTCTCTACCCTTAAATGGACTTAATATTTATTTGCTGGTGGTAAGAAATAGAAATATCTCCAGGATAGTAATTGCCCTGTTTTCGTATTGTCAGATCTTCTCTCTCTCTTGTTAAATGACTGACTGTTATTGATTTGGTGTTCTCCAGTGTCTTCTTCTGATGACCACTGCTTTATCCTAGTCTTGAGGAATATATTATATGTCTTTGCTTGCTCACATTTAATATATCAGATGTGACCATCTGAAGGGATGAAATAAAAGACAATGTGTAATTATTTGCTGCTATCAGAGCATGATAGCTGATTAGTGCAAGCAGAACCACACTTAGCAAGGTAAACCATTGTTTTAATAAAGGCATTTCAAGTCACAAAACCAATGTTTTTCTCTTTCACTGTTTAGTCTGAACCATTCTTCCTTAGCTCTCAGCATAGATAATCAGGTTCTCAAGGGCAAAGTTAATTCTTTATTCATTTTTTTCATCTTTCCAGAGCACCTAGCACATAAAAGAAACATGATATATTTGTATCGATTGTATGGATTAGTGAATGAATGAACCAAAAAATAAATGTAGAATTCACTGTATTCATTCCTTCATTTGGAACTAAATATAATAGAATCTCTCTTGACTTTTTCACTTAATAGATCCCCTGGATTAAGCACTCTGCTGTTTTTACTTTGTTCAACATTGTAGTTATTGTCCCCAATTCTTTCCCTGTCATAGAATTATGCAGCCCCATCCTTGACATGGCCTCATGATGGATCAAGTGTACTTTTTTGTCCCATGACTTTGGCCTCAGACATATGATTTACTTTGGCTATTGGGAGATCTGACATAAGAAGAGGCTTGAAATGTGTTTGTGTGGTTTAGCATTTGCCCTCTTTGTCCTTCTGTCAAGAAGAGAACAGTTCCCAGATAGAGTTCCAGGTCCCCTTTCAGTCTGGGATATAGAGCGAGATACACAGAACATGCCTTATCCTAACCTACATCCAGTTCAGCTCAGCTGAACCACAAAGGAGCCAGAAACTTGTTAGTGAGAAATGTAAATATTTGTTATTGTTAAGACACTATAATTTTGTGTTTATTTGTTATGGAAGCATTATTAAAGCAATAGCTAACAGATATGAACATATGATTGATGCCAATGCATACTTAACATCCTTGAAAGTTAGCCTACTCATTGCTTCTGCCCACTGAGATATATACTTTACCAAGAGTCAGTTATCTTTGTTTCCATACTTGTGTGTCAGTTGTGTCCATTATTCAAATTATACGATTTGCTTCATGTTATATTAACCAATGAATCATATTAGAGAACAGACTTGTTTCTGTAAAACCAAAGTAGAATGCTTTTGCAGTTTGGCTAATAATCATTATTCTGCAGGAAGACACACCTTAGTTCAGATCTCAGTTTCCTAGTTTTGTTTTTAATAGCTGCTTTTTCATAGCAGTTGACTGAGTTTGGGAATGCTGGGTGCTTCTGGTTATTTGAACAATTTTTTTTGTTGTTTCTACAAAGTTATACCCCACAATCATCTGGATTTGAACAAATCCATGAATGGAAAAGAAAAGTCAACCACAGCTTCCTTATTTCCACCTGGCTTTTTGGTTGCCACCAAATGAAACCACCATATACATTATTTACTTGAAAACCTAAATCTTGCGAAGTATGCATAAAACAGAGCCAATTATGGTGGAAAAACCACTAACATTTTCCATGCATCTGGACTTGGCTTGAGGTTTGGGAGAACTTGGATTCATTTCAGAGTTTTAAAGAAAATATTGCATATATTGATTGATGAAACATGCTGCTTGCTGGTAATGGTTTTTGAGATGCCGATGGTCACCTTCTTGGAACAATTCTGAGATGAACGCTTTGTGGCATTTTAAGATCAAAAATCAATCTATAGGTGATGACAGTTAATCACCAATGACTAAGGTTGGAATTGAAAAGAGAGCTCCAATTGAAAAAGCAAGCTTCACATCACATTTCCCATAAGTCAATTGCTTGGAGCGTAGGGACAAACTATATGAAGAAATCCAAGAACCACTCGGCACCAGCTCACTGACAGTTTGGAATACATGTGAGTAATTTGTAAAGAAAGGGAGTTCTACTGAGACACTGGGTTATTCCATTTTCAAGAGTGTCAGTTCTCACCTGGACAGAGAAGGTAGACAAGAGGGGCTTAGCTTTAGTAAATACATAGACTCTAGACAGTTTTTAATATGATGAGATTATCATAGGCCCATAAACCAACATATTCAAAGACACTGAGCCATGGCTAAGGAAAATTAGGCAGTGGCTTTCAAGGAATAGAATATATTCTTCCACTTTGGGATATTATTTTTTTAATTAGAGTTTTTTTTTTTTTTTTACGTTTTGAGAGAATGAGAGAATTGAACTAATTTTTTCCAGGCAGATATGAAGAAATTTTTAGATTGGTGTTATGAAAAAGTGACATGAAAACAAGTGACTGTGGGTACAATGTGTTGGAATTTATAAGTATACGTAAGCCAATTAGAAAAAAGCAGGCTGGTAAAGAATCTTGAAGACCTAAAATTGTTTTTTGTTGTTGTTGTTGTTATTGTTGTTGTTTTAAATTAATGAACCAATGCCAGAAAATATATCTAGGAGATAGTTTTAATATTACTGATATAAACTACATCAATATAAGGGAGAAAAAAATTTTCTTTTTCCTCAACCCATCTTAGGTTCATTGGCTGGGGCCATGCAGATTAGATTGACAAAAGGGAGATTAACAAGAAGAACACACAATTTTTAACATGTGCAGCATATATCGCATTGGAGAAACCTCAGTGATGAGTAACTCAAAGAGGTGGTTAGAACTTGGGCTTCTATAGCATCTAAAAGATAAAAAAACATTTGTAGAGAATTAACAAGACAGAAGAAAAAGATTTTAGGCTTCCAAGGGCAGCAAACCGTGTAGAGATAAATAGATGGGGAAAATTAATGCAAGTTAAGGGCTAATTAGTAAAGTTTGTAATGCAGATTCCTCTGGTTCCATATCTGGGCTGATAAGGGTCTAGAGCTGGCTCCAAGGATTAATGTCTGTCCTTCGTAGTAGACATGGGAGATGGGAGAACCTTTACAAATTTTTGTCCTGTTTTAGGCTAATAGGAGGAGGGCACAGAGCTTTTTTGTTTCTGATTCTCAATTTCCTTTAGCTCAAAATAATCCTCATGCAAAAGTGGCAGATTGTGGGAGTGTCATATTCATCTACCCTTCGTCAGGCATAATTGTGTTTAAAGATATTCATGTAACAACAAAAAATAATCAAGGAGGGAAAAGTTGCTGGAATGGGAATGAAAAAACTCACCTTTGAGTCCAGGCTATACTACTTCCTAGTCTTGAGACCTTGGAGAAAATATTTGGGTTCCTATGTTTTCTGAAAACTTTCAATGTAATCCAGACTGTTAATATAACTGTCAATACAAAACTGTCACCGAGTTGTTGAGAAGATGTCACAATATAACACACAAAAGCAATGTATTCCCTAACACCACCTTACATTTGATTAACACTTCGCATTCAGTTAAATGACACCAATATTGACTTATTTGGATATTCACTTAGCATGTAAACACTTCGGTGTCTCCAGCTGTTTGGCAGAATTATTGGCTTTTAATAACTGGGGTGTTTGGTGTCTCATGGACAGCACCGGAAGCTATGACATTGATATATGCAAAGAGGGAAATATGTGGTCACTTCATGTAGCTCTGGCTGAGCCAGCTCTACACAGGGTTCAGTGACCTGCAGCCCCTACAGTTGATAAGCATTCTTGGGAAGAAATGGCATTATTAAGTGTTTTGTTGACAGGATGCCCTTATTATTTGAGCAGATGGCAGTCACTGGTCTCTTTTCCCTTTCTGTCTCACAAGCTCAATAGTTTTTATGCCAAGAGAAATCAAAGTGAATAATATATAGCTATTGGTAACGGAAAAACACAAACTCCATCCTTTTTCTATTTTAATTGGACCCTCAAGCAGGGAATCAGGAAGAGTGGCAGCTATAACACCCAGCTTCAGATGCCTGATGCTTTGTCTTCTACATATAGAAACAAAGAGTCCTGTTCTCTGTTCTCAGCACGTTGTTTTTCACACAGGAAGGGATGGGAGCCGTAGATACAGTTAGACTTCATCCGTGTCTGATTTCATTTCATCACATCTCCACTCTTCCTTTTCTTTTGTGTTAATTCTCCCCTTAGTGTTTGTACCTTAGAAATATTTGTAGATGCTTTTAATTGATACATTCTCTCAACTGGTAATAAGACAAACACTACACATGTAATTATTCTTAGTTTTCTCTTTTCAATAAATATGGTTCAGTGGTTAAGCAAATGCATTTTGGAGTCAGACCTGATTAGCTTTCCTCATTTATGTTGGGACATACTACTTAACATTGGGGCAAACCTCCCAAGATTCAGATACTTCACTTGGGAAAATGGGGAAAATCACAGAAATGTTCTCAGAACAACGTGGGCTCATTAAACAAGACAATTACTCTAACATGATTCCTCAGTCACAGATAATATGCTAAAATGCTCAGTAAAGGTTTAATAAAAACATTTCAATTTCTTATAACCGAAATGTTTAAAATTTATCTATGTCAGGCAAAATTGTAGCTTCAGTAATTTATAATGGCAATATGTATGAGACGATAATCATGCTGATTGATTTAATCAAAGTGAATAGTTACCCTCAGACCAAGAGAGTGAGAATATACTTTTTTTTTTTTTTGCTAGAGAAAATAACAGCTTCTAAATTATGAGGCCTAACAACTACATCAGAGAAAAGAACTTTATGTGGAGTCTTATTTTAAGGCCATTGTAGGAAAACATGGAATCAGTGAATTTTCCAGGCCTTCATTAATTCCAAAGCTTGAGAAAATTGTGTTAATGTGCACAGATGATGGTAAAAATTTAAGATTATCTGCTGAAACATTCCTATGTCATCTTGTTATTTAAACTCGTTGTTCGGTGGGCTATCTACACAATTGATGAAAGAACCAAAATCTCACTGATTTTCATTTGTAGTGAAATAGATTTTGTTGGTCTTTTTCATAAGATTTAGTTTTCTTAAAATAAAATTGAATTTAAGCAGAGAAGGGAAAGGTTGATACAAAAAACAAAGTAATAACAAATAATACTATTTTGTGCTTGTTATGTCTGCCTCGGTGACTAATTATAAACGTAAATTTCTGGGGTGAAGAAAATTTTCCTTGGCTTTGCCATTTCCCTTTATCTTTTATGCTCCACCTGCCAGGATGAACTTGGCAGGAACCCACAGGGTTATGGGAGAAAGAGCTGAATTCATTTCTTATTTTTCGTGTTCACATATTCTAGAACCCAAACTGATCTGTAAATCTGGCAGAGTAGTAGTTGGCGGGCTTCAGTGTTCATGGTTGGAGAATGAGTGGGTTGAAGGCATATCTGGTTCACGTTTGTTTTATAAATTCAAATGTCGGCGTGACTTTTGAAATTAATCATTTTATCAGTCCCACAGCCTTGACTGAGAATAATCGAGGAGGTAGCTGGGGTGAGGATGGCAGTGGGGTCATTTCACTGTTGGGGCAAAACCAATGTCAGACTGGTTCTTTCTTCCTTTTGATGTACTATGATTTAAAAAAAAAAAGGATAGCCATTCGAGCAGTTTTATAAGTTAAGGTTGCGAAAGCTGTAATTAAAAAAAAAAAACTATGTGGGTGGCGATGTTGTTTAAGAGGGAAAAGAAAGGATAATTATGAAAAACAAAACAGAAAAAACAACCCAGACACACAAATCGGGAGATGCTAATTACATAAGATGGTTAATTTAGGAAATAATAGTCGAATTGGAGTCAAATCTCATATGACTCAGATCTTAAAGTGGCAGCAAAATCACCACTTTAAGTGATAAAAACAATAATATTAATAGCTAATATTTGTTGAGTGATTACTACATGCCAGGTATTGTGCTTTTTTACATTTTATCCTATTTATTTCTGAAAACAAACCTTTACGGTAACAATTATCGTTTTTTTGCTGAGGTAGAGAGTGGTCACATTATGCAAGAAGCAGGAATGGAGCCCAGGTCTTGCCGACCACAAAGCCTCATATATACTAAGAGCTCCTTCTTAGAGACTATTACTGTAATTCTGCAAATAAGTGAGATTCCCACAGAGAGTTAAATCCAAGATCCTGGATTCAAAAGAACAAAGAGGCTGAAAGGAAGCTGTACTATTACTTGCATCTGTATAATAGCTTTAATTTTTGGTCTTACTCCTCTGGGGCTTGTTATTACTTTCAACTTACAAACATCTAAAGGTATATTCTTTAATGCATTATTTAAAAAGCAATAAGGAAGTTAAACATTTAATGAAGTTTCTCTTATGGCTAGACTAGGTCAAAATGAAATCTGTCTTTGAGATGCTTAATTTAAAGCAGTGTCCAAATGAGCAGTATGGAAGAAATTTGCCCTGGAGAGAGGGTAAAGACAAGACCTTATGATTCTTTTGGGCTCCAGCCTTAATTCCATTCTTTTCTATTTTTCCTTCTTCCCCTTGCAAAGAAGTTTGGAACCATAGCAAGACAAGTGGAAACCTGCTACTCTATATTGATAGTCTCTTTCCTCATATTAAGATCAACCCTATTTTGTTTCTTCAAAAATGCATTTGCTGGTTTCTGCACAATGACTTCAATTTTTTTTTTTTTAGCATCTCAAATATTTATACCAATTTGTCAGCAGCAAATATCAGTGACAAGAGGAGATAAAGTATTATTTATGCTGAGATTTCCAATTTTTATTTGTTTGACTGCTTTCTTGAAAGATGATGCTTCGGAAAATAAAATGCAACATTTATCATTGTTTGGTTGACTATGGGAAGTGGAGTTTGCTCTCTTCGCTGTGATCCACTTAGTTCACATAGCAGAGGCATCACAGCGCCCCGCCCCCACCCCTCAGCATAGAGCTTGATAGCTCCAGGACCGGAGAGACATCTGCCAACCCCTTTTTGAAAGGCAGAGCAATGCTAGGATGAATTAGTTTTCTTGCATTATTGGAGAATCTACCCTCTATAAGTTGCAGCCTGATTCAAAGCCAGTGTATAATAGCCATTGCAACTTGTAAATTTGCATGAGGACTAAAACATCACCTGTTAACTATTTGGGGATGGGAGAGAAAGAGCATGAAGGACAGATGGGGTTTCAAAAGGAAAATTCAGAAGATCGTTTATCTGTATTTGACCCTCATCATAATGTTATTACTTATGGAGTATTTTGAAGAATAATTTATTCACCTAGTCAACAGATATTTATCGAGTACCTGTTATGTGCCAGGAATGTAGTGTTATAGCAATGAACAAAAGAGACAGTTCCTAACCTTATTTGAGTGGGAGAAACAGATAAGAAATAAACAAGAATATAGCCGTATGTCAGTAATAAGTGGTACAAAGAAGCAAGGCCACTGCGTACTCTTCTGTAATTTGTGCATTTATTTGCTTTTTCAACATTAGCCTATGGTAGTAATTCATGTAGAATAAAAACATTAAAAGAAGCAAAAAAAAAAAAAAAACAGTGAATGGCAGCCAAAATTAACATGTGTGTTGAGTCCCGTAATGTGTAAAACCAGTCATGAACTGAGGGTGAAGGATGGAGAGAATAGTGAAGGTCCTCTAGCCTGGGACTCTTCACGCACAACATTTCTAATTTAATGCGCAGGAGTATAAATTGGAATATTTTTAAAAAAGCATTGAAAAATCTGCTTTTCACAAGTTGCAACCTGTTTCAAAGCCACTTGGATTATAACCATGGTAGTTTTTGGATTTGTATGGAGTTTGCAACATCACTGATAACCACAGCCAACTGTGGGTTTAGTTAACCTTATTTTAAAGCAGTTATTTACCTCCCATTTTTGTCCAATAGTTTGTAAAGGACCTTGAGACATCCCCATGTATGACATGACAAAGAGAGAACAGAGAATTATTTCTCCCCTTTTGTCTTTGATCAATTATTCACTCAATTGCCAATTTAGATTTAGCATACCATATATTGATGACGTGCTAAATGTCATTGGGTATTTCAAAAAGGAAGACTAAATTTAATACTTAAGGAGGTAGGCATCACTGACTAAGTAAAACTAAATCAATTTGGAAAATCCTGACTGGTGTTTACCCCTTGCTTCAAAGGTCTTGAGAAATTCATTCATAGTTCTTGGTTGTAAGCAAGGGAAGCTGAGTCTAGTAGACCAAGCAAAATGGAGATTATTTTAAGTTTATCGTGTAGCTCAGAGAATAACTGGGGGAACAGAAGAGTAGACCTAAGAATAAGGTTTCTGAATGAGGTGAGGCAAGGCTCAGACCATGTCTGCTGGGCAAAAAGCTGCCTCTGCTGCTGGACACCAGATTCTGAAGTTGGCATGACTACTGATTCTGGGCCAGACTCCACCATGCCTCAACACAGCCCTGCTGCTGCGGGCAGAGAGAGAGCTCCTCATCCTTTTCCTCTTGTATCACTAGCTCCTGGGTCAGAGTAGAGCTGGGGTGACTGATTCGAAGCACTCCGGTCAGCGTCTGGATCTCAGGAGGGAGGGATGCTAGACACATAAGCGGCTAGTTTCTTTTTTCTAAAGGCGGTCTTTGCTGTCCACTCAAACTGATAAACTGGAATTCCTCAAATGTAAAAAGAGGTTCAAATGCTAAGTAGCTAAAATAAGTGATGAACTGTTGCTACAGAAATCAAAATGAGTATTCTTCCTCCCAGCCTTGTTGATCCATACATATAGATGTTGGGTATGGTAGAGGGACTTCAGATTTCACGTTACTGGTCTCTTCTTTATAAGGTCCCATATTAGCCAACCATCCAATTTTTATCCTTCTACCTCACATTCTGTGTGAGGTGTTCTCAGATTATTTCATATGCCATTTCCCTTTTTAGACAGCAAAATGAAAACTATTGGACTGATGTGTCATCATGGGAAAATTTTTTCTTTGAGGATTTGCCCGTATATTATGGAAAACATTCTGGCAGATGACAGAAGTCTCTTGTCCTAAAAATTCAATATATTCTAACCAAAATAACATTAAAAAAAGATTTCAACCTTTCAACCTTTAAGGAAATGTTAAAAAGGAAGAATAATTAGAAAACTTTTAGTGAAACATCCCTAATGTCAAGTGCTATAATAGAACATATAGAATTGGGAAAACTTATTGATACACCAGTGAAAACAGAAATATAAATTAGAATATATTCTAAAACTTCCATGTAGTCCCGGTGTTGAACAAACCATGATAATGACCATCTGAGGTTGGGCTTGATCTTGCACAGACATTATAAAAAATGATATGTTGACCACCCAACACCTGTGCTAAATTAGATTGTTTTACATCCTTATACCATTTTGCAATGTTCAATAACCTTCCATATGTCTCATCCTCCTCTGATGGTGTGTTCTTTAGATGAATTGCAAGTAACTTAGCAAAAGTTAGAGCTGGTGAACCAAGCACTAAAACTTCCTCAGGTGCTCACAAATATAGTCTCTAGTTAGTCTTTTCATCACTTATGATCTGAAAACTAATTCCTGATGCTGTGAGATGCATGCCTGGGCATGAGAAGAGGTTATATGTCTTTCACCACGGGTATTTCTGGTTCCAATTTATTCAGGCTAAGCTCATTCCACAGAAGTTCGTGCTGGGATGGCACAAATAAATGGAAGGCTACACCATGCTCATGGATTGGAAGGATTAATATTGTTAAAATACCAATACTACCCAAAGTGTTCTACAGATTTAATGCAACCCCTGTCAAAATGCCAATGACATTTTTCACAGAACTAGAACAAATAATTCTAAAATTTCTCTGGAACCACAAAAGACCTCTAATTGCCAAAGCAATCTTGAGAAAGAAGAACAAAGTTGGAGATATCACACTCCCTGATTTCAAACTGTACTATACAGCTATGGTAATCAAACAGTCTGATACTGATACAAAAATAGGCACAGATGATGGAATATAGAAATATACCCACATTTTTCTGACCAATCTATGACAAGAGAGGCAAGAATATAAAATGGGGAAATAACAAATGGAAAACTGGACAGATACATGCAAAAAAAAAAATCCAGATGACTTTTTTATACTGTATAAAAACCAAAATCAAAATGAATGAAAGACAAATGTAAAACCTGAAACCATAAAACTCCTCGAAGAAAACAAAGTAAAGGCTTCGACATTGGTCTTAGCAACATTTCGTTGAATATGTCTCCTTGGGCAAGAGCAACAAAGGCAAAAATAAACAAATGGGGCTGCATCAAAGTAAAAAGCCTTTGTACAACAAAAGAAACTATCAACAAAATGAAAAGACAAACTACTGAATGAGAAAAGGTATTTGTAAATGACATATCCAATAAAGGGTTAATATCTAAAAATAGATAAAGAACTTATATAACTCAACATAAATAATAATAATAATAAAAAAAAAGCAGAGGACCTAAGTAGACATTTCTCCAAAGAAGACAAATACATGGCCAACAGACATGAAAAGATGCTCAGCATCACTATCATCAGGGATGTGAAAATCAAAACCACAATGAGATATCACCTCACACCTGTCAAATGGCTAATTATCAAAAAGTCAACAAACAAGTGTTGGTGAGGGTGTAGAGAAATGGGAACCCTGATGCACTGTTGCTGGGATTGTAAATTGGTACAGCCACTGTGGAAAACTGTATGGAGGCCCTCAAAATATTAAAAATAAAACTACCATAAGACCTAGCAATGCTACTTCTAGGTATTTATCCAAAGAACATAAAAACACTAATTTGAAAAGATATATGCACCCCTATGTTTATTAAGTATTATTTATAATAGTGAAGATATGGAAACAACCTAGATATTCATCAATAGAGGAGTAGATCAAGAAGATGTGATACACACACACACACACACACATATACATATACACAGGTACACAATGGAATAATATTCTGCTAGAAAAGTAGAATGAAATCTTGCCATTTGTGACAACATGGATGGACATAGAAGTTATTATGCTAAGTGAAATAGGTCAGACAAAGAAAGATGCATACCATATGATTTCACTTATATGCAGAATCTGAAAAAAACCAAATGAACAAACAGATTCATAGATACAGAGAACAAACTGATGGTTGCCAGAAGGGAGAGTAGTAGAGGAAAACATGACGGGGAATGAAAGATACAAACTTCCAGTATAAAATAAATAAGTCATGGATATATAAGAAAAGGGAATATAGTTAATAATATTCTAATAAGTTTACATGGTGACAGACCATTACGAGACTTATAGTGGTGATCACATCATAAGGTATAGAAATGTAGAATCATTATGTTGTACACCTGAAACTAATATAATATTTTATGTCAACTGTACCTTCATTTAAAAAACGTTTGTGCTGGGAAGCACAAATGGCAAAATTCAATGATTTTCTCATAGATCTTTGTTTTCTGGGGAGCCTCTTGGTTCATCTACGGACCAGCAGGAACCACTCAGGGGTTTCTGGATGGCCTGGCTGCCACCTGATTTTAGCTGATTCAGTTCTGTGCTTATCCTTTATATATTGGGACTTGTGTATGACTTTATTTTTTATTATTAATTTTTAAATTATTTTTTAAATTTATATTTTTCGGTGACATTGATTAACAAAATCTAGCAAATTTCAGGTATACAATTTAACAATAAGGCATGTGTGTGTGTGTGTATATATATATATATATATTGCATTGTGTGTTCCCCTCCCACAGTTAGATATCTTTCTGTCACCACGTATTTAACCCCTTTTACTCCATCAACCTCCCCCCTCCACTCCCCATTCTCTGATAAACACTAGCCTATTGTTCATGGCCATGAGTCTCTGTCTGTCTTGTTTCTTTGTTGCTTTTGGGTCTATATCCCACATAAAAGTGATACGTGGTTTTCAACTTTTTCTGCCTGGTTTATTTCGCTTAGCATGATTATCTGAAGGTCCATCCATGTTGTCGCAAATGGCAGTATTCCATCTCTTCTCATGGCTGAGTAATATTCCGTTGTATATATGTACCACAGCTTCTTTATCCAATCATCTATCATAGGACAATTCGGTTGCTTCCACGTCCTGGCCACTGTGAATAATGCCACTATGAACATCGGTGTGCAAATATCTTTTCAGATATATGTTTTCAGGTCTTTGGGGTAAATATCAAGTAGAGAGATTGCTGGATCATATGGTAGATTGATTCTTAGTTTTTTGAGGATCCTCCATACTGTTTTCCATAGTGGCTGTACCAATTCGCAGTCCCACCAGCAGTATATGAGGGTTCCTTTTTCTCCACATCCTCTCCAACACTCGTTATTACTTGTCCTATTGATAACAGCTATTCTAACAAATGTGAGATGGTATCTCATTGTGGTTTTGATTTGCATTTCCATAATAGCTAGCAATGTTGAGCATCTTTTAATATGTTTGTTGGCCATTTGTATGTTCTTGGGAGAAGTGTCTGTTCAGGTCCTCTGTCCATTTTTTAATTGGATTGTTTTTTATTGTTGTTATTGAGTTGTATGAGTTCATCGTATATTTTGGATATTAGGCCCTTATCAGAGGCATTGCTTGCAAATATATTTTTCCACTCGGATGGTTGTCTCTTTACCTTGTTGACAGTTGCTATGCAGAAGCTTTTTAGTTTGACGTAGTCCCATTCATTTATTTTTGCTTTTACTTCCCTTGCCTTTGAGGTCAAAGTCAAAAAATCCTCTTTAAATAACTATTATGCTATCCATGCTCAGTTTCGAGCTTCAAAAAACAAATATGAATTTTGACATATTCAGACATACTGTGGTTAAAGAAACGAGGGAGAATGATATCCGTTCTTCTGTGTAGAATCCCTAGATTATAGGTGAGGGTTGCTATTAAACATTCTTCAGCACAAGTTACATATGATCTCGTGACTGGCTGCAGAAATTCATCTTCACAGGGATAGTCTTACCTAAGAAAAAAAAAATGTTTCCCCTCAACCCCCAACTTTGAATGCTATCTTCCTGTCAGGGAATCCTAGAGCTCTTCCATCATGGACCAGTAGATGGCAGCAAACGTCCACCATAGACCCCTGGAATTTTGCCTCTGAGCTCCTGCGAGGTATGAAGCTGGAGGCAGTTTTTAAAAATATAATCATCCACGCTCCTTACCTGACACATCGGAGGGGCTGATTTTCCAGGTCACACATGTCTTATTACTTTCGAAAATAATCATGTGGAAAGGTTTTTCATTGTGTTTGCTACTACATTTCTGCACAGCGGTTGACTGTCAAGCCAAAATCAAACTAATAGCAGGGGAGAAAAAAAAAGACGAGGATGACCCAAGAGAAGTGCAAATAATTTCCGTTAAGAATGTTTCTCATGGGTTTTCAAAGAAGTTTTCATCACCCAATCTGATCAGTGAAACAGCCTTGTTCATAAATTATTTATCGGTTTCTTTTCTCTATCTCATCTTTCACGCCATCAAAACAAGCAAAATCCAATTGTGGGTGACTTCTCTTTTAAGAAAATGGAGAGAGAAACATTTCTTACCACCGTACACTCTTAGAAATAAAACACAACCATTATGTAAACAATACAGAACAAAAGGATTTTTTTTTTTTTTTGCTTGGTTTTTCTTTTAATTAGAATTTTCTCTTCAAAGGATATTACCCTTGGCGTTCAGTATTTGGTCTTAATGTTAATTTAATTTTCAGCCTTTTCTTGGTTCATTATTCTGGGCAGACAGTGGACAGTGATTGGTCTGAATTTGAAACAAATTGCTTCTCCTACCTGAGAGAGAAGGGCCTGTATAGGTACATTGTTGCATCTCTAACTTTCGTTTAATTTTCTTTAAGATGGAGATCTTACAGGATTGTTGTTAAGGATTATATGAAATTAAATGAGTCAGTGTAATGAAACCCCTAGCTTAATGCCTGTTAAAAATTCAGTTAGCTGAATGTAAATTGAGAGGGTGAGGCTGGTGGATCCTAAGATTGCTTCCAGTTTTAAGTGTCTGTGACTCTGATTAGTTTCTTTCCATTCAACCTCAGCCCCAGGGTTATAGATCTCCATCCTAGGGGTGGGAGGAAAGATGTTAAGATGAAAATATTTCAGAGGATGAGAGATTGATTCACCATGGAGAAGAGTGGTCTTATTTTTACTACTAAGAAGGGAGTGTAGTTCATCACTGACAAAAATTCATCATCCGACAATAAGAATGAATGGAAAAAAGAATAGAAATGATACCGTGAGGAACAGGGGACAATGAAAAGCAATGGTTCTGAGGACAAGAAAGTGGACTGTCATCGTTGCCTGCATTTAATCTCATGGAGAATATTTTCCAGTATCTGGAAGCAAAGGAAATGATATTTTAAGAGCATGTCAGGGCTAGGTAAATTATGAGTATAATATTGAGACTCTCCTCCAGGAGTTTCTCATTTAATTTTGTCATTTATTTTAGAATTAGATCCTGCATCAGAAGATAACATCATCCCTTACCAAAGTCCATTTGATTTGGTATTTTTTCTGGCATTTGGGAACAGTCCAATCCTTTCTATGTCACAGCATTTCACAAACATCACTACATCTTTGTAATACTCAAGTGAGCAGGTGTTTAAGTCCCATTCTGCTGATGAGCAAATAGATTTTGCACAATTGGTTTACCAGAGACTGCCTAACCCTGGAGTTAGGATTGAATGTCAGAGATCTGTGAGTTTCTCTTATTGCTGCTGCTGACATGGCTACCGATATATTAAAAAATAGTGGTCAAGCATGACGTCTCTCTTTTTTTTAAATTTATTTTTCAATTATAAGTGACATACAATATCACATTAGTTTCAGGTGTGTAACACAGTGATTAGGTAGTTATAAACCTTACGAAGTTCTCACCCCAGTTAAGCCAGCATCCAGCTGTCACCAAACATAGTTATGACAATGTTGTTGGCTATATTCCCTAAGCATGAGGTCTTTGAAAGCAGGTTGACGGCTTGGGCTCCAATTTCCATTGCTATTTCGAGGCTATCTGATTGTGGCCGCACTACTGTCAGAGAGGATGGATTTCACAGTCACCATGGACAAGGGTGGTCATGTTTTTACTGCTTAGAGGTGGTAATTATTCATTGTTGTTCATCCAACAATAAGTATTAATAGAAATAAAAGAAATGATGCCTTGAAGAAGGAAGAAACTGACTGCTTTAGGTAAACAAAAATTTTGAAGGAGACAGGAAGACCACCACCATCATTTTCTGCACTTGGGAACTATAGAGATAATTGCCTAGGATTTGAACAAAAAGGAAGTTAAGACCATTTCTGAGTCAATTCCTGGTTGAAATCCGGGCTCCTAATCAGATCTGTGAATTGTCCACCTCATCTTAAAATGGACACCCTTCCTAGAGTTATTTTAAGTATAAAATGAGGTTATACATAGTGAAATACTTACCACAGTGTTGTCACATAGAAGGTGCTTGATAATACATATTAGCTATTCCTGTTGCTGCTAAATATTATCACGTACCATTAATACCATTTTAATGATGTCTGTGAGAACCTGTGATTCTTGCCAAGGACTGAGGACTAGTTCAGCCTTGAATGGTCAGCTTGTTCATATTTAGTGTAACCAAAAGTAAAACTTCCAAAATTTTAACAAAGTGACTTTGTGTATATATATATGTATATATGTACATATAAAAATATATACACATATACATACATATATACATATATGTATATATGTACATATACATACACGTATGTGTGTGTGTGTGTGTATGTATATATAGTGCAATGTTATAGCTTTATCTTGGCCTTGAATTAGAAACACTCTCACAGATGCGTATACTATAATTGCCCTTCTTTGCCAATTATTGGTTATAGATTAGATTTCCTGCCCCTAGAGATGGTCCTGATAGTGAAAATAAAACAGTTATGATACAAGACTCTGAACTATTTGTTTTAAAAATGAATTCTGTGTTTAAACTTGAATAATTAATGCTTTTAATGTTTGATGTGATTTTTTTTTTTTTTTTGATGAACCACTGAAACTTTTGACTCAGTATTTTTTTATCTGAAAAATGTGAGGGCTGGACTGGCTCCAGTTATACTATTTTAAGCATGTATCCCACCCAGGTGCTGTGGTCAACGTATCACATACCCATCCTCATTTACCTGCCACCAACCTTGTGAAGTATATATTATCTCTGTTCTATAAAGAAAGGAGCTGAGACTCAACATGTAAGTAAGAGTTTAAGGTTCCATGGCCGGCACACAGCACGGTCATGATTTGCACCCAGATCTATCTGATGGCCACGCTTGTGCTTATAACCACTGCACAAATCTAACGTTGCTGTGAGATCTCTTTCATATCTAACACTCCGAGATTGCACTTAAAGTACCTTTTCTTGTAGTAGGTGAATGTGTTTTGACATGTTGCCTTCAGCTTAAGGGAGAACAAGCCAATTTAACGAAAATCAACATAGTGGATCAGGTATAAATTTACACGTTACCACTCAGGGGCACAGAACTATAACTTTTTAGTTTTCTATAACTCGATTCCATTTTGTTCTCAAGTTCTTTTGAGCTGCCTAGAGCAAGCAGACAGCTTATTTTATGGCATTCTGGTATATTCAGTCCAATCTAGTTGAATTTGTAGTCAAATTTAAGCATTATTATTTCAGCCACTGTCCAGTGTGAAGCTTCCTCACCAGAATTTCAGGCTTCTGCTACCTCTTGTTTGTCCTTCTCTTTGCTTCTCTGTGTGCCACTGGCAAAAGCAATAGCCCAGGAGACGATTCTCTTGTTAGTGCAGTAGCTTCTGAATCCTTGCTGGCCACTGTTGGATGTGAAACTATGTCTACTGGTCTGTGACATGCTCTGATAGTTGCTACAGATGACCAAGCTTCATGACCTCTGCATCTTCTTTGTTCTGACATCCAATAGATGTTTAGTCCTATTTTTCTCCTACTGAGGTATGTGGGAACTATTGGATCTGCTGCAGGTCACAAATAGTTGGCCAACAGTGAAACAGAAGACCTGCTCAGTGCTTCTCTCTGTCTTTCTATTCTGCTTTCCTTCAACTTTGCTACGGCCGCTTCCGGTTGGCATGCCTCCCTGCTCTAGGCCAAGAGCCTGGGGGTTCAGGGCCCAGTTGAATATGGAAGCTACTTTCACCACCTGTCCTGTTTCTTCTCAACATCTCTTGGTTCCTCCAGCTTCCAGCTTCCTCCATCTCTCAGGCTGGGAAGTGCTTTTTCTTTACTTTCGGGGAGAAACTTTTTGATGTCTTTTCCTATCTCCTTCCTGCTCTGTTTTTATTCTACAGTTACATTTCAATGCTTTGCTTTCCGAGTTTTTTAGGAAACCCTTTTCTCTTATTCGAAGCTTTGTTTTCACAAATACTGCTTACCTATGCATTTATGAGAGTTGATTAATGAAATGATGACTTTCTTATTCTTGCCCTCTCTGCTTATCCTCAAAAACAATTGCAAACACTTTGACTATAATTCGATAAAGGGTAGAGATTCTTGGGGCCACTGGAAACAATTAAGAGTCTCAGATGGGGTAGAGAACTCTAGTTCCACCAAGATTTGTGCTCACTTTCTGTCATGCAGTTTTCATTGGAAAGAGGACACTTGATCTGCATATATATTTCTCACTTATGCTTGCATCTAGAGTGGCCACATGACTGGTTCTAACCAATTAAAGGTGAAAGATGTTTTGTATGTTAATTCTAGATTGACATGGTTTATACATGGGCGTATTTGTGTTCTCTCTTGTCCTCTGTCCACTAGCTGGATGTTCTCATCAATGGTGACCTTGAGAGCCCTGTGTTGACCTTCTGCCAGTTTGGGTTCCTACATAACTGGATGGAGCAGACAATTTCTGCTTCTCCCCCACTTCCATGGAAAATAAACTTGCTTGAGAATTTTGAGTGTATTTCTTATATCAGCTAGTGCTCCTTCAATTAATAAAGCAGGAGTGAAAAGACATTGGTGCAATCTATTTTTAAAAAACTTATCCCTGCTACCATAGCCAACTAAAATGTCCCTAAAGGGGTTAAGGGTCTACAATATGAAAAAAAAATCATTTCTTCCACTCTTTATTTGGATTATTACATACCTAATATACTTTGATGTTGGGTATAAGTCAGGATTTGGCAAATGCTGGCCTGTGACCTCTTTTTGTATGACTCATGAGCTAAGTACAGTTTCTTTTTTCTTTTTGCATTTTAAAATAGTTATAAAAACCCAAAGAAGTGAAGCAAAAAACAAAGAAAAATATGTGACATAGATAATGCGTAGCCCTCAAAGTCTAGAATATTTCTTTACTATCTAGTCCTTTACAGAAAATTTGCCATCCCCTCATAAAAATGGTGGGAGACCATTACACTGTACAGATAAGACTACTCTGAGCATAAAGAATTGAATATTCTGTCCTCCATTGATCTGTGCTGTTGTAATTTAGGCCTTTGAAATTGATAGGAGCTCTATGGAAAGTGTACACTTGACCTAACACTATTGGAAAAGTAGAAAATTTGTTCAGTCTTCATTTTCTGTGTCTGTAGGACTAAAAGTGGCTTGACTTGTTCTAAAATCGACTGATCATGTTTCAAGCTGATAGTCAATTTGGTATTAGACAGATACAACCAGAGAGGAGAAACTGTTCTTTTCTGTTTATTTTGGATTGGTGGCTCCCGAAACCAATGCCAATGACTCTTGGATTTATAGGGCGGATGAAACATTTTCAACACTTCAATAAGGAAAAGAAATTCTCTTGAGACTCGAGTAACCGAAGCGTAATAATGTTCCTTTTTTTCTACGTTTGTAGCCTCAGAAAAGTCAAGCACATTTGTCCAGAGTAATCTAGATTAACCATCAGGCTTTAAATTTATTATAAATATACAATTTTCAGTAGGTTTGCAGCCAAACCTACCCATTTATCCCCTGGGTCATTGATAATAATTAAGAGGCTCTGCTCATGATTTCCAAGGGAGACCAAAATCAAGACTGTATTATGATTAAGCCTCTGCTTATGGTATGTGCCAATGAGTAAGATTTGTTTAAGTTGGCAGATTTTAATGCTTGTGTGAAATATTTTTTATTTTCCTGCCACTAATTATGTTATGATTAAGTTACATCCACTGGAGTGTAATTATCTATTGCATAATACTTTTTATTTGTGGGTCCCTAGAAACTTGCCACTTCAATAGGGCTGACTGAGGGTTTGCTGCACCTTCTCGATGATAAAACTTTCTTTCACGCACTTTGATTTATCTTCATTTCCCTAGGAACTCCTTAGTAATCATTTTCAGACCAATAAAATCCTAGTCTAGTTTTTTTTATCTTGCCGATAGGTTGTTTAATGTGGTCCTTGTGAATTTGGGGACAATTGTAATTGGAGTGGGTCCCCCAGTGGGAAGGGGCCTGCTTCGTCATGGTGGTAGGCAACTTCTCCAAAAGATGGCACTGAGAACTCATTTTTGTTTTAGTTTCCATTTCGATCATCTTGCATTTTCCTGTCACAGAACAATGTCACTCTGATAAATGTTTCATAATTGACACCACCTATTTTCTTCATATTTATGTTTTAAACTCTTTTATGATGTAGGTAGCTGTACAATTTTCTTTGCTTCTGAGACTCGGGGGCTTTATATTCATTCACTGGGTAGAGAGAATGATGTTGCCTCTAAGCCATCTCAATCTTGGTTCCTACTCTCTACTTTCCCCACATTTCAGTCTAAGTGACATGGTGGCAAAGGTCACATCTATATCTTTCCCACCATGTGATTCCTAAGAATCTAGTATAGTGCCTGGCACCTAATACCTGTTTGCTGAAAGAATGACTGAATGACATCTACCTGTGGTGGCTTCTGAAAGCCTTCTTAAAAATGGCATTATAGCTTTCTGGAGTTCACTTTGTATTTCTGGAAATTAGGTGGTAGATTAGGTCAAATCTTAGTTCTTTTGCTACTTTAAGAATTTGTGACTTTAAATACGTATCTTGTAATGGATTCATTTTACTCAGTTAATCATTCAGCAAATATTATGCACCTACTGTGTGCCAAGTGATATTCAAACTGTAGTGATGATCATAGTTGAAAGGGTTCCTGATCTAACTGAGCTTATAGTTTTACTGCGACAGACGAAAAACTGAACAAATCATGGAAGTATTAGATAGTGATGAATGCTGCGTAAAGCAGGAAAACAGCACACTGAATGAGAGCTGTTAGGGGTGACTTTAGATTGAGGTTTTGGAGAAGGCGGTAGCACAAGCCAGTTATGCAGGGATGAGGTGGGAGAGCATCCTAGGCAGAAGGAGGAGTGAAGGCAAATACCTCCTGGCAAGAACAAGACTGATACATTCCAAGAAGGTCAATGGGGCTGGAGAATACGGAAGAAATGAAAAGTTGAAGTTTTGAATAGGCTTTGGAGGTGGGTGTGTGGTTGTCAAAATGGAGGGGAGGTAGTCTAACAATAACATTAACAATTCAGCATCAAAACATTACCAAGAATGGTATTGGACACGCATTCTTGGAATAAAGGGCAAAAGCCTAAAAATTAATCTTTGATCTTAGTCCATCTTCTGCATTAATACCCCTGAAAGCTAGACAAACCTTGTACCAAAACCTGAGGCATTGCACATAAAGAATATCCTTGAAGAAGGGCCAGAAAATAAAGAAAAAAAATCTACGACGTTTAATTCAAAATGGATTCACAGGGGAAGGTCTTTCTTCTTGAAAGCAATTATACTTTACAACGCACTCTTTTCCCTAGCGTTTCGGCTTCCCGGGATGCCTGACTTCATTAAAGCAGGCAGGAAACAGGATTTTTGTGATGTGCTGGTAGAATTATATCTTCTGTGCTGCAACTAATTGTTTTGATGAAAACAAAAAAAACACAATATAACGCTATATGAGAAGATCAATGCTTGCAACGCTAGGCAAACTCCAAAGGAAAGGAAACAGAGAATAATAACAAAAATACAACACATTGTTTTATCTGTCACATTTTATTTTTATGAAACGTAAAACTAAGAGAAAGCTTGGCTGAATGACAGATCAGAGTGCTGTTTGAGAAAACTCACTGTAGCATTGCGCGTACATTTCCGTGTGTGTGTGTGTGTGTGTGTGTGTGTGTGTGTGTGTGTGTGTGAATGCACGTGCTCATACATGCACATGTATCTTCGCAAGCGTCTTTTTTTTTTTTTTGCTTATTTTATTGCTATCTTGATTTCTTCAGTTTTTAAAATGGGGATAGGTATGTTTATTGCAATCCTATCTCTAGGGATACTGACAAGAAGTTTTGGTGAAGAGATAGAATAACAAATGACTGAATTGTTATTGTGGCCTGTCTACGTAGTAAACCAAGCATTTCTTCATAGGTGTGAGGAGAACTGGACTCTAGTTTTAGCTCTGCTTTTAGTCTGAGTGAGGTCTTGATCCATTTGCCTCTACTGTAGGAACCCACCTGGATTACTTGAAATTTGATTAAATCAATATTGAAGGACTTCCCCATTCTGAGATCTGTGATTCTAAATATGTATCAATCCTTAATGTTTTCTCTATGTACTTTGACTGTGTAACCACAGGGACCCATGATTTATTTCCCAGTAATATTCTGACCATTGTAATTAAGTGAGAATATTTATTTCCAGAGAACAAAAAGCCTTTATATCTACCAAATCCTTCCTACTTCTTGTCACTGTCAAAAGAGAAACAAAATCATCATTGAAATTAGAGGGATGATCAGTCTGTTTGAGATCTTTGCTTCTCAAACATGAAACAGTGACACTACTACTTGGGATCTTGTTCCAATTATGAAATCTCAGGCCTTGTCACAGACCTACAGATGCAGAATCTTCACTGTAACCAGAGTTCTCAGTGAATCCTTTGCACATTAAAATTTAAGAAGCTCTATTTTAGATACCTGACCAACAGGGTAATTCAGCAAATTATCTGTTCTAACCTCAATCAGAATAAATATGCTATTACTGCAAGAGATCCAACTGCAGCCTATCGGTTGCTCTTGGCCCACACCTTGATGTTTGTCTTTTGAATCACTTATAAATTATTGTAGCTTCCAAGAAGCGGTATGCTTGCTTCAACTTTAGAACTGAACCAGCGTCCCATTTTGCTGTAAGTTGTTACCCTTCAATCTGTCAAAGTATAACTCACAAAGTATAACTTGCTGAGACAAGCATATTTTGAAGAAATGCCCATGCTGGAAAAAACATCTACCTCATTTCCTTATCTAAAGGCTATAAAATTGTTAAGTATCTCTCTATCCACTTGTGTGTAAAGTAATATTCAAAATGATTGTCTTTCTCTTGTGAATGCGTTGAAAGCAGATTGTGTGTGTGTGTGTGTGTGTGTGTGTGTGTGTGTGTGTGTGTACATGCAAGAAAGGAGCCAGGTGGATATCAGCCTCTCTTAACTGAAAATATATTTGTTTTTGGTCTATGCTTAGGGTCACAGTGCAGTGGGATTGAAAATGATTGTCTTGGATGGATATTTCTTTTCCAGTCAGGTCTTAAAATTGAATAGGTGATTTTTGTACCACTGAGATGGTGACTTCACCACAGAAAGTAATCCCGTGAGCCACCTGGGACGCTATTCTGTTGCTCATTTCAACTGAGGTCTGGTATGTGGCTCTGGGAGATTAGTTCTATTTCCAGTGTGTCACTTGGATGCTTTTCTTAGAGAAAAATTACTAAAGAGTCTCAAAAGAAGGCATGCGAGCTACACCCTTGACTTACATAGGAGCAGACCGGGGACCACACAGTGCAGAAGAGAGTCATATTTGCAAGAAGTGGCAAATCTTCTGAAGTCATCAGGGCAATATTTTAATTGGAACACAGCAGAAGAAGTCAACAGACCTCAGGTTTCAGCTTTGAGAGCTGCGTGTCATAGCTGACACTGTATGCATTGAGTCTGGAGACCTCATTTATAATACCACAAGCTGTTCTGGTCAGTCTATTCAGGAAGAGGGTTCTTCAAGAAATAAAGAGGCACATTGATAAATCTTTTAAGTTCAAGTCCCCAAGAGTAACCCCCGAAATACAGTTCTTTGCCTATGAATAGTTGACCCTGTGCAGAAGAAGGCATGAATGATCCAAAGCAGTGTTTAGTTATATACAAATGGTCATGGGCTTGACCTATGCTATAGCTCTATAGTACGTTAGGTTTCCTGAAAGAAGCCTTGGAGAGATGCCAGTTAATCTCTTTATTTTACAGATTGGAGAACTAGGTCCCAATGATACTGAATGGTGAGCCAAGTTCACAAAGGTTGGTAGCAGAATTGGGACTAAAGCTCAGGATTCTTGAAGTATAGGGCATTGAATTTTCTGCGACATGGAAGAGATAGAGAATGTTATAGGAGGATATAAGATGTAGAAGGAAGTTAACCCACAAACTTTTAAAGCAGACCCAAAATGACTAGAACTTGGGTCCAGTTGTCTCAGATGTCGGATACCTGTTTGCTCAGCAATGATGTGTATGTTCTGAGCCTTTCCAGCCTGGTGGATGTGTGGGTGAGAAAGCTTCCATACAGAGGAACATCAATGGAAATCTTCTTAATGAACTAGTATTAGGGAACTGTATTCAACCAGAAGATGAGAGGTATAGTTTGGAGAGGGTGCTTCCATCCCTTTACTGTACATTTATTTTTTCAACAAGCCTATCTTGACTGGAACCACCATCTAAGTTAATTAGCAGCAATAGAAAAATGAACAAGACCTATGCTCTGTCTTCAGAAAGCTTATAATCCAGTGGAATAGACAGATAAATAATGCAATTTCTTTATTTAATATAGCTTTTGAATTCTGTGTGAGGCACTGTGTTTGCCATGGAGGACACAATAAAGAATAAGATACACATAGTCTCTGCATTGAGCTCACTGTATAGCCAGACACTAAAGAAATTCATGATTAATTCATATTTTGAGAAAAGTTTATATCTGGATTCTTGAAGCACAGAGTAAGGACACATGGTACAAATGAGGGGAATGTTTTCCTGAAGTTCGATCATGGGGAGCAGTGATGGATTAAGCAGGAGGTACCTCTCAGGGCTAATGGTGTTCCTAGATTTTTCTGAGCCTTTTGCATAAGCCTTGGAATGTCTTTGAGAACACACACGGATGACGATAGAGTTATTTCCCCACCTTGAAACATTTCCTTCTCACTAGGAACCTGAGAGCTCAATGAGGCAATCATTTCTCTTGATTTCTTTGGCTAGGAGGAGAGGATTTGGGGCCCTTTCCCCAGAAGGCTGTTTTCTGCATGTATCACTTTGTGTGTAGCTTAGACACATGATTAGCAGATACTGACTTAAGCAGGAAACATCCTGCTGAATGTAACTGGACTATGGAGCTTATAGTTTTGGGTTGTTTCCATTGGGATAATGAAGACCTCAGATGGTTTGTTTTTGTTCACTTTCCCCAAATACTCCTGCTTTTAGGCTTTGAGAATCTGAGTCAGGCTCTCGAGGACTGCTAAGCTTTTTGGAGAGTCAGTTTATGTTAAATAGAGAAATGTAACTCAGAAGAATTGTTTACAGATAAGGGAACTGAAGGGCAGAGTTGTGAGGAGAAGCTATGCAAGGTGAGATGACGATATAGATCAACCTGCCTGGCCCCATGACTCCTGTTCCTTGTACCCAGCCTAGACTGTTTGCTTTGCAGACATTATATTCAAACTCACAGTAATTTCTCAAGCAACGCACCTGCTGGCCTTGTTCCTAGAGATTTAGATGAAACTTATTCTGGGTATAGGTTTTTAATGACATTGTCTCAAAGCACCAAACCACATCGGTAACAGGAAGTAGGTATTTTTTATTTTTGTATCTTCAACTCCCAACACAGTCCTGTCATGTAACAGGATATTAATATATGGGTTTTTTTTAGAAAAACATATTTTTAAAAAATTGATGTGATTTTGGACAATGGAATTTGAAATCTTGTCTTATCAATGCCACTATCTAGCTGTGTGATATTAGCTTTTCGAAACTTGCCTCTTTAGCCCTGAAATGGCAGCATCCATCCATTTATTTATTCAACAAATGTTTATTCATCACTTACTGTATTTCTGGGAATGTAGTGTATTCTGGAGAGTCTGTGGAAGGTAATGGAAGAAATAGTCCCCACCCATTGTGGCTGCCTGTCTGCTAGAGGTAAAAAGCTGATGTAATAGAAATACATTCATCTATTGTGATGGGGACCAATAGTTACTTGATTAATTTTCAAAAGTCAATTAAAATGAGTAATTTAAAAATCACCTGTATGCCTTAAACATTATTTTTAAAATTGTCATAAAATACAGGTAACATAAAATTGATCCATTAAACTGTATTAAACTGTACAATTCAGTGGCATTAAATATATTTATATTGTTGTGCATCACCACCATCCATCTCCAAAAATTTTCCTCCTCTCACTCTGAAACTCTATACCTGTTAAACAATAACTCCTCGATCCTCTCTCCTTAGTCCCTAGCAACTACCATTCTATTTTTCTATGCGTTTGACTACTCTAGGTACCTCACGTAAGTGGAATCATACAGTATTTGTTCTATTGTGACTGGCTTGTTTCTCTTAGCAGAGTGTCTTCAAGGGTCACCTATGCTGTCGCCTGTGTCAGAATTCTCATCTTTTTTTTTTTTTTTTTTTTTTTTGTCGTTGAATACTAGTCTATTATATGTGTATAACGTAGTCGTTTCTCTATCCATCCATTGATGGACATTTGGTTTGCTTCCAACATCTTATTTTAATTTAGACATTCTCATGAGGACTGCTGATTGGAATTTTCTCTTATTCTTACATAAACTACACCCATAATACGTCATCTAAAATTTATTTCCACTTTCAGTTTCTTTAATGTGGAGAGAGAACTTAGACATTTGTGAAGTGATATGAGTACAGAATTCTAGTTTTTATTTTTCCCCCCAGTCTTTTAAATTAGTGCTGGCCATACTGAATTTGACTCCTTTTTAACCACTTGTTTTACCTATTCTTTTCAAAATATTTAACTCATAGAATTAATTCTCTTGTATATTCATGTTTCATCAGTTACACACAATTTAATTAAATCATGCAATAGAGTAACAAGTGTGCCTGACATAAAAAGGTGTTTGTACAAACACCGTAGGCTCTTGGTGAACACAGAGCTCAGATAATAAGAACTGGAAGGCTGCAGAAATGTTGGAGAGAAGCCAACTAGTTAAGAGTGTGTTTTCAGAGGAGTCAAAAGGGTTAATGAATCCAACTAATCACTTCAGTGGATGCTGTTTTAAAGAACTTCCATTGTTAAAAAATAAATTATCAGTGCTATTTGATGGTACGATTATACACAGAAGTATTTGGGAACACAGGACTTCTAGTTCCTAATGCCTATTAGTCTAGGGATGAGGAAGTACTTTCAAAGAAGGTATTAAGATTGATCTTGAGGAATGGGGAGAAATTAGCCAGAGAAAATTAGGGAAGATATCTTAAGTAGAAGGAATCACATGCACAGTGGTGTAAGATAGCAAAAGCATCCGGAGAATTTAAATATGTTGTCATGTTGAGGTAACAGTTACATCCATTAATTTAAAAAGCGTTTACTATGAGCCAGGCACTGGGGCGGGGGGAGCCGGGGAATACAAGAGAAACCGATAGACATGGCTGCTACTCGCATGTAGTTTACTATCCAGAGGGGAAGGCGGACACTTTTCAAACACACACATAAATATGATACTGTGACAAGTGCTAGGAAAGAGAAATAGTGGGTGCAAACTAGAGCCTGGAATACAGCAGGCAGTGTGACATGGATTTAGGAGTGGGATTCAGAGAACGGCTTTGGCAAAAACAAATTGAAAAGTTTGAAGGCGAATATTGAAAGAAGGAATGTACTAGAAAGAAGAAACACATGTGGAAAGGCCAGTGTGTCAGGAGGTAGTAGGATAAGTAAGAAAACTAAGACTGGGGGATTGGATTAGTACAGATGTAGTTCTGTTGTCATATCAAAAAATTGTAAGATTTAGGCTAGATGATTTCTAAGCTTCTCTCTCTGCCTCTAAACTCTGTGTTATTATCTACATGTCAGTTAAATTGTGTCAATTAATCTATGCCAATTAAATCAGCATATGCCCTTCTGCCTTCTTCTATCTTGCAATTAAATTTTCTTCAAGCTTTTAGGGAGACAATGAAGGTACCTCAATTGTATGGTAATTCTTATGTTCTGTGAGAGTCGATGAAGTTTTAGTGACGTAAAAGAGAAATGAGCTGTTTGTACTGTTGGTAAGGCTTTCCTCCATAGCCTCCCCTTGCTTAGAATTAAGTACAAGAAGACATTTGACATAGTTTCCTGAGTCTAGATGAGATAATTTCTACTATCTACTAAACACTTGCTAAATCTTTACTGGTTGGGCTACTTTAGATGTTGGACACTCATTATCTAAAGCAAATGACGTCCCTCTTCCCCTTGTTTACCTTGTGTGTAGCTTGTGTGTCATGCTAGATGGCAGCTGAGATGGTGGCCTGCCTTCAGTCTGTTGGTTTTGTTTCTCTGGTAGTTAAGCTTTACTTGCAAAGATTCTTTTACTTAATGTATGCTTTGTGTCCAAAACGTCCCCCTTGTTATAAAAACATGGTAACAGAAACATTCCAGTGCCAACCCAAGATAGTCAAACCTTATGCTGGATTTTGTTTCATCTTAAAAACAAAGAAAATGTTAACTCTAAACATCTTCATGTTTACTTTGTGTATTCTTCCAGGGGCCAAAAAGGTGGACATGAATGGTTTCATAAATCGTTAATATTAATATTGTTTGACAGTGTAATTACAAAAATACTACATAGCGATAATGAAAGCAGAGAAAATAACATGGGTCTACTCCCCAGGTGAAGTTATTTTCCTTATATATGAAGTGTATTTTAAAACCTCTGATCTTTCCTAAGATCTTGCTGCTTAATTTATGAATTTAATTGTGAAATGGTACATCCTTGTATTTGCCATGCAGTAATTCAACTTGGTCACATTCGAAACTTCCAGTTGCATTTCAAAATTTTACACGTGTTTGATGTAAAGCAAGGGGATGTTAATGTTTGAATAATAATGTATTCTTTTGTGTCGTCTAGCCTTATGGAACCACTTCCAGTTCCCCAAACACAAGCCTTCTTTATGCCTCTGGTCTGGGGTCTGCTCTTTCTTCTCCCTTTAATGCTTTCCGCCTGCCTTGCCTGTTAAGCAACCACTGATCCTTTAAGACTGAACTCAGGTGTCGTCTTCATTGTAAAGATTTGTCACACTCTCCTGTTATCGGTGCATGTCACTCTTTCCTATTCTTATAGGATCACACATATACTTCATCATTACATTAATGAAAGCTTTTCATTTAATAGTTATTGTACTATAATTACAGTAGTAGGCATAGGGTTACTATAGATTTGCCTAATCAGTTTTATCCCCGGGTCTGTGAACTCCTTGAGGCAAGAGACTCCTCCCTGACACTGAGGAGAAACTCAGCAAATGTTTGTTGAATGTATAGAGCAGTGATAATAAGCATGGCTAATCTGTATTGAATTATTATTTTCATCTAGGGTAAGTTCTTTATTTTTATGAATTTATTTAATGTTCACACCAATCTTTTGATGTAGGTATCATCATATCCATTTTCCCTTTAAAATATCTAAGACATACCAAGGTTAATTAGTTTGCCCAAGGTCATCCAGCTACCAAGAGGGGAAGCTAAGATTTGACCCCCAGTTCTATATTATTCCGAGGCCGTATAATCTGCCTCCCACTGCTGTGATTAATGTTGAAATCACAGAAGCAGCTGGGTAGAAAAAATTAGAATGGTGACTAATAATAACTTACATCTGAATGGCATTTTACCATTTACATAGTATTTTACTATGCATTATATAATTCAATTAAATTATAACTTTATTATAATACTTTTCAATTTAGAAGAATTATAAAGAAATGACAAACCAAAAAAAAAAAAAAAAGAAACAACCTTCGAATTTCACCACCCAGAGATAATTTTCTCAATATTTTCATCAATATCTTGTTATATATTTTTTCTGTCTCTCTTCATGTATGTGCATGTATATTTGTGTGCATGATGCAAATTACTGTGTTCCTTTAATGATAAATCAATAAATACCAATAAATTTTCTTCATGTCTACAATAATACTTTATGATATTTCATTTGGGGATTGTGCCATAAATTATTTTGTTGGCATTTATGTTGAGTCACCCACTCTGATCTCTGGCATTCATGCTTCCTTGCTAGGTTCTAAAGACACTCCCATATTTTGACATTTTTGTTACATAAGCAACTCAGTGCTGATACCAAAATCTGTATTCATTTTCTATCTGTGTACCAAATTACCACAAACTTAGAGGCTTACAACAACAAATTTTTGCTATCTCATCCATGGCTGGATTCTCATCTGGAGATAGAGATCATGGGGTCACCTTAAAGTTCATCAGCCACGGATGATTTAAAAAATTATTTGTGAAATAAATAAGTAACTAAGTAAATGAAAGTATCTAGGCAATTAAGGAAAACTAGGCAAATATAGGTGAATATTTTTCTGACCCTGAATGATACTTTAAACATAAGGCAATAAAAAAAAAAGTTAATAAAATAAATCAAAATAGATTTTACGGTATAAAAAACCTGAACATTTCTGATTGTAAAAATGATGAAAATAATTATAAAAATATTGGCATGTGATCTCAACATGTGATTACAAAATGTTAATATTGTGAATATGTAAAGCAAATACAGATTAATAAAGAAAGTAGTAGATATTCAATAAACAAATGGAAGACAACATGGAACAAAACAAGAAAAAAATATAAATGGCTAGTAAATGTGTATAAATAGTTTTTGTAATTTGAAAATGAACAATAGTATTACTTTTCAATATCGTATTAACAAAATAAAATGCAAAATGCTCAAACGTGGTGAAGATATGATAATTGGGCTCTCTCCTACCACCTGCTGAGAGTAGAAAATTAGTATAACTGTCGAGAGCAATGTATTAATTTGTTTCAAAAGCCTCAAAGTTATACATATTGTTTTACCTAGTAATTCCTCTTCTAGGAAAATACTATAATGAAATAATCAGCAATGCAGACAAAGATTTATGCACAGTGATTTTCTCTGAAACACTATTCATAATAATAAACTATCGAAAATAACCTAAACATTCATCAAGTGGGGGAACTGTTGAGTAAATTATGGTGTATCTATAGTATGGAATATCGTGCAGCTATTAAAGTGATATTTAAAGATGAATATTTAATGATGTGGAGAAATCCTAAGGTAGTCAAAAAGAAGGCTGAATACAAAGTGGCTTATAATGTGGAACTAATATGTAAAATAATTTATTAGGAAGAAATGCATAAAGAAATTAACAGTGGTTTTCCTGGGGTCTAGAATTGTCTCTGTACACGGTTGTTCTCAAGGAAGAGTTAATTGCTTTACTTTGAGGCTTTTATAAAGTTTCCCAGATTATATATGTTCTTTCACTTTTAAGTTAAAAAAAATGTTGGGTAAGCACATTAGCCTGAAATGGATTCAATCAAAGCTAGTTCTGGAAACTTGTAGAGTTCACTTGACAAAATTGGTAAAAATGGAGGCAAAGAAATTGACTTCAGATTTGGTAATTATTCTTGATCAATCCTATAATTGCCAGAGTAGAATGACATTATAAAGAGCACACATATGTAAAGAACACTTAAAAAATAATAGAGTCAGTTTAAGTATTTTGTTTGTTTGTGTTGTGAATATATTGTCCACCGGAAGAAGAAAATTCAATATCCTGATTTATGTGAAATGAGTATTTTAACTTGAGATAAGATATCTAGTACATGCCACAAACATTTCAAATATTTTACCTGGATCAACTTAGAGGAAGTAAAGAAGATGTGTGCCAAGACACTGTGTTAGATGAATACATAAAGATTGTGGTTAAAATTATTTCAAGGAATACCAGATGAATTTTTTTAATGTTTGTTTTATATATGATTTAAATATTATCACATAATTAAATTAAGACATATTTTATAGGTATACATTCAACCCTTTGATTTGTATTACTAGTACATAAATATTTAGCATGGCTAAAAATAACAATAATGGCATCAAAACTTTGATCGTCTCATTGTAAAGTAGAAAATTGCTTAAAATCATTTTACATTTGACATATTCTTTTTTTTTCGTGTACTTTTTTTCTGCAAAGAGCACCGTGACAAAAGAGTCGATAGGAATTTTCGGTTTATAATTTGAAAGGGAACTTAAAATTGCAAACACCCTTAGGAGAGGGAAAAAAAATAAAACCTTAAGTCCACTCTAAATGAAGATAAACATCTCAAATCCTTCCTACATAGGTGGTTTGGAGTTGTGTGTAAGAGGCACAGAAATTTCAGGAAACCTAAAGTGGTGAAGGAAAGAGAGGAACAGGAAATAGGTGTGATGGGCTACTATGAATACTGGAGTCAACTTTCCATTTTTTATAATTCTTTTTATGATTCGTGTTCTACTAAAAACTGGTATGAGTTTTTCTTTTCTCTTAAACTACAACCTAACACTCAGAACATTTTTGTTTCTTATGCTAGATTTCAAAAAGAACTGGAGAGAACTGCTTTCCCCAAAAGGGGTAATGGATAGAGACTTATCGGGCACATTCAGCCCTTGACCTTGAGATGAAAGTAGCCATTTGGATGAACCGAGATGGTGTTGGTAGCCTTTGTGTTGTGACCTGCTACATTCTAGGTAAATGAAGATGAGAAAACAGAGGATTCTATGCATCTTGCCTCATTTCAGCTCCAAGTGGCTAGGCCTGGCCTTATTTAAAATAAAATAGCTACAGTTAGAAGCAGAAGAGATGTTTTTGAATCTTTAAGCCCAAGCTTTGGAGTCCAAATCCATATGATAAAGAACAACACTCAGTCGGGGAAACAGAAAGTTATATAATGTATTCTTTAGTTCAATTCTCATTTTTGTTTCCTCCAGGTTTTTCTCTCTGCTTAAAAATAAATGAAGAACAAGAAAATTTTACCTTCAGAAATTGTGCTAACATTAACTATTTCAGGAAAACTTTGCCAGCCCAAACAATTTTGAAAAATGATGTTGCTTCTTAGCCTTTTTTCTTCCTTCCTCTTCCGAAGAGAGAGGAGTTAGGCACAGCATGCTGTGTTTCCCATTAACTGCCATCTTTTGGTTAAAAAACAGATGAAGACTCTAATAATATCCTTTTGTTATTTATATTTCAAATAACTCCACGTAATGGATTATCCAGCATACCTTCACCGAGGGCTCTAACTTCATTATTCTTATCAAAGTGTCTTTTCAAGAGCCTCTCTATTTATTTGTATTTTTCAAAAGTTTGCATAAGAAAACCTAGGCACTAATAGCTAACATTTGCCAAAAGATATGTATGCCCAGTGTGAAAGAAGGGATAATTACGAGCAGATACTTTCAAAGTCTGGGCAGACTCTGAAATAAATCAATGTGCCTATTAACCTTTTGATGGTCATTTTATACTACCTATTAAATATTATATTTTGACATATTAATTTGTTAGGAAGGAAAGATTAAGAAATAGACCTATAATCCATTTTCTCCCTATATTGAGTGATGCCCCAAAGAAAAAAGAATGAATATCTGGTCAAATCCTTTTGTAAACATGCACATACGTGATATTTACTGGCAGGAGAATCTTCATCTATGGAATTCTTGAGAAGGATGGTACCTGATCTGCCTAGGACTGACTATGATAAACAAACTTAGAATCTATTGATTTATGGAGGATCAGTTCCTAGAAAATGTCATGTAAGCTATGTAGCAATTAGAATATAAAATGGGAATGTATCCTGACCAAACAAGTTTCTTTTCTTTTTTTTTTTGTAAGTTATGCTCCTACAGATGTCACTTGGAGACCATGATTTGACAGACATTCCAATCCTTTGTGTTATCTTGAATGCAGACCTAATTTAATCCAAATTTAGGGAGAACTCGGCTTGCTCTAATTAGAGGCCACCCTGAATAGTTACACAGTTTCTTCATTTAACCAGGGCCGCCCTGAATAGTTACACAGGTTCTTCATTTAACTCAGAGTCTTTAAAGGTGGGGAGGTATAGTCCATTGCTGAAAATTCTTACTATTAAGTAATCAGGCACTGACCAGGAGTTTTAATGCTGGCACAAAACATTTATTTTTATCTTTTAAGTTTGAGTTCACCCAGAAGCAGGATCTGAGACACAGAGTAGAGTGTTAGTAGTTTATTGAAGAAGTGAAAGGGGCACCTGTAGGAAGTGGGGAAGAAGTACACTAAAGAGGAAGCTATCAATGAATGGCATGCCATTAGGCCAGCTACAACAGTGTGTGACTAGGGTTACATCCTGTGGGGAAGCTCTGGACAGTGGTGCCAATCACACTCAGAATTATCTCATCTGAGAACCAAGGGCCCTGCGGTGTTTATACTCAGAAACCTGATGGTCCTTGATTAAGTACCACTCTCAGGGTGTACTATGTCTCTCTGGAGCTTCTGGTCTATTACGCTTGGACAGCAGGGTCTTCTGAGGTTCTGGACAAGAGATCCCTTGGGGACAGCAATGTGCACACTGGCAGTTTGGAGTCTCGAGCACATGGAAGCTCTGAGGGGCAAGAGCACCAACAGTATCTGCTCCATCATTCAAGTCTTTGGTCATATCTGCTCCATCTAGTTGGCCCTAAGGGAGTCTCTGTATTCATTGATTCAACAAATATTTATTTACATTGAGGATATGATGGGATGGTAAGAGAAATAAACAATAAACAGATATGTAAGATGATGTGAGGTAATAAAATATATTATTAGGAAAAATAAAGCAGAGTATGGTTGGTTGTAAAATCATCTCAAAGATTTCAGTTTTTATTTCTGGAATTGGTAAATATTACCTTATTTGTAAAAAAAGATCTTTGGAGATATGATTAAATTAAGGGTCTCGATTTGGAGAGATCATCCTGGATTTTCTGGGTGGGCCCTAAATGCTGTCATGAATGGCATAAGAGAGAGGCAGAGAGAGATTTCACAGACAGAATAGGAGAAGGTCATGTCAGGAGAGAGGAAAATCGGAGTGATGTTCACACAAGCTGAGGAATGCTAGCAGCCACCAGAAGCTGGATGAGGCCTCTGGAGGGAGCGCAGCCCCACCAATAGTGTGACTTCAGCCTAGGGAAAGTGATTTCAGATTTCTGGTCTCCAGAACCGTGAGAGAATAATTGTCTATTGTTTTAAAGCACTGGGTTTGAAATAATTTATTACAGCTGCATCAGGAAACTAATACACAGGGTAAAAAGGTGAGTGAATGACTGGATAGCTACCATTTTAGCCTGTCTTTTAAGAGGAAATTTGAGCAGAAATGTAAATTAAAGCAAGAGAATGAGTCATTCAGGAGAAGGACTCTCCAGGTAGAAGGCAGTAAATGCAGAGTCTTTAGGTAGGAAGAAGCTTGCTATGTCTGATGAGCAGAATGGAGGTCAGTATCCCCCGGAATGAGAGAACTAAGGAGAGAATAAAAAAGGGACAAGATAGAAGAGAGAGGTAGGCCAAATCATATTAGGGTACAGTGGTAAACAGTTGGAAGGTTTTAAAAGAAGAGTAACCGGAACTGACTTTTAAAGCCCTATGTCCTAACATGAGACCCTCTGACTCATTCTGTCAGTCATTAGGTTTTACTTAATTTCCCTGGGTAGAATTGGAGGAAGCACCTCAAGTTCCTCCAAGTCCCTGTGGTGAAGGCAATGAGGAAATATCTCCTTGGCCCCCATACCCCCAAGTCTAGTCCTAGCATGAATGATCTATAAGCTAAACACAAATTTCCTTCCATTAAAATTACTTCTTTTTTTCCTGTGTATTTTTTATCTGAACAGAGACTCTTATTATTTTTTCTTGCCTTTTCATAAGCTACTTTCTGTTCTTGTCAAGGTCCAGAAGGGACGTAGTCCTGTTCTCAGGTAGATCAAATTAAATGAAACTGTCATCCACAGCCTCATCGCTGTTTCACCCTTGGCATGAGCTACCTATGTGTGACTACGTGTCTTGCTTAAGCATATCTGGTGACTTAAACCAACTCGTAAGGTCAAGGACCGCATCTCTGTGATATTACGTTCCTCATAGGACATAGTGCATTGCCTTATATAGATTAAGCATTAATGCATATTTATTAAACAAGTTGCTGTTGGTCAGAGTTTGATAGAGAGAGTTTGACTGAGCTATGAAGTCAGATGATTAAAACCCACGCTTTCTATTTTTTACTCTTATTCTACCCTCTTCACAAACTCGAGCTGTGGGAACTTACTATGTACCGGACCTTGGACTTGTTGAAGCTGAACCCCCTTCCCGTCCTGCACATGTATTCTCAGGAGAGAGTTCTGTGGGCGCCTCTCAGAGGTAGCTGCAGCAGCAGCCTTCCTGAGTGTGAGTCCCCGAGCTGACTCATTAGCACTGCAAAACCTTAGACTTAGCCACCTCCTGTCCCCACCCACCTCTTCCCACCTGACGCCTTGACAGAGAAGAACATTTAGATCTACATTATTTTGGAATATATATTTTTTATGGTGTGAATGCTGAAGTCAGTATCCTATTGGCTGGATAATTTTAATGCATGTAACTATTATCTGCTTCATTCCACAAAGACTTTGAAGCAGTTTTATACGTAGCTATATAAAGCATATAGAAAAAGCCAGAAAAAAATGCAAATGCTAGGTTATTTGTTTGGTGCAGATTAGAATGTATTAAGTTGACAAAGAATCACAATGGGATGGACTAATCAGGAAAACCTTTCCAAGAGCAATTAATCTTTTGTGACACTCAAGTCTACTCATTCAGGTCCCTGGAGTTATCTTTTCTTTGGTTTTCTGCTGAGTTGCTCTTAGACTGATGGTATAATGGGAAAGCTCACTCTTAACTAATATTCAAATTTTTCATCATGTTTCTTTCCAAAGAGAAAGGAAAAGAGAGAAAGAGAGACTGGGACTGTTACGGCTTGTTTTGGTAAGAAGCCTAGATAGTTCATAGAACACAACATTTTAGGATATTATCATAGAAATAGAGAATGACCTTTGGGAGGAGAATCAGAATTATCCAGAAGGAAACGTAAATCTGAAAAATGGAAGAAACTTCAAGCAAAAGGCAAACTTTCTAAGGACTCCCACTGTGAAAATAAATGACTGTGGTCAAGCCCAATTTAAAGCTTTGCTTTTCATTTCGAAGTTTTAGAGCAGGAGAAGATCTTCGAGTTCATTTAGTTCAATGCCTTCATTTTAAAGATGAAAAAGCCAGGACGCAGAGAGGTTAAGTGATTTGCCCATGGTCACACAGACAGTGTGGGACAGAACCATGGCTGCATTTCAGATTGTCTGACTCCCGGTTGTGGGCTCTTTGTACTATATTTCATTGCTGCCTGCAGCTGATGTCATTTTGGGAAGAGAGTATCCAGGGGCCTCAGCAACATGGACTGGGAGTGAGAAGAAGAGTTGCAAGAAGCACAGGAGAGCTGGAATCACGAATCCAGTGGCCAGGCTGGAACCAGCAAGGGCCGAAGGATAAAACTCTGCAAAGGGCGTGGCAAATTTTGATACCGTCCTGGTAGAAAGCAATACTGGGGATTCACAGGGCAACATGTCAGCTGCAGAAACAAGTACATTGAATTATGGCATCTAAGGTTTGAGATCTCCATTTTAGTCAGAGCAGGTCTCCAGCTGTCCTTGGTTTGAGGGGACAAGATTCGTGAGCAGGGGAATGCTCTGGGGAGGACTAAGCTGGCTAGCAGAAGCTCGACAGTCTCAGGTTAGAGCATGGCCAACTCCAAATCTGGAATGGAGCTGACACAGCCAGTGGGGAAAGCTTCTAAGCCCACATTTTATCTAACAGAGAAACAATGAGACTTAGAGACAAGAGGAGTAATCGGAAATCACGTCTGTTATGTGGATAACCATGAATTTAACAGTCTTTCCATGCTAGTCTATAAATGTGGTCGAACCAGAGGTAATTTCTTTCTCTCATCATGGCAGACCATTTAAGGAGAGGAGCTGAGCATGCAGGTTGAAGAACTCTTGCATTTAGCTGATGGAGACCATGGAAGACACATGGGTCCCTGGGCATATATTTACTGTGTCAACCAGGATGCATTTGACCTCAAGTGACAGATCACCGAATTAAAACAAGCCATATGGATGTTTACTTTTTACTTAACAAGAATTCTGGAGGTAGGCAGTCCCAGATTTGTTCCGGTGACTCAAAATGTAATTTTACAATTTTGCCGCTCTACCATTCTTAGTGTATGAATCACGACTCCTTTCTTAGTTGCGAGGTGATGGCTGCAGTCCCAGCGTCAGGTCTCCGTGTGACGGTACTCTAAACAGAAAGTAGGAATGAAAGCAAACAAACAAACAAAGGATCTTTCTCTGCATACTTCTCTCATCATCAAAGAAAAATATTTCCCTGAGGCTCCTTTTGGGAAGTTTTCCTTACATTTCCTTTTCCAGAAATAGATCATGGGACATACCTAAACCAATTACTGGCTAATGTGAAAAGATTTGCCATGATTGACTAAGTGTGGTTGACTATTGGATTTCTTCCCAATATTTGTGATTCATCTCCCAGGGGTAGACATATTTTTACTCCATCAAACTTTGTTTCTCTAAGCTTGGAATATTGGGAAGAAAGCCAAGAGTCAGCTACACTTAATTAACTGAATCACGCTTGGCTACAGATAGTGCCTGGTGTGTACCAAATTTTCATCTTGTTTCACCTAACCACATCCTGAAATCAGAAATAAAATATTCAAAGCCAGTTTCTTAAAGGTTCATCCATAACTTCAGAAGTCTCCCTTTTGATTTAATGTAGTAACACAACAATGAATTTAAAAAGTAAATTCAAAAGTAAAAAAGAAACAAACAGAAACCTATAATGTGTTTTCTTTCTCTCATCTGAACTGAATAAAGAAGTATATGAGACCGAAATCATACCATGTTACCTTTTCTCTACCTTATAGTCTTTAACTCTCTTTTCTAATGTTTTACCCTGATCTTTTTATAACTAAGAATGTAGAATACCTTCATTTTCATGGATAAAAATGTAGTTTTCTTTAAATAAATCATATATATATGAAATAAGTCATGTTTTGAATGTTTCTCACCACTGAAGGGTTGAGAATTGAATCACTTGGGTTGCACAGTTACCGTTTGTGGCACAGTCAATTTTATGTTTTCAACAGACCCTGTAGCTAGACTATTCTCAGACTACACATCCTGGTTGATACAGGAGCCATATGACTGAGTTCTAGCCAATGAAATGGCTGTGAGGATAAAATACCCTACTTCTAGGCCTTGCCTATTAAAACTTCTCCATCACAATGTGTTGAATTGTATTCTCCCTCCCCTTCGTTGAAGTACTAACTCCCAGGAAATCAGGATATGACCTTATTTGGAAATAGAATCGCTGCAGGTATAATTAATTAGGATGAAGTCATAATGCAGTAAGGTGGGCCCCTAATCCAATACAAGTGGTGTCCTTATCAGAAGAGAATGCCATGTGCTGTGGTCTGAATATTTCTGTTCCCCCAAAATTCATATGTTAACCCTCAAGATGATGGTGTTAGAAGGTGGGACCTTTTGAGGTGATTTTGGCAATAAAAGCCCTCATGAATGGGACTAGTGCCCTTATAAAAGAGGCTCAGAAATCTCCTTTGCCCCATCCACCATGTGAAGATACAATGAGAAGTTGGCAGCTTGCAACTTTGAAGAGGGACCTTGCTGGAACCTGACCATGCTGGCATCCTAACCTTGAACATCCGGACACCAGAACTGAAAGCAATACATTTCTGCCCCTTTTAAGCCACCCACTCCGTGGCATTTTGTTATAGCAGCCGGAACAGACTAAGAGACCTTGTGAAAGCACAGAGACACAAAAAGCACCACGTGACTGGGGCGGCAGAAATTGAAGTGTTGGCAGCTGCCAGTCGAGGAATGCCTGGGCTGGCAGAGACAAGGGAGAATTCTACCCCGGAGGATGCAAAAGAGACATGGCCCTGCCAACACTTTGATTGTGAACTTTAAACCTCCAAAACTGTGGAAGAATAAAATTGTATTGTTTCCAGCCAACAAATGTGTGGCTTCTGTTCCTGCGACCCTAGAAAACTAATGCACTATTCTCCGGCTCTCTTCTCTCATCAGTTAGCCAAATGCAAAAATCTAGTAGAGAATGGAATGGCAGACCCACGAGTTGGAAGGAGCTTGGATCACTAACTAACTGCATGGCCCAGATACTACCCAGTTATTCTCTGTGTTGAGCAGTGTTATGAGAGAAACAAACCTTGTTTTGTTAAGTGCTGACGCATTGGGGCTCATCATCATAGCCAGTCTTTGTGATTGAAGAGATTATAAAGCCTGGGCTAGAAATGCTGTGAAATTAGTGGTAATCACAATGTAGATAATTTTAGAGTCTCCACCTCTGTAGATGCCACAGATGTAATAAACCGAATAAGCAGACATATTGTCTGCCTGGTTACGAGGCTTTGAATCAAAATTGGGGTATTTTTCTGTCTTAGGTCCTACAATCAGGACCTGTAGTGACCTTACTGTTCTGCCTCATAAACTTAAAACATGCTGAACAACACGCGTGATGATATGGAAAAGAATGTTGGCTTTAATTTGTGAGTGCAAAGTTACCCTTTCTTTTCCTTTAATATTATCGTGCAAATTTCTGTTGGTACATTTTCTGAAATTATAAAAAGAAAGGAGAAGGTTGTTTTGTGTATCTGAAAAATTAAGTTTTTGTCAACACAATGTGCAAATGCAGGTAATTACACAAGCCTTCTTCATCAAATTCCCTTTCCTTCACCCTAGGGCATCTATAGGGATGATTTTGTAATATCCACTTAAACATCAACTGTTTTTGTTTGGAAAGGCAAAAAAGTAAAATATTAAAGAAAAACATGCTCAATTTAGCCAGATGCAACCAGCAGGAAATGTAACCTAACTTGTATTCGGCAATCTGGGTTTCAATATCCTCAATGAACATCCGTTAGCTGTGTGACCTATGGGAATTTGGTCAGTCTCTCTGATCTCCCTTTCATCATTTGATGACATACAGATTGGAGAGTTTTTTAAAGGTGTTTCAAGAAGCTGGAACTTTCCAGATGTTTCCTCAGAGGCTAATTCGAGAAGCTGCCACCAGAATCACACTCTCCCTTTATGTGTTTTATCCATTCAGTTTCAGGGAAAAACAAAGAGAATAAAAACTGATGCAATAATTGTGGAAAACGGTTTGGTGGTTCCACAAAAAATACAACATATAATTACCATATGCCCTATCAATTCTGCTTCTAAGTATATTCCCTAAAGAATTGAAAACAAGGACTCAAACAGATACTCGGATGCCAACATTCATTGCAGTATTATTCACAATAATTCCCAAACAACCAAGTGTCCGTCAACAGATAAGGTGTAAACAAAACATGGTCTATACATGCAGTGGAATACTATTCAGACATAATAAGGAATGGAATTCTGACATGTGCTACAACATAGATTAACCTCAAAAACATTATGCCAAGTGAAAAAAATCAAATGTATGATTCTAGTTATACAAAATATACAGAACGAGGAAATTCATAGAGGCAGAAAGTAGATTAGGGGTTACCAGGGGCTGAGAGAGAGGGGAAATAAGGAGTTATTGTTTAATGAATATACTTGGGGTGTTTACCTGGGTGATAAAAAGATTGGAAGTGGATTGTGATGATTATACCACTGGTTGCGGTAAATGGATTGTGATGATTATACCACTGGTTGCGGTAAATGGTACTAATGCTACTGAATTGTACATTTAAAAATCGTTAAAATGACAAATTTTGTTATATATATTTTTATAATAAAATATAAAATAAAAAATAATTACAAATAAAAATGTTTTCAATTAAATAAACAAATGAACAAACCAGAAGCTTTGGGCCAAGGGGATCTATGTCAACAAAAGTGTGGAAACTCCTGTCTATATCATGTTAAAAAAACAATATGATTGTTTGCCTTGTAGAACTGAATGTTTTTATAGGATCGCCTAACTCTTTCAGAATTAGTCACAGAGATAATTCTACCAAATCAAGCTAGCTCTTCATTCTCATCAGCCCTGGATTTTGGAAGCAAGCTGTGTAATAATGACAGTTTGTGGCAAACAATGATTGCAGGGGGAGCTCCAGCAATGTACCCGGAGCAAGTAACCCTATTCCTGGATAAGTGACAGTTTCACCACTGCTTTAGAGAGAGCACAGATCTCTAGGTTCAGGAAATTAGGTTGTTGTTGTGGTATCCCTGAATAATGGAAGGTTAGCACAGGAAATGGTATTGGGGCGGGGTGGGGTGAAGCCAGGAGACACTTTAATAAGATTTTTTTTCATCCCTCCTATGTAAGTGAAGGCTCTTTTCCTGAAGGTCGTGAAGGGTGGTATCAGTGGTGGGAGTTGAGTGTTTTATTCAGTGATTGATGCTGGTCAATATTTTCTTTACGAAATTATCGTTACCTTCAATATTGTCCAATAAAAGTGATTATAATTTATGATCTTCAAAGAAGTACATGTTCTTTTATCTTTTACTTAGCGCATGGGCAGCATGTGCGATGGTTGCTTGAGACTCTTAAGCGGGCAATCTGGAATTTGTTTTCCCCCTCCACACCCTTTCTCTATGCCTTATGTTTAGAATCTGTTTAATTGACTAGATGATGAAAAATGTTACTTCTATGAGACTGATTGAAAGACTGAACAGTCAGAAAAAACCTTTTATTGTTTTCTTTTGAGCTTTCCGATATGATAGAGACTTATCATCAACCAAGTCTCTTTTCATTGTTTTGTGTCTTAGAGAAGAGAAACTTTTAGAAGCACATTTATAGAACTGCCAAATTGGTTTCAGAGAGCGTTACATTCTTATTTTAATTGGGAACAACAGTTGCATTTTAACATTCACCATTTGCCAGTTATAAAACACCACAGAGCAAAATGGAATGACAGTTCTTTTTCCCGTATATCTTGTGAAACAATATGAATATACCATTATATTAGAATGTGTTTTATTTATGTTAAATAATTGGCAGTGGAAAAAAATAATTGGCATTGGAACTCCCTTTTTAAGACAACTTTAATATAACTATCCTGGGAAAGAATTTCTTAAATCTGAAAGTTGATTGTTACTTTTGTTAGTGATGGTTTTATCAGGGTGAATGTGCCCTTTTCTTCCTGATTTTGCTAAGTTCAGCCTATTTCATTAAAGATTAGACCCTTCTAAATTTCTAAAAAGTGCTGGACCCCAGTCCTAAATGGATGTTTTTTTATTTTTCTAAATTGCTGTTATCCAAGAATTTTGTAGAAGCACCATGGTGAATTAGACTGACTAATTTTGGATACGTTTGATACTTTGTCTGAATAAAGACAGTCTTTCAACGCCCAAATCCTTTCAACACTGCATTTCTCATATTCCAGTTGTTGACCCTCAAAACTTGCTAGAGTTAGAGCAGATTTGTGAATCAAAGGAGGTCACATGTTGAGCGATGTGTGCCTGCCAGCTGGATTGTGTCTCCTTAAGAGAAATAAAACCAACACCAAAAGTGAGATTAGTTTTGATTATAGAGATGTTAATAAAAGTTGTTACAGAATTTTGAGTGCCTGTCGTGTGGAAAGAAACTTCTAGAGCTATTTCCTTTAAACCTAAAAAATGACCCTACAAGTAAAGTACTACAAAAGAAAATGTACACTGTCCTGTGTGAGTATATTAGAGAAAAACTGTTCTAAAAGTTTTCTTAAGGAGGAAACATTTAAGCAAGAATCTGAGGAGTATCCACTTGGAGAACAGAGAAAAAGATGTTCTTGGTAGATGATGAAAATATATAAATTCTGAGGTATGACATGGTTCAGGCTATTCAAAAAGCAGAGAGCAGTGCGGGCTACTGTAGCTGGAGGCAGGTAAAGGAAAGGGGCGTACCATCTGGTAAGAAAGCAGGGACCAAAATTATTTATATCGATCATTGCATAGATGCTGTCTATGCTCTCTATTATATCCAGTCAGGACACTCATCCACTTAAAATTTTTTTTTACTAAATTTAGATTTTATTTTATTATATATGTTTGTTAAAGCAGACATATATGCAAAAAATCCAAGTATGAAATCAGAACAATTCTATAATTATCATACATATATACCTGCATGAACACACAGTATAATTTCTGAGGCTTTGTTAACACACCATCAAAGTAACTACCTCTTTCAATGAAAAGCAAAAAAACAATTTACATATCTTTAAGATGAATTTGTTCAATGTAATTACTCACCAGTAAATTTAGTTAAGCATGTTAATTCAAATGGTACCCTGATTGGTTGAGATATAAATATCGAAACCCAGTGATTATAAGACAAAATCTTGAGACAGTAAAGTATATTTCATTCTTCAGAATATGTGGACTCATTTTCAGTTACGTTTTTGAACATTAGTCATTTTTTTGATTACCACAAAAACAAACTCACCCAAGACTTTGCGTGTGTAATAGACTTTGTTGGAATTGGAGATGTGGACAAAGTTATAGCATAGCCATGTAAACAAATTAAAAATTGAATATTAGGCATCGATTGTTTAAAAGATATCTTATAGCCATATCTACCAGTGTAGACTCCAGCCTTCCCAATGTTTTTTCTTTTTTCTCTTTGATCTTTCCTCTCTCAGCCTTCTCCTCCCTTCTCTAGCTTCTCTCTCTCTCTTATGCTCTCTAATTAGGACACAGCTAATTCCTGTTCATGTTGAATGCAGGTCAGTATATCAATCTTTTGTTGTTGTTTTTGTTAACTAATATCCTCAGGGATTCACTTTCCATCCCAAATGACTTGACTACAAAAATAACTTCATGAAACAATGACAGGTCCTTTTCCATTGCAAATTCTGATGACATGTGTTAAGGTAATTTTTTTGTTATCTTCATGCCTGTAAATTGCAGTCTCACCCTTATTAATTCATACATACAAAGCAGCACACAGAATACTCCACATTTTGTACATTTGTTTCGTGATAAACTTATCACCAGAGGCCAATTGGGATAAGAAAATTAGCTAAATAATATTTTCATTGTGGTTGTATTAAAATGCTATGAAGAGATTCTATTTCCTGGGCCCATTACATGTAGTCCAGGGAAGTATAAGTTCTGTTTATGGAAATGACCTGTTGTGACAACTTATTATCTGACCATCCCTTACTCCAAATGTGACCATCCCTTTACTCCAGTTTTTTCTCTTGGTATAGAAGTCAGATACCTTGGTTGTAAACACTAAAATCTTCTTTGACTGGTTTTAATGAGAGGCTAGTTTGAAGATCTTAGGTAGCTCACAGACTCTCAGGATTGTAAGAAAACCAGTCTCAGAAGTTATGCAGCCAGGAGTAATACCCAGTTATATTGGAATAGGAGAGCAGAGGAGACAAAAATATCTGCTTCGAGGCTTTGTAAAATGGACATAATTTTAAGATTAATTGGATATGAAAATAAGAGAAGGGAGAAATTAAATATGATTCCCAGATTTATGGTTTAAGAGCTAGTGATTTGATAATTCCATTTATTGAACATTGTGGGCTACTAAACATTATGTGTGGCTACTCAGCATCTCTTGAATTCCATTCTTGGGCTTGAATAATGCTTACATTACAATACTGTCACAACAAAGTGGAAGCTTAGATTTATTTTTACAACTTTATTGCATATATATATATATATATATATATATATATATATATATATATATTTTCCCCAAAAAAGAGCATCATTAGGGGATAATCTCTGCAGACAATCTTCGGGTTAGCATGGTGGCAAGTCTTAGGGCATTGCCTTCCACTTTGGCGCATCTTCCTTTAAGCTGCAGTATTGCCACCAAGGAGTAGAAGCCAGGGTGTTTTTGCTAGAACAACTCTGATGGGATATAATCAGGTCTGATTCTGGGCTGCATGACTTCTAGTCTTACTGCTACAGCCTCCAGTTTCTCTTCAACTAGTCTTGCTTTCCTGCCAGTCTTTATTTTCCAGTGTAGTCAGAGTCATCCTTAAAATATTCCTCCCTTAATAAAATCTTGCCAGTGGTATTCATCAGGTCTAAGAAATAGAACAAAAACTCTTAAGGTATTGATTTCTTAGGGTGGCTATAATAAATGACCACAAACTTGGATGGCTTGAAACAAAAGCAGTGTATTCATTCACATTTCCCGAGGCTAGAAGTCTGCAGTCAAGGTGTCAGCTAGACTATGCTTCCTCCAGAGGTTCTTGGGGAGAATCCTTGCTTCTTCTAGTTTCTCATAGCTACAGGCTTTCCTTGGCTTTTGGCAGCATGTTCGCAGCCTCCATGCCTCTGTCTTCACATGACAGACTTGCCTCTGTGTGTCTTGCTATCTTCGCATGATGTTCTCCTCCTCTCATAAGAAAATGAATCACGTTGGATTAGGACCTACCCTGATTCAGAATGCTCTCGTCCTAAATGGATTACATCTGCAAGACTCTATTTCTAAATAAGGTCACGTTCACAGGCACTGGGACTCAGACCAGTATCTTTTGAGGGTACACAATTTAACCCTAACAGTGGCCTACAAGGTAATCTGTGGTGTGGCCACTGTTTACTCTTCTAGCCTCACCTTATTCATTTTCCTTTTCCTCATTCTACATTCCAGCCATTCCTAACTTCTTTCAGTTTTTTGCAAGCACCACGTTCTCTCTGATCCCACATAGCCTCACAAATAGATTTCCTCTCCCAGGAATACTCTTTCTTCATCTATCCTCCTCCCCACCATGTCTTACCAATTCTCAGGTGTCTTTTATATCTCCCGGACACCCTACCTGCGTTTTCATAGGTAATTGAACCTTCTCCATCATAACACACATCACATGTTATAGTGATTTCTTGCCTGAAACCTTAGCTCCAAGAAATGTGGGATGATGTCTGTTTTGTTCAACAGTGTAGTCCTAGCACTTGACATATGCTTATCACATAGCAGACTTGGAATAAAAATAAATAAATTTGGGAACCATTAGGTAATTTTGAATACCTGTAAACCACTTAGTTATTTAGCTTTGGACCTTGGCGGAAAGGCCTAGTGTTTTGTCAGGCAAAACTCTTTAATACAGAGTTGATTAAGAGTAATAAATTGCAGTTCTTAGAAGGTTGTATGTCACAGAAGCTCTACAACCTTCTTTGTATAGGAACGACCTCAGATAATAATTTTGTGATAATCTCTTATTGGTTGGCTGGATTCTCTGTCAATTTAATGAAAACACAATTTCACGGTACCTTTTAGACATTGCTCATTTCTTTGATTTAGTGAAGTCATTTTATAACTTAATTTTATACTAGTTTTTACAATAATAATCAATGTATTTCTAGTTGTTATGATTACTGTTAATTTCTAATAATGTCAAGGCTTCAAACACTTGAAATCAGTGTTTCGTGCAGCCTCCATAGATTTGTTGGTTGTCTAGATGAACTGCTTAGTGTTTAGGACACATATTTCTGATTCTCACTCTATATTCTGTGTTAACTCTTCTCTTAATTACTCTGAAAGAGGAGGGCTTAGCAGTCCTTGAATCACAACTAACACAAAAATAGTTCATATTCATCTTTAGATCCTTCTGTATTTACAGGTGAATAGATCTGTTTTGGTAATTCAAAAATGTATGTGAAATGTACTGATTTAACATTGGTATCTCATTTTCTGAACACTGCTGTCTTTTCTTCTACCTTTAAGGTTCTTGAAAGAAATGTATTTTAATGTTTTTATTTTTTAATTATACTTATTGTACTGTAAGTTGCGTGGAGAATTAAAAGATAAGAAGAAATGAAAATACATTTGAGGGAGCACTTTATCAATTTTTCTGCTAAATGACTTTAGGGAGTGCTTGAATATCAGTATTATTTATATAATATTACATGTAGTAACAAACAGATGCTCTCGAGTGGCAAAATTTGTCATAAAAAATTACTAAATGTCAAAGTTCCACCTAATACTTATGTAATCCGCTTTTAATATCTTCTAGTTTCTACACAACACACACACTGTACACAAACAGACACACACACACACTCAACCTGAATTTTATGAGTGCGGGAACCACTGTTCACCACTTTTTACCCAGCTGAGTATCCAGTAGGCTAGTGAAGCAACACAGAGACAGCGGGTGTGTTTCTTTTTTCTTAAAAAAATATTTTTAATAACTATAGCCCCTTGTCTTCTTAGGTGGTCTCCCATCCAAGTACTAACCAGGCCTGACCCTGCTTAGCTTCCGAGATCAGACAGGATCAGGCTTGGTCAGGTTAGCATGACTTGTAGATCCAGTATGTTTTGACAGTTCCTCACTGTTCCTCCACTGGGTGTTCCCATCTTCCTCTTCCTCTCCAGGGCTTCCATGAATCTGCAGTATTTATCAAAGAAGTCAGGAGATTTAGTTAATTCGAATGGGAAACAATTACATCTTTATTTTCACTAACTTCTAGGTGATATTTAGCATTTTCTTCAACTGAGTGTAAGCCAGAAACCTCAGTAATTTTAGCAGTATCTGCAATTGTTTGTCACCAAGAGGAGCTATAAGTATTTCTTGACATGCTTGTTGTATATATCTCAAAGATATTTTTGAAATTGTGGTAGTTACTCCAACGAGATCTTATTTTTTAGTGCACGATATACAAGACACATGTATTATATCACAAATTTGTTTCTTTTAAAAAATTTGTTAACTTTTTTGCTTTCTTTTATACTCATTGCATTTCATGCATTTAAAAACATTATTCTGTCAACAGAATGACAAAGAGATCCATTGCATGAAGTGTCTAAGAACTCCTGCTCTAGGCATTGTGAGCTGCAGTTTTCATTTTATTTGGTGCTTTAACAGGTCACAACACAGTAATTCAAGGGCTTAAAGTAACATGGGTCATGTGCAATAGTCACTTTCAGGTGACCTGGCCCCATGAAGCCTGGGATAAAATCTCCCATATGCCTCCTCACCCTCAGGACCACCCCACCTCCAAACTTGTCCTAGCCTCTAGTTGCCTGCATATTTATCCCTTCTCTTATTTTAAAGTTGTTGCAGCTCCGTTTACCTTTTAGGCAGCATGAAAATTATCTAGATTCAAGTCCTGACTCTTTCACTTACTAGCTGTGTCTCATAGTTCACATAATTCTATGATTTCTTTTGTTTGTCGCATGAATAGGGTAAAGAAAATGGATGTAAATTTCAGCTCTACCATTTTCTAAGAAGTAATGTGAGCAGTTTATTTTTATAAGCTTGGTTTCTTTATCTGTAAATGAGAGAATAGTTCTAGTAAGAAGGAAAAACATAAAAGATCTAACATGCAGAGAGAATATTTGCCCTTGGACAGTTTCTAAACCTTGTCGTGCCTTATTTTTCTGATCTGTAAAACATGGATACTAATATTTACTTCACTGTGAAGACTAAATTAATTGGTACATGTAGAGCACTTAGAATTGTGCCCAGTGTGGAGTAAGGTGTTTATTATGTGCCAGGTAATTCATATTTATTATCTCATCTATTTGTTCTCCAGACACTAGAGGTAGGTACTATTTCCGTCATCCCATTTTATGGATGAAGAAACCGAGTCCCAAGGAGATTAAGTTACTTGGCCAAAATTGTACAGACGATGAGTGGTAAAATTAGGTTTTCAACCCAGACTTTCTGGCTGCATTCTATTATACTGCCTTATTAACAAGCACACACCTAATTTTCTGGAAATATTCCAAGAGTTCTATGAGATAATTAGCGTAAAAACTCATGGTGTACTGTGAACTGATACACAGATGTTAAGATATTAAAAATCATATATGAAGCTTAAAATAGGTATATTCATTTTATACTTATATTTGCAAATTCTCTAATTGGCCTTTTTAGCAGTAACCCTATGTTTCAGGAAATTGACATAGCATTGTTTGAAATTCAGCTGTTTACTTACTTTGAGCTTTTGGATTAGTTTTATTCTTTATATAATTTTATTTTATTTTTTATAACTCTATGAGTGAGTTCAGACCTCGGTCAAAACACTGTATTGGGCAGGATTTTAGCATCAATAAGGAAGTAGTATGACAGGCAAGGCCGTTCGGTACTGTGGACCAGGAAGTAGGCAGGGCATGGAGGACACCTGTGAAGGTGTTCCGAGCTCTTCCCAGACAAAATGGACTCCAGAGATGCAAAAACCCATCTCTGGTGCTGCACAGCTGAGTTTATTTATCTCTTTTGCACATGAGTTGGTACTAGGAAAATGCCATGTTACTCATGAAATAGTCCAGTGTGTTGAAGACAGCTTTTGGAACCCTTATTAACCAAAAGTTTATTGCATCTCTGTTTCCTCAGGTCACAAAAGCCTGAAAGTAGAAGTGGGGTTACAGTTGTTGATTGTAAGCACATTCCCCTGTGCTGTGGTGGTTCTCACCAGACCTACCTTACGATGGTGGTATGGGGATTGAGTGAATACAAGAAAAGTAATTCGCAATATCTAATACATGTCTTCATTATTTAATAAAGAATAATTGTGGTCAACATCTATTTTACTGAAGCTTCGGCTCTCTGAGAAATCGCCCTATTATTTCTGGAAGTCACCGGGACATATCACTTGTGGGCTCATAATGAAGTCTTCTCAATGGCGATGCGATGGTTGTTAGCTTCCTCACTTCCGTGGGCTGAGCCTTCGATCCCTGCTAGGCTGTGGGAGGCCCCTCTCTATCTCAGCTGCCCTCTGAGCTGGTGGTGCCTGTTGCTGGTGCCTGAAGCATGTCATGATTCCATGGCAGCTCTGCGAAGTATCTGGTGTGCTGATGTGACAGCACCTCCCTCCTTTGGGTCGCACCCCGTACTAGAGTCCTGGTGCACTGGCAGCACTCTGGCTACCTCATCTCCTCACATTTTGCAAATAGACATGGATCCTTCAGATTGTTTTGCTCACAGTTTTCTCTCTTGAGGGTTGGAAAAATCAGTCCATGGGGACTGCTCTATAGGACAAATTTGGGTAAAGGATAATATTCTGTCCTTAGTTCTGCTTTTTCCCTTTTCTGCCAGCTTTGCCTTTTCTTAAAATGAATGTTTTCCTTGACAGCCTGTTCATGCCTCCTACAAAAATACAGACACCTGTGTGCTCCTCTCATATAGCCTCCAGATGTTTCTTAACATCATTAGTAAGCAATGCCTAGTATCAGACTGGACCCATACCTCAAACACATACATGGTGCATTTATACTAATAGATAGATAAAGAGCATTAAGTAAGCCAGAAGGCATTGGTGTTTTCTTCCATTTGAATGTGTGTAATCACTATTCCTCTTCGATTCTGGTAGATGTTGGCTTTTATGACTTAGGATGACATTGTTCAGTATAACTTTTTTTTTCAGTTATGATGAACTATTTTGTTAAGGTCATGCTTTCTCAAGGTTTACTACTAAATAACACGATTATAGGTCATGTTATTTTTCATTTGAGTCATAGTTAAGCTTCCTATTTTCTTTTGAGAGTTCAGATAGTGTTTGTATAGAAAATTATTAGTAAATTCTTTGGCATCTATTGTAAATACTGTTTCAGCTGATGAGCTTTTTGGATCCTCAACATTTGAAGGAGAGAGAGAAGAAAACATTGATATATCCCTATTTTGTCAAACCCGATGCAGCTAGAATCAGGTTCAATCTGTAGAGCATTTGTCATTAATAAGATATGCAGAGAAAATAAAACGTGAAAACACCAAGCCAAAAATAAACAGCAGGTAATAAGTGTTCACCTCTTACTGACTTTGTACCATTGCTCTTGATAATCATAGCAAAGCTGAGGCACTTTCATTCTTGAATGTTTACTCAGAAAATGACAGTTCTATTTTTCTTGCCCCAACTCTGAGTAACTTCTGTTCTATCAACAGCTTTAGTAATATTAACTTTGATGTCTGTATTTGCCTTACCTGAATTATAGAAATAAAAATAAGTTGGTAGTAGGGCCTTGAATTTTTATAACTTTTGGTTTTTTAAGTTGTTTATGCAGCAAATGATCAAAAGAAATGAGCCTATTTTTAATAATGCAAATAAGTCAGCTTAATTTGCTTATCAAAACTATGTATTTTCCTTAGCAATTCTCTGAGAGTAAGTTATATATAAAGCTACTGTGGTACTGTAATTCTTTTCCTAGCTAAGAAGAGGTTTAAAAAACTTTATAGATATGTCTCTCAAACCGAAGATAGATGAATTTATACTCCAAACCTCAAATTTTATATTCCCGTAAGCTATGAATCGTCTTTAACAAAGATTTCATGCTATCTTTCACATCAATAAGATCCACACAGAGGTTTCTTTTATTATTATTTTTTATTCTGAAATATTCTTTCTAACTTCAAGCTTTCTTGTGTTAGTTAACTCCTATATATATCTTTCCAATTCTAGCTTAGAGAATGCTTTTACAGAAGGCCCTTTGGGATCCACTCATTTATGTTACATGCACTAACCTCCTTTGCATTCTTGTTTAGTTCTTATAATTTCCCTTATCAAAACAAAACATATATGTCAATCGTATATGCAGATTTTAGGTTTACATTTTATTTATAGGATTTTTTCTCATACTAACCCCCCTATAGGTAACAACTTAAACTTCAAACAAGATACAAGAAAACAATGACCTGAAGGCACTGGAGATTAAAAAAAGTAGGCATATTCTCATGGAAGAGTCAAAACTCCTAAGAGACCAGCACCAGATGAGTTTCATGTCTTTATGGCTTTTATTCTGAGTACAAGCCAATGTCAGCACTGGTTAGGGTAGTCAAAACTCAGAAAATGTGAAGCGAAGCTTTCTTGGCCTCAGAAACAGAGGACAGCTTTGGGGACACTAGCCATGAAAAAGAGAGGGAGACTCCTAAGCTGGAGAGAACCAGAAAGGGGGTACTCCAAATTCTGTGTAAAAATACCATTCAGGTCTCCAGCTGATGTTCTGATAATTGCAAAGGCAGAGAAGAGAAGACTCAATTCTTCAGACAGAACTGAAATTGAGTTGCTAATCAAGAGAGAGTTTGTACATTGGGTGCAACCAAGTTAATTGCTTATATAAATAGAAATATTAACGCCCTTCTGAGGGACATGACAGGATCCAGAGTCTCTATGAAATAGTCTTCACAATGTCTGGCACATAATACAAAATTATTCAAAATGTAGAGAACCAGGCTCAAAAGAATAATAATTCAACTGCAATCAACCATGAGATGATCCAGATGTTAGAATGAGCAGACAAGGATTTGAAAGCAGCTATTATAACTATACTTAGTGAAGTCAAGGAAAATAAGCTAATAATAAATGGAAACATAGGTAAGCTCAATAGGAAAATAGAAATAAATAGAAATTCTAGAACTAGAAAATAAAATAATCAAAATTAAAATTCTCTAGATAGGCTTATCAGCAGAATGGAGATGACAGGGGAAGTTGTCAGTGAACTCAAAGATAACTCAATAAAAGACTAGACTGAACACAGAAAACAAGATTGAAAAAAGTGAACATAGCCTTGGGGTCCTGTGGGCAATAACAAAATGACACAAACAAAAGCATGGCATAATCAAACTGCTGAAAGCTAAGAAGAAAGAGGAAATTTTAAAGCAACTAGAGAATAGTGACATTTTATATGTAGGTGTATACACAGTATTAATGTATGACGATAGAAACCAGAATGGTGGGGGAATGGGGACACAGACTGCTTGGGAATAAACAGGAAAAAATTTGGGGTCAATATCATGACAATAGATTTGGGTTACATAGTTGTGTGCATTTATTATGACAACAAATATACACTTCAGGTTAATACATCGCGTTATGAGTAAATTTAAATTTTATATCAAATGGAAAAAACTAATCCAAAAATTGTAGTTACTCCCACTAGCTTTAGATACTCTGAGGATAGAAATCCATTTGAATTTCTTCTTTGTGACTCTTGTGTTGAATAAAATTCTTGACATAAAGTACATTCTCAGTAAATTTTTTGTTGAGTTAAATTTAATTCCACATATTCCTTTTCATCTTTGCTGATCTAATACAGATGAGTGGATCATGATCATAGTTCTGAAAAGTAAAGAGAAGGATAAAACAAGGAATCTGTATAATCGTGAGCATCACGGACTAATGAGAATTTAAATATAATATATAATGTTGGTCATAAAATGACACGTTACAGTTTATATTTTACAATTTCCATTGTTCTATATCAAGTGCCTAATATAAGCCAAGAGCTTAACATACATGATCTCAAAGAACGTATAATATACATTGTCTAAAAGAACACTCCAAAGTAGATTCTCTCTCCTTTCTGCAGTTAATCAGAGACTAATGAAAGGTAAAGGGTTGAGATTATATGGCTGATAAATGAGTAGCTGTATTAATTAGGATATTGATAGGAAATAGTTCTTCCCAGATGTTTCAAATGAAGAGAATTTAATGACAATCTACATATAGGGGTCTGGGTAGGATAAAGGGAACCAAGAAGGGACAACGAGGTACTCAGAGGAAGGCAACTTAAAGAACCCATTGCAAATCCTTAGGTCTGGAAGGACCAAAGGCAAAAATAGTATTTCAGGAACCAAGTAAGAACTGGAAATATAGAGGATAGTTTAGTGCAAACTCTAGAAGTGAAGGCTTGCAACTACTGTCCAAATGTGGTGTGGAAGAAGGGAAAATATACTCATCCCTCTTATTTTCTGCCTTATCTCTTGCAGGTGCCTCCCAATGGTCAAACCCAACTGAATGTCAGCAGTCAAGGATGCTACCAGAGCCAGCCTCCCAGGACACAGAGCAGGTCAGAGAAAAATAAAGAATAGCATGGGTGGGAGTAATTGGATATTAACCAATACTTGTAGCCATACCCAGATGTGGTCCCATGTTCTTGTGTCTTCTAGGCTCATGTTGTTTCTTATACATCAAGCTGACTCATTTTAGTAGCCACCATGAATTATATCATGGCTAGAAACTTGTTGAATTAGGCACTCACAACTTCTTTTCTCACTATCAGAGGGTCTTCACATAGCTTCTGAGTTTTGATGGGGTGTAAAGGATGGGACCGAACTTCTATTATCTAGGTTAGTTCTTGGATCATTAGCTCAAACACCCCCAGCCATTTTTCAGATTCAGCATACAATTGTCCCCAGGTTAGTGGACTCTTTAAAGACTTTCACATGAATGAAACTGAGTTACTAATTAAATGCCATAAGGCTAACTGATGAACGAGTACTCTTTAATGTGACATTTTAGAGCACAGAAAAGACGAGGACTAAGGTAATTGTTCTCCAGCTCGCTAAATGTAATACAGCTAAGAGGGTGCAGGGTCTGGCTTCAATTATCTCTAGCCCAGCAGGTCTTTTAGAAATGTCTTTTAGAACTGCTGGCCTTATCCAGTTGTCTTGGCAGCATAGAACACAAACGTCCCATGAAATGTGGTTGAAAATACAGATCGAATTAAATATTCTTTGCTAAGTGTTAATTAAACAAGTTAATTAATCTCGCCAAACCTCAACTTCTTGTACGCAAAATGGGGATAATAATAGCGTGTACCTCATATGATGGTTGTGAAATTTAATGAGGTAACAAACACAAAGCACTTATAACAGTGCCTGGAAAATAATAAGCACTCGATAAATGTTAGCTGTTATCATTGTTATTATTTTCCTTTGTGCTGAGCAATGTTTTTTGCACACTGTTGGCCATGATTCCTTCTCTAGGTTGTTTCAAGAGCTTTTCTGAGTTTTCTCTTTTACATTTTGTTCATTTTCTTTTAATTTCAAGTTTGTCGTCTCGGCAGAGACTCTGACCCACTGGTAGTTCCAACTTTGATTAATTATAAAATGCCATGAATTTGAGTCCTTGCATGGCACTGACCTGAGAAATATTCATATTCCTAGGTTTATTGTGGGTTGAAGCCCTGCAAAAAGCAAACTTTGACCCATATTTCACTTGTGCTGAGTAGAAGAGGGGCAAGATTTGTATAAGAAGAGAATTCTTGATCAGAACTTTAAAATTTTCACATCCTCTTCTTTAAGCTGACCCCTGACCTTTGATTTAGCCTTCTTTGTTCTTTTTAATACGAGAATTTGGGTTTAAATTCTGATTCTCCCATTTGCCAGTAAATGACTCAGTCTCAGTTTTCACATCAGCAAAATAAAGGTGACATGATGCTTTGTCCATGTGTGCATTTGTTAGCAGAGTGGGATGCCTAATACATATAATGGGATCTTGGTGTTAATTAAATTTTTAAACTCTCTCTTCTTCAGATCTGAGGTAGAATTTAACAAAGTAATTCCTCTACTACTTTTCAAATACATTTGTGTGTATATGCATGCATGTACGTATAATTAAATACATACTTATGTGTACACCCTCACACACACACATATAATCCCAAAGAGGCATAAAAAATGGCTGAAGGCACCCCTAGGATCAAGGACAGTTTAGCTCTGCTGATAATTCACTGTTACCTTGGTCCATTCACTTAACCCCTTTGTGTTCTCATATGTAAGATTCGAATGATCGGTCTAGAATTGTGCTTTCCTGGACAGGTAGTTAGAAGGCACTTTACGTATAGTAGTTTCTTCTTGGAAATTTATAATGCATGTTAACATAATAAAAACTCTGAGAATGTTCTTAATCAAAAATTTTACTTAACTCTGCTTAACTTAGTGTTTCTCTGACTTGTTTAATTCTTTTCAGAAAACAATGAATTAACAACTTGCCAAACACTGGTTTTCTTTTCATAAAGGACGCGGAGTGGGTTCCGGAGTAGTTGATAACCAATTTCCTCTTCTTCGCCTAGAATTCAGTGAGTTCATGATTACTCTGTAGCATGATATATTGGTGTTTCTATTGTGCTGTCCTTCCCTACACCTATAATATGAGTGTCCTGAGCTCTCTTCTCTCTTTTTTTCCCAAGGGAAAGGGAGTTTCTCTGATTGATCATGTGATTTGATGGGTCCGCAGTTTACTAATGGGAAAAAAAGCATTAGCCCATGCTTTCTTTGCCCTTTGGAATTTTTTTCCCCCCCACTGGTTCAAAAATTTATATTTAGAAGTAGGGACTCTGGCACCTGTATTTTCACTCTGTTATTGTTTATGTGTTATAGCTACTCTTTAGATTTGACTGGAATGAAGGGTAGCATGATTGGCAAACAGTTTCAAAAATTCTGAGGTTTCTGGCCACAATATAAAAAACCATGGACACTCCACCTTGGTTGTGCAAAGAAGATCTTTTCCTTAAACATCATTTTGTTTTTTAAGTGATGAAGCTAAGAAATCTGTTTTGACTTTGGAGTTGCTTCATCTGAGTTGGTGGACCTGGAATTTTAGTGATTCTACTACAAAAGTAATCTTTGCTTTGTAGGACTTAATTATGAAACCTGAACAATAGAAGACATTTCCCTTGTAGTACCGTCTTAGAGTCTAGGAAGAAACTAGATGGCACACTCAAACCTGGTTAGTGAGAAAGGACTCATAACTAGCTATTTACAAAGTGTGGGCCAAACCAAGAAAAAATGTAAACCATTGGAGAAATACCCCTGATCACACTCTCCTCCTTTTAATCTCCTAAAGATTCAACCAGACCAGAAGCAGGAGGGCAAGAGAGCCTGTTGACTCAATTTAGATTGATCCCTATTTGATGGGAGGAATAGAAAATACCTTGAAAAGATACCAGGTGGTTAGGCCATATATTTTAATAACTTTCATAAGCAAGGAAAAACCATAACCGAACCTATTCAACCCAGTTCATCCCCTTGGCTAATTCTCTAGTCATTTTTAAGCAAGCATTACTATTTTTCACTGTGATAGAAAGAACTATTCTTATTTTGAAATGAATATGCTTCAAATTTATGTATATTCACTTAATTGTATTTTATTTTTCAAACATGTATAGCACCTACTAGTTGCCAGACACACTTCTGAATACTTTAAATATGCTAAAGCTTTAATTCTCATAACAGCTTTGCTATTGTTACTATTCTCCCAATTTTGCAAATGTGGATACTAAAACACAGGAGATTAAATAACTTGCTTAACATCTTACTGCTAATAAGAAGCAAAGTCAGCATCTGCAGTCTGATTTCATGGTCTTACTTCAATTTCTGTGCTGCTTGCTTGTATGGTATGTCGCCTTACTAAGTAATCAGCCTATATACACTCACCTACCCCTGATAAAAAGTTAAAATAGTGTCCCTTTTCTTTCTCTACATAAGTCTGTTTCTAGAAAGTATGGGACCCTAAGCAACTTACCTGGCACTTGATCAAGATAATAGTACTTGAAAGGAGGCTGTGATCTTAACATCCTTTCTAGGTACCTTAGGACATCACTAAAGGGAGATATTACTAAATTAAATTTTAGTGATTGTATTAAAATAGGGCTTAGTATCCTGAACACTTGCCCCTGCCAAGCATAGAGGCCGAGAGGAATCACTCAGTTGCCCTACCCTTATTTTGGATTTCAAAATAAGAAAAGAAACAGTTCAAATTTTAGTTCAATCATTAATTTAGTATTTGTTGTTAACCTCTGATTCTAGTGTACCCATCTATAAAATGGGGTTAAAGTCCTCCCCAAATTGTTTTGTACATCAAATTCAGTAATGAATATAAATTTGGCAATGTCTGAAATATACTGTGTTCACTAAATGAGAATTAGCATCATCATTATCATCATCGTCGTTGTCGTCATCATCATCAACATCATATGTCTCTTTGAGAAATGTCCCACCCTGTTCTGTATAGTTATGATAAGGCTGTCAATAACAGTTTCTTCTATGACCTCTGTTTGAATGATTGGGCAAGAAACTGAGACTTGGCTAACCAGAAATCCTCAAAAACTGGTTCAAAGAATGGTGTATTAGTTTCTTTGGGCTTCCATAAAACATCACCACAAATCAACAGAAGCATAAATTAATTCTGTTACAGAAATTAATTCTTAGACAGAAATCTGTCTTCTCATAGTTCTGGAAGGCAGAAATTAAAAATCAATATGTCAGCAGGGTTAGTGTTTTTCTGGAGATTGTGAAGGAGAATCTGTTTTATGCCTCTCCCTTAGTTTCCAGTGGTTGCCAGCAATCCTTTGTGTTTCTTAGCTTGTAGACACATCACTCTAATTTCTGCCTTTGTCTTCACATCAACTTCTCTACGTCTTCCTTTATGTATCTCATAGGTACATGTATAACTAGAGTCAGGAACCACCCAGTTAATCTAAGACAATATCATCTAGATCATTAACTTAATTATATCTGCAAAGATTCTTTTTCAAATAAGTTTACCCTTTCAACCCATTATGGATGGGTACCTGATCCAAACTGGGTTTATCCATGGCCATCAAGATCATCGTATAGAAAGAATCTGTATAAAAATCAAGAAAACATAGAGGAAAGTGAGATTAGATGATGAGGTAATGGAGAAAGAGGAGAGGGAGAGGAAAATATTGAGAGAACATCTGGATCCAGTTGAATTCTAAGTCGTTTCTACCTCTGGACTTTCCATGAGCCTATTAGATGTCAATGTGTTTTTTGCCTAAGCTTTTGAGAGAATCCTGAAAAACACAAACAGTAACATTAACAAATATTAATTCCTTTCCTCTTTTTGCCTTTAGTAGGAAGGGAGGAGAAATAGTTAAAAACGGGATTCCTGATGAGGACAGCATAGACACTAGCCCTTCTCACACTGTATTAGGGTTGCTTGTGTAACTGTCTGTCTTTCCTCTTAGGATGCTCAGCTCTTGCGAGCTATCATATATTGAGCACTTTCTATTTTTTAAATAATGGGCAAAAATATTTGCTTGTATTATAGTTTATCTCATTTTATAGGAAACCCGTGAGATGGGTATCTTCATTTATAGACAAGAAAAGTGAAGCCCAAAAAGTTGAAGTATTATCAAATTTCTAACATTTGGCAAACCGAGTGTGTCAGGCAGCAGATAAGTTGTCTTTACTGTTGTATCTTAAGGATTTATTCCAGGGCTTGGCACAAAGTAGAGCAATGGTTCTCAAGAGTGTGTTGCCAGAATAAGCAGCATTAGCAGTGCCTGAGGTCTCCTTAGGAATGTAAATTGTCAGGCTCCACACTCTGAGAGTGTGACCCTCTCTCCATGTGAAGATTCTGGTGTGGTGAAATTTGAGAACCATTGAGTGGATATTCAACGGGAATTAAAAAAAAAAAAAACAGTAAAAATGTTGAACTAAGAGCTGGCAGTATTAGTTAAATGAAAAGATTTGGCCTGGGGTCTATGGTTTCCCAAGAAATAATCTGACTTCTAATATCAGAGTGTGAGACAATATCTGTGGATACCCTACACTTGCTCTTCCTTCTTATGTGATCTCAGCTGACTGCTAAGTTATTCCTTTGGGATATAGAGTTTAGAATGACCGGGAATACACTTGACAACCACAGGCACAAAGAAGGCAGTGCCTTCTTGCATTCCAGAGAATGGGGTGGGGGGCATCTGTCTCTCTTCTGTCATGTCCTGAGCTCTGGTCCTGGTATCTCTTGGCCTTTCTGTAAAGCACAAACTTGCAGAGAAAAAAAAATTATCTTTTCACATCATTTAGGCCATTGCTTACCTAATGGGACATATAATGTGATGAAATTGCCACCTGGTGGTTGAGATATGGGACAGTTCCCAGGGGTATAATTACACAGGCTGTTATTTAATATTTTAACTGTACCTACTCCAAAGGCAGGTCTGTGAAGTTAATGTTATGACAAGCTATAGATTGGAACTGAGATTTTTGACACTTTTAAAATGGCAGAACAACAAATGGCTAGATTTAGCGAGGTGGGGAAGCCCAGCCACTTGATTTTAAAGAAAAATGTAGATGCAGGCATTCAACACGAAGAATAAAATATGATAGAAGGACGAAAAGCAAAGTGTGCAAACAAAAGCCTAGAGTTTAAAATTTTGATACATACATTCATTTTGAAGACAATTTTCATTTTATGAATGTAATATGTAGAAATGAAATAATATGCATAGAAAATTAAATATCTTTACAATAAAAATTTTAATATATGTTTTTGGGAAATCCCAGGATGATTTGGAACTTTTAGATGTAGTTCTTCTCTGTGGAGTATTGAAGTGTTATCTTCATCAAGATAGAACAAGCTTTGCTACAAAAACAAAAAATTAATCTTGAAATATCAGTGGCCTGACAACAATTTATTTCTGTCTCATTCTACTGTCTAACAGTTTGGTAGGGAACTGTTATCCACATAGCTGCTCCAGTACCAAGGCTTATGGGAAGTTCTGACAACTTGTGATTTCATCATCGGAACAAGAGATTCCAGAACAAAGGAAGAGACCACACATTGCCTCTTTTATGCTCTGGCTTAAAAGTGATACACATCTCTTCCACTCATGGCCTATTGGTCAGAACTTATCATATGACTTTACTTAACTGTGAGAATCTTGGAAATAGGGAGGTAGTATATGGATTTTTGGTGAGCTGTAAATATCTGCTCAGCACACCTGTTTGGTCTAATTAATCTGATCTTGTAGGCCACCCTGTTGCTCAACTATACACATTCTGATGGCCTATTGGGACTTGAGGTCAAAATCCTGAGTTCTCATGGTAGAATGTGAATACTGTCTCTGTCTTCTCAGATAGCCACAGTATGCAAATCTTCTTTCCACAACTGATATCCAGCTTTAACAGAAATATTAAAAAAAAAAAAATGTTGCCTCAAGGGCTTATAAGGGATTTTGTTTTCAACTATTTCTTCAGGACTAAGTAAATTCTTGGAATCAAATTAGATTACCAGAAAGTACCATCCTAGGCCTCCTAAATTTAACCTTATATAGAGATATCTTTAGTGAGTTAGGTTTCAATGTAACACTCTTGATGTTTATCAAGAGTCAGTAGAAGAGCACCTGGATAGCACAAGGTCTAAATTCTTGAATACTCTTTTGCGTAAAAGACCCATGGGATGCTGTTCTATTAGGGACCACTGTGGAATGGCATGGAACAGATGAAGGCTATGGAATAGGTTAATTCTAGATTTGAACCCGAGTCTGGCAATTCTTATCCTAGTGACCCTGGTTTGATAACTTCATCCTCTTTCTTCTTAGTATCTCACTCTAGAGGATTAAACTGAGGTTTAGTAGTGTCTCATTGTTAAGAGTTTGAATCCTGGCATCAAGCTTAGGTTTGAGACCCCATTTTACCACTTGTAGGTTATGTGATCTCAGGCAAATCATTCAACTCTCTGTACTTGTATTTATTTATCTGTAAAATAGGGACAATAACAGTACCTATATTCAAAGTTATTGTAAATATTAAATTGGTTAATGTGTGTAAAGCCCTTAAAACAATACCTGACACAGAATGAGTACTATATTAGTTTGGGCTCCATATTATTGCATTTAAATTAGATAATGTTTGTAGAGAACCTTTCTCACAGGAAGTGCCTTATAACATAGAAGCAGCAAAGAGTTAGTCATTTATGAAGATATCACCTCCTTTATTATTAAATAATAATGTAAATCTTTGCACTCTTTTTCTCCCTTTGCATTGGTTCCTAGGAAACTCAGAGCTAGACTTAATGCTCAGTCATAACATGTACACATCCTTACATTGTTGGAATTACATGTATGTAATATAAAATTCTGAAATCATCTTTTGCAGAAGATAGGGTTATAAACAAATTTTTCATAGTAGAATGTACTAAGACCAATTTTTTTTTTACTGTAAGATGTTTTCTTTTTTTCCCTTCTCTCTCTCTTCCTCTCCCTTCCTCTCTCCCTCCCTCCCTTCCTACTTTCTTTCCTTCCTTTTTTTTTTTTAATAAGTCAAGTACGACTGGAAATATTTCCATCTTCCTCTGTAACCTGTGTTACACAGCTAAACAGTGTAGGAACTAGACATTCTTCTAGGAGGAAGCAACTAACCGAAATAATACTTTAAGAAACACCCATGATTTTAATAACTGAAGGACTTCCTAAATTCCTTATAGAATATTGTCAAGTTTAAATGACTCCATTCTCTTACTAAAGCTATTTCTCTCCTTTCTTTCTGTGTATCTGTCACTGATTGGCTCTGAGCTCTGCTCTCCCTGAGAAATTTTTGTGATTAAATACCCTACCCAGGGTGTACAGAAGGAGGTAGAACTTGAAGGTTTGTTTTATATGACCCCTCGTTTCATTTGAACTCGTTGCTTCTTTTGTTTGGGGAAGATGCACAATTTCAGAAGGATATAAGACTATTGGAAAGAGTTCTGTGAAATGAAAGAAAATATGATCTGTGGTGAGTTGAAAGTATTGAGCTCTTAGGAACTGTCAGAGGCCAAGTATGTAATACACTTGAGTAAATGACAAGATGATGGGGAAGAATAAATGCGCAGAGGTTTGTGGTGGATATAAACACCTAAGAAGGTGAGGAAACAGAAGAGGATTTCAGACAGGAAGGCTGCAAGCAATTGAAAGAAAGGAAGCTTTTTCTTGGTTAAACTCAAGTACATATTGTTTGAACTTGTCTTTTTGGAATTAGTCATGTTTATCACCCAGGACATTTCGTTTGTGGTTTTGTATTATCACCCGACTTTTTACCTGTGGAGGTCTTGTTTCCACAGTATGATTATAAATTACTGGATGACGGAGGCCATGACTGTCCTTCATTTCCCTGTCAATGAACAAATCAAGCCTGGTTCTAATTCCCACTCTGCTAGTTACTAGTGGCTCAAACTAGGACAGGTTACTTGACTTCTCTAAGTTTTAATTTCTTCTCTAAGATGGGGCTAATGATGTGCACACTGTAGAGTTTTGGGGGAGTTTCATGATATGTAAAATGCTTAGATGGATTAAGTAAGATGTAAATGCCAGTTATTACCTTTCTCACGTAGAGTGGCTCATCCAGAGCCTGACATATGGTGAGTATAGTAGTGCACTGTTATAGTGCATATCGGTGCAATTTATATATAAATATGTAGTATACATAGGTACTCTACACATAAAGATATATAAATAAAGTAAAAATATGTAGCCTATTCACATAGTTTAAGCTTTTACAACTTGCTAGAACTTTGTAAACCTTGTTTTGGCATTTATGTATAGACACATCATTTATATATTAGGTATTATATATCGATGTATGTATTTCATATATACCTGGAGACTCAGAAAATGGAATAAACCAGAATGTTTTCCACATTGGGCAGGTCCTGAGTAAATTCACCAGACCGATCCTCCAACCTCATTTTCCTGGATCTGACTGTATATAAAGTGCTTTGAGGCTCATTTGACAGTGACCTTCAGGTCCCTGGTGTCAGTAAAGCACCAGGAAGGCTCAAAGCTGGGCTGGGTCAAGTTGTGCAAACAGACCGCTGGGAGCTAGTGCTCTTGAATAGGGGAAGGCTACCAGGAGTTCAGTTGATGCGCCCTGATGTGGAGTTTTTATTTCCAATCACCATTCCTATGAAATCTCTTCTAATTGATCACAGAATCTGAATTCAAGGAGAACAATCAGCTGTCACTAATCCCCTGACACGTTCTGCAGACCCGAGCCTCACTTTCATCTGCTTTCTGTTCTGTGAAGGGTATGAGGCAGCAGAGAGCGGGAGGGTAGGTAACTGGTTTGCATGCAGTGCGGACAGGCAGATCAATCAGGCTCGCACGGGGTGTCTTAAACAGAGGCCCGCAGTTCACTGCGGCGGTTGAGTGCTACCTCCTTGCCATTGGCATCTTCTGTTTAGAGAAACTATTGATTGCTCCTCTCCACTTCTCTTCTGGGAGAGTTTCCTGCCGCAAGGCTGTGTCAGGAGAAGGGCAAGGGGGGAAGTGTTTTGTTAACAGTGCGTGGGATTTGGAGCCAGGATCTAATTTCCAAAGCAGCAGATGCAGTGCCCCTCAATGCAGACTTTTTGGAATGGTGACGAGTGGGGATATATGAGACAGAGTGATGAGCCAAGGATGTCTGTAGAAGGATAAAGGAGGGTGATTTAGTGAGTGGATAAAAAGTGGATTCCGTTTAGACATGAAGATGGAAGTGTTCTGAAGGAGTTCGTGCTGACTGCGTTAGCTCTGCCTGGAAGAAACAAGAGAGAGTTGCTGGTTAAAATAATTTTTCCAGAGAAATGTAAAATCTGGAAATCAGGCAGGGACTAAGAGTATAATGGATCTCTTTGTAGAGTTTGCATATAAATCAGTATTTCTATGTGGACATCGATGAGCATGTAAACACATCCTTAGAAACTGAGACTCATCACAGAAGAAACTTTAAACTATTTGAACACAGAACTGGGGAGAGAAATACAGAATTTAATTATTCTTGATTCAGAATTGACTATGAGGATGAATAATTGAATAAATCAAGGACTTTTTTTTTTTTCAAACTAGAAAAATAATGCTGGGAGAAAGGCACAGTGGGAGGGAGACTCAAACCAATTTGAGATTATAAATGAGAAGATAACATAATTTTGTATATTGAATGGTTATGGAAATTAGAAGTGATTCCTTACTGCTTGACTGTTAAGCAATTCAGAGGCAGATATATAAAATGAGGCAAACTTAAACTCCACGTGCTATAAAGCGGCACACTTTGAGAGAAATAAAAAAAGGATTTTCAATTCTCAGACAGACATAGCTTCAAATTTTAGGCCAATCACATACTATGATACTTTTGTTGAATTCCCCATTTTTCTGAAACTCATTTTTCTATAGATAAATTGGAGTAATACATGTAAAAACTCTTCTCCCTCCCCACCTTCCAAGTCTGTATTAATTTTCTACCTTTTTCTGCCACGTTTTGTGCTGGAGACACTGACCTCTGTGACTGCTTCCTCTGGGCTCCCCTGCCTGCTGACTTTAGGTTGGGACTGGCCAGTGGAGGTACCAGTGGGGTGAGGAGAAGTCCAGGTATATTGTCCTCGCTCCCTTCCCACTTTCACACCAGATCTCTGGCAGTGGCTTTGTCCCCTCATGACCAGAGCTCTTACCAGGTGGACCCTCCTCATGGTTCATGTTCCTCCTGGGTTCCAGTTACGTCACTGCCTCTTTGTGCCCATCAGCCTGGGGAAGTCAGGCAAAGGCTTCCCACTGTTGCTAATACCAGAATGCGTCACAAGCATTGTTTGTTACTTTAATCTTGTCCACCATGTATTCATTTAAACCATTCGGCATGAATCTTGTTTTCTGATGGAACCCTAATTGATCCATAATATCGGTAGAATTTCAGAAAAAAAAAATGTTAAAGTATTCTCCCCAAGACACAGAAAGAGGTATGCATGTACTTTCTGAAAAGCCCTCAAAAGATGATGTGGTAAGCTGACTAAGGACCCCCCAAAATGTCCAGGTCCTAATAACTGTAACTTGTAAATATTACTTTACATGACAAAAGAGATCTGGCAGATGTTCATGAATTCAAGATCTTAAAACGAGGGGATTATCTCGGATTATGTGAGGGGGACCTAAATACCATCACAAGTGTCTTTATGAGAGGAAGGCGGAGGGAAATTTGACATGGATGGGTAGGCAGTGCGACCACTGTAGCCCTGTATTAGGATGCTACACTGCTGGCTTCATCGAAGAGGGAGGAAGGGGCCAAGAGTCAACACATGCAATGAATGCAACTCTAGAAGCTGGAAAGGGTGTGAAAACAGATTCTTCCGCAGAGGCTTCAGAAGAGAGAATGGCTTGACTCATGCCTATTGAAACCGATTTTAGACTTCTGACCCTCAGACCTATAAGAGAATTAATATATGTTGGTTTAAACCACTGAGTGTGTGGTAATTTGTTACAGCATTCGGAGAAAACTCTCAGTGAATATACCAAGGTACAGGGCTTAGTTTACAGGTTTCAGTCTCAGAATGCAATACTCAGCTGCCACGTCCTTTCTGGGGATGCACTCACATGAACAGAAATATGAGATGAGGCATAAATTCAAAATGACGACTCATATTTCTGATGAGAGACCTGACTGCCCCATGACTAGAGCGCATGTCAAACTGGCCAGTCCATTTTCTCCCTATAGGCAAACAAGCTTGGAAAGCCAGTCCACAATCAGGATACCAGTATACTGATTTGTAATCAACAAATAAAATTCTGCCACGTAGATGGGAATCTTCAATTTTCCAAAAGCAGTCCATTTTCCACCTTCCAGCAGACAAATCATAACTAAAGGTTGTTTGTGGAACGCTGACTCTGCACAAGGGCAATTAGATTTATTACTTGCTGAATAGCAATGGGGTCAGGCATCCTGAGGCATACCTTTGAGACTGGAGCGCTTGAATTCCTTTGGCTAGAATTTTATTATCCACCTTCCTTGTCCAGAGGACCTTGACAATGAGACCATGATAACTGTGCTTGTTTTGTAAGGATCCCTCTCTCCTTGTTTATGTTTGAATGGTCACTGCCTGATTAAACGCGGTGATTCTTCTTTCTCATATGACTGAATATCATTTCACCTTTTGGGGGGGACATGTGGAGCTTTAATTCTAGCCAAGATGTAGTCTTGGTGCATAGAACCGAGATAATTTCTTTAAAGTGTCATTGCATATCTTATTATATGTTGATATAGTAATTAAATGGACAATCTTATTTTTTTTTTCTTTTCAAGTTGTGGTAGAGAAATATGCTTCAATATTTTTCCATAAAATGATAACAAATCTTGTGAGGACCATACAAGATTTTATGTATATATGTATGGCTTTTGCTCTCTTTCATATAAAAAGTAATCAATAAATGTCATTTCGTATGCCCATATTCCCTGAGTGTGGTATGGTGTAAGGATATGTCAGAAGGTTAAAATTCAAAATGAGAACATCAGAACCTGTCATCCTCTGACAATCTTAAACATCTCAGGAAAGCAGAAAACCCAGCATTTAGAGCTCTGTTTCTTTGTTCTTTTGATGAAACATATATTGTTCATGAAAGAAATCTATTTTTTTCTATTTCACTCTGATCTAACTATAGAGATACTTTTAGGTAGGACCAGATTTCATTATTTCAGAGACTTATGAAATTCTCAGTAGGCAAACATCTTTAAAAGGCAATGTCTTCATTTCGCATCTTGATATATTTTAGAAAAATAAAGTTCTATGATAAATGTATTTCACTTATCTCAAAGTTTTAAAATCTGACTTTTGTATAATAGCCATTTTCTTCCATATATAATTTCAGAAGTATAGACTCATCAAAATTGAACCCTCAATAATAAAAATATTCATCCTCAAGAATATAGCCAATTTAAAATTATATAATTAACTAAATACTAATAAAGTTATAATAAAATATTGTCACAAACTGTCATCTGGTTTGGCATAAAATTCTTCATCTCTAAAATGGGTTGAAAAATAAAATCATGTAGGTAAATGCCTGGTTTATAATTAGGTATTTATCAACAACAATGACAATAAGATCTGCATTTCCTTGATGATGATACAGATAAACTCAGTAATGTCTGAGACCAGAAAATTGACAGTGATTATGGGAACAGAAAAACTCCTTTATGGAAAAATACTTAACTATTTTTTCAATTAAAAAAAAATACCAGTTTTAAATACTCTTTTTTCTTATATACATATCTAATTCTCTTATTTACTCTCTCTAGGCATGTTTAATTAAGGTGATGAATTCAACTGTATTGAAATGCTGTATTATACCCTGATGTTTACAATAAAGAAGCACTTTTTTTAAAAAAAAAATTAAGAGTTAGGGAAGAAAATGCATTTTAGCATCATGGCAAACTGCAAGCACTGTTCAAGCGCTTATATCAAATTACCAGGTAGTGAGCTAAGTTACTCTTTGGCATTGCTTGGCAATAGGAAGTGAAGTACAATTATTCTAGAAAAAAACAAGAGTGTTTTGTCACCTAATTCCCTAGAATTTTTGAAAAAAAGTTAGTTTATGGAAGTTTTCCTTTACCTGGGTATCTATCTACGTGTCCTTCATATGCACCTAATGTTTTCATATTGTCTTCCTATAATATTTGGTACAATTGCCTCAAAAAAGAGTAAAGATGATTGGACAGATATTATTATTATGCCCATTTCCTTTTAAAATTTGTTACGTTTTATTTTGTCTTACAGCTGAAGAAACATTAGCTCAATTGCTTAGATAATATTCCAATTTAATTTAGTTGAACTCTGAGTAGGAGTTTCTTTTCACTGGAAAAATCCCTGGTTCAATTCTTTGTAGATAGATCAAGTGAGTGCATCAAGGAAGTAACCAATGGAAAGGTATATTAGACTGGAGACCCATTGGATAGGAACCAAGATAAATGATTAAAGTTTCTTTTACTGTCTGGATATAGCTTATTTATGTTACAATAAATGTCCCTACTGCACAAAGCATAGGAAGGATCCAGGCTTCTCAATAATATCATTGTGTTACTGTGGGGGTAGGTGGGTCATGACCTCTAGGCACTTTTCTTTCTCAATGGTATTGAGGTATAGACACTTCTGCGGAGTCTGTGAATTTATTAAGGGTTGCAACTATTATTATTACTAATGGCAACCATTACTGAGGAAGCTTGAAAAAATATAATTCAAAATTGGATAGAAACTAACAGGGCAACATGCTGCATAAAAAATGTACACAAATATTATGCTTAGGTTCATTACATATAATCTATTATCTTATACATTTACCTAAATTTGCAATTCAGGTTCCTATAGAAAGATTTTTTATAATCTCCATTCCATCCCCCAAACAGTTCAAGTTCTCCTCTACTGTCCCTTTTTATCCATTTCCAGATATTTTCTAGCTGTGAAACTTGAAGGGATAGTAGGAATGGAATCTCCACAGAGGTTAAGAGCTCAGCTCTGGAATTCCATAGGCGTAGTTCTGAATTCTAGTGTGGCTATTTCTGAATTGTGTCATGTTGACATGTTAACGGGCCCCAGTTTCCTCATCTATAAAAGAAGCATACTAACAGAACCTACCTCAAATGGTTGTCAGAATGAATATTCATTACTGAGTGCAAAAATCTAAGCACCATGCCTGGCATATACTAGGCACTCAACTAATAGGTCTACTGCTGCTGATGCCAATGCCAGTGAAAGTTTGCTTTGGTAACCATGTGCTTTTAGGTTTAAATGCTTTCTTAATCTTCTTATCTCTGCTTAACTGATTCATTCATTTATTCAATCAACAAATATTTTTGATATTTACTCTTTTAGAAAGCTAAGGTGAAGATGACTACTAGTGTTCCTGCTTTCTTCTGAAGGGTAATCATTGATTTAACCAAAATTCACCTGCCAGGAATTATATTATTACATGCCCCGAAAAATATGGGGCAAGTGGAAACGTTGCAGTATGACCTGTATTATGTGAATTCTTTTGGGTTAATAGGAATTTTTCAAATTCTTTGTGATTCTCTATGCCTACATGAATGGAAAGCTGTTTCACTTTCTTTTTGAACCACATCACCTTTATTAGACTATGATGATAGAGAGTTTGAGTTTGCTGTTTAACATGCCATCATTGAGTTCAACCTCATACGCATGCTCAGACCTGAACCATAAGTTGAAAACTAAATGGGAAAAGGAACCTGTTCTCCACAAATTATTTTCTGAGGTGAGCTGCTCTAAGCTCTGGGATCCCTCCCTGAAAGAGGACTTAAAATTTGGAGACAGATCTCTTTGCTCCATGCCCAAAGGGACAGATGCGCTTAGAAAATACCTCTTTTATTAATGCGGCTATTTTTAGGCCAAACTTTTAAATGCACCTTTTATTGTGAGCAAAGTGAAAACGACAAGGAAACTAAGGCTCTTACACAATATATATAGAGCTCTAAGTCAACGTGAACTTTCATTTCCCTCAATTGTCTTTCTCTTATTAGTCTTGATCTGCCTATTATTGATTGTTCCATTATGCTATGCTACTAATGACGTTGCCTGGGAAGAACAGAAGTTTATTCAATATTTGGAAGCCCTTGGAAGAAGAAATTGAAAAATGTAGTGAATGTAGTGTTAATTAAAAGTAGCATTTCTTAGGCTTTCTCACCATTTTGTCTATCTGAATCCTAACCATCTTTTAAAGTACAGCTTAACTTCTATATCTTTCACCAGCTTTCGTGGATTGCATCAGAGAAATGATTATATTTTTGCTCCTATTGTTCATTTGACTATATTGGAACTTATTATTTCACTCTAATCTATGGTAAATTATTTGTATAGATTGTTTTAGGTCCTTTCCCTGAGTCGTAAACTCTTTGAAGTCAGAAACATAACTTTTTTTCAGGGTATTCTCATAGTCCTATATGTAATTCTCTTTGTTAATAGTAAATTTAATTGTAAACATATTTGTAATATTAATGCCATTTTATATTTGTATGATTTGTAGGATTTTATAACATGTACATTCTCTCTTTAGAGTCTCCCAACTTCCAACTGCAATGCGAGTGTTTAGTACTCTAATTTTAGAGATGAGGAAATGGAATCAAGTGAAAATATAAGTTACTTATCAAAAGTCATGACATACCATAGGATCTATTGTTTATTAAGTAGGGAGTTTTTATTGTTGTTATTATCTCAACTCTGACTTGCCTTTATTGTGGTTAATGCACAGACATAGAAAATTTCTATTTTTAAAAAAATTTTGTTAGTTCCAAGTACACAGTACATTGGTTAGACATTTATATAGTTTATAAAATGATCCCCCTAATTTCTCCTTCTCTCCTCTGGCTCTCCACCTAGCTAATACATTAATGCTAACTGCCTTCCCTGTGGAATACCCTCCATCCCCGTGACCATCTATCTACTACTAATGTGTACTTCTTTAACTTTTTGCCCCATTTTCCCAACCACACTCTCCTCAGTCCATCACCAGATTGTCCTTTATATTTGTAAGTCTGTTTTGATTAGTTTGTTCTTCTTGTTCCTTAGATTCTGCATATAAGTGAAATCAAACAGCACTTATCTTTCTCTGTCTGACTTATTTCACTCAGTATAATAACCTCTTGGTCCATCCATGTCATTGCAAATGGTAGGATTTCATTTATTAATGGCTGAATAATATTCCATTGTATACATGAACCATAACTTCTGTATCCAACTGTCTATTAATAGGCATTTAGGTTGCTTCTATGTCTTGGCTATTGTAAATTGTGCTGCCATGAATATTGGGGTGCATGGATCTTTACGAATTATTGTTTTGGTTTTCTTTGGATAAATACCCATAAGTGCAATTGCCGGGTTAAAAGGTATAGAAGATGTAAGAAGGATCGAGGCAATGGAATGAAATGACAGGTTATGAATGACTTCTTATCTTTCGATATGCGTATGCTATTCCCTCTAGTAGGAAGGAAAAAGAGTGGGAAAAGGCAGGGCCACTGTCAGTACTTGTATCACTTTTATGTGAATTAGAAAAAAGGGCAACTCCTTTGGATATATGCAGCACTAGTTTACCTCCTTGCCTAGTGCCCTTGGATATGCCTGGGCTGTTTAACTGTACACAGTAATTGTTACTGGAGGTCCTTGAAAAGATGCAGATTACCTGCCTCCATTCTGGCAGGTTATGATTAATCAGCTTGGAAACAAACCTAATATATTTGAATTATTTTCTTGCATACGAGATGAGATTGAAGGAAGAAAGAAGTCAACAGATGTGACAAGAAAAGCAATTAAAGGCTATTTTTATATTGTCAAACATAAACCAGTGGAGAACTTGTACAAATAAATCAGGTGATTATTTGAAAAATGGAATTTTAGAACGGGTTATCATAAAATATTACTTTTGTTTGGTTCATAGAAGTCATCAAAATATAGATAATGGAAACTGTGGGCAGTGGAAGCGTTTTCAGAATATGCTACAAGGAGGAAGGGTTTGCTGAACATAGCACAAGGGGGAAGTTTCTCGTCCCACAGGGTGTCATCTAGGGAATACCTGCGAGTACGATCAATCTGGAGGCACAGAAACTTCTAGAAAATGATACTGTGTTTTTAACTTTTCAGGTTTCGGACAGTGTGAATAGTTCAGTAATAATATTCAGCTCATTTTGGATGTGAAACTAATTAATGAGCCATAAAAGGATGATCAGAGATAACGAAATCAGAAGCAGCATTCTCTAATGGAATTACAAAATATCTCTTAAAAAGAGTTAACAGATTTGTGATGTTTTGAAATATTTTTAAAAATTTTGTTTATGGATTTTCATTAGAAAAACAAACTATACCGTTTATAAAAACTGTTTCTTTTCTGCCTTACTCAGAGAAAAGTGTTGAGTACAGAGTATTAGGCTGAATGTCAGAGATAAAAGGGTCCTTCGGGGCCAAAATCTCTATCACCAAGTGTTAATTCCTTTTCTCTCTTCTGATTTAGTACTCATTCCAAAGACTAATTCTACTTTCAGGTTTCAATATTCATTAATATTGTAAATGCAGTGAAATTACACGTTGATGACAATTCTAGTTTGTCGATGCGGGGAATTTATCCATCAATAGAAAACTTCTTTTGAAAATTTGTTCCTCTTAGATATAATCACTGAGAAAAAGCTGTAGAGATGTTTTACAGCAGAACGATGATAAGAACATTCATTGAGCACAGTCACATGCAAACAGCTAGAGTAAGAGTATTATGGAGAATACTCACCGGAGGAGGTGGATGGAATACCTGGATTCTTGCGCTGTGGTTCCGAGGCGCATCATTTGTCTTCTTGCGGCCTCTGTTTTTGTAAACCTGTATATGATGAACTGTGTGGGTGTATGTGCGTGTGCTCCTACAGAGGGATGTCGCATCCTGAAAGACTACGCATTTATGTGAAAGGTGTCAGTTGAGTGCTTATTTTATTAAAATATGATGACAGACCCTGAAGATCCAGATGTGATAATGACTCAACCCTCAAGAAGCATCTGAAGCCAGGTGGAACAGGGGATGGTAATTAAAGGAATTATAGGACAGTGTGAGAAGGAGAAGGAAATAGGAGTAAGCGAGATGTACAGGGTTCATTGAGCAGGTTCCTTCAACTGCTTTGTGAGATGCCTCTTTAATTAGGATTTGATGGTGGGTAGGAAAAGTGTCCCAAAACATGGCAAGAAACTGGAGCACACAGGTGGGCATAGTTGAGAGTTTTTGGAGACATGGACCTCCAACATTGGTTGCATTGTTGTGGTCCAAGCCTCTCTCCATCTCTTACCATTTAGTGAAGTCTGCTCTGTGCACACAGGCCTCATGCAAGTGGTTGCTTTGTACAAATCAAGGGAAAACATCCAAGTTCTAAATCTGAGGTGACATGAAACAGATAAAATAACAGTCATAAAACAAAATGAACATTAGATTTAAACTTTAACCGGATCCTGAATTAAGAGGTGAGTAGGAAATCGACAGACCAGTGGAAATTTGCAGAAATCTCATGTTGAGTTGCCATTGATTTCTACAGAAGAAATAAGGAGAATTGTGCTGAAAATTTTTCCATTATTTTCCCCTCTCCAGTCACTCTTTATGCTTTCACACCACCCGCTGTGCCCCAGGAAGCTAATCTGTATGGATTTTATCGAAGGACTGTCCTGCTCTCTGACTGCTGATTTGGTTTGGGCAATGGGAGGCACTAATAGGCAAGAAGGATGAAAGAGGAAAGTGAGGTGCGAAACTGGTTGCCTGGTTTCTTTCTGCAGAGTTGCATGGGTTGGTTCCCTCCCTCCGCCAAAGAGCACAGGTCCTAGCAGCAGGTCCTGTTCCCCTATCTCAGGCACCCTTCAGTCCTAAGGATGATGCCAGTTCTGCAGTTACTGGTCCCAGGCTACTTCACGTCCCCATGACTTCATCCCAAATGCCCTCACTTTTTAAAACAAGTTTGTTTCTTAAACGTTCCTCAAGATACCCACTTTGAGCATGCCAATTGTTTACTTTTAGGGGCCTAACTAATATAGGTATATAAGACATATGCTTACATATACCCTAAGCGAGTTCTATCTAAATACTAATGGGGAGTTTGGAAAACAAAAAGAAAGACATTAAAGAGAGAGATCTCCGAAGAAAAAAATTGTTGGTGCTTCCGTGTTAAGGTAAAGTGAATACATTGTCACAGGCACCATGGTGAGTTCAGCAAAGTTTTTTTGGCAAATGAAATCATAGGTATTGTTAAGGGGGGAAAATTTTTAAATGGCCTACTTCTGCTTGCTTGTTTAATGTTTAACCAGGGTGTAGTTCTAAAAGATAACCTGTGCAAAGATATGCTAATGGCCTACTTCTGCTTCTGTAAACCTGCTTGCTTGTTTGATATAGTTTTAGGCTTTATAAGCTGCCTCCTGTGAAAGCTAGGGGCTGATTCTCTGACCCTGCGTGGTGGGGAGAGTCAGTCCCGGCCAGCTAATAAAGGCTCATAATTAATCTCGATTGGCTCTGTGGGTCTCAGATTTAAACGTGCCACAGTATTTGTGTCACAGGGAATTTAGTACAATAATTTTATATTGTAAATGAGAAACTTAGATCTTCCAAGAAGCTGACTTGCTCATGGTACCCTGCTTTTCAGTCACTGAATATGAGTGTGTAGGAATGTGTATGAGTGTGTGAGCATGCAAATTCCCTCTTCTCTTATTTGTCACTGACCAATAGCTGAGAGACCTGTAGAGATGGCTGCGTGAGTTCATGTCGATTGCTCTGGACTGGTTATGCTGTTACGCATGTCTACCTTTTCATCCTTCCCTAATGTTTTCTCATTCCTTTGATGATCATTTTCCAGTGAAGGTATTTTTCCCTTTTTTGGGGAGGGTAGGGGCAGTCATTTCATGAGGATCACTGCAAAAACAATGAGCAGATGAAAACAAAGTCATCTTGAGAGGTGCATCATTTTAGTTTATTGGCTTGCTCCCGCCAAACAACTTCGTTTGTACCATGTATGGGTTTTAGTTTGGTGCCTTAGATGTACTACATATGACATTCACAATTGAGATTTGATGAAAGAGTCAAAACTGAGAATATTAAGCCATGAAAGCTAAATGTATAAACACCAATTGTGTGTTCTCGGTGTTTCTCAAAGTCAAGAACTTCCTGCATCACAATCGCTTGAGTTCCTTTTAGTAATAATACCGACTCTACCTAAGACTTACTGAGAACTTCTAGGAGTGAAGCCCAAGAGCCTCAATTTTAAATATATTTTCTGAAACAATGTCTCTGTTTATCCAGGTTTTAAACTGTGATTTTGGGTTTAGCAGATCTTTGAAAATACATCAAAATCAACGAGGGCACCCAGCACGATATTTATTTGATCATTAGGCAAGAAAGCTGACTTTTCATATGATCTCCCCTGAAGACAATGGCTGTCTTGCTTGGATTTGGGTGAACAGATAAATTAGGTTTCCTTATTTATTGAGTTCTGTATTTTTGATAACAGATTTCGTTATCCGACAGTAATAACTCTCCAGCTACAGTGGGCCAAGTGAAAAACAGAATCACTGATTGATGGTCAGGCCCCTCTGATTTTTGAACCTTTCAAGATGCTAAGACTGGGTGGTTGATTTGTGGCTGAAAGGGGCTAAACGTTCTTTCCCAGAGTTCAGGGAACCAGCTGATTCCAGAACTGGCAAAGGAGAGAAAACCTTGAGGCAGAGGAGCTTCAATTTGCATGAGATGTGCTAAGCAATCCTCCCATCAGCTGGCTGCTGCTTCTTTTGCTGACTACCTTGGGGAGGAGGTGGGGGTTGTGAACTTTGAAGTGGATTGTTAATTATTCATGCCTCCTTTCCTGAGTGGAGGTAACCTGCATCTCAGGAGCCAGGCCCAGAATTCATTATATTCCTGTTGATGTTTGCAATAAAAATAACACTGAATATTAATCCTTTCACCTTCGTTCTTAACTCCCTCCTCCTCTTCCTCCATTCTGTTGATAGTATATGCAAAATCATGCCTCTCCCTTAATTCTCTCCATCCCCCTGATACTCCTGAGCCATTTATTGTTTATTCGATTTGCAGGCCATTAAACTGAGAATTAAGTTCAAAGGCTAGTTGCTTACTTGAAAACTTCCTAGAACACAGTATTTCCCTACTCAGATTTTCAATTTATTTTTCAGCATGTTTGGGATAATCATGTCATGATTAGTGACTTGTCACCTGTCCCTTTTTATTGCTATATTTAAAATTATTAGGAGATTTTGTACTTTTGCTTAGGTAGAGTTCTCTAGAGACTTTGCTGTTAGCTTTAGGCAGGATTTTATAGTAAAAGCAGACTCGTTTTTGTTAAGTGTATGTTTATCTGTGTGTATTTGTGTGTGTGTGTGTGTGTGTGTGTGTGTGTCTACCTCTTGAGTCTGTCTGTATTACTCTTTTTAAAGGAGACAATAGATAAATCATGACTTCTGAAAAATAAGTTTATTAAGTGGGGGGGGTCATTAAGTTCTTATAATAAAGAATAATCAGCATCATCATCTGATATACTGAGACAAGGATGGATTCAGAGGTGAATTAAGATTAGTTTGTATAGATTAGTCTTGGTATGAAGATAGATAAACAGGAAAGGAGAAATATAAAAAAAGTATTACATGACAATCATTAATTAAATAAATGTAATAACAATCACTAAGTAACCGCTGAGAAATTTATGTGGTCAGTGTTGATGTTTCTAGCCATTGCCTTCTTAGCTTTGTTCCAATTTGCCTTTTTTCCTTCTTATTAATTTTCCTTCTTATTTTCTCTGCATTCTTCTTTCTCTTTCTCTTTTTCCTCTTTTTTCTTTGTATTAACTAAAGCATATAATTTACACTAGGGTTCACTCCTGGTACTTTACACTCTGTCACTGGAGTGTGGGGTCCTTTCCCGGCACATTATCCAGGTTCTTGATGTCTCGAACAAAAAATTGAGCAAGACACTGAAATACAGTAGAAAAGTGTTATTAGAAAGGAAAGTATACTTCCAGAAGTGGAAGCGGGCCTGATCAAGAGAAGCATGGCTCAAAAGGTCTGGTAACAAAGACTAAAGGGTTTTTATTCCTTTTTGCTGTGGGTAGTTACTTAGAGTGGGCTTTCTTGATTGACAACTAAGACTGATGTCAAGTAAGGACTCAGTGATTCATCATTTTGCTTTCTGCACATGTTTGTTCCCAGAATTCAGTCTGTTATAATGATATTAATGAACTTCCGGGCATATGCATCATATTATAATGATAGCATAATGATACTCAACTGAGTTGAAGGTCATTGGGATCGTCATTGCACAGATGCAAGTGACTGGCTTAAACTGGTACCTAAATCTCTGCCTACTGGTTTCTTTGTGAGTTAAAAAAAAAAAATGCATTCCAGCTTGTTTAATTGTGGTTGGATTAGGGCAGACCCCTTCTAAGATAGGATGACCTCGGTGTCTTTCAGGCAGACCCAGAAGTCCCCTAACTTTACTGTCTACCTCTTTTCTAAGAGCCATGAAACTCCTTATTATTTGTATGGATGTTGACAGACGAGAGGTCTCTTCCATATCTGCTTCCTGCTGAGAAGGGCCATAGTCTCTGCCTACAGAGGTTTCATGGAGCTCTTTCCCTTTCTGCCTCAGTCAGGGTGGGGTCTTGGGTTTCCTGCTGAAGTGCCACCTCAGTCCCTAGACAAGGAAAAGAAAACACAAACTTGTTATTTAAATCATATATCTATTAATTTCTATTACTGATTTATCTATTTAGCAAGTAAAGGGAAACAGACTTGGTTAATATGTTTCTTAAAGAGTAAAAAGAACTTTGACCTGAAGTCCTGTCCCCTCAGACTCTTAGGGCCCTGTCTAACTTAACACCATTTCTGCTTACCAATGGGCTGATGACCTTTATCAATAGCCAGAGGATCTGGGTCTCCAGTGCAATTATCAGGATTTGAGGGACAGGGCTTTTTCCAAACAAAGGAGGGAAGAAAACTTAACTAGGTTTACTAAAAAGATGAACTCTGCAAGAGATGTCCCATTTTATTTCCTGCTAAAAGATTAAGAATTTTACAAGTGATTTCTGGTCTCAAGTCCATAGGTTATGACAAATGTATAGTGCCATGTAGCCCTCATTATAGTGCCATACGGAATAATTTCTGTCCACTAAAATTCGCCCGTGTTCCACATCCCTGCCTTGCCCCCAAAACTTCTGGCAACTACAGATCATTTTATTGTCTCTATAATTTTGCCTTTTCTAAAATGTCATATAATTGGAATTATAAACTATGTAGTCTTTCCAGAGTGGTTTCTTTTACTATATGCATTTAATGTTCCTTCAATATCTTTCATGGCTTAATAGCTCATTTTTTTTTGTCATTGACTAATATTCCCTTGACTGGATGTACTGTTTGTTTATCCATTCACCTACCTGTTGAAGAGCATCTTGATTGATTTCAAGTTTTGGCAAATTTGAATAAAGTTCCTGTAAACATCTATGTTCAGGATTTTTATGGACATAAGCTTTCAACTTAATTTGAGTAAATACCAAGAAGTGTGAGTGCTGGATTTTATGACTAACTTTGCAAGGAACTGTCAGACTGTGTTTCAGAGTGGCTATACCATTCTTCATTCCCACCAGCAATGAATGAGAGTTTCTGTAGCTCCACATCCTCGCCAGCATTTGGCGTCAGTGTTTTGGACTTCAGCCATTCCGATAGGTGTTGATGGTATTTCGTTGTTTTAATTTCCACTTCCCTAACAACATATAATGTTGAGGACCTCGTCATATGCTTGCTTGCCATCTGTATATCTTCTTTGGTGAGGTGTCTCTTCAGATCTTTTGCCCATTTTTAAACTGGGTTTTTCTGTTGTTGAGTTTTAAGAGTTCTTCGTATGTCTTTGTATGTATGTGTTGGCAGACGTTTTCTCCTAGTCTCTGGCTTCTTTTCATTCTCTTAGTCTTTCACAGATGAGAAGAGTTTAATTTTAATGAAGTCTCATTTAGAAATTTTTCCTCGTAAATTATGCCTTAGGTGTCTTTTTCTCATCTTTTCTCCTTTTTTTCTCTTCTTTAGAACTCAAAGTTTTGAGTGAGTCATAGCCTTGCCACTTGGACAAATTTTATTTTCTCTCAAAATTTTACTTTCCAGGTTCTTTGTCTAATAAATAGAAATAATAATGTTGCTTGCTCCATGATTGTGCTAGAAATATTATATATTATATAAAATAATGCATTGAAAATTACTGTTTAAGCTGTAAATTTTTATGAAGTATTACTTTCTCTTATTTTTCTTATTTTTTTCCTTACCATTCTCTCTTATCTAGCCTTGAATAGGGGAGGAATATTTGCCAGTCAGTGATCATGTGAATGAATAAATAATTCCCCTGTGGAATTGTAGGTAGTTTCTAGGATGCTGCATGTATATGAGCTCAAACCAAATGTAGGTTTTAAAATGATTTAAACTGACTGTTTGCATCTAAGTCAATTAAAGTGAGAGGGTGAGCAATTTTTTTCAGTTTTCACCTAGTCTTCTGGTGCATTAGCCTAGTGAGCTGAGATGGGTACTCATAAAATAAGTCCAAGTTCATATTTTAACCCTAAAATTGATTTGGCAGAGAGAATAATTTTATTTTAGAACCTTATCCTCAACCCTGTCATAAATATTGGTTCAACAATGATATCTCAAATCCATTGAGACAGTGGTTTTTAAACTGTTCAATGACCAAAGTCTTCTACGGAGACTTTGGGGTTTTATAACATATCTATACTACAGTTGTGTGTGTATGTGAGGAGGGGTTTGGGGGTGGGGGTGGGAGTAGGGGGAGAAGCAATACAGTCAGGGCTCCCAGACTACCCTTCTGATTTCACCCAAACAACTTTGCTTCTTTTAAGTAAGTTTTCATTTGAAATTGTGTTTGAAGAAACAGTTTTTCTGCTAATAAAATGTTTGGTTTTTATCAAAATTATAAACTGAAGTTCAAGATTCTAAATGAGTTTATTGGCACTCAGTCTTAGAAACTGGAACATATATTTGTGTTACATGATTAGAAGGCAATTGGGTGTGTTTTCCTAGGTATGTGGTTGAACAGTAAACTATTCTTACCTTAAAGCATTCTGTTTGTATAACTGCCTGTGACAGAGCCACTATATCTTTTCACTGATTCAACTCAAGTTGAAAAGCACTTATGCTTACACTATAATATATATATATTTTTTATCTTACTTGATTTAGGTTTCTGGCATTTATATTTTGAGAGCCAAGGATGTGAATATAGACTTGAGACATAAATGATGAGTTTGTTTATTATTCTCTTCCTTTTTTGATCAAGCAAGGGTTAGAAGCAAGAGCTGTGTGGAGAAAAATATAAAGGAAAAAGCCTCAATAGAAATATTCAACATATTTTAGATACTCAGTTCATTAATTTCTACTGATCCATCTTTTGGAATATCTTGCGTATCTGGTCCTTCCTTTCTATTCCCACAGTTTCGAATCCTCTTACAAATATTCTCAATTTATGCGATTCTTTCATTTCCTCTCACCTTTAATTCATTCTATACATGGCCTTTAGGCTTAACTTTCAAAAATGCCAACCTTATACTGTTGCTTCTGTGGTTAAAAAAAATTCTCAAATAACTACTCATTATATCAGGATCAAGTCTTCTCTCAACAGCATGGCATTCAAGTTATCCATGTTTCACTTATTTTAAACAATTTCAATTTTATTTTTTAGTTTTTAGTATTTCTCTATCTTATTTTTCAAACCTTTGCTCCTGCTTTGTTTCCTACAATCCTATCTGGTTGTTCATATAACTGGACCATTTCTACTTCAAAGTTCATTCTCACTGTTCACTCCATCTATGACTATCCTTGGCTAACTATATTTTACTTTGGTTCGAAGTTCTCTAACTCTATAATTTGAAATTTTTATTTTGATTAAATTAATGTTATCTTTTTAATTACTTTTTGTATTATATTTACAAGTAGACTTTTCTCTTAAAACAGAAGAACCAAGTTTTACCGCAGAATCACAACTGACAACAATAAAAACAGCTACAATTTTTTGAGTGCTTATTATGATCAGAAAATGTGACAAGCACTTTATTTTAAACTTCTCTTTTAATCTCAAAATCACTGCAAGCTTATCATTATTATTACATTTGACACATGAGGAAATAAAAGTAAGTATATAGATGTAAAATAGAATTTTTAGAATGCTGCAGATAATATTTGGCAGAGCGAGGATTAAAACCCAATTCCGTCTAACAAAAACAAAATGAAGCAAAACAATACACCTTTTCAACTTAGATACTGTCTAATATTTTTTTGATATCTACCTCAGCAGCCATGACAGCTCTTCTAAAAAGGAAAATTTGAAGTGAGATTTTGAAATCCAGCCTTAGAGAACTATGTATCATGATACGGCAACAGAATAAAGTCTCTCCAAGCTTCCTTAAAACATTAAATTCCTATCAAAAAAAGAAAAAAGAAAAAAGAAAAGGAAAAAGAAGAAAAAGAAAAAGAACCACACCCACTCACACACAAAACAACTAAACTCCTGTAAGTTAGACAAGGAATTTGTATTGGAGTCAAGTCAGAGATTCTTGCTAGTTTCATGTTGTGCTCTGATGTGGAATTTTCTTTGATTAAGCAAATTCTATACAGCCTTGTGTGCAAGGATGGATGAGGATAGGGTGGTTCAGAGAAGCCCTGTGAAGTATAGGCTTTAGGTTTTTCTTTACTAAAGCCAGAATAAGTATGCTAAATATCACCTAATGCTTTTCCTAGCTAAAAAATTACTAGTGAGGCCAAAATTAACATTGTTTCAGTGGAAAAAATAGCAAAGTTGTTCTGATAACCCTTCTTAATTTCTTTGGAAATGAAGGCCTGTGGAAAGAACAGAACACTTACCACCTAGTCATTGGTAAACTTTTCTGAGGGCAGAGTAAGCCTTTTGTAAGCTTTTCTTTGTTTAGAACATTGAAGAACGTCTTTGATAATGTTAGGGATTCAGTTGTTTTGATAATGATTTCTTTGTCGATTTTTTAAAATTACTTTCTGCTCTCTCTTTTTCCTGATTGCTATAGGCTTCTATATATATATTTTTTAACCTATGATGCCTTTGGCCATTATGAATACGTGTCACATTATAAATATCATCCAATAATTTGGGTGAAATGGTTTCATTAGTAATCACAGAGATAGGAAAAGACATATTAAAATCTCCATTTATCCTTCCACTTAAAATTTATTTCCTCTTTTCTAAGTTATTAATTTAGTCCAATGACTGAGGTACCTACACTTGGATCTAGGATTCGTTAATATGCTGATAGGCAGTTTTCCTGTCTCTCTGGAGCAAACATTTTCTGGCTCTAACCTACTTATTATATTAGACATTTTCTGGCTCTGACCTACTTATTATACCAGGTTGTTGACTGACAAAACAAGAGTTTAGGGGGATATTAAATAAAATTCAAAATGAACAAATAAAATGGAGTTCTAGGGAAACATGAGTAGATACCCCTCCCCCTCAAAAAGAAAAAGAATAAACAAACTACATACACAATTTTCCCCTCAAGAATGTTAAAATTTGGGTCGGATTATTATTTGGGAGGTATAATACCATTGAATATTTTTGAACTAGAAATAAAAAATAAATCTGGTTATATTTTTTATTTACTATAGATTAAAATCTCAGTGTGAGCTATGAATTGCAATCTTTCATTTTACATAGGTCAGACAAGAAATTTAGATTACCGACTGTCAAGGTAAAAGAAGTTAGTTCTAAAAACTATGGTGAGGCACGTAGTGTTCAGGAAACGAATCTTAAACACAGAGAATTTAATGAAAATTAAAATTGTTCAGGTGACAGGCTTTTAAACATTTTATATGGTTTAAATAATTATTGCAAAATTCTTAAAGAGGAGAAGCAAGTACATTTTGGATTTAATCAGGTCCAAATCATAGAAATGTCATGTGACAGCCTTGAAGAACATAGCAGGATTTGTGTGTGTTTATTGATTAGATTCTGTTAGTAAAGCCCAAAGACTAATTCTGTTATTGGTGTCATTAAGCATGGGTTCGTGTACACTTATGGAATTAATCAATTTTTATTCATTTTACTGGGCTGAGTTTTCCCACTGTGTAATTCCCTTGTGTTATATAAACCCCTATTGCCTTCTGAGTTCTGATTATTTTTGGAATTATACAAATATAGGTACATCGTAATTCTGTTGTTAGACCATTATCAGACTCTAGTCTAGCCATACATATATTCTTCGAACTAAAATATAATGTAACATTTTGATAATTTTTAGTTAAAATTTAAAAATTATCTTCATTATTATCGTCCTGTCATATATTTTAATTGTTCTCTCTCCTCTTAGTCTATACTTTTCCATTATTGTGAAAAGTAAAGTAGTACAAAGAGAATAATAGCAGTGTAATTATTTACTTCAGTAAGGAACAGTTGGATACCCAACTGTGGTGAGAGAATTTTATATTACTTTGAATAAAGAGTTCTAAATTTTCCTTTTGTGTGAACAACACCCAAAATGAGAAGTATATTTGTATTTAAGCACATACAGCTAAAAGGTTGGAAATATTTAAGTATTTGGAATGTAAAATTCCTTATCTCTTTCATTCTAAAAATTTTTCACTGAAAATGTTCAGATCAATAGTTAGGGAAATTTTTTGTTGATCTGAAACAAACCTTCAATTTGTTAATGAGCTTTACCTCCAAAGAGACACTCTGCTTTCAATTCTTCATTTTATTTATTTCATGAGACTCTTACTTGGATACTGTTGAATACCTGTATAAGTTGCCTGTAATAATATATATATTTTTCATTAACAAAATGATTTCCTTCATCGAAATAATAAAATACATAAACATGGTGGATTGAAGAGAGAAGAGAAACATTTATCAAATATACACAGTTAACTGCTCATAATTTTACATTTTTTAAAATCCGATTTATTCTCACTTCTTCTTTCACCATTTGTTTGGATGATCGCACTCTCGAAAAAAGCCAAAAAACCCCAGCCTTTTCCAGATGATGAGGCCCATGATGAGGCCCATGTTTTTCGCTGCTTCCTCCGCCTTCTGCTCCACACCAGTGCTTCCTTATGTGACTCCCTCAGAGAATAGTGTGTCCCCCTCCTTTGGGGATCAGTGAGTACAACCAACTGCCTTTCAACAGCAATCATCTTCTCCCATTGTTAATGATACAGTGATAAAAAAGATTTTGTGGATTATATTATCTCGATTCTTAATTAGCTGACTTTATATTTGGGGTTGCCAAATATGTGAAAAATGCTCCAGATTTATTTTCTTTTTGTGAGTGTGTGTGGGGGCAATCTTTACTCTAACAAAATTCTCTCATATTCACAAATATGCATGCCTTTCTCAAATACATATTCATGTACACTAGGCATACTTGTATCTGTATTGATGCTTTGGATATCACACTAAATTAGAATTTATGTTTTTATTATCTGCGAGGCATTTATTATCTGAAAAAAAAAGGCATTAATCTATATACTAGAAACCTAAACATCAGAAAATGTATATTATTAATGAATATTTATTTTTAAGGCTGTTTGATCACTTATTTTGGTTTTATTTTAATGCTAGCTTGACTCACTTCTTTCATTACTTATTTAGTAGTTTGACCACAGGTGGACATAGCGATGGAAATACATATGATTTGAGAGATGCAGATTCATAGCTGTAAATGAATAGAAGCATGGAATTTTAAGTTTTTAATTTATGTCATGTCCACAGGTGGTATGGCCTTAAAATGATCAATCCCACCCCTGAACTGCCCTCCTCATACTGAGTCTGCTTTATACATCAGTTGGCAAATATTTGTGACTCTCTCAGGCTTGGGATGTCTGCCAATTGTTTGATTTAGGCAATATTAATATCTTTGTAGAGCAGTATTTGTGCAATTATTTGACTGTTTAACGTCACAATGTCTTGTCTTTTGAAATGAGTAGAAAATGGAAAGTACTAAAAAGATGGAAATATTAAGCACATTAAAAGTGAAACTTTTAATCCACTTGAATGTTCATTAAATTTAATTCAATTATGAAAGAAAATAAAAAGCTAAATGGTATGAAATTCTGGAAATCTATAATTAGAGTTTTTGAAAGATGAGGCTTAATGATAAATTTATAGAAGTTATTAAACTATGATTCGAGTAATTACAGCTAAAAATTTTGAATGCTTCTTTGCCCAACCACAGAGCTAAGGTTTATAAATGTGTCGTATAATTTGATCCCACAACAACCATGTAAAATATATGTCAGGAACTGTGAAGGGGCTGAGATTTTATTCTACTCACCAGCTAACAAGTTAGCATGACACAGATTAATGGGTGCAGGTAGATGATGCAGACTCTTGGAACAGAGACAAAAGAATTGGCAAGAGCCAGACTATCAACATTTGTACCAGTTTTCCAAGTCCAAATTCCTCTAGGGCTACGCAGTGAGGGCCAGGTAACTCTGGGTTGTGTTACAGGAGAGGAATCCCCAATTTAGCAAAACCCCAGTCTTCTAAAGGGGCCATAAGCAAACCTGTCCAATTTTTATCCTGCAGGTTGGCATTATCATCATTTGGAACAGCAAAAGCTTGTGATTTTTAACCATAACGATATCTCTATCTTCCAAGGTTGTTTGCTATGCAAACATTCGTGAAGATGGTCTAGAACAAAATGCTGTCTGGACCTTGATTCATAAGACATACAGAAATGGGGAAGACTCATGGGACATTTTCTCCCAATGATATATGTTTCCTTATTTCCAGTTTAGTGATAAGGAAACTGAGATGACTTTGTCAAATTCATACAAATTTGTATCAAAACATCATTCTGTGCAAAGGGGTGTTTATAATTTTACCTAGCTATCGATAAGATTAGTAATTCTTCTAAACAAAGATTATGTTTTGTTATCTGTGGACTATGCAAAAAACCCCACAAAAACCAAAACCAAAAAGAGCCTCATAACTCCAGAATAATTCATTTTCAATCCCTTGCAATATTTTCAATCATGTCTCCTTCTCAATATTAGAATCAATTGCTTTTTTTCACTTAATGTCACTTCAATTAAGCTAAAAAGTTAACTTTCTAAAATACATAAAATTAATTTGTATGGCTCATAGGAAATGAAAATCCATGTTGTTAACATTTGAAATAATCCTAGATGTTGATAACCTAAAGAAAAACAATAGTAACACCATTAATATGCCTATATTTTTACAATAAGAAATTTATAGTTTTCTGAAAATGGAACATTCATTTAAAATCTGCAAGTTTATTGTTTTTGCTTTTAGTCATTCAACTATCAAACCCCATTTCAGAAGGCACTGTATATCAAAATACGGAACTTTCTCCATGTAAGGATCAATGTCTAGGCTATTCAAAAAAACAATCAATGCCTCACTCCCTATTGTTCGGGAGGGTCACAGTGGAAGTATAATCTTGTGCTTGACTTTTGGTGAAAGAAGAGAAGGGAGGTCCCTTAGGATTGGGATGGCAGAGTCCACAGGCCCTGAATGGAACTTTTCAAGTGAATCGGAGAGAGTAGATTTGTAAAAAGAGGAAAAGAAGGAAGCTTCCTGTTTACTCTTGTTTATATAAACTGAGCTTGGGATTTAATATTTACTATGAGACCCAAGTTCCTTTTACTTCATTTTTTTTAAAAAAAGAAAGATGTAAGGCATTTAAAAGAAGGAGGGCATAAACTGTGTAGAGATTTCATACTGAGAATCGGTGATTGTGGCTATAGTTTTTAAGTTTCGGAGGGTGAAGGACATTATCTTAAGAGCGTTAGCAGATTTCAGCTGTGAAGGAATAGCCACCTGGGGCCTGGAAATTGTGTTAAGGAAGCTGTGGAACCAAATCATTAGGAAACACTGAGGTAAAGAATCAGGAGAAAGGAAGTCTCATAATTAGAGCTGGTGAATGAAGCTCAGTTAGAACCCGACATGGGTAGATAAAATGTGATGAGAAAATGGTATTTATTAAAATCACTGGAATAGACAGGAATACTGATTCCAACAGTGGGCAGAACAAGGCTAAGAAAACTCTTGCGCTCACTGAAAAATCTGTGTGCAAATGTGAACTGGTAATGGAAGGAGCGCCCTCTATGGTTCACCCTAGCTGCAGTGGTTTGTTGTTTCCAATGAAAACTTAATGCCTCTCCTAGAGAGTGAATGCGTGCCCTAGTTTATAAAGGGATAACGTACTGGCCTTATTTCCAGCATCTGACAGATCAGCAAATGCACGTAGGCACAACTGCCTATGTGCCATTTACCACTACGGCAAATGGCAAGCCATAAAATGCATCTGTTTAAATTGCATTTTGCAAACACTCCTTACTTCACGCTATAGACTCTGTGAAACATTATCGTTATTATTTATGAGGCACAGTTAAAGGGGACTGGTGCTGGGAAAATTGGGCATTTCCTTTACATTTAATTTTGTGAATGGAAGGGACCCAGAGATTACCTTGTTGGGGAGTTTCATTTTATGGCTGAGGAAACTGGAATGTTATAATAACTTGACTATGATCATGTAGTTAACTAGAGATGGAGGCCAACTATGAATACAAGTTCCTAGCATTTTTAAAGTTGGACTGAAATAGCTATGTTTCTATATTTTAAGCAATTGTTGGTAAGAGAGAATAAAAATTCCCAGTAAGAATCAAGAATCATTGTCACCTTAAATAACAAGCACTTTGAGTATGCCATATATATATATATATATATATATATATATATATATATATTTCATGTGTATGTAGGTATGTATCTATCATCTATCTTATCTATCATCTATCATCTATCTTATTCTATCTATCTATCTATCTATCTATCTGTCATCTACCTACCTACCTACCTACCTACCTACCTACTTATCTATATTTCTCTCACTCGTCATCACTTGTTTAGATATTTTGCCTTCAAGAACATTATCAGTTGGGAACAGGTTTTCAAGGTTTATCATGTGCAGTGATTGTGAATATCATGGTCCCATGTTCCTATTAAAAGGCTAAAAAAAGAAATTTCCTAAGACCATGAAAATCACTGAGATAAGTCTGTCCTCTGGGGATTAAGCATTAAAATACAAATATAATAGCTCAGCGTAAAGATATATGAATTTTTTTCAGGGGCAAAATATTTCTTAGATCTTTGAGGCCAGACTGTAATCTTATTTCCCTATATTTCAGGCCAACCGATGTCTTGACATTTTCACTTGGATGTTTGCCAGGCATTTCAAATGAAAAGTGAGCTCTCGATATGTCCATGCAAACTAGCTCTTCCTTCTCGTGTTCTTCTACCTTTCTGTAAAGATCTACTGTGGCATCCAGGCTAAGAGACCAAATCTGGGTGTTATTTTTGATTTATTTCTGTCCGCATTATACATCTCGAAGCCATAAGTACACACTGCTCACCCTTCCTTCAAAACATATTTCAGACCATCTGCTTTTCTTCATTTCTGCTACCACCACTCGAGCTGGTCTAAACCCCTAGAGACCCCAAAGGGCTCCTTCATCCTTTCCACTACATGAAATTACCATGAGAAGACAGCCGCTTAGGAACCAGGCCTGAACCAGACACAGAATTTGACCATGTAGGCACTCCAATCTCAAATGTCCTGCCTCCTGAGAGGCAGTGCAAATGGACCAAGACCGGACTAAAATGTGAGGAGGGCTTCCTGATGTTGCAGAAGCTTTCAAAAGTTGATAGTATAAGAGAGAACCTTGATACGGCCATGTCAGTGATACGCAGAACAGGATGAGTAAAATAGAGAAGGAGCCCGCTGACTGAGCGGCTTCTCTAAACAGAAAAGAAACTAGAGATGAAATTAGCTTATAGAGGCAATGTATGTCCCAGGCTCCCCTGCTCCTTTCCAGAGATACCTGAGTTAATAAAGTAGTGCCATAAAATTTAATTATTTAGTTATTTAATCAATTAAATATGAATGTATGAAAAAAGTAAACAAAATAGGAAAACATTCTTGACGAGCCAGAATCTTTCTCACACTCAGTATTTCCTTCTAAACAGTGGCCACTCCATTAGCACAGCCCTTCTTGTCCACTCCCTCCCAAGTAAGCCAAGTGACATAATTAAATGGTGGGTTTTTGACAGATGAACAGGGCATGCCTAACTCAGATTTTCTCTTTTGCTTTTGAGAGTGAGCTGACCATAGGTTTCCTTCTTTTCTGCCAAATAGAACACAAGCAAACTGTATTCTCTGACTACAGTATTAACCTAGGAAATTAATATTGGAGAGGGAGGGATCAGGGTACTCTGGGTGTATTTACTTTGAGAAAATTCACCTAATTGTACAGTCATGATTTCTGCACTTTCTGTATATATGTTTTATTTTGATTAAAAATTCAACAAAGGATAAAAATTCCAAAAGTATCAAAGTATAAAACAAAATTCAAAACTTAGAACAGAATTATCAAAACTTAAAACGTGACCTTGGATATATTTAGAAGCAAATGCACAACTGTAAATACTTTTGTTTGTAAGAAAGAAAGAATAAACTAAAACATTTAATGTAAGATGTTATAAAAAGCATAACAAACAAAAAATCTAGCAAAGTGAGCAGGAAGAAATAATCAAACATTAGCATATAAATAAATTAATTAGGAAACAACAAATAGTATAGTCAGTACATTTATCTCAAAGGTGTTCTCTGAGAGGGGCGGGAAACATAAACCACAATATGGCCTAATCAAGATAAAAGAAGAAAAACACCAGGCTACTGTAAATGCAAACACAGCTTATAAATCTGTATGAGAGCCTGGTTTTAGTCTTTTCCTGATTCCTCACAGGCCCCTACTCCACGTGGGTTATTATTACCACTAAGGAATGAATGGTCCCATTGGTTACAGGTGGTAGCACTGGACAGAGTATACATACACCAGAGCCTTGTTGGAGCTTCGAGGATGAAGTAAATTGGTATTGAGTTCAGAGAAATAGGCAGTAGACAGATCTTGCAGAGTTCCATAGAACTGGGAAAGGAATTCATTGCTTTGCTTTGTACTAAATGCACCGAGGAGCCCTCTACACTATTTTTCAACAAAAGAGAGATGTGGTCTTATTTATATTTTTATGGAAGAGTTCAATTAGAAGAGGGAGAGACCAATCAGGACGTACTTGTATCTGTCAAGGCCAAGAGGAAATTCTGAATCTAAGTTCTGAATCTCTATTTGGTTATGCATTCTGAAATTGTAAGTATAAATGCACTTATGTTACACCAACCTGAGTTCTCAGATTAAAAAAAAAAAAATTATCTGGATAATTTGTAGAGTTAGATCTGATCCGGTTTTGTGTCAATGTTCTAATTTGTATATGTAGTTTTTATTATAATTTATTCTAAAATTCTACTTATAAATTTTCCCGTTACATATTCTAGGTCATTTGTGTTTTTCATAGACTGTTATACGTCACAGTGAATGATAACCCTTCATTGTTATTTAGATCCAGTGCTTTTTTATAAATCCTGCATTTATCCAACTGGCCCATGAGATTCATAGGTATGGGAGCTTCTCAGAGTTATTACTGAGGAGCCAATATTTTCCTGGCTGGCATTTATTTCCATCACTTACTAAGTTATTAAACTTTGTCATGTTTAAATGTTTCTTTCCTCCAAAATAAAAACAAATTTAAAAAAGTGTGTGTGTGTGTATATACATAAATACATATATATATATCTCCTATCAGACTTATCTTTCCCCTAGCTATAGATTAAAAGTTGAGGGAATTTTAAGAAATACATAAACTAAACACGGAGAATTGGTAGAGAAAAAGTAGTCAGTTACATAGTTTCATTTTGTAGCTGGATGATGTGCAGATCTCATGCTCTAAACTTTGTAAGATGACTCCATGTGTAGGTTTGTAATTTTACTATTACTTATGAACTATTTTGAAGATAATTATGGCTATTACAGTTAATCGCACTGATCCAGATACAATTATTCAAAGATACATATCATACTCTTGGAAAATATTCTTCCCACCCAGGTTCTATTTTGCTCAATATTCTGGCACTAACTTAAGCATTTTTCAAATCTGTCCTATTCTGACTTCATCTTTGACACTCCATCTCCTACCCTATTTATATTTAAAATTTATATTAAGAGACTAGTGTCCTAGATGGGCATTGCTGCTTGCAATCTAGACCAAGCACAGTGGCTGAATGTAATATCCATTCCGAAGATAAAAATTTTTTGGTAAAAATGGAGAGAAGGAACAATAGTGATTGAGGGTAAAATATTAAATAAATGGTTTTGTAATGAGGGACATCAGATGTGGCATTACCACTTCAAAAGAGGCTGGCTAATAGTGAGATAGTATTGTCTTTTAGCTCAATTGTGTCAGAATTCTGAGAGGGCAAAGTCCATATATTACTGAGACCACACCTGCTTTTGGAACCTGACAAGATTAAACGAGGGCTTATGAACCTGAGTGGGCTCACCCTGGGAGACATTTTCATGTGATATGATGATGTACTAGACTATTAATGATTGCATGGGATTCTAGTAATGTGCCAGTAGCTTTTGAGTTGAATATAATTTTGCTATAAGGAATTCATGACCAGAGACCAAATGATGAACTGTGACATTATAAAAATATATATATTTAATATAATTAATATATTTAATATAAATATATATTTACTATATTTGATATTATATATATACGTATCTGTGTGTGTGGTGTGTGTGTGTGTGTGCGCGCGCGCATGTATTTGATCTCTGCCCTCGTTTTCTGACACAGACCTCCTAAATCCCTGTAATTTCAGAGTGATGGAGGAGATACAAACATCTTACACAGACCTCCTAAACCCTTGGAATTTCCTGGGTGATAGGAATATCTTTTCTAATGAGGTGATTCTTGGTGGGCTCTTGGATAGCTCTGTGATGGGGGCTGGTGAGAAAGACCAAACCGTGATCAGAAAGTTGCAACTTTCAGCCCCACCTCCTAGCCTCTGAGGAGAAAAAAGGGCTATAGATTGAGTTAATAATTGATCATGCCGATGTGATGAAGCCTCTATAAAAATCTCTAAAGTACAGGGTCAGAGAACTTCCAGGGTGATGAACACATCCATATACTGGGTGGGTGGCACTCTTAACTCCATGGGGACAGGAGCTCCTGTTCTTTTTGCCCTCCGGATTTTGCCCTCTCTGCCTCTTTACCTGGCTCTTCATCTATGTCCTTTATCATATTTTTTATTGTATAATAATCTGGTAAATGTGTTTCCCTGAGTTCTGTGAGGTTTTCTAACTAATTATCAGACTGTAGGAGGGGGTCATGGGCACCTCTGATATATAGCCAGAGTAAGGGAGGCTAGCACTTGATATTGGCATCTGAAGTGGGAGAAGCTTTGTAGGATTGTGCCTTTAAACTGTGTGTTCTTAATTCCAGGTAGACAGTGTTAGAATTAAATTGTAGGACTCTCAGCTGGTTTGAATTGGTCATTGTGGGGAAAAAATCCACATGTCATGTCAGAAATGAAGTATTGACAGTAGAATACAGAGGAGAAACAAAGGTTTTTTTCTTCAAATGGAAATAAGTGTTGTAGTTCATCTTAGTCTTTTCTCAGGACTCCAAACAGTGCATCAATCCAATAGGGAGACATGGAAAACCTTTGGAGCAGCTATCATCATCTAACCGAAAACCTAGTTTTTGTATTTTTAGTGAAGCGTGATTGAAAGTTGATTCATACAGTAATTTCACTGACTGCTCACTGTTTGCAGTTATCAAAATCAATGACCATAGATACTTTTTAAAGGTACCTCGACTATTGTTCAAGTTTCATGTTATATCTGATTTTGTAGTTATTAGTGGTTGAATATGTAATATGTAAGATGTGATCAAATACTGGCTTAGATAATTTACATGACTTGGTTAATTATTACAGATATATGTATTGTTATCCCCATTTTATGGTTGAGGAAATGGAGACACTGATTTTAAGTATATCTTCATGGTAAAATATGGTGAATAATGTTTTGCCGAGCAGTAGAACCAAAGGCCTAATTGAGGATGGATAAAAGTAGATTCAATAGGACTGGCTGGGAAATTCTTCTCACTGATACGTGGCTGCCTGGGAGCATAAGTGGAGAATGTGAATAGTGTGTTTTATTCAGAATTTAGCTATAACAAAGCATTATGAATGATACAGCCATTCAAGTGAATATCATGACAGTGAGTAGAGTAACTGATCAAGACCAGGTAGAGAGGCAAGTGAATTTGAAAAAGAGCCACATACATTGTAGCAAGAAGGAGAGACTGAGGACTAGAGGTAACAAGGGGGAAGAAGAACATGTATAACACAGCGAGTAAGTAGAGGAAGTGGAAAGAGGAAAAGCATGGTCTAAAAGGGAAATTCACTGTTTTAGATCTTGGAGGTGGAGCAATTTCAAATAATGGCAAAACTCAAGGTATGACAGATCAAATGAAATGAACTTGAGAGTTATTGTAGGTCAGGAATTCAAGAATCTGTGAGGTTAGCATTTTAAGGATTATCGGCATGGATGTGAAGTTACCAGCAGTAGTCGTAGGGGTAGTGGTGGACTTATGCATGGGCGGTTAAATTACATCAGTTTGGTAGATAATAATGAGATTGAGAAGAGGATTTAAAAGTAGAGTGACAACTAGCCTTCGTGTGATTAGAAAATCTTGATGCTGCCGTGGGGTAGGGCTTAGCTGGATTTCAGCTCCTACATATGGGCACTTTTTTACGTGACACAACCTGTACAACCTCACAAGCCCAGTGAACCCATATTAATATATGGTTTGAAATTTAAATAAGAAAATTCAAAGATAGTAGAACATCGGTGGTGAACTTCAACGGTCAGACAAGTCTTTGCAAATGTATAAGCACATCACATAAATTCTTACAATGATGATATCAGATTATATATATGTAATATCCATGATCTGTTTATGTATATATATAACCTCCCACCCTTAGAGACATTATAATCATCCTAGGACCATGATTGCCAACAAAAACAGTGTTAAGAAGCAAATAAGACTAACCTATCCTACTTAACCCTGAGTATCGAATGGAATGAGAGAAATGACTTTAATTGTAGTGGATCGCAAGAGTATACTGCCTCTTCAGATGTGAAATTCAGGTTTTACTGAAGAGGGAAGTTGGAGCAGTGTTTGAAGAAGAGGCTAAAGTATAGGTTCTGAAAATCTCAAGGGCAGTTGAAGAAAAGACCTGGATAGGGTAAGGAAGGATAAGCCACAGTTACTAGGAATGAGATTCCAGTTAGAAATAACAGTGAAGGTAGGGGTGTGAGCTAAGGGAGTTCATTGTCATTAACCCAGTGAATGAAGCAGGAGATTGATGTTTAAGATCGCCTTCCCATTAAGTGATGGGTTTGGGAAGGCAGTGGGTAAAAACAACAACAACAAAAAAAATGGGTAGGGAGAATTGTGGTTTACTGGAAAAACTGGTACAGAATTTCAGATAGAATATTCATTGTTTTATGTTCGTGCACCTTATTTCCCAGGTACTTTATGTGCCGTTGCTCATGCGGCTGAATTCTTGAAACAGCAAAGAGAGCTAGAGGCAGCAGAGGCTGGTATCCAGATTTAATTTCTTACACAGCCTTGAGAAGTTAATGATTCATACTTATTTTCTCTTTTACCCACTATTGTAGCAGCAGCTTTGTCACTACATTTCTGTAGACCTCACAGAAACTCTCACTACTAGACCTTTGAGTTTCCTGGGGGAGGCTAAGTCTTATGAACCTCTGCCCTTGCAGTGTATAGCATGGTACCTGACATGTAAGAGCCCTCTAGAACTTTTTGGTTGAAAGAGTGAACAAATTGAGTCAAAATACAGCCTTATCAAAGTTGGGGTGTTTTTTTCTTTCTAAATCCATTTATACCAGTTCTCATTTAATTTTCAGGATGAAACATACATGTCGCCTTGTGCATGGTTCAACCACATTAACACTGATACCATGTTCCTTAGTTATTTTAACTGAACTTGAAGTAATTGGGGACTGGTCTTTTTGTCTGATTTATAAGTAATCTAAAATGGCTGGATGGATTGATTTGACCATATAGAGCTGGTCAGACTCATTCTATCTATCTCATTTTCCTTGGAGACTATCAAGATAATGAACCTCTCAGAGCTGCATTTATTCTAGAGTAGAATGCTGCAAAAGGGAAATTAAAATTATTTATAAGAAATCCTGGGAGAAAAAACACACTACAAATTTTGATGGCAATGATAGGGAACTCATTTAGAAAATCAAGTGCACTAATCAATTTATAGTTTCTGTGGTATAAAAGAACCAAGCTATTTTATTCACAGGCTAAGTATTTTTCTCTAATTTTTAAAAATTGTGAGCAGATGACAAATTACTGCATGAGTGACAACATGAGGACTGAGCATGCATGTTTATATTTCATTGTTTTAATCTAATCTAATACAACACACACCAAAGTCTCTCATACACACATTTAATGCCATGCATAATCATGATTGTGCTGCATAATAATTAGGCATTAGTGATAAGCAGTTCCCATAAATTACTGTAATTAGTATTGCTCTTATACCACCACAGCAAATTTTTAAAGTTTTTCCTTCTAATTTTGTTAATTCTTTAGTATCTATCATCAACACAAATGTCAGCCATTTCCCTAATGCCAAGTGTGACTTAATTATGATTATTTTTTACCCAGAGTGAGGTCTCAATCAATATTTGCTGAATTGAATTGAGTAAAATATCACACAGCAGCTAACAGTCACCATGTTATAAGGTAAACAACTTTGATTTGCTCTTCAGGGGTGAGGGCCTCTACGTGCATTTCTCAGGGTCAATGCTATGTCCACCATCCCCTATGCTTAGTCTCCTTACTCCGTCCTTGAAAGAACATCGAGTTTCAGGATGGGAACATCGAGTTTCAAGAAATGCTTGGCTGTTAGCAGAAGTCAATTCCCACTGATTACTGACGTATATATAGCTCAGAGATAAGGAAATTGGGTCAAAGATAGAGTTATGTGCGAAGAGAAGGAAAACAATGAAAATGCATCCTCCATATCAAATGTCTTGCTATGTTGGGATGAGAAATGAAATGAAATTAATGAAGTACACGAGGCATGGGAAGAAAGTTGAAGGCATAGAAACCCTCAACACCATCTGAACCAGTCATCACAGACACCTAATGTGGGTTGAGGGCAATTTATCTTCTGGGTAACCTTGCCCTTGAATGACTATGGAGTTAAGAGAAGAACTCCCTGATTTCAAAATATTTTCCCTTCTTCTGTGAGCTAGAGGCAGAGCTTTTCTTCTACAATCTGAGAAAAATAAGTTAAGAATTCAAAAATCTCACAGAAAACATTTGTATAAGTAAAATGTTATTGAATCTTGATAATGAGACCAAATCTTTGTTTATGAGAAGACACTAAGAAGGAGATCTGTGACGCTGGCAGAAGTGCTAGCTGGGAAAATGTTGACAGCCGTCACGTGGCCTGACATCTTGGTTTCTCAGCATCTTTATAGTAGCGATTTATAGTGATTGTACTTAATTGTGTTTCTTGGTGGAACAATGACAACAAAAAAATCACAGGACATAAAAGTACTGGGTGACTGAATTAATTTTTTACCAATGCTATAACACATTACTGACCTAAAACAACACAAATTTATTATCTTATAGTTCGGTAGGTCAGAGCTCAATACACACCTTATGGGGTAAAAATCAAGGTATTGGAAGAGCTGAATTCTTTCTATGCAGGCTCCTGGGGTTAATCTGTTTCCTTACCTTTTCTAGTTTCTAGAGATCACCCATATTCCTTGTTTTTCACCCCTTCTTTCAACCTCAAAGCCAGAAGCATAATAACTTCAAATCTTGCCGCCTTCCGCTTCATTTATAAGGACCCTTGTGATTACATTTGGACTACCCAAATAATCTAGGATAACCTTCCCATCTCGAGATCTTTAACTCAAGATCTGCAAAGTTCCTTTTGCTGTGTAAGGTAACAGATTTATAGGTCTGGGAGTAGGATGTGGACAACTGGGCAGGGGAGTGGGGGCACCATTCTGATGACCACAGCAACTGATCGTACATCTGTCTTGAGAGTACTAAACTCCCTAACAAGGTCCTATGACTTTAAAACCTGCGATAGGACACTCACTCCCCTTCTCTGTACTGCATATTGCTTTTCACAGTGCATGTAAAGAAAGCTTAAATTAAAAACATGAACTACGGTATACTAAACTAAAAATAATGCTAAAAAAATGGAGAGTGGGAGGAAGAGTTAGGAGAAGATTGGAAGAGTGGATGTGTACCCATTCACCCAGGAGAGGTGGGAGAGAGAGATTTTGTCTGGGCTACTGGGTAGGAGAGGCACTGTTTACATTGCACAAAGGCAAACCATTGAGCCATGGAGGTGTCTCTAGGGGTTGACAATATGGCACATTTGCATGATGCTATCTCCATCCAGAGGAATTGTCTTTTCCAATCTGCACAGAGGTGCCATAAGCTGGCAGCAAACTTGTTTACAAGTTGATATGTATATGAGTGAATTTTTTGATTAGAGAAATGGATTTACCTAATAAACATTATATTAAAAGATTCAAAGATATGTTTTCTGGTATCGAGATGGTTGGTTTCACATCAGAATTCCTAGGGAAGTATTTAAATGGTAAGAAATTTGAGCTCGTTAAAAGATCTGGTGCCCATAGCACTTTTGCCGATGGACTCCTGGACGTCTATGAACCATTCCATTTTTTGTAGTTAAGGGCTTAATGATTAAGGTTTCAAATGGTCTACATAGGTTTAAAATTTTGTGATTTTGTTTCATTTTGTTGAAACATAACTAGATGTCCAATGGAAAGGGCTGACTTCTTTCAAAGCCACTTTGAAACGCTGTAGTATCTCTATGTGGCATTTGTGCCCCTGCTTAAGCTGTTAGATTTATCAGCTTCTTAATTAAATCATATTCCATGGAAATCACATGAATCATTGATTTATAATAACTAGATTGTTCAAATCCAATAATCAATGAATTTTAATTCTAAAATATTAATTTTTAGTCACTTACTCAGTAGTTAAAATATTTAGCAACCTCATGTTGGTTGTGCATTAAAACTTCTCTTTAATACAATGGCTGTTTCTGAAAATGCTTGGACGTGAGAAATTGCATTTCTATTGAAGCTATTAGAATGAATCACAACTGGATTTCACATTAAAGTTTTAATGCATCGATATTTCACATAATATGTTCCTAGGCAAGGGTTCTCCAAATGAAGCTGTTTTGTTTTCAAGAAATGTTATCTGAGAGTCAGCATTGCCTATAGTTTAGATTAAATATCCTTGCTTTTTCTGTTTGCTCTTTCCGTTTACTATTAAATTATTTCTCGAAATATTATAATGCTGCTGTGGATTGAATGTTTGTATCCCCCCCAAAATTCATATGTTGAAATCCTAATGTCCAATGTGATAGTATTTGGAGGACGGATCTTTGAGAAGTGATTAGGTCATGAGGATGGAGCCGTCATGGATGGAATTAGTGCATTCATAAGACAAGACACAAGAGAGATAATCTGTCTGTCTGTCATGTGAAGACACAAAAAGTAGGTGAGTTCATCTGCAAACCAGATGAGGGCCTTCACCAGACATAAGATCTGCCAACCCCTCAATTTTAGACTTTTCAACCTCCAGAACTATGAGAAATATATTTCTGTGGCTTAAGCTACCCAGTCTATAGTATTTTTATTATAACAGATTGAACTAAGACAAACAACTGTAGCCATTGTTATGGCCACTCTGTAAAAGCAGGAAGGACTGCCATTCAGAATTAGATTTGGATGTCAATAAGATAATGCCACATGCACACCAGGAGGCTATGAAAAGGTTTATTGCTAACATAATGGGACTTTTGGGAAGTTTGGGGCAAGACATGGAGCTGGTCCAAAAATGGCTTGGGAAGCAAGAAAAGGAGACTAGCTTGGGGTTTTATGGTTATTAGAGGTATATGGGGCCAGAACAAGGGCTCCTGCCTGTGGTTTGAATTTCCCATCAGAACCAAAGGGGGCTCCCAAGGCTTTAGTGTCAACTTCACCACATGGGGGCAGAAAGATAAGAGAGAAGAGAGAGGCTTAAAATCTGTCAGCCGTCGAACATCAAAAATGGAGTTGAACTCTTTATTACAATTCTTCTTATTAGAACCTATTTATACAATAGACTTTTCTATGAACTCTAGGGAAATAAAGAGCAATTTTAAACTTCTTTTCTTTTAAATATAAAAATTATATAAGTCTGGTGGTAAAAGTGAGACTTAAAGCCAAAGAATCCTGGGGGGTTGCCTGGTGTCACATCTTTTGGTGACCTTCTTCAACAAAGACATGTTTAAGAGATGACTGGTCAAAAGTATATTGCTAGTATTTATATTGCTACCGAGTCACCAATAGTGACTTTGGTTTGTGTTTTACTTTTATAATTTTTTAGTCTTTGTCACTTTCAATCGTCTTCTGTTACCTTCTTGTGACTCACTTCCAAGGAAATTAACATTTGCATTTTATTTTATTTTTTAAAAAGGCGTTATTTATTTATTTGGAAAACTTTAAAAATTATATATATCTCTATATATCTATATATCTATATATCTATATATCTATCTGTATATATATAGAGATAGATAGATATAACTTCATTTGGTATAAAGAATGAAAAACCTAGACTCTAAATAACACATTTGATGTGAAATAGCTTTAAGAGAGACATCTAACAATAGAATTGTTTCCCTCTGACTCAGGGCTCACACTCGTTCAAGAGTTTTTGTGGGTCGTTTATTTTGATTGTTTTGATTTTGTTGTTAATGTCTTTAATATATTGCAGCATAGCTATGTATTAAGTATGGAAAATATTCTATTAAAAAGCAATGTTATTTTAGAAAATATTGAATGTAAATATGAAGTATAAAACAAGTACTTCCTATTTTAGGTAAATTCTAAGTAAAGAAGTCATGCCATGCCGAGGGTTAATTAATTTTATAGACAAGTAAGCTTTCAGCAGTCTGCAGTTTTCTGAAGTAGACAAGAGAGAAAAACAATAATATCTGCTTTTAAAAGAAGTTGTCAGTTCCCTCTGTGAAGTTTTAAATTTCCTATCATCTTCTGAGATGTCAGTCATCTTCCTTCCCATAGGAGAGTTTTGCCTTTCACAAGATCTATTGAGTTTTTTGTAGTGATTAGATAAACAATATTATTAATTTATGACAAAGCACATCAAAACACATCTTCACTTCCTGATAGACTTAAACATCTCAGTATTGAGCAGAGATTTTTAAATGCTAGATACGATTTTAAAACAATGAATGATGATGACGACGACGATGATGATGATGATGATGATGATGATGATGATTTGTTCAGGAAAAAAGAGAAAAGAAACAAGAAAGTAGTCAGAAAATAGAAGAGAAGAAACACGCATACCAAAGGGAAAATAAAACAGATTATTTTCCCCTCTAATTTCTAGTTGTTACTATTCTTAAAAGTTAATCAAGAAAAGTAGCTTGCTGGATGAAGTAGCACATAGTTATATTTCTAATAAAGGTGTGCTTATAAACATGGATTCTCTGTGAAATTACCATAACATGTAAATATACTTCCCATATCATTTCCCTGAGTAAATTTATGACCATATTTCAAATACAGAGTAAAGTCAGGAAGGGTGAGTTTATCTAGGGAAGAAAAAAAGTTTTCCTCTTAGGCACCAGTTCTGAGGTGTGTCCTGTTGAAAAGGTCTCTGAAACCAAATCTCAGCTAAAAGATTTGCATCACTGATTAAGTAGTAATATCATCATGGCTAAATGTTTCTTGTCAAATTAAATGTCGTCTATAAACTGGGTATTATAGAGACTGGATAGATCTATGTCAACTTAAAGGCATATACATGTGATGATTAATAAGTTATTTCAAACTTTTTTTTTACTAGATAAAAAGATAAGATAAATTTGGGGAGAATTTATCTTTCTCGTTAACGTTGAAGGTAGAGAAATAAATTCTGGTTAATTTAGGGCTCTAAATAATGGATTTACTTCACGATAATTTTATAATATTTGATAAATATGTAAACAAACAAGTTATAATTTGATTAATTAGCATCATCCTTCAACAGAGTTTAAGTCCAAGGCAAACCATAAACCTAGTTAAGCAGTTCTTCATACAAAGATGAGAACGTAATGGATCAGCCGGAGAAAATAAAGGACTGAAAAGGTAGGAGCTAAAAAGGGGAATGAACAGTGAAAAATTGTTTTCAAAGCAAGAGGAGAAAATTAGTACATGCTAATACTTGGAGCTCAAGCTATTATAAGAAAAATTGACTTAACTAGCAGCACCCAATCATTTAGTGCTCGATATACCAGAGATGTGAGTGCGTACGAGTTTTATCTCTTGTATTTAAAGTCTCAAATATAGCAACACAACGCCTGGGAGGTAGCTAGTGTTTCAAAATCATAAAACCAGGGCCTAGGGTAATGAAGTGAATGCCTCAGATCTTCACCCCACCTAAGCAATCTGAATCAAGATTTTATGCTCTTTCTTAGTCACTGTCTATATTAGTTTTCAAAAATCCTGGGAATTGTATATGCTAAAGTCCGTTCATCCAAAATAAGAATCTCTGAATATAAATTCAATGCAAAAATAAAATACACACATGAATGGGTTAGAATGAAAAACATCCCTCTCCTCCCCACTCAAAGGTATCCACATCTTAATTTCTGGAATATGTGAGTGTTACTTTATATAGCAAGTAATGGCTGTGCAGATGTGATTAAGGATTGTGAGATGAGGAGACTATCCTGCATTACTCCAGGTGATCCCTAAGTGCAATCATATATATTCTTCTGAGAGAGGAAGAGACAGATTTAACCCAGAAGTGGAGAAGGCAGTGTGAGCAGAGGGGCAGTGATTGGAGTGATGGCAGCCACTAGCCAAGGAGTACCAGCAGTGAGCAGAGTGGAAGAGACAAGGATCGCGTGTTCCCCTAGAGTGTTTGTAGGGAGCACAGCCCTGCAAACCTTCATTTCAGTCCAGTGAAACTCATTTCAGTTTTCTGGACTCCAGAACTCTGAGGGAACGAATGCCTATTGTCCCAAAGCACCAAGTTCATGGTAATTTATTGGAGCTGCATCAGGAAACTAACAAACAGGGTGAAAAGCGGAGCGAAGTGGTTTAATGCACTACATTTCTGGTGATGTATTATAGCAGCTATAGGAAACTAATATAATGAGTTTCAAAAAAAGTTGAATATTTCTTCTCTCAGGAAAGTGTCCGCGGACTAGGTAAGCTTTCTCTATCATGTACTTCCCAACACCTCAGATTTATTTTTGGTAACATTCATTCACAGTTGCTTTCAGTTATCGTGTTTATCTCTGTAGCTGAAGGTACGCAGCGAAGTACTGGCACATAATAGGGACTCAATAAATATGGATGCAATGATTGAATACAGTTCAAGGCATTGGGGTCAGTAGTGACTCATGCAGCTCCTGGTAGGGTAAAGTCCTCTGGGCCAGGGTGAGGGGCTGGGCATAGGGCACAGCAGTTAGCACTGTGGTACCCTGCCTGTACCTGTGAGGATGGGTGGAGACAAACTAAATCACTTTGTGATTTTAGAAAACAAACTGCTATTAAAATTACAAGGTTATGTAACTTTTGACTGAGCAGACCACTTCTTGGGATTTGCCAGTATGTAAAAATATATGAATGGACAAGGGTACTTGTTATAAATTGTTCATGGCATAAAACACTGGAAAAAGTAAATACCCAATGTTAAACAAATAATTGAAACAATTATGGTATATCTATACCATGAAATATTATGCAGCCATTAAAAATTAAGTAGAGTCTACAGTCATGCCATCCTAAACATGTCCAATCTCATCTGATCTTGGAAGTTAAGCATGGTTGGGCCTAGTTAGTATTTGAATGGGAGACCACCTAGGAATACCAGGTGCTATAGATGTTTAACAACCAAGAAAATTAAATAGAGCTATAATAATTGACTTGTGGGGATGTCCCTAAGATATTGTTAACTAAGATAACATTTGGAAAAGTATTTGTTATATGATTCTATTTCATATACATACACACACACACATATACACACACATATGACTGAACAGGAATAATAATACAGTTTCATTTAGGTACATTTATAATACTAGCTGAATTGTTAAAAAGACAATGTCATAGGGTCAGTGATGTGTTTGGGGGAGAGAGATGGAAGTGGAAAAAGCAAAAAACCCCAAGAGACTACAAAAGAAAAGGCAAATATGCTCTAATCTATTAATGCTTTTGTATAAATTTGTATTTATGTAAAGATATATTTATAGACATTTAAAAATACAAATATAACTTTTTTGTAAGTGAGGTATAATTGACATATAATAATGGTTTCAGGTTTATAACATAATGATTTGATATTTATACATATTATGGAACGATCACAATAAATCTAGGTAACATCTGTTACCATACACAGTTACAATTTTTTTAATGTTTTCGTTTAGGTCAGTGGTCCTCAACCTTGTAGGGACCAGTCTCCTATGATAATGTAAAGCCTGATGATCTGAGATGGAGCTGAGGCGGTGATGCTAGTGCTGGGGAGCGGCTGCAAATACAGATGAAGCTTTACTTACTGGCCCACTGCTCACCTCCTGCTGTGCAGCCCAGTTCCTAACCACAGACTGGGGACCCTTGGTTTAGTGAAATGCTTCCAAGCAGAAAAAGGAACTCGAAACTGTATGGTAGGGGGCCGTTGCTGAAAAAAATTAATGACTGTTACATTTCCAGGATATGGAGCTTTTACAATAAATCGGTTCTGAAAGAGGGAAAAAAAAAAGGCCATTGGTGGTATATCCAGACCTCAGCCAAGTCAGCAGGAGTGCTAGATTGCTTCAGTGAGGAGGTGGGCAGTGAGTAGGGCTCCCGGAGAGAAATTAGATGCATGCACAGCATCCAGCCACATGGCCCAGGCAGTAGCCACTAGCTCTAATCCATGTCAATACCTCATGGACATCCCCACGAGCCAAGCAGGAGGACACTGAGCCCTGGTCTGTCCCAAACCAACGAACCAAATTTCCTCAATGTTAGGCTTGGGCACAACTGCCTAAAAATGAGTTAAATTGATTTCCCCTACTGTATTTCTCTACTTTTCATTTTCATATTTATTACATTTCACTCTTATTTATGGGTTAGTCACTGATGTCTGTTCTCCTTCATCCACACCCACATCTCTAAGAGAAGGCACTTAGACTCATCTTTAAATTCTCAGAACTGAGCATGGTTGCCTGGTACTAAGTAAAACTTCAAGAATATATGTTGACGATCGATAAACATACCTTTTCTATACTAGAAAATACATGTGTGATTAATACTTTTTTCATTGTTGTGATGAGCCCATTTGAGACTTTAATGAAAGCCATAAAAACTCTTCCCAGAAAAACTGAGAATTTTGTCACATTTTCTAGAATTTCACTGACCCCCTAAAACCCATTCATGCGGGATTCACCATTTCCCAACTATGTGAATTCCCCATTTTAAATAGCAGATGTTAACTTTTAACTTTTATGGAGTTGCTTACTATTCCTCAGGCTTAGAGTTGTTTTACATGTCCTATTTCAATTAATCTTCACAGCTTTAGGAAGTAAATCCTACTTTTATTTTTTTAAACAGAAGAAGAATCAATTAAAGAAAGACCAAGTTACTTACCCAAGCTCACAGAGCTAATTAGCAGCAGCGGCGGGACTCAAACCGAGATCTTTTTTATTCTAGCCTGAGTTTATACTCTTAACCACTAAAAACCATCTGCCTGCTTTATGTTCCCACCCACAGTGAGCAATGGAGTTATCCAGTGAAGACACTTAATCTCCCAGAGTAAGAGTCTGAAATGATGACATTAGCTGGCTTGAGCTCCTGACTTGATGTGAGCAAAGTTTCCTTGATCGAACAGGACAGGCTGTTCCCCCAACAGCACTCTTGATGCTTTGTGAGCCTACATTCCTGCTGTACTTGTTTAGCAATTGGCAGAGCTGTGACTCCAAATTATCTTGTGCATGTTTCAAACCATTTAAATTGTCATCGTAGGATTTTGCCTATTAGCAAAATACCATCCCCTGAATACTGATTATGTAAAATAGCACAATTGTCTGGTAATAGGAAAGCTATGACTTCTTGAATGTAGTCCAGCAGTATGACTGCTCTTTTTTTTTTAGTGAAATGTGAGGAAGTTGCTTCTGCAATATTCTATATGTAATAAGATTCAGGGTGTATTCATATTTTACCACATATTGATAGGAAATAGATAGGTACTATATTTTAAAATGTTTTCATTGTACATTTAAATGTCCTTTGTCACAAATGAGGCTAAAAAAGAGTAAAGTCGGCCTCCTCTGGCCTTTTCCTCCCTTCTTTGGTGGTGACAACATTTTCAGTGGAGATTGAGTGAACCCGAGAACACTAAATGCACTCTTGGAGTGGGACAAAGCTCTTAGGTGGCTGATCCCGGGGGAAAGTGTTCCTAGTAGATTGGGGGCCGTTAGCCTTCTGGTTACTGATCAGCTGTGTTATTCACTTTTAAGCTACATCATTTTTACATTTAAAGTAATTTTAGTCAGTAAGAGCAAATTAGCGTAATTTCTAAACATGCAAATACGTGTTTAGAAAGCATATGGTTTGGAAAATAAATGGGATAGAGCCCAAACACTAAAACTGCAGGAGGGGCATTTGCACACCTCTCTGCCTACCTCCTACCTCTTTATAATTATCATAATGTCATAGCTCCTTGCATGAAATCAGGAGATGTATTTATTTGTGTCACCCTTACCACAGGCCCGTGACAGAGCTTATCTCCTGATGTGGAGCTCTCTCACCCCCATTACTTTTATTTCTTGCTTTCTTCATTACTAATCAGTTATATCTGGGCCAGAAATTTTACAGAAATATTGGGTAACGCTCCTAGAGAGGACTGTCTAATCCCCAGGAGATTACATAATTAGGAAACAACTTTCCTTAGAATTCCTTAAGAACTACCACCAGCACTGATCTTCAATTAGACATCTGTAAAGGCTTGACTGAAATGAGCTTGTTTGCAGTAGATTAAATATGGTTGCAAATTATTTATTACCCTGTCAATTGAGAGACGGAGGCTAATTCATCTCCACCGAATCTAGGCTCACCTAATGACTTGACAAATTCAGAGGAACTGTCATTTTGAGACTTCAAGGCAAGGTCATAAGAAGCCTTGCAGCTTTTGCCCAGTTCTCTTGGAACACTCTCTTTGGAAGCATTGAGCTGCCACATAAGAAGTCTTTAATGAGATCATGTGTAGGCATTCCACGTGACAGTTCCAGCAGAGCCTGGCCTTTTAGCTATCTCGGCCAACGCACTTCTTTTTTTTATTTTTATTTTTTATTTTGTTGTAGATTTAATTATCTTTCAGGTATAGTAAGGCCAACAGATCAGGAGACAACTGCCACTGAAAATATTGTTACTCATAGTTCCGGGAGGAGTGGGTATGCCATGCCGCCATGCAATGCCACATGGCAAAGCACTGGGGTTGGTAAAGAGGCAGAAGGATGAGAGTAAAGCATGGACAAGGGCCTTTATTTTGGCCACTGTGGGAATTGGCTAATTTTAATAATTTTAGTGGACTTCCAGGTGTAGGGGCTCATCCTAGCTGTCTGGTACCTAGCCCTGGGGTGATTAAGACAGTGGAATATTGGCCCTGAGTGTTAAGGCTCTATGAAAGCCCAATAAAGGAGGTAGGTGAATAATTTGCTATATCTAAGAACTGACTAGCCCTGGGAAGGGCAGTCTCTCTCAGGTCAGCAAAGCCAGAGCATCGAGAATATGGAAAATAAGAAAATATAGTTAATACAAACAGAAATGAGTGAAGCCATTTTAGACGCCCCAGACCAGGCCATCTGCAAGCTGGGTACTACTGAGGTCACTCCGTCAGTGCCATGTAGAACTGAAGAATCACCCAGCTGGTGATTTCTGCCCAAATTCCTGACCCGTGGATTTCTGTGATTTAAGACACAAATTGTTGTTTTCATTCACTGGATCTGGGTAGTTTGTTACGCAACAATAGTTAACTGAAACATGGTCACAACTTTTGAGCCTTTTCGCTTTCTGCCCTACGTACTAGACATTCGCTTAAATGAGTATTCATTCCTGACCAATGTCAAAACTCAGCATTTTAACTAAAGGTGATTTTTTGGTATCTTTTGGCAAAATTATACTTGGATAATATAATTAATCAGATTTTCGTTGTTGTTTTTGTTAGCAATTGTGATACACAGAATAACCACATGCAGAAGATAATAACAGAGACAACTCCTGGGTTTCTATATTATAAAATCACGACACTTCAAACTTAAAGAAGTAGTAAGACTCACACATCCTTTTCGAACTGATTCTGCCACAGGTTAGTGGGTGGGGCTTCCAGCTGATACTAACATAACTGGGCTGTGAGGATAATGGTAACACTGAAGACCAGGAGGCCACATAGATGGAAGATGAAGAAAATTAATGCCATCTTTGTTTTTATAGAAACTAATTTCAGAGAGTCTTAGGGTTTTCCCAAACAGTCACCGCAGTGCTGGCTTGAGCGATGTCAGAATTTCCCTGTCGTATGGCCGCCTCCATCTGGAGTTTAATACGTACTCATCTCTTTTCCATTCCAGGAGAGATATGTAATGAAAACCTCCATATTAGTCATCAGCTGTCAACATTGACAAATTTCAATTACCATCCTTCAGTAGCAGTTCACACCAGAGAAGCAAATCAGGGTGGCACACTGGGATAGCAGACTTGTGACAGCTCTATTTTAATTGCCTTTTTAAGATCCACATTTAACTTCTATCATTTTGACAGGAGAAAGAAATTCACAGAGGAGGTAACTTTTCCTGCCAGCGATAAAAGGGGATGGGGTGGGGAAAGAGGTTGCTGGAAAGGGACCAGGCCACACCCATCAATATATGGATTGGCATTGATTGCTAGCAATGCTCTCCTTTCCCAGTGAGGCCTGCAGTGGTAACTTTTCACTTATCAAAATAGTTTGCATTGAATCAGCTGCCTGGATGGATGTTCCTGCTGATCACCCATAAATTATTCATCAATTAAAATGAACTGGCAGGGTCCTTTTTTTTTTTTTTTTTTTTTTTCTGTCCTTCATTTTCTTTTCTGAGAGACAAATTTTCAAGAGCCCGTAGCAGGAATTTCCCTTAGTGAGTTCTCATTTCCTCTCATCCTTTCCAACAATACTGCTCATTTAGCCTTTTGATTGCGGCTTGATGGCTGCATCAGAGGATACCTCTGTGGTGACGGATCATGTTAGAGTTCGCTATTTTGCTCTTGCTTCTTTCTTTTTCTTTAATCCTGAGGGATCTAAGTGCTATTCTTGAAATAAAGAGGAAATGATGTTCTTTAATGAGACATGTTGGAAAAGCATTTATGACCTTTGGTTTTTCACAAACCCATTTCTCAGGGGATTTTCACTGTGGGTTTTATTCCTTGGACGATCTGGTTTCTGTTATAGTCCAGTCAAAAGTAAATCTAGGTTTCTTTCTGTAACAATAATTTACTAATATTTATTGGTCCTGACAATGCTTCCAATTGCAATGCAACATGGTTATTAATTTTAATAATCAGACAACCCCTATGATACAGATACTCTTATTATCTGCTTATTACAGATGAGAAAGTAGCTCAGTAATTTTTAAATACCTCTCATGGTTATACAGCTAGAAAGTAGTGAAACTGGGATTTATCCTTGGGGAGTCTGACTCCAGAAGTTGATTCCCAATTTCTCTGCTGCACTACTCAGTGACAATCCATGCCTGCAAAGTTCCATAGTCCATTTTAGTCATTATTACTGCCCTCTAGAAGCATAACATCCTTCTGGGAACTTCCAAATTCATCACTGCTTTGAAAACTAGAAAGAAAGGATAATATGGTTTTACCCATTTCAGGAAAAGGACAAAAGGGCTAAGCTAATTTTCCGAGAAGATTAAGAGATAGAGACAAGGACAATAGTTAGATTTGAGAAAATCAGTAAAGGAGTTGACTAAGGCACTTTCAAATTTAGGAAAGAGTAAAACCAGTATTGAAAATGGAGCCAGATGAACCCAAATAGGACAGAGACTTGACTTCTCTGCAGTCTTTTCTAGATATGGATACTTTTCTTATGTCCCCTCTTTTCCCCCATTTAGTTCATATTCGGGCTGGATACAGAGGCTTTTAAGTGCTGTATTCACTCAGATGTATGATAAGGGAACATATGTCACCTCTTAATTCTACTCCTTAGACTAATGTAGCAATTTGTCAGTCAACAATATTTACTGACTACCTAACATGTATGTAATTAAAGAAATGTGCAAAATAGCACAGTTCTCCTGAAACTTCAGGATGTCAAATGGATGTTTCTTTCACCAGAAGGACTCTTAGAAACAAGAGTAAGGTGTTAACAAATTTCCAATTTTAAGAAGGCAGTTAAGACAGGAGAGACAACATGCAGAGCTGTGGATGCCAAGCCAAGAATGGCCCAGAAGGAGGCAAATTACAATCAGTTATAAATCATAGTGGAATTGAGTGGGGTTATGGAGGTAATTAAAATCTTCTGAATAGAGATTGTAACCTTTAAGTGGAAAGAATGGCCTTGGTGGAATTTAATAGAACTCTTCCTAATTATTAAAAGAATAAACTCCATCATTTGATAGAATGCTCCTTTTTAAATGCAAGCAAGTCAAAGCCGCCCCGGGGTATGTGAATTAACTGTGCTCATTTATAAACTATAAAGTGTTTTATATTTAAGAGAATGTGTAAGACAAACTGAAGACAAATCTATGACTGTATTTTAGATTTCCTAATGCCAAGATTTCATACATTTCTTTAGGAAATATCCTGAATGAGATATAATACAGCTGTGGCAATATCAGGTCTCATTTATTTGTGCTTGGGATAACGGAGGAGCCTGTGCAGTGCGGATTGCCTTTACAATGATTAATATGTTAGCACAGATTTGAGTTATAAATATAATAGTTATCCCTGCCCCTGGGAGTATGACACATTTATCATGTAGTCCTCCAGCACCTGACACATAGGGCTTGGGGAGGGCCACACATTTATTGAGTTCATGTTATATATTAAGAAATGTCTTGGCTCTGAATATTATTTTATTGAACTCTCTAAGCAACTCTGTCCATAAGGCACTATTAATGCTGTTTTGCATATAAGGAAAATGAGGCTCAGGGAGCTGAAATACAATGGTCACAGATCATCATAAGTTTATAACTGTACAAGCTGAGTTTAAATTCAAGATCTGGCCTTTACCTTATATACTTCCTATTGCTACATCATTCTGTTTTCTAGAATATTATAGTGCTTCTTACACATAGTACATGCTAAACAGGTGTTTGTTGTATAAACTCTGAAGAATTAATCCATCTGTACTCAAAGAATTTGAAATTTTATTATGGAGAAGTAAAAGTGAAATAAAGTACAATTAAAAGTAATATATGAATATTATTAATGATAGAAATAAACATATAAGTAATAACATTTATAGAAACTCAACGGAAAGTGCTACTTTTGAAGTGTAATATTTATCAAGGAGTTTTTCTCAGAGAAGAGAAAGCTGTGCTTTTTAAAAATGTGCAAGTCTTAATTAAAATATTCACTCTATACTTTGTTACTGATCTCTTCAGAAAAATATATTACAATTTTTCAAAATTATATAATGAAAGGTGTCCCAAAGCATGCTTATCCTGCAATAATTTTACTGCAACATTGGAACACATGTTCCTTTCAGTAATAAGGGAAATTAAACACTTTCAGGTGATGCTTCCTGACAGACTATACAGACAACCATAAAGTTCCCCCAGTGAAAATGTTCTCAAGGGATATGCTCTACCTAAGACCTCAACAAAATTTCAGGACTGGCATATTCTGAGGAATAAATGTTTCATTCAAGCAAGGTATACCTGACCTTGAGGAACAGCTGGGGATTCTCACATGACTTCCCAAAGGCCACAATCAATCTAATACTGACTGTGGTGTTGACTCTTATCTCTGTGAGTTCCAGAAAAAAAAGGCAGAAGTAGCTTTTGACTTAGTTGATTCAGTTAGAAAGGCCCCTGTAGACTAGTTGGATGACAGGGAAGTCAACGTACAGCCCCTCTGTTTGGGATGATTTAATTAAGGCACTTCAGTTGGTATCTACATAATGTAAAGTGAATTTCATCAAATTGCAGCGAAGCATGTTACATTCAAATCTTGCCCCTTACTCTTCATTACCATATGAAAAATTTCAATTAATCTCAATTTAGATTATCTCCAGATCATTTTCTGAGTGCTATCACTTTCTTTCCTGTTCCTTTGAAGTTTTGCATATTTTTTATTTTCTATTTGGAGGCTTTGGGCCAACTAAAATAAATGTTAAAATTATAGCATGCAAAAATATCCAATATTTAGTTAATTGCTATCTATAAAACACTACAAATGCTTTATATGTATTATTTCACTTAATTATTACATTCTATGAGTTAGCTACTCTATCATCCATATTTTACATATGAGAAAACTGAGTCTCAGAAGCTTGAAAGAAATTTTCCAAGGTTATACATATAATAAAAGATAGATTCAAGTTTCAAACCCAGACCTGTACTGTTTCAATATCCATGCTCATTCTATGACTCCTTAGATAGGAAAACTGTAACCTCACATGAATTGTCCCTTTCATCGTATTTCATCAGCTTGTGTTCACTCACTCAATAACCATCTAAGGAGAGGACTAATATTTGCAGGTCATTGAAGACTGATAACAGGCATAATGATCTCTCTCCTCAATGTTTTTTTTTTTTTCCAAAAGCTGAATGGTGTTAAATATCAATTCTGGTCATTTTTAATATCATTTATTCAGCTATGGTACTTCACTTATTGATCTAAGCCAAAAACTATTATCCCTCTGATCTGGTAATATGTAAGCACTTGGTCAAAATATGGAGAGATCCCTACCGTTGTCCACTTAGGCCAAGATTTTACACCAGGCTACTTGATTTCTCTGACTCTGCTTTTGTCCCTGTCTTGTTCTCTTCTGACTTCTCTCATTTTAGTTTTTCAGACTTGATATTCCTTGGACTGATGCTCGAAAATACTTCTACTGTCAAATAAAGCAACACTATAATCAGAGTGGGTTTTCCTCTTTTGTTTGTCACTCACACACAGATGTGCAACAAGAATAGAAAAGCAATTAATGTTTCATACATGGTCTTTAAGTTCAAGTGAATTTTTTTTTTTTTTTTTTTTTTTTTGTATTTCAGAGGGCTTTCTGGATTCAGTATCTCCTTGCTTCAATAGAAAAAGCTCAGGTTTTTTGGGGATGCTATGTTTCTCCTCTATTAGAACAGTTATATTGCTCTGAATAATAGCTACACTGGTACATCTCTATTTCTGCTGTAAACTCTTTACGAGAAAGAACACTGCCTAATTTGTCATGGTCTTTACCTCATCCAGGATTATCACAAGACCAAAACAAACAAACAAACAAAAAAACCCACAAACCAGATGCTTAATAAAGATGATTGGTCCAAATCTTTTCCTTAACTAATACATCTATAAACCTATGTATTGGAGACATATTGGCGAACTAAATCAGCCAAGGACCCTGCCCCTCATGGGTTTATAAACTTCCAGTTATTTTGGAAAAGGTAGACAGAAGGAAGGTGAAAATAAGGAGAGAGAATCTAATATTATGTGAATAACAACGGTGTGTGAAATGATGTTAAGTATCTTATGTTTGCTATTCCAATGAATCTCTTAGGTATACTTCATTACAAAGGACATAAATTAAACTTTCCCAAATATTTGTGTTACTTCCTAATTAGAAAATAAACCTAAGTCGCCAGACTTTCTGGACCGTGGTTATTTATGGTTGTTACTTCTGGGAGTCCTTTTCTTTTAGCAAGTGGTAGGAGCTGGATTGGGCATCACATTTGAGTTCACTGTTGCCTGTGATAAACATACCACTTCGTTCTCTACAAGTCTTCTGATCCTTATGGTGTTTGCTGGTAACAACTCACTACTCTGTTGTATTTAATTTTAAAATATACACTAATAACTAAGAGTCTGTAAAACTGCTTTCTCTTCCCCTCTATATCTGGGGCCAGATGGGAACAATGAGGAGGCTTAACATAGCTATCAAGATGTTCATTCTCATTGCTTAGGCCACTTTCTTAAACTGAAATATTATTTTTATTATTTCTATACTCTACAAATTATATATTTTAGAACTAATGTTTGGTGGAGGCTGATTTTGGGAGGAAAAACACCTCAATAAAGCTATATGTAAATATTCATTTGACCTGAGGAGTTAAAATAGCTTTTTACCATTTGCCCGGAGTCAAGGCCTTAATCTCCAGGTTAGTAGCATAGCTGGAAACTACCACTGAAAGGTGCTTTTCCTTGTAAATGGGACAGAACTTGTTTTAAAGAAAGGAGCAATGGTGCCAGGTTAATCTGATTGGAAGCAGTATGATTAAATCTTGGAAATAGGATCTTCAAACCAGACCTGAAGAAAAGTATAGTCAAGTCCTCTCAGCAATTAGAGAGGCAAAATTAAAAGTGTCTGTTTATGGATGAAAGAGAGAAACATGGAGTCTCGGAACTTTGATCATAGACTCTTAAGGAGCCAGATATTGATTGCATGTACAAGTAATCATAGGAGTTTAAACTGTGCTTAAGTAGCATCAATGGAAAGAGATAAACAAGTTACCTGTTTGATTCAAAAGAGAAGATCAAAAACTGTATATATTAAAATATAAATGATCAATATCAGTCAAAGGATATAGACTTTCAGTTTTAAGAATAACAAGTCTGGGACTCTAAAGTACAGCATGATGATTATAGTTAGTAATTCTGTATTGTAGGGACTACATCAAACTACAAAGCTTTTGCATAACAAAGGAAATTGTCAACAAAATGAAAAGTCAACCTACAGAATGGGAGAAAATATTTGCATTTTATACATCTGATAAGGGGCCAAAACCCCAAATTTATGAAGAACTCATACAACTCAATAGCAAAAAACAAAAAAGACACAAACAAACAAACAAATAAATAAATAACTCAAACAATCTGATTAAAAAATAAACAGAAAATCTAAATACACATTTTTGCAGAGAAGACATGCAGGTGGCCAATGGGTGCATGAAAAGATGCTCACCATCACTAATCATCAAGGAAATGCAAATTAAAACCACCACGAGATATCACCTCACACCTGTTAGAATGGCTATGATCAAAAAGACGTTCTCACTGTTGGTGAGGATGTGGAGAAAAGGGAACCTTTATGTACTATTGGCGGGAATGAGTGCAAATTGGTGCAGCCACTATGGGAAACAGTATGGAGGTTCCTCCAAATTGTTTTAAGAGTAGAACTACTGTGTGATTCAGCAATTGCACTTCTGGGTATTTATCTGGGAAAAAAAAGAAAACGTGGAGAAAGATACGCACACCCCCAAAGTCATTGTAGCATTATTTACTATAGCTGAGATATGGAAATAACCTACCCGTCAATCGATAGATAAATGGATAGAGAATATGTGGTATACAGATAGATAGATCTCTGTCTGTCTGGCATCTATCTATCTATCTATCTATCTATCTATCTATCTGTCTGTCTGTCTGTCTATCTATCTATCTTATATTTATCTATCATCTATTTGTATGTATGTATGTATGTATGTATGTATGTATGTATCTAGAAATGGCAGTTATGTGACAAGATGGAAGTGTTAGCTAATGTAGTGGTCCCCAACCTTTTTGGCTCCAGCTGCCAGAGCTCCTATGAGAATCTAATGTCTGATTATCTGAGGTGGAGCTGAGGTGGTGAGGCTAGTGGTGGGGTGTGGCTGCAAATGCAGATGAAGCTTTGCTCACCCAAAGCTCACTTCCTTCTGTGCGGCCAGTTCCTAACAGGCTATGGACAGATACAGGTCTGTCTCAGCCTGGGGGTTGGGGACCTCTGAGGTAATTAATGCTAAGCTGGTAATTTTTTTTGCAGTCTGTAAATGTATCAGATTAACAGGTTGTACACCTTAAACTTACACAATATTAAATGTCAATTATATCCCAATAGAACTAGAAAAATAAATATTTATATATCATTAAGCATCATTGCAAGAGTAAGAAATGAAGAAAAAATAATAGTTTTGATGTCAGCCCTGTGTTTTCATTGGTGGTTGTTAGCATCAGTTATGAGATAGAATTGTTAGTATAATTGAATTTTAAGTCCCTATTTTGTGAGTTCCAGACCTTTGGGATTCTGGTAGCATTAAAAATGCAAAACGTACACTTAAAGTTTTTACAACTTAAAGTTTTGGATACTTTTGTGTACACTTTAACTTGTAAAAAATTAATTTTAATAATTGCCTTCAAATTTTAATGATTTTTTCAATGTAATCCAAAGAATTGCTTGCAGGGTTCTCCAAAGAGTAAAAGAGTTTTCATAAATATGTTTTAGTTTTTCTTAATGAAAGCAAATATTTTTAACATGCCACTTTCGACAGATTCAGAATGTTAAGAGTGTAAATACAAAAAATAGTGAGATGTTACATGAGATGAAAAACAATTAAATTAGAGAAGAAAATTTAAGTTCAGAGATACAAGATAAGAATCTAATGGCTATCGATTAGCAGGATATAAAAAGGATAGCTTGGTCATAGGGAGCCAAAACAGGAATAGATATCACATAATTTTGTGTTGCCAATAAGAATAAGACCCTTAAATATCAAAATGATATCAAAATAGTACTTACGCATACGGTATACTCTATCCCTGTCTTAAGCACCTATTTGGCTTTGGGCCAATGGAGGTGGTATTGTCCATATTGTAAATAGAAATTGAAGTAGTTTTTACTTTTCTTTTTTTGAGTCACAGACCCATTTAAAAAGCTGATGAAACTGATAGATATTTTCTTTATGAAAAAGAGACACATGTACCCATACACAAAATTTTGCACATAAATTATGGATTATTATATTAGCACTCTGGACCCATATGAAGCAGATGCTAAAATGTAAGAGATATATTAGGGGCGAGGCCAGGGAACAACAATGGGAATGGATCCGGAGGAGATGGGGAAAGTGTAAGACCACAGCGCAGATCTGCCTCAGATGAAGGAGACACGGAAGGAAGGAAGGTTGGGTGAGACCATCTTGGACTGTGGTGCAGTTCTAAGAGAGTTCATCGAGGCAGAGTTACTCATCAGAGAAATCCATCATCTCTCAGGAACAGGCATGCCTTAGGATACCTGCCATGCTAGGTCCTCAGCTGGGAGCAGCCCGCGGTGTGTGTAAATACCCGCTGAGAAAATCCTAGTGGATGTCAGAGGGTAGTAGCTGGGGCTATAAGTCACTTATACAACCTGCAATTGTATCAGAGGGTTACATTCTCATAGCCCCCACACTCATGGACCTCATGGTGAAAACCTTGGCTTTCGGGAAAAGTGAGAGTTGTGAAAGAGAGATGATTTTTACAAGATGATTATCAAATTTATGCATATGACTTAATATGCAGATAATGGCTTAAAATGAGTCAGAACCCAAATATAAGTCCCCAAATTAGTTCAAATCCAAATGTACTATGGACTCTGTCATTGATCAATTCCATTTTTGTGTTAGTACCTACTGTGAGCTAGATATGGTACTAAGGAATTTATATTAATTCAATGTGAGGTGTCATGATACTTGATTTCATAGGTTAAGAAACTGAGTAACTTGCCCATTTATCTCTATACACAAATGTGATTTCTAATGTTTTTGTATTTACGTAACAGATGTATTTCTACATAGAAATCTCTATAACATGGACAGTTACAACCAATGATCTTGGGATCACAATACTTCTACAGAAAGAAAGATGAACTTTGGGCGGGAAGTTTCGCCTTTCTTTATGACAATTTTCTCTTCCCTGGTCTATAAGAGGCAATCTCTCTTTCTTTCTATCTTGTTTTTCAGAAATATACTTGAGAGAGAAGAAAGTAGAACGCAAAACTGAGATAGGAACTGGAACTTGTCCTTAAGTTTAATCAGACTGAGGCAACATAGCCTAAGACTTAAAAACTACCTTCAACATACACTAAGGGTAATTATATGGAAAATGCTTACATATATTGATGAGGCTTCTTTGCAATTGGAAGGTTCGAGTTCATTGTAAGGAAAGGCTCTTTTTCACATGTGGATATGTAAAAAGAGGAAAAACACATACAAATAGGATATATTATTGAGACTTCTATTTTAGAAGGATGGGTCAGAAATGACTCCTTAATGATATGGATGCCTTTAAAAAGAACAACCATGTAGTATAGTGGGTTTCAAACATCTTTATATCATAACATGTGGTAAGAAATTTTATACCACAACACAAAACACACAAGCACACAAAACATACATATTCCACAGCTTCCTTGCTCTCTGCATTGCACTCTATTTTGCCTATTTTGTTGTATTCTATTTCATTCCATCCTGTCCTGTCCTGTCCTATTGTTTCACATGAGAGAATGCTGGTAATTGTCAACTTAATTATTTCACTACTTTCTAATGGCTCACGATTTGAAAAATTAAACCAATCCATAGGTCAGCCTCCAAAAAGAATTGATTCACCTACAAGGATCATGGTACTATTGAGAAAGGAGGGAAAAAATTGAAAAACCTTACCTATCACATAGTTATGGAGTAACTATATAGTAGATTTTTCTCTTTTAGGGTGAGAGAAGTGATGACTGATTATATGTTATATAAACAATATCAGATGTTGTTTAGAGACTAGTTCTTTGATGATGTCACTGGTTTTCTATTCTCTCTCTCTCGAGTATTACTACAGAATGCAGAGAATTACATGAAGGTAGTCTGATCCTGCATGAAGAGCTCTTAGATACCTGAACACTAAAAGTAGACAAGCTTCATTGAAAAGAAAGTGGATCAACTCAGGGATTCATTGTAAGATGATACGAATGTAAGGCTCAATATCTTATAAGTGGTCCCTCGTTTCTGACAGATGAACCTAGAGGTTGAGTACGATAGTGTGGGTCACAGTGGTACAGTGGAAACAAAATTGGCCCTGAAACCAAGATTTTTATCCTGGCAAGCTCAGTTGATTATTTTTTGTTCAGTCATTGCTGAGTAAATATTCTGCTTTAGATGCTGCTAAATGTTGACAAGAAAACAGTTTGACTTCAAGGATCCTACAAGGAAGGTACGCCAAGTGGTTATCCAGTTTACTACTATCCCTCACCTGCCCATATTCATCCAGTCCCTTCCCTAGCCTGCCCCGCCTTCCTCACTGGGAGGCTGATCCTGGGCTCTGGGTCCTCTTGCCTTTTTACTTCTAGTTGAGATTGGTCAGAGGAGTCACCAGTAGGAGACCGGAAGGGGGGGTGGGGAGAGAAAGGTCAGGGCTTTTCTTTTCTCCTCCTTCCTGATCTTGATTATGACTTCTGATAATAGTTGTCACCTTCATAACTACAGAGCTTGTAGTTATGAAGCTCTCGACACTGCTGTAACGCTCTTAGCCCTTCTTGGTGTTTCATGCTTTTGGGTGCTAGTGATGTCTCACTGTTACTCATCTCTTGGTCCTTAACATCCGTTTCTAGTTTAGTTAACCTTTTTCACATCTTTGTAAGTATGTTGTTAAGTCTCTTGAGAAACCATTTGAGTACTATTCTGTGTCTGCTGAGACTGACTTAAAGAAGAAGGCAAAATAACATAAGAACAAAATGGAGAAGTATCAGGAGAGGAATTCTGCAGTGAACTTTTTAGAAAGATTTTTTTCTTTTTTTGTACATGCAGTGATGGGGAGCAGGGCTGTTGGGAAAGGTTATTTGAGGCAGAACATTAATAATTTAATACTGGAATAAGAGTGTGTTGGATGAAGACTTAACAGAATTTAACCTGTCATATTGTATTCATTGAGATTTTTAGTATTGTGTCTTTTCCTTTTTGCTTCTTGGCTGAACTGTCTTTAGTTCAACAAAAATGTTACCACTTTGGAAATGTCTGCGAGCTCATCTCGCATTTATTTATTTGCCGGTGAAGAATAACAATGTTCTTACGGCATGATATGCCTGTGGGCAGAACACCAGAGTTATGCCTTTAGGGAATATTTTGTTTTTAATATAATGTTCAATTTCTCAGAGCCTAATATCTGTATGGCCCATCCTCACTTCATTAAAAACTGAAAAAATGGGGAATTGTGCTACTGTAGTGATAGAGTTTTTGGTACATTGTTTAATTTTTTTTTTTTTTTTTGGCTGCTACGACCTTTTTACCTTGATGCATTTGACAGGTTGGCTAATTTAGCATGAAACAGTAGCAAGCAAGATAAAGCTAGCTTTCTTGCACATCTGAGAAAGACATGGACATGTTGGAGGAAGCTAAACAAACATGAATCTTTGACCTTCTGCTTTAAACTAGCGCTCTCGTCCAGTGAGCTCATTATAGGAAAATATGTTAGCATCCTTCATATGTTGGCAGATGACTGGTACCGAGCACATGCCGTCAGCCTAGCAGGAGATCAGGAGAAACCCAGCTTGTGCATGACCCATCACTGCTAAATAGCAAATTCCCGTAGTTACTTGCATTATGCAAAACTGCTTGATGCACATTAAAGAGAACCTTTTTAACCCCGCACTCATTATTTTTTTCCTTTCTTTCCATTTTCTGACTTGTGTGGTGAGATCACCTTAAAGTCGTATCATATATGCTCATACTCAGGGCAACTGATGAATATGGATGTTGTTTGAGCTAATTTTTACAGCTGTAAAAGACTAGATTTTAGCCTCGAGGCTGTGTCAGCTTTTAGCCTTGTGGGAACTTTCAGTAAACAATGCCATGTACATCTTGTTAATTTGAAAGGGGACCTGAGAGTCCAGAGAAATAAACCATATTATGCCCTATTTTCCCCTAAAAGGAAAAGACAGTGAAAGGTATGCAGGATTCACTTTTCTCTTTTTGGAGATTTAGAAATGCAATAAAAAGATTTTTAAATGTTTGCAGGCTGATACAACTTCCCTTATGGTTGATGTAGTGGTTTTGGAGTTTTAGACATTAGTTCTTTTCTGCCAAACCTTCCTAATGCTTGGCGTACAGAGAGTAGTAGATTCTTTACAGTAAACTCCAGTCTATACTCCATGACAATTGCATAGAGCCTGAAATTATACAAGTATACAGTGTTTCAAATAAGGGTTCAAAGTGACAAAGTGGAAAGAGGACTAGGTTACAGTCCTAACTCCACCAGTAATTTACTCCTTGATCTCAGACTATTCTCTTCACCTTACTTTAAGAGATGGAGTTATGTCATATAATTTTTTAGTTTTAATATGCTGATTCTGATACTGAGACCAGCCACCTGAAGGTGGGACTAATCTTGGTTATGGGCAAATGAACATGGTTAATGGTGAAATTCACTTACGGATCTCATAATATTGTTTAAGTCAGACTTCAGCCACTTTATAGAGAAATGTTTCATTATCAATCTGTTGTCTATAATTGGGTTGGAAGGAGGTCAATCTGAGTTTGTGAAAGGTTTGGGATATTCGTATTTTAAAAGAAATGCAATGTTACTCATGCTATCTTTCTCACAGAAGTGTAAATAAACTAGACTTAAAAATGTTGCCAGAGTATTTTACCAAATAGATTACTACTGATAATCTCTTCGTTTCACTATATCCAGCTACTATGCAATTCATGTTAATAATTTATATGAAAATAGATGGACTTCTAATACTTGTGATTCTACAAGTTTTTCCAAAGTCATTATCTGTTCTCTAGTCCTAAAAATAATAATGTCCCAGATATGCATTTATAAATGCTCTTTTCTATGTAAGGCATAGGCCAGGTACCTGAGCATAATACTTTATAATTCTGCTCTTTCCTTGAACCCATGCCCTTGACTTACAAGCCAAGAGTTATATGCTATCTAGTGGGTCACTATGGAAATGAAAGGATTGTTGCATACTTTCTTGAAGATGCCAAAAAAGGGTAGGGATTCACTTTTGTTCTTTGTATGAAATATCTGTGGATCATGTAGGAAGGTGAGAAGTGTCTGGTCCATAGTTAGTTAAATTGTGCTACATAATTATTTGATCATTGATACCTTATTTAGGAACTTTTAAATTCAAATTTAATGGGGCTATAAATATTAGGACTAAAAGCACTATTAACCAAGTTTTGAATTAAGTATAATTAGTTGCCCCAAATGAGGTGCTAATTTATCTTTTACAAACGTCTCATGTGACTGTGAGAAGGTGAAAATGAGGCATGTCTAGATTAGGAATTAAAACATGTCAACACAATGTGACAAGAAATGACACGTGCCATTAAAGACTTGGTTTATAATCTTCCATGTGCACTCCTCCTTGCTTATTCTCATTATGGTGGATTAAAATATAGATAACTTATAGGGAAACTTCGAAAGATGTATGTTAAAGATAGCAAAGCTTCCAACGCCCTGTTTCTTTGAATGATGGAATCAAAGAAGACTGCCCTGACAACCTGTTCACTTGTCTCATATCATTACGTGAACAATAAATAATCCCTTTTTGGCTAACACTATTTGTTAAAGGAGTTAGCTTTACCCTAATGAATACAAAGTCTAAACAACACATAATATCTACGGCAGTCACTCATAACCTTTTTTGCAAAGTCATAATCCTTCTGAGAATCTTTTAAAAATTCTGGAAACTTTCTACTTAAAAATGCTCACCTTTAACATATACGTAGCATTTTGCAAGCGATTTCCTAAACCTGATGAAGTACATGCATGGATGTTAAAGATGTTCAGTCTAAAGAATCTCATCTTAAAATTTAGGATTGGAACAAATGACCACTGAGGACCCTATGGAAAGGCCAACTGGCATAGAGTACTTCAAACTAGGTGTTGGAGGTTTTTGTCATTGAAAAATGTAAGTCTAGATCACTGGAATATCAAGGAATTTGGGTTATCAGGCAAGGTAGCTAGCCTCAAGACATAGAGTTGGGAAAGCTACAGGCTCAGTTCCTGTCTTCTGGGGTTGTAGAATGAAAGATCTGGAATCTATTACCCAGTAGGGACTATAAACTATGAATAGTTTTTTTGTTTGTTTTCGTTTTTGTTAATTAGGACTTTCACTTTCAAGGAAGAGATACTCATGAAAGCAAACTAAAGTCCTGAGGGTTTATAGTAAAGATTCAGGTGACATTAAGGGAGATTGGAATCTGAGAAATGGAAGCAAGCCTTGTGATGTTATGTGTTAGAAATTGGTTTTGAATTCAAGGCAGCTGAGAGGCAGACTACAGTGTCTCTCTTTAAAAATAAAACTTTTTTTTTTATGTAAAGCTGTGATTCCTCATTTCACTCCCTTGTTCTTCATTTGTCTGTTTGACTCACTTTCGATCTAATTCTCTTTCTTTTTACTAATGTAATGCTTTTGCCTATACTGAAGTCAAAGAGAATTTGGTTCATCTAGTTATTCATAATCATACACTCTGGATATTTTTCGTATCAGACCACCATATAGATTGTTTTACTGTTTAAATGTTGATTATACTTTAGTTTGGTACCTACTGTGGTGGTACAAACACCTGTAACTATGGCAAGGAGAAGATGACATCATTTCAAACAGAACATGCTCTCCAAGGTTTAAAAAGGAGTCTAGAGAGTCTTCTCTCAGTAGAAACTATGAATGGGGCAATGTCCTAAAGATTAAAAGGTAATATGGTTGTGGCTGACATTACAATTCTCTCACACAGTCATTAATGTGTTGGTAAACCAACTCTCTGGATAAGAAAAAGAGTTCTAATTTGTAGTGCTTGATAATTTCCTTTGTGTAAATACTCTTACCTTAGCCAATTTCAGCTATCTATGGTTTGAAAACTGGCTTTAAAAATTTCCTAAGTATTTAACAATTGGCTCTTATAAGCCAGGAATTTCCAGTGCCAACACATCACCAATACAAAGACCTGTGCTAAACCAGCAAATGGGTAAAGAAAAAAAAATTACTCATATCAAGACTGAAATTAGTCCAACTAGGAAAATCTTAAGATTCCCAGTGATTAAGGATGAGATTGCAGCACCACAAAGTCTTTCAAAAATAATTAATCTAAATTTTTGTTCTTGGTTTTGATCTATTTCAAGGGCAGACGAATAGAACCAACTAGTAGTCACTTGGATGGTCATTTCTATTATTCTTCTTAGCTCATGTTAAAATGCATAGCTCTGATAGTTTTGAATAAGTCAGTGGTTTTTAATATTAAAGAAGGTCTTAAATAACTGAATAGGTTTGCTTAAGCAGCAGATGCTACCATTTCACATAGCACTGACAAAAATCTCAGTTCCTTGTCTTTGGGAATCATAATCTCTGCTACCTTTCCAGTGATGCTATGCATTCGCTGATGAAAGGATGTTTGAGGGAGCTGTAATTAGACTCGACAGGAGCTTAATGCACTGAAGACCTAACACTGATCTGATTTTATACTTGCACTGATGATATATACTTATATTTGATTTTCCTAACTGAGTCTGACACCTTTATTGGAATATTTGCAAAGCAGAAAGGAATGGCTACATGAAATATGACAGCATGGTTCAGACCAGATGGAGGCTTTCTGCACTGATGTGATATGGCATCAGAGGAGCTGGTAACTGCTAGACTCAATATGACCATTAACCACACGGGAAACCATTGCACTCTTGAGATGAGCCAGTCTGACCCTATGCAAAATCCTCTCTTCATTTATGACAGATTTTGGGCCATGTGGCATACAGAGAACTGCTTATTATCTCAAGCCACACATTAACATAAACTACAGAAAACGAATGGGGGAATTATTGCTGTGAGATGAGAGTAGTACCACAGACATTATGATGACTGAAAAAAAGAAATGACAGATGTAAATAAGTGCAAACATTTCATTCCATGTCTGTGAATTTATTATAGACACAAAGGGCAATCCATTTTTTCTACGGAAATTTTCATCCTTTCTCTGTTTAGCCATAGAAAATCCAAAATCAATCCTTTTTTTTTTTTTTTTTTTTTTTTTTTTTACTCTCTGCCTATTGGTTTGGTTTCCTTGGCACATTTCCTACTTGTATTATTTGAGGTAGTTGAGTTTGGATTTCTGTAATTTTCAATTTAAGATATCCTGATACAGGAATCAACCACAACACTATGTTTAAAGAAGGCTTATTATAATAGGTAATTCTTGAGCTGAACTTTTGAAAAATTATGTGAAAATATTGGGCCTTCAAGAGGTTTTTGAAGGCCCGCAAAATATTATTATTCATTGAGGGGAATGTGTATAAGCAGACAAGGGTAGTTTGTTGTTGTTGTTGTTGTTGTTTTTGCCAGGGAGGTGAGTGCAGAGTTTCTAATCATTGAAGTTATCTAGACCTACATTTTAGAAGGAAGTTTTTAAATAATTAATGTAATTCATTTAATTAATATAGCAGTACTTAAAATTTCTATTTCTCTTGGGTTAATATTCATAATTTTTGTCTACCTATTAGTTTCTTATTTTCATACAAAGTGAAAATTTTTTTGACATAAAGTGTTTATAATATTCCTTTATTTTTTAAATATCTGTGGGCTCTTTCTTAATGTTCTCTTTTTCATTCCTAATACTGATAATGTATATTTCACTCAGTTCTTCTTCTAGCTAAAGATTTGGCTAGATGAATATTTATTTTATCTAAAGATTTCTGTTTTAATAATCTGAAAGATTTAGCTTCCGCGTCTGATGAGTTTTCTTTAATCCTTTCCTCTGTGTACTTAAAACTGGATAATTTCTTTTGATATATCTTCAAATTCACAAATAATTTTTTTTGTCATCTCTGTGCTGCTCTTGAACTGAACTAGTATATCTTTACCTTTAGTTACTGTATTTTTAAGCTTTAGAATTTCTACTTGTTTTTTCCTTAGTCTTGTAATTTCTCCCGAGATCCCTATTAGCTGTTACATGATTAGCATATTTTCCTTCAATTTCTTATACCTATTTTTTTTATTTTTTTGTAAAATATTTATAGTAATTGCTTTGAAGCTTATTTTATCCAACATATGGGATTCTTTCTTTCTTTCTTTCTTTCTTTCTTTCTTTCTTTCTTTCTTTCTTTCTTTCTTTCTTTCTTTCTTTCTTCTTTCTTTTCTGATCACGAGTCACATTGATCAGTTTATTTGAATGTCTAGTAATTCTCGGTTAAAAAGCACATACTAGATAATACTTTGGAATGACTCTTAATTTTGTTTTGTCCTTCTGAGAGTTGCTGTTTTTATTTTTTGTTTGTTTTAGTAAGCAATTAACTTTCCTGGTCCCCTCATTTGAAATCTATCTCCTCTGTGGTGTATATCCACTGATGGCTCTGCTCATTCACTCTTGAGCATTCATCCCTGGGGTCTACCTCATGCCTATGTAGTTCATTAATCAAGCAATGGTTTAAATAGAAGATATGCTTAGACATAAAAAAAAAAAATCACTGTTTTCTATCCTCTCCCCCCTGAACTGTGGATTGAGGAATGCATTCACGATGCAGCATATTTTCAAGTTTCTCCAAGGTTCTAATATTCTGATTGTCCTGCTTGCTTTTATACATAGTTTAGAAGTCACCCAGGAATTTGTATAAAGCTTATCTCAGCCTTTCTATGGCTACCTTGATTCCAAACTCCTTTTCAATTTTTTTCTTTGGCCCTTGAACCTCATTTCTTCTTTTGGAAAATGAAATTGTGGTTTTTATACTCCAAGCTATAGATGGGAAGTGTCTGGTGTGAAAAGACCACAAGTTCACCTTTCTTAACTAATGAAACAGTGGTTTTTCATGAGTAAACAGTTCTCAAGTTATTGCCTGCCTTCGATCATTTTCAATTCTTAAAGTGTTCAATTATTTTGAGGAATTTCAATCCATTTTATGCTTTTTTTTTCCCTTAAGGGAATCATCTGATTTCTTCATTATTCCATTGCTGGCAGTAGAGTTTTGATCTTCTGGATTTAATTTTATACCATTTTTAAAGTAACTAATTAGTGCCAAGCATATTGCAGGGACATAATAAATATTAAGTCCTTTAAGTCTAATATAAAGTCCTGAATATGCCAATATGGTAAAAATAAAAAGTAGCAACTTTCAGATAACAAATAGACATATAACATTGCCACTTGAAGATAAGCTGCCATCAAAAAACTGTTGAATTTTTTAATAAGGAGGCTGAAAACAGTTGATTAAATATTTTCAAAATGATTACTACACTTGGGTATTGATCAAAGTTATTTGACAAGACTTCAGTGACAAAAATTCTATTAAAATTTTCTTTCATTTAATACATTCTGTTCTTTGACCAACTCTATGTAATTTATAAAGTGGAGCTTAGTCAACTTCTTTTGAATATTATGTCTTATTCCTGAGAATAAAGTTGTACTACATTTCAATGCATCTTCACTTGTCTAAGCAAGCTTTGAGAATACTTTGTTTCTGAAGGGCTGAGTCTCTGAAACATTTTCTATTTAGTATTATAAAATGCTTGTTATTCAGTAAGACACCAGGAAAATTAAAGGACCTTAAGACACTTCAGACAAAAATGTCAACGAAAGAAATATAATTTTGATATATTAATTAATAAAAGACATTAAAGATTAACAAAGATGAAGAGAGTTATATTATTACCTGGTATGGTTGCTGAGAGAAAGTCCACTTACAAAATTTAGGAAACGGACAGTTTAAAAGAATCTTTCTTCAGAATCATTTACCTTTAACATCTTTTTTAGTGGTTGAGAGCAAAATTAATATATAAGATGACCTATATAATGGTTAACTGTCAGAATAATGTAAATACTGGCTAAAAGTCATATAGAGTGGTTACACATTACAACTTTGCCGTCTATTTTCCATTTGGACATTACTTACATCATTCTTGATATAGAACCGTTAACCATTAAAAAACTTTTAAAATATACTTTGCCATGTCAATGATTAATTCAATTTATTAGAAATTTTTGCCTTAAGTTTATTTTGAAATAAAGCAAAAACAAAATGGCTGAAGAGAGAGAGAAAGAGAGAGGAGAAAGAGAACGGAGTGAAGGAGGTAGGGAAGGAGAGAAAAAGTGACAGAGACAGAGACTGAGAGAGAGAGAGAGACAGAGAGACAGACAGACATCAATGGGAGTAGAGAGAAAGTAATGGAAAAATGAAAACAGTTTGGTTGTTTTTTTAAAAAATTTTTAAATGACGAAAATTGTAATAATTTTTTTCTGTAGACAGTAAGAAAAAGCTGAGTCTGACAAGTCTGTTAAAAATTATACCTTGCAAAATGTATTATTTGTTCTTTTGCAACATTTCAATTTTGTATTAGTTCAAACAGATAAGGTAAGATGAGGCAGAGAATGTATTAAAAGAAATGTAGTGACTATTTGTCTCATTTATCCGATAATAATGTTATAATTAACCAAATTTCTATCACTTTCCATAGTTCTAGTTGTTCATTTCTGAACTTGCTTTCTCCATGACGTTTCTACTGTATCTTTTTTGAGTATAATTTGATGCATTTGATGTCTGTCTTTACAATGAACTGTAATTAGTAGATTTGCATTCTGTCTTTTAGCATATTTGTTAAGAGCTTTATGTTTGAAAAAACCATTAAAGTGGTTATAAGAAAACGAAATTATCCATCAACGTATTAAACATGATTATCTATTTTGAATACGGATGTGCTTTTCTTACAAGTAGTATGTGATAGAGCCCAGATAACAAAAATAGATTCAAGAAAATAAGGAAAATGAGATTTCCCTTCTACTCATTTTCTGGCAGTTTCTTCAGTAAAACCAGAATTTAGAAAATAACAATAAGACAGGACATTTCTCTTCAAGGTTTCAAATGGTTTTCAGATGTATATTTTTTATCTCTTATGTTGAATGATTTATTGTTCCCTTTAGAATCTGGCACTTGATGAGTTACAATTAGAAGTCAGAAAATGTGCATTTTGACATGTAAGGCAATAGGAGAAAATAAGTAAATGAGATATAAATGTGTTTTAGAAACCAAATCATTCAAGGAACTCCTATAAGAATCTTGAAAATGTATAATTTTCCTCCTATATCCACATTAAGGAATATCTTCAAATCTAATATTATATCTATATCAAAAATATGCTTTTAGGGGAGAAAAGATGTTTTAATTAGATGTGTTATTACTTATATATTTACTTTGCTTCTCCACCATATTCTAAGTGGAATTAAAATCATACTGCCTAATGATGGAAATTTAAATATATGAACTTTAAAACACTTAAAATTCACCACTCGGATTTTAACATTTCTGGTTACTCACCTGGTCATTACCATGCAAATCACTGTCTTAATTAGAATACCATCCAATGAACATTTTTCAATGTAGATTTATAAGTTTTATGATAGGTAATTAAAATTATCAATTAGATTTGTGTTTTAGTTTCTGATTGCTGGAAAAGACCTACACTATCCTCTTGCTCCCCACTTTCCCCCCACACCCTTTCTCTTTTAATCCTATAAAAGCTAAAAAAGAGAAACCAAATTGAGAAATAAGATCAAATGTTCTCAGTGCTTAACCTATAAAAACAAACAAGAACTATTGATGACTTCGTGGTGCTGAAAACTAGGTTGAATTGAAGAGTGGTTTACCGCTTGACAGGCAGAATAATGCACCAAACACGAAAGGAAGGTTTCTTTTTGTAAATTCTCTGGTTTAAGGAACAAGCTTTTAACTCTCGCTAGATCTGAAACTGTTTTTAATTCTTACCTTGGAGGCAGACTCAGTCCCAGGAAAATTCTGCAAGCTTGGTCCCTTAGCCCTACAACTTTCTGTAGCTCTTTACCAACAGCATTGGCACTAGCTTTCCTGGGCTGGTTTATCGGTAGATTTCTATTCAGCCTCACTCTGATTTGGCCTTACTCACCCAAGGACAAGAGGTCCTCAAATAATAGAAATATTTTGATTTCTTTCTCATGTCTAATAATAATTAGTAATGATTGTGCTCTTGCTTGTGCCATACACTGAGCTAAGGACTATAGAAAACTTCCATCATTTAATCCTCATCACAGCCCCATGAAGTAGCCTCATTTACTACTGATGAGAAAAATTAAGTCTGGGATACCTGCTAGAAAGTTATCCAAGTGCTAAGTGTGAGGGTCAAGATTCAAACTGAGATTAGTCTGAATTGCAAACTAATACTGCTAACTCCCATCCCCTGCTGCCTCCATCCTGGCTACAGTATCAGGAAATGAATTTCTCCATTCTGTATGAAAACGAAAACAATTTCATATGTTCTGCTCATGGCTTTTCAGAATGTCTTATTGCAATAACAGACTCTCTAGCATACACATCTAATCCATTTTATCACCACATTTCTCTGTCATTTGATGAATCATCTACTTCCTCTTCCTTACAACTTCCTTCACTTCAAATTCCCAACTTTTTCTTCAGATACTACAAAAGAGTTAACTCCAGATTTTCTCCTTTTGCAGATCATCCATTTTCTCAAGGGTGCTTAGTCTGACATTGCCTTTCTTTGCTTCTTATCCTTGGGCTGTTTTAGACCTGGAGACTAAAGATCAAAGTTATGGACTGTTCCTTGATCTTCCTCTGTAGGGTTTCTGTTTCAGCCTGTGTAAGATTATTGGTAAAAGAAAAATGGACAGTTACTTAAAGATATTTAAGACAACAGATGAAAAGAAAGGGGGAGAGAAACTTGAAATATTATAGTGCTAAACTTAATGGATAATTATCCATCACAGACTTTTCACACTAGAGAGGCAACAAAAGATCATGTAACTTTAGCACCCTTATTTCATAGATGATGAATCTGTAGTCAAAAGAAGGTAACAAACTTGTCTAAGACTTCTAGGCTAGTTAATGTTAGTTAGTGGTAAATTGGGGTTAGCTTCCTAGATTCAAGCATCTTTTCTATTATAACGCACTGCTTTCTTGTCTTATTTCAACTGATTTTGTAACATTCATTAGTCTATCTATCCATTCACCCATTCGTCTGTAACTATAAATCAGCACATGTTTAATGCACTAGGAGTTTGTAAGTAAGATTTGCAGATATCACATAATATGATCTTTGTTTTGAAAGACCTAGCTACTATACATGATCCAAGACACAGACATATATAAGTAACTATATTGCAAATCTTGATCTATTAATTCATTATGGATCAATAAGCAATTTCATTGTTATGAGAAAAAATAAAGCATTTCCTTTGCATAGCACAACTTTGTGACTAAGTAGTTGTTTATCTAGTCTGTGAAGTCTGGAGAAAGGGAAAACTTGATGAAAACTAACAGGTTCCTGGGCGGGAAGCTCATGGTAGAGGCCCTTGAGGGAGATGTTTTTAGTCTAAGAGCTCATTTGGGAAAGAGTCTGATTCTAGGCTGACCATCATTGACTTAAGATGAGTTTGGAAGAATGTGGCAAACATAGGCAGAGTTGAGGCCATAGCCAGTGTCATTTTGGATATTCAGCGTGGGCTAAGGCAACACAATGTGCATACTTGCACCAGATGACCAGGAGACAGAAGTTTTGTTTGATTTTCGTTTGTTTGTTTTTGTTTATAAACTATGCCCTGGGTGGAAATTAAAGAGGAAACTAAGAAAAAGTAGCTCGGATAGCCTGATTTATTTATTCCTTGAGATATTCAGTGAAGAAGAGTAGCTTCATCATCATGACGATTCAGGAGTTTCTGGCACCACAGCCTTTGGGTGTTTTGTAGAAGCATTATTATTTTTCAAATCTTTCTGGAAGTTGAGATAAGGGCTAAATGCATTGGGTAATGCGCATCAGCAAATTATCAGTAACTAAATGCTTCTTAGAATTGAAATGGACTACTAGGGGTGTAAAAACTTACAAGGATTTGGGTGAACATCAATCTCCTAATGGTTATTCATTAACATGAAATCTACTCTATCAAGATGGTGTGAACTATCTAAAACATTGGTCCAATGATACAATTATCTGAGAACGTAGCATGATCTTTTGTTATGAAATGAGTGATTAAAGATTATTTTTACAATCAGTATTATTTCTTTTATCAATTTAAATGGAGTAAAAACATAGAGTTGAACAATTTAAGAGCCTATCATCCAACTATCATGTCTACTTTACACAAAATATTGAGATGTGAAGAAATATCTGGTTAGTTTAAATAACTATTTTATGTATTCATGTAGAGCATTAGACTAAAAACAGAGTCTCCTTTAAATTTTGTCAGTTGTCCTATATATTTAAGATTTTGTGGTCCTGCTCTGTAGAGATGATGGGATTCACCTAACCTAGATAGAATTCTTATTTATTTGTGATTCTGGACACTTAGAAATGTGATAAAGGCTAAAGATCTGGTACCCCATCAGAATGAGTAGATGTAGAAATCCACAGAAAATAACAGATTTAGGTCTCAAGGCCTCTGAAATGTTATTTGATTCCAGTTGAAGAACCTCTGATAGAGAGCTTTTCAAAGAATCCTTTCACTCAGGACAATGAGTTGTACTTACAGTGAAGGAAAGGAAAAAAAAAAACAAATATGCTGGCCCGATTACCTTGCCATTTAAGAGAAGAGCTCAAAATAACAGATAGTAATTAGGTCTAATTTAATTAAAATCCAACTAACCAATATAGTTAAAAATTATTTCTTATATATGGATGTATTAATAAGGATACTCTATTATTATGCTGGAGAAAACTAACTCCAAATCTTAGTGGGTTAACAGGCAGAGATTTACTGTATGCTACAAGAGATAAGGAGGCTTTACTTAGAGGTCCAAGGGAATGGCAACTCCACTATCTTGCAGGTACAACATCACCTAGATACACAGCTTCCTGGCTCTCAGCAGTGAGGAAAGAGAAACTGGAGAATTGCACATAGATTTTTTTTTTTTTACTGTTTCTGCCAAGAAGTGGCAAACACCATTTCCAATTACATTTTATTGCCTGTAAATATTCACATGAGCAGCCACAACTACAAAGGGTTAGGGAAGTGTAATCCTCTAGTGTGTCGAGAAAGAGGATAACTGGATATGGTTATGTGTTAGAAGTCCCTACAGTGATGCAAGAAGCAAAAAGAAGCATTGTTCCCACTCTCAAGGTATTTCCTCAAGATGATAAAATGAGTACACATAAAAGAATACTATACTACCATAGTAATACAATATAAGATTATAAAAATAGTGAAAACAACAACTAATTGTAGGGTGAATATATGTCTTAGGAGAAGTCACAGAAGAAAACTAGTCGAATATTGTTTAGGAAAATTGAACTGTGTTACTGTAATTGGCAGTTTGGGTTATGAGTAAAGCTGATATGGATGGAATTGACATCTTAGTCCACAAGAAGCTCTTTTTTGAGGCCATCTTGAATTGGTGACATTCAAATTTAAGCTTTTCCTGTCGTGGTACTTAGGTTTTCAGGCTTCAAAGGAGTCAAGAATTAAAATGTCTAAGATGGCAAGTTTTCTACGTTCTTTTTTTCTAGTGTTGTTAATTTATTAAAACAATGTTCTGACATAATACATGATGCCTGAAAAAAAAATCACTGCATCAAAATTCAGCAATTTGCTGTGAATTTGCAATTTTTCCTATTCCAAATGTTTTAGGATCAGACTTCTTAATGAGTCTAATGAATAACAAATAAACTTCAAGAAAGAATAATGACTACTATTTAAGGAATAGATCCACTGTACTTATTCCACTTCCCTGAATGTGGCAGGAACGAAGCCATTCACGAACCACACACATATACCTGTACACTTGAAGGAATCAATAGGTACAATTACTTCCCATTTATCTTGGAATTGGATATCCAGAAGTTCAGCCTTCTTGAACATATGTATGAAGTGTGCAGAAGTCAGCCCCAAGTAGTGAGAAAATTAGTTATCATAACACTCGCATTATTCCAAGAACATAATATAGAGTAATGCTCAATTTCTTTTGTACTCCTGGAAGTTTGGTATAAAATAAACCTTATTTTCAAGTTCGATAAGTCTTTTCTACAATTTGCAACAAACAGAAGATCAAGTTAGGATTGAGATGTAGGAAGAAAATGATGTTAGACTAACACAGTGATAAATAGGACAGAAAAAGAAGTTACAGTTAATTGCGCGAAAGGTCTATCAGTGACTTTGAAAGTAAACACCAAAAATCCAATTCCAGCCAGATAAAATAATTTATTGAGTAATGTAACTAGAAAGCCCAATTGTAGGGTAGACTTTAATCATGGTTCAATCAGCATGTCAATTCTACTCTCCTCTTAGCTTCATGACACTGTTAGGTTTCATCCTTACACTGGCTTTCGTAGTCCAGAAATATGGTGCCCATGGTATGCTTTCTCATTCACATTTGTGTGTGCGGAGAGCTTGTTTCTGATTTTGCCCTGTCTGAACCTATCAATTTCTTTGGTGAGGTTAGTGTCAAACCCTGACAGTGTCATGCCTGAAACTATGTCTCCGGCAAAAAGAGTGAAATTACTTAGATTGGACATCTCCCTGGAACTGAGAGAAGGGTCAAAGCCAGCTTCCTAATCTAAACCACATAATTGCTATTCAAAAGAGGTGTTAGAACGACGTTGGGGAGAACATCATAATATCAACGATGAAGGAATAGTATGCAAAAAAAAAAAGAACCCTAAGATGTGGTGAAACATGGTAGTGTGGCAATTTAGGCTAGAAACAAATCTGTTCATTTCAATAGCTTCTTATTAATAAAAAGATACGATAATTAACATTTATAATAAAGGAATGAGACAGCAATAGAATGTGAAATTATATTCTATATGTAATTTAGAGATCATGTTTTCTCTTGTTCTAGTGTTAAGTGTGACAAGATATAGAGCTGATTAATTGATCTGTTTTTTAAAATTACATATTTGACTTCAGTTACATGGAAGAGAAAACATGAAGTCATTGAGAAGAGCCCTTAAATACCTATGGAGAAGGGATCCTGCATTTTCAGAAAGTCATGCTGAATTTAAACTGAGAGAATCCTTATTGAGAAGGCAGACTACAGAGCTCCAGTTAATGATGATGCATCATGTATTTTTATGTTCTATCACTGAAAAACAGCCATCTTAATGAGACAAAAGCCTCAGTACGTTTTTCACTGGAGGCTTTACTCTTTTTAAGAGACAATATTAATTACAAATCTTTTTGTTTCAAGTAATAACAGGCTAGGTTAGTGTGGCCTTGGGTTCACATTCCTTCAGATATGAAAAGAGCACTCAAACACTACAAATAACAGTGCCAGTCAGGGTCCTTTTAGGAAACAGATGATGCCTTCCCATTGATTAATTTGTGGGGAGTTTAATATAGGGAATATTCACAAAGCTATGGTCAGCATACAGGAAACCCTCGGGGATAGAGAGTTCATCCCGAAGCTGAAAACAATAGGGATTATTATTAACACCTCTAAGTCTGAAGGGAGTGGAAAAAATAGTTACCAGGTAGAGAGTCCCCTGACTGGACTGTGACCTTTGTCCTAAAGACCCACCAGGCTCATTGTGAGCCCCTAGGAAGGGAGATAGGGTAATCAACATCCTAATCTCATTCTCTTTTCTCCCTCACACAGTTTTTGCCCAAGACCCTGCATTTGCCTATTCCAACCAAAATTCTGAGGGGAAGAGGTCATGACAGTGAGCGTGCTGAACACAGAGCAGGTGGAAAATGCTGGAGAATGGAATTGGCAGCCCAATAATATTTACCTAGCACAGCAAAACTCCTTTCTTTTCTACCTGAAAAGTGGCATTTCAGTCGTTAGAGAATTTGGTTTGACTGAGAACTTCTTTCCTCAGAATATTAAGATGCATATAAAATTTGCTTTAATAAATAATTCAAATATTATATCTTACTATCATTACTATTCATTGATCTCTAAGCCATTCTAAGTAACCTCATAAGTTGATCTGGTTCTTGTTGCCCAGCACTATAATTTCCATAAAAAAATACAATCTTTACACTTTATTTTTACCTTTCACAATTAGTGGGCTATAATCTAAGGACATGAAGACTTACAAAAAACTCTCGAAGCATCTTTATAGGTTTATTTTTTGTAATGATTATTGATGTTTAATTATGAAACCATTTTGTGTGTATTATAGAACAAATAGGGAAATATACTGATGTTCTTTGGAATTGTTTTTCACTGGGTAAAGGATGATATAGATATAGAACAGAAGAAACAAAGAAACTTGTGGTCTTGGATTTGGATTGGTGAAATTAATATAAGCTCATCATTTAATAAATCTATCTATTTATTAGTCATCTATCATCTATCTGTCCATCTACTGAAAAGGGCTAAAAGCAATGACACCCTAATACAAATGAACATACTTAACACCTAAAACTTGACTTCTAAATATCGTTGTTAATCCAAGGAAATGAAGGCCACTTAGAAAAAGGCCAATTCCATGTCCGTGGCAGGGAATATACAAGGCAAGCTTGCAGTCATTTGGGGCATAAAATCAAGGAAGTGGTTAAAGACTAATGGAAAAAAATTAAAGCACACAACATTCAACTTGAAGAACTCACTGGCCAAATTTGGGACAATATGAGCATCAAAAGGCATAACGATAGCAATGAATTATGAATGGATTATACATAATTAAATAAAAAAGAATCCATGAGTCATATGATTGTGAAAAAAGAAGGAAAGAATATATCTCTACTTCAGAGAAGATACCAGCTAATAAAGGTAAGAAAAATGATAGAATTTTTAAAAATCACCATTTTGAAAACAACACTTTAATAATTATTTCAGGCAAGGATCTTGAATAGATATTAAAACTACTGAGAACAGGTAGTTGTGAGACAAGACATGCACATGGTCTCAATATACCAAACTATGAATTTGTGATTAATTTTAAAATGAGGGTGGTACCTTACAATACAGAGTTCTGGCAAACACCATTTCATTCAAATGTTCAAACTTAGCATCAATCAATGATTGTTCAAAGCAACATCAAATACCTTACAATATGATACAAATACTTTTGAATTATTCTCACCCAAACTGTTTCACTCCAATTTCCTCATGTGGAAACTCAGATAAACCGAGATTTTAGGACATTCTGCAAAAAAAAAAAAAAAAAAAAAAAATGGACCTAAGTTTTTCAAGAATATCAATGTTATAGAAAAGAAAGAGTAAGGAGTGTTATTGAATTATACATTTGAAACCTATGTAATTTTATTAACTAATGTCACCACAATAAATTTAATCTTAAAAATATATATATATACACATAAAAAAAAAAAAAACTAAATTGTGATTGTTGGAGGATGACATCCTGAAGACCTGACTGCCAGTTGACCAGAGAGCTGGGTCTGGGCAACCGGGGGCTCCTCTCCCCTTCCCCTGTCCTCGGAATGGATGTTCTGCCCACAGTTCTCATAGAGAGAGCCTTTTCAAGAACATAGTCTTAGGAGAGCAATGTGTTGGTGAGACCATCTGGATTGAGAGAGTGGCTGAACCTCATTAAGATCTCTATATAAACTCTGAAGATTCTGGTAGTAAATGGAGAGATCTGCTTGTCTTGTGGTACCTGAGACAAACTCGCTTTGTAAGCTCCCTTGCTTAGTACACTTACCACCTATCAATCTGGAGTGGCCTCTTCCTTTCTCTGGTCTCTCCTTGCTCTCTGTGTATGGTGGCCAGTTTCAGATTTTACCAAGGAAACTTTCAAGGTTATGACTCAACAGTGGGGTTGGTTGCATGACTGTAAATTTTCTAAAAATCATTTAACTGTGCACATAAAATGGGCAAATTTTATAGTATGAAAATTTTACCTCCATAAAACAGTTAAATTTTTAAAATTACAGTAATTCTGAGGTCATCTGGACAATCCCTGCAAAATTAATTATTCTTTGCTTTTACTAATCAGAATTCCTAGTGGTCGATCTAAATATTCCAGAATTCTTAAGGTGGGATGTGGCTTAGCCTTCATGGTGTCCCTTCAGACAAAATGGATTGAGCTTTTAGGACTGGATTGATGTTCAAGTACTTCTGGAAATATATGATGCCATATGAGTTGAGGATGTTTACTTGATTTTCATTGGCTGGGAGAATTTGTATAAAATTGGAATAAAGTAATTTCTTATAAGTTCTGCTGGACAGGATGTATTCTTTGATAGAAGATTTTAAACTATAGATTTAGTGCTTTTGAATGTTATGTCTACTCAGGCTTTCCGAGTTTTTTTTCCCCCTAGAGTTATTTTTGGTATATTACATTTTCTTGGGAATTTATCTATTTTGTTTACATTTAAAAGTTGTCAGTGTAAAGCCATTTATCATATTGCCCTATCTTTAAAATAGTTGCTGACTGTAACTTTATATATCCTTCTAAAAATTATTCTTGTTATTACTCCTTTGGGCATTATTTTTTTCTTGGTGAAAGTTGTCAGAAATTTAATTAATATATGAAAGAACCAACTTTGGCTTTTTTTGTTTCCTTTTTATCTTCGTTTTTATGTTCTTTGATATTTGCTTATTAGTTTCTTCTTCCTTCTACTTTTTTTTTTGTTTCTCTGGTATTACTTCTCTAATTTAAAAATTTTCTCTCTTATTAACTTTTCTAATCAAAGTATTTCTTTAAATAATTCTTTAAATGTATTCCTTAAGCTAAATAGCATATGAATTGATGCTTAGTTCTGAATATTTTAAAATTGTATTAATATTTGTTCTTTGATCCTTAGTAATTAGAAGTATGATTTTTTAAAAAAGATTTTAATTAAAATATAGCTAACATATAACATTGTATTAGTTTCAGGGGTATATCATAGTTATTCAACATTTATATACCTAAAGAAGTGATCACCGTGATGAGTCCAGCAACCATCTGCTCCTGTCACTAATATCGCAATACTAGTGACTATAGTCTCTGTGCTGTACACCACATCCCTCTAACTTATTTATCTTATACCTGGAAGTTTGAACTTCTTATTCCCCTTCGCCTTTTCCCCCCCTTTTTGATTTTTTATTTATAGTTTGACATTCAATAATATTTTATATTAATTTCATGTGGATGGTTAGATATTTATATAATTTACAAAGTGATCCCCTGCCTAGTCTATTACCCACCTAGTTCTACACACAGTTATACCATATTATTGACTATATCCCTATGCTTTACTTTCCATCCCCATGACTATCTTGTGACTACCAATTTGTACTTATTAATCCCTTTCCCCTTTTTACCTACCTATTTGGCAACTATCATTATGTTCTCTGTATCTATGAGTTTGTTTCTGATTTGTTTATTTATTTTGTTCTTTAGATTCCACATGAAGATGAAATTGTGTGGCATTTGTCTTTTTCTGACTTACTGCACTCAGTACAATACCCTCTAGGCCCATCTATGTTGTTGAAGATTTCATTCTTTTTTAAGGCTGAGTAATAGTCCATTGTGTGTGTGTGTGTGTGTGTGTGTGTGTGTGTGTGTGTGTGTGTATTAAATATTCTTTGTTTATTCATCCATTGATGGACACCCAGGTAGCCTCCATATCTTGACTATTGTTTATGCTGCAATGAACATATGGATTCTTGAGTCCCTTCAAAGTAGCGTTTTGGGTTTTTTTGGATAAATATCCAGGAGTGGATTACTGGGTCCTTCTTCATCTCTTGTGATAGCTCTTGCTTTAAAGTCTATTTTGTCTGATGTAAGTATTGCTACTCCAGCTTTTTGTTTGTTTCTATTTTCATGAAACATCTTTTTTCCATCCCTACTTGCAGTCTGTGTGTGTCTTTAGGTCTGAAATGAGTCTGTTATAGGCAGCCCATGTAAAGGTCTTGTTTTCTTATCCATTTAGTCACACTGTCTTTTGATTGGAGCATTTACTTTATTAACATTTAGAGTAATTGTTGATGGATATACAGTTATTACCATTTTTTATTTATATTTTTGATCTCCCTCTCCCTCTTCTTAAAGAAGTCCCCTAAACATTTCCTGTAATACTAGCTTGGTAGAGATAAACTCCTTTAGTTTTTTTAGTCTGAAGACTTTTTATCTGTCGTTTAAGTCTAAATGATAGCTTTGCTAGGTAGAGTAATCTTGGTTATAGGTCCTTGCTTTTCATCACTTTGAATATTTCATGCCAAACCTCTTCTGGCCTACAAAGTTTCCGTTGAGAAATCAGCTAACAGTCTTATGAGAGGTCCTTTGTAGGTAACTAACTGTTTTTTTCTTGTTGCTTTTAAGATTCTGTCTTTAACATGTTGCATTTTAATTATGATGTTTCTTGGTGTGGGTCTATTTTGGTTCATCTTGTTTGGAGCTCTCTAAGCTTCCTAGGCTTGTGTGTCTATTTTCGTCACCAGGTAAGGGAAGTTGTTATTATTTCTTGAAATAGATTTTCAGTTTCTTGCTCTCTCTTCTCTTTCTGGTACCCCTATGATGGAATGTTGGTACATTTGATATTGTCCCAGTGGCCCCTTAAACTATCGTCATTTTTCTTGGATTCTTTTTTTCTGTTGTTGTTATGATTGGGTATTTTATGGTACCTTATCATCTAAATTGCTGATTCTATCCTCTGTTTCATCTAATCTACTGTTGATTCCTCCTAAGGTATTCTTCATTTCAGTTATTGTATTCTTTATTTATGACTTTTTTTTTCATATTTTCTATCTCCATTTTTGTGTTTTCTATCTCTTTGTTAAAGTTCTCTTTCACTGAGTTCGCCAACTCATCCACTAAGTTCATCGCGTATCCTTATCACTAGTGTGTTGAGCTCTGTATTTGGTAGATTGCTCGTTTCCATTTTGTTTAGTTCTTTTTCTGGAGCTTTGTTTAGTTCTTTCATTTGGGACATGTTTCTTTGTCTCTCCATTTTAACTACTTCCCTGTGTTTGTTTCTATGTATTAGGTAGAGTTGTTATGTCTCCTGGTCTTAGTAGAGTGTCCTTATGTAGTAGATGTCTTGTGGGGCCCAGTGGCACAGTCTTCTTCTCACCTGAGCCAGGTATTTCAGGTGAATCCCTTGTATGGGTTATTTGCGTGTGCCCTCCTGTTGTAGTTGAGACTTGATTGCTGTTTGGAAGAGCTGTTGTATAGTGGCTGACCCTACAGAGCAGGGTTCACTTTAGCAGGGTTCTGGTGGCTGCTCAGTTTGCTCTTCGGGTGTGTTATCCTCAGATGTGGCCCCAGGTGGTGCTTCATAAGGGGCTATACTGAAGGCTAAGTTCCTCTGCAACCTGTGCCTTACCTCAGGACACCAGGCATGAGCCACCAAAGCTATCTGCAGATAGCTGCCACCCACAGCTAGGCTTGGACATGCCTTGAGAGGCCAGCTGCAAACCAAGGCTGGCTGCTGCTAGTGCTGGGCTTGATGCTGCTCAGCAAGAGGTGCAGGGCACCCCGAGGCCAGATGCTGCTTGGTTAGTTTTTGTGAACCTTTGAGAGATTTTTAGGAAAGTCCACAGCATAAACCAAAATAGGCCATTTGTATGAAAAATCCACTGGAAGTGGCTTGGGTGGACCTGCAAGTTGGGAGGGGCGGGGTCTCTGGGAGTCACCAGCATAGGGAGACCAGTATTAAGTTGATGGAGAATCAGACATGGCAGCTGCCTACGTCTGTATGTTAATTTTTCTGATCATCCTAGGTATCTGTAGAGCTCTTCTCCATATTCCACCATATTTCCTCCAGGGGGACCTCTGCAGCCGAGAAATCCTTCCTGATTATCAACTGCCACATGCTGGTGTGGGACTGTGTTTGTTCCGTGTCTTTGCCCCGCCTATCAGTCTCGAAGTGGCCTCTTCTGTGTGTCACCAGTTGTAGGACTTCTGTTCAGCTAGAATTCAGGTGACTTCCAATGATGGCTGTTTTGTAGTTTTGTTGTAATTTTGATGTAGTTGTGAGGGGAGACAAGCATAGCTTTTACCTACTATGCAATTTTGATAGGAACCTCACTATATGTCTTTTGATTGGAAAATTTTCCATTACATTTAAAAATAAATATTGGTAAACACAATAGAATATATAGATGTCAAATGATAATGTACACCTAAAAATTATATATTTGAATTAACCAATGTCACCTCAATAAACTTAATAGAAAAAATAAAGTAAATGCTGTTTTCTGTCTGTTTTGTATTTCCTCTCTGTTTCTTATTTTCTTTCTCTATGACTTTCTTTAGTGGTTTGCTTATATTCATTTATTTTCTGTGTATCTACAATAAGTTTTTGTGTGGTGGTTACCATGAAGCTTATACCTTAAAACTTACATTTATAACGGTTTGTTTTAGGTTGATCACAACTTAAATATGAATGCTTTCCGATGCTCTACATTTTTACTTTCTTTTCCCCTGAATGTTTTATATTTTTGATGCCTCATTTTACATCTTTTTATCTTGTGTGCCCCTTAACTAATTATTGTAGTTATAGTTATTTTAACTACATTTGGCTTTTAACCTTTATGCTAGATTTATAATTGATTATACATTATATATATATTCTCTCTATATAATATATGTCTATATATATTTTGTAGATTCCAGCCTTTTATCAGTTCTAGACAATTCTCAGCCTTTGTGTGTTATGTGATCTTAAGTCAGCTCCAACTCTTGGCAAGCCTATGAATGACATGTCCACAATGTCCCATCCTTCATAGCCCTGCCCAGCTCCTGTAGACTCCTGCCTATGGCTTCTTTTATGGAGTGAATCCATCTCATATTTGGTCTTCCTCTTTTCCTGCTGCTTTCTATTTTTCTCATATTATTATCTTTTCTGAAGAATCCTTCCTTCTCATGATATACCTGAAGTAGTATGTCTTTAATTTTATCATTTTTGCCTTTAGCAATATTCCAGGTTTAATTTTTTCTAGGACCCACCCGTTAATTTTTCTGATCATCCTAGGTATCTGTAGAACTCTTCTCCAATACCATATTTCAAATGAATCGAAATTTTTTTCTATTTGCTTCCTTTATTGTCAAACTTTCATATCCCTAAAAGTAATTGGGAACATTGGGGTGCGGATGATCTTACCCTTGGACTCTAATGACACATTTTTGCTCTTGGTGATATTTCCTAATTCTTGCATTGCTTCTCTTCCAAATCTCAGCCTTCTCTGAACCAAGTAAGCAAAACCCTCAAACAATTTCAATTTCTTAATTGTCTCAGCCTTCATCTGTTTAAATATGGCCTAACCCCATTCTCTCTTTTAGGATTCTGATTAGGCATATCTTAAATTACTTTTTATTCTCAATATCTCTCAAGCCTTCATATTTTTTCATCTTTTTTGTATCTCTGTGCCTCAGTAAGGATAGATCTGTCTTCTAGTTCACTAATTATTAGTTTGAATATGCCTATTCTATTCTATACATTGAGTTTTAATTTAAAATTATGAAATTGTTCATTTTGAAAGCTTTAGATTTTTCATAATTAATATATGCCTGGTCCCTTTTATTTTATTAAATATGTCAGAAACAGTTAGGCCCATACAGCCTACATCAGATAATTTGTTTCTAGTCCTCTTGCCATCTGGATCTTCTTTTTACTTTTTATCTTTTTTTTCTATTTTTTTAAAAAAATCTCAGTCATGGTGTCTTATGTGCTTGTGCACACAAAAGTATTTGACTGTGAGCTCCCCTCTGGCTGTGTTTAAACTGCGAATATGCTAATGGTTTATACTGAGAAGCTGTCCATTAGAGAGGATTTGGATTTGCTTTTGTTGACAGAAGACGCTATTGAGTTTTGAGCACCGTAGCCCCCATTAGTGGTCTTAGCTTATTACTAGAATCTCACTTTACCTTCTCCACATATTTCTAGCTCAAAGCCTAGTATTTTGATACCTGAAATTGGTCAGTGTTTTATTGTTGGGCATCTTTGTTTTGCGGTTAGCTAAAGCTTTCAGAATATCTATCCTGCTTTGTTATAAGATGCCATGGTGACACTTGTAGGAGTTAAAATCACCAAATTATAGAAGGGAGGGTTAAAAAGCTTTGGGATGCAGGATGATATTTACATAACATTATAATTACATGAGTCTTTTTTTTATAGACTTGTGATATATTATATGCTATTTGCAAATAACAAATAATGACCAGAACCTTCTCTGCTTTTAATATCTGTATTCTTATAGGCTCTCTTCAACCACATGGTAACTAATAGTATATTTCTCTTTCGAGGAATTGAACTTTTGGCTTATGATTTCCAAATGGCTTTATTAAAATGCAAATATCCTTTGTGGCCTGATTGGAGAAAACATATTAGACAATTTGTTTCAAGTTGTTTTTACTTTAATAAGTATAATAGAACAAACAGCTAATTTTAATGAGATGGGAAAAACCTCAGAATCATAGATATATTTATAGAATAATTTTGCCGAGGTTGATACTTCCTGAAAAGATATACTAAGAAAAATTAAAATTTTTTTTCCAGGAGTCAATAGTATGATTGATTGAACATGCTTTTGGGGTTCTAGTGTAGGTTTCCCAAAAGGCTTCAGTATTTACAAAGCTATGATTTCTGTAATCAATAGGATGGATTTATATTATTGGTGAAATTTTAGAGAAGTTTATAAATATATATGTATATTAATTAACTTTAGGCTATTAATATATTTGCTGTTATAAGTGCTTAATTATTATTCTAGGAAAATGAAGATAAGACTAAGAAATTGGGAAGCTAGACAACACATCTGACTTCGTCTAGACAGGCTACTTATGCCTAACCTAAATTAAGTACTCTGTACACCATGAAGACTGGTATTCAGATAACTCAGTAATACTGCTGTCGCATCAGAAAAGCTTTACAGCATACTATACATCATTTACCAAAGATGCAACTCTTTGGAACTGTAGTGGTGGAGTTGAAACACTTATAGAAGTGACAGATGATTACCCTGGAAGAATAGCAGCAAACTGGAAATGGTGGAAAGATATAGATAAATTTAGCCATTATTTGCTGTCTCTTCTAATACTTTGGTAGCTTCTTGTGTTTCAAATACAATTTTAATATACAGAATATTTCATCATTGTCAATTTTATCAATCAGTATTTGGAGCTCTGTTTTAGAATGATGTAAAAAGAAAATTAACTATGATTTTAGGGAAAATGTACTATTACTAATATATATTACTTTAATAAAATGTAATGCATTTTTCAAGTTACTTGCAACTGGTAGCATCTTAAGGCCTAAATGTGTCAAACTATAAATTATGATAATTATTCCTTAGTTGCTCTTTATTAGAATTATGTTAACACTTTAAATTTTTGATATAATAGAGTTTAAGTAGATATACCCTTGTGCATATGGTTATTGTTTTGCAAAAACAAACAAAAACAAAAATCCAAAAAAAAAAAATGGAGTAGCCATTTGGTGTTTCCTTTGTCTTTAACTAAACATTTTATTTTTAAGGGTCTTGAACTGGTTAATATATTTACTTATTAATTAGCTTAACATAATGCTTTTAATTGTTATGGCAAAGTATAAATAAGAACAAGGATTCACAAAATACAATGAGCTTTGAATTAAAATAAAGATAGGAAATGCACAGTAAAGAATTGGTTTCTGGAATATTGCTGGCTGAATACTTGATTACTGAAGACTGGGACCGAGGCTCTTCTGCTTTTCCACTGGGATACTATTAATTGATTGCTTGTGTCCACATGAATGTGGAGCAGGTTGATCCACATGGGCCCCTCAAGCAGACCAGAGATTAGAGATGTTCAAAAGAACATTCTTAAATATCTATTCAGCATTAATGAGAAGAAAAGACAGTAATATATGGGCAAACTATAGAGAAGGAGGAACTCTGGTGACATGACCTCTGCTTGCCCACCCATTTAACATAACAGAGCCTTCTGTTCACCAGGTCTGCCCTCCTTAGAAGAGAATTAATGACTCTCTCTCACTATTTCACCATGTTGACTAATGGTCTCGCCTGCCTCCGTTAGTGGTATATCAAAGATTTCTTCTAATCATATAGATTTCCAAAAAGAAATTCTGGCATATAAAACTTTTTCTTGTCATTGTGTCCCTGGGTAATTACAGTATCATTTCCACATCCTCTGTAGGTACCAGGTTGACAAGGTGTTCAATCAGGATTCATATCAAGGTCAACTTCCATATGCCTATGTGTTTGACTGTCTATTCAGCATCCTCACCTCCTCCTCATCTAAGTTCTCCTAAGCCAGAATTTCCCTCCCTGTTTAGTTATGAATTAAATTCTTCTCATGAGAAGCTCTTGGAAGGCAAGCAAGAGGGAGAAACCATTATTTTCCAGAGGATGGGGTAGGTAGTATCATCAGTGGGCAGGAGGTATGAAGTATATTTCAAGTTAACTTGTGAGAAGTTCCCACCTCACCATTGCACGCTGAGTGTTGGTGGGAGCTAACCAAAGCTTTATTGTGGTTTCTGGGCACATTTGAGAACCACCAGCTATGGTGCTGTGAGATGAGATCATTAGTAATTGTTCTCTTTCTTCCAATTCTAGTCCCTCAAATAACTATAGAGGCCTCATTTTCTGAAATAAATGCCTTCATTTATGTTTCACTTCATACATTTCAGTAAGCCAGCCTCTGAGGGTTTGTACATGCTTCTGAAGGCAGACCTCTGGCAGGGTGATGAGTGAAGACTTTATATAGAGACTTCCTTCTCACACTGGTCAAAGGGCTTCCCACAGGACGTCAGCTATCTCCATACTTCCAGACACTCACTGTGTCTCAACATTAGCATTTAATTCCAGGGACAGGAGGTGAGGGATGTGCAGCGTGGATATGAGACGTGGCTTTGTCAGGGTACGCCACATGAATTTGGTCAGTTTGCGCACAGAATTGGTTGTAGTCAGGGCGGTTGGAATAGATTAAGTCATCAAAGATCCCAGAAATAGGTATGGCCAAGATGTGAGTATGTTTTTGCTATATGAGATTTGGGCCAGTTGGTCTTGGGTTCCAATCTTGATTTATACCAGTTGCATAACTAGTCTGTAACAAGTCAGTTTTGTTTGTCCTCTGCTCAATTTTGTCACTCATAAAACAAGAAAGATACTATTGTAACATTGTATTTAATTACTAAGATTAAATAAGGTAAAGTATATGGTGTGTTTAATGTGATACTTGGCATATTACAATGCTGAATAGATGGTTCCAGCTGTGATGACTATCATTCGTGGTTTTCTAAAGAATTACTGGTTCAAGTAGGAGGAAATACAGGTGATCCAGTAAGGTCTGCAGCTTTTGCATATATGACTTATCATTATTTAGATACTTCTCCCATCCTTGTTTTGAATCTTGGAAAGGTATTGCAAATGATTTTTCTTCTCCTCTCCTTTCTTCCTGGGATTTTTTTCTTTTTTGAAAGATGTGACTTCTGGAAAATAGCTTCACATTTCTAAAGGGGTTGCAGAAGGGATGGAAGCACAATCGTCTAAGCCTTGAAAACTCATGTTTTCTGGTTTAGCTCTACTTTCATTTAAATATAATTGCAAACAAGATTCACAATCCCAGACACTATGAACAGAGGCTCATGATGTTGGCTACAAAGCCTTTTAATTTTAAATGAGTTAATCATATATGGGCAAACACCAGATAAGAAAAAAGTAAAGTGATAAAGGACTATAAAGATTTATATAACGTAATGTTAAAATTGAGAGAGAAGCACACTTTAATGATCTCTTTCTCTTTCTCCTCTGTAAAATTAAATTTGGTAGTTGGTAATACTTACAATGACCTCAGTTTTGTCTATGCCTATCATTAACTGGCTTTTTCACACCAGAGATTTGGTATGTTAAAGTAAATTGAAATCTCATTAATCAATTAACTCTGTTATACATCACTTCTACATAGAGTGTTATACTGCAATGAGAATCTATACATTTTAAGGAAAGCTATTTACTGAATAATAGGAGGTTAGAATTAAAATAAGGAAGACAAATATAAATAAAGAGCGAATATTTGTGATTCCTGGTTTTTTGTTTGTTTGTTTGTTTGTTTGTTTGTTATTTAGCTCCTAAAAGGAAAATCCAGTCAATTTCCTTCTCTGTGTGCAGGTAAAAGCATACTTTCCATCACTGTCTCTTTGCTAAATCCCTTCCAGAAAAAGATGACAAATTTTGAAGTTTGTGAGGCTCTGCTCACTTGAGGGTCTGGTAATCATCCATCATAGTCCAACCACCAGAACAAAGCCTTTTCAGAACAAATGGAAATTCTCTCCTTACTATACTTTACTAACAGTTTTCTTTCAGAAAATGTTAGTTTTAGCGAAGTCTTTTGGAATGCCTAACCTGCACTTTGGAGCATCTAATGAGTCTAAGAAGTCTGGATAAATTTCTTAAGATAAAAGAGGAGATAATTCTCTTTTAACACTTTATTTAGTTGGCATTTTTATTATGTTTTTGTAACAGGTCACAGCTCACTCCTGTTTGCCTATAATATATTCAATACTGCACCGTGGCCCACATAGTTACTACAAGTGACATCCTGTAATTAAAGAGAAAATCACTCCAATTAGTCATTTGATGTCACAAAGAAAAAGCAAATTGTGGATTGCCTAAGTTGTTATTTTTCAGCAGGTTGCTTTGATTTTATTTATCAACCGTCATGGTATCATCCACTTAGGTCACCAGCTTTTGTGATATTGAAGAGTGGTAGTTGGATGACAAAATGAGGGAGATGATATGAGATCTTCATTTAAACTAGCTGAAATCAGTTGAAATTCCCGTTTCTGCCCACAAGCTTCTATTCAGGAAGAAAGGTCAATCTGACTACATTTCATTCATTAAGAATTTAGAGACTCTGCTGAAAGATTGATGTGAAATAGAGTGTTTAAGAACTTGCATTACTTCACTTGGCTTACTCTTGAGTACAAAGGTGAGCTGACCTTTGACTCTAGGAATCTGAGGTTCCTCATTTGGCAACTGTGCCTGAGGATGATAAAGTCAGCCAGCTTCTACACATCATCATACCTTTTTATTTTCACCCTTCCTTCTTTGCCTTTTATTATGTGTGCTCTGATCTTGACATCATTCATGCCACAGGATATATAGAAGATGTGCAGGAAGATGTCCGGAAATTTATTACCAAAAGTTTATACTACTAATTTATAATGTACACAAGAGAAATTTTCTCATTATTTGTCTTACATTTCGAGTACTGTCAATCATTGAGTGTGCTTACTGTTTAGTTGTTTTTCTGATACATCTTTCCCTTATTCATTCTCCCTTCCCTCCTGCCTGCTTTTTGTAGGGTCCATGTTTCAAGCTGCTGGTACCTCATTGGTCCAAGTGTAGGAGATAACTTCTTTGTTCCACTTTAGAATTGTTATGCTGTCACCTTACCGAATCCTCCTTAGGAATACTTTGGGTCTTTTCAAATTTTTCAAAGCAGAGAAGCTACAAATTTGGTAGATATTTAAAATGCTCATTCTTTTGTGAGGTAATTTTGTGATTTTTCCAAAGACCTTTCTTGTCCTCCACTGAATGGGGTTGTTTCAAATGTATTTCCCTTGATGTGAGTAAATACATCTCTTCTGCTGATGCTTTATTCTCCCTAGATTCAAGAACTTGTTTTGGCTGATCATTCCTTCTTGGGCAGAATCAAAGCAGTCTTTTATCATTTTTTCCTACTATTATTATCCTCATTATCAGAGAGGCTAGGCAGTCATGATGTCTGTAATAATTTGCTAGTAGTTAGTACCCATGACCTTGGGATCTCAGTTGATTCTAAATAAGTCCATGTTTGCATCCCGTTGAACCTATAAAATAAAATATGAGCTATTCAGTAAAGACCACACTATAATTGGTTCCCTTGGACACATCTATTCAAAATTTTAATCTTCTGCCAAAAAGGACTTGATAATAAATATAATAAACCTCTTTATTTTTATATTTTTATTGTAATTCTTAAATAGAATTAAATTAAATTAACAGGATTTAACTATATTTTGGTCTAGTTCTATTGTATGAGTGCCATTTTCATTTAATCTTGTCATTTGCTTTATAAAGCCCCAAGTAAAGCATGCAAATTAGGTAAAAAGGAACTGCCTGGAATTGAAGCTACTCAAGGTCAGGGATTCTGTCAGACATCTTTTGCATCCCACCCCATATCTTTTTGGCTCCTGTTTTCACTCCAGCCATTACTGTGGCACACAGTTTATGCAGGTATAACGTGTCAGCACCTTGCCTTAGCTATCCTCCAAATCGCTTGCTTTCGGCTCTGGATTTTCTCTGCTAATTCTACATGGGATACCTGTGGGAATCTGCTCAGCCATCTGACACATACAGAAGAGAGTTCAGTTACTATGAGATAACCCTCAGAAACTGGGAATGAGAATTGCTCTTCTCTGTCTCAGATGGACAGTTCTGGGGTGCCCATACACAGCTCCTCAGAAGATCCCCAATGGACTTGTGCTCCAGTTGTTCACCAGGGTAATCAGTTCAATGATGCAATTTTAATTTAACTTTTCCTCCTCTGTGTTGCTTTTCCATTTCCTGTTTCAGGTTCATTTCTCAAATTAAACTCCTCAAAGTAAACTTCTTGCATTCAAGCCCTCATTTCAGTCCTTTTGTGGAAGAACCGAGGCTAAGACAACAATTTTTTGTTTCTCTGTTATCTGAAGAATTCCAAACACTTATAACAGTACCTGGAACATAGTAAGCACTCAACAGATTGTTGCTGATCGAGTGATTGAAATGGATCCAGAGGTTGGGCAAGATAAATGTCATTCCTTTCAGAATGCAGACTTAAGAAAGTTCATTCCCTTATGGCTTATGCTGCATCCTAAGACTCATTATTAATAATAGGTGCTGTCAGCATCTTTCTGATGCATTATCTGAAACATGCTGCATGGCTCATCTCAAAAAGAGGGAGGTGCCTCTTCACTCTAATGTCAGAATCTCCAGGAAAATAATGTTTTACCAGGTGAAATATAGTAGTCTAACACGGAGTCCGGCATGATGCATTGTTCTTTGCTCATAAATAATACAAAGAGGATACCATGCAAAGATAAAGGCTGGTGATTTTGTCCACATAACCTTTATGTAAACCTCATAAATTGTGCACAGTGGTGTCTGGGAATGTGACGGTGGCTGTGGCACTGGATCGTGTTGACAATGGCAAGCATTTCATGCATTCAGAACAAGAGCTGAAGAGAACACTTCCCTCTTGTACTCTCTCAACAGGAAAAAGAAGATGGAGAAAACAGTCATATTTTCAGAATAAAGCAGATGATTTAAGAATTGACCGTAAAGTTGAATAAAGATAAAAAAAAACAGCACTGGAAAATCACATTATATAAGGTCTAATTATGGATAGATTGAATCATACAAGGTTTTGTTAGTTACTTGTGAAATTATAGCAATCATACGCACACATTCACACACACATTTATATATTTGCACAATCCTGATAACATGGAAAATGCTTATCCACTTCCACCAGAATGTGAGCGTTAGTTTAGAATTTTCCAAGAGAGGAATATGAAAACCTTTTAGTAATCATTTTCCATTGTCTTTATGACACATGGGCAAGGAATTTTAGATAAGGACCTGGGTTGCAATAATTCAGTCTTTGCTCTGTTGCACTCAGCGTGGGAAGTCGCAATGTGTGGTAAAAACAAGGCTTGGAGAGAAATCACAAATGGCTTGTCATGTTAGGAGGAGGTAAAACCTTAAAAATAACAAATTGTTAAATAATTCAATGAGGAAATGCTGTATGAGAACTAAAACTTGAATAGCTAATTCTAAAAGGGTGAGAGTCAAAAAGGAAAAAACAAAAAACAAACAAAAGCTCTTACCTCAGCATCCGTTCTCTAAATATAGTGGAGTTTAGTACATTCTCATGTACCGAGGTATCATTACATACAAAGTATTATATCTCCATAAAATATATAGGACTTACTCTACTGGACTTATTCCATCTATCATCTCAACTCAGCTGTGCAACTTCCTTCCATAAAAACTCCTTTATTCTTTCTCTGAGGTTCCAAAATCCTTGAAGGACTTAAAGGAGGAAACAGAGATGCAGTATAAACTTAATTAGCGAAATGGACTAAGCTAATATTGTTAAATGTTTCAGCTGTCATTTGGCAAAGGTTACCTTTTAAACAGTTAAATGAGAGATACTGTCATTTGCTTATAAGTAGAAGTGCTGACTCTAGTAAGTAAAACAACAACAAAAACCACTGCAGTTTCTTCTGTTGCATTGACCTTAAAAGAGAGATTGTTCATACAATGAGCACTGAGTGCTTTGTTTCTCCCTTTGATTTGTACCTGGAATCAGGTTTTGCTTCAGGCATTTTCCTATAATAAACATTATTTTTCTAATTAATTAAAAGAAAACATGACCTGCAACATTAAGAATGGGAAGCATTGATATTAGAAATTCAATTTCTAGCCATTCTCCTGTGCAATTATACAGCAGCTACACAGTTTAGCTACCTTTGGTATAAAAAAACACAAGTTATAAAAGAAAGTACAGCCTCCAGGTTTTTGAAAAAAGAGAGAGCATTGCCACATACTTGAATCTGGACCCTCTTAGAGGCTGACTTTTTGGAAGCATGTACCCAAACAACTTAGATATTGTTCTTTATAAAGATAATGTAACTTGCATAGGAAGAGAATTCTCAGAAAGGAAGTCGCATTAAAGCAATAATTAATATTCTTGGTGAATGAAATATGTAATGAAGAAAAATGAGAAAAAAAAATTCTTGCCATGCTAAGCTTCTGCAAACAGTCATTGAGAGTACTACCCACTTTTGTTAGCAGCCCCCAGATTCAAATTGATGTCATTGTATAGGCAAGGACATTTAATGTGCCTTCTAAGCACTCGACCCTGTGATAGGGGTGTAAGAAGTAGCTGGTAGGTTACATAGTGTGGATTCCAAAGAGAACAAAATTCTAGTTAAGATTCGAGATAAATATGTCACATAATGAACATATTTAAATTGTATCTCTCACCTGGATTAATGAAAAGTCACTTTTTTTCCTAGTCTCTTTTTCAACCAATTGTTAAACATTAATATTATGTACTGTATGTTTGTGTTTGCCTCAAATTCATATGTTGAAATTCTAACCCGTTATGGGATGTGATAGGGAGTAGAGCCTTTAGGAGGTGATTAGATTATGAGAACAAAGCTCTCGTGATGGTGTTAGTGCCCTGCTTTCTAAGAAGAGACAAGGAGCTATATAGAACTTGCTTTCTCTCTCTGGGCCCTCCACCATATGAGAATACAACAACCTGGTCAGCAAACCTGGAAAACTGCCCTTACAAGACACTGGATGTGCTGGTGCCTTGATCTTGGACTTCCTAGTGTTCAGAGATGTGAGAAATAAGTGTTTGTTGTTAACACACTCAGTCTATGGTACCTCGATATAGCAGCATGAACTAAGACAGAGACGTTACTCTTTATGTTTTCAAAAACATAATATTTCTTCTCAAGTATTTTTAAGAACTCCCATTTCTCACAGGCAAATAATAACTGTAATTATATGTGAAGAGATAAACATTTAAGGAGAGATGGTCACATTGTGTTGGGATACAACATTTTTCTACACATTTTTTGAACAGGCTATCTTTCCAAGCATGTTTGTGTAGTGAGCAGCATGGGAAAATAGAAGTTATCCCTTCAGAGTCAACAGAAGGTTTGTTTACTGTATAATATAATATAGATAATTACTTCCTTTGGGCAAAAGGCAGACAGGCATGCTTACTGTGTAGTATAAAAGATTCGAGTTCCATAAACGTAGGGTTTGTCTCCTATAATGTAACTACTCTGAGGGTAGGTCTCACCTGGCCCTCTTTGTACCACCCTGTTAAAAAGTGGACATGGCGAACAAACAAAATTGCTGATATTCTAGCTAACGCTATTGCTGTTAATAATAAAGTCCTTGTTCTCTGGCCCAGAGATCGCATGTCTTCTGCCATGACCCCATACATCTGTGCCATGGTAACTTGTTAGTTCAGACTCTTCACAGGTCTTTACATCTTGCCTTTCTCCCTTACCTTTTCTTTCTTTCCTTCATTTGTCCCTGTAACTGATGAGGAAAATGACAAAATGGTTGGGCGGATTCTTGAAATAAAGATCATTTGAATTGCAGAAAACATATGTTCCCAAGAGGTAGTATGTGACAGGAAGGAAAGAGAGGATCGAGGAACCAATGAGGTGCAGAAAAGGGACATTATTTGAAATGAATATCACTTTCATTTGGAATTTTCCACAGCTTGTTCCATCTTTACGGCCTTCATTGTCATTATTTATATATGTAAATTTTCAATTATTTTCAAACCAGTTTGTGTGGCAGGGTTCCATTTTACTCAGACTATTCCAAAATATAATTTCTTCGTTATTCTATAATTCATCTTTCCCTACTCATACTTACTCCACCCCTTCTGCCAGGCCCTATATCATCTCTAGGTCTTCCTGGGCATGCGATCACATATAAACTTACTTGTGCAGAATGACTTTAATTTCATCTGGTCCAATAATTCTAAATTCTTCTTTTGATGACTTAGAAGCTTCAGAAAAGTGCTTGTTTTTTCCTTTCCCCAACTTTTGGTGCCACCTGAGTTTAAGTAGCGTTTACTGGTAAGGAAGGTAATGAATTCACAATTATTGGTATCGGTACAATGTCCCCTAGATCTTGCTGTTCTCTGCTGTCCAGTAGCTAGTTTGGTATTCTCCCTAGACTGTTCCCCACTAAGTTGAGCTGGTCTCACATGGCCTTTTGTGGGTGTTATGCTGGTACATAACTCTTAAGTCTGTGTCCTTGCCATTAGTATCAGTCTTCAAGTCCCTGCACAGTAAAGGACCTCTGTTGCACACTCTGTGTCTCATCCCAATCTCTAGGATGTTTTGGGTTCCCTGAGCATGGGTGCCAGAAACTTAACTTCAGTCTTATCTACTTAGCTGCTTTTGTCCCATTACTCTTATTCCACTCTCTGAGCTGAGTTTAGGTGCTCATCCTCTCCCATGTTATATCAAGGGAATAATCACAACCTTTGACAATTTTGGGCTACCAAAGCTCATATAGACATTTTGTTTTCTTTTGCCCTATAGGCAAAACTCTCCTGACCTACCTAATGGGGAAGAGGAACAGCCTCTCTAAAACAAGGGAAAACGTAAACACACACAATACACGCACACATAACACCACCACCAAATAAAATTCTACAATTTGGTGATTGTAAAGTATTTTAAAAGTTTTTTTTTCTTTCAAAGTTTAGCTTTCAAGACTATTATCCCATTTTATAATTAATATTTTGTGTTACAAACTGAAAGACTCTCTCTGCATTTCTACCCTCAAAGTTTGAATTCTTTACTTTCATGCCCTTCCATCCTCACTCAATTACTCAAGGCCAAGAAATAACCCTGAATGACTAAAAACAAAGACTTACAAATTGAAATGGAAAGAGGAAGATAATATATTTCATAAAATATTGCTTTCATTATAAATGTTTCTTATTTCCAAATTTCTTTTCATTCTTTTTCATTTATTTATTTACTTATTTATTGATTGATTTACTTATTTATATTTTTATTTTTAGGTGAGGCAACCCTTGATTGACCTCACAGATTGCAAGGATCTTGTCAGCTTACAAACCCTTATTTATTTTTATTTTTTCCACCTCCAGTACCTGGTCTTCCTAGGTGGTCTCCCATCCAACTACTCTCGAGGCCCGACCCTGCTTAGCTTCTGAGGTCAGATGGGATCGATCGAGTTTGTTCAGGGTGGCATGGCCATAGACTCCTTGCGTTCTTGAACACTTTCCTCGCGCCCTTTCCATTAACCTGTGAAACTTCCACACAGTTGTCTAAACGCACCCAACATTACTGTATCTTTTAAAATCTGGTTTCAGCCTCACTGCTTCTAGAAAGACTTTTCTTTCCATCCAGGTTATGTTTCTTTTATTTATTAAATGTCAAACTCATGTCACCCTGTGGTTTTACAATCATTTTTTGTTAGAGTGCTAAATTTATAAGGGTGTGCTTTGAGAGTCACCTAGAGAGAAAACAAAGTTTCCTACCCTCACTTCAACCATACTATCTCTATTTTGTAGGTATTTGTAAAAATAAAATAGTTCAAAGGTAGAAAAAATACTTATTCTGGACTATTTGTCATTCATTTTATAATTAATAATCGGCAACCTTAAAATGATTTAGTAATTTTTAGGTCTTACGTATTCACTTAAACTATAAGTGCTTACATCTAATGTTATTTATATTGTAGATTTTTTGAAAGCAGTGAATATGTTTAACCCTTCGGTGTTTTCTCTACATCTTCTAATTTGTACATAAACATACAAGTTGATAAATATTTGTGGTTTTGATTGGCATTGCTATGATCGAATTCTATAGTGACCCAGGAAATAAAAACTTTGGATTGTTCATGCATTGCCTTATTGATAAATTGGTACTCAAGGTGTTCAAGGATGGATAAGATTTGAAATGATAAGTAGGAAGGGGATAAAAATCGTGAAATGTGACAGTTTGAAAAAAAAATTTGGATCTAGAAAAAAAAAATAATGGTTTCAGCTTTTGCATTTTATAATCCGACTCTGGTTAAGATTCATCCCAAAGTCTTTAACATAGTGAATCTTCTACTAAGAATAAAGGGCTGTATGTAATAAGCAGGTTAAAAGACAAGCCACTTGTCATTATAGAATGAACTCCCTTAAGTATTTGATGTTTAATGACCAAACATTATTTTGTTCACAATTGCTATGCATGGATGAACCAATGTTCCTGTAATTAGCCAAGTGACCTTTCCATTGTATAAAAAAATGACAATGTGTATTTTTACTAGTGTAAGCATCCATAATGATACTTTTTTTAAATATAGCACTTTAGAACAGGAAGGATATTTGAAAATAAAATTCAATCCCTTGTCGATAGAAGCTCAGGCCCAGAAAGGATAGGTAAATTCTCCAAGGTCACTCGACTGGTAAACAGCAACACAGGGAATCAGCTTGGGTGTCTTGACTCTCTAAACCTACACTCTTGTCCCTCTAAATGAAATCTGCCTTTCCAACTGAGATGAATTATGAAATAAAATGAGAGTATTTGAAATTTTAAAACACATAATGCTCTAAACACCCTATGACAATGCTGCTGTCCTCAGGAAATTAAAAAGCAATTTAGGGAAATGAAATGGGTCAAATGAGCTGTCACTGAAACAAAAGGCTGTGGATCAACCAGTAAATCAGTAACTGCTTCATGTGTTTGAGGTTTTCAACCCCTCGGGGTGGGAGGCAAACCACTAAATAAATTTAAAAGTATTTCCACTGAGTGTTCCTTGTGAAAATCTAAAGACATTTATATTATACACTCTACACTCTTAATTTCCGGTGCAAGAACAGAACAGCATTCAGTGGTCTCATGTTTTAAGAGGGTTATTTTCTATCAGATCTTAAAAAATATATACCATAAAGCACTTCAGTGTGGGGAAGGAGACATTAATTCTCTTACTAGAATTAGAGGCTCAGATATTTTATAACAAACATTGAATTTTTTTTGTTCTGCCTAATCTTGGTGATTGCCTGCCATTGCTTTCTTTCCTTTTCAGAAATTCAGCCAATGAAATATAGTAGCTTCCTTTTAATTTGTGCTCCGTACACAATTTTAATGATAGTTTTACATACATCACTCAACTCTCAGTACACTCAGAGGTCAAATCAGCATTTAAACAGACATTCTAAATGGAAATGAGTGTCCAGTCATTTTTTCGTGGTAGGTTCGAAAGAACAGCAACTCTCCAAATCATCTCAAAGTATCAGGAGCCTGGAAAACCAAGAGCAAGCATTGATTTTTTTGACCACTTGATTTTAGCAATTGGGCTTCAATTGCATGAAAACTCATGAAGGCCTTTGTGCTATTTTAGTCAGCCTCATCTGCACTGATCAATGTGAATTGCTCACATCTATAGATATCATTTTGACTTTGTCTGACTACATCTCCAATTCAGTTCTGGGTTCCTAGAAAGGTTATTTGGGGTCTTCACTGAGCCTAGCTAAGTGCTATCAACCTTGAATTCAAGAGCTAACAGATGGTGATGGTGAGATTGCTGTTGACTCTACGCTCTCTAATTTCCAGAGTTAGCTTGTGTAACTGCCTAAAATATGAGCATTTCACTATGACCCCCCACTGTACTGAGCACATGTTATCTCATGAAAATGAATCACAGGGCATCAGTTATCAGAGGTATATGGTAGACAGAATTATGCTTCTTACCCTGAGATATTCATGTTCTATCCCCTGGAAAATGTAAGTCAGCATGCTATGTTACACGGAAAGACGGAATTAAGGTGAGCAATCATATGACTTTAATAGGGAGATAATTTTGAATTATCCATGTGTCACACAGGTTTTTAAAAGATAGGAGAGGGAGGCAGAAGAAACAGTGTCAGAGTGATGCTAGGTGAAAAAGTTTTGAGCAGCTACTGCTGTCTTTGAAAACACAAGAAGGGGCCATAAGCCCAGGGATGTGAACAGCTAAGAGCTGGACAAGACAAGAAAACAGATTCTCTCTGAGTCTCCAGAAGGAAAGCAATCCTGTTGACACCTTGATTTTAGCCCAGTGAAACCCTTTTTAGGCTTTTGACCTCTACAACTGTGAAATAATAAATTTTTATTGTTTTAAGCCACTCAGTTTGTGATTATTTATAACGGTAACAGTAAGAATACAGGATATTTGGACGTCACTCATCTGGATTGATGTAATTACAGTTTTTCTTTTTAAATTTGTATTTATTTATTTACTAAATTCGTTGGGGGTGTGACATTGGTTAATAAAATCATATAGGTTTCAAGTGTATGATTCAGTAATACAGCATCTGTGTATTGCATTGTGTGTTCACCACCCAAAGGTTAAATCTCTTTCTGTCACCGTTATTTGACTCCCTTTACCCTTTTCTCCCTCTCCCTCTTTCCCTCTCCCCTTTGGTAACCACTTAAGTGTTGTCTGTATCTATGAGTTTTTGTTTATTTCTCTTATTTGTTTGTTTGTTCACATACAAGTGAAATCATATGGTTTTTAATTTTTCCTAACTTAATTTGCTCAGCATGATAATCTCAAAATCCACCCATGTTGTCACAAATGGCAGTTTTTCATCTTATGGCTGAGAAATATTCCGTTGTATATATGTACCACATCTTCTTTATCCAGTCATCTATCGAAGGGCACTTCCATTGTTTCCAGTCTTGGCCACTGCGAATAATGCTGCGATGAACATCAGAGTATGTATATTTTTACAGATAAATGTTTTCATATTTTGGGGGGTAGATACCCAGAAGAGGAATTGCTGGGTCATATGGTAATTCTGTTCTTAGTTTTTTGAGGACCTCCATACTGTTTTCCATAGTGGTTGTACCAATTTATCCCCCATTTATTCCCACCAGCAGCCTATGAAGTTTCCTTTTTCCCCACAACTGCTCCAATACTTGTTATTACTTGTCTTGTTGATGACAGCCATTCTTAGAGGTAGGAGGCGGTATCTCACTGTGGCTTTGATGTGTATTTCCCAATAGCTAGTGAAGTTGAGCATCTTTTCACATGTCTGTTGGCTGTTTGTATGTTTTCTTGGGAGAAGTATCTGTTCAGGTCTTCTGCCCATTTTTTAACTGGATTGTTTTTGTTGTTGTTGTTGTTGTTGAGTTGTATGAGTCCTTTATATATTTTGGACATTAGCCCTTTATCGGAAGTGTCGTTAGCAAATATCTTTTCTCATTCAGTTGGTTGCCTCTCTGTTTTGTTGATGGTTTCTTTTGTTGTGCAGAAGCTTTTTTAGTTTGATATAGTGCCATTTATTTATTTTTTTCTTTTATATCCCTTGCTTTTGGGATCAAATTCATAAAATCCTCTCTAAAACCAAGGTCTGTGAGTTTAGTACCTTGTTGAAACATAAAACTAACCTCAACAAATTTAAAAAGATTGAAGTCATACCAATCTCAGACCAATAATCTCAGACCATATTCTCTGACCAATAACTTTTAATTTACTTTTATATGTGCTATAGGGTGACTTTGTATTTATTCATTTTAACTATGAATAATATTTTGTGACTATACTGCAATATGTTTTATAATTTATTTATCTATTCTTTTATTTATGAAAACTTAGATGCTTTCCATGGTTCACTGTTACAAATGTCCTATAATAACCTCTTGTACTTACTTCCTTGTGTTTTTACACAAATGTTTCCCTTGGGTATGAACTTGGACATAGGATTATTGGGATGTATAAAATACTCATTTTCAATTCATATAGGTGTTGATAATTGCTACCCAAAGTGGCTGGACCAATTTACACAACCACAGGCAGAATAAAAGTTTGAATTTATCCATATTCTTGCCACAACTAGTCACAGACTTTTTATTGAGTTGGTCTTATGGGTTTTATATTATGTTATAACAGGTGGTATTGATTATATAAAAATTCAGCTAACTTCTGATAGGTAGTAATATTTTTAAAGGATTCACTTAGAACTCTACAGTGGCTTCTTATTGCTTCCATAATAAGATGTAAGATTGCTAACAGGATGTGTATACTTGGCCTGATCTGCTTCTCCCGCCTAACTTCTCCCCCATTCTCTCTTGCCCAGTTGTACTATGTGGCTTGTACCTCTGCACACATACAACACTGTTTTTTTACTTTAAGGTTGTCTTCATCTCAGACCATGTCTGCCACCTGGAGAGCCATCACTTCTACCCACCCCCCCCACCCCCGCCCCAGCCTAATCCCTTTTCCTAGTTTAAAATTCATATAAGAATACATATTCATCACAAAAAAAATCTTAACTTTCCTTTGGGTTCTGTGCCCGTCTTTTGGTTCTCATCACAATGCACTATCAGATTAAAACTTTTTAAAATAGATACTGTAAGTATATAAGTCAAATATCCAAAGTTTAAAAAGATATAGAGCAAAAAATTCTCCCCACCTCCATAGTTGCCTCCCCTGAAGATAACAATTATTAAGTTCTTGTTTAACCTTTTAGAAAAGTTTTATGTACATATACCAGCCAGCACAACACACACACACACACACACACACACACACACACACACACACACACACGTGTATATAGCCTTCTTTCTCATCAATTTCTTTCTAAACATTGGCTTAGGAGGTCTCTCTGGAAATGGAACATAAAGACCTAGACATTATGAATATGAGGATGCCTGGTTATGGGAAGATCCCAGGAAATCAGAAGAAACAGCAAGTGCAGAGGCCTGAGGCAGTAGCCAGAGGTTCGGCATGTGCTCCACAACAACAGAGTCCAGGGGTAGAGTCGGGGCAATGAAAGAAGAGTAAAACAAGATTAAGTCTGCATCATGAATAGATTTCTATTTTTTTAATAAAAATATTAATGCGTGTGTTGGAAAGCATTAGAATCTGTTCTGTAACCCAATGTTTTTAATCTTAATAAAATAATGATTTATTTTTATTATTTCTGTGAAAATCACTTATGATATTTTTGTATTCATAGCATTATGTGTGTGTGTTTAAATAGCTTTGTAAGTGTTCAGTGTTGATTTTTTTCTCTGTGTTTATGTGCGTACTAATATTTAGGAAGGGTTACAGTCCTTTAAAATAATAAATTATATAACAAGCTTAATCTTTTTAAAAAATGAGTCTCTGTTGTATGAGATGATACAATTAGCATATTTTCACTTTCTCCTCTCTTGTCTCTCCTCTAACCTTCAATTTAGTCTTTTTTAATTATTATCATTGTAGAGATAAATGCTCTTATACTTCTATAATTTGAACTGTCAGCTTTAAATGATATCCTTTGATTCCCGACGATTAACCATGAAGTGCTCCCCGCCTGTCCTGTTGCTATGGTTTTCCTCCAGTCATTTTTGGAGACTAAATTTTGTCTTCCAGTAAGACAGACTCATGGGAACAATTTTTTCTCAGTTCTCATTTATTCAACAATATTTGCCTATAGTTCTCAAAGCTAAAGAATCAGTTGACTTGATATAATTTCCTTAGCTTAAATATTTTCTTTATTTAAGTTAATTTTATATGTTGATCAACGATCTTATAGGTTTGAACGTTCCTGTAGATTTTCCCACCATTCCTGTTTTAATCTATTTTTCTGGCTTTTAAAGGGTTTGCATACTTTGAATATTATATATCTTGGTATCTACTTTCTCAGTCAGTTTCTCTGACAGAGACTTGCCCTTTCAGCATGTAGATAGATTCAAGTCTACTTTTATTTCAGTAACATTTTCTTGAATTATGACTCTATATTTTTTCTTTTTAAGTTGTTTCCTTCTGTAGAGGATCCTGCTTTGATGCATGCTGAGTACATCTCTCCTGCTTCTGTTATTTTCTTGCTCGTTTATTTTTTATTCTTCAATTTCTTCCATTTTCATCTTTACAACTGCATTGATTTTACTTTTGGTCTACTTCTTTCTTGAGATCTGACACCTTTTGTTTCAATTCCTTCAATTTTTTCAACATTTATTTCTTGAAGACTTTGATTTTTAACTTTGTGATATTATTCCAGAGAGGCAATAGTCATTCAGCTTTTCAAATTTCTGATAAAATGTTTTCTCACAATTTTCAGCTGATGGTTGATTTGTTGTCAATGAATTTTCTGCTCTTTAGGTTTGACATCGTTTTAAGTTTAATGGTAGATAAATGTTTTTGACATGTGTCACTGCTGAAACAAGTCAACTTTGTCTTTTTATTATGCAGTAGATTTTTTAAAAAATTTAAATATATCTATTTAATCTTTTCTCTCTAGATCTATCTTTTGGCTGTAGTCTACTAACATTTGATCTTATCAATCTAATTTCATCTCCCTAATTAATAAGCATTATCTTCTATATTGAGTGTATTTATGAATATATCATCTAGAATAAAACTAATGGCGGAGTTCTGTGACAATTTACTAGATCTCTTTCTCAGGCTGACATCTGTTTAAAACTCTTGTTCATTCAGGTTCAGTTCTCATGTTACTAAGCTCTTTAATTGTCCTTTTATCCACCCTAGTCTTTTCAACACTTCCAGCAATACTTTTAGTCTTTTCCTACCAGTAATTCAATTAGCTCTTTCGGAAGAAAAACCTCTTATTTGATTATAGTTGATTACAGTTACATTTGACTCTGAAATTGTTGGTATTAAAGGGCATGAACATAAATTTCTGGGCTAATTCTTATCTTGCCACATAATAAAAATGATGACATTATCATCGTCATATTATTATTATTAATCAGCATTTACTGATTATTTACTATCTGTCCTACAACTGTACAAGCCATTATGAACAAAATCTTTAATCTTCACAGTAATCTTAATATAGTAGAAACTATGACCCTCTCCATTTACATATAGAAAATCTAACATATAGAATGTTTAAATAACTCCCTCGAAGTTACCTAGACAGTAATTAGTGGAGCCAGCCTTAATATCAGACAGTCTGATGTTAGACCATACTTTGTAAACTACTGCTCTGTACTATCTTTCTTTATTAATTCTGTAATCTTTGTTCTGTCCCCTAATTTGTCTAGAACTTTGTTCCTCATCTCTAAATTAAGGGGGTTAAAATAGCTGATCTCAAGGATCTTTTCCACTTCTAGTATTTTATGATTCTGGGAGAGTCTTTCATTTATTTTTTCCTATACTTTATATAAAACACACATTTTTTTTTTTTATGTAGAATGTCCAGGAGTCCACTTCCAACATTACTTCTAGGATAATGCTGCCTTTTTCATTTCTTAAGGGATTATGCCCGAGTTCCTGCTGAGAGAATACCAAATCAGTATTTAATATGTAGCAAATAGACTCACCTTAAAAATGGACGCTCCCATTCTAAGTCAGTTAATATTGCCAGCATATTCCTGGGAGTGCATGCTATTGGGCCCTCCTTCTGCAAGAGGGACTCTACCTTAGTGGAGAGTCTACTAACCTCTTATTAGTTTTTTTTTTAATCCTTTATCCTCTTGTGCAGTAAACTTAGATGGCAAGCTCATACAGCTAGTGACAACTAAAACCAAGTTCAAGACCATTTTGCAATCCCAGCCAGTCCTCCTTATACAGCTGACCCAAGAGTCACAAGTGACAGGCAGTCCTAAATTAATCCTATTTATGCTGATTCTCTGTTGCTGTAGATTTCTATGTCTCTAGCCTGCTGCTTAGCAGCACCAGCTCTAGCTACCATGCTGATGCCTCTTCGGTGTGTCATTGTCAGATCCACTTCAAACTATACACGCAAAAACATTTGCTCTCTTTAACACACCTCTTTTCTCCAAAAGAGCAACTCAGAAAGTGATTTCTGTGGAGGAAAAAACTTTGACTCATCTTGTGTCTTGTGAGTTCTGTACTTCCTGGAAACTTACAAAAGGGTGAGATGATGATGCAAACCTAATTCAGAGTTGATGGTTAACATTTTAAATTCCTGGTTGGTGTTTACTTTGCTGTGACTTTATCCATATTTTCTTTCTGTCTTTAGATCCTTCGGTCTTAGGAAAAGGTATTCCAACAGTTCTAGATTAGGCTTCAGGTTCTGGAAAAGATGATAGTTTCCCTGTCTGTGCTTGACCCAGCAGAGTCTCCTCCCTAAATACTCAAAGGCACTTGGAGGCTCCTATTTCTCTACCTTTTCCTTGTTTTTTTTTCTTTCTTTTATTACTGCTTTTTCTTACCTTTATTTTAAATATTCCAAGAAAACCTGGAAGCACCCTTAAGTGTTTAGTCCTACAGTAAGCACCTCATTACAGAAGAAAGCTTACAATTATGGACTGAATATGTGCATCTTCCCCAAATTCCCATGTTAAAACTATAATCTCAATGTAATGGTGTTAGGGGTGGGGCCTTTGGGGGGTGATTAGGTTATGTGGGTGGAGCCCTCACGAATGGGCTTGGTGCTCTTATAAGAAGAGATGTGAGAGAGATGTTCTTTCTCTGCCATGTGAAAAAGCAACCATCTGAAAACTGGGAAAAAGGCTTTCACCAGACATAGGATCTGCCAGCACCTTGAGACTGGGCTTCCTAGCCACTAGAACTGTAAGAAATAACTGTTGTTTAAGCTGCCCATTCTATGGTAATTTGTTATAGCAGCCCAAACTGATCAAAACAGCCAGGAACCACAAAATAAGATCTGGGTTGGAGCCCAATCTCTGCTCCTATGACCTTGAACAATTCACTAAACCATTTTAATTTTCAGTCTTTTTAAAAATATACCTCCTACTGATGATTTTAAAAGCCTCTACCAACTTTAAATTGCCATGATTATACTCATTATAAAGAACCATCATCTTAATCTTAGTGACATAATAATCTGAATAATGAAAACCTTAGTTTCTAAGTAACTGCCTATCATTCAGAATTCTTTTCCAAATGTAGTAGTTCTGGAAAGATAGCTAATTTCCCATTCTTACTTTGGAGAAGCCCCCTACGTAGAAAATAGAAAGACTAGAATATGGTTTTAAAGTTTTAAATTTTATTTTAAAGGTATATAATTTCTTATTGTCTTTCGTAAATGGAGCTTTGATTAGATGGATTTAGGTGGGCTATATCATTTATAAGAACAGTTCAAGGCTTTTTCACATGAAGATATTGATCAATTACCCAAATAAAAGTTGTATGTAAATTTTTTTATTCAAAAGACTCAAGGATTACATGCTTATCCTGCTAATCAACAAACCCCTTCCCTCCCCCCTAGCTTATTCTATACAATAAAACAATAGTGTACCCACACAGAAAGAAAAAATGTAGGAAAGTAAAAAAAAAAAAAAGATTAAAAAAAATCCCCAAATGCAAATTTCTTCAGAGCTACACTCATAGAACATTAGCACTTACTGTCAGATATTATACCCTTGGGAGAATTCATGCTGCTTTGCAACCTAGGGCTGCCACGCCTACCTTCAGGGTGAGATCTTTCCTTCTGCTACCAAGTCCATCACTTAAACATCTTGCCCTTAGACTTGGGCAAGGATGCCCTTCCCAGGCCCTGGGCTTTAGAGGGCTCTGTTCTAGCTCCCCTGTGGAGGAAACCAGAAGAGTGTAAGACCAAGGGGATTCCTTAGTAGCGAGGGTACCTCCTCCCCCTTCTAGACCATACTTTGAGTACCAGATAATCCATATTCATGGCACTGAGTTGGTTTCCAGGGCCTACTCCTTGAGTCCTTTTACCTGACAGGAGAACAAGCCACCGATTTGCTTACCCTTATGCCCAAAGGGGGGTTCTTAAGGGGCTCTTTATAGAAACATTTTTTTTTTTTTTTTTTACATTTCAATTGTAGTCGACATTCAATATTAGTTTCAAGGATATAGCATAGTGATTAAACATTTATATAGCTCACAAAGGGATCCTCTCCCATAAGTCTTGCACCCATCTGGCACCATACTTATTGCAAAATTATTGCAATAACTGTATTGCAATTGACTGTATTGTAGTTATTGACTGTATTCCCTAAGCTGTACTTTATAACCCTGTGACTATTTTGTAACTGACAATCTGTACTTCTTAATCCCTTTACCTTTTTCACCCAGCCCCTCGACTCCTCTCCCATCTGACAATCACCAGTTTGTTCTATCTATGAATCTGTTTTCATTTTGTTTGTTCATTTATTTTGTTCTTTAGATTCCACATATAAGTGATATCATATGGTGTTTGTCTTTCTCTGTCTGACTTATTTCATTTAGCATAATACCATATTGCAAATGGTAAGATTTTATTTTTTTGCATGACCGAGTAATATTCCATTGGATATATGTACTGCATGTTTGTTTTTTTTATTTTTTTATTTTTTAATCTATTTGTCTTTTGCTTGGAGCCTTTCATCTATTTGCATTTAAAATAATTATTGATAAGTATGTAATTATCGCCATTTTGATAATGCTTTCTGATTATCTTTATTGTTTTCTGCTATTTTCTTATTCTTTTGCGTTCTTGTGTATGTTGATGGCTTTCAGTAGTGTTGTGTTTGGATTTTTTCCTCTTTATTTCTTATATCTCTCGTGTAGATATTTGATTTGTGGTTATCATGTGCTTTATTACCAAGCTATGTTTATAGCAGTGTATTTTAAGTTGATGGTTGCTTACATTCAAACACATTTTAAAATTGCTACCATTTTTACTAATCCTCTCCATATTTATGTTTTTGTCATTGTTTTTACTTCTTTTGTGTGTGTGTGTGTGTCCATCATTTTTTATTGTAATTGCCTATAATCTTCCTACGTTTGCCTTTTAACCTTTGTACTAGCATTAGTGCTGTTTGATCTACTGCTTTTATTATATGTTTGCCTTTGTCGGTGAGAATTTTTTTTCTTTGCAATATTGTCTGATTAATATTTTAAATTTTTTCTTCTTCTTAAAGATGTCCCTTTAACATATCATGTAATATTGGTTTGCTGATGATAAACTGTGAGGCTTTTTCTTATCTGGGAAGCTATTAATCTTTCCTTCTATTCTAAATGATAGCCTTGCTGGGTAGAGTAATCTTGGTTTTAGGTCTTTGCTCTTCATCACTTTGAATATTTTGTGCTAATCCTTTCTGGCCTGCAAAATTTCTGTTGAGAAATCAGCTGCCAGTCTAATTTAGGGGGCTTCTTTTGAAGAGGATGGGATGCAGCAAGACCCTCACCATGAAGACCTAAGCCGGGACAGACAAGGGGTTGGGGACAGCTCTCCCTGTACCACCACATCCTAACAGGAAATTCCAAAGTGTCCAAGAATAGTGAATTCAACCTGACTTTCTTAGTTACAGAAAAGTCTATTTGTAAGGTCAGAGGATAGAGCATAATTTATTTAATGGTGTGATTTCTTTATAACTCTTAAATATTTAGACATAAGATACACGCACCTTCATTTGTGCTCTTATCCTGAGTCTTACAAACATCAGGGCTGGGCTTGTCTTTAGGTGCTGTTTTCACCACGTGCCTAATTTTGCTGTGTAGTATCAGAGTTGGCAAAAGGTACAGGTCTATGTTTATCAAAAGCAGCACTCAAAGTCTCTCTGGGTTAGCACAGGAAGGCCCATGGGTCTCCTTTCACTCCATGGCTTGATTCAGGACCATTTGGGATAGAGCTAATTCAATCTTTCTGACCACCTCCTATGTCAGTGCTTACTTCGAGGGCTATGCCCACTTCTCTGGTCTCTTTTGTTTGAGTTAACTGCAGTTTGTTCTTCTTGTATGAAAAAAGAAAATGAAATGAAATCAATATTTATTGAGCACTAACGAAGTACTAAGCATTTTTTATACGTTCTCCCCTTACCACTTAAATCTTACAACAAGGCAGATATCTCTGTTGGACAGAGGAGGGGACCAAAGGTTAGAGAAGTTAAGAAATTGGCTAAGGAATCCCAGGCTTTTCAATTACCAAAATTATTTGTGATTTTGCTAACCTCGTAATTGCTACTAAAGAACTTTCTCAATGTAAAACTTCCACTAGTCTTCTACTTTTCAAAGACAGCCCCAGGAATCTTGCTCACACTTCTTTTGTCTCATACCAGCCAAGCATTGACCCTGATCCTGAGTTTACCTCCCTGAATGGTGGCTTCTCTATGATGAAGCCAAGTGTGGGAACTTCACCATGGCTGCTTTAGACTTAGAAAAAATGATGAGAAGAGTGTAAATTTCATATAAAAATAACAGCTTGAATCAAAACCTGAAGTTTCTGGACAGTACAATTAATCGAGTTCATGGCTAGGGGTGGATTTCAGCAGAGGGCGTTGGTAAGATGTTAGTCCTCATAGCAATGCCCCTTCAATTTACGCAGCTAGGTTACCAGGCCCAACCCCATGTCCGGCATGGACAATGAAGTGCTTATGAAAGATTAGCGTGGCAGAAGACTCACAAATGGCCTATAAAAGCAACAAAGTGCAAGAGAAGGTGTCCCTTGGAAGACAGCCTGGCACTCACAGGTAAAGCTGGACTCTTTCACTAATCAAAGGGAATCCCTCTATGAGTATAATCTCAGTCAGGGCCTGAGTGGGGTTGAGATTTAAAGTTCACCTATAGTTGAAAGGAGTTAAGGAGATCAGGAATGGACAAGCTAACATTTTCCTTTGTATAATCTCTACGTTTACTCAGTTTCATTCAGTAAGATTTTATTGAGCATCTACTACTTATAAAGAACTGTTTAAGCATTGTGAAGGACTGCGTTAAATAAAATACAATGGTCACTGTTTTCCAAGCAACCATCACCGCTAATGAAGAAGAGAGCAATATACATAGGCAACTCATAAATTTTCATAGCATGAGACAGTGTGCTAATGATATGCTATGATAGAAGTACAAATTGCAATGAAATAAAAAGGGAGAGGGGGATTAACTTTAGCGCCTGTGGGAGGGGCTGCTACCAATTCTCTAAGTTTCATTGGTCCAGATACTATTTGTTTTCTCCTTAGGGAATGTCTACTGAATTGTCTGGAAAGAAAATATTATACAACGTGTCCTGTTTTTTTTTTTCTTCAATTAGAGAAGTATTAATAAGCATTTCCACTTTTCTTGTATAAACCAATCTATCATTTTCCTTTGAAAAGCAGAAGATCTTGTATAGAATTTCTAGTTACGCTTATTCCCCTTTATTTTTAGACAGGTAATTTTAACCATGAGTCGATGGTTTTCTAGCTTAAGAAAAGAATCACTTCCTTAATATTATAAACTCAATTATGAATCCTATTAACCTTTTTAATTGTTTTCCAGTTGATGAGACAGATTTCCAGACGGTGGAATTCCTGGATAGTTATAGTATTTATATAAGTATGATTTTTGGGGGGGGAGGGCGGGGGGGGGGAGGATCAGAGAACAAACTTTAAGATAAATTAGTAGAAATGTAAAGTGATGCATGGAAAATCTTGTGCTTTTATTTTATTTTTTTTCCCTGGAACATCAACTTCTTAAAGTTTCTGCAGTAAGCTGGTTAGGATGCAGTTTATCGAGAAATGATATGGTAACTGTCATTTGCAAGCTTCCTACATCTATCAGGTAAAGTGATTAAACCTGCATCCATCATTCAGCATAATTAATCAATAAGACACAACAGCTCATGTTCGAGTGCTGATTAATCTGTAGTTCAGGTATATACATCTCAGACTTCAAGCTCAAATAAGAAATATATCCATCAATGCTGCCACATGCACCGGTGTGCCCTATTGCAATTACAAAATGGGTAGATATTCTTTAAAGAAGAATGGAAAGAGGTTTTATTACTAACTGGAAGCAAAACAGTACAGAGTTCTTTAAAGACGGCTAAACAGAGAACAAAAATTTAGTATAATAGGTTTTCTTGTTATTTATTTTATTATATATTTTTTCCTGAACCATGTGAAATAATTCTCCACTTTATGAAATAGATCTCTGACTATAAAAGACTTAAATTTAATGGTCTATTCATTTAGTTATGCAACAAATACTTAAGAGGCGACTAATATGCCCTCCGGGCATAGCAATGAAATGACAAGCTTCTTCCTTCCAAGAAGCATCCAGTTTGGGGTTCAAAGGCCAACAGTGTTAGAAAGGGACGCTGCTGCCACCTTAGACTTTATCAGCATCAATCTCAGGTTTCTTGTTTTACAAGAAGACAGAGCTTTTTTTTTAAATTGTTAGTTAACACAAGATCTTAATTTAGCTACTTGAAATAACTTTAAACGTCTCTGTAAAATGTTTAATTTTCTTATGTAAAACCAGAATGTGTTTTGATGGCAGAAGAGAGCATAGTGGTTACCTGGTGCAATTCAGTCATTTCACACGTGAGTAAAGCTCAGAGGGGGTTACCGAAGCTCTCCAGCTCTTGATTATCAACATGCAAATGCACATGGATCGTCCACTTACACAGTTTTCTGCTCCCACTCTACCATGCCGTCTTTAGGGGGAAAAAAAACCTTAAAAAAAACCTTGTTTTCTTTATTATAATGATTGTTTTAGCAATGCAAATGATTTAAAGGTATGGCCCTTCTGTATATTTTTCTACATGCATAAAAACTTATACAAATACACAGACACACACACACACACACACACACACACACGAATAGAATTTTCAAAATAGGTCATTAGGCTTTGTATTGTTGCAGGAAGCGACACCCAATGGAGGAAATTTGGAAGCTCAGACAACTTTGTTAGAGGAAGGAGAATTTATTAGGCCAGCGGAGCGCACAAAAGTACAAGCTTGTTCCAGTTAGTTTTCTTACAGCTTATATACCCTGGTAGTGTTCTAAGCAAGGGGCCAGTGATCCCTTTCTCTGAGGGTCTGTCTATATGCACATCCTGACTCAGGATGGAAGGGTGAGTTTTGGGCAGGGGCTGCCAGAGGGAAGGGATTTCCTGATCATCAGTCTTATCTGTTTACAGATCTTTTCTCAGGTAGGTGTGACAGGTTTCCAGAAGGCCATTTAAAGATCTATAAAGTGTGGTTAATCTACAACCGAGTAGGTCATTTCTGCAAGCCGTTTCTTTTGCATTTTTTGGATGCCTTCTCTCTTAGTATTGTTTAGCTTATGAATTTCCTTAAAGAGTTCACTTCTGATCCCTTTCTTTACAATCCACTTTAATCACAATTACCTACAGGATGAGTCTGAATTTTTCACTGTAGACATTAGGATCTGCCTAACCTGTCAGTTTTATCTTAAGCAAAAGGAAACTCCTACTGTTATAACTGCTAATGCTCTTGAGTGAGTTCATCAGAGTCCCCAGAAAATGGACTGGCACAGGAAGGAACAAAGTAGAAGAAGAAAGAAGATAGACACAGTAACTTGGACAAACTCACAGTGGAGTTTTTTCTTAGCAACTTAGTATATGTGTGTATTAGTAGCTAGCATTTGAATACATTTTAGAGAATGGATGTTGGTGGTGGAAAACCCTCAGAAAAGAGGCCTGCATTTGGTTCCATTCATAAATGTATAAGTATCTATGTCCCAGCTCAGTAATAGAAAGGGCTCTGTCAGGGGTTTCAAACATTTTTCTCCTGCCCATCAAAATTTCACAGTTCTACATTCTAGCTAACCGTGAAGTAAGATTGAAAAGGTTGATATATTCTAGATGAGAAGTGAAATGCATCATGTTGTCTGAGATTCTCCATTATGTAAAATAATCAGTGATTTTAACTGCTTAGGTGTTTCAGAAATTCTGATCACTGGAAATAAGAGCTTTTGCTGACTAAAGGATATTTGTGGTAAAATTAGTTTTCCTTTTAAATTTTGCCTTCGTAGACCTGATAAAGTCATCCACTTTTTAAATTAGTTTTTCTTGGTAATCACATAAATTAAGGTGCAAAGTCCTAACTCTTGAAAAATTACAAAATCTATAAAATGGATTTTTTAAAAAGTGCGGAATGGAAAGAAACTTATGACTAAAAAAGCTTGCAATGTTTATTGTCTTCTTTAAATATTCTTTGTGTTTTTATAAAACCTTAATCCAGTCTATATTCCTCCACGACTTTTCTGCTAAGCATCTCAATCTAATAAACAAATATCTTATCTTATGGTAGTACCAAGTCTCTAACCTTGTAAGCTCACACAGTAGTGTCTGGGGTAATAAAATTATGTTTCTCATTTACATATTTTTAAACAGCTAAGCATTTTAATAAATATTCTTGAGAAAAAATAGAAGTATCTAAATTATTAGCAGCTTCATAACTTAATAACCAATGAAATCAGGAGGGAGAAACCTAAATAAATCTTTTATTTAAATAGCATTTCACTGTTTACAAGCATTTTAAAATATAAATTTCAATTCACTCCCATATATCATATCATTTATAACAACCAATAAAGAATAAAACAGTGGAGTCCTTCATCTATCCTACCAATTGGCACATTGTATTTTGCTATAAGATTGAAAAAATGGGATTAATAGTTCATATTTCAAAGGCTGACATTATTTCATAAGCTTGTATTTTGTAGTAATATCTGGAAAAACCTTCTGGTTATCCAAACTGAAGGAAAAATATATTATCTAAGTTTCCTTAAAATGGGAGTAGAAGAGATCAGGAGATAGTTCACAACTTGGTTTCCCTTTCCTTGGAGCTTTAGATGTTTATGAGAAAAAAAAAAAATGCTGCCATGAGGCGGCTTCAGTGAACAAAGCACAGTGTCATAATTCTGAGGGAGTGTCTGAAATTATAGGGACGATTGCCAAAATGAACCCTAGTGAGGTTTTCTTATTTTATTTTAGAATTGACAACACCTGGTTAGATTTTAAACTCATTGGTTGCAATTTGTAGTGACTCTATTTTGAAAAATAATCTATGACTTTTTTGTGTGTTGAGATAAACTTTTATGTAGATGGCTACTGAACGCATCCATCACTCCCAGGATTTACTTCATGACCATTTGGCTCTTTCTAATCCCTCCATCCTACTTCTCTTCCCCACACTCATGCAACCTGCTTTCTTATAATGTAGATTACTTTGTGTATTTTGGAGTTTTACGTAAATGGAATAATAAAATATGTACTCTTTTTAATCTGGCTTTTTTCACTCAGCATAATTATTTTGAGATTCTTCCATATTGTAGTTCATTCTATTTTTAATTATGACTATTTTTCCATGTACAGTACAATTATATATATCTACGTATCCTTTCTTGGACACTGTTTCCAGTTTTCAATTATTAAACTGCTATGAACATTATGTATATGATTTTGTATGGACATATATTTTTTCTTCTCTTGGATAAATACCTGGAGTTGAATGGATGAATTTTAGCCATAAGCTTAGCTTTTTAAGACACTATCAAATGTTTTCCAAATTGGTTGTGGCATTTAACACTCTCTTCGTGAGTGTATGAATATTCTATTTACTGCAAAATCTCGTTAATACATTGAATGGTCAGTATTTTTTTTAATTGAAGTGTAGTGAACATATAAGTATCATTCCATGTTCTCATTTACCATTTGCATATCTTGTTGTGGTATTTTCATTTTTTTTTTTAAGTAGACTGTGCTTCCTTATTTTTGAGCATTGAATATTCTTTATATATTCTATATATAATTCCTTTACAAATACATTTTAAAAAATATTTTCCCCAATCTGCGGTTTATCTTTTCATTGTCTTAACAGTGTCTTTTGAAGAACAGATATTTTAAAGTTGATGAAGCTCAATTTACTATTTTTAATTTTATGAATCATAGCGTGTGTGTGTTTGTGTGTGTGTGTAGTATCTTTGTTTAGCATATGATCACAAATACTTCCTCCTGTGTTTGCTTCTAGAACTTTAGTAGTTTAGTGACCCATTTGTGTTAATATTTCTATATAATAAGATGTATGGATCTTAAGTTCTTTTTTTGCATATGAATATCCAATGTTCTAGTAACATTTGTTAAAAAGACTATCTTCAATGAAATGCCTTTGAATTTGTGTTAAAAATCAGTTGATAAAATTTTTGTGCAGGTACTTTTAGGCACCTATTATTAATGCTAATATTGCATTGCTTGCTATTAAAGTTTTATAATACATCTTAAATTTAGGTTGTCTTAATTCTCATAATTTGGTTTTCTTTTCAAAGTTGTTTTGGGTATTATAGATCCTTTGCATTTCTCTAACTTTAGAATCAGTTTCTCAATTTCCACAAAAAACTTACTGAGATTTCAACTGAGGTTATATTGAATTCGTAGAGCAATTTGAGGAGAATTAACATCTTATTAACATTAAGTCTTTTTGCTGTAAACAATCTTTTCATTTATTTGGTGTCTTTAATTTCTTTCAGCAGTATTTTGTGGTTTTCAGTGGACATGTCTTTAGTATATTTTCTTAGAGTAATCTGTATTTAGTATGTTTATGCTATTGTAAATCACATTGCTGCTTTTTAAAAATTTTATCTTCTAGTTGTTTGTTGCTATTATATAGATATATGATTGATTTTGTATGTTTATCTTGTATCCAAAAATTTGTGTCCTTGCTAAATTCCATTCTTGTTAAATTCACTTGTTATTTCTAGTAGCATCTTTGTAGATTCTTTAAGAATTTTTATAGGCAGCGATATCATCTAAAAATAAATCGAGATTTATTTCTTCTTTTATAATCTCAGAACCTTCTATTTCTTTTTCTTGTGTTATTGAACTACCTAGAATCTTCAGTACATTGTTAAATAAAAATAGTGAAAGTAGAAATCCTTGACTTGTTCCTGATCTTAAGGAGAAAGTATTCATATTTAAATATGGTATATGGTATTAGGTATAGTTTAGGTATAGTTTTTGTTTTTGTTTTTTTTTAATCTGGACAAAGACATTCTCTTTTATTTCTAGTTTGCTGAGAGATTTTTCTTAATCAGAAATGTATGGTGAATTTTATCAGATGCTTTTTCTACATTTATTGTCATGCTCATTTTATTTTTCATTTTTAGTTGATTAACATCTTGTTTAGAATTTTTACAACTATGTTATCGTGGGCTATATATCAATAGCTTTCTATCCTTGTTATGTCTTTGTCTTGTTTTGGTATCAAGATAATGCTAGCATCATGAATGAGTTGGAAAGTATTCTCTCTTTCAAATTTCTGCAAGAGTTTATGTAAGTTTAAATTTCATTTTAGCAGGCAATTGGATGAGCTTTGTACTGCAAATTCTTTCTTAGGTGGCAGTTTTTATTTCCTTTTAGATATTTTGTCTTAGGAGCTGTTTTCGGTCTGTTCCACAAATATGTGACTCAGGTGCCAGCCAAAGAGGTCAGTAGATAGAATTTGGGCATCTTTTCTCTTGTCTTTTCCTTCTGGGATTCCCTCTCTGTGACTAGTAACCATAGTTTTCCCAGATGCAGTCTTCTGTTTTACCCAGACCAGAAAGACTGTAGTTTTTCACTGTTCTCATTACTCCATATATTTTAGTAATTGAGACTGGTTCTAAGATAAAAGCTGTGAAAACAAGAACTTATTTCTTACAAATTCACTACTCTAAGTGTAGATCCTCCCAGAATATGTCTGATTGTCTTCAATCTCCAGTACCTCCAGGCAAGTACTTTTTGTATTATATCCAGAATTTATAGATATCATTTGCAGGGGGTTCAGCACAATAGAATTTTATTCAGCACCTCTCAGATGCAGAGGTCTCTGTGCTTGCTTTTTACATTTTCTCTGACATTTCCTTCAATTTTAAATTCTCATTTTTTAGCATTGGTTCATTTAGTGTGTCTGTTTCTAACAACCTCACTGCCATTTCTGTGTGCTATAGCTCATCTGATATGGGCTTAGAAATGAACACTGCTGACATAGTAGAATTTGGTCTAAAGGAAAAATAGATATTCTCAGAGGTATTTTTATATTTCTAAAGATTAAGACCTTAAATATGTAAATTTCATGTAACAAAGTTTGGCTGCTTTTGATTATTATTTAATCACTTCCATGTTTTAATTAGAAACTCTCATATGAAATTTGAAAAAGCAAGATGTTTTTTATATGCATGTACGAACTCTCTCATAGATTATAAGCATGCTTTTTAAAATTTCAGCAAATTTACCCAGCATCTTTCAACCTTTTGAAATATATGCAAAAACAAACAAACAAACAAAAACAAAAACAAAAAACAACAAAAAAAACCACCTATAGGCTTGTCTTTATTAATTATAAAAAGAATATAAAAATTTGTACATATTGGTTAGGATGAGTATGTAGCATGAAAACTAAAATATGTTTTCAAATATTGATAACCCAGGTAGGTTTTTGATTCGGGATTTATTGCTAATCTTTCAACATTATTTTTTATAAAATGAAGCATTTGCTAATTTCTTTTTTTAAAGCTGTCCCTAGGATGCCATCATAAGTGAAAGGCTGAATAGATTTTGTGACTGTGAATTATTTTCAGCAATACTTGAGTATATAACATAATATATACCAGAAATGCTGAGTCTATTATTTGAATCAGTACAAGCTCACTTAGCTTAAAACTTTGTTCAGTTTATCAGTTTTTCTGTTTGTATTACTTTTTGGAATATTCTGTTTTTTTTTTTTTTTTTTTTTTTTTTTTTAATTTAGAAGACTGACTGAGATCTAGGCATCAGAATGGGAAGATGCAATGACTTTCTGGTCAGTCTCAGAAAAGAGAGAAAATAGCGGCCCCTACCTAGCAACAAACTGAACTTTTCTCCATGAAGCTGGCACACATTGATAAAAATGAATGAGCTGTAACTTCTGATGGCAAGACCCCTAGAATCTTGGAAGGTAGCAGTGTTGGCTGATGCAGGACAAGCAGCCAAGAGCTGGTGGCAGAAAATAAGTGAAGAGGGCACTTTTTCAGAGAGATGTTCTGTCTGCTTTCAGGGTTCTGGGAAGGCTTCCTGTGAGGGAAAGGAAGGGAGCACCTACCCTAATGAGGCTAAATCCAATGTAGGCCATTAATGTAACACATTGACGCATTCCGTAGAATTCTGTTAAGAAAAGCACACAGGTGCAGATTTCTCTTATGAGTAAGGTAAATGGATTTTACAGTATACACAAAGTACACATACTAATCTTTTTTATAAATGTGTGAATAGAACGCTACTTTACTCAAAGTTCTTTTTATTACTGTATGAGATAGTTTTTTTCTGTTTATGTTAAGAATTCTGTTTCTGGAAAAAGGAGCAGGCTACATACAAGTAGTTCATAAATGAATTTACCTGGAGAAATTCTTGGAAGATTGTGTGAATTGGAGTACTACCTATACTTCTATTTTGTACCTGAAAGACAAATATAGTATTCTGAAATTTGAACGCCATTTCACGAATAGGTCAGAAATAAAAGGATAAAGGAGTTTTGGAATTGACAGGAGATCATGATTAAGAGCCGTCCAACCTACAGTCAGGCCTGATATCCACAGAGCAAGACAGGCATAATGGTGATTTTCTATGGGCACCAGAATTCTGAGTCATCACAGCAAGGTGGGCAGCATATAGACATGGGAAGCTGATCTTACAGAATCAGGGATGGGGATATTTATGTGCGTTAGTTCTTTTCATGTGCGACTGGTCTCCGGACTCTTGACCAGGGCACTAGAAACCATGCCAACTCTGGAAACATGTTCATGGTAACTAGAAGAACTTTGATTTAGAGGAAAAATGAAAGTCTAGGCAAACCGATGCCTTGGAGATTGGAAAATGTTTGTTGTTCAATAACACCCATTTCACATCTGAGAATGTCAGGAAACTGGAGCAAAGCTAAAAGATCCAGCTATGAAGAACTGTAGATGGAAGTGAAAGTGGGTGGCAGAACTGGGTTGACCTCAATGGAAAGAAGTCAGTGTTCACTCTTTGTGGTAGGCAGCTCTCCTTTCTCTTCCTCTTCCTCTTCCCCTCCCCCTCCCCACTCCTCCTACTCTCTCTCTCTCTCCCCCCAAACACACACACACCCCAAAGCAATTATGTTCTTGTATTGTAAAATATCATTGAACTCTGACACAAATATAATCTTAATATATCCAAATTATCTTTTTCTGATCATATTCCCATTATTCTAATGAATTATATGGCGAAAGGAGTTATCTGGATGACCCTAATCTAGTTACATGAGCCCTTTAACATGGAAGGGATTTTTCTAGCTGGTAGTTAAAAAGGAAGACAGAGCATTAAGAATTCAGTGCACCATAGGTGGCTCATGGATATAAGAAGTCACATGCAGGGGGCCTCTAGAAGCTCAAAGTGGCCTCTCTACTGTTAGCTAGCATGGAAATGACTATGGCTCTATGAATGCAAGGAACTGAATTCTGACCACCTGAATGAGCTTGGAATTGTATTCATCCCAAGATTCTATGAGTAAAAGCTCAGCCTGGATAACACCTTGAGTTTGGCCTGTGAGACCATAAGCAAAGAACCTAGTCAGACCTACCTGGACTTTTGACCCATGGAAAATACAGGATGGTAAAGGTATTGTTTGAAGCCACTGAATTTATGGTTACTAGACACACAGCAAGAGAAAACTGATAGAGCCTACCATATGTTCTGTGTGAAGTTTTGAAAACTGTCACTTCTACTGAAATGTTTACAGTATAGTAAATAAGACAGATGCATGAACACCAAATATAATTATAATGTATTACATGCAAATAGAAGTTGTTTATAATATACTATGAGAACCAGATATGTGGTGACAAATTCTGCCTAGGGAAATCAGGAGAGACCTTTCAGAGTCTGTCTGTTGGATTCTATAATGAAAAAATTAATATGTACTAGGGACAAACAATATCACCAGGCAAAGGATACACAAGTTCTTAATGCATAAATATTCACGACCGTGCAAAACTGATTGAAGGTGCAAAGAAGGTCAGTTTCAATTTTATAAGAAATTAACCAGTTTAAGTGTGTGTACCTTAGTGTTTGAAGAAATAACTCTGTCTGAGAATATCCATTTTATTATATTGCAAAGAGATTTCCTCCAAGCATGATCTGACTAAGCAGTACTGATCATCATTGAGTAACTTAACTGAATTGCTATGATGTGTTTAATAGCTTCACTAGAGCAGGAAAGTAAATTTTAAGCCTTGAAAACTGCTCTATCAGATAAGATTAGATTCATCCGGGAGTGACTCAAACCCCAAATAACAGTGACCTTAATAAAGCAGGTATTTATTTGCCATGTAAAAGTCTTGAGGTTGGCAGTTGAGTAGAAGTGGATTTGGTGGCTTCATGATGTCAGGGATCTGGGTTTTTGAGACTCTTAAAGATGTGTGCCTTATATTCCCAAGGTTATTTCATAATCTATTTGTCTGTTAGAATTCCAGAGTTAGACTATATTTCTTTAGTGAGAAAGGGTCAGGATGATTATGCTTTTAATATCCCAGTATGGTTATTACCCTGAAGTTGCACATATTGCTTCCATTTATAAGTTATCGATTAGACTTTATTCACATAGTCACTAGCTGCAAAGAAGGCTAGAGAATTTAGCTCTATTTCAGATGGCCACATGCAGTACTAAAAGTCATAGATTCTATTACTATACCATATGAAATTTATGTACCTTGTGTAGGTATCAACTGAGCGTAAGCACCATATGTTTTCTTTAAGCTTTAAATTCGTTCACTTTTAAAAAAAACTTGTTATTTTTAACATTGTAATGGTGCTTTAAGATACTTTTAGAATGCCATTTCCCAAAGCTCTTAACTTCAGATAATAATGGATCATCTAACAATGAAATTGGTTGGAAGAAAGTATAAGTGTATGAAGAACTACACTTATACATAGACTAAATAATAGTTATTCATTTTTAAAGGGACAGTATAACATATACTATTTTTAGGATACAGTATTGTTCCCTCACCTTTAAGTAGTGAACAAAACCCAGTTTAAAGTCTTAAGGCACATAATTCACATAACTCACATAACAATTAGAGTACATGTTATTAAGAAAACTATGGACAAGAGTTTTAAAACAAGTTTTACAGCTTACAAAAAATAAAAGAGCAAAGCAAGTCTAACTTGGCAGCATATTGCAAAGACTCTTTCATGAGAGGAAGGTAGCTTTTTTCCAAGTAAATATTTCTTATTTAGAACTTGAAGAGCATAAGAGTGTGCCATTAAATAGCAGCTTTTATGAGTGTTAGTTAAGTCTTCCTCAGAAAATAAGTGGGTTGGAAATAAAAAGCTACCTGCTAGTAGCCATGAAAAATTACAACCTTAGAACCATAATAGTTATGAAAATCAGGGGCTTGATAGCCACCAGAGGGAGCAGAATAGATTTGGAGCTCCCCAAAAAAGCTTCATCCCCAGATATTTGTCACTCTTTTATCTGTGTGGAAGCTTCCTCATTTTATCTTTATTTTGAATGCTTGTCTTTATTTAACCTGACTCTGAGTTCATTAATTGAGAAAAGCTCTATTCCCAGAACATTCCTCAAAAAAAAAGAAAAAAAAATTAGTGACAATTGTTTAACATTGTAGATGCCTTTAGCAATTGAGGCAAATAAGAAGCTGGCCAAAAATCTTAAAACAAAAATCTAGAAAATGAGCAACAGAAGATAGAGATTGGTAGAATGTATGAAAACACCAATATTCAACAATATGCTGTCTATAAAAGAAATACTTTAGATCCAATAACAAAAGGAGACTGGAAGTAAAAGGATGGGAAAAGATATACAATGCAAACAGTAAACAAAAGAGAACAAAAGTAGCTTACTAATATTTGATCAAAAAGAATTTAAAGTAAAAATTGTTATTGGAGATTAATGACATTTATAGGTAACAAGAGTCATACATCAGGAGGCTATAACATTATAAACATATAGGAACCTATCACTGAAACCCCAGAACACATGAAGCAAATGGAAGGGGAAATAGACAATTCAATAATAGTAGTCGTAGAACTCAATACCCCATTTCCAATAATGGATATAACATCCAGACAGAAGACCATTAGGAAATAAAAGATGTGAACAAAAGTATGAACCAACTAGATTTAAGAGACACATATAGAACACTCCATCCAACAACAACAAAGTATACATTCTTCTCAAGTACATAGAGCATATTCTCCAGGATAAACCATATATATGCCAAAAAGCCAGAATAAATTTAAAGGGATTAAAATCATACAAAGTGTTTTCTTTTACCACAATGAACTGAGAAATTAAAAACAAAGTACACTTGAAAAATTCTCAAGTGCATGGAAATTAAACAATACACTGCTAAATGACCTAAGTAATGTTAGGGGCGCCACAACCTAAACGGGCCCTTAAGGGTTAAGGATAAAACGTGCTGGGCTTGGGCCTCACAAGAACAGAAGATAAAGAAGACAAACAGCAGCCCTTGACACCAGCATTCCAGAGACTGGCCGACCACAGACATCCTGTTTGATAACTCTGAGAACTTCTTTTATCTTTGCTTATCAGCACATGACCAGTACCCCCTTTCATCTTCTTTCCTTCCACTGCCCCTTCCCCACAGCACCAGCTGAAGACCAATCATATTGCAACAGGTACCCTTTGCCTGCCCCCCTTTGTTCTTGCCGTATAAATATGTTTGTTATCCAAAAATAAAATTGGAGGCTTGATCAGAATACTGTCTTGCCTCCACTCTTTTCTCTCGTCCGTGTCACCCCTCTTTAGGTTGGGTTCTCCTCGGTTCTCCCACCAAATAACCGGTCCCGCGGGCGGGACAAAGTAATAAATGGGTAAAGGAGAAATGCAAAGGGTAAAGAGAAAATACTTTGAGATGAAACACACAATAATACAAGATACCGAAACTTATGAAATGCCACTAGACTACTCATAGGGAAATTTATAGCTATAAATACTTACGTTAAAAAGTTAGGAAAACCTCAAATCAAGAACATAACCTTAAGAAACTAGAAAAAAGAGAAAATTGAAGCCAAAGTTGAAAGAATGAAATAATAAACATTAGAGTAGAAATAAATAAAACGAAGACTAGAAAAACGTGGAAAAAAGTCAACAAAACCCAAATTTTGTTCTTTGAAAAGATCAACAAAAGTGACAAACTTTTAGCTAGATCGACAAAGAAAATAATACCATAATACAGAAGACTCAAGTTACTAAAATCAGGAATTAAAAGAGAACATCATTTCTGACATGACAGAAATAAATATGATTATGAGGACACAATGAGCATCTGAACACAAGCAAGTTAAGTAATTTAGATGAAAGGGACCAAATTCTAAAAAAATACAAGCTATCAAAACTCAAGAAGAAATAGAAAATCTGAGCAGTCGCAAAACAAATAAAAAATTAGTACACTAAAATCTTCCCACAAAGAGATCTAGAATTCACTGATGAATTCTACCATATATTGAAATAATAAATAATACCAGTCCTTCAAACACTCTTTCAAAGAAATAACAATGGAGAGAACAATATGATACCAAAACCAAAGACATTACAGAAAAAAGAAAGCTGAAAATATATGTGTGTGTGTGTGTGTGTGTGTGTATAAACATAAACATAATGTCTTTAACAAAATTCTAGTAAACAGAATCCAGCAACATATAAAAAGGATTGTATGCAATGACCAAGTGAGATTTATCCAAGGAATGCAAGGTTGTCTAACATGTGAAAATTATTGTAATATGCTATTTTTGAACTCAGATGAGATTGGGCATCTTCAGGATACCATATGCCTGTAGACTATAATTTTAATGACATAAAGAACACAAACCACTTGACAATCTCAATAGATGTAGAAAAATAATTTGACAATATCAAATACTGTTTCATGACAAAAATACTCAGTGACCTAGGAAGAAAAAAGAACTTCTAGGAAAACTCCCAGCTAACATCACACTTAAAAGTGAAAAGTGCTGACTTTTCCTCAATATCAGAAACAAGGTAAGAATGCCTTCTCTCACCACTTCTATATAACTTTGCACTGCATGTCCTAGCCAAGGCAATTAGACAAGAAAAAGAAAGAAAATGCATACGGATTGAAAATGGAGAATTAAAAATATCTCCATTCTTGGATGACAATAAGGCAAGAAAAAGTAATAAAAATGTATTTGACTCAAAATGAGGAGGTAAAACTGCCTATATTCTCAGATGATGACTTTGTACATAGAAAATTCTAAAGAACCCATGAAAAACTACTAGAATTGATAAATAATTGCAACAATTTTTTTAGAATACAAGATCAAATATAAAAATCTACAGTAGAAATATAAAATTCTACACTATCCATGAACATTCTGAAAATGGAATTAAGAAAACAATTTATTTACAACAGTATCAAATAGAATAAACTGTATAAACAAATTAAACAAAAGGCTGTAAAAAATCCACAAGAAAACATTGTTGAATGAAGTTTAAAAAGTAAACAAATGGAATAATGTCCCATGTTTATAAATCTGAAAGTATCTTAAAGATGACATTATTCTCCAAATTGATCTACACATTCAATGGATTCTCTTTTTTGTGTGTGCAGAAATTGAGAAACTGGTTCTAAAATTCATATGAAAATGCGAGGGACATAAACAGGGTTAGTGAGTAACAAAACAATATTTTATAAATGGAAACCATCATATTTTGGAGAATGCTCCTGTACTTGACCTTCCTCCAACCTACGAAGCCCTTTAGATTGAGACTATTAGTCAAGGATGAATAAATACAAAATGTCCATGCTTTCCTTCCCTTCTCTACTGAATACAAACTGTGGGTTTGGTTCAGGGACAAAAAAGCAAGTGCCTGGTATAAAACAAAACAGAAATATTTTAAATTAGGACATGGGGACCACTGGAGTGTGTTTACAAAACTTCTGCCCTATGAGGTCTTCCTGAGATGAATTGACATGCCCTTCCCAACATGGGAGAATTGAACATAGTATTTTGATTTTTTAAATGTCCCCTTATGCTCTGCAGTTCCTCTTAGCATCCCAGTGGGAGACATGCAGGCTGCTGCTTCTGAATTTAACCGACGGAAATGAATAGTGCTCACTCAGAGGAATGACCTGCATTTTGTCAGATGCCCTGCTCTGCACAGTCTCCTCTCTGTGGAATGACCAGACAGTGTGCAGTGCCACAGTGCACAAGGTTAGCAGCTGGAAAAGAAATCATGGCAAGCCCAGGCTGTGTTGCAATCCAGTGAGGAGAGATGAATGTGAAGATTCACAGTCCTGGAGAAGCATAAAGAAAAAAGTATTCTAAGTGTCATTTGTTGATATCATTAAGTCAGTTTCTGGTGGAAGCAGCTGTCTTTATTCTCATGTTCCTGGTTGTTAAAGACAGGTGTGGCTGAGGTGTGAAGAGAAGCTGCTGTGGCTGCAAGAATGAGCTTTGAGGAAGACAAACCTAGGCTTGTCCTAGCTCTGGCACATGAAGAGGCAAAGTAACCTGGCCAAGATCCCACAGCTACTATGATTTAGTTTCTTCAACTGCAAGAAGCTGATAACAATGGAATTTTCTTCATAAAGTTGCTATAGCTGTAAAATTATCATGTTCTTTTTACCATAAGTGACAATTATTAATATTAGCTTTTATAAAATACGAAGTTGATTTTCACTTTTCATCAGTATTCTAGACAGCCTTCATAGATTTCTGGACTCTTGAGCCCAGTAATCTTAACTAGATAAGAGATTGAGTACAGAATTATTCCCCAGAAGTTATCCTCGACTGAGACTATGACTAGCATCACAAACCCATCATTTTTATGGATACTGGATTTTAAGGATCATACAGGAAGAAAGGATATGGGACTCTCATAGTAAACTCAAAGAATCCTCAACTAACAAGGAGAATGAGAACAGCATTCAGAACTATTCTGCCACATTAACCTTGTAAGGAGGTCACATGATGTGTGTGTTTGTGTGTATATTTGAGGCGGGACATTATGCACTACCACCAGGTTGGCAGTGGTTATTTTCTATTATTCATTTTTTTTTTTTTTAGAGATAATGAAAGTAAAGCCAATTAGATTATGCTATTCACTAAACAACAAATAGTTTTCCAGTGGTCTATCCCTAAGCAAAGTCTTTTCATTTTCATCTTATTGTGTTTTACTTGAAACTATATAGGAGTAAGAAAAGCAAGCTTGAACACCGATCATGGTAGTTTCCAAAGGAAAGTTGAACTTTAACAAATTGCATGGTGATAAGTAGAGGAAGAGTAGGAGAAGCCCCCCTTTTTCACCCACCCAATAAAGACAAGAGTTCCCATTCTTTCATCTTACTCTCTGCCAGCATGCGTGTAGTACAGCTGGACAAAGTCATCCTGGAGTGAACTTGCTCTCTACTTGTTCCAAAGGAAGATATAAATTGAGCCACTGGGAAAGAAATGAAGCCATCAGGCGCAACTGTGATGGCTTTTTAATGAGATTGTGTGTACTAGGCCAGCAGGTAACTTTGGTGCTGAGTCAAACCCCAGAGAGAGATGGTAAGAGATCAAGGGAGGAGGGAAAGAGAGAGGCGGAACCGGAGCTTGGAGCTGGCAGCTGGCCAGCAGGCTACAGAGAAGGAGCTAAATTATGCATCTTATTTAGAACATTTATTAAAAGATCATTTCTAGGCAAACATCCCAAAACAAATGTGACTATCAGTTAAGCATCCCGCAGTCCTGAGCAAACTTAATGCATGGCAATTTTCTCATAATGGCTTTGTGGTGTTTGCTGAGTTTCATCTGTTTATAACATTTCATGAATTGTCATTCCATGGGGATTTATTTAGGCTTAATTTTGCCCTTCATTTGTGGCAACAAAGTCAAAAATGTATTAATGTGGAATGAGAATGACATAGGAATGGGAAGAATGTGTTTGTTTGAAAGATATTTGACTTAAATTGTTGGTTGATATTTACTAATAAACCACTCTTCCCTATTGTTCATTAATTAATTTTAATAGAAATTCTAACATCTCTTTTGTACTGGCGTCTGAACTCTAGAACCTGGGAACACAAAGATAGATAAGATAGATTTCTGACATCAAAAAGTATAATTTTAGGAGGAGGACAAAGACATGTAACAGATAAAGCCTGAGCTATACAGAAGTACCAAACAGTGTGAAGCATAAAAGAGAGTGTAATTATTCTACCTAGGAAGTGATGAGAAGAGCCAGAGAGGTTTCCAGAAAGGAGATAATGATGAGAGTATCTCTGATAGAGAAATAGAGTGAAGAAAAACATGAGGCCAGATGTAGATTACCCTGCTGGTTTGGAGAAACAGAAGCAGCTCAGAATGATTGGAGCATAAGGCAAGGAGAGGGGAGTGAGTAGGGTCAGAGTAAAGACTGGGAAGAGGGGAACAGAGGATGGGCTGCATTAGTACATCATGTTAGGGAGTGACATTTTTATTACATCATGTTAGGGAGTGACGTTTTTCAGGAAAATGGAATATCATTGAAATGTTTTAAAACAGGAGTAAAACACAACCTTTGGTGCACTAAAATATTAATTTTGGAAGTAATATGGAATACGAGTTGAAATGTGAAACTAA